>NC_090375.1:161359488-162559488 GCF_036365525.1 Heterodontus francisci | reverse complement strand
CATCTTCCTTTGTGCTAGGTATGACTCCAACCAGAATAGTGTGAAATAGTGGAAGGATTTGCAGGGTGATGAGGTCTGGTGGTGGGGGTCAGGGAAGCAGTGGGTTTATCCGCTTCCAATGGTCACAAGTATCCTCACCAGATGTAACCTCAGAATTCAGAGCTTCAGTCTCCTTTTTCCAGGACTATCTGGAATGAGTTCAAATCCTGCAACTACTGTCTCAGAGGCAGGAATGCTACCACTAAGCCAAAGACTCACTTCACTAATTGAGGTGTTTCCCATGCACATTTTAGCAAATTGAATGCCGTTTTGTTTTGGGTCCCTTCCTTTTCTCGTGCTCACCCGCCTTTGAAGCATTCACAGCAGTCAACTTTGTGTGGTACAGTTTGAGGCCATAGATGTAAACAATTTGTTTCCAAAGTCTTTGCGTGCTTCTAAGATGATAAGTGTGAATGTACAGTCTGATACAATCCTTCAGTTCCCCTCCCACTCAATTCCTTCCACTGAGGAAGTTTTGTTTTTGCTGAGAATCTCCTTTAGGATTCAGAACACCGATGTAAAGAAAACATCATTTTTTCCAATGAAAAATGAATAGAGGTCATTAAGAAAATAGGGGGAATTCCTGCACGGTTTAACTTAGCTCCAGCACAGTTCAACCCAGCTCTGACTGCTTTAACATTACATTTATTTAATTAACATTTGCTGCAAATTCACAACCAGATCAAATTTTGAAATTAACTTAAACACTGCAATGCAAACTGATCCTTAACAGATGTACAGCAAAAACATACAACTCCACATCCTGAATTTCAGGCTGCTCTTCAACAGTTTATACAATTTCTGGCAGTGTAAACTGTAGTAAGAATCACAGATGGAAATTAAAAGCTGAAGGAACAGGACTTTCCTTTCTCTCCACCACCCACACTCCATTGATCATCTAAATATTGCAGGTTGGCAGTATGAAAGTTTGAAACCGTTACCCAACTTTGCAAGAAAGGAAGGATTTTTACTATTTATAATTTGACTCATGAATTGTCACCTGAGCACCAAAAGGGCATTTTGATTTTTTTTTTGCAGGCCCTATGACTTAAATAAATCTGTCCCACTTCTACAAGAGACATATTCATGCTGTGGAATTCAAAAGCAATCTTATGCCATACAACATGCACTTAAGCACATCCAGCATTTGGAAATATAACAGTTTCTGTATGTTGTATCTGGATAAAATCTTTACTGTAGCAGAATTTGCACGAGAGATTCATCAGCAATTTACCATAATGAACCAAAATTCTCACGTCCACAACAAACACACTTTTTTTTGCTTGTTTGCATAACAGCTCAAAGCAGTATTACAATTAATGTTATCATATTTCCATTGTTAAATTAGAAATAAAGTAAAATCACAGTATAAATGAATAAACAAATAAGTAATTGGACATTATTTGTATACTACTTCCTATTATTCATACTACATTTGAAATGGCCCTGATTTCTCAGCATGTTTATCCAGGAAGAAGCTGAGCTATGCAGACTAAGGTCCCACATTCAGTTGCTGGTCTGTGCAAGTTACCTGATCTCAATTAATGTAGGGGAGATGGTGGCATAGTGGCAATGTCACTGAACTAGTAATCCCAAGGCCAAAACTAATGCCCTACAGACACTTTCAAATCCCATCTGGTTCACTAATGTCCTTTAGGGAAGGAAATCTGCTGTCCTTACTTGGTCTGGCCTACATGTGACTCCAGAGCCACAGCAATGTGGTTGATTCCTAACTGCCCTCTGAAATGGCTTAGCAAGCCACTCAATTGTCAAGGGCAATTGGGGATGGGCAACAAATACTGGCCTTGCCAGCGATGCCCACATCCCATGAAAGAATAAAAAAAATTAACAGTACAAGTGTTGACAACTGGTCTTGGTGTCCCCAGGTTAGGGAATAGAGAAGAAAGAAAACCCTAGCCTCCTACTCCTATCATAATAGAATTATAAAATCTTACAACATAGAATAAGGCCATTCAACCCATTCTACCATCTCTTTGAAAAAGCTATCCAATTAGTCCTACTACCCTGTTCTCTCCCAATAGTCCTCAAATTTTCTCCCTTCAAATATTTATCCAATTCCCTTTGAAAGTTACTATTGAATCTGCTTCCACCACCCTTCATGCAGTGCATTCCAAATCATAACTTGCTACAGAAAAAAATTCATCTCCCATCTCTTCTGGTTCTTTCACTAATTACCTTCAATCTGTGTTCTCTGGTTACCAACTCTCCTGCCAGTGAAAACAGTTTCACCCTATTTACTCTTTCATGATTTAAACACCTCTATTAAATCTTCCCTTCATCTTCTCTTCTCTAAGGAGAACAATTCCAGCTTCTCTAGTCTTACCAGATAAGTAAAGACGCTCATTCTTGGTACCATTCAAGCAAATCTCCTTTGCACCCTCCCCAAGGCCTTGACATCCTTCCTAAAATATGGTGCCCAGAATTAATCATGATACTCCAGCTGGTGCCTAACCAGTGATTTATAAAGGTTTAGCATATCTAGTGACTCTTGATGGATGTGCACATCTGGATGTTAAAGTAAGGACAGGATAAGCTCAACAGGAGTGGCAACTCCATCTGACCAAATAATACAGGAGGTGGTCATTAGTGATGCACCAGAGATTGTTTTTGAGAACTGTGTTCCTCATTTTCATAAGTGACTTGCAGATGTGTTCAAGAGTATATAAATGAGATTTATAAAATTACAGCAGTGGCAAATGATCTGAATCAGCTTGTTCAAATTCTGTTGGACTTGGAGATGCCTTGATTTTTGAGCAGAAGATTGGCAGCTGCAGTTTAAGTCCAGTTATACAAAGTGATGAGATTTTGCAAAAGGAACATGCAGTATTGACTCACTTGAAATATACTAAAGGCAGAGCAAGAGACATATCTCAGAATATCTATCATTCACACCATCAGTCCAGGTAGCAAATAAAATGTTAAGCTGCCTAGTGGATATTGTAAGACCTAAATCAAGAGGGGATTTAAAAATTGTACAAGCATGGACAAGACCATGTGATGGATGCTGTCTGCTCTTTGTTGCCCTCATACTTCTCAGCACTGGTTACAACAGCCCTGCAGTATCTCCCTCTAGTTGCTCTTCATTTTGAGCATAGACATTAAATTTTGATCAATGAGGGCAAAGTTTAAGCCAATCCTTAACCTGTCCTCACTCAATACCCACAAACATTCACTTCCAGCAGCAGTCACTGCATTGCTAGCAGAAATGCTGATTTCTCCTTCCTAGCCTTGGGCCACTGCTGCCAATTGTAATGCCTTCACAGATGAGATTTACCAACACAGGCCAGGGGTTTGAACCCAAAATGCTCCTGATCAGATTAATAACACACCACATATTCTACACCTATCAGGGACCTCTATCACCATCCCCCTTTCTTTCCATAAGTTAAATATTCAAACATTTTTTGCAAAAAGCCAGGTCCTGAATTTGTGCTGAGTACTACACACACTAGTAGTTTGTCCTGAGTTGCTCAAGCTTACCTGATGGTGATGACCTCCTCCTGATTGGCCTGGATGTGCCAACTACAGTTAACTCTAGTCTGATAGTTAAAGGGCCAACCTGGGCTTGTAATTATCCCACTTGGTGCCCTGAGCTGCTCTGGTGTGTCTCCACAAGCTAAGAAAAAGATAAGTTGGATAATTAATGTCGCTAATTCATTGCCTGAATAAAAGTGTTACTGCAGTAACCAGAAAGAAAATAACCATAATTATCACATCTTGCAAGTATTCAACACCTTTTAAAAGTGGAAAACCTTCCTGAGCTGCTTCAGAGTTACAATCAAAAAAAGCTGCCACTGAGCCAAAGAAGCAGATGAGAGAGATTAAGAGAGGTGACCAAAGAGGTGGCTTTTAAGGAGTGTCTTAGAAATGAAGGGGTGTGGTAGGGTAAAGAGAGTGAGAAAAGAAAGGTGAGCAAGAGAGGAGAGAAAGAATGAGAAAAAGAGGCACAAAAGAGGAAAGAAAAGGAGCATTCCACAGTGTGGGACCTGAGCTGCTGACAGCACAATCACCAGCGGGGTGGTAAGGAAGAGGTGGTGCACAACAGGCCAGAATCATGGGAACAAGGTGTGGGAGAGGGGGCACAATGGAAGGCTAGGTGAGCTAAATACAAGTATAAACACAATTTGTTGAGATTGCTGAGGTAGGAACAAAGTGAGGCCATTACTTTTAAAGAGAAGCATGAAGAGTTTAAATTTGAGGCATTGCTGACTAGGGACAACATAGATCAGCAAGGACAAGCCTGGTATGTCAGCAGGACTTGGTGCAACACAGGATATGGACAGCAAAGATTTGGATGAGTTGAAGTTTATGGAGCTGGAGGCCTGGAAATGAACAATAAAAGAAACAGTGCTGGAAATACTCAGCAGGTCAGGCAGCATCTGTGGAGAGAAGCAGAGTTAGCGTTTCAGGTCTGTGACCTTTCATCAGAACATTTTCAATTCAGATTTCCAGCAACTGCAGTATTTTGCTTTTATTTTAGTGAACAATAAGAGCATTGGTATAAATAAAGTCCGCAGCTAACAAAGGTACAGATGAGGATTTCAGTTGCAATTGGGTAGAGGTGGAGCAGAAGTGGGTGATATTGTAGATGTGGAAGTTGGGAGTCTTTATAATGGAGAACATATGGGTTTCAAAACTCAGCTCAGGGTTAAACTGGATGTCAAGGCTGCATAGGGTCTGCTTCAGCTTGAGTGGTCAGGTAGTAGACTGTAATTGGTATAGAGGGTATGAATTTGTGCCAGGATGATAATGTTTAGCTGGAAGAAATTACAGCTCATCCAAGCCTGGTATGCGTCAAGGAGTTTGAAAGCATGGAGAAGTGGAGCAATCAAAGGGATAGTGAATAGATAAATGTAAAAGCTGACTCCATGTCTGTAGATATAGCACTAAGTTGCTGCATTCATATGAGGAAGAGAAAAGCCCAGGATGGATCATGGTGGGCTACCAAGATGATGCTGCAAGGTTGCAGAGATACTGTAACTATGACTGAATAGACAAAAATATAATCAAGTGATGCCTGTCCTCCCAAACTGGACAATGGAGGATGGGTTATTAGGTAAAATGAAGGTGTCAGGATTCCAAGAGAGATAATGCACCAAAGTGAAAGTCACAGTGACTTATGTAGAATCACAGAATGGTTACAGGAGTCCTTTGGTTGTGGAATTCGAGTGGTCAGGAGCTTAGTGGAATGGAGAAAATTCTCATGGATGAGATTAACTTGGAAAGGCCACAGCAGATGGGAGAGATACAAGTGTTGGTGTAGCTAAAATGGCACAGGAAGGCATGTACCAGGGGTTCTCTAAGTTTCAACCAAGGGCACACTGAAAGGCTACATTAAACAAATTCCATGTGGTTATTTTTATTTGAAAATGTCCTCTCGCTCCTCCCAGTTCCCTGAATCTCTATCAATGCCTCGAGCTGGCAGGCTGTGAAGTTAACTGAGACCCAGGTACACAGAACAGCAGCCTTTCTGAGGACGATAGATGGGGGAGAAAGGTATCCTGTAAGTAGCTGCAAGTCATAGGAGTGGCACTGGTATACAACCTTCCCTTATTAAGTATGTTCTTAGTTTCTTTAGTTAATGCTGATATCCAGATTCCCAAATTAAATTCCAGTTATGTTGTTTTGCAACCAACACCTTGGTTTCACTTTAGTTTCATGAAGTGTGGGACTTGATGTGCTACTTTAAAATATTACAACAATAAATTTTAATGTATTCTTTCAATAATCTAAATTAGATTGAGGGCCACAAAATTGAGACACGTGTACATACTGGGGATTTAAAAATAAAATCACACTAGAGACTTTTGCTGGGACAGGAAACAAGAGAACTAAAACGCTCCAACACAGTAAAACACAATCATCATCCCCTTATGCATTAGGGCCATCAAAGCACTTTGCCAAAGCTTGTTTGAATGGACTTACTGATACCAAAAGCATTCGGATCATATGATTTGAGCAAAATCACTATTTTTAATGCAGTGCGGCTTTAGATGGCATCTGGAATATCCATTAATTGCAACAACACAGGATAGAACATTCAAGCAGAGAAACTCAAGACATAATTATAGATGAGTCTAATGCATCTTTCTCAATGAATATGCCCAGGAACTTAGAATGTTATGTTAGCTGATTAATGTACCTATATCAATCTCACTTTGATCTAATAACCTGCTATTATAACCATGAACATAAACTGTACTACATTTGCAGTCATTTACAACATACATGCTGAATTTACTGACTCTCCACTATCAGCAATAAAATACTCTCTTAATTATCATAGTATCATATCATATCAGGTTCTACATCAACCACTAACTTCCTTTCACATCTGTCATGCAGACTTTACAGTTAGCAGTTTTGCAAGTGCTGTGTTTTCTGGTGAGTAAAATTGCAGCTGAAATCCTTGAACTCTGGGACAGTCATCAATCCCTTACCCAACTGTACACTTCTTCCCAGAAAAATTACTAATTTGAAAAAAATATTAATATACCAGCTGAGATCTCTGAAACTTGTGCATTTCCCGAACCATGCTTTTCCCCCAGAACGCCGTTTCCTGGAACAAAAAGTAAGAATAAATTCAGCATCTCAAATAGCTCAATAGTAGATTTTATTTACTTCACCTATTAAACAAAAATTGTTATGGAACTAGAAAAGTGTTTACCAATGGATTACTATCAAACAATTACAAATCACATCTGAAATAAGTTATGAAAACATCCTCAGCAGGAAATGACAACCAGTAACAGTTTTGTAACTATGCAGTGGACTGCTCCATTTACATTTGAAGCAGGTAAGGCAGTGAATGAATAACTGTGATCCTTGCAAATCAAGTTACCAGCTACAATAACTCTTGCTGAATTTACAAGTTACCCAAAACACAGCTTTTCCAACAACAAAGCTGTTCTACAGAACAGGGTATGTCCTCTAATGCAAGCAGCATGACAGGGCATGCTGCTGAAAACATCATCGCATGAGTTGAGAACTCAAACCAGATGTGCCAAATCTAGATGCAAATAATCCAAGATAAAAAATCTCTAATCAAGGTAACTGAATTTTTTTATTTAGAAGGAGCTGGACTTTCTGAAAAATCAATGTCAAGGGTCCAAAGATAACTTTTTAAAAAACCTGAAATATTAGTTCAAAAACTAAACACATGTATAGTACGCCATAAAAAGATAGGATTCAAAATACCATGCAAGCAGCATGCAAAGTATTTGGGATGGGATGTTAAATTAATGAAATAAAATGGCAGCTGCCTGGTAATATTTTTATAACCTTGGTCACTGAGGGTAGATTTTGTTAATGCAAAGACAACAGCAATATTTTGGAATTTCATGACCTGTTAACAACTCATTTATATCTGGCTTATGTGCACTTCTGAATGAACTTCTATATATTTACAGTGTAATACATGCAACCTACATGGTCATAAAGAAGTAGATACTTAAGACCAATACAGGAAGGTTGGCAATGGAGGCGTCAGCATCTGTGTTGGATATCAGGGAATGAATGCTAAGCATATCCTCCATAACCACAGCCAGAAGTGCCGAGAGGATGGTCTGTCTCGGCCTCCTCCTGAAGAGCCCAGCATCAGATGCCGGTCTTCAGCCAATTCAATTCACCTCACATGATGTCAGGCAACAGCTGCAAGCATGGAATACATCAATGGCTACGGGTCACAACAACATCTCAGCTGTAGTGCTGAAGACTTGTCACTCCAGAACTAGCTGTACCTCTAGCCAAACTGTTCCAGCATAGCTACAAAGCAGAAAACTGTCCAGGTGTCCCGTCCACAAAAGCAGGTCAAATCCAGTCCAGCCAATTATTGCCCTATCTGTCTCCTCTCAATCATCAAAGTGATGGAAGGTGTTACGCTGTACTTACTCACCGATGCTCAGCTTGGGATCTGCTGGAACCACTTGGCTCCAGACCTCATTACAGCCTTGGTCAAAATATCAACAAAAGAGTTGAATTCCAGAGGTAACTATCCTTGACATCAAAGCAGCATTTGACTGAATGTGGCATCAAGGAGCCCTAGTAAAGTTGAAGTCAATGGGAATCAGAAAAAACTCTTTACTGGTTGGAGTCATGCCTAGCACCAAGGATGATGATTATGGTTGTTGGAGGTCAATCACCTCAGCCCCAGTACATCGCTGCAGGAGTTCCTTAGGGCGGTGTCTTCGACCCAACTAACTTCAGCTACTTCAATGACCTTCTCCATCATAAGGTCAGGAGTGGGATGTGCACTGATGGCAGTGTTCAGTTCCATCCACAACTCCTCAGATACTGAAGCAGTATCTGCCTGCATGTAGCAAGATCTGGACAACATTCAGGCTTGGGCTGATAAGTGGTAAGTAACATTTGTGACACACAAATGCCAGGCAATGACTGTCACCAACAAGAGACTCCCTCAGCATCAACATCCTAGGGTCACCATTGATCAGAAACTTAAGTGGACCAGCCACATAATTACTATGCTACAAGAGCAGGTCCAAGGCTGGGTAAATTCTGGAGAGTAACTCGCCCCTGGACTCCCCAAAACCTTTCCACCATCTACAAGGCAAAAGTCAGGAGTGAGGGAATACTTCCCACTTTCCTGGATGAATGCAGCTCCAACAACACTTAAGATCAATGCCATGCAGGACAAAGCCGACTGATTGATTGAACTCCATCCACCACTTTAAACATTCACTTCTGGTACAGTGTTTATCATCTAAAAGATGCACTGAGCAACTCGCCAAGACTTCTTTGACAGCACCTTCCAAACTCAAGACCTCTACCATCTAGAAGGACAAGGGCTGCAAGCACATGGGAACACCATCACCTACAAGTTCCCCTCCAAGTCTCTCACTATCATGACTTGGAAATAAATCTGTTCCTTCATTGCTGGGTCAAAATCCTGGAAAACTCAACCTAACCACACTGGGTGTACCTACACTACATAGTAGGCAGCAGTTCAATAAGGTGGATCACCATCACCTTCTCGAGGGCAATTAGGTATGGGCAATAAATACTATCATTGCCAGAAATGCCCATGAATGAATATTAAAGTCCATGACCAGTACGCATACCAATTGAAGTCTTTGCCCAGGGTCTATTGTATGAACACAAGTTTTTTTTTTTTTAAATTCATTCATGGGATGTGGGCGTCACTGGCTATGCCAGCATATATTGCCCATCCCTAATTACCCTTGAGAAGGTGGTGGTGAGCTGCCTTCTTGAACTGCTGCAGTCCATTTGGGGTAGGTAGACCAACAGTGCTGTTAGGAAGGGAGTTCCAGGATTTTGACCCAGCGACAGTGAAGGAACGGCGATATAGTTCCAAGTCAGGATGGTGCGTGACTTGGAGGGGAACTTGCAGGTGGTGGTTTTCCCATGTATTTGCCCTCGTCCTTCTAGTTGGTAGAAGTCGTGGGTTTGGAAGGTGCTGTCTAAGCAGCCTTGGTGCATTGCTGCAGTGCATCTTGCAGATGGTACACACTGCTGCTACTGTGTGTCGGTGGTGGAGGGAGTGAATGTTTGTAGATGGGGTGCCAATCAAGTGGGCTACTTTGTCCTGGATGGTGTCGAGCTTCTTGAGCGTTGTTGGAGCTGCACCCATCCAGCCAAGTGGAGAGTATTCCATCACACTCCTGACTTGTGCCTTGGAGATGGTGGACAGGCTTTGGGGAGTCAGGAGGTGAGTTACACTCCTCAGGATTCCTAGCCTCTGACTTGCTCTTGTAGCCACGGTATTTATATGGCTACTCCAGTTCAGTTTCTGGTCAATGGTAGCCCCTAGGATGTTGATAGTGGGGGATTCAGCGATGGTAATGCCATTGAATGTCAAGGGAAGATGGTTAGATTCTCTCGTTGGAGATGGTCATTGCCTGGCACTTGTGTGGCGCGAATGTTACTTGCCACTTATCAGCCCAAGCCTGGATATTGTCCAAGTCTTGCTGCATTTCTACATGGACTGCTTCAGTATCTGAGTCACGAATGGTGCTGAACATTGTGCAATCATCAGCAAACCTCCCCACTTCAGACCTTATGATTGAAGGAAGGTCATTGATGAAGCAGCTGAAGATGGTTGGGCCTAGGACACTACCCTGAGGAACTCCTGCAGTGATGTCCTGGAGCTCAGATGATTGACCTCCAACAACCACAACCATCTTCCTTTGCGCTAGGTATGACTCCAGCCAGCAGAGGGTTTCCCCCGATTCCCATTGACCTCATAGGGCTCCTTAATGCCATACTCTGTCAAAGTGTCATATTTCCTCCTTTTCCACAAACATAACTAACCCACATGATTACTGGTGCCACAGAGCATGCAAGCATCACAAAGCACAAGCAGTAGCAAGCGCGCTTACAAAAAGCAATATTCCTAATTTCATTCTCTGGATTAAAGCCAGCAATTATACTAACCCTTTCCCTCCAAATGGATAACACGAAAGCTGAAGTGAAACTGGATGTGGGCAGTCCTCCCACAACATTTGCTAATGTGTTCTGAACTAACATGGAAATCTGCCATGATTCATCATGACTCCTGACAGATGAGTCAACTTAAATTATGAATATAATCCACTCAACATCAAATGTTTTTAGCAACCATATTCAACCTTTTGACTTCAGGCAAGTAGCTTAAAGCTGCAATCTTCTACTCCTAAAGGAGGATAAGAAGCAGATAACTTGTGTGCAATTCTAACTTCTTCCATCAGTGACATTTCTTGCTGTCCTTTTATCTGCAATCATGCCATCTGGATTCTCTTCTACTGTGGTGAAGTGCTTACTCAGCAAGATTAAAATGAAAATTGGTCTGCAGGTGATCAAAATTTAGAACAGCTACAAACCAGAATTTGGGTTCATAAAACATTAGAAGCCCAGTTGACTAATTTTAACTAATGGAAACATTCATTACAGTGAATATCTGTTCCCATTGTTAAATAGTTATCAGGTATAAAGCCTGGCTACCCGACCCAAGCCCAACTACATGTGTCGGGTTCAGGTCGGGTCTATAGTCAGAGTCCTGCATTTGGGCTTTGGTCAGGCTGGACAGAGCTGCTTCCGGGAAGTCACTGGATCGGGCTTACCCATGATTCCCTATAACTCCATTTGCAGGAATAGCCTGCTGCTGGAACGGATGAAGGATATTCGTGTTGTCTGGTCGGATCTGGTGCAAAAAAAATTAAAGGAGTCTGCCTCGGCTCGGGTTCGGGTTGGCTGTGGTCGAGTCGGGTTTTAATTTTATAACCAAGCCAGGCTTTAATCAGGTAGAAATGACCACTGCCTGAATATATGAAAAGGAGGAATGAGCAATACGATGGCATATCTTGACCTGCAATATAGCCTGCCACGATATTGATATCAAATACTGGTGTAATGTAGAAGTAGCCCATTTGGTTGTTAAAATAAATTATCCTTCCCCATGATGATCTTTACTTTTTACCAGACCATACAATACAATTCATCTCTTTTGAAAATTGCCATAGCTGATGGATTTATAGAATATAGTACCTAAGTGCAAGACAAAGAGGAACAGATTTATGGGGAGAGATCAAAAGCTTGGTTAGAAGTTTGGGAAGGATATAGGGAGGGAATTTGTGTATGGGGCCAAAGCAGTTGAAGGCATGATGAATACATTGTGAAAGCACAAAATCAGATGGCATGACATACCAGCCACCAGTGTTATGCTTTTCAGAATGATAACCGTGAGCATACAAAGCTCTCCTACTTCCAGCTGAATTATGAAAATCACTTAGCAGTACAATTTATAGATGCTGTTCATTCAAACTTGGGTTGTGTCTGGAAAGAAGCCATACAACAGGGTGAAGTTACATGTGACTACATGCCAGTTACTGGTGGTGGCAATGTTAACGGTAATTCTAACTTATGGTAATTATTCAAACATTGCCCCATTAAAGCATCCATGAGTTCAAGTGTGATTATTCATAAACTTCAATAGTACCAGCATGCTAAATCCACCCAGGAACCATATTGCAAGTTGTATAAAGTTTTTTCCACTGTTGTGTGGATCAATGTTAAAATTAGCTTCAAGCTCCCCGTTTCAAAGCAAGAAAACGAAATGAAGTAAGCAGTTTGAATGAAAATTCTAGACACTGTTTCTAAAGTATATGCAATTTAAGGGTCAGGCAGGTAATTTCATACAATCTGCCACAAAGTTACCATAAATGTTGCAATACACCAATGGAGTAGTTTGATCTAAACTGCATATAGTCTTCAACACTAAATGAGGGCATACAATGGACAGATTAAATTCAGAAATTCCAACAGGAACGAACCTCAAATAGAAAATACTTTATAATTTTAATATAAGTTCAGCACAGAGAGGAGGGGGTAAGGGGCAACATATCCATGTACACACCACATAATGAAATACAGATTCAAAGCCACAACACATCGGTTCATGATCTCAATTGCCTCTTAACGGAGATATCAGTGGCGATATCAGCAGCACCGTCTCACCTTATCTCAAAGCTGTTCTACTCCGCAGTTTCATCTCATCTTGCGTCTCATCCGACGCATTAACAAAAAACTTTTTTTCTTCCTTTCAGGTGTTAAGGAACGCAAGCTCCAGCAGCTGATGGGGACTAATGCCCCTCCAGATCCTCCTTCCGCTTCACTTCCCTCTGACCCCACCCCTTCCGATCTGACCCCTCGCCGTGTATTCACTATACCCTCTGACCTCCCCCTCTCTGATGCTGAGCGTTCTGTACTCAGCAAAGGTCTCAGTTTTATCCCCTTACGCCCCCACCTCAATGAATTTCGTGTTCGGCATGACGTTGAGCTCTTCTTCCGTCGCCTCCGGGCTCACTTCTTCGACCAGGAGTCCTCCCCCCGACCAGCAGACCCATTCACCCGCCTCCAGCATTCTCCCTCTACCTGGACCCCTCCCCCTGGCCTCTTACCCGCTCTTGATCTCTTCATTGAAAACTGTCGGCGAGACATTGGTCGTCTCAATTTCTCTGCCCCCCTCACTCACTCTAACCTGTCCCCCTCTGAACTTGAGGCACTCCGTTCTCTCAGGTCTAACCCCGACATGGTCATCAAACCTGCAGACAAGGGTGGGGCTGTTGTTGTATGGTGTACTGACCTCTACCTTGCAGAAGCTCAACGCCAACTCACAGACACCTCTTCCTACCTCCCTCTGGACCATGACCCCACCACCGAACATCAAGCCACCGTCCAAAGGACTGTCACTGACCTCATCTCCTCTGGAGACCTTCCCTCTACAGCTTCCAACCTCATAGTCCCACAACCCCTGACAGCCCGCTTCTACCTCCTTCCCAAAATCCACAAACGGGACTGTCCCGGCAGACCCATTGTGTCAGCCTGCTCCTGCCCCACTGAACTTATTTCTTCCTATCTAGACTCTATCTTTTCTCCGCTGGTCCAGTCTCTTCCCACCTACATCCGTGACTCTTCTGACGCCCTACGTCATTTTGACAATTTCCAGTTTCCTGGTCCCAACCGCCTCCTCTTCACTATGGACGTCCAATCGCTCTACACCTCCATCCCCCACCAGGATGGTTTGAGGGCTCTCCGCTTCTTCCTGGAACAGAGGCCCAACCAGTCCCCATCCACCACCACCCTCCTGAACTTGTTCTCACATTGAACAACTTCTCCTTCAACTCCATGCACTTCCTTCAAGTAAAAGGTGTCGCTATGGGTACCCGCATGGGTCCTAGTTATTCCTGTCTTTTTGTGGGATATGTCGAGCATTCTTTGTTCCAGTCCTACTCAGGCCCCCTCCCCCAACTCTTTTTCCGGAACATTGATGACTGTATCGGTGCCGTTTCCTGCTCCCGCCCCGAACTAGAAAACTTTATCAACTTTGCTTCCAATTTCCACCCTTCTCTCACCTTTACATGGTCCATCTCTGACACTTCCCTTCCCTTCCTCGACTTCTCTGTCTCCATCTCTGGGGATAGGTTGTCTACCAATATCCATTATAAGCCCACTGACTCCCACAGCTACCTCGACTACACTTCTTCACACCCTACCTCCTGTAAGGACTCCATTCCATTCTCCCAGTTTCTCCGTCTCCGACACATCTGCTCTGATGATGCTACCTTCCATGACGGTGCTTCTGATATGACCTCCTTTTTCCTCAACCGAGGATTTCCCCCCCACTGTGGTTGACAGGGCCCTCAACCGTGTCCGACCCATTCCCCGCACCTCTACCCTCACCCCTTCCCCTCCCTCCCAGAACCGTGACAGGGTTCCCCTTGTCCTCACCTTTCATCCCACCAGCCTCCATATCCAAAGGATCATCCTCCGCCATTTCCGCCACCTCCAGCGTGATGCCACCACCAGTCGCATCTTCCCCTCCCTTCCCCTGTCAGCATTCCGAAGGGATCGTTCCCTCCGCGACACCCTGGTCCACTCCTCCATTACCCCCACCACCTCGTCCCCGTCCCAGGGCACCTTCCCCTGCAATCGCAGGAGGTGTAATACCTGCCCATTTACCTCCTCTCTCCTCACTATCCCAGGCCCCAAACACTCCTTTCAGGTGAAGCAGCGATTTACTTGTACTTCTTTCAATGTAGTATACTGTATTCGCTGCTCACAGTGTGGTCTCCTCGACATTGGGGAGACTAAGCGCAGACTGGGTGACCGCTTTGCGGAACATCTCCGCTCAGTCCGCAAGCGGGACCCTGAGCTTCCGGTTGCTTGCCATTTCGACACTACCCCCTGCTCTCATGCTCACATCTCTGTCCTGGGATTGCTGCAGTGTTCCAGTGAACATCAACGCAAGCTCGAGGAACAGCATCTCATCTACCGATTAGGCACACTACAGCCTGCCAGACTGAACATTGAGTTCAATAATTTCAGAGCATGACAGCCCCCCATTTTACTTTCATTTTTAGTTGTTTTTTCTTCCCTTTTACATTTTTTACAATTTTTTTTGCATTTATTTCATCTTAGTTTGTTCAGTTTGCTTACCCACTGTTTTTTTCAGGTTGTTTTTCTTCAGGTTTGCACTTGCTGCTGTTCAATATTCAGTGTATTCACACCGAATCTGTACTAATGCTTTGTCTTTCAACACACCATTAACATATTGTTTGCCTGTTCTCCGTGATCTTCTGGTCAGCTATGTGGCCTGGTCCAATCTGCACCTTCTCCTTTGTTATCTCTTGCCCCACCCCCACCTCACTTGTTTATAATCTGTGACTTTTCTAATATTTGTCAGTTCCGAAGAAGGGTCACTGACCCGAAACGTTAACTCTGCTTCTCTTTCCACAGATGCTGCCAGACCTGCTGAGTGATTCCAGCATTTCTTGTTTTTGTTTCAGATTTCCAGCATCCGCAGTATTTTGCTTTTATTATCAGTGGCGACTGTGATTTCTGCTCCCTCCACCCGCCAAACCCGAAATAAAGGAAAAGCGGCCAGGTCAACTCAACAGTTAAATATTGCCCAGCATCTGCTTGTAGAACAGGTCTGGGAGAGAAGCAAGATAACTAAAAACGTAACTCAAGACAGCAGCATGGGAACCTAGATATAGTGAGGTGGAAAAGCACAGCAGGAGATTAAAATCAAAGGTTATCTACTAACTAATTTCCACATATCGCATTTCTTCTCCTTGAAAAATCTCAGGAGGTTCTGATCTGAACATAAAAGCCCCTTTTAAAACGTCTGGTTCCCCCCCCCCCCCCCCCACTCTCGAGTGCGAGTTTACATGTTTTGTGTATTAACCGAGGTCTCAGACGGGTTACAAAGTAGAATAAAACCAAACAAAAGAGACGGACTTAAGCAGCTAGTTTAAAAAAAAACAGCCAAGATGCAAGAGCATCTGTGCCCTCTCTCTGAGACTGAAGTGGAAGAAGACAGAACAACCATCTCTTTCTGGATGAAACTGAATCAGATGAGAAGCTCAGTACTCACCGGTGAAGGAGAAGAGGAAAACGATGAGCGCCGATGCCCCACTCCATGGAGACGGATGGGGGGAGAAGAGGTTCCTCTGGTCGCTGCTGGAGGAGCGGGATACGGCCATGACCAGCAGCTGAGAGGAGAGTGAGGGGCCTGGATATGAGTGAGTGAGGGGGGGGCCTGAGTGAGTGGTGCTGGGTGGGGGGAGGGGAGGGGAAGAGCTTCACAACAACTTCAACCCGACAGGCGAGGGGCGGGCCCCGCCGCGGCTCCCCTCCTCCTTCCCCCCGCACACACACACAGCATCACCCCGGCACCAAAGCAACTAAAGTCCCCTCTCGCACAAAGAAGCCGACTGCGGCTCCGGGCCTCGTTTCTCCTCCAGCCCGAATTAATGATCAAAGGCAGCGCGGAGAGAGAGAGAGAGAGCCCCGATCCTTCTCCCTCCTGCTCCTCGGCCCCCAGCCTCTGCTCCTTCCAAGACCCGTTCAGTATCACAGTCACCCCGGCCTGACTCCGCTCTCCGCCGCTCCCCGCAGCAGGCTCCGCCAGGGGGGGGGGGGAAAGGTCAGCAGACAGCAACGTCACGGCACAGACAGGAGGAGGCGGTGGGAGAGGGAGAGGGTGGGATCAATCCTCCTCCCCCTCCATCTGGAGTCAGCTCCCTCCCTTCATCCTACTCTTTATTCAAGCCTTTCTTAGGATTCCACTTTATATGGCAAAGGATTTTTTTCCCGACCACCCCAAAACAGCAAACGTTTTATCATCATAGCCCTTGAAAGTGACATTTTCAGAACTGCAATTCTCAATTAACTTCTTTGTTGCTATTTGTTTTTCTTGTTTAGATTTCAAGTATTTCTCGTATTTTGCTTTTTACTGGAACGAATAGTAGGATCTGTTTGAAATTAGTACTTGCGACTTGATGCAACAATAGAAGGGGAAGTGAGTAACAAAGTTTTAGGTTTCAGATCACATAAACTGACAGTGTGACTTTAATTGGCCCATGAACCGCTTCAGGACCCTTTTCAAAGATATGTTACATGTCATAATAACAATTTAGCTACACTGCCTTTCATGATCTCAGGACTTCCTAAAGTCCTTTACAGCCAATGAAGTACTTCTGTTGTAATGCAAGAAAACACAGCACCCAACCTACACATAGCATCAACCTACACACACAGCAAGCCCACTCCGCACAACAGCAATGATATAATGAGCAGATAATCTATTTTTGTGATGTTGATTGAAGGATAAATATTGGCCCAGGACACTGGAGATAACTCCCCTTCTCTTCTTTGACTAGTGTCATGGGCTCTTTCATGTCCATATGAGAGGGTAGATTCAACATCTGATCTGAAAGACAGCACCTCCAACAATGCAGTATCTGTCTAGATTATGTGCTCAAGTCTCTGGAGTGGAAATTGAACATACAATCTTCTGAATCAGACAAGTGCTACCACTAAGCCAAGGTTGACACCTTTATGGAGTTGAAGGGTCGTTGGATAATCTATTCTGATGCTGAGAATGACATTCATTCTGCAGAAGGGAATTCTCCAAATGACAGGGTTGAGAATAGTTTAAAGATGGACAAAGTGAAAGCAGTTTTATTTTTTAAACAAACTATCAAGTTTGTTTAGTGTCATGCGTAATAACTGACGGCAGAGCAAGATGTTATAAGAATGCAGCATCTCAAATTTTCAAATTTTTGGTTAAATTGAAATGAAAAAATAGATTTTGGTTTGTTTTAGTTTACAATTGATGCAAGTACTGAGTTGTTCAGAAACTTGATGAACTAAATAAGAATCCTCTTTAAAAAAAGTAACATAAACTGAAGAAGGACCCATTTTAGCAGTCACAGCAAACCCACCAGCTTTCAGCTGCAGGTTTAATGTTTGTGAAATTAAGACATGTAATATTTATTAGATATTGGATGATAGCTCCTTTGGAGTGAGTGATAATTATTACTGCAGGATATGTTTTCCAATTGCATACTAATTTTAATTGAAATTGAAAAATTATGGTGTGCACGAACAAACAAACTTTTATTTGTATAACACCTTTCACGTTCCCTGGACTTCCCAAAACACTTCTTGGCTAGTGAAGTACTTTTGAAAATGTAGTTACTGTTGTAATATAGGGAAACAAGATGGCAAATTTGCACACAAACAGCAAGAGATAAATTACCAGATAATCTGTTTTAACAATGTTGTATTGAGGGATAAATATTGGTCAGAAACAAAAACAGAAAATGCTGGAAATATCCAGCAGGCCAGGCAGCATGTGTGGAGAGAAACACAGAGTTAATGTTTCAGATCAATGACCAGTCATCAGAGCTGGCAAAGGTTAAAAATGTAATAGGTTTTGAGCAAGTGAAAAGGAGGAGGGGGAAGAAGAACAAAAGGGAAGTCTGTGATAGGGTGGAGGGCAGGTGAGATTAAATGCCAAAAGTTTTATAAAGCCAAATAAAGAAACAAAATATGTGTCTGGATGAGGTGTAAGATTTAGAACATTTGCATGGCTTACTCTTATGAAAACCTTTGTAGTACTTTTTCTGTAAGGCTAAATGTAATGTCAAGACTGGATTGCAAAGCATGATGGTCATCTTCACTGAAATATGTCAGATGTCCCATTGAGATATATGCATGTGGCAAGCTGCACGTACCCATAGTGGAAAGGGGAAGTCGTGGAGGGAGGCCCACAGTGTGGGAGCTATGGACCGTGACATGTTTTACATTTGTGAAAAGTAGGACTAATTATATGCTATGTACTTTAATATATTGAAGGCTGCTTGAGCTAATGCTTGCTTTATTATGAAATGTTTTTTCAAGGCTATACTCTGTTTCAGCCTTTGTGTAAGGACAATGGGAGAGATGGGTTGAAGACCTCAGCACTCCTTGCAGGGGGCAAGATGAGATAAATGCTAAACTACAGAATTGCAAAAATGGTTGATATCAGCAAGAATGTGACCTTTAGGATCCTTGCTAAAATAGAAAGAAACAGGAAACATCTGTAAAGTGTGTAGATTGAACCATTAACTAACTAGGGTCTAACAATGATGTCAACCTGGACCAATTAGGATACTTGGAACAATTCATAACCTAGCATGGTAAGATCCTATCACCCCAAGAAGGATAGAAGAAAGGGGGCTACGGAACATCGTCGGCATACTTAGAGAAGGGTCAACAGAACATTGTTGGCACTCTTAGATGGAGAAGTTAGACCATGGTCAACAGAACACAGCAAGAGAAGAAGGAGAGTAGTCCGTGTCCCAGAAAGTTCAGCAGCAAGAACCAGTGCTGAGTGTTGCTGCATACCTATTTCCGTTGTTAATTATTAACTTTGTATATCTTAGTTAAGCCTAATAAATTTTCTGATATGATCACTGAACTTGAATCTGTACCTTGTAGGTCTATCTTGATCAAGAAACGCAAGGTGAGACAGGTTGGGTATCCTCTGTCTCACCTCTATTCAGGTAACATCTACCTGCAACTTGGTGACCCAGATGGGACAACTGACCATGTAAAAACCAGACTCTCGTTTTTGATTAAGGATGAGACTCGCCTAACCGCTTGGCCAGTGGATTGTTTCCGTTGAACTAGCTGAAACCCATATAAGTGTTTATGGGACTGGGTGGTCCTTGGATAGCCCCAGTAGGTGCTCCTCTTCCTATGTTATTAACTATGTATCAGGATAAGGTCCAAGAGTTGTGTAGTGGGAAGGAAATTCAGACCCTCATATTTGAATGTCCAACCCAGAAAACATACGCTACATTTGAGGAAGTAATTGCTTTCATCCAAGGATGGGTGAAGGAGAACAAGCTTAGGTTTGAGAAAGCACTTGATTTAATGCCTCACGTGGTATTGTACCATACACAACAGTGCGATAGTGCATGCGGGAAATTAGAATAGACTATTGAACACCAGAAACAAAAAACTGGGAAGCTGTGGGACAGATTGGCTACCTTGTCTGTAGTCATATAACAACTGAACCTGACGGCTCTCCAAGCTAGTCATACGATGCATTGAGAACATCATTTGAAGCAGGAATTAAATCAAATTAACTGTTCCTATGCTGACGTATACTAACAACTAGAGCATGCGCATGGTGATTTCAGGGAGTACATTCATCAACCCCACAGAGAAGTGGACTGCAGTCAGTATAAATTGAAAATTGGGGAAATAAAAGTAGATTTCAAAGGCAACCGGCAATAACATAATACCCACAGCGAGGAGCAAAATGAGTTCCTGAGTAGACAATAAAAAAAAAATGAAGGAACTGAAACCATCGCTTAGACATAGGAAATGCTGTCAGTTTTTTTTTAAAGATTGCGCAGGAGGAAAATGACTCGGAGGAAAAGAAATAAGTTAAAAGCCCATAGCACTGGTTAAAACTGTTTTGAGAAAGTAATAAGTCATTTCTCTTTTTTAGAGGAATGAAAATTGGATTTTGTTTTCATTACTTATGTGTTAATCTTGGGAACAATCATAGACTACCCCCAAGGCAGTATTTGGTTCGGTACGGGAGATAGTAACTCGACTGAGAAATTAGACACCCACTTGGTGTTCATGATTAAGAGGGCTAGCCAGTACCAGCACCCAGTTCCTGGTTATGTTTATATCTGTGCCTGCTTGTGCTCTCTGCTGCAGAGCTAAAGTTCGAGATTGCAGCATTCTTTTTCTTTTGTTGTAATCTTTTGTCATAAGAATGTTGAAGGTTTTGCTTAATTGTGAAAGCTAACTTTTTCTTTAGTTTGTTCCTTGTTTATAGTTATATTACATCATTTGAAAAGGCGCCTGAAGAAAGAACAAGACAAGTGATGTAATCTATCTCTTTATTTAAAACAGCGTGTGCTATTCTATTCTGTGTGTAGTTAATAAGTATTGGTCTGAAATAAGTTCCAATTATTAGGGTTAACTAACCTGTTAAATTGGCAAGACTGGAATTTCATTCGTGGCCACAATGCAATTCCAAGTTATTATGTTAAGGTATGAGGCTATCTTTAATTCCAGAAAATAAGGCTCACTCATACCAAATTTTTATTGGTGTGAATTGGAATTTGAAAAATAAAAGGGGTGTTTGGAAATAATTGGAGTTTAATCTAAAATGCCATCTTCCCTGATGGAGGCGTTTTCTTTTGAAGATGATAATGTTACTACTGATTTTTGTTGTTTTAATTGGGAAAAAGCTGCTTAAAATCGAGTTTGATTTGGAGTTTAGTTCTTTTTCGATTGGGTAAGTTTAAAAAAAGTTATGTAAAGTGAGGATGTTTTGCTTCGCCCCCTGAAACAAACAGAGAAATTAACCCTTTGTGCTAACAGTCGGGTTTTTTTTTCCATTTAATTTGTCGCACTACTTTTGAATTGCTGAGTGTAAATTTATATATTGGACATTATTAAATTTTAAGTTTCTAAATTGGCAGATATGTTTGAACAAATTAACCCATTGGGCTCTTGGGCAGGGCCAAGTGGATACTTTGTGTTTTTTTTAAAATAGGTGACAATGGTTTCCAGGACCACATGAGTGCTGATGTCACAGCAAGAAATTTAGCAGCTTTATTAAAGAATTTAAGAACTTATCTGCAGATATCAAATGTCACAGCATGGTGATGATTTGAACTAAGGGCTTTGCCTTTCAAAAGCTTGGCCTTAACCCATTCAGGCCCTTTGTTATCTTCCAAGGCAGAGTGTTTTAGAATGGGAAATAATGAAGCCACCTTGAAATGTTAAACCATCAATCCTGTTTCTGAGATTTTAATTGATTAAAATAAATTGACATGCTATTTCAAGCTCAAAGGGAAAATTTACCTGAAATTTAAGGGAATAGTCAAATGTTCAACAAAAAAACTGATGGTAAAGCAGTCTAGGTGGTTCCTGAGTATATATATAAAAAGCAAGTTTCTTTTGGGGAGAAATAAATTGAACATTAAATAAATTGAGCATTAACAAAACCAATAACACTGTTATTTGATTTTGGGATAATTTGAGATGCAAAAATTCCAGTATAATTTGGCAAGTTACTTTTAAGAAACTAAAATATCATCTAAGGTAAAGAACCAATTAACAAGATATGGTAATGCCTGGAATCAAATTTTTCCAGTACTTAAGTGAATGGCACTCCCCACCTACAGATCATCTCACTCAATAACATTCCCTATTCTTTATTCTTTTGCCCAAGCTTTCTGTTTTAAAAAGATATTATAAGAATATTTTATTGGACTGTAAAGTTTCTCCAGGGCTCGTGAATGAGATAGAATGGTAACTAATTGGATGTGTAAAACTGGATGAGAATAAGTGATTGAGGGTAAGAGGTAGAGCCAGGAAAAATCACACTACCCATCGAGTTCATGCTGGCTCTCTGTGGAGCAATCCAATCAGTCCCATTCCCCCATTCTATCACCGTACCCCTGCAAGTTTATTTCCCTCAAGTGCCCATCCAATTTCCTTTTGAAATCATTTGTCCTCTCCGGTTCCACCACCCATAGGCAGTGATTTCCAGGTCATTACCATTCACTGAGTAATTAAGTTCTTCTTCACCTCCTCCCCCACCACACCCCACGGCATCTGTTGCCCAAGATCTTAAATTTGTTTCCCCTAGTCCTTGTACAATCAGCTAATGGGAACAGCTTTTCTTTGTCTACCTTATCTAAACCTGTCACAATCTTATACACCTCTATCAAATATCCCCTCAATCTCCTTTGCTCCAAGGAGAACAACCCCAGCTTCTCCAACCTAACCTTGTAGCTAAAATCCCTCATCCTTGGAATCATTCTGGTAAATCTCCTGTGCACCCTCTCAAGGAGCCTCACATCTTTCCTAAAGTGTGGTGACCAGAATTGGATGCTATACTGTCGTTGTGGCCTAACCAAAGCTTTATAAAATTATTTGACAAGGTTAAAAGATGAGTTCTGAGAGTAACAATACCTTGATAAACAGTGAGTAGTAAACAGTGAGGAGAGTAGTAACAGACCTCAGGAGGGCATAAACAGACTGGTGAAATGGGCAAACAGCAGAGAACTATGAAGTGGTGCATTTTGGTAGAAAGAAGGAGGAGAGGCAATATAAACTAAATAGTACAATTTAAAGGGGATGCAGGAACAGAGAGACCTAGCAGTGTGCATACACAAGTCTTTAATGGTGACCGGACAATTTGAGGAGGCTGTTAAAAAAGGATATGGGATCAAAAATAAAAACAGAAAATGTTGGAAATACTCAGCAGATCTGGCAGCATCTGAGGAGAGAGAAGCAGAGTTAACATTTCAGGTCTGTGACCTTTTATTGGAACTAGGATATGGATCCTTGGCTTTATAAACAGAGGCATAAGTTTAAAAGCAAGGAAATTATGCAAAACCTTTATCACTGGTTAGGCCCCAGCTGGAGTATTTGTATTCAATTCTAGGTACCACAGCTTAGAAAGGATATCAAAGCCTTGGGGAGGGTGCAGAGGCGATTTAGAATTAGAATTAGAATTAGAACATTACAGCGCAGTACAGGCCCTTCGGCCCTCGATGTTGCGCCGACCATCTGACCTACACTATTCCATTTTCATCCATATGTCTATCCAATGACCACTTAAATGCCCTTAAAGTTGGCGTGTCTACTACTGTTGCAGGCAGGGCGTTCCACGCCCCTACTACTCTCTGCGTAAAGAAACTACCTCTGACATCTGTCCTATATCTTTCACCCCTCAACTTAAAGCTATGGCCCCTCGTGTTTGCCATCATCATCCGAGGAAAAAGACTCTCACTATCCACCCTATCTAACCCTCTGATTATCTTGTATGTCTCTATTAAGTCACCTCTCCTCCTCCTTCTCTCTAACGAAAACAACCCCAAGTCCCTCAGCCTTTCCTCGTAAGACCTTCCCTCCATACCAGACAACATCCTAGTAAATCTCCTCTGCACCCTTTCCAAAGCTTCCACATCCTTCCTATAATGCGGTGACCAGAACTGCACGCAATACTCAAGGTGCGGCCTCACCAGAGTTTTGTACAGCTGCATCATGACCTCGTGGCTCCGAAACTCGATCCCCCTACTAATAAAAGCTAACACACCATATGCCTTCTTAACAGCCCTATTAACCTGGGTAGCAACTTTCAGGGATTTATGTACCTGGACACCAAGATCTCTCTGCTCATCTACACTACCAAGAATCTTCCCATTAGCCCAGTACTCTGCATTGCTGTTACTCCTTCCAAAGTTGAATCACCTCACACTTCTCCGCATTAAACTCCATTTGCCATCTCTCAGCCCAGCTCTGCATCCTATCTATGTCCCTCTGTACCCTACAACACCCTTTGACACTATCCACAACTCCACCAATCTTCGTGTCATCCGCAAATTTACTAACCCACCCTTCTGCACCCTCATCCAGGTCATTTATAAAAATGACAAACAGCAGTGGCCCCAAAACAGAACCTTGCGGTACACCAGTAGTAACTAAACTCCAGGATGAACATTTGCCATCAACCACCACCCTCTGTCTTCTTTCAGCTAGCCAATTTCTGATCCAAAGCTCTAAATCACCTTCAACCCCATACTTCCGTATTTTCTGCAATAGCCTACCGTGGGGAACCTTATCAAACGCCTTACTGAAATCCATATACACCACATCCACGGCTTTACCCTCATCCACCTGTTTGGTCACCTTCTCGAAAAACTCAATAAGGTTTGTGAGGCACGACCTACCTTTCACAAAACCGTGCTGACTATCGCAAATGAACTTATTCTTTTCAAGATGATTATAAATCCTATTTACTAGAATGGTACCATAGATGCGGGTCTTCAGTTACATGAAAAGAAGCGAGAAGCTGAGGTTGTTATCCTTATAGCTGGGAATGTAAAAGGGAGATTTAACAGAGATCTTCAAAGTCATGAAGGGTTTTGATAGAGTAAATAAAGAGAAAATGTTTCCAGTGGCAGAAAACACCAATAAAAAGTAATTGGCAAAAGAACCAGGGGTGAGATGAGGAGAATTTTCTTTATGCAGCAGGTTGTTATGATCTGGAATGCATTACTTGAAAGGACAGTGGAAGCAGATTCAATGATAACTTTCAAAAGGGAATTAGATAAATACTTGAAGGGAAAAACTTGCAGAGAAAGGCATAGGGATTGGAATAGTTTTAGTTTAGTTTAGAGATACAGCACTGAAACAGGCCCTTCGGCCCACCGAGTCTGTGCCGACCATCAACCACCCATTTTATACTAATCCTACACTAATCCCATATTCCTACCACATCCCCACCTGTCCCTATATTTCCCTACCACCTACCTATACTAGTGGCAATTTATAATGGCCAATTTACCTACCAACCTGCAAGTCTTTTGGCTTGTGGGAGGAAACCGGAGCACCCGGAGAAAGCCCACGCAGACACAGGGAGAACTTGAAAACTCCACATAGGCAGTACCCAGAATTGAACCCGGGTCGCTGTGAGGCTGCGGTGCTAACCACTGCGCCACTGTGCCGCCCTTTTGGATACCTTTTTCAAAGATGGGTCAAATGGCTGCCTTCTATGTTTTATCATGCTATGATTCTCCGATATTGTCAATTTCTTACCATGTCTACAATTATTTTGTTTTGCTTAATGCTTAAACACAATTAAAAATCAGACGCCCCTGATATAGAGCAATACCTCAACCAATATATTGGTTAAGTGAAATGCATTATGGTTCTAATACAGTAAAATACAATTATCAATATTTAAAACTACTTATTTAAGACAGCATTAAAAATATCAATTATTGAGATTTGTAGAAGTTAAGAATTTATGTATATATGGTGTGAGTCTACCAAAGAGTCAATGAGACATAATGAGCTGAATGGGTTCGTTCTGTTTTGTGTCATACTATGATCTATTCCAAAATCCAACACGCCCCCACTGGGAGGCAGCACTCACTGGGAACACAACTTTAGGTGCCTGGGATATGGTTCAGAGGGGCCGGGGCATTCACAAAAACCTGAAAGGAGTGTATAGCCATGGTAAAACATAGACTGAACATGTGGGAGCAGCGATCTCTCTCCATTATGGGTAAGAACCTGGTCATCAGATGTGAGGCGCTCACGTTGTTACTGTATGTGGCGCAGGTCTGGCCCATACCCCAGTCTTGGGCCGTGGCGGTCACCCGAGCCATCTGTCGCTTGATCTGGAGATCGAAAATGGATTGTGTCCACAGGTACACAATGTTAAAACCTCTAGATAAAGGGGGGAAAACCGTAGACAATGTCGTCCTCATCCTGATGGCTACTTTTGTGTGCGGCTGCATCAAGCTGTGCGAAGAGTCCCGGTACGCTAACGCCAAGTGTCACTATGTGCTGAGGTTCTATCTGTCCCTGGTGTTACGAAGGATGGGTCTGGTCACATTGCCGTGGAACACTCCTATCAGTTGGACTGTGCCGTACCACCTATTCTTCATGGAAATGTTTGTGCTGAAAAACACCTTTAACCACCAATCCATCAGGCAGTGGTCTGCACGGAATGTCCTCAATGCACTACGGGAAAAGGAGATGATGGATCCTGTCGGATGGTTCCCCGAGCAGACTACCAAAGTTATTTGGCAGAATGCCTCATCACCAGAACTTTCAAACAAGCACCAAGATGTAACTTGGCTGGTGGTAAGAAGGGCCCTTCCCGTTAGATCCTTCCCGAACACCCGGAATCTCACTTCCTCCGCACGCTGCCCTCGAGGTGGCTGTGGTGGGGAAGAGACTGTTCCCCACCCCCTTCTGGAATGTGCTTTTACAAAGCAGGTATGGAAAGAGATGCAGTGGCTTTTGTCGAGGTTCATCCTGAGCAGCTCCGTAACACAGGACTCTGTGCTCTACAGTCTGTTTGCAGGGATGCATACCGAGATAAACATCAACTTGCTGCTGGAGGACCATCAACTCAATTCAATCATGGCTGATCTGTACCTCAACTCCTTTTACCTGCCTGTGCTCCATATTGCTTTATGCTGTACTGGTGTGACAGGGTTGGGGCCAACCATGACTCATGGCCCTCCTGTCTTGGGCACTATGGCATTGGAAGGATGAATGAGAATGGACAGAGACTGCTTGATTTGTGTACCTATCATAACCTCTGCATCACCAACTCGTTCTTTCACACTAAACCCTGTCGCCAAGATCACGTCGTTGGCACCAGCTGGACCTCACAGTCACAAGGCGAGCCTCTTTTCCACAGTGCGGACTGCGACACCGACCACTCCCTGGTGTGCAGCAAGGCTAGACTCAAACCAAAGAAGCTGCATCACTCCAAGCAGAAGGGCCACCCGCGCATCAACACCAGCAGAATTTCTTATCCACAGCTGTTACATACGTTTCTAAATTCACTTGAAAAAGCCCTTCAAAACACGCCTACAGGGGATGCAGAGGCCAAGTGGGCCCACATCAGAGACGCCATCCATGACTCAGCTATGACCACCTATGGCAAACGTGTGAACCAGAATGCAGACTGATTTCAATCTCACTTTGAAAAGCTGGAACCTGTCATAGCCGCTAAGCGCATTGCACTGCTGAACTACAAGAAAGCCCCCAGCGAGTTAGCATCTGTAGCACTTAAAGCAGCCAGAAGCGCTGCACAAACAACAGCCAGGTGCTGCGCAAATGACTACTGGCAACACCTATGCAGTCACATTCAGCTGGCCTCCGATACCGGAAACATCTGAGGAATGTATGATGGCATTAAGAGAGCTTTTGGGACAACCATCAAGAAGATCGCCCCCCCTCAAATCTAAATCAGGGGACAAAATCACTGACCAACGCAAGCAAATGGACCGCTGGGTGGAGCACTACCTAGAACTGTACTCCAGGGAAAATGTTGTCACTGAGACCGCCCTCAATGCAGCCCAGTCTCTGCCACTAATGGATGAGCTGGATGTACAGCCAACAAAATTGGAACTCAGTGATGCCATTGATTCTCTAGCCAGCGGAAAAGCCCCTGGGGAGGACGGCATTACCCCTGAAATAATCAAGAGTGCCAAGCCTGCTATACTTTCAGCACTCTACGAACTGCTTTGCCTGTGCTGGGACGAGGGAGCAGTACCACAGGACATGCACGATGC
Source organism: Heterodontus francisci (assembly GCF_036365525.1). Lineage (NCBI taxonomy): Eukaryota > Metazoa > Chordata > Chondrichthyes > Heterodontiformes > Heterodontidae > Heterodontus > Heterodontus francisci. Next base: position 162,531,502 of record NC_090375.1, on the reverse strand, counting down.
CAATATCATCACCCTCTATAAGAACAAGGGTGACCGCGGTGACTGCAACAACTACCGTGGAATCTCCCTGCTCAGCATAGTGCGGAAGGTCTTCGCTCGAGTTGATTTAAACAGGCTCCAGAAGCTGGCTGAGTGTGTCTACCTTGAGGCACAGTGTGGCTTTCGAGCAGAGAGATCCACCATTGACATGCTGTTCTCCCTTCGCCAGCCATAGGAGAAATGCCGTAAACAACAGATGCCCCTCTACATTGCTTTCATTGATTTCACCAAAGCCTTTGACCTCGTCAGCAGACGTGGTCTCTTCAGACTACTAGAAAAGATCGGATGTCCACCAAAGCTACTAAGTATCATCACCTCATTCCATGACAATATGAAAGGCACAATTCAGCATAGCGATGCCTCATCAGACCCCTTTCCTATCCTGAGTGGCGTGAAACAGGGCTGTGTTCTCGCACCTACACTGTTTGGGATCTTCTTCTCCCTGCTGCTCTCACATGCATTCAAGTCTTCAGAAGAAGGAATTTTCCTCCACACAAGATCAGGTGGCAGGTTGTTCAACCTTGCCCATCTAAGAGCAAAGTACGGAAAGTCCTCATCAGGGAACTCCTCTTTGCTGGTGCCGCTGCTTTAACATCTCACACTGAAGAGTGTCGACAGAGACTCATTGACAGGATTGCGGCTGCCTGCAACGAATTTGGCCTAACCATCAGCCTCAAGAAAACGAACATCATGGGACAGGACGTCAGAAATGCTCCATCCATCAATATCGGCGACCACGCTCTGGAAGTGGTTCAAGAGTTCACCTAGCTAGGCTCAACTATCACCAGTAACCTGTCTGTAGATGCAGAAATCAACAAGTGCATGGGAAAGGCTTCCACTGCTATGTCCAGACTGGCTAAGAGAGTGTGGGAAAATGGCGCACTGACACGGAATACAAAAGTCAAAGTGTATCAAGCCTGTGTCCTCAGTACCTTGCTCTACGGCAGCGAGGCCTGGACAACGTATGTCAGCCAAGAGCGATGTCTCAATTCATTCCATCTTCGCTGCCTCCGGAGAATCCTTGGCATCAGGTGGCAGGACCGTATCTCCAACACAGAAGTCCTCGAGGCGGCCAACATCCCCAGTATATACACCCTACTGAGCCAGCGACGCTTGAGATGGCTTGGCCATGTGAGCCGCATGGAAGATGGCAGGATCCCCAAGGACACATTGTAGAGCGAGCTCATCACTGGTATCAGACCCACCAGCCGTCCATGTCTCCGTTTTAAAGACGTCTGCAAACGCGACATGAAGTCCTGTGACATTGATCACAAGTCGTGGGAGTCAGTTGCCAGTGATCGCCAGAGCTGGCGGACAGCCATAAAGGCGGGACTAAAGTGTGGCAAGTTGAAGAGACTTAGCAGTTGGCAGGAAAAAAGTCAGAAGCGCAAGGGGAGAGCCAACTGTGTAACAGCCCCGACAACCAATTTTATCTGCAGCACCTGTGGAAGAGTCTGTCGCTCTCGACTTGGCCTTTATAGCCACTCCAGGCACTGCTTCACAAACCACTGACCACCTCCAGGCACTTACCCATTGTCTCTCGAGACAAGGAGGCCAAAGAAAGAAGAAGAAAGGTGAGACTAAGCTGTGTTCCCCCATTGTGATAGCTTTCCCCAAGTTTTTTTAGCTTTTCCTTTCAAATCAGAAACATAATATCTGTCTGCTCATGAACCCTCCTCACGAGCTCAGTTGGGATAGTCATCGAAAGAGCTTTTGAAAAAGGAAATAAAGCTAAGAATGCTGAGGTTGATTATTGGGCTTTTGCATGCAAAGTAGCCTTAAATAATTTCCATTGTTCAGCACTCTGCTCTCTACAATCAGACAATACAAATGAACAATTGAAGTACATCTTTACAGTGCATGAGGATTAAGGCTAATCTAATCGTTTGGTGCATTAAAATGCAAGGTAAATTTTTCAATCAACCCGCTAATCGCAAATTGTCAGTATAATATTTGATCAGCCTGCTATTGTTATGAAGTAATTCTCTTTTACTGTGATTTCTTGCAAACTTGTCAGTATTCCTTTTATGTATAGTATAGGCTTTGACAGCTGAGTAGCAGCAGTTTTTTATTTCACAACAGATACTGCCTCCTTTTTGCTTCTATTGCTAAATTGGCATCAACCTGTGTAGATCAATGAAGTCATGTACAAAGGCAATTGCAGAGAGGCCATTAAAAAGGCTAAGTTTCTCTGGCTAAACACATAGCTGCAAGGAAAGGAAGTGGCTCATTTATATGGTATCTTTCATAGTGTACTGTGGAGTTATTTTCTAGACAGTATCTTCAGTCATGTTGCGCTTTCCTGCATTGTCTTTGATTGACTATGATAAGTTAAATGTTTTGCAGGATATCATCAAAGGACAGTAAAATGTCAGGTTGAAGTTACATTGACTTGAAATTGTAAGAGGCAATTGTAATGCCATTACTAGTGAGCAATATTATCCCACAAGGCACAAAATAATGAATTGTCACACTTGTAGTTTTCGAGCACACAGGAAATCTTGAGAAATCAGTCTCTAACACCTCCAAGTGCCATTATATGTACTATGCAATGTATTAAAAGACAAATATTTAATTACAGATTCAGGTAACTTCATAATTACATGCAAAATGTGCCTGTTTTATTTAGAAATACAGCACTGAAACAGGCCCTTTGGCCCACCGAGTCTGTGCCGACCAACAACCACCCATTTATACTAATCCTACATTAATCCCATATTCCCTACCACTCTCCTACCTACACTAGGGGCAATTTACAATGGCCAATTTACCTATCAACCTTCAAGTCTTTGGCTGTGGGAGGAAACCGGAGCACCCGGCGAAAACCCACACAGTCACAAAGAGAACTTGCAAACTCCGCACAGGCAGTACCCAGAATCAAACCCGGGTCGCTGGAGTTGTGAGGCTGCGGTGCTAACCACTGCCATGAACTTCCAATTAGTTACTTTCCTACTATTTAGTGTGCATATGTATCATGATTCTTCATTCACTGTAGTATCTGTCCTGTCATCGGATTGAATAACATGCATATAAATTTGAACAAAAGGCAAGGTACTGCAAATAAAAAAGGAAAAAACTGCAGATGCTGGAAGTCTGAAACAAAAACAGAAAATGCTGGAGATGCTCAGCAAATTGGGCTGCATCTGTGGACAGAATAGTCAAGGTGATAATTTGAGTATGGAGCCTTCAGCAGAACTGGAAGATGTTCAGATAGTATATTTAAAAAGGAATATTGCAAGGGGAAATGGAAGGAATAAAACAAAACATACATGAAAAGAAATAGAATGGCTTGTAAAGTGCTTAGGAGCAGAACAGAAGAAGGTTAAATGGTAGAAGTGATATTTGCATATAAGACAATAAGAGGCACAAACATAGACTCAGTGAAACTTACTGCACAGAAAGAGGCCATTCAGCCCATCTTGCTATGCTGGCTCATTGTAATGAGAGAAATCAAAGAAATAAAAACCATACAAATGTGTGAAAATAAATTTGTTGTGACATCAGAACAAGTTGTTGGCTAAATAATGTATCCAGTGGAACCCATTGCATTTCTCTGTCTGTTTATGCTACAGCTCCTAACTGTGATAATTTTACTTATTTTTAAATAACTAATAATGAAGAACTTATTTTTTTTATTCTTTCATTGGCTATGCCAGCATTTATTGCCCATCCCTAATTGCCCTTGAGAAGGTGGTGGTGAGCTGTCTTCTTGATTCGCTGCAGTCCATGTGGGATAGGTACACCCACAGTGCTGTTAGGAAGGGAGTTCCAGGATTTTGACACAGCGACAGTGAAGGAACGGCGATATAGTTCCAAGTCAGGATGGTATGTGACTTGGAGAAGAACTTGCAGGGTTTTTTTTCATGTTTGTACTTGCTGCTGTTCAACCTTCAGTCCGTTAACTCCCTATTTGCACTAATGCTTTGTCTTTCAACACACCATTAACATATTGTTTGCCTTTGTTCCATGACCTTTTGGTCAGCTATGTGGCCTTGTCCAATCTACACCTTCTCCTTTGTTATCTCTTGCCCCACCCCGCCTCACTTGCTTATAACCTTTGACATATTTAATATTTGTCAGTTCCGAAGAAGGGTCACTGACCCGAAACGTTAACTCTGCTTCTCTTTCCACAGATGCTGCCAGACCTGCTGGATGTTTTTGCAAATGGAAATCTGTTTCCAGTGGCATTCCATAGGGCTCAGTGTTGGGTCCCTCGCTGTTAGTGGTCGATATTAATGATTTGGACTTAAATATGTGAGGCATGATTGGGAAATTTGCTGATGACACAAAAAGTAGTTGATAGTGGATCCGATAGCCATAGACTCCAGAAAGCTATCAATGGTTTGGTTGGGTGGGCGGAAAGGTGGCAAATGGAATTCAATCCAGAGAAGTGTGAGGTAATGCATTTGGGGAGGGCAAATAAAGTGAGGGAATACACAATAAACAGGAGGATATTGAGAGGGGTAGAAGAAGTGAGAGACCTTGGAGTGCATGTCCACAAGTCTCTGAATGTAGCAGGACAGGTAGATAGAGTGGTGAAGAAGGCATATGGAATGTTTTCCTTTATTGGTCAAGGTGTAGAATACAAAAGCAGGGATGTAATGCTGAAACTGTATAAAATGCTGGTTAGGCCACAGCTGGAGTATTGTGTACAGTTCTGATCACCACATTACAGAAAGGACATAATTGCTCTGGAGAGAGTACAGAGGAGATTTACAAGAATGTTGCCAGGGCTCGAAAGTTGCAGCTATGGGGAAAGATTGGATAGGCTAGTGTTGTTTTCCCTAGAACAGAGGAGACTGAGGGGTGACTTAATTGAGGTGTACAAAATGATGTGGGGCTTAGATAGAGTAGACAGGAAGTACCTGTTTCCCCTAGTGGAGAGGTCAATTACCAGGGGGCACAGATTTAAGGTGATTGGTAGAAGGTTTAGAGGGGACATGAGGAAAACTTTTTCACCCAGAGGGTGGTGGTTGTCTGGAATTCACTGCCAGGAACGGTGGTGGAGGAAGAAACCTCAATTCTCTTAAAAGGTTTCTGGACATGCATCTAAAGTGCTTAACCTGCAAAGCGGTTAGCACTGCAGCCTCACAGCTCCAGGGACCCGGGTTCGATTCTGGGTACTGCCTGTGTGGAGTTTGCAAGTTCTCCCTGTGTCTGCGTGAGTTTCCTCCGGGTGCTCCGGTTTCCTCCCACATGCCAAAGACTTGCAGGTTGATAGGTTAATTGGCCATTATAAATTGCCCCTAGTATAGGTAGGTGGTAGGGGAATATATAGGGACAGGTGGGGATGTGGTAGGAATATGGGATTAGTGTAGGATTAGTATAAATGGGTGGTTGATGGTCGGCACAGACTCGGTGGGCCGAAGGGCCTGTTTCAGTGCTGTATCTCTAAACTAAACTAAACTAAACTATGGACCAGGTGCTGGAAGGTGGGATTAGATAGTGGCTAGTTTGTTCAGCCGGCACAAACACTGAATGGCCTCCTTCTGTGCCGTAATTTTCCTATGGTTCTAAATGTGGACTCATTAAGGAAAGCCAGCATGGAGTTGTTGCAGGCGAATCATGTTTAACTAACTTTCTTGAGGTTTTTGATGAGCTAACAGAAAGGGTCGATGAGGGTAGTGCCGTTGTTGTGGTGTACATAGACTTTCAAAAGGCATTTGATAATGTGCCACATAACAGCTGAATTTAGAACTTATGGAATAAAAGGAACACTAGCAGCATGGATACAAAATTGGTTGAGTGACAGGAAACAGGAGTAATGGTGAAAGGTTTTTTTCTTGGACTGGAGGGTGGTACATAGTGGGGGTTCCCTAGATGTCAGTGTTAGGACCCGTGCTTTTCTTGATCTATATTAATGACCTAGACTTGGATGTACAGGGCACAATTTCAAAATTTGTGGATGATCCAAAACTTGGAAATATTGTAAACTGTGAGGAAGATGGTGATAAACTTCCAGAGGACATAGACAGGTTGGTGGAATGGGCAGACAAGTGGCAGATGAAATTTAATACAGAAAAGTGTAAAGTGATTCATTTTGATAGGAAAAACGAGGAGAGGCAGTATAAAATAAAGGTACAATTATAAAGGGGGTGCAGGAGCAAAGGGACCTGGGGATATATGTGCACAAATCATTGACAGTAGCAGGGCAGATTGAGAAAGCCGATAATAAAGCATATGGGATCCTGGGCTTTATAAATAGGGCATAGGGTACAAAAGCAAAGAAGTTATGATAAACCTGTGTAAAATACTGGTTTGGCCTCAACTGGAGTATTGTGTACAGTTCTGGGCACCACACTTTAGGAAAGATGTGAAGGAATTAGAGAGGGTACAGAAAAGATTCATGAGAATGTTTCCAGGGATGAGGAACTTCAGCTGTGCAGATAGATTAGAGAAGCTGGGGCTGTTCTCTTTACAGAAGAGATAATTAAGAGGGGAATTGATAGAGGTGTTCAAAATCATGAGGGGTCTGGACAGAGTAGGTGGGAGAAACTGTTCCTGTTGGCAGAAGGATCACGAACCAGAGGACACCAATTTAAGGTGATTAGCTAAAGAAGTAACAGCGACATGAGGAAAAACTCTTTTATGCAGTGAGTGCTTCGGATCTGAAATACACTGCCTGAGAGTGCGGTGGAGTCAGATTCCGTTGGGCCTTCAAAAGAGAATTGAATAGTTATCTGAAGAGGAAATATTTGCAGGGCTATGGGGGAAAGGCAGGGGAGTGGGACGAGGTGAGTTGCTCTTGCAGAGAACTGACATGGACATGATGGGCCGAATGGCCTCCTTCTCTGCAGTGACCATTCGATGATTCTATGATTATGTAAATATCCTTATTATATTAATTCTATAACCTTATGATAGATTCATATAAAAGCTGTTCATAAGTTTATAGAGTTAAATTAAGGACTCCATTTGCAACTACACGTAACTGTAACCAATTAAAGTCTAGTCCTACTTGAATTAACTGTTCCTTCCAGCTTTATATAATTCCATTATGACATGAGTTGCTATACTCTCAAAGGTCAGTGGAAGAGCTTTATGACATCCCTGTAGTCTGGTAGCTATGGAAAGAAGAAGCATATTTTCAGAGTTGTTTGGTTATTAGGCAGCACATCAGCATTATGTCTGCACAAGATAGAAAGTAACTGATGAAATGGGCCATTAATGGATGGTCAGGATAAAATTGCAGGCAGTGATAGAGAAGTGGTATGAATATTAAATAAGTATTTTGTTTTAGTATTTACAAGGGGGACAGAACTAAGTGGGCATGACATCGAGATTAGAAATTATATAACCACATTTAAAATAAAAAGAGAAATATTAAATAAACTAATCAAATGCAAGGAGGATAAAATCCTTGATCTGGATGCATTACATTTGTGCAATCTAAAAGAATCTAGGGAACTTATAGCAGAGGCACAAATTATAAGTATTTAATAATTCATTAGAAAAAAAATGTTTTGCCACAGGACAGGTGGATAGATAGCTAACGTTACACATATATTTAAAAAGGGAGATAGAACTTGTCCAGGGAACTATAGACTAGCCAGTTTAACATCAATTGTTGGGAAAAAACATTTAGAAACCAAAAATATAATAATGAATAGTCAATGGATTGCAAAATCTTGCTTGGTTACCTCATTGAATTCCTGGAAAAGAAAGCAGAGAGATTGGAAAAGGGCAATGTAGTGAATGCAATACATCTAGATTTCTAAAAGGACTTCAATAAGATACCACGTACGAGATTATTGAATAAGGTCAGAACAAGCAGAGTCAGAGTTCAAATAGTAAAATGGATAGCAGGCTCGCTGAAAGACAGCAAGCAGAAGTGAGGGGTAAAGTGTAGTTATTCAGAGCTGTAATGTGTTCTTTATGTTGCTTGATGTAACAGAAATGAGATGTGTGGAGTCCAGTTTGTTAAAGATCTTAAACAGGTTTATTAACAGCTAAACTACTATATGTGCCTCGTCAGCAGACGTGGTCTTTTCAGACTACTAGTAAAGATCGGATGTCCACCAAAGCTACTAAATATCATCACCTCATTCCATGACAATATGAAAGGCACAATTCAGCATAGCGGTGCCTCATCAGACCCCTTTCCTATCCTGAGTGGCGTGAAACAGGGCTGTGTTCTCGCACCCACACTGTTTGGGATTTTCTTCTCCCTGCTGCTCTCACATGCGTTCAAGTCTTCAGAAGAAGGAATTTTCCTCCACACAAGATCAGGTGGCAGTTTGTTCAACCTTGCCCGTCTAAGAGCGAAGACCAAAGTACGGAAAGTCCTCATCAGGGAACTCCTCTTTGCTGACGATGCTGCTTTAACATCTCACACTGAAGAGTGTCTGCAGAGTCTCATCGACAGGTTTGCGGCTGCCTGCAACGAATTTGGCCTAACCATCAGCCTCAAGAAAACGAACATCATGGGACAGGACGTCAGAAATGCCCCATCCATCAATACCGGCGACCATGCTCTGGAAGTAGTTCAAGAGTTCACCTACCTAGGCTCAACTATCACCAGTAACCTGTCTCTAGATGCAGAAATCAACAAGTGCATGGGAAAGGCTTCCACCGCTATGTCCAGACTGGCCAAGAGAGTGTGGGAAAATGGCGCACTGACACGGAACACAAAAGTCCGTGTGTATCAAGCCTGTGTCCTCAGTACCTTGCTCTATGGCAGCGAGGCCTGGACAACGTATGTCAGTCAAGAGCGACGTCTCAATTCATTCCATCTTTGCTGCCTCCGGAGAATACTCGGCATCAGGTGGCAGGACCGTATCTCCAACACAGTAGTCCTCGAGGCGGCCAACATCCCCAGCTTATACACACTACTGAGTCAGCGGCGCTTGAGATGGCTTGGCCATGTGAGCCGCATGGAAGATGGCAGGATCCCCAAAGGCACATTGTACAGCGAGCTCGCCACTGGTATCAGACCCACTGGCCGTCCATGTCTCCGCTTTAAAGACGTCTGCAAACGCGACATGAAGTCCTGTGACATTGATCACAAGTCGTGGGAGTCAGTTGCCAGCGATCGCCAGAGCTGGAGGGCAGCCATAAAGGCGGGGCTAAAGTGTGGCGAGTCGAAGAGACTTAGCAGTTGGCAGAAAAAAAGACAGAAGCACAAGGGGAGAGCCAACTGTGTAACAGCCCCGACAAACAAATTTTTCTGCAGCACCTGTGGAAGAGTCTGTCACTCTAGAATTGGCCTTTAGAGCCACTCCAGGCGCTGCTCCACAAACCACTGACCCCCTCCAGGCGCTTACCCATTGTCTCTCGAGACAAGGAGGCCAAAGAAGAAGACTATATACAGTACAGAGCAAACTATTTAATGAACCTTTGTCTAGGTATTACAATTACAGAGTGACTCTGGCTTTGAGTCACATGAAAATGTCCTGGTCCTTAGCTCATAAGCCTACTGAGATCTTAAAGGGATATCTATCTTAAGGCGATCATACAACATCCCCTTTCTTTCCAAAGATAAGACACGTATGCTGCAAGTAAAAACACATAAAATTAGATCATGTCAGAATTAGTTATACAGGATATAGACTGTAAAATTTAAAGGTGTAAGAATAGGAATTGGGAAATTTACAAGTGCAGAGGCTTAAAAGTCCATATATCATTTCGGTGACAAAAACAAGAAATGCTGGAATCACTCAGCAGGTCTGGCAGCATCTGTGGAAAGAGAAGCAGAGTTAACGTTTCGGGTCAGTGACCCTATCATTTCGGTGGTTTGACAACTCTTCCATACTTGGTTATGATATAACCTTCTGGGGATGTGGATTTCGCCCTTGGCTGTTTTGGGTTTGCAAACATGTTGTCAATGTGTTGGTTGTTGTCCTGTTGCTTCGTCTCACCCTTATCGTTGGAATGTGTTCTTTCGGGTCTGCTGTGTGCAACTGGAGTATTGCACACATCTCTTAGTTGGCTTCAGTTCCTTCTCAAGACTGTTGTAATGTCGAAGGACATAGGCTCACTGCATACTTTGGATACCTCTGTGGGTAACCTTGTTCTCATTGTGGGGTGTACGACCCTGACCTTTTGTCCTACGTGTAGCTGAGGTAGTTCCATCCCTGCATGTCGGTCATGAACCATCTTCATTCTCACTTGTTTTTTGAGAAGTGTCTCCTGCATCTGAGAATTTGGACAGATGATGGCTTGGCAGAGTCATTCGCACTTGGCTGCCAAACATGATCTCTGCTGGTCATGGTAAACTCATATCCATAGGTGTAGCTCTGAGGTGGAACATGGCAACACAAAATCTTGTTTCATTGTCCTACACGTCAGGATAAATGTTTTGACTGTTTGAACCATTCGCTCGGCAAGGCCGTTAGATCTAGGGTAATGTGGTGAGGACATCATATGGTTTACGCCCCATTTGGCGCACGTATATCTGAAAGGTTTGCCCGCATACTGTGGCCCATTGTCAGAAATGATTTCTTCAGGTGCACCAAATAGATTGAATATGGTACTCGATGTATTTGCAATGACAGTGCTTGAAGTGTCTTTTATCTGTCTGACAATTGCAAATTTGGAGAAATAATCGGAAAATAGATCAGTGGTGATTTTGGACCAAGGGACTGATGGAATCTCTTGAGGGTGTAGAGATTCTTTGCGTTGTTGTAGCTGGTGGCTCTGACATGCCTCATACGAACATACAAATTAGGAACAGGGGTAGGTCACTTGGCCCCTTGAGCCTTCTCCACCATTCAATAAGATCATGGCTGATCTGATTGTAACCTCAACTCCACATTCCCACTTACCCCCAGTAACCTTTCACCCCCTTGTTTATCAAGAATCTATCTTCCTCTGCCTTAAAAATGCCTTGCACATCCTCACTAACCTTTCGATGTCACTGTTGATCCCTGGCCAATAACCAGTGTCACGTGCCAGTTGTCTTGTTTGCTCTATGCCCATATGGCCTTGGTGAAGTTGTGACACAATGTCCTGTCAGGGTGCTTTGGACATGATCACTTGTTTTCCTTTTGAAGGTGACACCTCTTGAGATACTGAGTTTATTTCTATAAAGCCAAAAGCATCTGAGGGTTTCTGGCACCTCTTTTACTGTATCAGGCCAAACTTCTGTGATGACTCTCCACAGTGCCTTCAGTTGTGGGTCATTGGCTGTTTTTGATTGTAGATGGTCATATTTGTGCTGACCAAAATGCAATAAAATCAATTTTGAGCACATCTTCCATCTTGATGTCCATGCTGTCTACTTGTAGATCTGGTGGAACTTCTTCATTCTTGCTCAGGTTTGGCAATCTGCTCAGCCCATCTGAGGTGACCATTAGGCAGACGCTGAAGTTGTACCCCTGTACTTTCACTCAGAGTCACTGTAGTCGAGGTGGTGCACTTGTCAATGGTTTTGGCCAGATCATCTCCAATGGTTTATGGTCAGTTTCCACAGTGAACTGCTTACTGAACAGGTAGGTGTGGAACCTTATGAGCCCAAACACCACAGTAAGTGTTTCACACTCTATGTTTGAGTAATTGGATTGTGTTGAAATAAACATTTGGAGCTGAATGCAATTGGTTTGCCATCCTGTAGGATGCACGCTCCTAGCCCTTTCTATGAGGCGCAAACTTCCAGGATTGTCTTCTTCCTTGGATCATGCTACTACAGGGTACAGGTTTCTGCTGACAATGCTTGTTTGAGAGACTCAAACATATACTGATGGTCCTTCTGCCATACAAATGGTATGTCTTTCTTTAGGAGCTCTCTCAGTGATGATGCTTTGTCAGGAAAATTTGGAATGTATGGTGCTAAGAAGTTGAAAAATTCAAGACATCTCTGGAGATCTTCCTTGTCTTGTGGGGTAGGCATATGCCTTATGTCTTTGACTTTGCCTGAGTCAGGACAGATTCTGCAACCTGAATAGTTGGAGCCAAAGAAATTGATCTGACTTACATTCATTTGGCACTTCTTGCTGTTAAAAACGAGTCCTTCACAATGAGCTACTGTCATCAATGAATGAAGATTTCGATCATGTTCTTCTTTGGTTTTGCCCATTACCACAATGTCATCGGCAATGCATATACTTCCAGGCATGTTTTCTATAATTCTGTCCATATCCTACTGAAGCACATCTTGACTGACAGATAAGCTGAAGGGTAGTCTCAAAATAGTGGTCCGAAGGTGCTGACTTCCTGAGATTCCTTAGCTAGGAGTACTGACCAATATCCATATTTAGCATCCAACTTGGACAAGAATTTGGCTCCTGTGAAGCTGGAATTCAATTCCTCTAATGTTGGAATCTTGTGGGGGCATCTCTTTAGGGAGAGGTTTAGACACCTCGGATCTAGACATACTCTGATTGCTCCATCCTTCTTCAGTATGCACATGATCGAGCTGCACCAGTCTGTGTGATGATGCACACGACAGATGATGCCATTGCGTTCCATATCATCCAACTCATGCTTAAGCTTTTCTTGTATGTGCACACTGCAATTTGTGGGAGGGTCGATTGATGGAATTGCATCCTTTCTGAGGTGCAGTATGGCATAGCCTTTAAAAATCTCCTATGGCGTCGAACCTATTCGTGTACATTTGTTGTAGGTCTTGGACTGACTCAATGCGGGTACCCATGATCTCTTCTGCTGCAATGGGTACCTTGGTGACCTCGTGGATAGTCACAATGTTGAGGTCCTTACACGCTGGCAGTCCTGCCACTGCTGGTCCACCTGTGTCTATCAGGTAAGATATTTGTGGTTTCCATGCTGAGTTGCCATAGCTGCACTACATTGTTAGTGTGCCACTGCAAGGGATGGGTGACCCATTGTATGCAGTTAACTTTGCATTTGTCAGCTGTATTATTGATTTCCAATGACTCTGGTACATATCCTTCAGGATTTGGACTGGTAGGATATTTGCACTAGCTCCGGCGTCAATCTTAACCCTGAGTGTGTGTTTGACAACTTTCTTTGGGCACATGATGTTAATGGTAGCAAAAGCTTCCAATTGTTTAATTTCATCAACACAATGTGTCAGGTTCACAGTGAGAAACACCTGCTCGTATTCTGGCTGAGAATTACTCTGCTCTGAGTCTTGTCTCAGGTCAGTTTCGCTGTGGACTTTGTGTATCGGCTTTTGTTTACTCAAGTCTCAGGTGCTCTCCTTGCTGCTGTTGCCCTGTTGCTGTGTGTGTCGTCTGTTTGCTTGTGTCCTACTGTGACTTCTGGCTGTGTCATTGGAACCAGATTTCTTGCATAGCTGGTGCCAGTGTCCTTTTGCACAGCACGCCTTGCACAGATCATGAAATGCAGGACAACTTTGTGGTGAATGGGACCAACTGCACTTACCACACAGCTTGCTTGCTCTTTTCGATCTGGTTATGGTACCAATACTGTTGGCTGCACCTAGTGCTTGCAGATGCTGTTGTCCAGCTGCAATGGTTTTGTATTTCCTGCCAACTTCTATCAGCGCATCAATGCTGCGACCTTTCTTTTCCCCAAGAGGTCTTTCTGAAACACGTCAATGGGTGTTGAGACAATCACCAGCTCCATTAGTCAGTCTGACAGCTCAGTTTCTGAAAAATTACATTTGTTGCCCTTACCACGGCATCTACTGACAAACTGGTCTATTGATTCCTGTGGCTGTTGCCTGTAGGACATCAATTCCAGGCGGTGAATTCTAAAATTTACACTTAAACGGAGCTGATCTTTTCTAGCATGTTCCATATCTTGTGAGATCTTTCTGTTCCTCTTCAAATATGCCAGTGTTATTGATTCTGTATAGTCCCTCATTTCCAACTGCGATTTGTATTTTTCGAGCTTGCTTCTCTGATTCTACAATCACTTGGTCTGTGAAGCATAACTGCATTCTTTGCTTAAAAAGTTTGAATTTGGATAGGATATCAATGGCCTTCCAGTTCATGATGGGAAATTTGGAATCCAAGTTTCTGCTGTTTTTTTGCTTAAAACTTACTTTAAGACTTGTGCTATGACTCTGCACTGCTTCCCCTTTAAGAAACTTGCTGTTATTTTGACTAGCTGCTTGGATGGAGAGTAGTGGGTGTTTGATAGTGTTTTATGTTTATCTTGTTTGCAACACTTAAGCTTGTCTGTTTACACAGCTGTTCAATGGGCAGTTCAATTGCTTTTTTTGCTAGAATTTGTTTATGTTCTTCGCGCTCGAGTGGTTTAATGATTTTTTAAAACTTTGGCTGTGTGAATGGGGATTCTGCAGTGTTCAGGATTTTCCCATGTTTTTTGCTATCAGATGCCTCCTGTAATGGCGCCATTCTCAATCAGCCTGGGAGAGGAATTGGGCTTCCCTTTTTTTTAATGGAGCCTTTGAAAAAATCAACTTTTTAAGCACTTTAAAGCTTTTTTTTAAAACCAATATCCCTTGACTGTTGGCACAGTGACTCACCCGATCGCAGGAATTTATTTGCAGTCTGTCATTCTGTGCTGTGTCTTCTATGGTTGGAGGTAAGTTCTTTTTTCTTTCCTCTGTTTGGGCCAGTATTTCTTTTGAATGTTCTCTCTAGTGGATATAGGAATGGTCATTTTCAAAGCTGTTTTACCTGTAGTCTTCAAACTTAGACTTTGTCTTTTCACCACAGCTGCCACCATGTAATGTGTTCTTTTTGTTATCTGATACAACATAAATGAGATGCGTGGAGTCCAGTTCATTGAAGTTTTCAAAAAGGTTTATTTCAGATAAACTATTCTATACAGTACAGAGCAAACAGAGAACCTTCATCTGGGTGTTATAGTTGCAGAGTGACTGAGGCATTGAGTCACATGACCACATCCTGATACTTAGCTCATTAGCATACTGAGATCTTAAAGCGACTTCACTCTTAAGGTGATCATACAACAAGAACTCAGAAGGTCGGAAGTGGGGTCCCGCAAGGATCACTGCTGGGAATGCCATTGTTTACAATTTATATTAATGAGTTAGACTTAAGAATCAACAACAGAATTTCTATATTTGCAGATATCACCAAATTGGGAGGAATAGCCAGCACTGAAGAGGACTGCAACAAATTACAAGAAGACATTTATAAACTTGCAGAATGAGAATATAATTGGCAAATGAATTTCAACATAGATAAATGTGAGGTATTCCATTTTGGTAGTAAGGAGGTCCCATATTTCTTAGAAAAAAAATCTAAATCAAGTAGAGGATCAAAGCAATCTGGTAAACTGAAGTGTGACATTAAAAAGTGAAATTGATAAATGAAGTGAATGGGCAAAACTGAGGTAAATGGATTTTGGTGTAGACAAATGTGAGATCATCCACTTTGGACCTAAGAAGGATAGAACAGGGAAAAAGGAAGAAATAGTGGAAGTCCAAAGAATCTTAGGGTTCGAGGTGCATAGCACATTAAAATTCCATAAACAGCTACAGAAAATAATCAGAAAGGCGAGTGGAATGCTGGCCTTTATATCTCGAGGATTAGAATACAAGGGGGTAGAAGTCATGCTTCAGTTATATAAAGCCCTCGTTAGACCAGACCTTGAGTACTGTGAGCAGTTCTGGGCACCACACCTTAGGAATGGTATATTGGCCTTGGAGGGAGTGCAGCATTGATTTACCAGAATGATACCTGGACTTCAAGGTTAAATTATGAGGAAAGATTACACAAACTAGGATTTTATCCTGTAATTTAGAAGGTTAAGGGATGATTTGATCAAAGTTTTCAAGATATTAGGGGAATAAATCAATAGATAGAGAGAAATTATTTTGGCTGGTTGGGAAGTCTAGGAGTAGGGGACATAGCCTAAATATTAGAGCCAAATCTTTCAGGAGTCAAATTAGGAAACACTTATACATGCAAAAGGTAATAAAAATAAAATTTGGAACTTTCTTCCACAAATAGCAATTGATGCTAGATCAATTATTAAACTTAAAACTGAGATTGATAGGTTTTTATTAACCAATGGAATTAAGGGATATTGGACAAAGTCAGGTACATGGGGTTAGGTCACAGATTAGTCATGATCTCATTGAATAGCAGAACAGTCTCGAGGGGCTAAATGACCTACTCCTGTTCTTATTTTCCTATGTCTAATGGGAGTACAAATACATATATTACTAAAAGTTACGATGCAGGCCAATAAAGCCATTACAAAAGCAAACCAAGCTCTATGGTTTATTTCTAGAGGTATAAAATTGAAAAGAAATCATGCTATCAAGCCTTGGTTAGACCACACTTAGTAGTATGTACAGTTCTGATTGCTTTCTTTTGGAAAGGATATAGAGGCACTTAAGAGGATACAAAGGAGTTTTAAAAGCATGACATCTGATCAGTGAGGTTATACTTATCAGGAAAGATTGAAGAGCCTGGGTTTCTTTTCTCTTGAAAAGAGAAGCCTTGAGGGGTAAACTAACAGAGATCTTTAAAATTATGAAAGCTTTTGATTGAGTCGACAGAATGTTTCCACTTGTGGGGAAGAGCAAAACGAGAGGCCATCAATATGTGATAGTCATCAAAAAATCAAATAGGGAGTTCAGAAGAAACTTATTTGCCAGAGAGTGGTGAGAATGTATAACTTGCTACCACAGGGAGTAGTTCAGGTGAACAGTTTAGATGCATTTAAGGGGCAGATAGATAAGAATGAGAGGGAGAAGGAATAGAGGGTTATGCTAATAGAGTTAGATGAGAAAGGATGGAAGGAGGCTCGATTGATGCTTAAAAGCCAGCATGGATTGGTTGGGACAAATGGCCCATTTCTGTATATTCTATGTGTCTTTCATATGTAATCTGACATTTCTCAGTACAAAGAACAAAGAACAGTACAGCACAGGAACAGGCCATTCGGCCCTCCAAGCCTGCGCCGATCTTGATGCCTGCCTAAACTAAAAACTTCTGTACTTCCGGGGACAATATCCCTCTATTCACATCCTATTCATGTATTTGTCAAGATGCCTCTTAAACGTCGCTATCGTATCTGCTTCCACCACCCCGCCTGGCAGCAAGTTCCAGGCACTCACCACCCTCTGTGTAAAGAACTTGCCTCGCACATCCCCTCTAAACTTTGCCCCTCTCACCTTAAATCTATGTCCCCTAGTAACTGACTCTTCCACCCTGGGAAAAAGCTTCTGACTATCCACTCTGTCCATGCCGCTCATAACTTTGTAAACCTCTATCATGTCGCCCCTCCACCTCCGTCGTTCCAGTGAAAACAATCCGAGTTTATCCAACCTCTCCTCATAGCTAATGCCCTCCAGACCAGGCAACATCCTGGTAAACCTCTTCTGTACCCTCTCCAAAGCCTCCACGTTCCTCTGGTAGTGTGGTGACCAGAATTGCACGCAATATTCTAAGTGTGGCCTAACTAAAGTTCTGTACAGCTGCAGCATGACTTGCCAATTTCTATACTCCATTCCCCGACCGATGAAGGCAAGCATGCCATATGCCGTCTTGACTACCTTATCCACCTGCGTTGCCACTTTCAGTGACCTGTGGACCTGTATGCCCAGATCTCTCTGCCTGTCAATACTCCTAAGGGTTCTGCCATTTACTGTATACTTCCCACCTGCATTAAACCTTCTAAAATGCACTACCTCACATTTGTCCGGATTAAACTCCATCTGCCATTTCTCTGCCCAAGTCTCCAACAGATCTATATCCTGCTGTATCCTCTGACAATCCTCATCACTATCCGCAACTCCACCAACCTTTGTGCTCTCCGCAAACTTACTAATCAGACCAGCTACATTT
This sequence comes from Heterodontus francisci, assembly GCF_036365525.1. Classification (NCBI taxonomy): domain Eukaryota; kingdom Metazoa; phylum Chordata; class Chondrichthyes; order Heterodontiformes; family Heterodontidae; genus Heterodontus; species Heterodontus francisci. The sequence continues at coordinate 162,513,788 of NC_090375.1, read as the reverse complement.
TCCTCCAAATCATTTATATACACTACAAAGAGCAAAGGTCCCAGCACTGATCCCTGCGGAACACCACTAGTCACATCCCTCCATTCAGAAAAGCACCCTTCCACTGCGACCCTCTGTCTTCTATGACAGAGCCAGTTCTGTATCCATCTTGCCAGCTCACCTCTGATCCCGTGTGACTTCACCAGTCTGCCATAAGGAACCTTGTCAAAGGCTTTACTGAAGTCCATATAGATAACATCCACTGCCCTTCCTTCATCAATCATCTTTGTCACTGCACAGTGGCGCAGTGGTTAGCACTGCAGCCTCACAGCTCCAGTGACCCGGGTTCAATTCTGGGTACTGCCTGTGTGGAGTTTGCAAGTTCTCCCTGTGTCTGTGTGGGTTTTCGCCGGGTGCACTGGTTTCCTCCCACAGCCAAAGACTTGCAGGTTGACAAGTAAATTGGCCATTATAAATTGCCCCTAGTATAGGTAGGTGGTAGGGGAATATAGGGACAGGTGGGGATGTGGTACGAATATGGGATTATTGTAGATTTGGTATAAATGGGTGGTTGATGGTCAGCACAGACTTGGTGGGCTGAAGGACCTGTTTCAGTGCTGTATCTCTAAATAAATAAAATAAATAAATAAAACTCAATTAAATTAGTGAGACACGACCTCCCCTTCACAAAACCATGCTGTCTCTCGCTAATAAGTTTGTTTGTTTCCAAATGGGAGTAAATCCTGTCCCAAAGAATCCTCTCTAATAATTTCCCTACCACTGATGTAAGGCTCACCGGCCTATAATTTCCTGGATTATCCTTGTTACCCTTCTTAAACAAAGGAACAACATTGGCTATTCTCCAGTCCTCTGGGACCTCACCTGTAGCCAATGAGGATGCAAAGATTTCTGTCAAGGCCCCAGCAATTTCTTCCCTTGCCTCCCTTAGTATTCTGGGGTAGATCCCATCAGGCCCTGGGGACATATCTACCTTAATGCTTTGCAAGACACCCAACACCACCTCCTTTTTGATAATGAGATGACTGAGACTATCTACACTCCTTTCCCTAGGCTCACCATCCACCAAGTCCTTCTCTTTGGTGAATACTGATGCAAAGTACTCATTTAGTACCTCGCCCATTTCCTCTGGTTCCACACATAGATTCCCTTCTCTGTCCTTGAGTGGGCCAACCTTTTCCCAAGTTACCCTCTTGCTCTTTATTTACGTATAAAAAGCCTTGGGATTATCCTTAATCCTGTTTGCCAATGACTTTTCATGACCCCTTTTAGCCCTCCTAACTCCTTGCTTAAGTTCCTTTCTACTGTGTTTATATTCCTCAAGGGATCCGTCTGTTCCTCGTCTTCCAGCCCTTACGAATGCTTCCTTTTTCTTTTTGACTCTGCTCACAATATCCCGCGTTATCCAAGGTTCCCGAAACTTGCCAAACTTATCCTTCTTCCTCACAGGAGCATGCTGGTCCTGGATTCTAATCAACTGACATTTGAAAGACTCCCACATGTCAGATGTTGATTTACCCTCAAACAGCCGCCCCCAATCTAAATTCTTCAGTTCCTGCCTAATATTGTTATAATTAGCCTTCCCCCAATTTAGCACCTTCACCCGAGGACTACTCTTATCCTTATCCACAAGTACCTTACAATTTATGGAATTATGGTCAGTGTTCCCGAAATGCTCCCCTAACTGAAACTTCGACCACCTGGCTGTGCTCATTCCCCAATACCAGGTCCAGTACAGCCCCATCCCTAGTTGGACTATCTACATATTGTTTCAAGAAGCCCTCCTGGATGCTCCTTACAAATTCTGCCCCATCTAAGCCCCTAGCACTAAGTGAGTCCCAGTCAATATAGGGGAAGTTAAAATCACCCACCACTACAACCCTATTACCTTTACATCTTTCCAAAATCTGTCTACATATCTGCTCCTCTACCTCCCGCTGGCTGTTGGGAGGCCTGTAGAAAACCCACAACATAGTGACTGCACCCTTCCTATTCCTGAGCTCCACCCATATTGCCTCACTGCATGACCCCTCCGAGGTGTCCTCCCGCAGTGCAGCTGTGATATTCTCCTTAACCAGTAATGCAACTCCCCCACCCCTTTTACATCCCCCTCTATCCCGCCTGAAGCTTCTAAATCCTGGAACATTTAGCTGCCAATCCTATCCTTCCCTCAACCAAGTCGCTGTAATGGCAACAACATCATCGTTCCAAGTACTAATCCAAGTTCATCTGCCTTACCTGTTATACTTCTCGCATTGAAACAAATGCACTTCAGACCACCGTCCCACTGTGCTCCACAACATCTCCGTGCCTGCTCTTCCTCTTAGTCTTACTGGCCTTATTTACAAGTTCCCCCTCATTTATTTAACTTGCTGTCCTACTGCTCTGGTTCCCACCCCCCTGCCACACTAGTTTAAACCCTCCCGAGTGACACTAGCACTCGTACTCTGGGCTCAGTCCTCGATCCCCTGCTTTTTGTGGTATATATTAATGATTTGGACATAAATGTAGGGGGAATGATCAAGAAGTTTGCAGATGACACAAAAATTGGCCGCATGTTTGATAGTGAGGAAGATAGCTGTGGACTGCAGGAAGATATCAATGGACAGGTCAGGTGGGCAGAAAAGTGGCACATGGAATTTAACCCAGAGAAATGTAACAATCACTTGGACAAATGTGGATTAATTAAGGAAAGCCAGCATGTTACAGGTGAATACTATTTACCTAACTTGATTGAGTTTTTTGGTGAGGTAACAGAGAGGGTTGATGAAGGTAATGCAGTAGATGTGGTGTACTTAGGCTTCCAAAAGGTGTTTGATAAAGTGCCACATAACAGGTTTGTCAGCAAAGTCAAACCCCATGGAATAAAAGGGACAGTAGAAGCATGGACACAAAGTTGGTTGAGTGCCAGGAAACAGAGTGCAGTGGTGAATGTTTTTCAAACTGGAGGAAGATATACAGTGGGGTTCTGGAGGGATAGGGACTAGGATCAATGTTTTTCTTGATCTATAATGCAGAGAAGTGTGAAGTGATACAATTTGATAGGAAGAGTGAAGAAAGACAATATAAAAAATGATACAAATCTAAAAGGGGTGCAAGAGCAGAGGGACTTGGGGGTATATGTGCATAGATTGGTGAATGTGGCAGCACAGGTTGAGCAAATGGTTAATAAGGCATATGGGATCCTGGGTTTTATAAATAGGGGCATAGAGTACTGTTATGACCAGGTGAGAAATGTGCCTAGGGGTCTTGAGCTGTCTTTACCTGGTCTTATTGTAACAGGGTTTAATTTCAAACACACTGTGTCTTGAGCTCCCCCTTTGTGAATTCTTGTTTACAGCTTTCCAATTCTAAAGCAAACAAATGAGCACAAACAGGCTTTCTTTGGCTTAAAGAAGAAAAGTGAAATTTATTAAACTTACTTAAACTCTAAAACGTTTCACGCCTATGGATTATCTGACATGCCCACGCTAGCATGCACATGTAATATACACACGCAGAGAGGGACAGAAAAGAGAAAAAAAGGTAAAGTGGAACAGCTTGAGGCAATATCTTTTTACTGTGCTTCGAGCTCGCTTCCGCCCTTGATTGAAGATATGGTCTTGCATTTCGTTGGGGCCCAGTGTTCCTTTTAAACCTTGTTCACGTAGGAGACTTTTCTCTCTTTGTGTTTATGTGTCTTCAGGTTTCCGAAGCTGGTGAGAACGAGATGAGAGCAGACAGGAGAGGAGGTAATTCTTGCTTCAGTTCCAGGAGCACATGGCGTTCTGATTTCAAAATCTGCTTTTCCAATTTAAAACTGCCCTAGTTGGCCGCAGGTGGTCATGTGACCGACTGTTTTGACCAGGTCTCTTCTGTGTATTGGGGCAGGGACTGGTTCCCTTTGTTTCCACACTGTCTGGTACTGTGCAAATTTCTTTCCAGTCAGGGACTTGCAAATTTTAAGTTTTGATGTTCAAATGGTGAAATTATCTGTTCCTCAGTCTTGGCAGGTGGGTGGTTTGCCTGACACCTCCACATCCAGGGGAATGAAATGCAATTTGAAGAGAAACGGCGCATTTCATTACAGAGTTTGAGAGAAATGTAAGATAGAGAAAGAAAACCATGCATTTTTCTCATTCATTTCCATTCATTCACCATTCTAAAAGCTCATTAAAAATAGTCTGTTCTGAGTGCCACGGCTGCTTTAATTTTCCCCTTTTCTTCTCAGGAGAGTGAGTAGGATGGTGGGTATATCCTGAACTCTGAGTCATGCAAAGACTTTTGATTTCAGGGATGGGTCGTTCCCTTTTCCTCTGACCGTGGGGGAGGAGTCTTTGTTACTCTCCCCTTTGTTCTCTGGGACACTCCCACCTGCAGGTATTTGTGCAGTCTTAACTGCATTCTCCTGTGACACTTCGACTAGTGAGGCATCACCCTTGTGGTTTCTCTGCCCACTAGAGGTTTCTCTTCGTCTCTGCAGGTTCCCATAAATGCTGTTAGCAATTCTGGTGGGATACTTCTGGAGTCTGCATTTACATCGGAGGATGTGGGGTCTAACTTTTCACATTTTCCAAGGTTGGTTGACCGGACAGAAGGGGTTTTCATCCAAGAGTTTTCCTGGACTTCCTTTAACCTGCCCTTTTGGTCACTTCTTCCCCTTTTTCTAAACCTTTGCCAGCCGTGTGCCTGCTTGTCCCCTTTTGTTCTCGGCGGGGGTCCCCCACAGTTCACCAGCCCTCTGCTGGAAGGTCCTTCTAACACTGTAGATTGGGGTTTCCCCTCAACCTGGCACATATGGAAACTCCTGCAGTACTCCACCATATCTTTGTGAAGTTTTGGCCAGTCAAACCGCTGAATTATGTCTTTTGTATACCAGCACGTACAGCCACTGTTGTCTCATGGGACCTTCTCAATATTTCTCCCCAGTACCTCTGTGGCATCACTAACTGGTGAACCACTGTCCACTCCTGGCCCTCAGGTCTGTGAGGAGAACTCCATTTCCTCATCAGTACCTCATTCTTTAAATAGTAGCAATCAGGGACTCCCTCTGCTTCACTTTCAGACTGGGCAGCCTGTGCTAACTCTTGCAATACTGTGTCAGCTCACTGAGCCCCAGCTAGGGAAAATCCGTTTAATTCATTCCCTGGGTCTTCTGACTTTCCAAAGAAAGTCTCAGACAGGCAGACCTCATGGTCATTTGCCTGCAGTACCAATGCAGTCTCCTTTGGGGGAGTTGGTTTGATCATGGCTTGATCCATTACACATTCAGGGAAACTGAGGAGACTGTCTCCTGCCACGGCCCTATCTCTCTGACCTCCTGCGGTCTTTCTTTCACTACTGGGGGGGCTACCACCTTCATCCCCACCAGATCATTACCTAGGAGCAGGTCAACCTCGTCCATAGGCAAACTAGGGACAATCCCTACAGTCACCAGACCGGAAACTAGGTTGTACTTCAGGTGCACCTGTACAGGTACAGGCGTACACTGCCCTCCAATGCCATTCACCACCATTTTGGTATTCACTGCACTCTCTAGGGGAAAGATCAGGCCTTTTCCCAGTAAAAGGGATCTGGTGGCACCTGTGTCCCTGAGAATCACTGTGGGCTTGCTTGCCCCACTCGAGGGATATGGGGTTACTTTCCTTTCAAATACAAAACCCTGATAACCTGCAGGAATCCTATTAATTTTTCCTGCACTGGCCATAGTAAGCTTCCTGGGTTGCACTCTGACTGCAGTTAAAGCCACAGCTTGTTCTGTGTTTTCCATCAGGGACCCGTTTGCATTGAGCGGGTGTGTCCTGATTAACCCTACCGGTTTCTCCTTTAGTTTCCAATAGTAAGATTTTAAATGCCCTGCTTTATTACAATGGAAGCACACAGGTCTCTGGGTCTCAGTGTTGCTCACAGCACCTTCTTTTTGGCTGTTGGAGGGCCCCCTGTCTCTCCTGCTTTCCTTTCTTTTCCAGGACTACCTGCATTTCTATCACCTTCTCACCCTTTGTCCTTTTCAGATTTGTGGGGGTGATTAGGAAAGGTTCTCCGCTGGGAAAGAGACTTATAAATTAAAGCAAACTCATCGGTCAAAACAGCCTCTTGCCAGGCTCCCTGATCCCGCTGCTCCTCTACATGGGTTTTTATTGAGAACAGGAGAGAGTTTTTAAATTCCTGTAACAGGATTACTTCTCTGAGATTTTCATAGCTGAGCTGTACTTTAAGAGCCCTCAGCCACTGGGCAAAAGCCAGCTGCTTACTTCTTTCAAACTCCAGATAAGTTTGATTGGCTTGCTTTTTGAGGGTTCTAAGCTTTTGGTGTTAGGCTTCGGGCACTAATTCATATGCTCTGAGGATAACATTTTTGGTCAGTTCATAATTTGCTGAACTCTCATCTGGCAACAAGGAATAAACTTCATGGGCTTTTACGGTTAGTTTGCTTTGCAGTAAAAGAGACCAGTCCTCAGCTGGCCATTTTAGCTGCCTTGCAAGTTTTTCAAAGGACATGAAAAATGTTTCCGCATCTTCCTCATTGAATTTTGGAATTAATTGAGTGAGTTTCAGTAATCTTGTACCCAGTCCTGAATTATGCTCCTCCATATTGGCCATGCTTTCACTGGGGTTACTCTGTCGTCACCTCTCCCACTCCCCCCCGCGGCTAGTTAATTCAAGCCGCTTTCAACTCTCTTTCTTTGCATTTTTTCCAGAATTTTCTTTCTCTCTCTCTCTCCTGCCTTTCATTTTCTTCACATTCCTTTTGGAAGGTCCTCTCTTTCTCCCTTTTCCTTTCCTCAAACTCAAGTTTCCTCTGTTCCAATTGTATCTTTACTAAAAATATCCTGTCTGGGTCCGCTTCTAACACTGCTTCACCTTGTTCTGATTCATGGGTAAAATGGTTGGCCACTAGCCTTCGGAGTTCAGACTTCCTAGCCTTGACACATACTGTGATCCCACACTGCTCAGCCATTTTCCTCAACTCCTCCATAGACAGTGCTTTTAACTTATCCCAAGTTACTTCACCCTGGTTTGGAGAGCTACTCACTTCAGTTGCAGACATGTTAGTATTCAATCACACACAGCCACAAGAAAACCTATATTAATCTTTGCCTTTTTGATTGGGAACAATTTGGCTTCCCACTTCCAATTGCACTCATTCGTCTGTGGATAAAATCCTGGACGTTACCACCCAAATTCCTATTACGACCAGGTGAGAAACGTGTCTAGAGGTCTTGTGCTGTCTTTACCTGGTCTTATTGTAACAGGGTTTAATTTTAAACACACTGTGTTTTGAGCTCCCCCTTTGTGAATCATTGTTCACAGCTTTCCAATTCTAAGGCAAAGAAATGAGCACAAACAGGCTTTCCTTGATTTAAAGAAGAAAAGTGAAATTTATTAAACTTACTTAAACTCTAATACGGTTAACGCCTACGGATATACGACGTGTCCATGCTCGCATGCACATGCGATATACACATACAGATAGGGACAGAAAAGAGAAAGTGGAACAGTTTGAGGCAATATCTTTTTACTGTGCTTCAAGCTCACTGCAGTCCTTGATTGAAGATACGGTCTTGCATTTTGTTGGGGCCCAGTGTTCCCTTTAGAGTCATAGAGAGATACAGCACTGAAACAGGCCCTTCGGCCCGCTGAGTCTTTGCAGACCAACAACCACCCATTTATACTAATCCTACATTAACCCCATATTCCCGACCACATCCCCACCTTCCCTCAATTCTCTTACCACCTACCTACACTAGGGGCAATTTACAATGGCCAATTTACCTATCAACCTGCAAGTCTTTGGCTGTGGGAGGAAACCGGAGCACCCGGCGGAAACCCATGTGGTCACAGGGAGAACTTGCAAACTCTGCACAGGCAGTACCCAGAACCAAACCCAGGTCGCTGGAGCTGTGGAGACTTTTCTCTCTTTGAGTTTATGTGTCTTCAATGGTTTCCAAAGCTGGAGCACATGGCGTTCTGATTTCAAAATCTGCTTTTCCAGTTTAAAACTGCCCTAGTTGGCCAGCAGGTGGTCATGTGACTGACTGTTTTGACCAGGTCTCTTCTGTGTATTTGGGCAGGGACTGGTTCCCTTTGTTTCCACACTGTCTGGTACAATGCAAATTTCTTTCCAGTCAGGGACTTGCAATTTTTAAGTTTTAATGTTCATGTGGCGAAATAATGTATGCCTCAGTCTTGGCAGGTGGGGGGGGGGGGGGTTTGCCTGACAGTACAAAAACAAGGAAGTTATGGTGAACCTTTATAAAACACTGGATTTTGTGTTCAATTAGGAAGGAAATGAAGGCATTGGAGAGGGTGCTGAAAAGATTTATGAGAATGGTTCAAGCAATGCGGGACTTTAGTTACATGGATAGTTTGGAGAAGCTTGTGCTCTTCTCCTTAAAGAGTAGAAAGTTGAGAGGAGATTTGATAGAGGTGCTCAAAATCATGAGGGGTCTGGACACAGTAAATAGAGAGAAACTGCTTCCATTGGTGGAAGAGTTGAGAACCAGAGGGCACCAATATAAAGTAATTAGAAAAAGAACCGAAGGTGACATGATGAAAAACATTTTTATGCAGTGAGTGGTTGGGATCTGGAATGCAGTGGAGGCGGATTTAATCGTGGCTTTCAAAAGGGAATTGGATAATTATCTGAAGAGAAAAAAAATTGCAGGACTGTAGGAAAAAGGCAGGGGAATGGGCCATGCTAAGTTTCTCTTGCAGAGAGCCAGCATGGACACGGAGATCTAAATGGTAATGTAACCATTCTATGATTCTATGATTCAGTGATCTACAAGATGCAATGCAGCAACTTGCCAAGTCTGCTTCGACAACACCTTCCAAATCCACAACCTCTACTGCCTAGAAGAATGGGAACACAACAACCTGCAAGTTTGGCTCTAAGTTACACACGATCTTGACTTGGAAATATATCGCCATGCCTTCATTGTCACTGGGTGAAAATCCTGGAACTCCCTAATTAACAACACTGTGAGACACAACAGTTATGCAAGAAAGATGGTCACCACCATCTTCTCAAGGGCAATTAGGGATGAGCAATAAATTCTGGCCTTGACGGCACTGCTCTCATCCTATGAATGAATATAAAAAAAGAGAAAAGTGGAAAAAAATTTTTTTTTGAAAAACAGGACTTCTTTCTTTAAAAGAAAATGTCATGGTGAAGCTCTTTCTTTCATGGCACATGGCAATTTCCCCCAATTTTATTTCCTCTCCTCTTTTTCTACAGTTCCACAGTGCTGGCAGGATTCCAATATTTTCCCAGGTTTTGTATTCTTTACATGAGTGTAGACAATGAAGGCCTCAGTTATCTGAGGCCCTGTGCCACTGGTAGGACCTCACATGCTTTACTGACCATTGGAAAATTAGGTGCAGATTGCTCTACGGGGTAAGTGTGCAATGCCATGAACTTCCAGGTTTGTGTTATTAGTAAACTGGACTTTGGAGGGCATCACAGCTAAGCCAAATCAGATTTCACCAATGTGAACATTAAGTGCCCCCAACTCCTGGAGAATGCCTGGGAAACAGGAGTAAGCAAAGACAAGTAATAGAGAAAATGAACAATGGAGATAATTATGGAACTTTGAAAAATTGTCTTTTGGGGTCATAAGAACATAAGAAATAGAAGCAGAAATAAGCTGTACGGCCCCTCAAGCCTGCGCCACCATTCAAGAGGATCATGACTGATCTTTGACATCAACTCCACTTTCCTGTCCCATTCCCTATCCCTTGATTCCCTAGTCCATAAATATTTTGATCTCAGCTTCAAATATATTCAATGATTGGCCATCGTCTGGGATAGAAAATCCAACTATTCACAACCCTCTGAGTAAAGAATTTTTTCTTCATCTCAGTCCTAAATGGCTGACTCCTTATCATGAGACTATTCCCCCTAGTCCTAGATTCTACAGCCAGGGTAAATAGCCTCTCCACATCTAACCTGTCAAGCCCTCTCAGAATTTTATGTGCTTCAATAATATCACCACTCATTCTTCTAAATTGTAGAGATGTAGGCCCATTCTATTCACTCTCTCCTCACAGGACAACCCTCTCATCCCAGGAATCAATCTAGTGAACCTTGGCAGCACCACTCCTACCTAAGGCAAGTATATCCTTCCTTAATTATGCAGATCAAAACTGTACACAGTACAGTTCTGATGAAAGGCCAATGTGCTGAAATGTTAACTCTTCTTCACTCCTCACAGATGCTGCCTGACCTGTTGAGCGTTTCCAGCATTACCTGTTTTTATTTCAGATTTCCTGCATCTACAGTGTTTTGCTTCTGTACACAATACTCCAGCTATGGTCTCATCAAAGCCCTGTACAATTGCAGCAAGACTTCCTTATTTTTGTACTCTAACCCTTTGCAATAAAGGCCAGCATACCATTTTTCTTCCCAATTGCTCGTTATATCTGCATGTTAACTTATTGCGTTTTGTGTGCAAGGACACTCAAATCCCTCTGAACACCAACGTTCAATAGTTTCTCACCATTTAAAAAATATTCTGATTTTCTATTCCTTCTACCAAAATGAATAACTTCACATTCTCTCCCCATTATACTCCTCTTGGCCACTCACTTAACCTACTTATATCCCTTTGCATACTCTTTGGGCATTGGAAACCCGACATTGGGACCATTTCCAGGTCCCGACCCCGCTCGACGTTGTTGCAAGGTGAAGATCAAGAGTGTTACTTCCCATCTGAACATCATGAGGCGCATTCACATGTAATGATCATCACAATAGAATTTCCATGGGTTTCACTTCACCACTTCCAAAAGTGAAAATGGTGTGAGCTCCTCATTTGGTTGAGGAGTAGACTTGGATAAACCCACATCTTCAGTATTCTTGGGCAATGTCTCATAGGTGTGCTAATCATCTCATAATTAGCGTGATGGTGTGCAGGTCTGCATGCATCTCTGGGATCTGACTCTCCATGAGGGTCACCAACCTCTTGATGGAGAAAGCCTGTACTTATGGCATGGATGGACTCCTCTATCATCCGCTCATGGCTGCGCATTGCCTCTGGCAGTTCTGCCAAATGTTCCCTTACCTCTCTCTGCAACACCAGCATGTTCTGTGCTGTCGACACCAGATGCTCGTCATCACCCTGGGCCTCAGCATAGGCCTGGCCACCCACAGTCCTCTGACTGTCAGTGGCCTTGGCTTTCATAGCTTCTGTCTGCTGCTCAGACACTTGTGTAGTGCTCTCACCAGCTTGTGACACTGAATCTAAGCCCGAGCACATACCCACCCATGTGAAAGTACCTGCAGTGGTGGAAGGTGCAGGGGAATGATGTGACAATTACTGCTCCTCCTGCTCCTCAGAGGTTGATGGCAGGCTTCCTGCCCTAGTGGCTGAACTTGCCTCTGTTGTGCCATGAACTGCATGAGAAAACACAAATCTTTGTGGGTTAGGTTGTTCAGATCTCTTATGCCAACCATGCGTGATGTGGATTTCCAGAAGTGTGTTGAGGACATATGAACACAGTGTCGCCTTACTCTCTTGTGCGGACGCTCCAGTCTCACTGTCCATGATTGCATGGCTGCCCTGGGCCCCTGCTAGCTCCAGAGTCTCCTCCTCTGCTGACATCACAGGACACACATCAGGGATCCCACCGCCAGTTCTCGATGTCTCCCTGGATTTATGTGTCTGTTTCTTCTGCAAGCAGAAAGAGGGACACAGTTAGACTTCACACGAAGAACAACAGTGCACTTATGCTCGTGACAGCCCCTCGTCCCCTGATAGAGGCTCCCTAATGGCTCCTCCCCATATCTGCTCTCAGAGGATGTAGCGGGACTGAGCTCTGAAATAAAGGTGGTCTGTTGCCAAGTTACAGCCATGCATCTGACAAGATGTGATAATGCCTCACCCCCTTGCCACCACCTTTGTGGGCACTCCCTCATGCATAGCTACATGCAAGCCCCAAAGAGCCACATGAAGCCCCAAAGAGGAGAGAGGTAAGGAGGACTCACCTTGGCGGAGCAAAGAAGGTCACTGAACCTCTTGCGACACTGGACTGAATTTCAGGGGGGTGACCCCACAGTTGCTGACCTCCTCTGTGATCTCCATCCAGGTTTTCTTGGTCAGGTGGTAGGATCTCTTCTTGCCATCCTTTGGAAAGACAACCTCCTGCCTTTCTCTTGCAGCCTAAGGAGAATCTCCTGGGAGGCATTGCTAAACCATGGCACCACCAGGTGTCTTGTCTCGGACATGGTCCCAGTTAGCTCCCGCTCCTTCTGTTTGGTCCGCAGTCCTGATGCAAGGGTGCAGGGAGGTGCAGGAGCCACAGCAGCAGTAGAGCAGAGGTCCAACAGCTGCTGCAATAGTGGCAGGGGGAGTGGGGGCCAGGAGTTGCAACAGCAGCAGCAGCAGCAGCAGTAGCAGCAGAGGGGGGTCCAGGAGTTACAACAGCAGCAGTAGCAGTAGAGGGGGTCCAGGAGTTACAACAGCAGCAGTGGTTGATGGGGGGGTGGCAGTGGTGGGTGGCGGGGGTGTTCCAGCAGTGTTCCAGATTCACTGCATCAGTGAAAGACAGCAGTGCAAGCAAGACTGGCAGTGCTTTTAAGATGGCAGCAGCATCTGCGTTGTTATCAGCTGATGCCACCATCAATGCCTCGTAGCCCACCTCCCTTCTGCAATAGGACGGGCCCTGCGCCTGGGTTATGTTAATTGGTCAACCTCCACGAGATTACAGTCAGCCGGCTGCACGCGTGACATGCGGCAATGGCACCTGCTCCCGGTGATGCCTGACAAAATTCAGCCCGGGCTGTGATGTAAAATGGGCTGCCAATTCACCGTCTGCTCATTTTGCTATACTGGGGTTGATTGATTACTCCCACATTATATGCAATTTATGGAAGAAGTGCACTAAATTGTCTTTCCTTCATTCCATGCATTTTATGATCCAAATTGTAAAAATACCAGAAGAAATAATAAGCGGCTAAAAAAGAAGAAAAGAAGGTTGCTTAATTAGTAGTAAATAACTGGAGAAAAATAAAATTTGTAGAGAGGGAACATAAAGAGTGATGGGGACTACCATAAGAAATTTAGAGCCTAAATTTAGATTTTGGATGTACAGACAATACAAACCTCTACAAAAGCATAATTGATCCTGGCAACCTGTGCTGGGATTGTGTTTCACAGTGGGTACATTTTCTCTCCTTCCTATATTTAATCCTGCTGCATGATGCTTTAATGTCTCTCCCTATTCTGGTTTTTAGCCAGGCCCTGGTACAAGCAGATGTTTGACAGTAATTCAGGGTATCTTTGGGGCATTACCGCAGTGCATCCTAACTTAGCACAGCTGGGTTTGGGAATGCATCATCTGCAGAATTTTAGGTGCAAACCTCAACTAAATTGAAGGTAGTTTTCTAGGTACACATTAGTGGGAGGGAATCTCATCCATCACAAAAACATATATTGGAGATGTTTCAGCAGATTTCAATAATCCCAATGGACAGATGGCAGATGATTTTCCAATACGCAGTATATTGAGCCTGGTTTCTTGCCAGCTGCACCAGGCTAGGCAATCACCCCTGCTGCATCAGCTGAACATTTTTTAAAAGTCTCGTCACTGGCAGACTATCCCCAACTTTAATGCAGACATAGAAATGGAGCGGGGACAAGGGTGGCGATCGTGGGAGTTGAATGCACAACATCATGGGATACGTAGGAATGTCTGGGAATGCCTCATTATCATTTTACTTCCAGGTACTGCATCTCCAATACACATGAGCAGGCATGATGCAGAAAAGCATAACATAATTACCCCTCAACTATTTAATGGCCCACTTCAGAGGTGAAACAGGAGGAGGTTTGTAGGATTATATTGTGAAAGAAGAACCAGAAAGTTGATGACTATGTGGGAGAAGAGGAAAGACTACAGCACGATTTTCCGACACATCTCTGGATGTGCTATTGGGGGCAGTAAGAAGCAGGAGGGAAGTGCTGTTCCCAGCAAATGGGAAGAGAGAGCCTGCTGCTTTCACCAAAGTGGTTTGGGTGGAGGTGCCAGAGGAGGTCAGAAGCAGGAGCATGACCCAGAGATCACGGATTTGGTGCCACAAGCAGTACAATGACTTGTTTGGGCCAGGAAAGGTGAGAATAAGGAGAATAAGTCTATATTCCCCCAGATCCTGCAATGTACTCCCTCTCACTTTGTCTTGTCAGTCTTATTCCATTCATACCACTCTTCAGCACCACGTCACTATTATGGTCAATCATGCTGAATCAATCTATCTTCTCTCACCCATACGCCCTTCATGTGTTCCCCTCCCGTTTCCTCCCTCCATCAGTGCCAGTGACTGCAATCCTCATCTCATCTCATATAACGTCAGTCACTTCCAATCACGCTCATTTCACCATAGAGCATGTGGCAAGCTTTATGGAAATTGTAACTGGCCATACACATCAGTCAATGTTGGCAGCCTTCGTGTCCTGCATGCAGGCTCAGATGGCAGCTGTGCAGATTCCGGCAGTGAGCATCTCGACTGGTCTTGACATGAACCTAGGGAGACGAGATTGGGCCTTCCAAGGTGTCACTATGATTACCACTCTGCTCTCCCACAGGTGGAACTGATGTGCTGTTGCCCCAGAGGAGGGAGGATTGAGAAACGGGCAAGGCAAGTGCAGGCATTTCTCAGCATGTTTCATCCATTGCTCCCACAACCCCCATCAATACCAGCTCCTGCTGGCCCACAATGCTCCTGCACAGTTAGCGTCAGGGCCCTCACAGGCTCTAAAACCCAGAGGCTGTCAACCAAGAACCACACATGGCACTAAGAAAAGTATACTCAGCCTTCCAGCATCTCTGCTGAAGCCAATGGGGCAGAGCTATGTACAAATGGCAAGCACAGGAGACAAAGAATATATAGATCATATGGTTGTCATATTTTATTTGTCTTAATCAAATTATTCTGTTCATTACATTAAAAATTTGTGACTTACAACATTCCCAGGTGTCCCATTATTGATTGCAGACTTCAGTGTTAGGTTTTAATTTAATGGGAGTAGAAACAGAAAGTGCTGGAAATACTCAGCAGGTCTGGCAGCATCTGTGAAGAGAGAAATGGAGTTATTGTTTCAGGTCGATGATCTTTCATCAGGGTGTGGAAGATGGAGACATAATTTGAATCTCACAAGTTTGGGAATGTTGGACCAGTGTATTGAGGGTTACAAAACTGCTCGTGCGATGGGGTTATGGTTGATGAGACAATAATGGTTCAGTTAACATTGGTCTAGCTGAACTTGCATACTATTATAGTGTTCCTTGCGTCATGAACAGCAATCTGTTTCCGTGGCCATGTCCAGGTCCCCACCTTCTCCATTATTATTGTTCTCCTCATCCAATGAGGAATCATGAGAACCTTCCTTATTCTGGACCTCTGGGCTTCTTTACTATGCTATGTTGTGTAGAACATAGCAGCAACACTAATCTGCAACATGTTGGCTGATGAATATTGTCGAATCTCCAGACCTGTCAAGGCACCTGAATCTGAACTTCAGCATCCTTGCTTGCTTGACAATACATTGCATGGCACTGTTCCTCTCCTGCTGTTGAATAGAGGGTTTCCTCAGAGATGTCATAAGCCACAGTTGAAGTGGGTATCCTTTGTTTCCAAGCAGCCACCTTGTTAGTTTGGTCCGCGGTAGAAACATCATGGAGATATTCGGCTGTGGTAGTATGACTACGTCACAGCAGCTATTAGGGAATCACACGCAGATCTGCATGAACCTCTTTTTATAGGCGCAAACGCACTGAACATTGATCAACAGGTAGCTCTTGCAGTTCACAAATGCAACTGGCTGGTTGGGGATTGCTACATGCCTGTGATCCATGGTGCCCTGCATCTGTGATGTGACCTGAAAAGCCTGCCAGAGATGTGAAACCCAATGCTCGTTCTGTCTGTCTTAATCACAGGGAAACATTACATATCTGTTGGCTCTGGAAAATAATCCGTTCATCACCTGCCTTATGTATTTGTCTCCTGTCACAGCTTGAAAGAAGCTGGTAGCAAAGAAATTGAGAATGGTGGTTAATTTACCTGCCACCGGCATTTCATGCCTGCTAGGTCCAGCAGGCAGATCTTTCTCTAGGAGGCTGCAGTGGGCAGTGACCACTTGCTGTGCCATCCAGAGTGTCTGAAAGCACTGCTGTTCCAAGCATTTTTAATTACACTGTCAATCCGGCATCTGAGAGTAGTCTGATTTTACTGAAAATTACTTTGAAAAGATTTGCTAGTTACATTGGGGTACAGTAGTTATTTTCTTAGTAAATTAGAAAAACATATTCAAAGACTGTTAAAAAGTGCCTATTAGTATCCTTTTGCCCAAAAGAACCAGCTTAATTTTCTTAGAGCTTCCTCGAAGGTCTGTAAACAAGGGCAATTAACAGAAATTCAAACAGGGGATATAACCAGTTTTGTGGGCGTGGCTAGCTTCTAATATGATGTTTTTAAAGCCAGCGGAAAAGATAATGGAAACTTGATTTGTGCTGAAAGTACTTTGCATGTATAATTTTGTAATAATAAACCCATATTAAGCAAGGGAACCAGTTTTCAGGCCCTTGAAATTCCCGTAGAGTTGGCAATGGCTGTGGTTAGCACTTCTTTGAAAATGTGGAAGAATATTCAAAAGATTGAGATGGTGAACTTCCCACAAGCTGCCTTTGTGTTGTGTTTTCTTAACCTCTGTAGTATTGACTACTATAAACAAAGCACTGACCACTCAAGGTGGGATCAGTAACACAATTTACATAGGTTCTTTATTTAAAGATGGTTCTGCATGCAAACACTAGTCTTCATTGTACAGGTACTTTCTTCAGACTGAAACACATCAAAAGTCACATGGTGTGTTCCATCACAGCTCTTACACTGCTGTGCATTATCACATGACCATACATCTTAAAGGTGTACCACAACAAAGATATCCTATAAAAGTTCCTTTTTCTGGCTTGGAGCTACTCGACTACCCAGGGCACTCATTTTCTACCTGTAGCCAATCAGGCAAATACTCATGTGGCCAAATCTTCAAAATGGACTGAACATCCCACTGAAACTAATCGGCAGCTGGCTCGCAGGTTTTGCCATCCAGCCACCCAAAGCCCACTCAGGGTGAAATTCTATCCTCAATATCTCTGCACTCCAACAATAACATTCGCCCAGAAGCTATATTGGCGAGGGAGCACCCACCCAAGTATGGGTGCTAAATGTAAATGAAAGTTTATAGAATCATAGAAGGTTTAAGGCACAGAAACAGGCCACTTGGCCCATTGTGTCTATGCCGGCCGAAAAACGATCCACCTATGCTAATCCCACCTTTTAGCATTTGGTCTGTAGCCCTGCAGCTTACGGCACTTGAGGTGCATATCCAGACTCCTTTTGAATGAGTTGAGGATCTTTGCCTCAACTATCCTTTCCAGCAGTGAGTTCCAGAACATCATCACCCTCTGGGTGAAAAAGTTTTTTCTCATCTCTCCTCTAATTTTTCTACCAATCACTTCAAATCTATGCCCCTTCGTCACTGACCTCTCTGCTAAGGTGAATAGACTCTTCACCTCCACTCTATCCAGGCCCCTCACAATTTTGTACATTTCAATCAGATATCCCTTCAGCTTTCTCTGTTCCAGGGAGAGCAACCCCAGCCGATCCAATCTTTCCTCATAGCTGCATTTTTCCAGTCCTTCAACATCCTCATAAATCTCCTCTGTACCCTTTCTAGTGAAATTACATCCTTTCTATAGTGAGGTGACCAGAACTGCACACAGTACTCAAGTTGTGGCCTAACCAATGAGTTATACAGTTCCAGCATAACCTTCCTACTCTTGTATTCTATACCTCAGCTAATAAAGGAAAGGATTCCATATGCCTTCTTAATCACCTTTCGACCTGTCCTGCTACCTTCTGGGATCTGTGAACATTCAGTCGATGGTCCCTTACTTCCTCTACACTTGTCAGTATTTTCCCATTAATCGTGTATTCCTTTGCCTTGTTTGACCTCACACTTCTCCAAGTTGAATTCCATTTGCTACTTTTCTGCCCATCTGACCAGACCATCAATATCTTCCTGCAGCCTACAGCTATCCTCCTCGCTATCTACCACATGGCCAATCTTTGTGTCGTCCGCAAACTTCTTGATCATGCCCCCTACATTTACGTCCAAATCGTTAATATACAACCAAAAGGCAGGGGACCCAGCCACTGGAAACAGCCCTCCAGGTGCTAAAACAGCCGTCAACAATTACTATAATAAAAGCAAAATACTGCGGATGCTGGAAATCTGAAATAAAAACAAGAAATGCTGGAACCACTCAGCAGGTCTGGCAGCATCTGTGGAAAGAGAAGCAGAGTTAACGTTTCGGGTCAGTGACCCTTCTTCGGAACTAGCAAATATTAGAAATGTCAAAGGTTATAAGCAAGTGAGGCGGGGGTGGGGCAAGAGATAACAAAGGAGAAGGTGTAGATTGGACAAGGCCACATATCTGACCAAAAGGCCATGGAGCAAAGGCAAACAATATGTTAATGATTGTCAACAATTATTCTTTGTTTCCTGCCACTGAGCCAATTTTGTATCCACCTTGCTGCATTTCCCTGGATCCCATGGGATTTTATTTTTTTAACCAGTCTGCCATGTGGGACCTTGTCAAAAGCCTTGCTAAAATCCATGTAGACCACATCAACTGCACTACCCTCATCTATCTTCCTTGTTACTTCTTCAAAAAATTTGATCAAGTTGGTCAAACAAGATCTTCCCTTAACAAATCCATGCTGACTATCCTTGATTAACCTGTGCCTTTCGAAGTGACAATTTATCCTGTCTCTCAGAATAGATTCCAATAATCTGCCCACTACTGAGGTTAGATTGACTGGCCTGTAATTATTTGATCTATCCTTCAATCCCTTTTTAAACAGAGGGTACAATGTTAGCAATTCTCCACTCCTCCGGCACCACGCCTGAATTCAGTGAGGAATGGAAAATGATGGCCAGACCCTCTGCTATTTCCTCTCTTGCTTCTTTTAACAGCCTAGGATACATTTCATCTGGCCCTGGTGATTTAACAACTTTCAAGGATACCTAATCCCATTAATACTTCCTCTCTCCCTATGTTTATCGCATCCAATACTTCACACTCTTCCTCCTTAACTACAATATCTGCAAAACCCCCCGCCCCCTTTTGTGAAGACAGACACAAAGTATTCATTAAGAACCATACCAATACCTTCCGCTCCTACACATAGGTTACCTTTTTGGTCTTTTATGGGCCCTACTCGCTCCTCAGTTATCCTCTTTCTCTTAATGTATTGATAAAACATCTTTGGGTTCACCCTGATTTTGCTTGCCAATATAACATCTAGGCACAGAAGTCAAATTGCGTGCGTTGAATGTTTGTTTGTTACTCAATGCCATGTCTATGCTTATGAAAACAGACATCTGGAAATGTTAGGCAACTACATCTAGATGGAAGTCGTTTAAAGGGCCAGTAAGTACTGGGAAAATACAGTAAAAGTGCATTGCTAACCAGATTTCCTTGTTTATCTTGCCATTTTTTGTGTATTTGCTGCAACTTCAACATTGAACTTTGTACCTGCTGCTCTAGGAGCTAATCCTTTGGTGAAAGAGGAAAGGGCATTTAATTGCTCTAATAGTCAGCTGAAAGGAATATGCTGACATTTTAGCAATCGGGAGCGATGAAAGCAAGGTGACAAGGGGAAAACCAGTGCCTTGGTGAGATGAAGAAGCACAGGTCAGGATACACAGTGGCAAAATGGAATGACACAGGAAGGCCTGTGGAAGAGGTGGAAATCCAGAGATGTATATGGAAGACAATGGGTTTGAGAACAATTTTGCTCACTGGAACGATGGAGGTGGAGGGGTGACATGATAGAGGTTTACAAAGTTATGAGCGGCATGGACAGAGTGGATAGTCAGAAGCTTTTTCCCAGGGTGGAAGAGTCAGTTACTAGGGGACATAGGTTTAAGGTGAGAGGGGCAAGGTTTGGAGGGGATGTTCGAGGCAAGTTCTTTACACAGAGGGTGGTGAGTGCCTGGAACTTGCTGCCGGGGGAGGTGGTGGAAGCAGGTATAATAGCGACGTTTAAGAGGCATCTTGACAAATACGTGAATAGGATGGGAATAGAGGGATACGGACCCCGGAAGTGCAGAAGGTTTTAGTTTAGGCAGGCATCAAGATCGGCGCAGGCTTGGAGGGCCGAATGGCCTGTTCCTGTGCTGTACTGTTCTTTTCTTTAGTGGGGAGACCAGGAAGAAGAATGTCGTAATGGAGAGTTACAGGCCAGAGTTTGAGCAAGAGAGATAAAAAGAAAAAAAAGAACTTGCATTTACATCGAGATTTTCATGATCTCAGAAAAACACAAAGCACTTTACAGCCAATGAGGTACTAGGTAGAGCAAGCCTAGGCTTAAGGCTATGGTTAAGACATAAATATCCCAGCTATTATAAGGGTCTGGGAAACTCTCTTCAATACGTATCTCTCCACTTAAAGAGACACAGAGAGGGGGTTATGGTAGTTGTATACAGAATGCTACATGAGACAAATTATTAACTTTTATATATTTATTAAAGAATTTACCATGCAATATACTTTAAAGTGGATAACTATATTACAATATCAAAGATTACTAAGAGATGTAAAACATAATCCTATTTCTAAAATAGAATTCAAAAGTTCAACCTTGACAATGTTACAGCAAAATATCTTAGAATATCCATCAAAATTCAAAGTAAACTGCTACCTTAAATTCCCCGAGTAAGCCTCCTGCTTAGCAAGACAAAACACGCTCTGTTAAAAGCAGAATTCTCTTGTCATGAAGTCAGCCGTTCTTACCATAGGTTGAGAAGCATTGATGAGGAATTTCACTACCCCTGATTTTTCAATTCAAAACTCTCACATTTATACTGCTTCTAATCTATTAACTCATCTTTTGGAATGTAGGTGTTACCTTTCTGTGCATGTTTTTCCTCTTTCGTTATCCATATATGGTAATATCATTAGCTACTTATCCCCAATTAATTATCTGCTGAGAATTTATTTCTCATGAAGTTGTGAGCTTTTATCTGTTGAAAATGTTTGTAGTGTTTAATAGTAACACTAAGACTTAACTTTATAAATGTGTTTTATACTTAAAAGATTTTTAATTAAATTTGTGCAATAACTTATTTTTCCTTTTTGGGTTAAATTGGGTTTACGTGGCAACTGTTTTTTTTTTAGGTAACATTCCATTTTGTGATTGATCATCGGTGATGGTTCTTTGAGGGTACCTTGTACCATCTCCTTAAGTCAGTCTGTCTATATCATTAACACACCAAGAATCCTGTCTTTAAGCCTGTATTCCGCATTCAAATTCGACCTTCCAAAATGAATCACTTCACACTTTTCCAGGTTGAACTCCATCTGCCACTTCTCAGCCCAGCTCTGTATCCTGTCAATGTCCCGTTGCAACCTACAACAGCCTTCCACACTATCCACAACTCCAGCAACCTTCGTGTCATCGGCAAACTTGCTAACCCAGCCTTCCACTTCCTCATCCAAGTCATTTATAAAAATCACAAAGAGCAGAGGTCCCAGAACAGATCCCTGTGGAACACCACTGGTCACCGAGCACCATGCTGAATACTTTTCATCGACTACCATCCTCTGACTTCGATGGGCCAGCCAATTTTGTATCCAGACAGCCAACTTTCCCTGAATCCCATGCCTCCTTACTTTCTGAATGAGCCTACCATGGGGAACCTTATCAAACGACTTGCTAAAATCCATATACACCACATCCACCGCTCTTCCTTCATCCAATTGTTTTGTCACATCTTCAAAGAATTCAATAAGGCTTGTGAGGCATGACCTGCCCCTCACAAAGCCATGCTGACTGTCTCTAATCAAACTATGCCTTTCCAAATAATCATAAATCCTGTCTCTCAGAATCCTCTCCAATAATTTGCTCACTACCGACGTAAGACTGACTGATCTATAATTCCCAGGGTTATCCTTATTCCCTTTCTTGAACAAGGGAATAACATTTGCCACCTTCCAATCATCTGGTACTACTCCAGTGGACAGTGAGGACACAAAGATCATCGCCAAAGGCGCGGCAATCTCTTCCCTCGCTTCCCCTAATATCCTTGGGTATATCCCGTCTGGCCCCGGGGACTTATCTGTCCTCATGTCTTTCAAAATTTCCAGCACATCCTCCTTCTTAACATCAACCTGTTCGAGCATATCAGCCTGTTTCACTCTGTCCTCACAAACGACCAGGTCCCTCTCACCAGTGAATATTGAAGCAAAGTATTCATTTAGGACCTCCCCTACCTCCTCTGACTCCAGGCACAAGTTCCCTCCACTATCCCTGATCAGCCCTACCCTCACTCTGGCTATCCTCTTGTTCCTCACATAAGTGTAGAACGCCTTGGGATTTTCCTTAATCCTATCCGCCAAGACTTTTTCATGTCCCCTTCTAGCTCTCCTAAGTCCATTCTTCAGTTCCTTCCTGGCTACCTTGTAACCCTCTAGAGCCCTGTCTGATCCTTGCTTCCTCAACCTTAAGTAAGCTTCCTTCTTCCTCTTGACTAGCTGTTCCACATCTCTTGTCATCCAAGGTTCCTTCACCCTACCATCCCTTCCTTGCCTCATCGGGACAAACCTATCCAG
This sequence comes from Heterodontus francisci, assembly GCF_036365525.1. NCBI lineage: Eukaryota > Metazoa > Chordata > Chondrichthyes > Heterodontiformes > Heterodontidae > Heterodontus > Heterodontus francisci. The sequence continues at coordinate 162,491,135 of NC_090375.1, read as the reverse complement.
CAGTCGCAGCAATTGCTCCCTAAACAACCTCCACATTTCTGTCGTGCATTTCCCTGAGACCATCTGTTCCCAATTTATGCTCCCCAGTTCCTGCCTAATAGCATTGTAATTCCCCCTCCCCCAATTAAATATTTTCCCATCCCGTCTGCTCCTGTCCCTCTCCATGACTATAGTAAAGGTCAGGGAGTTGTGATCACTATCACAGAAATGCTCTCCCTCCGAGAGATCTGCCACCTGGCCTGGTTCATTGCCAAGCACCAAATCCAACATAGCCTCCCCTCTAGTCGGCCTATCTACATATTGAGTCAGGAAACCTTCTTGGACACACCTGACAAAAACTGCTCCATCCAAACTATTTGCACTAAGGAGGTTCCAATCAATATTAGGGAAGTTGATGTCACCCATGACAACAACCCTTTACTTCTGCACCTTTCCAAAATCTGCCTCCCAATCTGTTCCTCCGTGTCTCTGTTGCTATTGGGGGGTCTATAGAAAACTCCCAACAAAGTGACTGCTCCTTTCCTGTTTCTGACTTCCACCCATAATGACTCAGTAGACAAACCCTCCTCGACGACCTCCCTTTCTGCAGCTGTGATACTATCCCTGATTAGCAATGCCACTCCCCCACCTCTTTTACCTCCCTTCCTATTCCTTTTGAAACATCTAAACCCCGGAACATCCAACATCCATTCCTGCCCCTGTGATATCCACGTCTCCGTAATGGCCACAACATCATAGCTCCAAGTACTGATCCATGCTCTAAGTTCATCACCCTTATTCCTGACACTTCTTGCGTTAAAATAGACACACTTGAACCCATCATACTGGGTGCAACTTTGCCCTGTCAACTGTCTAACCTTCCTCACAGACTCTCTGCACTCGGTATCTGCCTGTTCAACAGCTACCCCATCCACTGATCCGTGGCTCCGGTTCCCACCCCCCTGCCAAACTAGTTTAAATCCTCCCGAAGAGCTCTAGCAAACCTCCCGCCCAGGATATTGGTGCCCCTCCAGTTCAGGTGCAACCCGTCCTTCTTGTACAGGTCCCACCTTCCCCAGAAGGTATCCCAATGATCCACATATCTGAATCCCTCCCTCCTACACCAGTTCTGTAGCCACGTGTTCAGCTGCACTTGCTCCCTGTTTCTAGCCTCACTAGCACGTGGCACCGGTAACAATCCTGAGATTACTACTCTGCTCGTCCTGCCTTTTAGCTTCCAACCTAACTCCCTATATTCGCTTTTCAGGTCCTCATCCTGCAAGAGGAGCATGCAACTGCCCTAGCTTCCATTCCCTCTGCACTAAATTGACAACAGAGATTAAAAAAAAGGAAAACCTTACCTTACCAAACCCTCCAGACAAGAGTCCTTTTTTTTTGGTTAGAGGAGGAGGATGGGTGGGAGACACTACACGTGTAGTGTTTCGGGTTTAGCCACTGCCCGAATATATAGGTTTACTTACCCAGCAGTCCCCTTGTCCGCCAAAACAAAAGGTAAGTTATTTTAAACTGAAACTCACCTTCCCAGCTGACACCCCTCGCTCGCACTATCGCTGCTTCAGAAAAAGCTGCTGCAACAAAAGGTAAGTTATTTTAAACTGCCCGAATATATAGGTTTACTTACCCAGCAGTCCCCTTGTCCGCCGAAACAAAATTATGTGCTGGAGTAGCATTTGATCTCAGACGGAGGAGCGCTACCATTGAGTCAAGCTGACACTTCTGGAAAAATAATTCTGGATGTAACTAAAGATGTTCCCTTGAAAGGCGAGGAAGGTTTGCAAAAGAAATCAAATCCATGAACTCTACATTTCAAAGATCCAGGAGCAATCAAAGCACCTCATTCTTTAGAAATTAGGAATTGTGAGTTTTCTTTGGCTCATGGTGACATTTGTTTGAAAGGGGCTTGGCTGCCCTTCTGCTCCCTCATCATATGTGACAATACATAACACTTTTTTTATTCTTTCGTGGGAAGTGGGTGTCGCTGGCTAAGCCAGCATTTATTACCCATCCCTAATTGCCCTTGAGAAGGTGGTGGTGAGCTGTTTATCCTGTCCTCACAGAATCACCATCACTGCACTCACCATCACTGATGAGCCGAACTAATCAATGAATATTCAAGATTGGGAGAGAATCCAATTCTCTCCAAAAATCTTGAAGGGATAAAATTATTTTCTGTATCTAATTTTTCTTGTGGACACATTTCAACACTCAAGTCTGCTCCTCCAAGTGAAGCAGGGAAGCACAAACAATAATAAACATGCAATACTGTTGTTGCATCTTGCAGAGTATCCCATGCATATTGTTGTCCTCTAAAAATTTCAAACATTTCCAAATCTGAGGAAAGAAACTCCTCAGGGACTGTGGAATTGTCAGATGTGGAATCGCTGGACTGTGATCTAAGAGATAATTAAATTAGACTAAAAAGACTTAACCTCAAATATCAGTAGAGCAAAGGATTAGATTAAAAGGGGCACTCCAATTTTTTATTACAGTGGTACGAGGCCAGAACGACAAATGTTAGGAAGGGGTCAACCCAAACCATCATGGATCGCAAACACTTGTAAATTGTGCAATGTGTGGCAAAATGTGGGTATGGTGTGAAAAACCAAACCATTTTGCTGAAGAACGCAAAGCAAAACAATCCAGGACAGACAAATAAAGAATGAAAAAGAAAATTTATAGAATGAGAGTAAAATTTGTTTATATATTTATTTATTTCAGACACCAGGTAATACCAAATTGTAAGTCAAAATCAAAGTGGATGACGGAACTATTTATTATAAGCTGGTGTAATATAATGTTGTGCTATATCCATTTATTCGAGAAGTGAAGTATTGAGCAGTTCCGGTACAAAATTAATAATGTACTCTGGCTACAACATTAAGCCAATCAGAAATGTAATATGGTGTGAATATAATATACCAGATTTTGATTCTGGAACTGTGAGTATAGCTGGTCCTTAGACTTGAAACAACTAAGACTGAACAAAAGAAATTATGCAGTCACTAGCAGTAAATGGCTAAAAGAGATGGGGCCCATGCTGTTGCAATTAAAGGCCTGAGACACATTGCAGGATAGCCAAGCATATAACTAAAGCCAGGGGCTCAAACAGCCATACATCCACAAAGAGCAGTGCCAATCACACTTTGTGATAAAGTTTGTAGTGAGCTAGATAGAATGCAGAAACTTGTATGATAAAGAAAATCAAAAAACAAGACAGCAATAGGTTTCAGTACTCAAACCAAACAGTGAACGAGTGAGAAGATGCCCCAATTTTAAACATTTAAATAAAGTTGTAGAAACAGAACATTATCCAATGCAGATTGTAGAGGAAGCAGTGTTACAGTTATCCAATGACGACGTCTTTTACATGTTTTATGCAACTAATGGTTATTAGCAAATAGAATTGGATGATTCATCTAAGTTGGACATATTTACTAGTCCTTTCGATAAACATGCCACAGCAAGCATATAGATTGCTTTGGGACCACATCAGATCAGAAATTTTCCAATACAAAATGTTACAAATACTGGATGACAGTCAAGGAATTGAAGTTATAACAAATAATGTCCTGAGTTGAGGACATTATGAACAGAAATATGGCCAAGGGTTGGAAAAAGTCCTACAATAAGCAAGAGTGCACATTGGTCCCAAACCTCAGGTGGGGTGGCAGGACAGAAATAGAGTTCATTCATTAAGTGTGCAGCTGGTGTGTGACTACTGGTTCAGCTTCCTTTGCAGTAATAAGAAGCAGGCAAGGGATGTGACACTTTCATCCTGAGGTAAACTGCTGTCCCAGCTATCTTTCAACTGAAGGGTAAGTCACAGGATAGCTACTTGGTGACAAGGGTTACCCAATATTATCATGCCACACTGTGTCAGACCACCAATGTAGCAGACGAATATTATAGCGAAGCTCATCTTGGAACTGGAATTGGGACTGAGTAAGTTGTTGGCATGATGAAAAGAAGGTTTAGGTGCCAGGACAAGCCAACAGGCACTTGTAGTATGTTCCTAGTGTTGTCTCCAAAACTGTAATAATCTGCTAAGCGCTCCAAAGTCCTACTTATAAAAATTCCAAGGAGAAAGGAAAGGCAGAGGCATAAGAGGCAGGGCGTGAAGTTCATGCAACCACATCATAGTCAGCTACAGGTTGAGAGTTGTGAAGAAACATATTTCAGAAAACTTCAGTCATGTGTGATCAATCTTACTGGCAGTGCATCTTCACATACATCATGTCTGGCCATTATTGAAACAGCAGGATCCCTTTTTAGTTTAAAAGCAAAATACTGCAGATGCTGGAAATCTGAAATAAAAACAAAATGTGCTGGAAATACTCAGCAGGACTGGCAGCATCTGTGGAGAGAGAAGCAGAGTTAACATTTCGGGTCAGTGACCTTTCATCAGAACTGGCAAAAGTTAGAAATGTAATTGGTTTGAATGCAGAGAAGGTGTTAAATGACAGAATAATGAACAGCCCCAGTCAAAAGCACAAACATGAAAAAAACAGTGGGCAGGCATATGGTAAAAAAAAATGGTGCAGTGACGCAGTGGTTAGCACCGCAGCCTCACAGCTCCAGGGACCCGGGTTCGATTCTGGATACTGCCTGTGCGGAGTTTGCAAGTTCTCCCTGTGACCGTGTGGGTTTTCACCGGGTGCTCCGGTTTCCTCCCACAGCCAAAGACTTGCAGGTTGATAGGTAAATTGGCCATTGTAAATTGCCCCTAGTGTAGGTAGGTGGTAGGGAATATGGGATTACTGTAGGGTTAGTATAAATGGGTGGTTGTTTGTCGGCACAGACTCGGTGGGCCGAAGGGCCTGTTTCAGTGCTGTATCTCTAAAAAATAAAATAAAAATGAAAAAGGGCCAGTCATGCTCTGAAATTATTGAACTCAATATTCAGTCCGGTAGGCTGTCATGTACCTAATCGGTAAATGAGGTGCTGTTCCTCGAGCTTGCATTGTGCAGAGAGGGTGTTAAATGACATAATAATGAACAGCCCTAGCCAAAAGCACAAATATGAAAAAACAGTGGGCAGGCACATGATAAAAAAAGAATGAATGATGAAACAAACTTGTACTGACATGTAGAAATCTGAGAATATAATTCATAAATCTATACTGGCAATTGCAGCTCCCATTTATATTGGAATGAATACATACACACTAAAGTACCCATTACTCCTGCTCCTCCTGGCACCAAAAGGAATTTATTTTTACTTGGACCCACAACAGTTTGTGTCTTTGAGTTGGATCCTCAGCAGCCTGGGTTTGCCGACTAATTCATACCTGTGAAGACATCTGAGGGATAGTCTAGAAAGCTTTCCTATGTTGCTTTCATAATGGAGAATGGGATCCTTGGAGAACTCCCTTTTGTCCTCCTAGAAGAGGGTTCAAGATACCGGTGACTCATTGATCTGTTGGGGACCAGACATAATGGAATCACTAAAATCCTTAAAGCCCCCGAAGAAAGAAATTGTGCCAGATATCCCCCAAACATTTTGAAGACTGACAGGTCTGGAGATATCTGAATCCAGTAGTCCAATCTGTCTCCAAATATTTGCATGTCATTCGTAAGTGCTTCCACATTGGTGGCCTAGAAACCTCCCTCTTATGGAGATGTATGCAGATATCCTTGCGGCTGCTATTAGATCTAGGATACATTTCATGAATGAATATCCCTATTTGATGTTGCCACGAAAGATGGCATTGGACTCTGACACAATTACAGACATCTGCACACAGTGGGCTGAATTTAGTTAACCCGTCACAGGTTCCGGCAGTGGAGCCGACAGTAGGTGCCGTCGCCGCTTGTCATGTCTGCGGCAGCACACCGCAATCAGGTGGTCAGCAGCTAATTATCAGAATGGAGAAAAGGAACCCTTCCAATTACGCGATGGGAGCAGGCTCCGAGATGCTGATTACGGTGTCACATGACTCCAGAGCAGATGGTGGCACCATATTTAAAGCCCTGCCAGCCCTGCTTGCATTGTTGCCTTTGAGTCTTTGCTGAGGTAATGCCGAAGCCCCTTTGAAAGCACCTTTGTGGTGCCTCCCTCCCCATGTCCCGCTGCCTCCCGGGTGGCTGCATGCAATCTCCAAAGAGGAGAGAGCTGTGGAGCACGCACCTTGGCAGAACGAAGGAGGTCATAGAGTCATAGAGTCTTCGGCCCATCGTGTCTGTGCCAGCCATCAAGCACCTACCTATTCTAATCCCATTTTCCAGCACTTGGCCCGTAGCCTTGTATGCTATGGCGTTTCAAGTGCTCATCTAAATACTTCTTAAATGTTGTGATGGTTCCTGCCTCTACCACGTCTTCAGGCAGTGCGTTCCAGATTCTGACCAACCTCTGGGTGAAAACATTTTTCCTCAAATCCCCTCTAAACCTGCTGCCCCTTACCTTAAATCTATGCCGCCTGACTCTCTTCCTGCACTGTATCCATGTTCGGGGGTGAAGAGGTGGGGGGTGACCCCACGACTGCTGACCTCCTCTGTGATCTCCATTCAGGCTTGCTCTGGTCATGTGGGAGGACCTCTTATTGTCATCACTTGGGAACCCAATGTGATAGTGACTCCTCGATCACCCCCACACTCCTGGAGATGGCAGGTGCACTATGGCAGAGGCAAGGCACTGCGTAACCCCACGGTTTACCGAGGCCTCTCTGGAGATTCTACTCCAGGTTGCAGGGGAAAGGTGGGATGTCCTCTTCCCCAGTGATGGAAAGAAGAGGTCCTCCTGCATGACCAAGCAAGCCTGGATGGAGATCACAGAGGAGGTCAGCAGCCGTGGGGTCATCCCCCACCCTAGACATGGGTGCACTGCAGGAAGAGAGTCAATGGCCTGCTGTGTTCTACCAAGGCAAGTGCTCCACACCTCTCTTTTCTTTGGGGATTGCATCTGGGTACGTGGGAGAGAGCGGGACATGGGGAGGGAGGCACCACAAAGCCGCTGGCAAAGAGGGTTAGGCATCACCTCATCCTGACATCCTGCAACTCAGCCACAGGCCACCTTCTTTCACAACTCACTCCCATTCCTTCCCTGAGAGCAGACGTGAGGATGAGCCATGTAGGAATCCCCAGCAGGGGCTGAGGGGCTTCCACTAGGAGAACTGTTCTCTCGCTCTTTCTGTGAAGTATTACTCCCTCCCTCTTTCCACCTGCATGACAAGCGGACCCATAACAGCAGGGAGTCTTCAAGGACTGGTGAAGGAATTCCAGTCATATGGCCTCTCTTGACGGCTGAGGAGGAGGCACTGGACTTAGTGGGGACCCAGGACAGCCACTCAATAGCGGATGGTGAGACTGGAGCCTCTGCACAAGAGAATGAGGATTGCCTTCATTCGACATCCAACACACTTCTGGAAATCCACATCATGCATGGCGAGATCTGCAATGCCTAACTCACACATGTTTGTGTTCTCTCATGCAGGTTGGCATCCACAGGAGACTCAACTAGAAGGGGGAACAGCTGTCATCCTCGGAGGAGGCGAAGTCAGAGGATGCACCGTCACAAGACTCTCCTGCACCTTCCACCAGCACAGATATCTTCACCACGATGGCTATGTGTTTGGTCTTAGAATCAGGGTTACAAGGTGGTGAGAGCACCGCACACACACCCGAACAGCTGGCTGAGGCTGAGACAGCTGAGACATAGGAACATAGGAAGGAACATAGGAACATAGGAGTAGGAGTAGGCCATTCAGCCCATTGAGCCTGCTCCACCATTCAATACGATCATGGCTGATCATCCACTTCAATTCCTTTTTCCAACACTATCCTCATTTCCCCTTATGTCATTTGTATTTAGAAATCTGTCAATCTCTGCTTTAAACATATTCAATGACAGAGCTTCCACAGCCCTCGGGTAGAGAATTCCAAAGATTCACAACCCTCTGAGTAAAGAAATTTCTCCTCATCTCCGTCCTAAATTGCATCCCCCTTATTTTGAAATTGTGTCTCCTTGTTCTAGACTCCCCAAGCAGGGGAAAAGGCTTACCTGCATCTACCCTGTAAGTATTTTGTAGGTTTCAATGAGATCACCTCTCATTCTCCGAAACTCTAGCGAATACAGGGCCAGTTTCCCCAATCTCTCTTCATAGGACAGTCCCGCCATTCCGGGAACAAGTCTGGTGAACCTTCATTGCATTCCCTCTGTGGCAATAATATCCTTCCTAAGGTAAGAGGACCAAAACTGCACACGGTACTCCAGGTACAGTCTAACCAAGGTTCTATACAATTGAAGCAAGACTTCACTACTCCTGTACTCAAATCCTCTTGCGATAAAGGCTAACATACCATTAGCCGTCTTAATTGCTTGCTGCACCTGCATGTTAGCTTTCAGTGACTTATTGACAAGGATACCCAGGTCCCTTTGTACACCTACACTTTCTAATCTCTTACCATTTAAGAAATACTCTGCACATCTATTCCTCCTACCAAAGTGGATAACCTCACATTTTTCCACATTATATTCTATCTGCCACGTTTTTGCCCACTCACTAAGTCTTTCCAAATCCCTTTGAAGCTGCTTTGCATCTTCCTCACGACACACATTCTCACCTAGTTTGGGCTCATCCGCAAACTTGGAAATAGTACATTTGGTCCCCATATCCAAATCTTTGATATATATTGTGAACAGCTGGGGCCCAAGTACTGGTCCTCGCAGTACTCCACGAATCACAGCCTGCAAATGCGAGAATGACTTGTTTATTCCTACTGTCTGTTTTCTGCCTGTTAACCAATCCTTAATCCATGCCAGTATATTACCTCCTATCCCATGTGCTTTAATTTTGCTAACCAACCTCCTGTGGGGGACTTTATCAAAGGCCTTTTGAAAATCCAAGTATACTATGTCCACCAACTCCCCTTTATCAATTCTGTTAGTAAGATCCTCAAAAAACTCCAACAGGTTTGTCAAACATGATTTCCCATTCATAAATCCATATTGACTATGCCCAATCAAAACATTATTATCCAAGTGTCCATTTATCATATCCTTTAGAATAGATTCTAGCATTTTCACAATGACTGATGTAAGGCTAACAGATCTGTAATTCCCTGTTTTTTCTCTTCCTCCCTTCTTAAACAGTGGGGTGACATTTGTGACCTTCCAATCTGAAGGAACTGCTCCAGAATCTATAGAATTTTGGAAGATGATCACCAATGCATCCACTATCTCCATAGCTACCTGTTTCAATACTCTTGGATGTAGAGTATCAGGTCCTGGGGACTTTTCAACCTTCAGCCCCATTAATTTCTCCAATACAACCTTTTTACTAATACTAATTTCCTTCAATTCCTCATTCCTCCTAATCCCTTGGATCTCTAATTCTGGGAGATTTCTTGTATCTTCCTTAGCGAAGAAGAGACACAAAGTAATCATTTAGCTTCTTTGCCATTCCTCTATTCCCCATCATAAATTCTCCTTACTGCCTGTAATGGACCCACAATTGTTTTAGCCAAATGTTTCCTTTTTACGTACCTGTAGAAGCTTTCGCAGTCCATTTTTATATTTTTTGCTAACTTACATTCATATTCTATTCTTCCTTTCTTTATCAGTTTCTTAGTCCTCCTTTGCTGTATTCTAAAATTCTCCCAATCCTCAGGTTTACTATTATTTCTGGCAACCTTATAGGCCTTTTTAAAAAATCTCATACAATCCTTAACTTCCTTGGCTATTCACGGTTGACTGCCTTTACTTATGGGGTTTTTGTGCTTCTGAGACCACTGACAGTCTGTGGATTGTTAGTGGCCAGGCCCATGCTAAGCCCCAGGCTGATGACTAGCCTCCAGTGTCAGCAGCACAGACCATGCAGGAGTTGCAGAGAGGTAAGGCAACATTTGGCAGAGATGCCAGAGGCAATGCACTTGAGCAGATGATGGAGGAGTCCATCTATGCCATGAGTGCTGCCATGTTTCAGGCATGTGAACACATGGTTTCCTCCATTTAGAAGTTGGTGACCCTCATGGAGAGCCAGATCCCAGAGATGCGTGCAGACCTGCAGACCATCACCTTGACAATGAGCTCAATGCAGCAGTGACAAGGCAAGAGAAGTACAAGGCCCCTGGAGTCTTCTCCAGCTCCTCGTCCTTCGCTGGTCAGCAGGGAGGTTCAAGTGAGCCTTGAAAGGGAGAAGAAGAGGCTGACCTCCACAGCTGCGCCTCGCCTCAGGGCACACTGAGTGTGGACAGTGGTTCCTCAGCCCCTCTGCCAATGAGCCCAACTCCATTAGACGTGATGCCTGAGGAGAGTCCTGCACCTGCACAGGAAACCATCAGGCAGTCGGGGCCCTCCAGGATTCAGACAGCCAGAGGACAGCTGCCTAAATCATCCCAGGCCAAGAGGCAGCCCAAGCAGTAGCCTGACTCCAGCCCAGCTGCTATTGCAGGGGGTCACACCTTATAGAAGCACTCAAAAATGTATAAAGAAAACTACCTAGAATCACTTGGGGTTTCACACGTGTCTGACATTTATTTTGTGTAAGAAAGTCTTTTCATTAACATTCATTGTGGAAAATGCTTATTCTTTCATGCCTTAATTGTGAGATGCTGACTTCACCCTTGCTCCCTCATTGGGCTTGCAATGTGGGCACAGCCCTCCTTTGGTAAGTATCTCAGATGTGCCAGGGCATGTGGTTAAGATGGGTGCTAGGCAAGGAACCCAAATGGAAAGGAGACAAAAGACTGAATGCATTGAGGTGAGTCTTTATTGAGTTCACTTCAAGAGGCCATCATGGTGGCTGGAAGCAGGTAAGTATGAAATTGTCTCTTGCCTTCCTGGCCTGTCACTCAATGCCCTGACCTCTGGTGTGAAGGGTTCAAGATCCAGTGCTGCCTGCTCATTAGCCTCCTCCACGTCCTCCTCCTTGGTTGAGGACTGGCGACCAATCATGTCCTGTTCATGCAAGGTCTCCCCCCTCTGCAGTGCTAGATTGTGCAGAGGACAGCAGACCACCACGATACGTGAGCCTCTCACTGGGGCATACAGCAGGGCTGCACCAGCTCGACTGAAGCACAAGAATCTCATCTTCAGCAGCCCAATGGCCTGCTCAATGGTCGTTCGTGTGGAGCTGTGACAATTGTTGTACCTCTCCTCTGCTGCATTGCAAGGGTTCATCACAGGTGTAAGAAGCCATTTCTTCAATGGGTAGCCCTTGTCCCTGAGAATCTGTCCCTGAAGGCAAGTGGGGGGCCTGAAAAGCTGTAGCACCTGGGAATATCGAAGTAGGTAGGCGCCATGGCTGCTTCCCGGGAAGCGGGCCCACACCTGCAGGAAATGTTTTCAGTAGTTGATGACCAGTTGAACGTTGATGGAATGAAAGCCCTTCTGGTTGATGAAGGGAGCTGGCTCCTCTGTTTGAGCCTTGATTGTCACATGTGCACAAACTATCACACCTTGCACCGGGGGAATCCAAAGTTAGCTCCGAGGCCAATGGCCCTCTCAGCCTGACTGTCAGTCACATAGTCACCGGCCCTCTTGAACAGGGCATTGGTCACCTCCTTAATAAAGCGGTGGGCTGCTGCCTGGGAGACCCCACACATGTCCCCAATGGATAGCTGGAAAAATCAGGATGTGTAAATGTTAAGTGTCATGGTGATCTTCAGGACCATTGGCATTGCGTGACCACTGAAACCCATAGGTCACAACTTATTCTGCAGCATGGCGCATAAGTCGCGTCTCAGCCTCCCTAAAAAGCCCATAGCCTTCGCTGACAATGCCGCTCAGACATTTGGAGGTAGCTGATACGAGTCCTGTATGCTATCTGGCGCAGGTGGGCCCTTCTTGGCATGGTCGGCTGCTGTTGCTCTCATTGTGAAGCTTCCCTGGTAAGCACAGCTGCCACCTGGCCCTCCCTTTGTTGGAAGCCCTGCGTTAGGCCACGGGGCTTCACAAAGACAGAGTGTACCAGACCCATGCTAGGTAATCAGTAGGACTCCAGAGCACTGTCCTTGCAGAGACAAAGTTGCCTTGGCATCTTTGCCTTTGCTACTCCTCTTGGTTTACATGCCAATGGCCCTCAATGCCCAACCTTGCTCAGAGTCAACTTTCTCACCAGATTGTATGGTCACTTATGCAGATCACCTGAGACCATGCCCACCCGCTACTGCCGCCTGGCATCAAACCCACCCAGCACGGCCACCCGAGATCCAGCTCACCTGTGCAGAGCGCACAGCACTGCAGGCTGACAATGGCCTCCACTCCCCCCTTTTCCCCTGTGTAGTGCTGGTCATGGCTGCCTTCCTGTGGCGGCACTGAGGCCTCTTTGCGGTGTTGTCACCTTTCAATGGCTGGGGATCTGAAGGTATGTGAGTGCCACCCATTGTCCACTTAATTCCAAGTCCCCCATTAATTCGCTTTCAATTGCATGTAAGAATATTCTAATTATCTTTTCAACAATTTAAATTGCACTTCCGTCACATCAGGGCGGCAAAGCTGCCTTGGAGCTTTCATGCCTCTGATTAAATCGGGAACTGATGCCATGACGTTGGAATTCCAGCCAGACGCATCTGACGTTGTTTTCTGGCACCCTCACATCTCCATTCCTGCTCCAAATGGCCTCACTAAATTTAGCCCATCATATGAGATATAGTCAGAACCTTTTTATGTATCTGATGATCTGCTAGAATTCTTCTCTTCAGAGCATGACCATGGGATCATTGTTCATACACTCTAGAGCCATAGAGTCATTACGGCATAGAAGGAGGCCATTCAGCCCATCGAGTTCGGCTATCTCTAGGGCAATCCAGTCAGTCCCATTCCCCTGCTCTATGCCCAAAGCCCTGCAAGTTTATTTCTCTCAAGTGCCCATCCAATTTCCTTCTGAAATCATTCATCATCTCCGCTTCCACCGCATAACTTCCTTACTTTTATTTTCAATTCCTCTCATAATAAATCTTTATTACTTGCTGTACCAACATACTTACTTTTTGTGATTCATGCTAAAGACAGGGCTAAATTGTGGCGAGTCGAAGAGACTTAGTAGTTGGCAGGAAAAAAGACAGAGGCGCAAGGAGAGAGCCAACTGTGCAACAGCCCCAACAAACAAATTTCTCTGCAGCACCTGTGGAAGAGCCTGTCACTCCAGAATTGGCCTTTATAGCCACTCCAGGCGCTACTTCACAAACCACTGACCACCTCCAGGCGCGTATCCATTGTCTCTCGAGATAAGGAGGCCCAAAAGAATGCACTAGAACATCTAGATCCCTCTGCACCTCTGAGTTCTGCAGTCGTTCTCCATTTAAATAATACTCTGCTTTTTAATTCTTCCTGCCAAAGTGAACAACTTCACATTTTCACACATTATACTCCATCTGCCAGATTTTGCCCACTCACTCAACCTATCTATATGGGTCTGCAACCTCCTTATGCCCTCTTCACATCATACTTTCCTAACTATCTTTATGTCATTTGTAAATTTAGCTAACATGCCATCACTCCCCTCATCTAAGTCATTGATATAATTGTAAAAGGTTGAGGCCCCAGCACAGACCCCTGCAGGATTCCACTAGTCACATCCTGCCAATCAGAAAAGGACCCATTTATGCATACTCTCTGTTTTCTGCCAGCCAGCCAATCTTCTATCCATGCTAATATGTTACCCCTACGTCATGAGCTCCTACTTTGCGCAAGAACCTTTTATGTGGCACCTTGGTCAGATGATGAGGAAATGGAGTTCTGCTCACAGACTTGAGGACAAGGAGTAGACAGTAGTTCACCAGTTAATGGTGCCACAGAGGTACTGGGGAGAAATATTAAGCAGGGCCCATGAGACTACAGTGGCTGTACATGCCGCTATGCAAAATAGAGTCAAAGAGTCATAGAGAGATACAGCACTGAAACAGGCCCTTTGGCCCACCGAGTCTGTGCTGACCAACAACCACCCATTTATACTAATCCTACATTAATCCCATATTCCCTACCACATCCCCACCATTCTCCTACCACCTACCTACACTAGGGGCAATTTACAATGGCCAATTTACCTATCAACCCGCAAGTCTTTGGCAAAAGACCAAAGCCCACATAAGACAGCAGTTTGACTGGCCAAAACTCCACTAAGATGTGGTGGAGTACTGCAGGAGTTGTGCCAGGTTGAGGGGAGACCCCAACCTACAGTGCAACCTGCACCCCTAAGTCCTGTACCGGTGTTAGGAGGACCCTCCAGCAGAGGGCTGGTGAAGTGTAAGGAAACCCCGCCGAGAACAAAAGGGGACAGGCAGGCACACGGCTGGCAAAAGTTTCGAAAGAGAAGGGGAAAAAGTGACCAAGAGGGCAGGTTAAAGGAAGTCCGAGAGGAATTCCGGATGAAAACCCCTACTGTCCGGTCAGTCAACCCCGAAAAATGTGATAAGTTAGACTCCACATGCTCCAATGTAAATGCAGTGTTGCTAACAGCATTTACAGGAACGTGCAGAGACAAGGAGAGACCTCTAGGGGGTACAGAAACCGTGAGGGTGATGCCTTACCTAGTCGAGGTGCCACAGGAGAATGCAGTCAAGTCTGTACATATCTGTAGGCAGGAATGTCCTGGAGAACAAAGGGGAGATTAACAAAGAATCCTCTCCCACAGTCAGAGGAAAAGGGAACCACTCATCCCCTGAAGTCAAAAGTCTGTGCATGACTCAGCAAAGTACTGAAAGAGAGTTCAGGATAGACCCGCTCACTACTAACTCTCCTGAAATAAAACATTACCTCAGCAGGAACAAAACCCTAGGCAGTGATGGCAATAGACAAACTGAAGAAAGGCTTCCCCAAAGAACCACATGGTTACTGGGATGACAAAAAGGGGAAATTAAAGCAGCCCTGGCACCCAGAAAAGACAATTTAAATCAGCTTTAAGAGGTATGAATGAAGGGAAATGAATGAAAGAAATGCATGGTTTTTCTTTCTGTATCTTATATTTCTCTCAAACCTTTTAATGAAATGTGCCATTTGTTTTCAAATTGCATTTCATTCCCCTGGGTATGGAGGTGTCGTGCAGGCCTCCACCTGCCAAGAATGAGACACATAAATTTTGCCACATGAACATTGATTTTTAAACGGTTACCGGAGTAAAGAAAAAACGTATTTTTTGAAAAAACCCACCAGACCCTTGACTGGAAAGATATTTGCATAGTAACAGACAGTACTTGGAAAGGACAAAGGGGCCACTCACTGCTCCAATTTAATCCACGATGGACTTTTGATAACCAGATGTTGAAGGTGGAGAAGCAAGCATTCCAGGTTAACTGCTAAATGGCCGAATACACAAGAAGACGTGGTCAGACCAGTTTAGTCACATGACTAACAGCCTGATGGAGTTTTTTGAATTTGAACTTGCCACAGAGTTTTAAAACTCAGAAAGCTGTTTGCTTCTGGACTAAAAAGACCTCTCATGGCTGGCTTGCCCATGTCTCTCCTGTCTGCTCTCATCTCGTTCTCTCACCAGCTTCAGAATCCATTGGCGACATATGAATCCCGAGAGAGAAAAGTCTCCTACAGCGAACAAGGTTTAAGAAGAATACTGGGCCCCAATGAAAAGTAAGAATTAACTGCAATCAAGGACACTACAGCGAGTTCGGAGCACAGTAACAAAAACCCCTCTTCAGAGATTGCCTCAAACCTCTCTACCATTTTTCTTCTCTTTTCTGTCTCTATTTGCATGTGCATATCACGTATGCATGCTAGCGTGGGGCGTGGCGTATATCCGTAGACGTTAACCGCATTAGAGTTTAAGTTTAAGTTTTAATAAATTTCACTTTTCTTCTTTAAACCTAAGAAAGCCTGTTGGTGCTCATTCCTTTACCTTATAATTGGAAAGTGGTGAACAAGGATACACCAAGGGGGAACTCAAAACCAGAGGAACAGGTGAAGGCTGAAAGAGACCCCTAGCCTGATGATTGCACAACGTTCAGCACCATTCGTGACTCCTCAGATACTGAAGCAGTCCGCATAGAAATGAAACAAGACTTGGACAACATCCAGGCTTGGGCTGATAAGTACAAGTAACATTCGCGCCACACAAATGCCGGGCAATGACCATCTCCAACAAGAGGGAATCTAACCTTCTCCCCTTGACATTCAATGGCATTACCATTGCTCAATCCCCCACTATCAACATCCTAGGGGCTACCATTGAGCAGAAACTGAACTAGAGTATCCATATAAATACTGTGGCTACAAGAGCAGGTCAGAGGCTAGGAATCCTGCGGCGAGTAACTCACCTCCTGACTCCCCAAAGCCTGTCCACCATCTACAAGGCACAAGTCAGGAGTGTGATGGAATACTCTCCACTTGCCTGGATGGGTGCAGCTCCAACAACACTCAAGAAGCTCGACACCATCCAGGACAAAGCAGCCCGCTTGATTGGCACCCTATCCACTAACTTCCACTCCCTTCACCACCGACGCACAGTGGCAGCAGCATGTACCATCTACAAAATGCACTGAAGCGACTCACCAAGGCTCCTTAGAAAGCACCTTTTAAACCCACGATCTCTACCAACTAGAAGGACACAGGCAGCAAATGCATGGGAACACCACCACCTGCAAGTTCCTCCCCAAGTCACATACCATCCTGACTTGGAAGTATATTGCCATTCCTTCACTGTCGCTGGGTCAAAATCCTGGAACTCCCTTCCTAACAGCACTGTGGGTGTGCCTACCCCACATGGACCACAGTGGTTCAAGAAGGCAGCTCACCACCACCTTCTCAAGGGCAATTAGGGATGGGCAAAAAATGCTGGCATGGCCAGCGATGCCCACATCCCATGAATGAATATAAAAAGACCCCTTTCTCACCTGGTCGTAACACCTCCCTTAGGTAAGGAGACCAAAACTGTACACAATACTCCAGGTGTAATCTCACCAAGACTTTATACAATTGCAGCAAGACTTCTTTACGCCTGTACTCAAATTCTCTTGCAATAAAGGCCAACATACCATGTACCTTCCTAATTGCTTGCTGCACCTGCACATTAGCTTTCAGTGACTTATGAACAAGGACACCCAGGTCCCTTTGGACATCAACACTTCCCAATCTCTCACCATTAAAGAAATACACTGTATTTCTGTTTTTCCTATCAAAGTGGATAACTTCACTTTTTTCCACATTATATTTCATCTGCCATGTTCTTGCCCATTCACTTAGCCTGTCTAAATCCCCTTGAAGCCTCTTTGCATCCTCCTCACAATTTATGTCCTTGCCTCGTTTTGCGTCATCAGCAAACTTGAAAATATTACATTTGGT
Organism: Heterodontus francisci; assembly: GCF_036365525.1. NCBI lineage: Eukaryota > Metazoa > Chordata > Chondrichthyes > Heterodontiformes > Heterodontidae > Heterodontus > Heterodontus francisci. The sequence goes on along the minus strand of NC_090375.1, from coordinate 162,473,909 downwards.
CCGGAAATCCATATCATTGATATAGATTGTGAATAGCTGGGGCCCAAACACTGATCCTCACGATACCCCACTGGTCACAGACTGCCAACCTGAGAATGACCCGTTTATTCCTACTCTCTGTTTTCTGTCCATTAACCAATTCCCAATCCATGCCAGTATATTGCCTCCACTCCCATGTGTACTAATTTTGCTTAGCCTTCTTACTAACCTCCTGTGTGGGACCTTATCGAAAGCCTTCTGAAAATCCAAATACACCTTATCCACTGATTCCCCCTTATCCATTCTGCTAGTTACATCCTGAAAATCTCCAACAGGATTGTCAAACATGATTTCTCTTTCATAAATCCATGCTGACTCTGCCCAACCCGACCATTATTTTCTAAGTGTCCAGTTATAACATCCATTATAATAGATTCTACCCTACTACTGATGTCAGGCTGAGAGGTCTATAGTTCCCCATTTTCTCTCACTCTCCTTTCTTAAATAGTGGGGTTACATTTTCTACCTTCCAATCTTTAGAATCTATAGAAATTTGGAAGGTGACCACCAATGCATCCACTATCTCTACACCTACCCCTTTCAAAGTTCTGAGCTGTAGATCATCAGGTCCAGGGGATTTATGAACTTTCAGTCCCATTAATTTGTCCAGTACTACTTTTTTACCAATACTAATTTCTTTCAGTTCCTCATTCTCGCTAGTCCCTTGGTTCTTTAGTATTTCTGGGAGTTTTTTTTGTCTCTTCCTCTGCGAAGACAGACACCAAAGCCAGAATTCTGGCTGAAAAGTCGGGAACAATGCCGGGATTTTTTGCTTCCCCAGTCCTAAACTGGTCTTGGGTGGGACTTCCACCTCCTTGAGGCAGGAAGTTCCACCTAATGGAGCTGCCAGCCAATCAGCGGGACGGCAGTTCTCAGTCCCAGCAATGCCACCGGGAGTGATGGCCACTGCTGGGACTACACCCAGCCATTGGAACTCAGGAAAGTTTTTGGGGCGTCGCTGGGAACAATTCCCAGCTGGGCTCTGGCGAGGCAAGCGGTGTGGGGAGTGTTGTGCCAAGGGGGCAGTTGGGGTTTAAGGGATGACCCTCCGTGGGGTACAGGGTGCCCTATCAGAAGGCCACCAGCTTTTACCTGGCAGTGTTTTTGGGGCCTTTGCTGTCCATCCGATGAGTGTAAAATATCCGCGGTGGTGGGAGGGGGCCCTTAAGTGGCAGTTAGTTGGCCACTTAAGGGCCTTGATTGTCCGAGGAGGGCCGTTTCTCACCACCGCTGCCCCACGTAAAATTGCAGAGGGGTAGGAGGGGGTTGGGAACACCCCCCCCCCCCCCACCCTGCCTCCCACTCCATTTTACGCCCCTCCTGCCGCCAGCCCGCTTATTGGGTGGTCGTAAAATTCTGGCCAAAGTATTTTTTTAGTTTCTCTGCTATTTCCTTTTTCCCCATTATAAATTCCCCCGTCTCTGCCTGTAATAGGCCCACATTTGTCTTTGCTAATCTTTTACTTTTTACATACCTATAGCAGCTTTTACTGTCCGTTTTTATGTTTCTTGCTAGTTTACTTTCATATTCCTTTTTTAAAATCAGTTTCTTGGTCCTCCTTTGCTGAATTCTAAAATGGTTCTAATTGTCAGGCATACTACTTTTTTCTGGCAACTTTATAAGCCTCTTCCTTTTATCTAATACAATCTTTAACTTCTCTTGTTAGCCATGGTTGTATCACCTTTCCTGTTGGGTTTTTGTGCCTCAAAGGAATGTAAATTTGTTGTAAACCGTGTATTAATTCTTTAAATGTGAGCCATTGCCTATCTACCATCATATCTTTTAATGTAGTTTCCCAATCTACCACAGCCGACTTGCCCCTCAAACCTTTGTGGTTTCATTTATTTAGATATAAAACTCTAATTTCAGATTGAACTATATCACTTTCAAACTTAAAGCAAAATTCTATCATATTATGGTCACTCTTCCCTGGAGGATCCTTTACAATGAGATTATTAATTAGCCCTTTCTCATTGCACAATACCTGATCTAAAATAGCCCATTCTCTAATAAGTTCCTCAACATACTGTTCTCGAAAATCATCTCGTATACATTCCAGGAATTCGTCCTCCACAGCATTAGTGCTAATTAGGGTTACTCTGTCTATAAGTAGATTGAAGTCACCTATGAGTACTGTATTACCCTTGTCTCATGCACCTCTAATTTCCTGATTTATACCGTGACCTACATTACCACTACTGTTTGGTGACCTATAAACAACTCCTACCAATGTTTGCTGGCCCTTTCTGTTTCTTAGCTCTACCCAAACTGATTCTACATTTTGATCCTTCAATCTAAGATTCTCTTTCACTAATGTACTGATATCATCCTGTAATAACAACACTACCCCACCTCCTTTCCTTTTTGCCTATCCTTCCTAAATGTCAAATACCATCAAACATTCAGTTCTCAGCCTTGGTCACCCTACTGCCACGTCTCCTTGATGGCAATTAGATCATGCCTGTTTACTTCTATTTGTGCTGTCAATTCATCTATTTTGTTGTGAATGCTGTGTGAATTCAGATACAGTGCCTTTAATTCTTCCCTTTTATTATTTTCACAACCTCTAGCCTTATCTGCTGACATACTCTTATTCCCTTATTTTCCTTAAATTCCCTTATTGTTATCTTGCTCTCTTGCCTTCTCCTCTCTCTTTAATTATCACATCTTCCCTCACTTGATCCCTCACCCCAACTATTTAGTTTAGAGCCCTCTCCACCACCCTAGTTATATGACTCGCCAGAACACTGGTCCCAGGTGAAAACCATCCCAACGGTACAGCTCCCACTTTCTCCAGAACTGGTGACAGTGTCCCATGAATCAAAACCTATTTCTCCCACACCAATCTTTGAGCCATGCATTTAACTCTCTAATCATTTTTATCCTACTCCAGTTTGCTCGGGCTCTGGTAATAATCCAGAGATTATTAACTTTGAGTTTCTGCTTTTTAACTTAGCCTAACTGCTCATACTCCCTATGCAGAACCTCTTTCCTAATCCTATCTATATCATTGGTACCCACATGGACACAACAACCGAAATCTCCCCCTTCCACTGCAATTTCTTCTTCAGCCCAGAGCAGATGTCACAAACCCGGGCACCGGGCAGGCAACACAGCCTTCTGGATTCTCGCTCTTGGCTGCAGAGGACTGTGTCTATCCTCCTGACTATACTATCTCCTACTACATTCGTATTTACTCCGCCTGCTTGAATGGCTTCCTGTACCACAGTGCCATGGTCAGTTTGCTCATCCACCCTGCAACCCTCATTCTCATCCGTTTAAGCTGAAAGAACCTCAAACCTGTTGGACAATTGCCAGGGCTGAGGCTCCTCCACTTCTGCCTTCTCAGTCCCCTTAGGGGGGCAGGCATGTTGTGATGAGGACACAAAGAATCTGCAAAGAGATATAGATAGGTTAAGTGAGTGGGCAAAAATTTGGCAGATGGTGTTCAATGTGGGAAAGTGTGAGATAATCCACTTTCAGAGGAAGAATAAAAAGGCAGATTATTATTTAGATGGAGAAAGACTACAAAATACTGCAGTACAGAGGGATCTGGGTGTTCTTGTGCATGAAACACAAAAAGTCAGCATGCAGGTGTAACAGGTAATTAGGAAGGCAAATGGAATTTTGGCTTTTATTGCTGGGGGTGGGGGGGGGGGGGGTTGGAATTTAAAAATAGGGAAGTCTTATTACACCTGTACAGGGTGTTAGTGAGGCCACATTCTGGAGTACTGTGTACAGTTTTGGTCCCCGTATTTAAGGAAGGATATACTAACATTGGAGGCAGTTCAGAAAAGGTTCACGAGGCTGATTCCTGGGATGAAGGGGTTGTCTTATCAATAACGGCTAAGCAGGTTAGGCCTTTATTCATTGGAGTTTAGAAGATTAAGAGGTGATCTTATTGAAACATATAAGATTCTAAGAGGGCTTGACAGGGTAGATGTTGAGAATATGTTTCCACTGGTGGGGGAATCTCGAACTAGGGGACATAGTTACAGAATAAGGGGGCACACATTTAAAACTGAGATGCAAAGGAATTTCTTCTCTTAGAGGGTTGTGAAACTCTGGAATTCTCTACCTCAGAGAGTTGTGGAGGTTAGGTCACTAATTTGTCAGATGTCTCAAAGCCAATCAGAAAGCTACTTGAAAAAGATGTGACATGGCATTACACTGATGATTATGATGGGAGTGTTCAAGAGTTGCAACGACTGGTGACAGAAACTCCAGTGCAGCAACATTATGCTATGACTATGAGTTCTGAAGAAGGGTCACTGACCCGAAACGTTAACTCTGCTTCTCTTTCCACAGATGCTGCCAGACCTGCTGAGTGGTTCCAGCATTTCTTCTTTTTATTTCAGATTTCCAGCATCTGCAGTATTTTGCTTTTATTCTTATGCTATGACTAAGCTGGTGAAAATTAAAGGACATTTTTTGCTCAGGCCCAACTTCACAAAATTGTGTGTCTCATTTGCTGAGTGTCTGATTTTGCAAGGTACATTTTGAGGCCAATTAATGAGGCTGCATTATTAACAATATGCAACTTCATTTAAATGTTAAAATTAACTATTGATGTGTTGGGCTCAATATTTTACTACTTTGGGTCAGGTTCTGTCCATAGCATGAAATTTGAGTGCAATAGACACACTGGAAATTCAGCTGCTCATACAGGCCTTTTAAAGGATAAAAATAAGTTTTGTAAAAGGGCAGTTTCATGCTCCCATTGCTACATTTCACCATGTGTTTCAATCGACTTTGCTCGGTCGGCTTCCATTTTTGGATTATTGAGTTTATTTCCCCGCCAATACTTTCCTTTATTATTCTTGGCTACGACTGGATTTGCTGCCTCACCTCACACTGTGTACACTTGGGTGTACACCATACACAATGAGTATTCCTGTGAAATAAAAGCAAGAAATGCTGGAAATACTCAGCAGGTCTGGCAGCATCTCTGGAGACAGAAGCAGAGTTAACGTTTCAGCTCAGTGACCCTTCATCAGATTAGAAATGTTAAAGGTTTTAAGCAAGTAAAGCAGGGTGGGGCAAGAGATAACAAAGGAGAAGGTGTTGATAGGACAAGGTCACAGAGAATAACTGACCAGCGGCCACGGAATAAAGGCAAATAGTATTTTAATGGTGTGCTGAAAGACAAAGTGTTAGTACAGAGAAGGTGTGAATTGACTGTAAAGCAAAAGCACTCCAAGCACAAACATTAAAAGAACCCAAAACAGTGGGTAGGCACAGTAGAAACAAACTAAACACACTGAAAAAACTAAAATAAAATAACCAGATAAAAAAGGAAAAAGAAAAAACGAAAAAATAACTAAACATAAAAAGGGAGGGACTGTCATGCTCTGAAATTATTGAACGCAATGTTCGGTCCGGCAGGCTGTAGTGTGCCTAATCGGTAAATGAGGTGTTGTTCTTTGAGCTTGCGTTGATGTTTGCTGGAACACTGCAGCAATCCCAGGACAGAGATGTGAGAATGAGAGCAGGGGCGGGTGTTGAAATGGCAAGCAACCGGAAGCTCGGGGTGATGCTTACAGACTGAGCAGAGGTGTTCCGCAAAGCGGTCACCCAGTCTGCGTTTGGTCTCCCCAGTGTAAGGAGACCACATTGTGAGCAGTGAATACAGGAACTAAATTGAAAGAAGTACAAGTAAATTGCTGCTTCACCTGAAAGGAGTTTTTGGGGCCTTGGATAGTGAGGAGTAAGGAGGTAAATGGGCAGGTATTACACCTCCTGCTATTGCAGGGGAAGGTGCCATGGGAAGGGGACGAGGTGGTGGGGGTAATGGAGGAGTGGACAAGGGTGTTGTGGAGGGAATGATCCCTTCGGAATGCTGTCAGGGGAAGGGAGGGGAAGGTGCATTTGGTAGTGGCATCACGGTGGAGGTGGCGGGAGTGGCGGAGGATGATCCTTTGGATATGGAGGCTGATGGAGTGGAAAGTGAGGACAAGGGGAACCCTGTCGCAGTTCTGGGAGGGAGGGGAAGGGGTGAGGGTAGAGGTGCGGGAAATGGGCCGGACACGGTTGAGGGCCCTGTCAACCACAGTGGGGGGGGGGGGGAATCCTCAGTTGAGGAAAAAGGAAGACATATCAGAAGCACTGTCGTGGAAGGTATCATCATCAGAGCAGATGCATCGGAGATGGAGAAACTGGGAGAATGGATTGGGGTCCTTACAGGATGCAGGGTGTGAAGAAGTGTAGTTGAGGTAGCTGTGGGAGTTGGTGGGCTTATAATAGATATTAATGGACAGCCTATCCCCAGAGATGATGATAGAGAAGTCGAGGAAGGCGAGGGAAGTGTTGGAGATGGACCATGTGAAGTAGAGAGAAGGGTGGAAATTAGAAGCAAAGTTGATAAAGTTTTCTAGTTCCGGGCGGGAGCAGGAAATGGCACCGATACAGTCATCAATGTACTGGAAAAAGAGTTGGGGGAGGGGCCTGAGTAGGACTGGAACAAAGAATGCTCGACATATCCCACAAAAAGACAGGCGTAATTAGGACCCATACGGGTACCCATAGCAACACCTTTTATTTGAAGGAAGTGAGTGGAGTTGCAGGAGAAGTTGTTCAATGTGAGAACAAGTTCAGCCAGGCGGAGGAGGGTGGCGGTGGATGGGGGTTGGGCCTCTGTTCAAGGAAGAAGTGGAGAGCTCTCAAACCGTCTTGGTAGGGGATGGAGGTGTAGAGAGATGGGACGTCCATAGAGAAGAGGAGGTGGTTGGAGCCAGGAAACTGGAAATTGTCAAAATGACGTAGAGTGTCAGAAGAGTCACGGATGTAGGTGGGAAGAGACTGGACCAGGGGAGAAAAAATAGAGTCAAGATAGGAAGAAATAAGTTCAGTGGGGCAGGAACAGGCTGAAACAATGGCCGGAATTTTACCGGCATTAAACGTGTCTCTTCGGAGGCGTCCGGATGGTAAAATGACGCGCGATGACGTCGGGCCGTATCCCAACGTAGGAAGTCGGGCGTCAGCGAGTCTGCGCTCTCCGCCCGAATACAAGTGATTGAAAGGTAATTGAGGTCGTTTACAAAGCAATTGACTACAACTTTACGTCTGAGGTCTGATTCGTGGGGCATGTCGGCCAGCCAGCAGCTACATAAGGGTGGCAGGCATTGATTCAGGAGGGAGTTGGAAGTACAATTTTCAGTTTTACTCTGAAATAATTCTAATGCTATTTGTATATCTTGACAAGGTGTGTGACTTGCAACTAGTGCTAAAGGATTCATCTGAATGTTCTGCATTGCTGATGGGGACCCATCAACTTTGATTTATGTGGTGAAAGGAAGGGGATCTCGTGAGCCAGTCCTAACTGCTAGAAGCTAATACCTGTGGTCAGAGCATCTGGTGAGTAGTACAGCAATGGGAATTGTTCAATGTGGAGGTGGATCATCAGATGAGGAGGACCTTGCCCCTATGAGGGACAGAGGACAAATGTGCAGGGGAACGTGCAACAAGCTGACCCAGTGCACCATCGTGATGTGGGAGGGAGAGCAGGTGGCAGAGTCTCCCGTTAGTGAACACATGTCAGGATACGTGTCTACCCACCAGGAGGGGCATACCGGCTGCGTCTGAGCTACCTGCAGCTGTCAGATCGCCAGTGCAGAAGAAGACTGCGGCTGTCACGGGAGACTGTCACATCTCTTAGTGAGATGTTGGCAGTGAATGTTTCCTCAAACTGTATCGGAGGCCATCCAATGCCAGTCACTCTAAAGGTTACAATATCTCTTAACTTCTATGCGTCTGGCTCATTCCAAGCCTCAGCAGCAGACTTGTGCGGAGTCTCACAAGCAGCAGTACACCACTGCATCAAGGTTGTGACTGATGCATTGTTCCAACGTGGTAACCAATTCATCACGTTCAAGGCGGACAACACTTGTGAGGCTGAGAGAGCCAGAGGCTTCAGCACTATATCTGGGTTTCCAATGGAACAGGGCGTGATTGACTGTACTCATGTGGCCTTCAGAGCCCCAGCAGGTCCGTTGGGGGCATTGATTAACCGCAAGGGATACCATTCAATGAACGTTCAGCTCGTCTGTGATCATCGTCAGAGAATCATGCAGGTGTGTGCACGTTACCCTGGGACTTGTCATGATGCCTTCATTCTCCGAAACTCCCACATACCTGCACTTTTCAGGCCTCCAGACAGAATGGAGGGATGGATACCTGGCGACAGGGGTTATCCTCTGAAGACATGGCTAATGACACCAGTGGGGAATCCAAGGGGTCATGCGGAGGAACGATACAATGATAGCCATGCGGCCACCACAGTGACCATCGAACAACTATAGGCCTCCTTAAGATGAGGTTCAGGTGTCTTGACCGCTCAGGTGCAGCACTGCAGTATGCACCTTCAAGGATTTCAAGAATAATTGTCGTCTGCTGTGCCTTGCATAACCTGGCGACTGAAAATGGAGAGGCACTGGAGGAGGATCAAAGTCATCGCGATGTGTCATCAGATGACGATGATGTTTCTGACGATGAAGCTGGACACCACTGACTTGATGGGGTCATGGAGCGGAAGCTGAACTTAATTTGGATCTAAGTGCTCGATAGACAAGGGTGTCTTTAAGAGGCAAATGTTTCCATTGAGAGTCTGTAAATTTTCACACTATTGGGATTACCGTTTGACAAGACTAATTGTGAGGCTCTGAAAGGGCAAATTCACTCACCTTCACGGGGAGAGAGAATGCAATGATGCAATCCTTCACATCATGAGGAACATCACATGTGAGATCTCACATGTTGAACTACTTTTGTTGAGCAACGATGTTGGAATTGACTTCAGGAAAGCCATGACAAAATCTGAGAACCCGATTTTATTACAATATTTTATAACACATTCAAATAAAAAACCTTTCAATTCACCCTGTGAACCATTAGTGATGTTAAAGTGATTTCTTAAATCTTTTCCGAGTGCTCTTTCGGGTGCATGATCCCTCGCCACCAGACACACCAGAGGGAGGTGGCTGAACTGTTTGCTGCCCTGCTTGTGATGACTTTGGCGGACGTCCTCTGCTTGCTCGCGGCCGTGAGGGGCCCAACATCTCAGGGTTCTCCTGAGAAATCTCATGAGTATCCTGTAACACCCTGGGATTTCGCTGATCACATGTTCCTGGCAGAGGGAGCAAGGAGCTGGAGGATGCATCAGAGGCACCCTGAGAGGAGCTCCCATATGTGATCTGCTGCCCCTGTGCCCTCGTGAGGCTCGGACAATCCTCAGTGGTGACATCAGAGGGATGAGCGGCCTCGACTTGGCGCCAGCGCATCAAATCTTGCTCTCTGATGCTCTGGTCCAGGGAGGCCACAATCGATCTGACATCACGAAGTGCATCCAGAACTGGCCCTTCCACTGCAGCCGCCAATCTGTCAATGGGGAAGCCAGATGTTCAATTGCCTGAGAGTGAGCAGAACTCATACTCTGGATGGATGTAGCCAGAGTTTGATTAATTCCGCGTATTGTCTCAGGCAGCTCAGCCAGATTATCAAGGACCATTTGCTGCACCTGCAACATCTCCCGCCGAATGGATGTTCTCAAAGGCATGTCATCAGCTTGCTGCTCTGCACTGGCCTGGCCTCCCACACTCCTCCGACTGTGTGAGGCATCGGCCGATTCTGCCTCCAGTGGCTGGCCTGGCACCTGTGCTGTGCTGACACCTGGATGTGAAATCGAATCCACGGACACGCAAATCCCAACCGAGGTCTCTGTATCTGTGCTGGTGCTTGGTGCGTCTCGAGGATGTAACGCTGCACCCTCTGAGGCGCCCTCCTCAACCTCGGAGGTGGATGGTGGTACAACTGAGACGCTTCCTGTTCCATGCAGTCGGTCACCTGCTGGGAAAATCATATTGATCAGAAAGCCAGAGTGGAGAACATGTACTTGAGTCCATTATGGTCACATCAGTGTGATGGGACTTTTGAGGGCTTAATTATGTTCATTAGTAATCATAACAACATTGGCCCATCAACCTCCCCCACCCTGCCCCCTCTCCCCGAAATGCACTAATACACCACTTTCTGGATCACTCACTCTCATGGCCATGTCCACTGGCCTTGCCATTTGCTATGGCTCATCTTCCTTCCTCCCCTGCTATCATCAATGCTTCCTCCTCCATTCTACTGAGGAATGCTGGACAGGCCTCACCACCACCTGTCCGGGACCTCTCTCGGGCGTTGTGTGCCCTCTTTTCCTAATGAAAGAAAAAAATTAGGTCAATCATTTGTGTGCGCATTTCACGCAATCACCCAAATGGGTTGATGTGGCTTTTAACTGCTGTGCCATTGCTGATCGTGCCCTCATCAATCCCTCCTTAACGTTCATCTCACATATGCCCATCTTGCATCCCAATGGAAGGAGGCAGCCAGGCAATGATCACACAGGGGTTCCACATTGCATCATGAATACAAATACACCCTCCCTTGACAAAATAACGATTAGATGAATGAGGAATGCCCCTTACCCGGGCAGAGCGAAGCAGGTCATTGAGGCGCTTGCGGCACTGTATCCATGTGCGCCGAATGACGCCACAGCTGCTGACCTCCTCCGTGACCTCCAGCCAGGCCCTCTTTGTCACTGTCGATGGTCGCCCTCTACCATCTGGGTTGAAGAGGATATCACGCCTCTCCTCAACCGCCTGAAGGAGGACCTGTAGTGAAGCATCTGAAAAACAGGGGGCTGAGCGAGTGCTTCTCCCCTCCATGACTTCCTCCACCTGCGTTTAAATCTCTAACTCCTTCTGCACTAACAGAACTGTAGCCTCTCAGTGAACCACAACTACTACTGCTGATTTTTAAACAATGAATGAGTACCTGGTCAATTTCATTGAGGTAAACATTTTTCAAGGGTTTACGTCAGACATTCCCGGATGTGGCTCCGCCCCCAATGATGTATATCATCCCGCCCGCACGAGCCGTTTCAGGTCTCAGTAACGCCGCCGGGCCACTAATTGGCCGCCCCGCGTGTGATGCCGGTGGATAGGAGACGCAGCGCGGGAACGGAGGCTGCATCCATTTGAGTTCCACTCGTACCGGAGCCAGCGATTTAGGTAAAATTCTGGCCATTTGGTCTGCCGGGACAGTCCGTTTTGTGGATTTTGGGAATGAGGTAGAAGCGGGCTGTCCGGGGTTGTGGGACTATGAGGTTGAAAGCTTTAGAGGGAAGATCTCCAGAGGAGATGAGGTCAGTGACAGTACTGTGGACAGTAGCTTGATGTTCGGTGGTGGGGTCATGGTCCATGGAGAAGTAGGAAGAAGTGCCTGAGAGTTGGCGCTGAGCCTCTGCAAGGTAGAGGTCGGTATGCCAGACAACAACAGCACCACCCTTATCTGCAAGTTTGATGACAATGTCGGGGTTAGATCTGAGAGAACGAGTGTGGCAAGTTCAGAGGGGGACAGGTTAGAGTGAGTGAGGGGGGCAGAGAAATTGAGATGGCTGATGTCTCGCCGACAGTTTTCAATGAAAAAATCAAGAGTGGGTAAAAGGCCAGAGGGAGGGGTCCAGGTAGAGGGAGAATGCTGGAGGCGGATGAATGGGCCCGCTGGTTGGGGGAAGGACTCCTGGTAAAAGAAATGAGCCCGGAGGCGAAGGCGATGGAAGAAGAGCGCAACGTCATGCCGAGCACGCAATTTATCGAGGTGGGGGCGTAAAGGGATAAAACTGAGTCCTTTGCTGAGTACAGAATGTTCAGCATCAGAGAGGGGGAGGTCAGAGGGTATAGTGAATACACGGCAAGGGGTCAGATCAGAAGGGGTGGGGTCAGAGGGAAGTGAAGGGGAAGAAGGATCTGGAGGGGCATTAGTCCCCATCAGCTGCTGGAGCTTGCGTTCCTTAACACCTGCAAGGAAGAAAAAACGTTTTTTGTTAATGCGTCGAATAAGACGAAGGATGAAATGAAACTGCGGAGTAGGACAGCTTTGAGATAAGGTGCAGTGGTGCTTCTGGAGAGAGAGGTCGAGTGTGTACATGTGGCGGCGCATGGCACTGAATGTGAATCTCAGGATGCGGCGAGAACAGCAGTCCGAGGAACGTTGTATTTATCGGAGATACCTATAATCCTGGGTGGATTCAAAACATGAAGGATGAAACTTCCGTTGGAATCCATGTGGAATAAGTCGGAGCTGGAGACAGTCACTAAGGAAGGAGATATGGCTGTGAAAACGAGTTTTGGTAGACACTTTATCAAACACCAGGAGGGAAATAGAAAGCAATGAAGGTGAACAAGGTAAAAGAGACAAACGAAAATCCTTTCAGAGAGAAGAGCAGAACTTCTTCAAGGTAGGCATTTCTGGAAGAGAAGTGGCAGTGAATTAAACACTAAAATAAAAGCAAAATATTGCAGTTGCTGGAAATCTGAAATAAAAACAAGAAATGCTGGAAATATTCAGCAGGTCTGGCAGCATCTCTGGAGAGAGAAGCAGAGTTAATGTTTCAGGTCAGTGACGCTTCATCAGAACTGACAAATATTAGAAATGTAAAAGGTTTGAAGCAAGTAAAGCGGGGGTGGGGCAAGAGATAACAAAAGAGGTGTTGATAGGACAGGGTCACAGAGAATAACTGACCAGAAGGTCATGAAACAAAGGCAAACGGTAGGTTAATGGTGTATTCCTTTGAGTCGGGGTTGGGTGGTTCTGAACACAGTGCTTGATAGAGATAAGGAAAAGGAGTTCATGAAGGGTCAAGAAATGTAGGTGTAATGAGGGCAGAGGCTTTTTAACCATATCCATCACTACCCCGGTAACAGTAGAGGGACATGTTCCAAGAGAGACCTGTCTTTGTCATCTCCTTTTCACAACTCTGCCACAGAGCTGTACCATCTACTGTACAGTAAACTGCACACAACATCTGCATTAGCTCATCTCAAGAAAGTAAAGATTATTGCAGCATGAATCTTTTATATTTCCAGATCCTTCCAAGCCACCTCAGGAGACATTAGTTACATCAGGCAGTCTTCAGTGCACACATGTCTTAAAGAATGGCACCATCTTCATCACTTTTCCTGTAGAAAGGAGGATTCAGCTGGGAAGAATGCAGTTTTCATGCGGATGCTAAATTGGAGTGAGCCTCATGTATATTTTAAAATTTATTTGGGTTTTAATTATAAACACAGTTTACTGGAAAGGAAGAGTAATGTATAAGGTTGGATAGTACCATCTAGTGGTTCATGATGGACCAACTTGAGATGGAGCTTCATCTGCGGGAGCACATGTCGGAAACTGTTAGGTGCACTTCACACAATTTTTCTCCAAGCAGCACTTAGGAGCACTGGGTACCATTCTAAATTTGCTGCCTATACACCTGGACACATATCACCAGTATTACAAAAGCAAAATACTGTAAATGCTGGAAATTTGAATAAAACAGAAAATGCTGGAAATACCCAGCAGGTCAGAAAGCATCTGTGCAGAAAGGAATGGAATTGGTATATCAGGTCAATGACCAGTATTACAGGAAAATAACCATAAAATGCAAGCATTCTGCTCACAGAAATGACCAGGTAGTGACAAGCAAACATGCTCTCACAATCCGTGGCACCATAATGCTGCTGTACATTATGGGATGTTGAACCCGGAACCCGAGAGGACTTGATGTGCACAGTGCCCAACAGTGTGATCAGTTATATGATAGGTTCATTAAAGCCCTAATTGGGCTAAATCTCCATAATGTCAGTGGAACACCTGAACATCATAGCATTGATTAAGCATATATGTAAGCACTACAGAGGAGGCCACATTAATAAATGCTTCCACTAAAATATGAAACATGTACTCCTTTTAACAATTGTTCAAACCCTAGTGGAGTTTATAAGGCAATTAATTGTTTCACTATGAGTAGAAATTAAATGCTGATTCATTAACAAAAATCAAATGCTTCTTTTCCAGTTGTTAAGCTGGTTAATTTGCATGATTAGATTGTAATGTGCCATTAAATGGGTTAATTTACGACCAGCAATAAATTAAGACACCAAAATGAGACAACGTCTATTGGATATGTGATTAATTACCTTGTATTTGCCACTCAAATATTCTTAATGATTACAGGCAGAACAATTAAACTACTTACAAGTTAGATAAGAGTCTGGACATATATTTTAAAAGCAGGAACAAGCCAGACCTGTTACTGTCTCTGTCTTTTCCCATGCTTGTTCAGCTGTCTCCATGACATTTTTATTTGCTCTTGACCTCCCCAAATAGGATGTCCATTTACTTATGTGTCACCTTTTGCATTCAGTTTTCCACTTGCTCAGGCATTGCCTGATGGAGATACTTCGAGTTGCTCACATTGTGAAAGAAGCTTCTGTCACATTGCCTGAGAGGATGAGGGAGAGAAATTGAAGCTGACATTGGTTCAGGAGCTAATGATATCCTGCTTGGTAGCAGATCACTTACTCTGAAAAATTGAAAAATAAACTTGTTTGAACAATTACTGACAAGCGCATTGAACAGTGAGTAATCGCTTGGCAATAATGAATTATACAGTATCACAAACATGCCTTGATGCCGGTGTTTGTTATGGAAATAAATGTGAATTTTGACAGGAGTTATTGGCTTTGATTCTCGTGCTTGACTGGAAAAATGGGACTCTGGGTGCTTTTATAGTGAAATGCAAGTTGCTGAAAGAGAAACTGGTTTCCCTTACAACTGAGGGGGGCAAGGCAGGAGACGTTCAACCTCATTTCACCTATTTTTCAGCAGTGAAAATCTTACTAAATTTGGGCCTGGATCTCCAGTACTCAATCTACACCCGAAATTAAGCAGCTACTATTTTTGATTGAGTAACATTTAATCATCAGGGCCAGTGTAACTGACTGGCTTTAGGACCTAGAATATGCTATGCAGTGTCCTAGCGCGTTTCAGGGCTTAATGCTGAATTGAAAATAAAATCTGGATGGAGCAGATGATGCAAATGTTCCACTAAGTTTTTCTTGCATCAATGCTGACCTAACTAGTGGTTCTTAATCTTTGGCAGGGCAGGACGTCCATCCACTCTATGCCGATGCCTGTATCTTGACCTTGGTCAATTTCCCAGAGCGAATAGTTGAGTGGGCACAAATACCTTTTTTTGCGGCTGTTGGGTTGCCTGCCTCAGCTGGCAAACTGTAGTGCTACAATGGCTGCTGCAGTGTTATGTACCCTGTGGGCAAAAGGGGTCTTTTATTATTTGTTTCCTTCCTGCTCCCTAGGGCTGTAACAGAGGTGGATACTGGTAAAACACTGTTCCTCCTTGTGCCCAACATTGCTAAGGCACACAGGATAGCATTAAATCCAAGGAAGAGGCATATAAATTTGCCAGAAAAACAACAGACCTGAGGATTGAGAGCAGTTTAGAATTCAGCAAAGGAGGACCAAGGGATTGATTAAGAAGGGGAAAATAGAGTACGAGAGCAAGCTTGCGGAAAACATAAAAACTGACTGTAAAAGTTTCGATAGGTATGTGAAGAGAAAAAGTTTGGCGAAGACAAATGTAGGTCCCTTACAGTCAGAAACAGGGGAATTTATTAAGGGGAATAAAGAAATGGCTGACCAACTAAATGCATATTTTGGTTCTGTCTTCACAAAGGAGGACACAAATATCATACCAGAAATGTTGGGGAACACAGGGCTTAGTGAGAGAGAGGAACTGAAAGAAATCAGTATTAGTAGAGAAATGATGTTGGGGAAATTGATGGGATTGAAGGCCGATAAATCCCCAGGGCCTGATGGTATGCATCCCAGAGTACTTAAACAAATGGCCCTAGAAATAGTGGATGCATTGGTGGTCATCTTCCAAGATTCTATAGACTCTGGAACAGTTCCTACAATTGGATGTAGCTAATGTAACCCCACTATTTAAAAAGGGAGGTAGAGAGAAAGCAGGGAATTATAGACCAGTCAGCCTGACGTCGGTAGTGGGGAAAATTCTAGAGTCCATTATCAAAGATTTTATAGCAGAGCACTTGGAGAACAGTGGTAGAATCGGACAGAGTCAGCATGGATTTATAAAAGGGAAATCATGCTTGACAAATCTACTAGAATTCTTCGAAGTTGTAACTAGTAGAGTTGATGAGGGGGAGCCAGTGGATGTGGTTTATTTGGACTTTCAGAGGGCTTTCAACAAAGTCCCACATAAGAGATTAGCATGTAAAGTTAAAGCGCATGGGATTGGGGGGTAGTGTATTGTGATGGATAGAAAATTGGTTAGTGGACAGGCAACAGAGTAGGGATAAATGGGTCTTTTCCGATTGGCAGGCAGTGACTAGTGGGGTACCACAGGGATCGGTGCTAGGACCCCAGCTATTCACAATATACATTAATGATTTAGATGAGGGAACTAAATGTAATATCTCCAGATTTGCAGATGACACAAAACTGGGTGGGAGGGTGAGTTGTGAGGAGGATGCAGAGAGGCTTCAGGGTGATTCACACAAGTTGAGTGAGTGGACTAATGCTTGGCAGATGTAGTATAATGTGGAGAAATGTGAGGTTATCCACTTTGGTAGCAAAAAGAGGAAGGCAGATTATTATCTGAATGGCTATAAACTGAGAGAGGGGAATATGCTGCGAGACCTGGGTGTTCTCGTACACCAGTCGCTGAAGGTAAGCATGCAGGTGCAACAGGTGGTAAAAAAGGCAAATGGTATGTTGGCCTTCATAGTGAGAGGATTTGAGTACAGGAGCAAGGATGTCTTGCTGCAATTATACAGGGCCTTGGTGAGGCCACACCTGGAATATTATGTGCAGTTTTGGTCTCCTTATCTGCGGAAACCTGTTCTTGCTATAGAGGGAGTGCAGCGAAGGTTTACCAGACTGATTCCTGGGATGGCGGGACTGATGTATGAGGAGAGATTGAGTCGATTAGGATTATATTTGCTGGAGTTCAGAAGAGTGAGAGGGGATCTCATAGAAACCTATAAAATTCTAATAGGACTTGACAGGGTAGATGCAGGAAGGATGTTCCCGATGGTGGGGGAGTCCAGAACCAGGGATCATAGTCTCAGGGTACGGGGTAAACCTTTCAGGACTGCGATGAGGAGAAATTTCTTCACCAAAGAGCCTGTGGAATTCGTTACCACAGAAAGCAGTTGAGGCTAAAACATTGTATGTTTTCAAGAAGGAGTTAGATATAGCTCTTGGATCCAAAGGGTATGGGGGTGAAAGCGGGAACAGGTTACTGTGTTGGATGATCAGCCATGGTCATAATGAATGGTGGAGCAGGCTCGAAGGGCCGAATGGTCTACTCCTGCTCCTATTTTCTACGTTTCTCTGTTTCTCTGGTGAATATATCATAAGATGTATCTAATTATAATGGATTCACCCATATATGGGTGGATGTATTGTACATCTAAAGATTTCAAAAGAGCTCGTAGGTGAGATGAAAGCACTCTGCCTTGAATTTTCTGCTTCTGTCCAGGTTAGGTCAGTTTGCCACTAGTTTACCAATGTAATATCAGTGAAAATTAGGCTTCTTTATGCCTATCCGATGAACCTTCCATGGATTATCCTCTCTTCTTGTCCATTCTCTGTCTTGTATTGTGTTTGGTCAACAACATGCCATTATGTTGTAAGATTGAGCCAGGATGTACGGAATGGTTTTGAACAAGTGCTGTCATCATTGATTTGCCACATTTTGACTGGCGAGGGTTTGATATAACATCTCAAAGGTAACTTCTGACAAAAAATTGTTTCTTTCCTTTCTCCTCTTCTTAGCATTCGTACTTACAGCTACTTTAGCAGATCATCCTTGTCAAATTTATAATGGGCTACCACAGAGCTCTGTTCAGACACAGTAACCTTTATATACTGCTGATATATCTACCACTGTGTTTATCACAGAGACAAGTGGGATAATTTCAACCCTCAAACATGTGGGTTTGGGTCAAGTGGGAGGTTAAAATGTTAAAAACTTAAATAGGAACACAATGTGCCTTGAACCTGCCCACTTCCAGTCTTAACAGAGGTCTGACGAGGGGCAGGTTACCAGTTCATTCTCAGAAGGCTGCGCCTTGGGGAAACCCAATAAGTAAACAGAGGTGAGGAGATGAATCTATAAGGTACGTGCCTTCACAGCATTACTTGTAGGCCAGGAGCAACAGAATTGTTTCCCACAGCCCAAAAAGCAAACCCTGTAAAGCCACCTCCATAATTTCCACCAATAACCCCAACAATCCCTGAAGTTCCCCATCCCCGTGATCTCTGACCTCCTCCATGATATTCGACCCCCTCTCCCCACGCCACTCCACCACAATCTCTAGGAGTAGGCCATTTAGCACCATGGCTGATCTGTGGCCTAACTTCATATAGTCGCCATTGCCCCGTAGGTCTGGCTCTAATTTTAGACTTTCCCCTCGGCCTAGACTCCCCAACTAGCCAAAATGGTTTCCCTCTATCTATCCTAACTGTTCTGTTTAATGTCTTGAAAACTTTAATCAAATAACCCCTTAACCTTCTTAGGGAATGCAACACAGGTTTGTGTAATCTCTCCTTGTAATTTAATCCTTAGAGTACAGGTATCATTCTGATAATCTATGCTGCTCTCCCTCCAAGGCCTTAAGCTGTGGAGTACTCCAGTACTCCAGGGGTGCTCTAACTGCAGCTTTGCATAGCTGAAGCATGAGTTCTACCTCCTTGTATTTCATTCCTCTAGATATAAAGGCCAGAATTTTACTTCCATCGGACGGGAGCCATCCACTGACTGAAAAGCTGGTAGTGATCCTGTCTCCCCCTTGCCTGGGGATCTGGACCGCATTTTATGGTCCCCAGTCCCTTAATTGGTCTGAGGTGGGACTTCCACCTCATTGAGCCTGGGAGTCCCGCCTAATGGAGCTGCTTGCAATTCTGTCCCAGTGGCGCCACCGGGAGTGGTGGCCACTGCTGGGACTGCAACCCAGCATCAACAAGAAAAGGAAGGACGCCCTGGGGAAAGGTACATTTTTGGAGCCTCACCGGGGGTGATCAGTTGGGCCCCGGTGAGGCAAGAAGTGTTGATTGGGGGTACGGGGGAGCGTTTTGGGGGTGATTGGGGCATTGGGGAAGCCCTCCATCAGGCACAAGGTGCCTGACCATGAAGGCGTTTCCCCCCCCCCCCCCCCACCATTCCCCCCCTCCCCCCAGGCCGTCAGAAAGCAGGTCTGGGCTACCCGACCAGACAAGGATAAAATCCTCATGACGGTAGGCAGTGGCCCTTAAGTGGCTGTTAACTGGCCACTTAAGGGCCATGATTGGCCTGGGGTGGGAGGGCTGGTTTTCGCCACCGTCACCGCCCTGTGTGAAATGGGGAAAGAGGCAGAAGTGGGTCAGGGAGGGACCCCCGAGCCTCCCACTCCATTACGCTGCCTCCCCACCACCAATTTGCTCTTTGGGGTGGGGGGGGGGCGTAAAATTCCGGCCAATGGCCAGCATTCTCTTCGCCTTTTTGATCATTTTCTGTACCCGTCCATGAGATTTTAATGATCTATATACCTGGATCCCCAAGGCTCTTTGGGCCTTCACTGTTTCTAACTTTTCACCATTTAGAAAATACCCTGTTCTCTCCTTTTTAAGTCCAAGTGGATGACCTCACATTTGTCTGAAATCCATTTTCTACAATTTTGCCCATTTGCTTAATTTATCAATATCTCTACCTCCAACAGCCACAAAACCTACCTGATCGTCAGCTACTGCCTTTTCTGGAGAATTGCTCCACCCAATAGGCAGCCAAGCTTGTCAGTCAGGCTGGCTGCCAGGTGGAAAACATGTTTTTAAAAAAAACGCAGCCGTGGGCATTCAGAGAAACTCACTGTTCCAGGTTTCCCTACCATAACTCCTTCCCCCACCACCGCTATCCAAAACCCTGCTGCAGTGAATACCGAGGCCAATATCAATCTTCCTTACAGACTAGCATATTTGAAGACTCGATTAAAATGCAGGCGATCAGTAAGTAATTGGACACCTTTTTTTAAAGTGGTAAATAAAACCTAATCCAACAAGAATGATGAGTATGCTTTCCACCTTGATTTATAAGAGGGCCATTCAACTTTGTGAGTCAGATTTAGCTTGTGAAGAAAACAGTTTATCTCGGAGTGACACTTGACCATAATCTCACCTATTGTTGCCCTGGTTACAAAACCTACATTGAAGGTGTCTCATTGAGAAACTAGCTGGTGCTATCTGGGCTGCCAGACCTCTTACTACTGCTCTTTTGCTGTGTACGGCTAGGTATGGAGTAGGATATATCAAACAAGTGTGATTCAGGTTGTTTCATCTTTATGTTGTTTCTTGTTCCCAGATGTTCGAAAGAATCATAGTTTAAACTTGGAAAAGGCGGGAATCAGTCTTGTTCATTTCAGCACCATGCTTGTGCTATAGAACCTGGTTGAATTGGTTCTTGTGTTACATATAACATGACTCCCCAGTGCAGCCATGAATGAGGCCCCACTGGAACACTTACACATAACAACTAGTTCCTAGCTAATTAGTTCCTAACACTTTACAGGTAGTATAACAATATATACATACATAACACAAGTACAATTAAATCTCTATCTGCATGTGCTCTCCAGCATGGTCTATCCAATACTTGGGGCGGCGCAGTGGTTAGCACCGCAGCCTCACAGCTCCAGCGACCCAGGTTCAATTCTGGGTACTGCCTGTGTGGAGTTGCAAGTTCTCCCTGTGTCTGCGTGGGTTTCCTCCGGGTGCTCCGGTTTCCTCCCACATGCCAAAGACTTGCAGGTTGATAGGTAAATTGACCATTATAAATTGCCCCTAGTATAGGTAGGTGGTACGGAAATATAGGGACAGGTGGGGATGTGGTAGGAATATGGAATTAGTGTAGGATTAGTATAAATGGGTGGTTGATGGTCGGCACAGACTCGGTGGGCCGGAGGGCCTGTTTCAGTGCTGTATCTCTAAATAAAAACTTGCTGATTCCCTACCATTCCTATCAAACCTCTCTCATCCAACTTAAACAAGGGCAAGAGGTCTTCATACAGAGGTATGAAGAAAGAGTTGTCTAAAGCGGGCTGGGAATATAGACTACAGGGGAAGTCAGTAGATGAGCAGTGACAGACTTTTAAGCAGATATTTCATAACACTCCGCAAACATTTATTCCAGTCAGAAGGAAGGACTCGAAGAGAACAATGAACCACCCGTGGATAACAAAGGAAGTTAAAGAGAGTATCAAATCAAAAGCAAAGGCGTACAATGTGGCGAAAATGAGTGGTAGGCCAGAGGATTGGGAAGTTTTTAGAAACCAGCAGCGGTTGACTAAAAAACTAATAAAGAGGGAGAAAATTGATTTTGAGAGTAAATTGGCAAGAAATATAAAAACAAACAGTAAGAGCTTCTATGGGTATATTAAAAGGAAGAGAGTAGCGAGAGTAAGTGTGTGGCCCTTAGAGGATGAGAATGGGGAATTAATAACAGGGAACAGGGAAATGGCAGATAATTTAAACCAATATTTTGCATCAGTCTTCATGGTGAAGGACACTATAAACATCCCAACAATAATAGATGAACAAGGTGGAAATGGGAGGGAGGAACTTGTAACAATCTTTATCACGAGGGAAAAGATGCTGGACAAACTGATGGGACTAAAGGCAGACAAGTCGCCAGGACCTGATGGCCTGCATCCAAGGGTTTTAAAAGAAGTGGCTGCAGAGATAGTGGAGGCATTGGTCATAATATACCAAAACTCATTGGATTCTGGTAGGGTACCAGCGGATTGGAAAACCACATATGTGACACCCCTATTCAAGAAAGGAGGGAGACAGAAAGCAAGAAACTATAGAGCAGTTAGCTTAACATCTGTCATTGGGCAAATGCTTGAGTCCATTATTAAGGAAGAAATAGCAGGACATTTAAAAAAACATAATGCAATCAAACAGAGTCAACATGGTTTTATGAAAGGAAAATCATGTTTGACAAATTTGTTAGAGTTCTTTGAGGATATAACAAGCAGAGTGGATAAAGGTGAACCAATAGATGTTGTGCATTTGGATTTTCACAAGGCATTTGATAAGGTGCCACATAAAAGGTTATTGCACAAAATAGGAGCTCAGGGTATTGGGGGTAATGTGTTGGCATGGACTGACACATGGCTAACACACAGAAGGCAGAGAGTCAGGATCAATGGGTCTTTTTCAGGTTGGAAAGCCGTAACTAGTGAGGTGCCACAAGGATCAGTCCTAGGGCCTCAGCTATTTACTATGACATGGAAGAAGGGACAGAGTGTAGCATATCCAAATTTTCTGACAATACAAAATTAGATGGGAAAGCATGTTGGAACATAGAACATAGAACATAGAACAGTACAGCACAGTACAGGCCCTTCGGCCCACGATGTTGTGCCGAACCTTTAACCTACTCTAAGATCAAACTACCTACATACCCTTCATTCTACTATCATCCATGTACCTATCCAAGAGTCGCTTAAATGTCCCTAATGTATCTGCTTCTACTACCACCGCTGGCAGTGCATTCCACGCACCCACCACTCTCTGTGTAAAGAACCTACCTCTGACATCTCCCCGAAACCTTCCTCCAATCACCTTAAAATTATGCCCCCTGGTGATAGCCCTTTCCACCCTGGGAAAAAGTCTCTGGCTATCCACTCTATCTATGCCTCTCATCATCTTGTACACCTCTGTCAAGTCACCTCTCATCCTTCTTCGCTCCAATGAGAAAAGCCCTAGCTCCCTCAACCTTTCTTCATAAGACATGCCCTCCAGTCCAGGCAGCATCCTGGTAAATCTCCTCTGCACCCTCTCTAAAGCTTCCACATCCTTCCTGTAATGAGGCGACCAGAACTGAACACAATATTCCAAGTGTGGTCTAACCAGGGCCTTATAGAGCTGCAGCATAACCTCACGGCTCTTAAACTCAATCCCCCTGTTAATGAAAGCCAACACCCCATAAGCCTTCTTAACAACCCTATCAACTAGGGTGGCAACTTTGAGGGATCTATGGACGTGGACCCCAAGATCCCTCTGTTCCTCCACACTGCCAAGAATCCTGTATTTAAGCCTGTATTCTGCATTCAAATTCGACCTTCCAAAATGAATCACTTCACACTTTTCCAGGTTGAACTCCATCTGCCACTTCTCAGCCCAGCTCTGCATCCTATCAATGTCTCGTTGCAACCTACAACAGCCCTCCACACTATCCACAACTCCAGCAACCTTTGTGTCATCGGCAAACTTACTAACCCAGCCTTCCAGTCCCTCATCCAAGTCATTTATAAAAATCACAAAGAGCAGAGGTCCCAGAACAGATCCCTGCGGAACACCACTGGTTACCGAGCTCCAGGCTGAATACTTTCCATCTACTACCACCCTCTGTGTTCTATGGGCCAGCCAATTCTGTATCCAGACAGCCAAATTTCCTTGTATCCCATGCCTCCTTACTTTCTGAATGAGCCTACCATGGGGAGCCTTATCAAATGCCTTGCTAAAATCCATATACACCACATCCACTGCTCTTAATTTATCAATGTGTTTTGTCACATCCTCAAAGAATTCAATAAGGCTTGTGAGGCATGACCTGCCCCTCACAAAGCCATGCTGACTATCTCTAATCAAACTATGCTTTTCCAAATAATCATAAATCCTGTCTCTCAGAATCCTAATTTGCCCACTACTGACGTAAGACTGACTGGTCTGTAATTCCCAGGGTTATCCTGATTCTCTTTCTTGAACAAGGGAATAACATTTGCCATCCTCCGATCATCTGGTACTACTCCAGTGGACAGTGAGGATGCAAAGATCATCGCCAAAGGCACGGCAATCTCTTCCCTCGCTTCCCGTAATATCCTTGGGTATATCCCGTCTGGCCCCGGGGACTTATCTGTCCTCATGTCTTTCAAAATTTCCAGCACATCCTCCCTCTTAACCTCAACCTGTTCGAGCATATCAGCCTGTTTCACGCTATCCTCCCAAACGACAAGGTCCCTCTCACTAGTGAATACTGAAGCAAAGTATTCATTAAGGACCTCCCCTACCTCCTCCGACTCCAGGCACAAGTTCCCTCCACTATCCCTGATCGGCCCTACCCTCTGGCCATCCTCTTGTTCCTCACATAAGTGTAGAACGCCTTGGGATTTTCCTTCATCCTACTCGCCAAGACTTTTTCATGTCCCCTTCTGGCTCTCCTAAGTCCATTCTTCAGTTCCTTCCTGGCTACCTTGTAACCCTCCAGAGCCCTGTCTGATCCTTGCTTCCTCAACCTTAAGTAAGCTTCCTTCTTCCTCTTGACTAGCTGTTCCACATCTCTTGTCCTCCAAGGTTCCTTCACCCTACCATCCCTTCCTTGCCTCATCGGGACAAACCTATCTAGCAGTTGCAGCAAGTGCTCCCTAAACAACCTCCACATTTCTGTTGTGCATTTTCCTGAGAACATCTGTTCCCAATTTAAGCTCCCCAGTTCCTGCCTAATAGCATTGTAATTCCCCCTCCCCAATTAAATATTTTCCCATCCCGTCTGCTCCTATCCCTCTCCATGACTATAGTGAAGGTCAGGGAGTTGTGATCACTATCACAGAAATGCTCTCCCACCGAGAGATCTGCCACCTGGCCTGGTTCGTTGCCAAGCACCAAATCCAACATAGCCTCCCCTCTAGTCGGCCTATCTACATATTGAGTCAGTAAACCTTCCTGGACACACCTGACAAAATCTGCTCCATCCAAACTATTTGCACTAAGGAGGTTCCAATCAATATTAGGGAAGTTGATGTCACCCATGACAACAACCCTGTTACTTCTGCACCTTTCCAAAATCTGCCTCCCAATCTGTTCCTCCGTGTCTCTGTTGTTATGTTGTGATGAGGACACAAAGAATCTGCAAAGGGATATAGATAAGTTAAGTGAGTCAGCAAAAATTTGGCAGATGGTGTTCAATGTGGGAAAGCGTGAGGTAATCTACTTTGGTTGGAAGAATAAAAAGGCAGATTATTATTTAAGTGGGGAAAGAATACAAAATACTGCAGTCCAGAGGGGTCTGGGTGCAGGTGCAGCAAGTAATTAGGAAGACAAATGGAATTTTGGCCTTTATTGCTAGGGGGTTAGAGGTTAAAAATAGGGAAGTCCTGTTACAACTGTACAAGGGGTTGGTTAGGTCACACCTGGAGTACTGTATATAGTTTTGGTCCCCGTATTTAAAGAAGGATATACTAGCACTGGAGGCAGTTCAGAAAAGGTTCACTTGGCTGATTCCTGGGATGAAGGGGCTGTCTTATCAAGAGCGGCAAAACAGGTTAGCCCTTTATTCATTGGAGTTTAGAAGAATGAGATGTGATCTTATAGAAACATAGAAGATTTTAAGGGATTCGACTGGTTAGATGTTGAGATGATGTTTCCACTCGTGGGGGAATCTCAAACTCGGGGACATAGTTACAGAATAAGGGGGCACACATTTAAAACTGAGATGCAAAGGAATTTCTTCTCTCAGAGGGTGGTGAATCTCTGGAATTCTCTACCTCAGAGAGTTGTGTTCTCCTGAACACACTTCAAAAACTCTTCCCCTTCTCTGCCCTTTACACTATTACTATACCAGCCTATATTAGGATAATTAAAGTCCTCCATTATCATTACTCTATAATTTTTGCACCCCTCTATAATTTTCCTACAAATTTGCTCCTCTATATCTTTCCCACTAGTTGGTGCTCTACAGAATACATCTAATAGTGTTATGGCACTCCTATTGTTTCTTAATTCTAACCCAATAGATTCTGTCCTCGGCATCTCAAGGATCCTGTCTCTTCAGCACTGTAATATTCCACTTAATCAATACTGCCACCTCCCCACCTTTCTTTCCTTCCCTATCTTTCCTCCACATCTTTTATCCAGGAATAATTCGCACCCTGTCCTGCCCTTCTTTGAGCCAGGTCTCCATTATCATCATATCGTCATATTCCCATGTGGCTATCTGCGCCTACAGCTCACCAACCTTATTTATCATGCTTTGTCTGTTTATACACATGCACAGTAAACCTAATTTAGATGTTAAATAAAAACAGAAAGTGCTGGAAATACTCAGCAGGTCTGGCAGCATCCGTGGAGAGAGAAATAGAGTTAATGTTTCAGGTCTGTGACCTTTCATCAGAATCATTAAAGAAATGTCACAGACCTGAAACGTTAACTTTGTTTCCCTCTCCACAGATGCTGCAGACCTACTGAGTATTTCCAGCACTTTCTGTTTTTATTTCAGATTTCCAGTATCGCAGTATTTTGCTTCTAATTTAGACCTTATTGCATTCCCTCCTACACTGAACCCACCTAATGCCTTGCTATTTCCTATTCTAGTACTATCTGTCACTCTTAGTGTACCTTGTTTCTCCTTTCCAATACTACACTCTGGTTTCCATCCCCTGCCAAGTTGGTTTTAACTCCCTCCCTCCGAACGCCAACAGCACTAACAAACTGCCCCGACAGGATTTTGGTCCCTGCTCTGTTGAGGTGCAACCCATCTGGCCTGGATAGGTCCCATCTCCTCAAAACAGGTCTCAATGTCCCAGGAATCTAAAACTCTCCCTCCTGCACCATCTCTCCAAGTGGGCATTCATTTGCTTTATCCTTCTAATTCTATGCTGACTAGTGCGTGGCACCAGAAGTAAACCAGAGATTAAGACCTTTGAGGTCCTGCTTGCTAGTCTCCTTCCTAGCTCCCTAAAATCTGCCTGCAGGACCTCATCCCTCTTTCCACCTGTGTCATTGGTACTGATATGGACCATAGTAAATGGTTGTTTTTTTAGACTGGATGATGGTAGACAGTGGTGTTCTCCAAGGATCAATGCTGGGACCACTGTTTTTTTTTTGCTATATACAAATGACTTGGACCTTGGAATAGAGAGCAGAATTTCAAAATTTGCCGATGATACCAAACTTGGAGAAGTTGCAAACAATGAGGATGATATGAACCACCTGCAGCAGGACATAGATAGGCTAGTAGAATGGGCAGACAAGTGGCAGGTGGAATTTAATACTGATGCATTTTGGCAGAAGGGATAGGGTGAGGCAATATAGACTTAATGGCACAGTTCTAAAGAGTGTAAAGGAATAGATGGACCTGGGGGTGCATGTGCATTGATCTCAGTGGCAGGACATATTGAGAGAGTAGTTAGCAAAGCATAGAGGATTCATAAATAGAGACATTGGCTGGAGTTCGACACCCGCCCTGCCTCCCCAAAGAGCGGGTTGGTGGTGGGGGGAGGGGAGGGGGATGTTGGGCGGTAAAATGGAGTGGGATGCTTGGGAAGCCCTTCCTGACCCACACTCGCCTCCATCGCCATTTTATGTGTGGCGGTGGCAGCAAAAACTGGCCCGCCCGCCCCAGACCAATCAAGGCCCTTAAGTGGCCAGTTAACGGACACATGAGGGGCTCCGCCCACTACCACGGGGATTTTATCCCCGGCAAGTTGGGCGGCCCAGGCCTGTGAAAAGCTGCCTGACAAAAGCAGGTGGCTTACTGATGGGCTGCGGGGGGAGGCCCTCATGATCAGGCACCCTATGCCCGACAGTGAGCCATCCCTGATGCCCCAACAATCCCCAATCGACCACCCTTGCCTCACCGCGGCCTGACTGATCATCCCTGGCCAGGACCTAAAAACTTACCTTTACCAGGGGCCGTCCTTCCTCTTCTTCTAGAAGCTGGGTTGCATTCATAGCAGTGGACACCACTCCCGGTGGCGTTGCTGGGACTAAGAATTTTAGAATTAGAATTAGAATTAGAACATTACAGCGCAGTACAGGCCCTTCGGCCCTCGATGTTGGTCCGACCATCTGACCAACACTATTCCATTTTCATCCATATGTCTATCCAATGACCACTTAAATGCCCTTAAAGTTGGCGAGTCTACTACTGTTGCAGGCAGGGCGTTCCACGCCCCTACTACTCTCTGCGTAAAGAAACTACCTCTGACATCTGTCCTATATCTTTCACCCCTCAACTTAAAGCTATGTCCCCTCGTGTTTGCCATCATCATCCGAGGAAAAAGACTCTCACTATCCACCCTATCTAACCCTCTGATTATCTTGTATGTCTCTATTAAGTCACCTCTCCTCCTCCTTCTCTCTAACGAAAACAACCCCAAGTCCCTCAGCCTTTCCTCGTAAGACCTTCCTTCCATACCAGGCAACATCCTAGTAAATCTCCTCTGCACCCTTTCCAAAGCTTCCACATCCTTCCTATAATGCGGTGACCAGAACTGCACGCAATACTCAAGGTGCGGCCTCACCAGAGTTTTGTACAGCTGCATCATGACCTCGTGGCTCCGAAACTCGATCCCCCTACTAATAAAAGCTAACACACCATATGCCTTCTTAACAGCCCTATTAACCTGGGTAGCAACTTTCAGGGATTTATGTACCTGGACACCAAGATCTCTCTGCTCATCTGCACTACCAAGAATCTTCCCATTAGCCCAGTACTCTGCATTGCTGTTACTCCTTCCAAAGTGAATCACCTCACACTTCTCCGCATTAAACTCCATTTGCCATCTCTCAGCCCAGCTCTGCAGCCTATCTATGTCCCTCTGTACCCTACAACACCCTTCGACACTATCCACAACTCCACCGACCTTCGTGTCATCCGCAAATTTACTAACCCACCCTTCTACACCCTCTTCCAGGTCATTTATAAAAATGACAAACAGCAGTGGCCCCAAAAGAGAACCTTGCGGTACACCACTGGTAACTAAACTCCAGGATGAACATTTGCCATCAACCACCACCCTCTGTCTTCTTTCAGCTAGCCAATTTCTGATCCAAAGCTCTAAATCACCTTCAACCCCATACTTCCGTATTTTCTGCAATAGCCTACCGTGGGGAACCTTATCAAACGCCTTACTGAAATCCATATACACCACATCCACGGCTTTACCCTCATCCACCTGTTTGGTCACCTTCTCGAAAAACTCAATAAGGTTTGTGAGGCACGACCTACCTTTCACAAAACCGTGCTGACTATCGCAAATGAACTTATTCTTTTCAAGCTGATTATAAATCCTATCTCTTATAACCTTTTCCAACATTTTACCCACAACCGAAGTAAGGCTCACAGGTCTATAATTACCAGGGCTGTCTCTACTCCCCTTCTTGAACAAGGGGACAACATTTACTATCCTCCAGTCTTCCGACAATGACGACATAAAGATCAACAACAACGGCTCTGCAATCTCCTCCCTAGCTTCCCAGAGAATCCTAGGATAAATCCCATCTGGCCCAGGGGACTTATCTATATTCACTCTTTCCAAAATTGCTAACACCTCCTCCTTGTGAATCTCAATCCCATCTAGCCTAGTGGGCTGTATCTCAGTAATCTCCTCGGCAACATTTTCTTTCTCTACTGTAAATACTGACGAAAAATATTCATTTAACGCTTCCCCTATCTCCTCTGATTCCGCACACAACTTCCCACTACTATCCTTGATTGGCCCTGTTCTAACTCTTATCATTCTTTTATTCCTGATATACCTATAGAAAGCCTTAGGGTTTTCTTTGATTCTATCCGCCAATGACTTCTCGTGTCCTCTCCTTGCTCTTCTTAGCCCTCCCTTTAGATCCTTCCTGGCTAGCTTGTAACTCTCAAGCGCCCTAACTGAGCCTTCACGTCTCATCCTAACATAAGCTGCCCTCTTCCTCTTGACAAGCACTTCAACTTCTTGAGTAAACCACGGCTCCCTCGCTCGACAACTTCCTCCCTGCCTGACAGGTACATACTTATCAAGGACACGCATTAGCTGCTCCTTGAATAAGCTCCACATTTCGTTTGTGCCCATCCCCTGCAGTTTCCTTCCCCATCCT
This sequence comes from Heterodontus francisci, assembly GCF_036365525.1. Taxonomy (NCBI): domain Eukaryota; kingdom Metazoa; phylum Chordata; class Chondrichthyes; order Heterodontiformes; family Heterodontidae; genus Heterodontus; species Heterodontus francisci. The sequence goes on along the minus strand of NC_090375.1, from coordinate 162,444,116 downwards.
ACACATCCTAAATCTTGCCTAATCGTGTCATAATTTCCTTTCCCCCAGCTATAATTCTTGCCCTGCGGTATATACCTGTCCCTGCCCATCGCTAAGGTAAACCTAACCGAATTGTGATCACTATCGCCAAAGTGCTCACCTACATCTAAATCGAACACCTGGCCGGGTTCATTACCCAGTACCAAATCCAATGTGACATCGCCCCTGGTTGGCCTGTCCACATACTGTGTCAGAAAACCCTCCTGCACACACTGGACAAAAACAGACCCATCTAAAGTACTCGAACTATAGTATTTCCAGTCAATATTTGGAAAGTTAAAGTCCCCCATAACCACTACCCTGTTACTCTCGCTCCTGTCGAGAATCATCTTCGCTATCCTTTCCTCTACATCTCTGGAACTATTCGGAGGTCTATAGAAAACTCCCAACAGGGTGACCTCTCCTCTCCTGTTTCTAACCTCGGCCCATACTACCTCAGTAGACGAGTCCTCAAACGTCCTTTCTGCCGCTGTAATACTTTCCTTGATTAACAATGCCACACCCCCCCCTCTTTTACCCTCTTCTCTGTTCTTACTGAAACATCTAAATCCCGGAACCTGCAACATCCATTCCTGCCCCTGCTCTACCCATGTCTCTGAAATGGCCACAACATCAGGATCCCAGGTACCAACCCATGCTGCAAGCTCACCCACCTTATTCCGGATGCTCCTGGCGTTGAAGTAGACACACTTTGAACCAAGTTCTTGCTTGCCAGTGTCCTCTTGCATCCCTGTAACCTTATCCCCTACCTCACTACTCTCAACAGCCAGTACACTGGAACTACAATTTAGGTTCCCATTCCCCTGCTGATTTAGTTTAAACCCCCCCGAAGAGCACTAACAAATCTCCCCCCCAGGATATTGGTACCCCTCTGGTTCAGGTGAAGACCATCCTGTTTGTAGAGGTCCCACCTACCCCAGAAAGAGCCCCAATTATCCAGGAAACCAAAACCCTCCCTCCTACACCATCCTTGCAGCCACGTGTTCAACTCCTCTCTCTCCCTATTCCTCTCTTCGCTAGCACGTGGCACGGGCAACAACCCAGAGATAACAACTCTGGTTGTTCTCGCTCTAAGCTTCCACCCTAGCTCCCTGAATTTCTGCCTTAAATCCCCATCTCTCTTCCTACCTATGTCGTTGGTGCCTATGTGGACCACGACTTGGGGGTGCTCCCCCTCCCCCTTAAGGATCCCAAAAACACGATCAGAGACATCATGTACCCTGGCACCTGGGAGGCAACACACCAACCGTGAGTCTCTCTCGTTCCCACAGAACCTCCTATCTGTTCCCCTAACTATGGAGTCCCCAATGACTAATGCTCTGCTCCTCTTCCCCTTTCCCTTCTGAGCAACAGGGACAGACTCTGTGCCAGAGACCTGCACCCAATTGCTTACCCCTGGTAAGTCGTCCCCCTCAACAGTATCCAAAACGGTATACCTGTTGTTGATGGAAACGGCCACAGGGGATCCCTGCACTGCCTGCTGGTTCCCTTTCCTTCCCCTGACGGTAACCCATCTACCTACTTCTTTTACCTGAGGTGTGACTGCCTCCCTATAACTCCTGTCAATAATCCCCTCCGCCTCCCGAATGATCCGAAGTTCATCCAGCTCCAGCTCCAGTTCCCTAACGCGGTCTGCGAGGAGCTGGAGTTGGGTGCACTTCCCGCAGATGCAGTCAGCAGGGACACTCTTGGCGACCCCTACCTCCCACATTCTGCAGGAGGAACATACAACTGGCTTTACCTCCATTCCCACTATTCTAGATTCCCAACAAATCTACTGAAAAACCAAACGAAAAAAAAAAGTCAAAACTTGTTCGCTTAGCAATCCGACGGACTGAACTTTTTAAATAAAAAGCTTACCTTCTCAACACACCAGAGTCCTTTTTTTTTTGGTTAGAGGAGGAGGGGGAGGGTGGGTGGGTGGCTGCTGGCCCACAGATTGGCTGGCAGCTCCATTAGGCAGGAATTCCGGCCTCAATGAAGTAGAAGTCCCGCCTCAGACCAATTAAAGGCATGGGGACCATAAAATTCAGTCAGATTCCCAGGCCAGGTGGAGGCGGGTTCACCACCGACTTTTCAGTCAGTGGACAGCTCCTGTCCGACGAGAATAAAATTCAGCCCATTGAGTACAAAAGCAGGGAAGTTATGCTGAACCTTTCTCAAGCTCTGACTAGGTCTCAACTAGAGTATTGTGTCCAGTTTTGGTCACCACACTTTAGGAAAGATATGAGGGTCCTTGAGGGAGTCCAGAGGAGATGTACCAGAATGGTTCCAGGGATGGGGGGATTTTAATTACAAGGTTAAGTTGGAGAATCTGGGGTTGTTCTCCTAGGAGCAAAAGAGATTGAGGGGAGATTTGATACAAGTGTATAAAGTTATGACAGGCTTAGATAAGTTAGACAAGGAAAAACTGTTCCCATTAACTAAAAGTACAAGGACTAGGTGACAGATTGACGGTTTTGAGATAGAGATGCAAGGGAAATGTGAGGAAGAACTTGGTTACACAGCGGACGGTTATGACCTGGAACTCACAGCCTACAAGGATGGTGGAAGTGGAGACAAACAACGATTTCAAAAGGAAATTGGATGGGCACTTGAAGGAAATAAACTTGCAGGGCTACGGGGTTCGAGTGGCGGTGTGGGACAGACTGGATTATTCTGCAAGAACTGGCATGTACTCGATGGGCCGAATGGCCTCCTTCTATGCCTTAAATGACTCTGAAATTTTAAAAGACCCATGTCACATCAGGAGGAAAGGTGCCATTTAAGTGTCACAATGCAGGAGGAGTGCTCTGCCAAGGGCTCTGACAGTTTTTGTCCAGTGTGTGCAGGAGGGTTTTCTGACACAGTATGTGGACAGGCCAACCAGGGGCGATGCCACATTGGATTTGGTACTGGGAAATGAACCCGGCCAGGTGTTAGATTTAGATGTAGGTGAGCACTTTGGTGATAGTGATCACAATTCGGTTAGGTTTACCTTAGCGATGGGCAGGGACAGGTATATACCGCAGGGCAAGAATTATAACTGGGGGAAAGGAAATTATGATGCGATTAGGCAAGATTTAGGATGCGTAGGATGGGGAAGGAAACTGCAGGGGATGGGAACAATCGAAATGTGGAGCTTATTCAAGGAGCAGCTACTGCGTGTCCTTGATAAGTATGTACCTGTGAGGCAGGGAGGAAGTAGTCGTGCGAGGGAGCTGTGGTTTACTCAAGAAGTTGAAGCGCTTGTCAAGAGGAAGAAGAAGGCTTATGTTAGGATGAGACATGAAGGCTCAGTTAGGGCGCTTGAGAGTTACAAGCTAGCCAGGAAGAATCTAAAGGGAGAGCTAAGAAGAGCAAGGAGAGGACACGAGAAGTCATTGGTGGATCGGATCAGGGAAAACCCTAAGGCTTTCTATAGGTATATCAGGAATAAAAGAATGACTAGAGTTAGAGTAGGGCCAATCAAGGATAGTAGTGGGAAGTTGTGTGTGGAATCAGAGGAGATAGGGGAAGTGTTAAATGAATATTTTGCGTCAGTATTTACAGTAGAGAAAGAAAATGTTGTTGAGAATACTGAGATTCAGGCTACGAGGCTAGATGGGATTGAACTTCACAAGGAGGAGGTGTTAGCAATTTTGGGAGGTGTGAAAATAGATAAGTCCCCTGGGCCAGATGGGATTTATCCTAGGATTCTCTGGGAAGCTAGGGAGGAGATTGCAGAGCCTTTGTCCTTGATCTTTATGTCGTCATTGTCGACAGGAATAGTGCCGGAAGACTGGAGGATTGCAAATGTTGTCCCCTTGTTCAAGAAGGGGAGTAGAGACAGCCCTGGTAATTATAGACCTGTGAGCCTTACTTCGGTTGTGGGTAAAATGTTGGAAAAGGTTATAAGAGACAGGATTTATAATCATCTTGAAAAGAATAAGTACATTAGAGATAGTCAGCACGGTTTTGTGACGGGTAGGTCGTGCCTCACAAACCTTATTGAGTTTTTCGAGAAGGTGACCAAACAGGTGGATGAGGGTAAAGCAGTGGATGTGGTGTATATGGATTTCAGTAAGGCGTTTGATAAGGTTCCCCACGGTAGGCTATTGCAGAAAATACGGAAGTATGGGGTTGAAGGCGATTTAGAGCTTTGGATCAGAAATTGGCTAACTGAAAGAAGACAGAGGGTGGTGGTTGATGGCAAATGTTCATCCTGGAGTTTAGTTACTAGTGGTGTACCGCAAGGATCTGTTTTGGGGCCACTGCTGTTTGTCATTTTTATAAATGACCTGGAAGAGGGTGTAGAAGGGTGGGTTAGTAAATTTGCAGATGACACTAAGGTCGGTGGAGTTGTGGATAGTGCCGAAGGATGTTGTAGGGTACAGAGAGACATAGATAGGCTGCAGAGCTGGGCTGAGAGATGGCAAATGGAGTTTAATGCGGAAAAGTGTGAGGTGATTCACTTTGGAAGGAGTAACAGGAATGCAGAGTACTGGGCTAATGGGAAGATTCTTGGTAGTGTAGATGAACAGAGAGATCTTGGTGTCCAGGTGCATAAATCCCTGAAGGTTGCTAACCAGGTTAATAGGGCTGTTAAGAAGGCATATGGTGTATTAGCTTTTATTAGTAGGGGGGTCGAGTTTCGGAGCCACGAGGTCATGCTGCAGCTGTACAAAACTCTGGTGAGACCGCACCTGGAGTATTGTGTGCAGTTCTGGTCACCGCATTATAGGAAGGATGTGGAAGCTATGGAAAGGGTGCAGAGGAGATTGACTAGGATGTTGCCTGGTATGGAGGGAAGGTCTTACGAGGAAAGGCTGAGGGACTTGAGGTTGTTTTCGTTGGAGAGAAGGAGGAGGAGAGGTGACTTAATAGAGACATATAAGATAATCAGAGGGTTAGATAGGGTGGATAGTGAGCGTCTTTTTCCTCGGATGGTGATGGCAAACACGAGGGGACATAGCTTCAAGTTGAGGGGTGATAGATATAGGACAGATGTGAGAGGTAGTTTCTTTACTCAGAGAGTAGTAAGGGCGTGGAACGCCCTGCCTGCAGCAGTAGTAGATTCGCCAACTTTAAGGGCATTTAAGTGGACATTGGATAGACACATGGATGAAAATGGAATAGTGTAGGTCAGATGGTTTCACAGGTCGGCGCAACATCGAGGGCCGAAGGGCCTGTACTGCGCTGTAATGTTCTAAAAAAAAATAAAACCCAGCACAGGAGATGAAACGTCGAAAATTTGATTTTTGCAGTTAATTATTTAATAATCAATATTATTTTAATGCTGGATCACCTCCAGGTAAATGATTAAAGGTAGATAGAAATTGATGAAGAAAAATCAAAAAAAAAAGAACAAAAATATGGACATCTGCTCTGAGTTTCTCCAATGATGTAGCTGCTGCTTTGGGCATGTTTGGTTTGAGCCTGGCAGTAACACTGAATGGGGCCCTGTGTCAACTCCCAGATGGTACTCCTTCTTCTCGGGCTTCTTTTATAGTTAAAAATAGATGAAAGACAAAGTCATGAAATACTGCCACTGGTATCAAGGTTTAAGCTATTGTTCCTCAGAGCTGATTGTCTGCTAACACAGCAAATCTGCATTTGTTGGCTGACCTTTCATATCAGCAGGGAAGGTGATGTAAGAGTCCTGCAGTGAAAAGTTTTACCAGCTACCTGCAGATCATCTCCTCTTTCTTGCAACAAGCTATGAGGACTGCAAAGGATACAATGGGGAAAAGAAAGGTAAAAATTTAAATGAAAATATAGTGGGTTGAAGATAATGAGATGGTGGGTGCTCAATGTCTTGACTGGCATTGGTTTCTAAATAGTCGAGGGAGCAGAAGACTGAGGTTATAAAGTGCAAAGACAGCTAAATATGTCCTACTCCTGCCAGCAAAACATGAAAAGCACAATAACGAACTGTACACAAAGAACATAAAGGCACTGAAAAATTTAAATGAGGAACTCTCAGACAATGTTTGGAATGGACTTTCCAGCGGAGACCCTGATATACGTAATAAAAATTCCTCTGTGTAGCCTTTCCCACGTCCCTTTTGGCACCACTGCACTCCATGTACCCGTGTGCCCTTTACTGGTTGCTGATCACCAACATTCACCAACACCCTCCACATGTCTTGTGCGATGTGTTAAGACCACCATAAAATTGCTGTTTATATAAATATTTATCAGCAGCCTTTACAATGTTTAAAAATCAGAATCAGATAATCAGAAACAAAAATGTCAACACTTCAGTCAATGACTTGGACTCCAGTTTAAGCCCATTAACCTGATGTACAAATTCTCTGATTTTTAAAAAAGTGTACCAGTTAAAAACAACATTTTTGATGCACAGTAAGGGCAATTTTCCCATTTCATGCTTCCACTGGAAATCCTCTTCTGCCAGTGATGCATACAGGAAATTCGGACATGAATAGCGATGGAAAATGTGGAGAGTGTGCTCTGATTTCTCAATATGCAATCCCAGTAGCCGAGGCTTCGAATGAGGAGTGCGCATTCGGAATATTGACCTTATGCTCCTGAGAAAAGTGTCTGCTCATTTTGTAGCTGGCAGTGTCGACCCCTTGATGAAACTACTTTGTCACCTAAAAAAGTGGTTGATACACCTCCATCTGGATATCTAGTCAATGCCCTCTCTCAACCACAGTCAACTGAACATGTGCTCAGCAGCATCCCCACCATTGCTATTTAAAGGGAATCATCAACAACTTACAGATTAATTGCTGATTACTCATCCTGATGGACTTCATCCTAGGGTCTTAAAAGAAGTGGCTAGTGAGATCGTTGATGCGTTGGTTAGTATGCAGGTACAGCATGTAATGAGGAAAGCTAATAGAATTTTATCATTTATTGTGAGGGGAATTGAATACAAAAGTAGCGAGATTATGCTTCAGTTATACAGGACATTGGTGAGACCACACCTGGAGTACTGTGTACAGTATTGGTCTCCTTATTGAAGGAAGGATATAAATGTATTGGAAGCAGTTCAGAGAAGGTTTACTAGACCTGGAATGGGTGGGTTGTTTTATGACAAAATGTTGGACAGGCGAGGCTTGTATTCACTGGAGTTTAGAAGAGTGAGAGGTGACTTGAATGAAACTTATAAGATCCTGAGGGGTCTTGACAGGATGGTTGTGGAAAGGATGTTTTCTCTTCCGGGAGAATCTAGAGCTAGGGGTCACTGTTTAAAATAAGGTGTCACCCATTTAAGACCGAGATGAGGAGAATTTTTTTCTCTCAGAGAATCGTGAGTCTTTGGAACTCTCTTCCTCAAATGGCGGTGGAAGCAGAGTCTTTGAATATTTTTAAGGCAGAGGTAGATAGATTCTTGATAAGCAAGGGGCTTAAAGGTTATGGGGTGTAGGCGGGGATGTGGAATTGAATGGTGGAGCAGGCTCAAGAGGCCGAGTGGCCTACTCCTGCTCCTAATTCGTATGTTCATCTGTACTCTCTATTGCTGTGTTTGAGTTTGTGGAAGTGCTTTGTGTTTTGAGGAGTTGGTTAAAGTTGACAAAGACTGCAGGAAGTGATGCTGCACTTGGAGAAGGCCTTGGTTGTGACTGCAAGGGTTCTGGACATACCACATGCTCACAGCCATGGGGGGGGAAATAGTTCCAATTCCCATTGGATTGCAACATGAGAGGGAGATCGAGCAGCAGCAGCAAAGAGGAAGACAAGCTGTTTGCAGATGGAGGAGTAGGAAGGGAAGAAGGGCTCTCAGCAGGAGGCCTTATACACCTAGGATTTCTGGGATTCTTTCTCTTACCTCCACCTAAGCCAGGAGCAGTGTGTGCATTGTCTGTGCATTACGAAGGAGGTGCTCACAGAACTCTGTCATCCCTTGCAACAAGACATGCAGCCTCAGAAGAGAGTGAGGACGCTACTGCCAGTATCTTTGAAGATGAATTTCTTCACATCAGGATCTTTCCAGGCTGCTGCAGGTGACATATCCACTTCACCAACCACTGTTACATCAGAGAGGTGACACATGCTCTTTATGCCAGGAGAGGGGAGTTCATTGGGTTTTCTCTGAACAGAAAGAAGCAGATGGAGCATACACATGGCCTTGCCAGGATAGCAGGCTTCTCCATGGTTCAGAGTGCCATCGACGCATTCATGTGGCTTTGTGGGTGTCGCATCTCAATACTGTGATGTACCGCAATCACAAAGGTTGCCACTAGCTGAATGTGCAGTTGGTGCTTCACCACATTCAGTACATCATGCTGGTGAATGTCCACCATCCTGGTAGTGATCATGATGCTTTCATTCTGTATCAGTTTGCTGTTCTTGCAATCTTTCTGCTACCATGCTAAACTTGAGGGCAACAAGGGCTATCTGGTTTACACCTCACTCATGGCTACACTCTGCAATCCACCCACACATGGCCAGCATGCATACAATGAGAGTCATGCTGCCATCAGAATCATGATAGACTAAACTACTGGGGTGCTGATATAACAGTTCCATTACTCGGACTGCTCCAAAGGAGCCCTCCAGTACTCATCGGAGCAGATATCCTGATCCATGATAGTTTGCTGTATCCTCCACAATTTGGCCATCATGAAGGGACAACCCTTGCCACCAAGGATACGGTGAGGAGGAGGAAGAGGAAAAGGAGCACAAAGGGGAAGAAGGGAGCAGGCAGCCGGAACATCCACGTTCTGGCCAGGCTATCCTCATTCAAATAAAAGCAAAATACTGTGGATGCTGGAAATCTGAAATAAAAACAAGAAATGCTGGAATCACTCAGCAGGTCTGGCAGCATCTGTGGAAAGAGAAGCAGAGTTAACGTTTCGGGTCAGTGACCCTTCTTCGGAACTGACAAATATTAAAAAAGTCACAGGTTATAAGCAAGTGAGGTGGGGGTGGGGCAAGAGATAACAAAGGAGGTCTAGATTGGACCAGGCCACATAGCTGACCAAAAGGTCACGGAGCAAAGGCAAACAATTTGTTAATAGTGTGTTGAAAGACAAAGCATTAGTACAGATTAGGTGTTAATACACTGAATATTGAACAGCAGCAAGTGCAAACCTGAAAAAAACAGTGGGAAAGCAAACTGAACAAACAAAGATGAAATGAAATAAATGCAAAAAAAAGATTGTAAAAAATGTAAAAAAGAATGTTAAAAAAAGGAAGAAAAAATAACTAAAAATGAAAGTAAAATGGGGGGCTGTCATGCTCTGAAATTATTGAACTCAATGTTCAGTCCGGCAGGCTGTAGTGTGCCTAATCGATAAATGAGATGCTGTTCCTCGAGCTTGCGTTGATGTTCACTGGAACACTGCAGCAATCCCAGGACAGAGATGTGAGCATGAGAGCAGGGGGGAGTGTTGAAATGGCAAGCAACCGGAAGCTCAGGGTCCTGCTTGCGGACTCCTCATTCAACTCCAGTTCCCGCAAACACAAGCCAAATTCCCCATTGTACAACAATCCCATACCTTACCATTTCTCTGATGCGGACGATCACAATGCCTTCTTAGCCACAATGCTGAAGTAAAAGCCATCACAAACCAACTATTCCCTACCAACTTTATCCAACAAAACATCAATAATTGCGTTTTGTAAGGAATAATCACCCTTGTGTGTTCCCCTAGTGCTTTAACCTTACACTTACTTTCAGTGTAAATGTCTTGCACTTACTAGGGTGCCCTTGCCTGGCCTAGTGCTCCTACTGAGTGTCACACTAGTGACTTGGCTTGGGATCTGCATCGATGGTACGCTGGGCGAGAAGAGGTGTACTGGCCCACTATCTAGTAGAAGTCAAACCAACCTGGGAGTCCACACCTAAGTCTTGTACGGGGCCCTGAAGACAAAAGAATACTGTGAAGCATCAATCCCATTTATACAGAGCAACCAGAAGGTGACAATCAAAAAAATATTGAGCTTGGGGTTTGCAGGATATTTTGCAGCAGAGGACCTGTGCAACAATAGCCATGCCCACTACAATGGCAATTTCCTGAGATTTTTTATAATTTATTCTTTCATGGGATGTGGACGTTGCTGGTAAGGCCAGCATTTGCTGCCCATCCCTAATTGCCCTCGAGAAGGTGGTGATGAGCTGCCCTCTTGAACCACTGCAATCCACCTGGTGCGGGTACACCCACAGTTCTTTTAAAGATCTAGTTCCAGGATTTTGATCCAGCGACAATGAAATATATTTCCAAGTAAGGATAGTGTGTGGCTTGGAGGGGAACTTGCAGGTGATGGTGTTCACACAGTTCTGCTGCCCTTGTCCTTCTAGATGGAAGAGGTCATGGATTTGGAAGGTGCTGTTGAAGGAGGTGTGGTGACTTGCTGCAGTGCATCTTGTAGATGATACACACTGCTGCCAAAGTGCATCGGTAGTGGAGGGAGTGAATGTTTAAGGTAGTGGATGGCTGCCAATCAAGCGGGCTGCTTTGTCCTGAGTGTTGTTGGAGCCGTATTCATCCAGGCAAGTGGTGAGTATTCCATCACACTCCTGACATGTGCCTTGTAGATGGTGGACAGGCTTTGGGGAATCAGGAGGGGGTTATTCACCACAGAATTATCAGCCTCTGACCTGCTTTTGTCGCTACAGTATTTAAATGGCTGGTCCATTTCAGTTTCTGGTCATTGGTCACCTCCAGGATTTTGATGGTGAGGGATTCAGCGATGGTAATGCCGTTGAATGTCAAGGAGAGATGGTTAGATTCTCTCTTGTTTGAGATGGTCAGTGCCTGGCACTTGTGTGGTATGAATGTTACTTGCCACTTATCACCCCAAGCTTAAGTGTTGTCTAGGTCTTTCTGCATGGGGACACGGACTGCTTCAGTATCTGAGGAGTCATGAATGGTACTGAACACTATCAAGTCATCAGCAAACATCCCCACTTCTGACTTTGTGATGGAGGGAAGGTGTCTGATGAAGCAGCTGAAGATGATTTGGGCCTAGGACACTACCCTGAGGAACTCCTGCAGTGATGTCCTGGGACCTAGATGTTTGGTCTCTACACTACAATGATCTTCCTTTGTGTTAGATATGGCTCCAATTAGTGGAGAGCTCCCCCACCCCAATTCCCATTGACTTTAATTTTGCTCGGGCCCCTTGACGCCACACCCGATCAAATGCTGCATTGATATCAAGGACAGTCTAATGTCCTTTAGGGAAGGAAATCTGCCATCCTTACTTGGTCTGGCCTGCAGAGCACCATGTTAATTAATAATTTTTAATATTTTTGAAACTTTTAAAACTTTTAAAAACTTTAATAGCTTTACAAACAATAATCAGGGAAAATTCAACAACCACTTGGAGAGATTTGAGTTAATTAAGGAGAGCCAGCATGGAATTGTAAAAGGCAGATTGAGCTTAAGCAGGTTAACTGAAATTTTTGATGACGTAACAGAGAAGGTTGCTGAAGGGAATGCAATGGATATTGGTTGAATGCATTTTAAGAAAGCGATTGACAAAGTACTAAATACAAGGTGAGTTAACAAAATTGAGTATCAGGGAATAGGAGGGTCAGTGTCAGCTTGGATTTTTAAAAAATTGGCTTCAGGACAGTAAACAGCGAGTTGTGGTAAATGGTTGTTTTTCAGACTGGAGAATGATAGACGGTGCTAGGGCCACTGCTTTTTTGATATAAAATATATACACATGACTTGGATATTGGAATACAGGGTAAAATTTCAAAGTTTGCTGATGACACCAAATTTGGAGGTGTGGCCAACAGTGAGAATGATTCTAATCAATTGTAACAGGACATAGATAGACTAGCAGAATGGGCGGACAAGTGGCAGATGGAATTTAATACAGAAAAGTGTGAGGTGATGCAGTTTGGCAGAAGAGATAGAGAGAGACGATATAGACAGTTCTAAAGAGTGTGCAAGAACAGAGGGACCTTGGTGTCCATGGGAAAGGATCCTTGAAGGCGACAGGACATATTGAGAGAGTAGTTAGCAAAGCATATGGGATCTGGGACGTCATAAAGAGAGGTATTGAGTACAAAAGCAGGGAAGTTATGCTGAACCTTTATAAAGCTTTGGTTCGGCCACAACTAAAGCATTGCATCCAGTTCTGGTCACCACACTTTAGATCAGGATCATTGTGAAGCAGGTAAGGAACAACATGAAGCAGTCCGGAATCAGAGGACAAAATCCAGTTTGATGGAGTCCTGCTTTGACAGAATGCTTAACTTGGGAGTTTGGTAAGTGAGTGTGGGAATTCGGCACAGTGAGGGAGGAGGTGCTGTTCTAGTCTTTTACAGAACAAGGAATAGTCTGAGAGAGGGAGCAGGACACAGCGAGACCTGAGAGCTGAGGTCCAGAGGCATTAATTAATTACACAGGTAGGTGATTGTTTGGTGAGTTTCTTTTATTTTCTCTAAACTTGGTCAGTAGGTTGAACTAGTATCAGGGAGATAAATGTGCTGTATTACATTTATAGCTTAATTGGTTAAACTATTTAATATTACTACAAATTATCATTGAGTGATTCTAAACTTGAAACCCTAATTAGTTAAATAAAATACAAGAAGGAAAGCAGGGAAGATAATAGCTGTATAACAGCTGTAGCATGTGGGAGCTGGTGAACACCAGTGTGATCACGGCAACCACATCTGCAGTAAGAGTCTGCAGTTCGAGGAACTTCAGCTCAGAGTTGATGAACTGGAGTCTGAGCTTCGGACACTAAGATGCATCAGGGAGGGGGAAAGTTACCTGGTCATTTTGTTCCAGGAGGCAGTTACACCCCAGAAGCTAGGAGCTTCAGATTTGGTCTGTGGTCAGGGACAGGAGGTTGTGATTATAAGTGAGGCAGGTAGCGGGATCCAGAAGGTAGCAATGGAAAAGCCTCAGCCCTAGCACTTGTCCAACAGGTTTGAGCTTCTTGCAGCCTACGTGGATGAGAGCAGGGGCTGCAGGAAGGATGAGCAAACTGACCACAGCACTGTGGTGCAGGGGGCTATTTAAGTGAGGGGAGTAAAAAGGAATGTAGTAGTAGGGGACAGTATAGTTAGGAGGATAGGTACTGTTCTCCGCAACCAAGAGCGTGAATCCAGAAGGCTGTGTTGCCTGCCTCGTCCAGGGTTAAGGACATCATCTCACGGCTAGAGAGGAACTTGGAGTGAGAGGGGAAGGATCCAGTTGTCATGGTCCATGTAGGTACCAACGACATAGGTAAGACTAAGAAAGAGGTTCTGCTGAGGGAATATGAGCAGCTGGATCTAAATTAAAAAGCAGAACAACAAAAGTAATAATCTCTGGATTACTACCTGAGCCACAAGGAAATTGGCAGAGGATAAATAAGATCAAAGATTGATGTAGGAGAAATGGGTTTCGATTGATCGGGCACTGGCACCAGTACTGGGTAAAGAGGAAGCTGTACCGTTGGGACGGCATTCACCTGAACTGCACTGGGACCAGTGTCCTGGCGAATCATATAATTAGGGCTATAGAGAGGGCTTTAAACTAAAAAGTAGGGGGAAGTATTCAAGTGATTGGAGATTTAGAAAATTCATGAGAAAGGACAAACCAATAGTGCAGGGTAGTGATACGGCTAATGATAACCACAGTGTATCAGGAAGGGACAGAGCGTAGAAAGTGCACAAGCAAATAGGGTCAGACTAGGGGAAAATGGTAAACAAAAAGAATTAAAGGCTCTTTATCTGAATGCATGCAGCATTTGTAACAAGATGGAAGAATTGATAGCACAAATAAAAATAAATGGGTATGATATGATAGCCATTACAGAGACATGGTTGTTGAGTGATCAAGGCTGGGAACTGAATATTCAAGGGCATTTGACGTTTTGGAAGGATAGGAAGAAAAGGATGTGGGGTAGTTCTGTTCATAAAGGATGTGATCAGTACTGTAGTGAGGAATGATCTTGGCTCAGACAATCAAGAAGTAGAATCAGTTTGGGTGGAGGGAAGCACTAGCAAGGGAAAGAAGTCCCTGATGGAAATAGTTTATAGGCCACCTAATAGTAGCCACACAGTAGGACAGACTAATAAATTAAGAAATAATGGGGGCTTTGTAAGAAAGGTACTGCAATAATAATAGGCAATTTTAATCTTCATATTGATTGGACAAATCAAATTGCCAAAGGTAGCCTGGAGGATGAGTTCATATAGTGTGTTCGGGACAGGTTCTTAGAACAATACATTCTGGAACCAACCCAGGAACAGGCTATTTTAAACCAGGTAATGTGTTGTCATGCTAGGTCCCGACCTGCCAAGAATGAGGCACATTAATTTTGTCATGAACATTGATTTTAAACTGTTACTGGAGTTAGGAAAGTACTTGTTAAACAGATCAGCTGTGGCTAGAAAAGACATTTGCATATTAACAGCCATTCCCTGACTCATTCAATCCACAATGGACTTTTGATCACCAGACATTGAAGGTGGGGGAGCTCGCATTCCATGTTGACTGCTAAGATGGCCGAATAAACAAACGGACATGGTCAAACCAGCTAGTCACATGTCTAACCTGCTGGGCAACCTGAGTTTTTTGAATTTGTACAAACAATTTGGGCAGAAAGTCTGTTTGCTCCTGGACTGAGATCTCTCTCCTTTCTGCTCCCATCTCTTTCTCACAAACCTTTGAATCCATTGAAGACACATGAACCCCAAGAGAGAAAAGTCTCCTACAGCGAACAAGGTTTAAGAAGAATACTGGGCCCCAAAGAAAAGCAAGATCTACCTACAATCAAGGACTCTACAGTAGGCTCGAAGAACCATAACAACAACTTTTCAGATGTTACCTCAAACTTTTCCACTTTATTTTTCTTATGCTCTTTTCTGTCTCTATTTGCATGTATGCATGCTAGCGTGGGCGCATCCTGTAGGCGTTAACCGAATTGGAGCTAAAATTCAAGTTTACTAAATTTCAACTTTTCTTCTTTAAACCTAAGAAAGACTATTTGTGCTGGTTTCTTGCCTTATAATTGGAAGGTGGTGAATAAGGATTCACCAAGAGCTAGCTAAAAACACGGTGTGTTTAAAATTAAACCCTGTTACGGTATGACCAGGTGAAGGTTGAAAGGGACCCCGAGACACATTTCTCACCTGGTCATAACAGTGTAATGAGACAGGATTAATTAATAATCTTATCTGTTACAGACAGGTAAGAAGTGATGTGGGTAACCTCCACCTTTCACCTATCAACTGTCCGCATATAGTGTTTTAAAAATAGTGTTTTAGTCCCTGAGTGTTTTCAGAGTCAAGTAAACAGACAAAAAACAGGTGTTATTGTAGGTTCAAAAGATAAAAGATAAATATTTATTTTTTTACAAAATAATGAAAAATGTTCACAACTTCACCCACTCATAACTTAATGCACACGTCCACACATGCAAGTAAAAATAGAGAGTAGAGGGTAGCATGAAACGTTTGAGTCCAATTGTTGTAAAATAGTTTGTTGTTTTAATAAAACATGTTAGAAGCTTTTTGGGAGGAAATCTTTCAATGGTGCAGGCCTGAATGTTCTTGATCTTGAAAAGGATGAAGTGTTGCAGGCTCCTTGTGGTTAAGCCTCAACCTATAGTTGATGGTGGAAATCCTGGTTTACTTTCACAGATTGGGAGTTCCAAAGTCACTTGAAATTTCTTTGCTGTAGTAGTCAAAAGATGTTATCAGTTAGGTTCCTGCTTAGCAGTAACTGCCTCTCAGCTGTTCTGACTCGAAAAGAACTTCTCAGGCTGTTCTCTGGATTTTCTCCCACTCTCTCTGGCCTGAGAGATACCTTTTAAGGTGGAAACTTGTCAGGTTGGGGTGACGGTCAGGTGATTAAGGGCTCTTTCCCCTGGGGTCATTCATATAATGTTCCAGGATATGGGAACCATTGTTACATGATGGCATCTGATTTTGGTCCATTTTGATAAACAGGTATTATTCCACAGCTATTAGTTTGGCCTTGGCTTCTGAGTCAGTCTATCTGCAAAAGTCTTTGTTAGCTCAATTCCTGCAGATAGGAGCTGCTAGCATGGCAGTTTTTCCATTTCAATGTGTTTTCCCCAAAAGCTAATTCAGACATGGATACTGGTTTTCGTCTTCAACAGACAGACATGTTTGTTGACAGTACAGGAGGTCACCTGACCTCTACTCCATTTTGTCTGTGGCACAAATGTGCCCTTTTTTGTAATTCAGTTCAACAGTCGATTTTATTTCATAATTCCTCCAGTTCTTCGTATTTCATCACCGTTCCCTCCGTAAGTGTAACACATAAAGGATCCTTTAGGCAAAAGTGATTGTAACATGTTCGAATTTCCACATTCAGTTTGAGTGTGAGAAACCAAGGTCTGAAACTATTATCTTAACCTTAAATAAAGGCAATTGCAAGTTATGAAGACAGTGTTGGCTACAGTGGACTGGGAAAATAGGTTAAAAGGTAAGAGGGTAAAGAGGCAGTGCAGACATTTAAGGGGATATTTTATAACTCTCAACAAAGATATATACCATTGAGAGATAAAGACTCTATGAGAAGGATGAACCATCCATGGCTAACTAAAGAAGTTCAGGATGGTATCAAATTCAAAGAAAAGGCATACAATGCTGCGAAGATTAGTGGTAAGTCAGCAGATTGGGAAAATTTTAGAAACTAGCAGAGGATGACAAAAAAAAAGACAGAGAAATTAGAATATGAGAGTAAACTAGCAAGAAATATGAAGACAGTAAGAACTTTGACAAGTATATAAAAAGGAAGAGAGTAACTAAAGTAAACATTGGTCCTTAGAAGATGAAACTGGAGAATTAATAATGGGAAACAAGGAAATGGCAGAGAATTTGAGCAGAAAAAGACACAAAAAAATCCCAAGAAAGATAGAAAATCAAGAGTCAAAAGGGAGGGAGGAACTTAGAACAATCACTATCACTTACCTGGGAGAGTCAAGAGGCAGCAGACCTGGAAGGAATCGCACTGGTGGGGCAACTATAAATCAAGACCGGGGCTCGCGGCCCACACTTACCTGGGAGAGCCGAGAGGCAGGCTGTGGCTGGAAGACTGTGCGCGCTGGGTTTGAAGAGTGAAAAAAAAGGTGACATCACGGGAAAGGTGTAAGCTGATTGGTTGGTGAGTAGGAGCTGTTAGAGAGTGCCTGTAAATAGCTGGAAAGTCAGGAAAAAAAGTAGTTCTTTTTTAACCCTCAAATAGCTACCTTATAAGTGGTAAGGTCAATATTACTAAGGTTTTAGTTGGTGTAATTTATTACTAATTACGAATTAGAAAGTGCTGCTTGGACAGAGTGTGAGGCTATGAGTTGGTGTGTGTATTTGGTTCTTACTTCAGTAGAGAGGAAGAAGCTGATTGGCAAGTAACTGGTAAGTTATTCTACTTATTCACTAACAATAATTCGTTTGTAAAGCTAAGGTATGTTAGGGCAGCTCGGCCGAGTGGAATGTGCGTCCTGTGGAATGTGGAAATCATGGATGCACCATGTGTCTTTGACATACACATCTGCAGGAAGTGTCACCAGCTGCAGAAGCTTGAGCTCTGGGTTTTGAAACTCAAGCAGTGGCTGGAGTCACTGTGGTGCATCCGCGAGGCAGAGAACTAAGTGGAGAGCACGTTTAGGGAGGTGGTCAGACCACAGGTTAAGAATGTGCAGGCAGAGAGAGAATGGATGACTACCAAGCAGTCTAAGAGAACCAGGCAGATAGTGCAGGAGTCCTCTGAGTCGATCTCGCTTGCTAACTGGTTTTCCATTTTGGATACTGGTGAGGGCGAGGCTTCCTCAGAGGAGTGCAGCAAGAGCCAGCTTCACAGGAGGGGAAGAAGAAGAGTGAAAGAGCGATAGTGATAGGGGATTCATTAGTTAGAGAAACAGACAGGCATTTCTGCAGCTGCAGACGTGACACCAGGATGGTATATTGCCTCCCCGGTGCAGGTCAAGGATGTCACAGAGCGGCTGCAGGACATTCTTCTGGGGGAAGGTGAACAACCAGAGGGCGTGGTCCACATTGGTACCAACGACATTGGTAAGAAGAGGGATGAGGTCCTGAAAACAGAGTTTAAGGCATTAGGAAAGAAATTAAAAAGCAGGACCTCAAAAGCAGTAATCTCAGGATTACTCCCAGTGACACATGCTAGTGAGCATAGGAATAGGAGGATTAAGTGATTTAACACATGGCTGGAGAATTGGTGCACGAGGTAGGGCATCAGATTTCTGAGGCATTGGAATCTGTTCTGGGGTAGGTGGGACCTGTACAAGATGGATGGGTGGCACCTTAGCAGCACTGGGACTAACATCCTCACTGGGAGATTTGCTAGTGCTGTTGGGAAGAGTTTGAAATAAATTTGCAGGGGCTTGGGAACTTAAGAAAGAGCTCAGATAACAGGAAGTAGAGAACTAGTAAGCAAAATTGGAAGGCAGACGAGACGAAGGCAAACATCAAATAGGATTGGAATGAGGAATAATGTTAAGAGAAAGTTAAGGGCACTCTATCTGAATGCATGCAGTATTCGCTACAAGATAGATGATTTGAAAGTAAAAATAGAGGTAAATGGGTATGATATAATTGCCCTTAAGGAGACATGGTTACAGGGTGACCAGGACTGGGAACTGACAATTAAGGGATATTCGTCATTTAGGAGGAATAGCAGAGGGGAAAAGGAGATGAGGTAGTGCTGTGAATAAGGAATGAGATCAGTACATTAGTGAGAGAGGATCTTAGATTAAAGGAGCAAGATGTAGAATCAGTTTGGGTGGAACTAAGAAACAACGAGGGACAGCAAACATTGATGGGAATTGTTTATAGGCCACCAAACTGTAGTGATAATGTTCGGAACAGTATAAATCAGAAAATTAGAGCTGTATATAGCATGGGCAATACAGTAATAATGGGCGACTTCAATTCATATATAGACGGGGTAAACCTAATTAGCACTAATGCTGTGGAGGATGAATTCCTGGAGTGTATACAAGATGGGTTTTTGAAGCAGTACATTGAAGAATCAACTAGGGATTGGGCTATTTTAGATTTAGTATTGTACAATGAAAAAGGGCAAATTAATAACCTTGCTTTAAAGGAGCCATTAGCAAATAGTGACCACAACATGATAGAATTTTACATTCAGTTTGAAAGAGATATAGTTCATGCTGAAAGTAGAGGCTTAAATCTGAACAAAGGAAGCTATGAAGATATGAGGGGCAAGTTGACTATGGTGGTTTGGGAAAATACATTAAAAGATTTGACGGTAGATAGGCAATGGCTAGTATTTAAAGAATTATTACATGGTTTACAACAAATATACATTCCTCTAAGATACAAAAACCCAACGGGAAAGGTGAATCAACCATGGCTAACAAAAGAAGTCAAGGATTGCATTAGGTCAAAGGAAGTGTCTTATAAGGTCACCAGAAAAAGTGGTAAGCCCGAGGATTGGGAACAATTTAGAGTCCAACAAAGGAGGACCAAGAAACTGATAAAGAAAGAGAAAAGAGATTATGAATCTAAGCTAGCTGGAGACATAAAGGCAGATTGTAAAAGCTTCTTTGGGTATGTGAAAAGGAAACAATTAGCAAGAAGGAATGTGGATCCATTGCAGGCAGAGACAGGAGAGTTTGTGGTGGAGATTTGTCATGGAGGAAAACACAGAAAATCTCCAGAAATACGAGTGAACCAAGGGACTTGTAAAAATAAGGAACTGAAAGTAATTAGTATCAATAAAAAAGTAGTACTCGAAAAATTAATTGGATTGAAAGTTGATAAATCCCCTGGAACAGATAAGCTACATCCCAGAGTGTTGAAGGAGGTGGCTATAGAGATATTCTATAGATTCTGGAAGGGTTCCCGCAGACTGGAAAGTAGCAAATATAACTCCACTATTTAAGAAGGGAGCAAGAGAGAAAACTGAGAGCAACAGACTTTTAGTTTAGTGTGGAAAATGTTCAAATCTATTATAAAGGATGAGATAACTGGACACTTGGAAAATAATGATATGATTGGACAGAGTCAACATAGATTTGTGTAAGGGAAATCATGTTTGACAAACCTGCTGGAGTTTTTTGAGCAT
This sequence comes from Heterodontus francisci, assembly GCF_036365525.1. Classification (NCBI taxonomy): domain Eukaryota; kingdom Metazoa; phylum Chordata; class Chondrichthyes; order Heterodontiformes; family Heterodontidae; genus Heterodontus; species Heterodontus francisci. The sequence goes on along the minus strand of NC_090375.1, from coordinate 162,424,116 downwards.
GTTTCTTGTAGCATAAAGGAGAACCAGTGGATGTGGTTTATTTGGATTTTCAAAATGCTTTGATAAGGTCCCACACAGGAGGTTAGTAAACAAAATTAGAACACATGGGATTGGGGGTAATATACCACAATGGATTGCGAATTGATTAGCAGACAGAAAGCAGACTATAGGAATAAATGGCTCATTCTCAGGATGGCAGGCTGTTACTTGTGGGGAACTGCTTGGGCCACAGCTGTTTAAAACCTATATAAACTATTTGGATATGGGACTAATCGTAATATTTCCAGATTTGCAGATGACACAAAACTAGGAGGGAATGTAAGTTGTGAGGAGGATGCAAGGAGGCTTTAAGGGGATTTGGACAGGCTAGGTGAATGGGCAAGAACATGGCAGATGGAATATAATGTGAATAATTGTGAAGTGAACCACTTTGGTGGAAAAAAATAGAAAGGCAGAGTATTTATTAAATGGTGAGAGGTTGGAAAGTATTAATGTCCAAAGGGACCTAGGTGTCCTTGTTCATGAGTAACTAAAAACTAGCATGCAGGTGCAGCAAGCAATTAGGCAGGCAAATGGTATTGTTACGATCAGGTGATAAAGGTGTCCAGAGGTCCCTCTCAGCCTTCACCTGGTCTTACTGTAACAGGGCTTTATTTTTAAACACACTGTGTTTTGAGCTTCTCATTGGTGAATCCTTGTTCATGGCTGTCCAATTATAAGACAAAGAAACCAGCAGAAACAGGCCTTCTTAGGTTTAAAGAAGAAAAGTGAAATTTATTAAACTTAAACTCTAATTCGGTTAACGTCTACGAATACACAATGCGCCCACGCTAGCATGCATACATGATACACACATGCAGATAGGGACAGAAAAGAGCGGAAGAAAAAAATAAGTGGAAAGGTTTGAGGCAACATCTGAACAGTTGTTGTTACGGTTCTTCGAGCTCATGGAAGAGTCCTTGTAGGTAATTCTTGCTTTTTGTTGGGGCCCAGTATTCTTCTTAAACCTTGTTCACTGTAGGAGACTTTTCTCTCTCTTGAGGTTCACCTGTCTTCAGTGGGTTTTGGAGTTCTGTGAGGAAGAGATGGGAGCAGATAGGAGAAGCTATTTTCAATCCAGGAACCAAGAGCTTTCTGAGTTCAAATTCTCTGTGGCAAGTTCAAAACAACCTGCAACATCCAGTTAGTCATCTGACCAGCTCACCTAACCAGTCCTGGCTCTTGTGATTGTCTTGTCCTAGCAGACCTTGGAATGTCTCCTCCACACACAATACCTAGCGATCAAAAGTCCATTCGGGGTGAAATTGGAGCAGGGAATAGCTCCTTTGTCCTTTCTAGTACTGTCTGTTAAATGTCTTTCCAGCCAGTCTGGCAGCTCTTGTAACAGGCCTTCTCTTTTTCCCAGCGACAATTTGAAATTTAATGTCCATGTGGCGAAATTAATGTGCCTCATTCTTGGCAGGTGAGGACCTGCATGACAGTATGTTGGCCTTCCTTGCAAGGGGATTTGAATACAGGAGTAAAAATGTCTTGCTTCAATTGTATAAAGCCTCAGTGAGACCACAATCGGAGTATTGTGTACAGTCCTGGTCTCATTATCTAAAGAAGGATATACTTGCCATAGAAGGATTGCAACAGAGGTTCACCAGACTAATCCCTGCGATGGCGGGATTGTCTTATGAGGAAAGATTGTAGAAGCTGGGCCTGTATTCTCTAAAGTTTCAAAGAATGAGAAGTGATTTCATTGAAACTTACAAAATTCTTACAGGGCATGACAGGGTCGATGTGGATAGGATGTTTCCTCTGGGTGGTGAGTCTAGAACAAGGGAACACAGTCTCAGAATAAGGAGCAGGCCATTTAAAACTGAGGTGAGGAGGAATTCCTTTACTCAGAAGGTGATGAATCGATGGAATTCTCTACCCCAGAGGGCTGTGGAAGCTCAATCATTGAGCATGTTCAAGACAGAAATCGCTAGATTTCTGAATACTAATGACATCAAGGGAAAGGGGATAGTGGGGAAAAATGGCGTAGAGGTAGATGATCAGCCATGATCTGTTTGAACAGCAGCGCAGGCCCTACTCATGCTCCTGTTTCCTATGATGCTACCGGAGAAAAAAGTACTAGGTAAACTAATGGGACTAAATGTTCACAAGACCCCTGGACCTGATGGCCTGAATCTGGGGCCTTAAAAGAAGCTGCAGAGATAGTGGATGCATTGGTTGTAATCTTCCAAAATTCCCTAGATTCTCAAAAGGTCCCAGCAGATTGGAAAACTGTAAATGTAACGCCTCTATTCAAGAAAGGAGGGAGGCAGAAAGCAGGTTAGCCTAACATCTGTCATGGGGAAAATGCTGGAATCCATCTATAAGGAAGTAATAGCAGGACATTTAGAAAATCATAAAGCAATCAGACAAATTCAACATGGTTTTGTGAAAGGAAAATTATGTTTGACAAATTTATTCGAGTTCTTTGAGGATGTAACAAGCCGGATTGATAAAGGGGAACCAGTAGATGTAGTGTATTTGGATTTCCAAAAGACACTCAATAAGGTGCCACATAAAAGGTTACGACACAAACTAAGAGCTGATGATTAACAGAACGTGCCAGAAATACTCAGCAGCATCTGTGTAGAGAGAAACAGAGTTAATGTTTCAGGTCTGTGACCCTTCATCAGAACTGACAAAAGTTAGAAATGTAACAGTCTTTGAGCAAGTGAAAGGGGGAGGGGGGAAGAAGAACAAGGAAGGACTGTGATAGGATGGAGGGGGGAGAGATTAAATGACAGAGATGTTATGGATCAGAATGCAAATGGAGTGATAAATGGTTGTAGCGAAATAGAGTGCTAATGGGCAGAATAATGAACAGCTCTGTATGAAAGCAAAACCATGAAAAATAAGTTTAAGAGTGGAACATAGTTAAAAATAAATAATTAAAAAGGAAGAAAATACATAAAATAAAATAAAAATAATAAACAAAAAATAATGGGACTCATCATCTGAAATTATTGAACTTGATATTGAGTCCAGAAGGCTGTAGAGTGCCTAATTGGAAGATGAGATGCTGTTCCTCAAGCTTGTGTTGATGTTCACTGGAACAATGCAGCATGCCAAGGATGGAAATGTAGGCATGAAAACAAGGTGGTGAATTAAAATGGGAAGCTTGGTCTCTCCAATATAGAGGAGACAGCACTGTGAGCAGTGAATTCAGTATACTAAGGCTATGGACCAACGAAATGCCTGAAAACAATTTCAAGTTATCTTCCTCAAAAGCACACAAAATGCAGATTAATAATAGCATTTAAAATGTGATACCTAAACATTAAATAATTCCAAATGATGACATTATCCATAAAACCACCCATTGTAGAAGTGTTTTCAAGATATTTTCCTTACATAGAATTGACTCTCTTCTGGGGGCTTCAGTTCTGCTGCATTGTGGATGTACCTGGACCTTGCTGGAATGAAGAGGCTTGACAAATTAGCAGACTCCCAAACTACACCAGGATCACTCTGTGTGTGTGACACCAGTGTATTAGAACTCCCTGAATGCAGCTTAAGGCTGTTACTTTCTGCTGAATTGAACATTAAACAGGCCGTGGGGCTTACAAACAGATAGTCATGGCATTGTCCAGGAATGACCAGTCTTGTTGTCAGTAATAGAAACCAGTTAGTGCTTTAAAAATGATCCCAATTTCCTGAAGGTATTTCTTTACCCCGGATTCTCTGGCATTCTCATTGGAAATCAGATTGAGAGGGAAAAAAAAATCTTAGAACAAGTCTTGGAGTCATAGAGTTTTACAGCACAGAAACAGGCCCTTCGGCCCAACGTGCCTGCGCCAACTATCAAGCATCCGTCCTAACTAATCCATTTCCCCGCATTTCGCCCATAGCCTTGAATGTTATGGCGTTTCAAGTGCTCATCTAAATATTTCTTGAATGTCATGAGTGTTCCTGCCTCTACCATCCTTCAGGCAGAGTGTTCCAGATTTCAACCACCCTCTGGGTGAAAAAAATTCTCCTCAACTCCCGTCTAAACCTCCTGCCCCTTACCTTAAATCTATGCCCCCTAGTTATTGACCTCTCCATTAAGGGAAAAAGTTTCTTCCTATCTATCCTATCAATGCCCCTCATACTTTTGTATACCTCAATCAGGTCCCCCCTCAGCCTTCTCCGCTCCAAAGAAAACAACCCCAGCCTATCTAGTCTCTCTTCATAACTGAAATGCTCCATCCCAGGCAACATCCTGGTGAATCTCCTCTGCACCCTCTCCATTGCAATCACATCCTTCCCTTTAGTGTGGTGACCAGAACTGTACACAGTACTCCAACTGTGGCCTAACCAGCGTTTTATACAGCTCCATCATAACCTCCCTGCTCTTATATTCTATGCCTCGGCTAATAAAGGCAAGTATCCCGTATGCCTTCCTAACCAGCTTATCTACCTGTGCTGCTGCCTTCAGTGATCTATGGACAAACACTCCAAGGTCCCTCTGACCCTCTGTACTCCCTAGGGTCCTACCATCCATTGTATATTCCATTGCCTTGTTCGACCTACCAAAGTGCATCACCTCACACTTCTCTGGATTAAACTCCATTTGCCACTGCTCTGCCCATCTTACCATGATAGTGCTTTCATAGTTCAGCAAACTCTTGTACTATCAAAAAGGTAGGTCTTGTCTTCTCTCAAGGTTCTGTGTGTGCTTTACCCCCTGGCCTCCTCCCATCATCCACTCCAACTTTTCCCCTGTTCCCTATTCTGTGTTGCACCTTCCAGCCACCCTGCGGTTCTGCACTCCGCAGCCTTCCACTCACCAGTGACAAATAGTTTGATGGCCTAAGTAATTGTCACACAATGGGGAATGTTTGATATCTCCATCAATATTCCAGTTATGAATAGCCTCTGAATACCTTTATTTACATTTCCATCCCCATGAGGCCTGCAAGCCTGAGTCTCTCTCTTAATTGAAGTGGAGAGGGACAGTCTTCAGACATCCTTCCTTATCGCAAAACCATTTCTGCCTTTGTCCTACAGTAGATACTGTCTTTCGCCATATTTCCAGTATAGTATACAAATATACATTTCACATAACATGGTTCCTGACACAAAGTTAATCCTAATATTATGCATTGATACCCATACAAAGTATAAATATTTCCTAGCATAACTTCATCATTCCCTAAAACATTCTACTTTAAAAAAATAACACCTTATGTAAACTGCAGCAGACCATAACCTGCAAAGGTTCATTCAAGTGGGGCAGTAACAACAGATTAAACATGGCAGCTGTTAACCTCTTAGTTCCGACAGACCCCACCGTGAGGGTGAAATGCCGGATGGCATTGATCCCTCATACATTGCTTGTTAAGGAGAGCATACCCTTTCATGGTCTCCTGTCTAATTCTCATTTTGTTGTACAATTTCAGTGACCAATGTTATTCTTCTTAGATTCTTAATCATACCTCTCATATAACTGAGGGTGATCGTCAATACCACCAAAATAACTAACTGAATACACATGCAGCTATGAGGAAAGATTGGATCGGCTAGGGCTGTTTTCCTTAGAACAGAGGAGGCTGAGAGGTGACTTAATTGAGGTGTACAAAATTATGAGGGGCCTACATAGAGTAGACAGGAAGGACCTGTTTCCCCTAGCGGAGAGGTCAATTACCAGGGGGCATAGATTTAAGGTGATTGGTAGAAGGATTAGAGGGGACATGAGGAAAGACTTTTTCACCCAGAGGGTGATGAGTGTCTGGATTCACTGCCAGGAATGGTGGTGGAGGCAGAAACCCTCAATTCTTTTAAAAAGTACCTGGACATGCACCTGAAGTGCAGTAACCAGCAAGGCTATAGACCAGGTGCTGGAAGTTGGGATTAGATTGGGTGGCTAGTTTCAATATTTTTTCCTCTCGGCTGGCACGGACACGACAGGCTGAATGGCCTCCTTCTGTGCCATATTTTTTCTATGGTTCTACATTAGCATATGTGATATTCTTATCCAAGAGAGTACCTCAATATTTGAACCACCAACCGCTATCATCTACTTCCTCTATCTCCTTTTCCATTTCTTGATTTCTTTGTCTCAGTATGTAATACCATTCAGGGGAATGGTAAACATCCTGTTTTAACTGTGTAGATGTTCTGGGAATGGTGGAATGTCATAATCAAACTTTGACACATACTGGTAATGATTCTTTTATCTCATCTGTGGTTTGGATGATAGAATCGTCATGACGATGTAAGGGATGAAGGACTCTCCTTCCAATCAGACAGAAGGATTGCGTTCTGTAATCATATTACCGTCCTCCATATATATACTGTTTCTCTACGGTGTAACACCTGTTCTCTGTTGCTTCGGTACGCTACTCGATCTGAAAATTCCTTTTCCCCTTGGCTTTGTCTCAAGACAAATACCTTACTACTTCTCATTTTGGTATAATTCTTATCTGTCTCCCATTTAAACTTACACTCTGTGTCCCTTTTTAACTTCCCAGGTCTGAATAGAACCTTTCAGTGTGCACTCAAAGCGCATGATTCCCGGAGGTTCTCTCCACCTCCTGAGTACATACAACCTCTTAATTTGGTCCTGTGATTTATCTGCGTTTCTCGCCACCAGTTTGTTTACTTCAGTTACATGCTCAATGTAATTCTGTAGCCATTTCTGACGGCATGGCTTTAACGTTGACAGAGTGTTCCCTCCCAAAGTCAAGTGTCCTGGGATATTCATTTGCTGTCCAGTCATGGCCTCACACCTGTGGTCTTATGTGGGGAAGATTTTATTGCCATTATTCACAGCGGGAGCATATTTGCCCATTTAGTGGTGTGCTCTGTCCATAACTTATTCAGCATAGTCTTTCAGGTTTTATTTCCTCTCTCAACAATCCCTGAGGATTGCAGACGGTGGGTTATGTGCAATTTATGCTGAATCTGCAGCAATTGCTGTATAGCTTTAAAAATCTCCCCTGTAAAGTGCAGACCATGGTTGTTGTCCACCTGCACTGGTATTCCCCACCTACAGAACACCTCACCGAGCAAGATACGGGCCGCGTTGCGTGCCTTATTATCCCTGGTAGGAAATGCTTCTATCCATTTGGTGAATTGATTTACTACTACTAAGGCATATTCTTAGCTCCCCTGAGCCTTAGGTGAATGGGCCTATAAAATCAATTTGCAAGCACACCCAGGGACTATCTGGAGGTGGTTGTGATGTGTACAAGGCTTGGCTGGACGGAGATGGGGTGTTGATCTGTAAACACTGGTTCACATATTGCTCCACATACTCCTCCACCCCCGGCCACCAACAGACACGTGATAACTTCTGTATTGTAGTGGGGGCTCAGTAGTGACCCGCTGTTGGGTAGGAGTGGAACAGTGCCAATATTTCTTCTCTCAACTGTGGTGGCAGACAGAGAACCAGATTTCCTTCTTTATTGCAAACCATCAGCAAAGATGGGTTACCTCCCTGAGCTTGAATGCATGTCAGGTGAGTCTAAGGCGTGGGCTGCAGAAGCGGGCACTTCTGCTGATGCTAGGCCTTAACCTTACAGTAGGGATCATACGAGTCCTGTAACTCAAACATCAGGTTCAGTTGCTTTAAACACAGCCGCAACTTCTATGGCCGGGTTAGATAGGACCCACCCTGGAAGGATGAGACCTTCCATGTGGCTGCTTCTTTAGCTAGATTGTCAGCTTGGCTGTTGCCTTGCATGTGTGGCAAGGAATCTTTTCTATGCCCTGATACCTCACACACATAAGAACTAGGAGCAGGAGTAGGCAATTCAGCCCCTTGAGCCTGCTCCGCCATTCAATACAATCGTGGCTGATCTCATCTCAGCCTCAACTCCATTTTCCTGCCCGTTCTCCATAATCCTTCAACCCTTTACTAATTAAAAATCTGTCTATCTCCTCCTTAAGATTACTCAATGTCCCAGCATCCACCGCACTCTGGGGTAGTGTATTCCACAGATTCACGAGCCTTTGAGAGAAGTAATTTCTCCTCATCTCTGTTTTAAATCTGCTACCCCTTACCCTAAAACTATGACCTCTCATTCTAGATTGCCCCACCAGAGGAAATATCCTCTCTATGTCTACTTTGTCAATCCCCTTAATCATCTTATATACCTCAATTAGATCTCCTCTCATTCCAGAGTATGTGTAATAGGTTTGCACGTAGTAAAGCTTTACCACCTGATAAACCGTTCCCATTCTTGTGATATAGTGGTAATGCTAGGATCGCATTACACACGTATTCACTATCAGACCAGATGTTAGTTGGATCTGATGCGGTATAGTGGGTGGCAAGGATGACTGCAATTAGTTCAGCCTGTTGTGACAAATGGACAGGAATTTGGAACCTGATAGACTGATCAGGATTTGCCATATCCACTAATGTACATCCTGTTTTTGGTGTCCCATCATGATACGATGATCCGTTGATATAAATATCTCAGGTTTCTGGAATGGGATTCTGTGGTGTCGGGCTGGGTTCCATCTCTAAAGGTGGTAGTGGACACTCTTCAGGAGGAGCATCTGAGGTAGTAGTGTCGTTTGTTTGGAGATGATATCCAAATCATTTTGTAACAGTTTGAGTGTCCATTTACTAAATCACAGAGGACACTTTTCTGTCTCCTGGTCTCATCAGGAGGTTAAATAGAGTGTGTGGAGAGTGAAGGATAATCTTCTGTAAGCCAGTCATGTAAGCAAAATGCTTAACTGTCCAAAAGGTAGCTTGGAGGTGTTGTTCACAGGCTGAATAGGTAGTCTCTGCCCCCTGCAGGAGCCGGGAAGCATATGCAATTGGTCCAGGGATTCTCCTCTATGCTGGTTTAGGACAGCCGTGAGACTGGATGCAGTGGAGCCTACCTTTAGGTGGAATGGCTGTTCTGGGTCCGGTGACATCAGTGCTGTAGCCTGCATTGTCGCTCTTTTCAAGTTCTCTACAGCCTGTGTCTGTTCTTCTCCCCAGGCGGGTTAGATGCTCTCTATTCATTCTCCTTTTAACTGTTCATACAAAGGTTTAGCCATCTCTGCCAATTCTAACCGCTGCTCAGCTGCACCAGCATGTACGGCATTAAGTGCCTGTTGCTGTATAGTGGCAGTAGAGGATGCTAGCTGATGCTGTAACATTTCCAGCTGTGTCTGCTGCTTCTGGATCTGTTCACTTTGAGCTAGCATCTGTTTCGCCTCTGGCTGTACCATCTCCTCATCATGCTGCACACAGTATGATGCTGCATATACAATTAGATTTAAAGCCCTGTCACTCTTCCAACGTTTAGCTAAGACCTGCGCCTGGATAAACTCTGCTATTTCTTTGAACGGAACACGTCATGCTTCTGGACTCTCACTTCTAACAGGAACTGGATACTTTCTATACTGTCTTTAGTGATTAACTTTTCCTCATATAGTTCCCAGAATCCCTTCTTTACAATGTTCTTTCGCCACATAGTTTATACTTTAAAGAGACACGACTGGGTCAGTATAATCTGCCACCCCTCAAAAGCGGTTATCCCTGCAGGAGTTATCGCTGACCAAATGAAGTTCCTATGTTTGTGAAACTTGCTCCAACACACTCGATTTGAGAACTAGTCAAGGTCCCGGGTTTTGGCACCAGTTGTAAGATCTGGGGTTTGCTTAAATTTAATTGTAAGACTTAGGTCAATTACAATTACAGTCTAAGTTGGGAGAGCTGATCTCAAAGGGACAGTTCAGACTAGCTACAAACCACGCTAGGTACGAGTGTGTTTTCACAGGCTTCAAAGAATTTTATTATGCTTATCATAATAATTACAAAAATGTAATACTTAACAAAAGACAGTGCTAAGCAGTTGCATTCGCTGTGGAACACTAGTCCTCAACCTCCGGTTGACTATGGAGCTAGTCTCTTAATAGAAATCTACCTTCCTTCTTCTCTTCCTCTCGATGATGCGTGCCGATGTCTCTCAGCACCTTTTATACCCCTCTGAGGGTTTCTTCATTCCATATTTGGTCATATTCCAACTTAACCCTTTCGATTGGTCAGGTATGACCTCACCTTCCATACATGCTCTCTACAAATGGTTTGATGGCCTAAGGTATTGTCACACAATGGGGAATGTTTGATATCCCCATCAATATTCCAGTTATGAATAGCCACCTTTATTTAGATTTCCATCCCCATGAGGCCTGCAAGTCTGAGTCTCTCTCTTAATTGAAGTGGAGAGGGACAGTCTTCAGGCATCCTGCCTTATCACAAAACCATTTCTGCCTTCGTCCTACAGCAAATATTGTCTTTCACCATCTTTCCAGTACGGTATATGAATGTATATTTCACATAACATGACTCCAGACACAAAGTTAATCCTAATATAATGCATTGATACACATACAAAGTATAACATTTCCTAGCTATTAGGACATTCCACTTCAAAAAATATCGTACCTTATGTAAACTGCAGCAGGCCATAATCTGCACAGTTTCATACAAGCAGCAACAGATTAAACATGGCAGTTGTTAGCCCCTTAGTTCCTACACCACTGTGATCGACTGCCTGGGTCCCCAATGCATTCTATACCTGCAGTGTATTTATCTTCCTGCACCACACTACATATAACAATTGTCGTCAAGAACCCATGCAATAGAACAAATCAATGGCAAGATCATTTAACAAAAATGTACATTTGTTCTCTTAGGGAAAAAGTCGGTTGCATTGCGCCCATATTTTTGGTGTTACAAATGCTATTTTGGGTTCAAAATTATGTTTGCGCCGCACACTTCTGGTGTAGGCTGCACTGGACATCATTTTGGGCAGGTCATTAGTGCGGGTATGGGGAGTGTCTGCCAGAACTATGTAGAGTAGGCAGATTGTGATGTTAGTCAGCTTGTAACACTGATTTGATTCTAGAGATGCATTTTTAACTTGAATACTCCAGATAACACTCTCTCTTAACGTTGCACAGGTGAAGATGTGTTTAACAGCAGGAAGGACCCTCCCATCAATGCTATTGAAAGGGATCGTCAACTACTTTCAGGTTAGTTGCTGATTGATTTCTGCTGGCTATTGCTGAGTTAGTAGAAGTGTTTTGAGGTTTGCACAGTTATTTAAAGTTGGTGACATCTACAGTTTAAACCACTTGCACCCAGTCATGTGGGCAGTAGTTTCCTTCCCCCTAGGCTTGCAGCATGACAGGGGGAATAAGCAGAGATGACACAGAGGACAATCTGCTCAAAGAAAGAGGAGAAGGGGTGTCAGCAGGAAGCCATATCACCTAAGGTCTTCAGCGAAGAGCAATGTGTGCAATGTCACGGTTTCACTAAGGAGCTGCTCACTAAATTTTGGCACCTGTTGAAGACACACCTGCAGCCTCAGAGCAAGATGAGGACAGCATTGCCACTGGTTCTAAGGGTAACTGTGGCCATGAACTTTGCATCAGGCTGCTTCCAGTCTGGAGGAGGCAATATCTCCAATATCTTGCAGGTTACATTCACTGTTGTATGCAAAGAGAGGAGAATACATTACCTTCTTTATTTCCAGAAGGAAGTAGGTGGGGAGAGTACATGACCTCACCAGATAACAGGCTGCCCCATGGTGCAGACTGCACACATGTCACTTTGCAGGCTTTGCATGTAAATTCAGAGATGTTGTGCAGCCACTCTCTCAATGACCAGCTGGTGTGCCACCATATGCAATGCATCATGCAGGTTAATGTCCATTATCAACACAGCAGTCATGATGCCTTTATACTGTGCAAGTCCACTGTACCATCAATATTTTAGTCAGCACAAGAAACTAGAAGATGGTTACTGGGCAATGAGGGCTATCCACTGACCACCTGACTTATGACTCCGGTACGCAATCCACATCAGTGGTCAGCATGTTCATAATGTCATGCCAACATGTCATGTCGGATGATAATTTTTTAAATCCACCGGCTGGAGACCTGAATTAATATATTTTTTAAAAATTAATAAAGGAACCGATATAAGGTGACTTTGCTAGCAGCTTAAGATGGCCACCTAACTTGCATCATTGTATCCTACATTGCAAGGCCTGTGAGGTTGGAGACGAAGAGTCTGTCCCGTCCCAGCAACAACAAAGACCTGGGAAATATAAGGGAACTGCTTGTTCCCATCGGCAAAGCATCGAGACTATTACATGAACAATGGGACCCTTGTAGTGAGAAAGAAATCCCCAGGCATGGGCTGCTTTATTTGCAAGAAGAAATATACTGCTAACTACCATGCTTGAATCAATGGATAACTGTCATGGGACAAGTCCCCCCACCAGCTGTGTTTTAAGCTGGTGTTTCTCAGCAGCAGGTTGAGAAGCATCTGGACTCTGACAAGTGCAAACCCAAGTAGGGTTTCACTCTCTCTGTCTGTCTCTTTGTCTCTCTCTTTCTCTCTGTTTCTCTCTGTCTCTTCCAGCTTGCAAGTTTCGAATCCTGCCTGCTGACTGACCACCTCTGCATACTGAAACCCCTTGGAGGAAATCATCCGCATTGCTGTCTCCAAGAGACGCACTGAATTAGTCATCTATCTCTTCAAACTGGAAGCCTCGGGACCACTGAATTCTGCTAGAAACCAGCTGAACCACCAAACTCCACAGCCTGCATACCTCTTTTTTCTATGGACTCTAACTTGACCAATCTACCCTTCCACACTCTGTAACGTGTGTGGGTGTGTGCGTGTGTGAGAGTTAGAATGCTGTTTATTATTCTACTTAGTTTGGTTTAAGTACACTAAAGTTCACCCTTTCCTTTGTTAAACTCAACAAAACCTATCCGATTGATCATAACAAGAGACATAGCAAGTAAATAATCAAACACCTACCGAATTGGTCACTTTAAAAAAGAATTAAACATGTTGTGGTAAAACAGGGAGAGATAAAAGATTGAAGCCCTTCGACCCCCTCCTCACCTGACTGTAGCAATAATGACCAACCATATTGCCACAGAAAATGTCATTGAGTAGACGATTGCACTGCATGGACCTTTTTGAAGGATCCATATGGTATTTGCCAGAGCCCATACCATGATGTGTCATGGTCTGCTGCATTTTTCACAACTCGCCATCATGAGGGCACAGTCCTTGTCATCTGGTATACAGTGAGCAGCTGAGGAGGAAGAGAAAGTGGAGGAAGAGGAGGAGGAGGCAATCAACACATCCTCCTTCTGGCCAGATATATGTTTCAAAGAGTTCACAGAAGCTTATGGATTTACTCACATCACTAGTTCACTGTGATATCCTCAGGCAAATGGCAAAGCAGAGAAAGGATAAGGAATGAAGATTTTCAATTAGCGCTTTTAAGCCATACAGCAACACCACTTCAGAATGGTTTAGCCCCATGTGAATTGTTGTTAGGACAAAGGTTAAGAACGCGACTTCCTATACTTCCAAGAATGCTCAAACCATAAGTGAATGCAGAAGACTTAGAAAAAGTGAGGTGGAAGAGAGGGTAGTGGAAGATCTATTCAATCCGAGAATTACAACAGACGTCACAGAACCAAAAACTTGGCAGACATACAACCTGGAGAATCAGTTAGGGTTAAACATCAGAGAAAGTATGGAGAAGTGATAGAACAATCACCATATCCATGATCATACATTGTCCAAACTGACCGAGGGATGATAAGAAACAAGAGGTCATTGGTGGAGATACCAAAGAAGCAGCAGATCCAAGAGGAACAATCATCTCAAGAAGTTGATGAACCTACCGAGCTGCAATCAGCCATCAACCCAGAGGACAACTAGAGTGAAGAACTTGAGTCATCAAATAGTTCTACTGAAGTACAAAAGAATGAGAAGGAAGAACTAAAAGACTCGAAACCTCAGACATCATCTAACGAGAGAACACGTTATGGCAGACTTGTAAAAATGCTACGGCGACTGACATTGAGAAGTGAAGTCAGAGACTTGAGGGGGGGGAGATATAGTATCGTGTAATATAGGGTTGTGCTACGACTGAGGTGGGAGGAGTGCACTGACTTTTCTAGTCCCACTTTCGCTGCAGATCAGAACATTTTTTTGTTAAGTGTTTACTCAGTTACCAATTCAATCATATACTCTACTCTTTATCCCAGAATAAAATACATCAACCAAGTTTTTTTAGTAAACAACATAATTATCAGTTTATTATCAAACAAGACTTATCCAGTAATGAAACAAAGCCTTAACACAAAGATTGAAATATGAAAGTTCCCTTTTTAAATTCCCCACACACAGAAAAAATACATAAATTCTCTCTGCACAGATCTGTTATAAAAAAGACAAAACAGAATACTTTGGCCAAATGCTTGCTAATTCTTGAAGGAGACAAAAAATAGATATAGAAGAATGTCAGATGTCCCTTTTGTCTGGCATCCAGGTATATGGAGATGGGTCACTGGGATCTTTTCAGAAGCAATTCGTTCTGGAGATGTCGAGAAATCGTCTGGTAGGCTTTCCAGGAGATATGTGGCATCAGGAGTTTCAGCCAGCACACTTGAATCACAGGGTTTTTCAGCTGCTCAGGAGAGATTCAGTACCAAGGATTTTAGCTGTCCCACACTGGATCTTTGCAGGGTTTCTTCAAAGAGGTAGAGAAAGAGGTGAGCTGGGTGGTTCATTTTTCCTTGGCAGGCAAAACCAACTGTCTTCAAAACAGTTCACACCCCAACGACTTTGAAAACAATATTCAAAACCCCAAAACAGAAAGCCAACCTCTTGACCTCCATAAACCTTGACATGTGGTTTCTCTGTAAACATCTTCCCCAGGTCACCAAGGTTTCTGTTGTTTATTAAGCTTAAAGCACATGACTTCCAACAAGGTTGTTTTTAAACAACATCTCAGTGTCCTTTCAATGAATTGTCAAGAACAAAGCAAAGCCCAGCTTTTAGGAAACCTTCAGCCTTCCAATGAATCCATCTACACAATTTAAATATGAATCCTCAAAAAAATACTTGACAACAAATATGGAAGCATCTTCATAACAGTTGTTACTGGGCAGAATATATAAATAGTCTGTGAGTGTCATCACAGTATGTGATGTAACAGAACTTGTATAGAACCTTGTGTAGCATGAAACAAGAAGCCATAGATAGATGTATGTAAATAAACTCTTGTTCCTGTAATTGTCAATATCTCAGATAATCTAAGATTAATCAGCCTCATAACATTATATCTACCATCTCCGCTTTTACAGATATTTTGTCAGCAGCCTCTTCCTTAGTATACAAAGTACTCATCAAGTATTCTAGCCTTGCCTTACGCCTTTAAGCATATATCACCTTCTTTGTCCCTAATAGGCCCCAACCCGTCTCTTACTACCAGCTTGCTATCTGCATGCCAGTAGATGATTTTTGAGTTCTGTTACGACCAGGTGAAAAAGAGGTCGAGGGTTTCCTTTCAGCCCTCACCTGGTCTTACTGTAACAGGGTTTAATTTTAAGCACACCGTGTTTTTATCTCCACCTTGATGAATCCTTGTTCACCGCTTTCCAATTATAAGGCAAAGAAACCAGCACAAACAAGCTTTCTTAGCTTTAAAGATAAAAGTGAAATTTATTAAACTTGAGCTCTAATTCGGTTAACGCCTACAGATACACAATACGCCCATGCTAGCATGCATATGTGATACACACATGCAAATAGGGACAGAAAAGAGAAGAAAATAAATTGAAATGTTTGGGGCAATATCTGAAGAGTTGTTGTTACGGTTCTTTGAGCTCACTGTAGAGTCCTTGATTGTAGGTAGGTCTTGCTTTTCGTTGGGACCCAGTATTATTCTTAAACCTCGTTTGCTGTAGGAGCCTTTTCTCTCTTGGGATTCATGTGTCTTCAGTGGATTCAGAGACTTGAGAAAGAGATGGGAACAGACAGGAGAGAGATCTTCTCAGTCCAGGAGCAAACAGAGACTCTCTTTCAACTCTCTGTGGCTAGTTCAAAAGAAAACCCTGGAACAGCCAGGTAGTCATGTGACCAGCTGGTCTAACCAGTCCTGGCCCTTGTGGATTGTATCCTCCTTAGCAGGCCCTGGAATGCACTTCCTCACCTTCGATGTCTGTTAGTATAGAAATGCTTTTTTCCAGCCAAGTCATTTCCTCATTCCAACAACAGTTAAAAATCAACTGTCCTCATTCTTGGCAGGTGGGGGCCTAGCATGACAGGTTCCCTTTTATTTTGACTGCCATTTTGTTCTCATATTCCTGCTTTGTCAGTCTTATTTTCCTCTTCACATCCCCTCTCAACAAATGTTATAATAAAATGAGATGTGAGATAGAGGTGAAGGATAAAACAGGGGCCAATCTTTACACACTTATATAAGCATTTATTTGGAGATACACATTACAAATATGCACCTCCTAAACTCCAACTCCAGTTCCAGTCTGTCCCTATTTATAGAAACCGAAGTGAATTCCTAGTTAATGCCCCCCACCTGCATCCAATTAAACAAAATTAATATACAGCTAACAGTAATGAGAAGGCAGCATAAAGTTTATGTGGTGCTTGCATCAGAAGGATTTATCATGCATCACGCTCCCCAAGCCTGTTTTCTGGGTCTGTCCAATTTTGCCCCTTTAGTCTTTTATTTAAGAAAGAAGAAATGCCATGGAGAAATGCATTCAGCCCAAAGTATTTCCCACATGTATTTAACAAAATGAAGAATATTTCCGCTACCTCTTAAAGGGTCATTACAAAATAACGTATTGTCCAACTCATGATGAGCATTCCCATGGGAGATCTGCCAGTAAAGAGTATCATTACATAATATAATCATGCGCAAATGCTTAGCTTGTGCTAAATTAAATACGTAAATTATTTTCTGCAAATATTGTTACTGTTATCCATTCAGGAATGCACTGATATGATGTGAACAGATTTGTTACACACATTTCAGAAGCGCCACTCGTAAGTTTCAAACTTTCACATTATATTGATAATTCTGTCATAGAATAAATAAATACATCTTAACCCAAGTCTGTCACTGCTAAAACTGCTGGTTTCAATATGATTTATGGTGGCATAAAGGGCTTAAGTATTAGAAAATGGGCGGCACAGTGGTTAGCACTGCAGCCTCACAGCTCCAGCGACCTGGGTTCAATTCTGGGTACTGCCTGTGTGGAGTTTGCATATTCTCCCTGTGTCTGCGTGGGTTTTCGCCGGGTGCTCCGGTTTCCTCCCACCACCAAAAGACTTGCAGTTGATAGGTAAATTGGCCATTATAAATTGCCCTTAGTAGAGGTAGGTGGTAGGGAAATGTAGGAACAGGTGGGGATGTTGTAGGAATATGGGATTAGTGTAGGATTAGTATAAATGGGTGGTTGATGGTCGGCACAGACTTGGTAGGCCGAAGGGCCTGTTTCAGTGCTGTATCTCTGAATAAAAAAATTTTTTTTTTTAAAAGTGCTTGACCAGCTAAACTGGTATTATGAGTTCAATATTGGTAAATGTTACTCTTTTATACCAATATCAGAAAAGGTGAAGTGACAGCAAAACCATTTGAAATAATTTCTGGCATGATTACTTTGTGTAAATTGAATTGAAACATTATTGACTATCTTAATTTGGGTCCATTGATCTGAAGTAGGACTTAATCTGTTAAATGATATTTCAAGGAGCAGTGCACTGAATATCAATGATTTCCTACATGGTGATTTTAAAAGTCAAAGCTGCAGTTGGGTTTGATCTTACTGGCACTAATCTCAATAAGCTCCTGCCGGTATAATGTATTTTGTAGATATAGTGAATAACCAAATTATAATAATTCTACAATGAAATGCAGCATAATGACATCAAGGAAGCATTTGATTGAGTGTGGCATCAAGCAGCCCCAGTAAAAGTAAAACCAATGGGAATCGGGGAAAGCCTTCCACTGGCTGGAGACATACCTTGCATAAAGGAAGATGATTGTGGATGTCGGAAGCCAATCATCTCAGCCCTAGGACATTGCTGCAGGAGTTCCTCAGGCCAGTGTCCTGAGCCCAGCAATCTTCAGCTGCTTCATCAATGACCTTACCTCCATCATAAGGTCAGAAGTTGGGATATTTGCTAGTGATTACACAGTGTTCAGTTCCATTCACAACTCTTCAGATAATGAAGCAGAAAGACCTGGACAATATTCAGGCTTGGGCTGATAAGTGGCAAGTAACATTCACACAAGTGCAAGGACTTGATCATCTCCAACAAGAGAGAGTCTAACCACCTCCCCCTGATATTCAACAGCATAACCATCGCTAAATCCCCCACCATTAACATCCTGGGGTTGCCATTGACCAGGAGCTTAAATAGCCAAGCCACATGTATACTGTGGCTACAAGAGCAGGTTGGGTATTCTGTGGCATGTGACTTACCTCCTGACTCCCCAAAACTATTCCATCATCTACAGGGCACAAATCAGGAGCATGATGGAATACGTTCCACTTTCCTGGATGAGTGCAGTTCCAACAACACTTAAGAAGCTCGATTCATTCAGGATAAAACAGCCCACTTGATTGAGACCCCATCCACCACCTTTAAACATTCACTCCCTCCATCACTATAACACTGTGGCTGCAGTGTGTACCATTTACATGATGTACTGTAGTGATTTGCCAAGGTTTCTTTGACAGCATCTGCCAAACCCATGACCTTTACCATATAGAAGGACAAGGGTAGCAGGTGCACCACAACCTGCAAGTTCCCCTTCAAGTCATGCATCATCCTGACTTGGAAATATGTCGCTGTTCCTTCACTGTCTAACAGCACTATAGTAGTACTCTCTGTACATGGAATTTGGGAATTCAAAAGGACAGCTCACCTCCACCTTCTCAAGGGCAACTAGGATTGGCAATTATTCCAACACCCACATCCGTGAATGACTAATAAAAAAAAATTGGTATTTTGAAGTACTGGCTTGTGACGGGTAGCACTCAATTCCTTCCATTGGTTGTCTCTAAAAACAGAATCCAGAAAAGAATTCTCAGAATAGAAGAACATTAAGTTAATAATTTTAGTCAGTGTTATCTTTGAAATTCTGGTATACTATTAGAACAAATGATGAACTGCCTTTTTAAAATAAAGATTGTTTCCAATGACTCTAAGCAGTGTATGCAATAGTAGTGCATTATCAAAAACAACAGTTGTAGCAAATGCAAAAAAAAATCACAGAAAGGAAGAAAGATGAAGAATGTGATTTTACATTCATTCATATATGCAATTGTCTCACTGCAACATTGTCTTATATCACAAGCTCTGATGTAAGGGGCACTGCTTACAATTGGAAAAACGAGCCATACAAAATCCTTTCTCTGCAATCCTGTTTCCAGTTGCAATCGGAAATATTCTTGGGTGGAGGAGGCAAGTCCTTCTCATTCTTCTCAGGATGACAGATAATGTGATTGGGAAATAAATACTAACTTCCTTCCTTCTCCCCTCAGAGCTTGTCTCAGAATTTAGCATTTTGGAGGTAATTTTGGACTTGCAATCTCTGGCAAGCTGATGACAGCTTCTTTTTGCATTGGGGCTTGGTATGAACATAGGCTACCCTCTCATTTTGTTAGTTAACTTTCCCCACCTATCAAAGCATTTCTGTAGCATATTGTAAACCAGAGGTGCATACCAATGCCAATATTTAGTTGCTTAAGTTGAATATGGCAGTTTGCAGCAGCAAATAAGTCGGCAGAAAGACAGGATTTGGCTGGCGGTTGGTAACATCTGATGTAAAATCTCCAGTTCACAGCCCTTCTGTTTGGTTACTGAAATCTGGAGTATCTAATATTCACTTGTTTGACCTCAGCTTAACATAACTTTAGCCCAGCATTTAGCCTGCTCTACCAAAGGTCACTTACTTGTATCTCCATTGGAGCATTGATTTCTCCAATGCTCTTCTCATTGACTTCTTGAGTTCCATGCTATATAAGCTCCAAGTTATCCAGGATTCTCCTGTTCTTATCCTGTTCCAAACTAAGCCCTGCACACACATCACCATCTCCTTGCTGACCTCCACTGGCTCTCAAACTGCCAGCATACTGTTACAACCAAGGCGGGAGTAATGCACTGTTAATTCAGTCCCACTACTCCACAGATCACAGCATATTAGTAAAATTTCCAACCTACCAGAAAAATAGCCAAATGAATCACTTTATTTATCCCCTGAGTAAAGCATGCCAAACCAGGTTTTTTTAAACAACAAAATTAATTATTTATTAATAAACCGAGTTTTAAATGATAATGAGATGAATCTATATGTATCAAAAGATTTTATCAACCCTTAATCTTCCTAACCCTCATGCACACACATACATTCAATTACCAACAGTTAACCAAGGAAAATGGTTATATTGATTTTATAACAGTTTCTTAGGGATAATAAAATAACTGGGTTGTAACTTCTGATAGTTTTTTCCTGGATCAGAGAAGTGTCCCAGAGTCAAATAGTCAGATGCAACTCGATGTTTCTCCAGGTGAAATTAATGAACAGTCTATGGTGAGTAGGCGTTTAAGGTTGTTCATCTGCAGCACGTGTCACACAGACTTTTCAGCAACAGCTCTATTTAAATTTTAAAGCAGCAGTCTAATAGTAGAAACTTCCTTGTGAGTTTAGGAACTTCCAAAACACAGAAGTCAACAGGACTCACTCTCAGCAAAGGAGCCTTCTCCACAGAGCACAGCAATTACAGAACTCACTCTTCAGACAGGGATTCTCGACTGGAGGCACCAGCAACTTGCCCCACCCAAAATACAGGCTTCCTTTCTCCAAAGCATGTTTCTCCATAGTGTATAGCAATTCTTCTCTTCTCTGGGTCTCTTCCTTACTCTTCAGGCATAAACAGCAACAAGGGTTTTAGTTCCCATACCCTAGATTTGCAATTCCTTCAAAGTTCTTTTGACTTCATGAAGAGATAAGAATTTCACTTGATACAGGACCTATTTTTCAAGAGAAAGATTTTTCTTCGGGTTGTATTCCTGGCCAGTTTCCAGCAGTAACTCTTTGAACTGTTCACAACTCCTCTGGTCTCTTCACCTTGAAATGCAGAGCTTCTTTTTAGAGAGAAAAGGTCTTTTTCTCTGGTCCACTGCTAGCTGTTCTGTTTCTCTCTGGAGAACTGAAACTAAAAGCCTTTTTTTACAAACAATAAGAGTCACAAGACAGTCAGAAAACCATTCTGTTGCTCGGATACAAATTGCCTTGCAGCCTGCACTGCAAACCAAATGTCAACATTCAGTCACCATTCACAGAACATAGCAACAGGTCTTAAAGTCACACAGATCTTCTAGTTTTAAAAAACACAAAACTCTTATGGCAATACCAACTTTGAAATCCCATCCTCATTTTCAATTTCCTCCCTGGCTATTTTACCTCTGAAATCTTCCCCAGTCCTTTGTCCCAGCAGCACTCTCCAGTGTTCCCACTTCCGTCTACTCTTTTTGTTTAGCTCCCTCTGCTCCTATACTGCTGGCAGAGCCTTTCATCACAATTCAACTGCGCTCAAATTACTCTCTTCCAAAGCTGCTCCACATTGCCACTGCACCTTTGATAACCTTCTCAAAACCTACCCGTTCAGCTGTTCCTTTGGTCACCTCCCTTAACTTTTCTCTCACATCATGCTTGGTGTCCTTCAAATCTTCTGCAAAGTACCTTAGGATCTGTAGTGTTCATCTGTGATTGATTGTGTTAGTCAGTTCACTGATCGATGTTCACTGTGCTTAATTGCTTAAGCTTGTGGGTGGAGCTTAAGAGTTATCGAACTGAAACCATACAGAAGGTTCTGAGATGAAACAGACCTGAGTTCTGGTTGATACAATGGGCTGAATTTTCTTCGGGCAGCGCGCTCTGCGGCGGTGCCCTTTGAACTCAGCGACTGCCGCCAAGACCTCACGATATTACACGCGGGGGTTCATTAACATCACTGCGACAAGCTGCCCCCTCCAATATTATGTGGGGAGAAGTGGGACATCCGGCGCAGTGAGTAACCATTTGACAGCTGTGTAGCAGGTGCTGGGGCCCAATTTAAAGCGCCCCAGCACCTGCTTCCTGACAAACGTCAGAGAAATGCTTACTTCACTGTTGAAGAGTGGGGCTGCTGTCAATCTGGCAGCAAAGCAGAAAATGCTGGAGAAACTCAGCAGGTCTGGCAGCATCTGTGGAGCGAGAAGCAGAGTTAACTTTCAGGTCTCTGACCAAGTTCACAGACCTGAAAGTTAACCCTGCTTCTCTTTCCATAGATGCTGCCTGAACTGCTGAGTTTCTCCAGCACTTTCTGCTTTGCTGCCACATACTTACCCTGCTGTGTCCCAGTGTCCTTTGAAGTTGCAATCCTCTTCAATCCTCTTGTAGGCGTGCTGCACCTGGGTGAAAAATCTTAATTTTGCACCTTCCAAGACGTGAGACTTAAATGTACCATAAAAGGCAAATACGCAACAGAAATAAAACCATAATTGAAAAATATTTACATACTATGGGCTTGTAATCATCTGATCGTGAAAAGCCACAGACTAATATGCATTTGGAATCTGTATTCATTTCTCTGCTAACTGTTATGTGAAAATACACGTAAATGTAATTAAACGATCTTTGTTAAAAAAACAAGAAAATATGTTCATATTCTAGCTGCATTACAAACTAGAAATATTACACCAATAACTATGATCAGCTGCTGCAGAAGCAAAGTGTTCATGAACATGTGTCGATGTGTAATAGTTGAAAAACCATGACAACAGCACAGATTTCCTCACTAGTCCTGCATTGGTTTTCAAACATGTCCAAGACAAACCTTGCAGCCAGAAGTTAGAGCAGTTACATGGTGGAGTCACATTTGCATTTAAAGGACCACACCAAATGCCGAGGATGGCAGAGGGGTGCTCTAGGGTGACTCCACAATGCAGCGAAGCCTCCCTGCTCACTCTCCTCCAGGCTGTGTGGGCAAGGTGGGAGATCCTTTTCACCAGCGATGGTAAGAAGCGGCCCTCCTGCCTGAACAAGACTGTCTGGCTGGAGATGGCAGAGGTGGTGAGTAGCCATGGGGCCACCCAGTGCCAAAGGATCCAATCCCGGAAGGGGATGAACGAGCACTCCTCCAGCCAGCCGGGGACCTCTAGGCATCGTGTGCCCAGGGTATGAGCACCAAAGTCATCCACAACCAAAGGATAATCAAATCAACAGCCTTCCTCCAGTCAGTCTGCCAGTGCAGAGGTGGCACCTAGAAGGTGCACTCGCAAGCGTTTACAGAGAACGCACTCACACAAATGGGAATGCACGGGTGTCACAGCAATGTAAATACGTCTTTCACTAAATTTTCCTCACCAACATGTATGTCCTTTTCCCTGTGTGAATGATATGTGCCAGCATGTAGCGCCAATGTCACATCCCTTTGCACCATTGGCCCTTCAGTAGAGCCAACATATTCAATAACATCATTGCCATGCCACCATTACTCATGAGCATCTCCACGGATGCAGTGACATGGACATTGGCACAGTCAGCTGCTGTCTCCAATGGTTTACACAGAGATGCTGCAGATGTGGACTGCCGCACAGCAGGTGAGCGAGGGTGATGTGGCTTGCAGAGTTCATGTCAGTTCCTACGGAGCAGAGAGCCTTTGTCTGATAAGCCACTGCAGTACATTCCTAGCTCACTCCTAACTCTGTACACAGAGCCTCAGTGTCATCTTTCCTCCTATGCGCCTTTCCTGTTGTAGGTCCTCAGTATCCTTGTAGTCCGAGGAGGAATCCTGTTGATGTCTCTCCCCATCATGCCAGGCCTGGCCCCTATTGGGTGCGTAGTTGTGCAGAGCACAGCGAGCAGCCAAGAAAGGAGCTGGCATTTTCAGCCTGTAGTACAGGGCATCACCCTATTCATCCAGGCATTGGAAGCACTCTTTCAGCATGCTGATCTCTTGCTCATTGGTGACTCTTGTAGCTCAGTGGCTGACGTTGTATCTCTCCTCTGCAGCAGTGGTGGGGTCTCTCACTGGTGTCGGGAGCCATGTCTGCAAGGGATAGCCCTTGTCTGCAAGAAGCCATCCCTCCATCTGAGCCAGTTCAGTGGCAGCAGAGATTGGCACAGACCCACATGTCATGGCAGCTGCCTGATAAGCGGGCACAGATTTGCATGAAGCATCTCCGGTGATCACGTACCAGCTGCACTTCGATTGATAAGATTCCTTTAATGGTAATGTCTGCAGGTGGTAGCCTGGCGGGAGGCCTGATGGCCACATGGGTGCAGTCTATGAACATTAAAACCGATGGTTATCCGACAATGGTGCCGAAACCGATGGCCCTCTGGGCCTGACTGTGAGAGACCGTCCTGAAGCAGACTGGCCCTCCAGTGCAGGGCATCGGTGACTTCCCTGACGCAACGGTGCATTGCTGACTGTGTGACCCCACAAAGGTTTCTCTTGGGCCTCTGAAAAGCTGCATAGGCATCAAGCTTGAGAACCGCTGCCAGTATGAGGACCAAAGGCACAGGATGTCCACCGAAGCCCATGGGCTGCAGGTTATCTTTGAGCAGGGCACAGGGACGTGTCATCATCCTCTCTACATGTGCAATCACCTCTGACACTGGTGCTCTGACATCCGCTGGTATGTCATGTGGTGCCTGTAGATGCACGCAACTGTAATGGCGAGCTCCCCTTGGAGGCTGCTGCTCACGACCGGGGGCCTCTACATGCATGCATCTACCTGCTGATTTTGCCTCTGGTGCATACGGATCCTCAGGAGAAGTGGAACACAGACTGTAGGATGAGCCATACCATTTCTATGTGATAGATAAAATTCTATCCTTCATTTTTTGGAAGGTTCCTAGCAGGGCATGGAATGGCGTTGACGGGTACATCAGCTGCTAACATGGATCAACTATGTGGCGTGGCAAGGCAATGTCCATCTTGGCTAACACTCAGAGAGGCACAGCATGACCACATAAAGATCCGACCAGCTGCATTGACTGCCCCCACCATCCAAATAACCTGAACGCTCCTACCCTTTCTGGCACCCTCCCCACGCACTGGGTGACTAGTGTGCCATTTCTCCTGCACAAACACAAACAAATGCAGAGGGTACATTGTTTATGGAGGGAAGGAACACATTACCTCCCTTCATGCCTGCAGAGCTTTCCCTCCAGTAGTCTCAGACCCCCTCCCTCCTCGCTTCCACTATGCAGAGTGAGACCCCTGTAAACCCCCCTCCCTCCAGTAGTCTCAGACCCCCTCCCTCCTCGCTTCCACCATGCAGAGTGAGACCCCTGTAATTCCCGCCCCCTCTCCTCGCTTCCAGTATGCAAAGTGACACCCCTGTAATCCCCCCTCCCTCCTCCCTTCCAGTATGCAGAGTGAGACCCCTGAATATCAGAACTTACCTTCCATAGCGAAACCTTCTGCCTCTGATGACCCGCTGGCTTTTCTGTTCGGTAACGGGATGGCCATTCAAAGTAAAATCTGGAAGTATGCATGGAGACGTGGCGGGCTGCATAATCTGCAGAGGTAAGTACTGTTTTACATATGGTAATTGGGGTGCCACCGCTGAGCAGTGGGGGGGCCGCACTGAGGCCCCCCTGCCTGTAATTTGCTGCTGGCCCTTCTTGATGTTGTGGGTCAAGGCGGGCTTCTCCACGCAGAATTTTACCGGCCCCCGCGCTGTGACCCGCGGCGTCTAGGGGCTGGTAAAATTCAGCCCAATGTGCAGAAATCTTGGAAGTGTGAGATATTTTAAAGTACTGTAAATAAACCTGTTTTAGACTTAGAACTAGTGTCATCTCTGCATTGCTCTGAGATAAATCAGATATATAAAATATCCAGCAAACTGGCAAACATATAATAGGATCATTGTCACATAAAACACACTGTATAAATTAAAGTTATTGTGTAAATGTACTCGGCATCTTTAGTTGAAACAATCTTCAGCCATTGTAATTTTCATGGAAATATTGATTTATATGATGACATATTGTACAAAAACTGGATGAAGTTGGGTATGGGTAGACATAACAACTGTGGCATTTCTGAATCAAATAATTCAATCACAGTACAAAAAAGATGGACAATGACTGAAAAAAAGATGGAGGGAGCTCTGTTCCACCCTGATGCAGAAGCAGAAGTGAAGACAATCTGCTGTTGATCTGTGGTATATATTGAAGCTGAGTGTTGGACAACAGCATCCATTCCAAAGACCTCAATATGATGGAGGTAATCTTGACAATCACAATAAAAAGCTGGCAAGCCTCAAATTGCATTTCTCACTTCTGTAATACAATACAGTTACTCATCAATATCCCCAAACAGTAAATAGGTTTCTTGCAATATTCATGTTATTTTGAATTATTCACTAGTGTTTACATTATTTCGCACTGCAGTACATACTGATACACTTTTTTAGGTGTATGTACCTTCCTGATTACTAAAACAAGCAAAAGCATATTTAAGGCAAACAATTCCCATTTGCATAGAGAAAGCAGCTTAAACTTTTCCTATCTTCTTCTTTGGCCTCCTTGTCTCGGGAGACAATGGGTAAGTGCCTGGAGGTGGTCAGTGGTTTGTGGAGCAGCGCCTGGAGTGGTTATAAAGGCCAATTCTAGAGTGACAGACTCTTCCACAAGTGCTGCAGATAGAATTGGTTGTCGGGGCTGTTACACAGTTGGCTCTCCCCTTGCGCTCTGTCTTTTTTCCTGCCAACTGCTAAGTCTCTTCGACTCGCCACACTTCAGCCTCGCCTTTATGGCTGCCTGCCAGCTCTGGCGATCACTGGCAACTGACTCCCACGACTTGTGATCAATGTCACAGGACTTCATGTCGCATTTGCAAATGTCTTTAAATTGGAGACATGGACGGCCGGTGGGTCTGATACCAGTGGCGAGCTCGCTGTACAATGTGTCCTTGGGGATCCTGCCATCTTCCATGCGGCTCACATGGCCAAGCCATCTCAAGCGCCGCTGGCTCAGTATGTATATGCTGGGGATGTTGGCTGCCTCGAGGACTTCTGTGTTGGAGATACGGTCCTGCCACCTGATGCCAAGGATTCTCCGGAGGCAGCGAAGATGGAATGAATTGAGACGTCGCTCTTGGCTGACATATGTTGTCCAGGCCTCGCCGCCATAGAGCAAGGTATTGAGGACACAGGCTTGATACACTTGGACTTTTGTGTTCCATGTCAGTGTGCCATTTTCCCACACTCTCAAGGCCAGTCTGGACGTAGCAGTGGAAGCCTTTCCCATGCGCTTGTTGATTTCTGCATCAAGAGACAGGTTACTGGTGATAGTTGAGCCAAGGTAGGTGAACTTTTGAACCACTTCTAGAGCATGGTCGCCAATATTGATGGATGGAGCATTTCTGATGTCCTGGCCCATGATGTTCGTTTTCTTGAGGCTGATGGTTAGGCCAAATTCGTTGCAGGCAGCCGCAATCCTGTCGATGAGTCTCTGCAGACACTCTTCAGTGTGAGATGTTAATGCAGCATCGTCAGCAAAGAGGAATTCCCTGATGAGGACTTTCTGTACTTTGGTCTTCGCTCTTAGATGGGCAAGGTTGAACAACCTGCCACCTGATCTTGTGTGGAGGAAAATTCCTTCTTCTGAAGACTTGAACGCACGTGGGAGAAGCAGGGAGAATAAGATCCCAAACAGTGTAGGTGCGAGAACACAGCCCTGTTTCACGCCACTCAGGATAGGAAAGGGGTCTGATGAGGTGCCACTATGCTGAATTGTGCCTTTCATATTGTCATGGAATGAGGTGATGATACTTAGTAGCTTTGGTAGACATCCGATCTTTTCTAGTAGTCTGAAGAGACCACGAGGTCAAAGGCTTTGGTGAGATCAATGAAAGCAATGTTGAGGGGCATCTGTTGTTCACGGCATTTCTCCTGCAGCTGGTGAAGGGAGAACAGCATGTCAATGGTCGATCTCTCTGCTCGAAAGCCACACTGTGCCTCAGGGTAGACATGCTCAGCCAGCTTCTGGAGCGTGTTTAAAGTGACTCGAGCGAAGACTTTCCTCACTATGCTGAGCGGGAGATTCCACGGTAGTTGCTGCAGTCACCGTGGTCACCCTTGTTCTTATAGAGGGTGATGATATTGGCATCGCGCATGTCCTGATGTACTGCTCCCTTGTCCCAGCACAGGCAAAGCAGTTCGTAGAGTGCTGAAAGAATAGAAGGCTTGGCACTCTTGATTATTTCAGGGGTAATGCCGTCCTTCTCAGAGGCTTTTCCGCTGGCTAGAGAATCAATGGCATCACTGAGTTCCAATTTTGTTGGCTGTACATCCAGTTCATCCATGACTGGCAGAGACTGGGCTGCATTGAGGGTGGTCTCAGTGACAACATTTTCCCTGGAGTACAGTTTTAGGTAGTGCTCCACCCAGCGGTCCATTTGCTTGCGTTGGTCAGTGATTGTGTCCCCTGATTTAGATTTGAGGGGGGCGATCTTCTTGATGGTTGGCCCAAACGCTCTCTTAATGCCATCATACATTCCTCTGATGTTTCCGGTGTCAGAGGCCAGCTGAATCTGATGGCATAGGTGTTGCCAGTAGTCATTTGCCAAGCACCTGGCTGTTCTTCGTGCAGCGCTTCTGGCTGCTTTAAGTGCTACAGATGTTAACTCGCTGGGGGCTTTCTTGTAGTTCAACAGTGCAATGCGCTTAGCGTCTTTGGCAGGTTCCAGCTCTTCAAAGTGAGATTGAAACCAGTCTGCATTCTGCTTCACACGTTTGCCTTAAGTGGTCATTGCTGAGTCACAGATGGCGTCTCTGATGTGGGCCCACTTGGTCTCTGCATCCTCTGTGGGAGTGTTTTGAAGGGCTTTTTCAAGTGAACTTAGAAACTTATGTAACAGCTGTGGATAAGAAATTCTGCTAGTGTTGATGCGCGGGCAGCCCTTCTGCTTTGAGTGATGCAACTTCTTTGGTTTGAGTCTAAGCTTGCTGCACACAAGGGAGTGGTCGGTGTCGCAGTCCGCACTGTGGAAGCTGCGTGTGATTTGAACACTGTTTATAGAGGCTCGCCTTGTGACGATGAGGTCCAGCTGGTGCCAACGACGTGATCTTGGGTGCCTCCAAGAAACCTGGTGACAGGGGTTAGTATGAAAGAACAAGTTGGTGATGCAGAGGTTATGATAGGGACACAACTCAAGCAGTCTCTGTCCATTCTCATTCATCATTCCAATGCCATAGTGCCCAAGGCAGGAGGGCCATGAGTCATGGTCGGCCCCAACCCTGGCATTAAAGTCCCCCAGCAGGAACAGGCATTCGGTATTGGGGATGCTACTAAGGATATTATGGAGTTCCTCGTAGAACTGGTCTTTAGCTTCAGGTGGGTTGCACAGTGTTGGAGCATAGATGCTGAGTAGGTGTACTGGACCAGAGGCGATGAGCAGTCGGATGGACAGTATGCGTTCTGAGCCATTTGAAGGTGGCTCTAACATGCTGAGCAAAGAGTTTCTGATGGTGATGCCCACTCCATGCTGTCTTGGTTCTTCAGGATCCCTACCCTGCCAGAAGAAGGTGTAGTCTTGCTCTCTTAGTGATCCGCTCACAGGGAGGTGTGTCTCCTGAAGTGCTGCAATGTCCACATTGAGTCTACTGAGCTCGTTGTTAATGATGGCGGTCTTCCAAGAGTCGTTGATTTGTGTAAGGTCTTCCGACAGGCCGGGACACATAGTTCTGACATTCCAGCTTGCAAAATGAAGGGTTGGCACCTTCTTTCATTTTTTGGTCGTGATGATTGGTGCAGTGTTACAGTCCACTTTTCGGGCAATGAGCCTGAGCTCCAAGCACCCATTGAAGCAGGTGGACTGTGGCGGGACAGAACTTTACTGACCAGGAGCTGCCCGGTTTGAGGCGGGCGATAGCTGTCCAGTGATATGACATGACCTCTCCCACCGACAAAGGCAACCTGTGGTGCCCAATCTCTACGCCAATTGAGCTGGACTTATAACCTGTAACTGCTGCCTTCCGTGTTGTTTTGGTCGCTGTGAGGCAACTATGGAGTGACCTCTCCATGGCGAGTGCCTGGATGGATGTATGGAGGTTATGAGTTGCCCAAGCGTCAAAACCCCCTCTCGGCCTTCCTGGTGGGGTCCAAAGGAGTGCAGAGCATGATGTTTGGCACCGGTATAGCTGCAGGAACTGCCGGAAACATGCCAAAGGTGACACATGACTGCATTCAGGATTCCGCTCTGGATTTTCTGTTAGGGTTTACTCGCTTAGCCTTGGTCTCTCCCGTGACGCCCACAAGGCAGTGGGGTTGTTAGGGCCCCTGCTCAGGGGTAGGTGGATGCCGGTGGGAGGAGGTGGGGGGAAGGGGGTGCGGTGGGTGGGGGGGAGGGGATGCGAGGGGGACGGGTGCGATGGGAAGGGGTGGAGGGAAGACGGTGCGAGGGGATGGGGGTGCGAAGGGAAGATGGTGCGATGGGGAGTTGGGAAGGGGGTGCGAGGGGGGGGGAGGGGGAAGGGGGTACGGGGGGGCTTAGCTGGGAGGGGGGAGCTGGGAAGGGGAGGCGGGGGAGAAGGGGGTGCAGGTAATGAAACATTTCATCAGTTCCCACCATCGCCGCCGAGAAAGCTCAACCGCGTCCTTCGGTAGGTGGGCGACAGCTTCGAGCACCAGTACCAGCAGGAATTCGCCGACATTGCGCTGCAGATGCACTACGAGCCGCACACCTCCCGCGGGCGCTTTGAAGCTGTGGCCGAGGAGCTGTTCCGCAATGGAGTCAACTGGGGCTGGGTCATGGCTTTTTTCATGCTCGGGGGCACCTTTTTCTCAATACTTCCCCTCTGTACTGATCTTATTTCCCTTGGTTTCTGCTACTCCTTCCTCTCTGCACTGAAATTACCGCACGCTGTGGCCGCGGACGCTCTGGACGACGTAGATAACAGGATAGAAGATCAGAGTATCACCAGTTGTATTTTACAGTTTTGTCCAGTAGAGAAGTGTAGCGTTGGCGTCCAGAAATCTGAATGTCAATTTGAGCAAAGTTCAGTGCTCAATGAAGAAAACAAAGAGAGGGCAGTGGGCCCAGGTAACATTAAACTAGCTGTTAACTTGTAGTTAGGGCTAAAATGCACTGATTAAAGAGCCAGGGGAATTTAAACAGTGTAAGAGAATAGATTGGGGGAGAAAGCACAAAGAATGGCAGCAGATGGCCAAGGATAGAGTTGCACAGCAAAGGAGCTTCCTAGGGAGCTTTCAGCCCAGGAGCCATCTTGAATACGATCTTGAAACTTTTCCGATAAAGAAACATTATTATAGGCATATTCCCTTGAGGACAGGATCTTTCTTTTCAGGGTTGGATTTAACAGAATGGAGACTAAGGTAACAGCAATGTTGTTTTTAACTACAGGAAAAAAAGAAAATGAAGAAGGAAAAAAAATCTCGAATGGTTTGAAAGATCTTCACCCCAGGTTTTAATGGCAATTTCCCCTAAGGATGAGCTTTTCTTTGAAATGTTTGGTTTGCCCTGATAAAAATCAAGATGACATTTAACATACTTACACAGCATACCCTTTGACTACTGGAAAAAGGTACACAATGGAAGATTGGCATTTTACTGCTGGCTTGCATTTCTTAGTAAGAGATAATATAGGTTGAAAGGGAAGGAGATTGATTATGATGGGCAGATTATTATTGTGACACTGCCCCTTTAAAAAACAAAGAGTCCTTTAAGACACTTTGTAAATTAAACATGGGGGAAAGGGACACAATTTCATTATTAACAATATGATAATGTAATTTTATTGTTGACTATGTCCAGTGCTGCAAATGTTATTGTGTTTAATTTTCAATAAAAATTGAAATATGAAAACTGCATTGAAGAGTTTATGCTGTAGTAGATGCAGTAGAACCGAGATTGACTGAGAACATCTCTTTAACAATCCAGTGAACCAATAATTAGCACAACTGTTACTAAAATAGTGCAATTTTGTGAATTTTCTGGATTTATTTTTAGGGATGATATTTTCACTTCTTTGTGAACTGATTCACACAAGTGAAGAAAATGAAAAGGAATATGCTCCTGTTCAAGTTATAACATTTTATTACATGAAGTAAGTTTCAGTCAATCATAAAAACTAAAAATAGTCCACTAACGTAGAATCATAAGCAAATGGCAATTTTTACCACATGACATGACTGACCAATCAGTTTTTTGTGGCCATCAAGTAGACAGACATGTGCTCTGTGAAATAGAATATTGCCCAATTTCAAGAACCTGATATCAGAATCAAGCACTCACAGATGAGATGTGGTACAGTCAAATGCAGATCAAAGAACTTCTACCCTGCTTTGTCGTAACCCCAGGAAATGGTGTGCTTGTATGTGATATTTCCATCTTTCACATGAGCCATTTCATTGCCTCTCTGGGTGACAATTGTCATGCCCAGTAAAGACGTATCATATTCATAACTTTTATTGTAAGAACTTTATTCAATGTGGACTCTTTGTCTACATTTTAAAGGATAGGTCAATTTCAATTTGCTGCAAGATAGCTGCTGAAGGTCAGATGACCTGGCCTGTGTATTCAAGCACTGCCTCACTGTCTCAAAAGGACAAAAAGATACATTCCAGACTAAAAGTGTTGACTACCCCCATTCAGAAACCATCAAGAAACATTCCTAAATTGAATGGTTTTCTTCTGAGACAAAGGAGGTGTGAAGTAGCCACGTCATAACAGCATGATACTCATCCAGACATCAATAGATAGCCATGGATTCCACATCCTGGTCCATTGTGTTGTCACACCAAGGGAGAAGGCCATGTGTCAAATAACAGAAATGCTAATATGATGAATTTTGACCTTAAAAGGTAACCCTCTAGTGAGAGAGGCAGATCTCACAGTGACGTTACAGAAAGCCATCCAGCCAATGGCTGTGGAAAGATCCAGCCTAAACAAGAAGAAGAAACCCTGTTGCTAATTCCACACTTCAACTTGGTGCAGCAGAGAACAGAAAGTGAACGCCACCTCCAGTCTGAAATCTTAACCACCAGAAATCTACAACACCTCAACAAGTTCAAGACTACAAACACCAGGCCTGCATCTTTAAAGAGACTGAGTTACTTTGAAGATTCAACAGGTTTACTGAACACATTGCCACACCTTGAACTCTTACCCTTTGCCTTCGATCAATCTTCTCTTGAGAGTGTATGTGAGAGTGAATGCATGCATGAGTGGTGTTGCAAATATTTCGGGAATGAATATTGTTTAATAAATAGCTAATCTTCTGTTTTAAGCCTACAAGAAAACCTGTCACTGTCTGTTTCTTTGGCAAGTAAAACAGAAGGGTTGAAACACTTGTAACACAAAAACACTGTCTGTGGTCAGTTGGGAGGTGAACAGTGGAAACCAACCACGCCATCACCCACCTGTCAATAACATAATGCTAATTAATGCACAATTAGAGACAGTTTTGTGCTGTGGACTCATGTCTACTATGGACTGTTTGAGGCTGTTGAAACTCTGAACTCAGCAATTTATAGACATTGGAGGTGAATTTCTGCAGGAGGAAACCCTGGGAAACGACATTTTACTCCATAGCTTTTCCACCAATTTTATGGGGACAACCCCTGCAGAAAGTCACCTCATATTATTTAAACTACTGAGTTGTCAGGTTTTAGAGTTAATTGGTGCTGTGCTAAGATCCCACAAATTCTTCCCTCTCACAGAAGAAAACAGTCTATCTCATCACTGGTAGCTGTTTCTTGGTATTTCTGTTACTCATGCAAACTACAAATAATTCACAAATATGTTTCTTTTGAGTTATGGTTCTGTCCCACTCATGAAAGAACATCAGTAACTCACTGACATTAGTCAGACAGTCTCTATTCATCACATCTGCTTTTCTCTTTTCCATTTTCAGTTTGGAGAGTTTCTTTTACTGAAAGTTACTCTAATTCATAAATTTTGACCTTCAGTGAAGTTCATAGTTTGACAATACTAAAAGACTGAAATGCATTATTCCTCCATAGCTCATGGAACCTTGAAACTGTGTTCATTTGTTATTCTGCTCTATTGTCTGACCTTGCTTTAAGTGCTTTCATTCATAATTAATTGCATTTTATATTTTATGTACATCTTACGAAAATCCATTTTTATCCTACCTGCCATAAGGGTCAGGTTACCACAAGTAAATCACATACATTTTATACACAAACAAATAAATATATTCACATACTTCAAAGGCCAATTTAGAACAAATAAACTTAACAGTCTTTTTTATGTACAAGTTCATAATAAAACATAACAGTAAGTGAAAAGATGAAACAAACACTTTTGGGGTCTATTCAATGGGTGGTGAACATTTTAAATCTATTTTCATCTATGGCTGTGGAAAATAAAATTACACAATTTATTGGAACTTTTGAAAAGGTCTCAATATTTATAGCATAGTAATAATGTTCCAGAAGAATGACAAGTGGAAGAATATTTGAAATTTTTGCATTTGATGCAATGCATTTCAGGCCAAATTAACCTGATATTAGAAGTCATAACCTTAAGGCCACATGGCAATGATAGGGCAGAATTTAATGCAGCCATTGAAGGCGGGTATGGTGGCTTGGGGGGGACAGAGAATCACATCGGAGCCATCTGCCTGGAAATCTGATGTCATGACAACAGTTCCTGATTTTGTTAGCGGCGGGAAAGCACCATGGTGGCATTGACACCCCGACAGAACGGATAGCTACTTTAAATTGCTGAACTGGTCTTTTGAATGCATTTAAATATAATTTATTGCAATTTAATGATAGGCTTTTAATTGTGTGAACAGCGAGCGGCACTCAGGTGCCATCTCGGATCACGTTCATTAAAACCTGGTGGCACTGAGGCAAGAGGTCATATTGCCACAACGGGAAGTAGTCCTGAGCATTGCTGCATAGGGGAAGAGGGGGGGATCGGAGACCATTGTTGGACGGTGTTGCTGTGGACTCCACAAGGGGGTTCTGGGGTCTAGGAGGTTCTGCATGGCTGTCCGGAGTTCTGGGGGCTCTGTAAGGGGGTCCAGGGCCTTGGGAGCTCTGCAAAGGGATCCAGGGTCCTGGGGGCTTTGCAAGGGGGTCTAGGGTCTTGGGGGTTCTGCAAGGGGGTCCGGGGTACTGGGAGCTCTGCAAGGGGGTCAGGGGTCTCGGGGGCTCTGCAAGATTGTTTAGAGTTTCGAGGGCTCTGCAAGGGGATTCGAGGTCTTGGGGCTTCTGCAAGGGTTCAGTATGGGTGTGGGGGTGGGGTGCTCTCTGCAAGGATTCAGTGTGGGGGTAGGGTGGGGTGCTGGATTGGGCTACCAAATAGCTGTTTGACTTGGCTGTTCGGTCACACCGCTGGAACAGAGGGTGGGCCATCAGCAAGGTTGGACTCCACCAGGAGAATTTTCAGAACCTCAGCTGCCAAGGCAGGGTCGTCTCTGCATCGACAGGCCCACAGGTCATCTTGCATGGGTCTCTTACACCCTGTCTCTTTGGACCCCTGTTGTGTAATGCTGTGCTTCAGACAAAGGGAGGGCCAAGAGGCAGCTGCGCCTGTCTATGAAGTTCCATGACGAGAGCAACAGCAACAGCCAAGAAGGTCCCATGTATGCCAGAGAGTGTACCGGACTCAACTCAGCTACCTCCAAATGTCCGAGTGCCATTGTCATCAAAGACTATGCCTCTCCAGGGAGGCTGTCACCAATGTATGTGCCCTGCTGCAGAACGAGTTGCAACCTATGGGATTTGGCCCTGAAGATCACTGTGGCACTAAACTTCTACACATCTGGATCTTTCTGTGGGTCTCAAAAGGCAGCAGTGCACTGCTGCATCAAGGAGATTACCAATGCCTTACTCAAGAGGGCCAGTGACTATGTGCATTACCGGACTGACCATGACAGTCAGGCAGAGAGGGCCATCAGGTTTGAGGCCGTCCCTGGATTCCCCCAGGTACAAGGTGTGATAGATTGCACGCATGTGGCCATCAAAGCTCCAATGGACCAGCCAGCCACCTTCATCAACAGGAAGGGTTTCTATTCCATCAACGTGCAGCTGGTTTGCGACCACCAAAAGTGTTTCCTGCAAGTGTTTTCCCACTTCCTGGGAAGCAGCAACAACACCTACATACTTCAACAGTCCCAACTGCCACAGCTTTTCAGGCCCCCCCACTTGCCTTCAGGATGGATTCTCAGGGAAAGGGCTACCCATTGAAGACATGGCTTTTTATCCCTGTGAGGAACTATTGCACTGCAGCAGAGGAGAGGTATAATACTTGCCATGGCTCCACCTGAGCAACCATTGAGCAGGCCATTGGGCTACTTAAGATGAGGTTCTGCTGCTTTAATCGATCTGGTGGAACAATGAAGTATGCCCCAGTGAGGGTCTCACATATTGTGGTGGACTGCTGTACTCTGCACAATCTAGCACTGCAGAGGGGGGAAGGCCTTACATGACGATGAGATGCCTGAGCAGCACTCATTTGCTGATGAGGATGCAGAGGAGGGAGAGGGGCCAGTAGTGATGGATGTCGAAGACATGGCGCTGGAGGCCGGACAGGTTGAGAGATGCATAAAGGAAGCACAAAGGCTCTTTCGACAGCACCTTCCAAACCCGTGGCCTCTAGCACCTAGAAGGACAAGAACAGCAGATGCATGAGAATACCATCACCTGCAAGTTCCCCTCCAAGCCACACATCATCCTGACTTGGAACTATGTTGCCGTTCCTTCACTGTTGTTGGGCCAAAATCATGGAACTCCCTTCCTAACAGCACTGTGGGTATACGTACGCCCCAGGGACTGCAGTGGTTCCAGAAGACAGCTCACCACCACCTTCTCAAGGGCAATTAGGGATGGGCAATAAATGCTGGCCTAGCCAGCAATGCCCAAATCCCACAAACGAATAAAAAAATCTCACAATTACCCATTTCAAGCCACCCTGATGTCCACTTACTGAGAATGCAATAAAGTCACATGTTCAGGCGTGAGTTCTATTGCCTCCTTTCCATTTGTGTTCCAGGACTTGTGACCACTTGCTAAGCACGCTAGTGCCCATGGGAGCACATATGTTAATGAGATGTTATGGCTGTGTGGTGAGATGTGGGTGATTTCCACTGTACAACTCCCCACCTGACTGCAGCAAGTGACTTATTTTTTAGCCCCTGCGCGGAGTCTGGGATTTCTTTCTGCTCCTTGTTCTTATGGAGTTCTGACTCTAAATTGTTGGGTTTGATTAGTTTTGGATTTGGAGCCTGATCATTTGATTTTTCAGTGAGTAGATTCTCACTGATCTCACTTTTAGTTTTCTTGTGATTTTTGCAAGTGTTCACTTTCGGGTATGTTACCTTCCCTTTACCTTTTACTACAGAGATAGGTGTTTCCCTAATCTATCCCATGTCCTCTGGGACACTACTGCTCGCAGGTGGTTGCCTAGCTTCCACTGCACTCCCCTGTGGTGTTTAACTATGTGAGGCATCTCCCTTACTCTTGGCTTTCCTGTTTGGGAACTTCCCTTGTCCCTATTTAAATCTTTAGAAAAATGTTTCAGCTAACCATATCCCTGGAGCTTTTCCTACAACTTCTGTGGCTTTTATCTGAGCTTCCTTAAATCATTTTAGCTCCATCTGGGCCCTTATAAATTCTTTTGGCTCTTTCGCCCCATGTGGGTTTGAAGTTTGAGGTTTTTTCAGCTTGTATGGATGTGAGTGAGGGCTGCAGGGTGGATGAGCAAACTGACCATGGCAGCGTGGTACAAGATGCCATTCGAGCAGAGGGGGTAAATAGGAATGTAGTGGTAGTAGGGGACAGCATAGTCAAGGGGATAGACATCATTCTCTGCAGCCAAGATCGAGAGTCCAGAAGGCTGTGTTGCCTGCCCAGTGCCAGGGTTCGGGACATGTGCTCGGGACTGGAGAGGAACTTGCAGTGGGAGGGAGGATCCAGTTGTCGTGGGCCACGTGGGTACCAATGACATAGACCGGACTAATAAAGAGGTCTGCATAGGGAGTATGAGCAGCTAGGAGCTAAATTAAAAAGCAGAACATCAAAAATAATAATTTCTGGGTTATTACCTGAGCCACAAGCAAATTGGCATAGGGTAAATGAGATTAGACAGTTAAATGCATGGCTCAAAGATTGGTGTGTGAGAAATGGGTTTCGATTCATGGGGCATTAGCACCAGTACTGGGGAGCTGTACTATTAAGACAGTCTACACCTGAACCTTGCTGGGACCAGTGTTCTGGCAAGTCGTATAAATAGGGCAGTAGAGAGGGCTTTAAACTAAATAGTGGGGGCGAGGGATCAAGTGAGGGAAAATGTGATAATTTCAAAAGAGAGGCGAACGCAAGAGAGCAAGATAGCAATAAGGATAATGTGACAGGAAGGAACAGGAAGGGACAGTATGTACAAACACAATCATGAGCCAACAGATAAGACTAGAGGTTGTGAACTAATAGAATGGGGGAGTGTTCAGGAGAGGTGAGATTTAGAAATCCAAAGAGAAAGGCCAAGATATCACAACAGTATAGGATTGTGGGTAAAGACAAGCAGAATGGGACAGGAAGGGACAAAGAGTTTAACAGAAATTGTACATCAGCAAATAAGATCATTGAAGGGAATAGAAGCAAAAAAATGAAATTAAACGTTCTATATCTGAATGTGCGAAGCATCTGCAATAAGATAGATGAACTAATGGCACAAATAGAGGTACATGATTTAGATCTAATCACCATTACAGAGACATGGTCACATGGTGATTAGGGTTGGGAAATAAATATTCCAGTATTTTGGAAAGACAGACAGAATAGGGATCCAGGGTGAGCTAGCAAATTGGATACAAAATTGGCTTGGTGATAGGAGGCAGAGGGTGGTAGTGGAGGGTTGTTTTTCAGATTGGAGGCAGATGACCAGTGGTGTGCCGCAGGGATTGGTGCTGGGCCCACTGTTGTTTGTCATATATATTAATGACTTGGATGTGAATGTAAGGGACATGATTAGTAAGTTTGCAGATGACACCAAAATTGGTAGTATAGTGGACAGTGAAAAAGGTTGTCTAAGGTTACAACAGGATGTAGATAAACTGGGAAAGTGGGCAAGGGATTGGCAAATGGAATTTAACGCAGACAAGTGTGAAGTGATGCATTTTGGGAAGTTAAATCAGGGCAGGACATATACAGTGAATGGCAGGGCCCTGGGGAGTGTTCTTGAGCAGCGAGACCTTGGGGTGCAAGTACATGGTTCCCTGAAAGTGGCAACACAGGTAGAGAGGGTGGTGAAGAAGGTGTATGGCATGCTTGCCTTCATCGGCCGAGGCATTGAGTACAAGAGTTGGGACGTCATGTTACAGTTGTACATAACGTTGGTTAGGCCGCATTTGGAGCTTATGTGATTAAGCTAGAGAGGGTGCAGAAAAGATTCACAAGGATGTTGCCTGGTTTGGAGGGCTTGAGTTATAAAGAGAGATTGGATAGGCTGGGTCTGTTTTCCCTGGAGTGAAGGAGGCTGAGAGGGGACATGATAGAGGTATATAAAATTATGAGAGGCATAGATAGGGTAGATAGCCAGAGTCTGTTTCCCATGGTAGTGCTGACTAAAACTAGAGGGCATAGATTTAAGGTGAGAGGGAGGAGGTTTAAAGGGGATCAAAGGGGTAAATTTTTCCACACAAAGAATAGTGGGTATCTGGAATGAGCTGCCTGAGGAGGTGATGGAGGCAGGAACAGTAGCAACATTTAAGAGGCATCTGGACAGGTACTTGAATGAGCAAGGCATAGAGGGATATGGAATTAATGCAGGCAGGTGGGATTAGTATAGATAGGCATTATGGTTGGCAGGGACGCTGTGGGCCGAAGGGCCTGTTTCTTTGCTGTACGACTCTATGACTCTAATAGCAAAAGAGAAGGGGTAGGACTAAGAGTAAAGAATGACATAAGGGCATTAGTGAGAAAGGATCTGGCCTCAGAAGATCATGAAGTAGAATCAGTCTGGTTGGAAATAAGGACTAGCAAGAATCAGAAAACAATGTTGAGAGTAGTTTATAGGCCCCCGAACAGTAGTTATACCGTTGGACAGGGCATTAAAGAAGAAATTATTGGAGC
The DNA here is from genome assembly GCF_036365525.1 of Heterodontus francisci. Lineage (NCBI taxonomy): Eukaryota > Metazoa > Chordata > Chondrichthyes > Heterodontiformes > Heterodontidae > Heterodontus > Heterodontus francisci. The sequence goes on along the minus strand of NC_090375.1, from coordinate 162,384,160 downwards.
TTGTAACAAAGGCAATATAATAATTGTGGTGGACTTTAATCTTCATATAGACTGGGCCAATGAACTTGGCAGGAGTGGTCTAGAAGATGAGTTTGTAGAATGTTTTCAGCACAATTTCTTGGAGCAATACGTTGTTGTGGAGCCAATTAGGGATAAAACTATTGTAGATCTGTGTAATGAAGCAGGGTTAATAAGCAATGTCATAGCAAAAGATCTACTGAGCAACAAGTGATCATAATGCCTTTGAATTCCACGTTAAGTTTGAAAGTGACATGCACCAATCACAAACAAGAATCTTAAACTTAAACAAAGCCAATTATGTCGGCATGAGAGGAGAACTGGCTAATGTATGGCAGTAAATGAACAGTGGGAAACCTTTAAAGGAACAATTCAAAATGTTCAACAAAAATACATTGTTTTGAAAAACAAAAACTCAGCCAGAAAGACCCATCTGTGCCTCACTCGGGAAGTTAAGGATAGTTTTAGATTAACAGAAAAGGCTTACAATGTAGCAAAAAAGAGTAGCAAGTCTGAGGATTGGGAGTGTTTTAGAAACCAGCAAAGGGCCATCAAAAAGTTGATAAAAAAGGATAAAATAGAACATGAGAGTAGACAGGAACATTTAAAAAAAAGATTGTAAGAGCTTTTATAGGTATATTAAAAGGAAGAGAGTAGCTAAAGTAAACATTTGTCCCTTGGAAGCAGAGACAGGAGAAATTATCATGGGGAATGAGGAAATGGCAGAGGCATTGAACAAATATTTTGCACCTGTTGTCACAGTAGAAGACATAAGTTCCATACCAGAAATAGGCAGTAATCTAGGAGCTAAAAAGAGTGACAAAATTAAGGAAATTCATATTAGCAGAGAAGAAGTATTGGAGAAACTTAAGGGACTAAAATCTGACAAATCTCCAGGACCTGATGGCCTACATCCTAGGGTTCTAAAACAGATAGCTGCCGATATAGTGGGTACACTAGCTAGAATTTTCCAAAATTCCTTAGATTCGGGAATGGTCCCACCAGATTTGAAGTTGGCAAACGTTACACTGCTTTTCAAGAAAGAAGGGACAGACAAAACAGAGAACTACAGGCCAGTTAGCCGAACATCAATAGTTGGGAAAATGTTGGAATCTATTATTAAGGACATCTTAACAATGCACTTAGAAAAGCACAGTATGATCAGAACAAGTCAGCATGATTTTACTAAAGGGAAATCCTGTTTGACAAATTTATTAGAGCATTTTGAGGATGTAATTAGTAGGGTAGATATAGGGGAACCAGTAGATGTAGTATACCTGGATTTCCAAAAGGCATTCGATATGGTGTCACATAAAAGGTTAATTGGCAAGATAAGGGCTCATGGAGTTGGGGGCAATATATTACATGGATAGATGATTGGTTAATGGATAGGAAGTAACAAGTGGGCATAAACAGGACATTTTCAAGTTGTCAGGCAGTGAATAGTGGAGTGTGACCAGGATCAGTGCTGGAGCCTCAAGCTATTTACAATCTATATTAATGACTTAGATGAAGAGACAGAGAGTAATATATTTAAGTTTTCTTATGATACAAAGGTAGGTGGAAAGGTAAGCTGTGGAGAGGACACAGAGAGGCTGCAAAGAGATATAGACAGGTTAAGTGAGTGGGCAACAAGATGGCAAATGGAGTATAATGCAGGGAAGTGTGAAATTATTCACTGGTCGTAAGAATAGAAAAGCAGAATATGTTTTTAAAGGTGTGAAACTTGTAAAGTGTCGATGTTTAAAACGATTTGGGTGCACTTGTACAAGGAATGCAGAAAGTTAACATGCAGGTACAGCAAACAATTCAAAAGGCAAATGGCTTGTTGGCCTTTATTGCAAGGGGAGTGGAGTACAATAATAGGGAAGTATTGCTACAATTGTACAGGGTTTTGGTGAGACCACATCTGGAATACAGTGTGCAGTTTTGGTCTCCACATTTAAGAAAGGATATACTTGCATTGGAGGTAGTGCAGCAAAGGTTCACTAGATTGGTCCTTGGGATGAGGGGGTTGTCCTATGATGAGAGACTAAGTAAATTGGGCCTGTATTCTCTGGAGTTTAGAAGAATGAGAGGTGATCTCATTGAAACATATAAGATTCTAAAGGGGCTGGATAGGGTAGACACTGAGAGATTATTTCCACTGTGGTATTTGTTCTGCTTTCCAGTGGCATTTCTGTCAGTTTGGCTTACAGTAGGGTTTGAAAACATCCGGTATCCCTGAGAATGGTTATCTCCTTGTCTGGTACCTGGGACACAAAAGGAGTCATTTTTCCTTTGTATAAAATGTTCTGGTATGTGCTCTGCTCTTGAGTTCTATTAGAACTCAGGCTTAGCACATTCAAAGCCACAGACACGGGCTTGACTGCAGCGCTTCCTGTTGATTTTTTTGGCATACCAACAATTTGCCTGCATATACTCAGATTTGCCGCACCGGAAGCATTTCGGGCAGACCCCTACTGGTTTATCACCTGGATTCCTTTTTTTCAAAGTTGGAGAATGGTCTGGTTTTCATTCCCTACTCTCCTTTTCTCTCGAGCCCATTTCTGCTTCTTCTGCATCCCTGCTTTCTCACCCTCGTTCGTAAGAGTTACTAGACCCAAATTTATTCTGAGTTAGGGATTTGTGTATTAATTCATAATTATTCTCTGTTTTTGCAACCTCCCTTACTCTTGTGACTCTTTGTTTTTCGATGTGGGTTCTTATACTAATTGGGATGCTATTTTTGAATTCTTCCAGCAACATCACTTCTCTCAAATTTTCATGTGAGGATTCCAGCTTGAGAGACTGTATCCAGCCATCAAAAGCCATATATTTAATTCTTTCGAATTCAATGTAAGCATGTGTGGGTCTTTCTGGGTGTGTCAGAATTTCTGTCTATATGCCTCTGATACCAGCTCATATGCATTTAGAATTGCAGTTTTAGTTTGTTCATAATGAGAGGAGCTTTCTTCGGATAACAGGGAAAAAGTTTCACCAGCCCTATCTACAAAGTTGACTTATAAGAGGAGTGTCCACAATTTTTTCAGACATATTAGCCTATTTTCTCAAATGAGACAAAATATGACTCAACCTCCACCTCATTAAATTTTGGCACTAGTCCTGAGTGTCTCAGTACTTCAAAGTTTTGCTCTGATTTGGGTTCAGGTTTGAGTGGTTTGCAGCATTGTTAACCCAAACGTTCTCGCTGCTTCCTCTCTTTGCATCTCTCTTTCATCTCTCTCCTTCTGAAACTGCAACTCTCTTTCCTCTTTTTCCTACTGAAACTGCGTCTCCTCCGTTTTCAGTTGAAACTCGATTCTAGCTAGAATTATTCTTTTCAGATGCTGCTTCCATACTGACTTCATCTCATTCAGGGGTAAGTTTAAAATGGTTAGCTAGACTTTTCACCAGTTCATTTTTCTTTGCTTTTATTCTGAAAATGCTTCCCACCTCCATAGCTAAGCTTTTTAAATCTTAATATGTAATTTGTTAACTTATCATGGGATATTACTCCCTGCTTTACAAACTCCTTAGCATTAAATGTGGCCATCTCTTTTGTTTCTAGCACCATAGAGAAAAAACAGAAGAATACAAGAAGATTTTTTTGTTTATTTCTCCACAATTTTAGAGGTCAATTTTCCTCCCGTTTTCCAAATGTCTCATTTGTCTGCTGGTTCAGATCCTGGCTTCGAGCCCCCAATTAGTCACAGCCACAAGGTGCAATGTGGGTGGTTCCCACTGTTCAACTCCCCATCTGACCACAGTAAGTGTTTTATTATTAGGGTTTAATCCCCTTGGTGTTTTATTTTTCAAATAAACAGACAGTGACAGGTTTTCTTGTACGTTTAAAAAATCAGAAAATCACTTGTTTATTGATCAATACACCTTATCCCAAAATTGTCACAACCACTCACACACACACACACACACACACACACACACACACACACACACAAACACATACACACACACTCACACACACACACATACACACAGAAGAGACAGATATAGGGGAAAAAAAGGAAGGTGACTTTTTGTTGGGGGGAGGTCATGATAATCCTAATGAATTCTCTTGGAAATCAAGTTCTCGATGGGTGCAGGCCTGAGATGATTGTAGATTTCTCTCTTGATTGAAAGTTCAATTGAAGATGATGGATCACTTCTAGTTCACTGCTGCCTAATGCAGATGTAGGATTCTACAGCAAGGCCTTCTGACTTGTTGGAAAACAAGTTGCTGGATGTTGCTTCTCTCTCTTTCTCTCTGGACCTCTCTCTTTCGGCTGTCTTTTTTAGGGTAAAGCTGTGTTACTTCTCACCTCCTGATAGGAGATGTTCTGAACTCTACCCCATGGTGATCACTCAATGGCCCAGGATGTGGTATTTTCACACCTTCTTTATTTCAGAAGAAGATGTTCAATTCCGTAGTGTTTTAGGATGGGTACAATTGGCACCATATGCTTTGAAGATTTGTCCTTTGTCTTTCCCAGACAGTTTGAATACACAAAAGCCAATCCCTTTTTCTTTGGTGGCCACTTTGGACCATTGTTCACTTTTTAAAATAAAGGTTCATTTTTAAAAGACAAAGTTAGTTTTTCATAACTCTTCAGAGTTAGTCTATAATTTGTATCATCGCACTTCTGGTGTGCATGACAAAGAGCTATGGTCACATTGGTATTGCACTAATGGGGAAGGGGGAGGTCAGCAGCTTACAATTGAGGCAAAATGGAACCTAGCATATGGACAATGATGGCTAAATGGCTAATGAATTGCACAAAATAACTTTTAATTGATGGCAACATTACATATGTTATACATATTAGTGGGAGGTGGTGGCATAGTGGTATTGTCACTGGACTAGTAACCCAGAGACCCAGGGTATTCCTCTGGGGACATGGGTTCGAATCCCACCATGGCAGAAGGTGGAATTGGAATTCAATTAATAAAAAAAAAATCTGGAATTAAAAAGCTTGTCTAATGAAACCATTGTTGATTGTCACAAAAACCCATCTGGTTCACGAATGCCCTTTAGGGATGGAAATCTGCTGTCCTTACCTAGTCTGGTCTACATGGACTCCAGACCCTCAGCAATGTGGTTGACCCTTGAATGCCCTCTGAAATGGCCTAGCAAGTCACTCAGTTGTACCTAACCACTAAAAAGTCAATAAGGAATGAAACCGGATGGATCACCCGACATCGAACTAGGCACCAGAAATGACAATGGCAAATCCAGCCCTGTAGACCCTGCAAAGTCCTCCTTAGTAACAGCTGGGGGCTTCTGCCAAAGTTGGGAGAGCTGTCCCACAGACTAGTCAAGCAACAGCCTGACATAGTCATTCTCATGGAATCATACCTTACAGACAATGAACCAGGCATCACTATTACCATCCCTGAGTATGTCTTGACCCAGCAGAGGTGGCGGCACAGTGGTATACAGTCAGAAGGGAGTTGCCTTGGGAATCCTCAAAATCGATTCTGGACCCCATGAAGTCTCATGGCATCAGGTCAAACATGGGCAAGGAAACCTCCTGCTGATGAATCAGTACTCCTCCCTGTTGAACACCATTTGGAGGAAGCACTGAGGGTGGCAAAGATGCAGAATGTACTCTGGGTGGGGGACTGCAATGTCCATCACCAAGGGTGGCTTGGTTGCACCACTACTGACCGAGCTGGCCGTGTCCTAAAGGACATAGCTGCTAGACTGGGTCTGCAGGAGGTGGTGAGGGAAAACACATACTTGACCTCATTCTCACCAATCTGCCTGCTATAGATGCATCTGTCCATGACTGTATTGGTAGGAGACGACGTCCCGTCTTCAAATTGAGGATACCCTCCACCGTGTTGTGTGGAACTACCACCGTGCTAAATGGGATAGATTTTGAACAGATCTAGCAATGCAAAACTGGGCATCCATGAGGCGCTGTGGACCATCAGCAGCAGCAGAATTGTACTCAACCACAATCTGTAACCTCATGGCCCGGCATATCCCCCACTCTACCATTACCATCAAGCCAGGAGACCAACCCTGGTTCAATGAAGAGTGCAGGAGGGCATGCCAGGAGCGGCACCAGGCATACCACAAAATGAGGTGTCAACTTGGTGAAGTTACAACCCAGGACTACCTGCGTGCCAAAGAGCAGAAGCAGCGTGCGATAGACAGAGCTAAGCAATCCCAAAAGCAACGGATCAGATCTAAGCTCTCAGTCCTGCCACATCCAGTCGCGAATGCTGGTGGACGATTAAACAACTAACTGGAGGAGGTGGCTCCACAAATATCCCCATCATCAATGATGGGAGAGCCCAACACATCAGTGCAAAAGATAAGGGTGAAGCATTTGCAACAATCTTCAGCCAGAAGAGCCGAGTGGATGATCCATCTTGGCCTCCTTCTGAGGTCCCCAGCATCACAGATTCCAGTCTTCAGTCAATTCGATTCACTCCACGTGATATCAAGAAACTGCTGAACGCACTGCATACTGCAAAGGCTATGGGCTCGGACTACATTCTGGCAATAGTACTGGAGACCTGTGCTCCAGAACTAGCAGTGCCCCTAGCCAAGCTAGTACAGCTATAACACTGGCATCTACCCAGCAAAGTGAAAAATTGCCCAGGGGTTGTTCCTGTACACAAAAAAGCAGGACAAATCCAACCGGGTCAATTACCGCCCCATCAGTGCACTCTCGATCATCAGTAAAATGATGGAAGGGGTCGTCAACAGTGCTATCAAGCGGCACTTGCTCAGCAATAACCTGCTCACTGACACTCAGTTTGGGTTCTGCCAGGGCCACTCAGCTCCTGACCTCATTACAGCCTTGGTTCAAACATGAACAAAAGAGCTGAACTCCAGAGGTGAGGTGAGAGTGACTGCCCTTGACATCAAGGCAGTATTTGACCGAGTATGGCATCAATGAGCTCTAGCAAAACTGGAGTCAATAGGAATCAGGGGGAAAACTCTCCACTGGTTGGAATCATATCTAGCACAAAGGAAGATGGTTGTGGTTGTTGGAGGTCAATCATCTCAGTCCCAGGACATCACTGCAGGAGTTTCTCAGGGTAGTGACCTAGGCCCAACCATCTTCAGCTGCGTCATCAATGATCTTCCCTCCATCATAAGATTAGAAATGGGGATGTTCGCTGATGATTGTGCAATGTTCAGCACCATTTGTGACTCCTCAGATATTGAAGCGGCCTGTTCCCAGATGCAGCAAGACCTGGACAACTTTCAGGTTTCAGCTGATAAGCGTCAAGTAACATTAGCAGCACACAAGTGCCAGGCAATGACTATCTCAAACAAGAGAGAATCTAACCATCTCCCCTTGACATTCAATGGCATTATGATCACTGAATCCCCCCCACTATCAACATCCTGGGGATTACCATTGACCAGGAACTGAACTGAGCAGCCATATAATTGCTGTGATTACAAGAGCTAGGTCAGAGGCTAGAAATTCTGCAGCGAGTAACCCACCTCTTGACTCCACAAAGCCTGTCCACCATCTACATGGCACAATTCAGGAGTGTGATGGAATATTCTCCACTTGTCTGGATGAATGCAGCTCCAACAACAATCAAGAAGCTCGACAATCAGCAGCCGCTTGATCCACCACCTTAAACATTCTCTCCCTCCACCACCGATGCACAGTGGCAGTAGTGTGTACCATATACAAGATACACTGCAGTAACTCACCATTCTTCCTTCAGCTGCACCTTCCAAACTCAAAACCTCTTACACCTAGATGGACAAAGGAAGCAGACACGTGGGAACACCACCATCTGCAAGTTCCCCTCCAAGCCAGACACCATCCTGACTTAGAATCATAAAAAGTTTATGGCACACAAAGAGGCCACTTGGCCCATCATGTCTGCGCTGGCCGAAAACCGAGCCACCCAGTCTATTCCCACCTTCCAGCATTTGGTCGGTAGCCCTGCAGATTATGGCACTTGAGTTGCATATCCAGACACCTTTTAAATGAGTTGAGGGTTTCTACCTCTACTACCCTTACAGGCAGTGAGTTCCAGACCCCTATCACGATGCCTTTCCATATGACATGGAAATATAATCGTTCCTTCACTGTCGCTGGATCAAAATCCTGGAACTCCCTTCTGAACAGCACCGTGGGAGTACCCACACCAGATGGACTGCAGCCGTTGAAGAAGGCATCTCACCAGCACCTTCACAAGGGCAAGTAGGGATGGGCAACAAATGTCGGCCTTGCCTGCAATGTCCACATTCCATGAAATGAATAAAAAAATGTATTCTAGCCTTGCCCTGCGTCTATAAGCATTTATTACCCTCTTTGTCCATATTAGGCCCCACTCCACATCTTACTACCTGCTTACTATTTACATGCCGGTAGAAGATTTGTGGGTTCCCTTTTATGTTGACTGTCATTCTATTCCCATATTCTCTCTTTGCCAGTCTTATTTTCCTCTTCAGCCCCCCACTCAACTTATTGTATGTGGTCTGCTTCTCACTTGAAGAATTCTCCTGACATAGATCAGACATCCTCTTTTTTTGTTTCGTCATAATCTCTATCTCTTTTGTCATCCAAGGACCCTTGTTTTTAGTTCCCTTACCTTTCGCCCTTGTTGGAATGTACCTAGCCTGTAGCAAGGCATCTCTTCCTTAGAGATAAACTATTGTTCCATTACAGTTTTCTCTGTTAGTCTTTGGTTCCATTTTACCCTGGCTAGATCCTTTTACATCGCATTGAAGTTAGCCCTCTTCCAATCAAGATGTTCCACCTTATATCGTTCCTTGTTTTTCTGCATTACGTGTCTAAACCTCATGATACAATGATCGCTCTTGCCCAAGTTCTCCCCCATAGACACTAGGTCCACTTGGCCCATCTCAGTTCCCAGCACCAGATTCAGCAATGACGCCTTTCTAGTTGGGCCAACAACATATTGAAAAAGGAAATTCTCCTGAACACATTTCAGAAATTCCTTTCCCTCCTTACCCTTTAATTTCACATTATCCCAATTGATATTTGTGTAATTGAATTCCCCAGTATCACCACTCTATAGTTCTTGTGCATCTCTGTGATTTTCCTGCAGATTTGATCCTTTATCTCTCTCTCACTATTTGGAGGACTATATAATACCCCTAGTAACATGATCATACTATTTTTGCTTCTCAACTCTAACCAAATGGATTCTGCCCTTGCCCCCTCAAGGACATCCCCTCTTTCCAACACTACAATGTCTTCTCTAATCAGTACTGCCACCTCAGCTCCCTTTTTTCCTTCTCTGTCTTTTCTGAACACTTTATATCCTTGTGTATTCAGTGCCCCATCCTCATCATTTTTAAGCCACGTTTCCATTATTGCTGCTACATCATATTCCCAAACTGTTATTTGTGCTTGTAGCTCACCAGTCTTATTCACCACACTTTGTGCATTTACATACATGCATTGTAATCCTGTCTTTGCATTCCTTGTAGTCCTTCTCAGTCTGCTCCTGGCTCACTCCCTTCCCCCTCTCCTGCTCCTCCATTCAATAAGATCATGGCTGATCTGTTTGTGTCTCAAATTCCACACTCCCATCTACCCCGATAACCTCTGATTCCATTGCCTAACAAGAATCTATCTACCCCCTCTCTTAAAATTATTCAATGACCCTGCCTCCACCACCTTCTGAGGCAGAGTTCCAAAGTCGTACAGCCCTCAGAGAAAAGAATTTCTCTTCATCTCTGTCCTAAAAGGGTGACCCCTAATTTCAAAACAGTGCCCCCTAGTTCTGGACTCCCCCTCAAGAGGAAATATCCTTTCCACATCCACTTTGTCAAGACCTTTCAGGATCTTCTATACTTCATTCAAGTCTCCCCTCACTCTTCTAAACTCTAGTGAAAACAAGCTCAGTCTGTCCTACCTTTCCTCATAAGACAACCCACTCATTCCAGGTATAAATCTAGTAAACCTCCTCTGAACCGCCTCCAATGCATTCACATCCTTCCTCAAATAACGAGACCAAAACTGCACATAGTATTCGAGATGTGGTCTCACCAATGCCCTCTATAACTGAAGCATAACATCCTTACTTTTATTTTCTATTCCTCTTGTAATAAAGGATAGCATTCCATTACCCTTCTTTATTACTTGCTATTCCTGTATACTAACTTTCTGTGACTCATGCACGAGAACACCTAGATCCCTCTGCACCTCCGAGTTCTGCAGTCGCTCTTTGTGTAAGTAATACTGCTCTTTTATTCTTCCTGCCAAAGTGAACAACTTCACATTTTCCCACATTATACTCCATCTGCCAGATTTTTGCCCACTCACTCAACCCATCTATATCAGTCTGCAACTTCCTTATGTCCTCCTTATGTCCTGCTGAATATTCTGCAGCCTCTCTGTGCCGTCCTTTACCCTGGCACCAGGGAGGCAACACACCATGCGGGACTCACAATGACATTTACAGAAATTCCTGTGTGTCCCCCTGACTATGGAATCTCCCATACAATTGCATTTCTACACTTTGCTGCTCACTCCTGTGCAGTCCCTTGCTCGTTGGTGCCATGGTCTGGACTGTACTCCTTCAGGGTATTGTCACTCCCAGCAGTCTCCAATGCTGAGTATCGGTTTGACAGCAGCACACACCCTGAAGACACCTGGTATATAAAAAAAATTAAAAGATTTATGAATATTTGCCTGTACCTCAAGATGGCTGGAACATATAGAGGTGGAAGTTATGTTACAGTTATATAGAGCTGTTGTTAGAGCCTTATTCAAAGTACTGTTTTCAGTTCTGAGTACTGCACCTCAAGAAGGATATATTGGCCTTGGAGAAGGTGCAGCGCAGATTCACTAAAATAATACCAGGGTGAAAAGGGTTAAACTATGATGACAAGCTGCATAACCTAGGTTTGTATTCCCTTGAGTAAAGGTTAAGACGTAATCAAATTGAGGTGTTTAAGATGTTTAATGCATTTTATAGGTTAGATAGAAAAGAACTATTTCCTCTGGTGGGTAATCCACAACAAGGGAACATAACCTTAACTTAAGAGCTAGGTTATTCAGTGGCGATGTCAGGAAGCAGCTGTTCACACAAAGAAGAGTTGAAATCTGCAACTATCTGCCAAAAAAGCTGTTGAGGCTACGTTCATTGAAAATTTTGAAACTGTGATTGATAAAGTTTATTTAGGCAAGGATATTAAGGGTTATGGCACCAAAAGGAGGGGTGGGGGAGAGGATTAGATAGAGGGCTGAATTTTTCCAGCTACCGATCTCGTTGGCGAGCTTGAAAAACGATAGGGCACACGCGCAAGGTTTACTCCACAGAACCACCGCGATATTTAGTGTGGAAGGGTTGGCCGTTCCATCCCTGGGAATGGCATCCGGTGCCACTATGCAGGCGCCGGCGCCATTTTTAAAGGGCTTAGAGCCCTTACTGACAGTTTAAATTTTTAAAGGAACAGTTAATATTAAGGTGTTAATAATAATTAGAGAAATCATTCCTGCCCCTCTTCCACACCCCCAATAGCCTTACATGTGAATCCTGCCCTCTCCTCCCCCAAAATACTAACCTTGAGTATCTGACATCTCCCCCCGCCAAAGTTCAGAAACGTTTACCTTTACCCCTTCCCATCACCCCCTCAACCAATCAGGTAAGATTTTTTCCTTGCCCCCCCCCCACCCCCTTCCACACTGAAATACTTAACTCCTCCCCCGTCTCCACATTTTCGGGTCCCCCTGCCACAACCCCCACATCGGGGGGCTAGTAAATTCCAGCCCAGAGTTAAGGTACAGATAAGACATGATCTAATGGAATAACAGTGGAGGCTTGAGGAACTGAAGGCCGACTCCTATTCCTATGTTCCTATTAAGAGAGCAATAGAAAGGCTGATTGTTGACAGCAGCAGGATCAATCAAAATAAGAAAATAGCAAGAAACAAAATAGATGAAAGGCCAGATAGGTCCTTTAAGGGATACGTTAGGCTGAAATGTTATGAAAGAATCAGGAAAAAGCATGATTTGATAATAGATGATTAACCTTGATTCTCACATGAATCTTCATGAATTAATACTCTCGACAATACCAAACTGAATCACATTGGCCTGAGAATCGGTGATGGAGGAGGACCAGTAGTAGCAGACGCAGCAGTACAGAGAAGAGCAGGCTGCATGCCGGGCTGTTGCAAGAATGCCAAAAGGAGTTGAAACGAAGGAACCAATATCCATGCACCAGGTTCTACAGAAACTACACAACTTACCTCAATTTTACCGAGGAATTATGGCCCTGAACTTGATAGGGATGGGTTGTGTAAAAGGTAGGGTGGCGTCTCAATTGGGAAACCCAGAAATCTGGATTTCCCCGCATGCTGGAGAGTTTTGAATCCATAGTGTGTACAGTTTTTTTTTCATAGGTTCCCCATCCAGAAGTCAGCCTGAGTGACAGGCTTGGCTTCCAGTAATGTGGGAAGCACTCCGGGGCAGGCCGCAGTCCCGGGTGAACAGCCTGCAGTGGATACTCGGAGCATGGAGCTGTCTGATCCCTGACTGCAGGGGAGCGGGGTACAATCCCAGGGAGGGGTCTGATCTCTGACTCTGGTGGGGGGGGGCTATGATCCTGGGGTGGGGTCTGATCCCCAACCCTGGGGGACATAAGTTCTGAACCCTGACTCTGGGGGGCTTCTGCTACCCAACTCTGGGGAGGTGTGGAGCATCTGATCTCCGGCCCTGCGTACCTTTGCATTGGTGGGCTTTGATGGTGGCTGGGGGGGTGGGGGTGCGGGGTATGGGAGAGGGGGGAAGGATTCCTGCTCCTCCTAGCCCACATGTGGTGCTGTAAAGGCACTTACCTTCTCCCTGAAGCTCTCCTTCGCTTCCCTTCATCTATTGGGCTTCCTGAAGCCTGGGAAGTCTGGCTGGTGAGAGTTAAACCTGCAAAGAAGGTAAAATCTGTGGCTGTCAGCCTGATTAAAATATTAATTGATAGCCTTCCTTCTGGGAGCAGGTTGGCTGCCCGCCTCTTCTCCTGCCTCTGTTAAATCTGGAGGTGGGTGGGTTGGAAGCCAGTTGATGGCGGATTTGAGACTTCTAAAGTTTTAACAGTGGCGCAGTGGTTAGCACCGCAGCCTCACAGCTCCAGTGACCCGGTTTGATTCCGGGTACTGCCTGTGTGGAGTTTGCAAGTTCTCCCTGTGTCTGCGTGGGTTTTCTCCGGGTGCTCCGGTTTCCTCCCACAAGCCAAAAGACTTGCAGGTTGATAGGTAAATTGGTCATTATAAATTGTCACTAGTATAGGTAGGTGGTAGGGAAATATAGGGACAGGTGGGGATGTTTGGTAGGAATATGGGATTAGTGTAGGATTAGTATAAATGGGTGGTTGATGTTCGGCACAGACTCAGTGGGCCGAAGGGCCTGTTTCAGTGCTGTATCTCTAATCTAATCTAATCTTGCCCGACCCCAAAACATCTGTTTTTGGGGGGTAAGATTCAGCCCTAAGTACTAGGAGGCTCCAGGTCAGCAGCGGGGTTGTTACTGCCTTATATCAACTACTGCAACCAGACCTGGAAGCTAGACCTCTGGGTCTGGATTGGTCAAGGCTCTAGTAGATGATATGGTGCACTTTAACCAGTCAGCCGTTAACCCCTGAATCAAACAGGTTAGAAATGTGACCAATCAGCGTAGAACCAATTAGATTGACATTATGGAGTTTTCTCCCAGTTACCTTCAGGGGACATAAGGACTTATTTTGCTTTTTGTTATTTGCCTTATTCAGATTAACTAAATTAAGGGGAGTTTACGAGAGTGCAACTTGTGCACATTCTGTTGGGAAGAGTGAGGTTGATAATCTGAATATTAATTTCTATACTCTCATAAGTGCTTATTAGATATTTAACTAATTGCATGTCCAGCAGGTTTTGAAAAAAACATCATTAAAAATGTTTGTTTTTCTGGGAGCTATTGGCACCTCTGCATTCAGCTAAAATTGTTGTACAATGACTCTCACTGGTCAGTCGGAGAAGTACAGTAGTTCACATATTTTTCTGAACTCTCATTTTCTTATGAGGTTACTTGATGTTCTTCATAGGCAATATTAACATTAAGAACATAAGAAATAGGAGCCACATGGCCCCTTGAGTCTGCTCCGCCATTAAATAAGATTGTAGCTGAACTTATACATCAACTCCACTTTTCTGTTTGATCCCAATTATCTCTTGGTTCCTTTAGCGTCCAAACATCTACCATTCTCAGTTTGAATATACAACAACAACATGTAATTATATAGCACCTTTAGCATAATAAAACATCCCAAGGTGCTTCAAATGGCATTATAAAGTGAATAAGAAGATTTAGGCTTGGTCAAAGAGGCAGGCTTTAAGAAGCATCTTAAAGGAGGAAAGCGAGTTAGAGAGGCGGAGAGGTGTAGAGAGCTTAGGGCCGAGGCAACTGAAGGCAATTGGTACAGCAATTAAAATCAGGGATGCTCAAGAGGACAGAATTAGAGGAGCGCAGATATCTCAGAGGATATATACTCGATGACTGAACATCCATAGGAGATGGGGCAGAGAATGACAAAGATTAATAACCCTCTGAATGAATAAATTTCTCCTCATTTCTGTAATATTCTGTTACTATTAAGGCTTAGAACAGACTATCTGTAAGAGACTGACAGTTTCAGGGACTGGAGTTTATTTACATATGTCTGGCATCTATGGTTTCCACTCACACTCTACATGAGGTTCTGTACAAGTTCTGTAACATCACTTCCTGTGATGACACTCACAGATTATTTACATATTCCGCCCAGTAACAGCCCTATATTGCATGACACTACAATTTCAATCCTAAATGGCAACCCCTTGTCCTGAAACTGTTACCCCGTGTCCTTTCTTTTTCTTACCATTTAAATGTATTTATGAATGTATTTAAGAGTGGTAACTTGGTACAGTTTTATTAATACAGATGAAAATGAGTTTATCAAAAACATTTTAATAGGGATCCTCTGACGGTGTGTCCCTAATTTAAAATCCCAAAACATGATTTAAAAAATACTGATTCATTTAATAGTTACATTGGTGTACACTAGTCAGTTTCTGACTAAATGGCATACTTTTTGAAATGAGAAATCTTTGAAATTGTGCCTTTGGACCTAAGAAAATGAATGTAATTTGAAGAGCCTTCCCGAACCAACATAATCAGCAGAAACTTGCAATTTTAACCAGGGGGGGTGCATCACCAGTTTTGTGGGTAAGGCAAATTGAATCTTGAACCAATGTAAAAGCTTGAGGAAAACACAAACGTAAGTGGTTTTGGGCATAATTCACTTATGGTTAAAATTCCCCAATTGCTTATGCTAGTTGGGCTGATTCCACCCTAATTGTGCTGCTATTACTGTCTGAAAGAAGTAGAAACTATACCCCTTTATGTCCATTAATCCATTGGTTCTCAAGCTTATTTGGTTGAAGGACCCCTTTCCAAACGATTTAGAAATCAAGGACCATTATCGAAATTAGAATAATTATAATAATATGGTTGAATTTAGAATACAGATGGAGAGTGTGAAGATAAAATCCAATACCAGGGTCCTGCGCTTGAACAAGGGGGACTACAATAGAATGAGGGAGGACTTGGCTAAAGTAGACTGGAAACAAAGATTTTATGGTGGGACAGTTGACGAGCAGTGGAGGACTTTCAAAGCAATTTTTCAAAGTGCTCAGTAAAAGTATATTCCAGTGAAAAGGAAGGACTGGAAGAAAAGGGGTAATCTGCCATGGGTGTCTAAGGAAATAAGGGAGGCTATCAAATTGAAAGAGAAGGCATACAAAGTGGCCAAAAACAGCATGAAACTAGAAGATTGGGAAAACTTTAAAGGTCAACAGAAAGCCACAAAAAGAGCTCTGAAGAAAAGTAAGAAGGAACATGAGAAAAAACTAGCACAGAATATAAAGACAGATAGCAAAAGTTTCTATAAATATATAAAACGAAAAAGAGTGGCTAAAATAAACGTTGGTCCTTTAGAGGATGAGAAGGGGAATTTAGTTATGGGATATGATGAAATGGCCGAGGCATTGAACAGGTATTTTGTATCGGTCTTCACAGTGGAAGACATTAATAACATGCCAGTAATTGACAAAGAGACGAACGTAGGTGAGGACCTGGAAACAATCATTATTACGGAAGAGGTAGTGTTGGGCAAGCTAATGGAGCTAAGGATTGATAAGTCTCCTGGCCCTGATGGAATGCATCCCAGGGTACTAAAAGAGATGACGGGAGAAATAGCAGGTGCACTGGCGGTAATTTTCCAAAATTCGCTGGACTCTGGGGTAGTCCCAGCTGATTGGAAAACAGCAGATGTGACGCCACTGTTTAAAAAGGGAGGTAGACAAAAGATGGGGAATTATAGACAGGTTAGCTTAACCTCTGTAGTGGGTAAGATGCTTGAGTCTATTATCAAGGAAGAAATAGCAGGGCATCTCAATAGAAATTGTCCCGTTGGGCAGACGCAGCATGGGTTCATGAAGGGCAGGTCATGCTTGACAAATCTTTTGGAATTCTGTGATGACATTACGAGCAAGGTGGACAATGGGGACCCAGTGGATGTGGTGTACCTAGATTTCCAAAAGGCCTTCAACAAGGTGCCGCACAAGAGGCTGCTGCATAAGATAAGGATGCATGGCGTTAGGGGTAAAGTATTAGCATGCATAGAGGATTGGTTGACTAACAGGAAGCAGAGAGTGGGGATAAATGAGTGCTATTCTGCTTGGCAATCAGTCACTAGTGGTGTGCCTCAGGGATCGGTGTTGGGACCGCAATTATTTACAATTTATACAGATGATTTGGAGTTGGGGACCACGTGTAGGGTGTCAAAGTTTGCAGATGACACTAAGATGAGTGGCAGAGCAAAGTGTGCAGATGACTGTGAAACTTTGCAGAGGAACATAGATACATTGAGTGATTGGGCAAAGGTCTGGCAGATGGAATACAATGTTAATAAATGTGAAGTCATTCATTTCGGTAGGAGTAACAGTAAAAAGGATTGTTACTTGAATGGTAAAAAGTTGCAGCATGCTGCTATGCAGAGGGACCTGGGTGTCCTTGTGCATGAATTGCAGAAGGTTGGTCTGCAGGTACAGCAAGTAATTTGGAAGGCAAATGGAATTTTGTCCTTCATTGCTAAAGGGATTGAGTTTAAAAGCAGAGAGGTTATGTTGCAGCTGTATAAGGTACTGGTGAGGCCGCACCTGGAGTACTGTGTGCAGTTTTGGTCTCCTTACTTGAGAAAGGATATACTGGCACTGGAGAGGGTGCAGAGGAGGTTCACTAGGTTGATTCCGGAGTTGAGGGGGTTGGTTTATGAGGAGAGACTGAGTAGATTGGGATTATATTCATTGGAATTCAGAAGAATGAGGGGGGATCTCATAGAAACATATAAAATTATGAAGGGAATAGATAAGATACAAGTAGAGAGGATTTTTCCACTGGCAGGTGAAGCTAGGGCAAGAGGGCATAGCCTCAAGATTAGAGGGAGCAGATTTAGGACTGAATTAAGAAGGAACTTCTTCACCCAGAGGGTTGTTAATCTATGGAATTCCTTGCCCAGTGAAGTAGTTGACGCTTCGTCAGTCAACGTTTTTAAAGCTAAGGTAGATATCTTTTTGAACAAAAAAGGAATTAAGGGATACGGTGAGAGTGCGGGTAAGTGGATCTGAGTCCATGAAAAGATCAGCCATGGTCTTATTGAATGGCGGAGCAGGCTCGAGGGGCCGGACGGCCTACTCCTGCTCCTAGTTCTTATGATCTTATGATAATAATATAATACTCATCGAGTATTCATAGTATGAAAGCGCTGCATGTAAAGAGTGTTTTAATAATGCTATTAAGAAAACAAATATTTACCTACAGATAACAGTGAGATGGATGTGTCTGCTTCTCACTGTAAAGTCTGTCTATCCTTGGTAGGAGTACAGAGACAGCAGGAGCCCAGAGAAAGCAGGAACCTGAAGAGAGCAGGAGCCCAGGGAGAGAAGAGCTTGGAGAAGGCATTAGGGAAAGCACAGTCTGGAGAGAGCAGAAGAATATGGAATGTGGTGTCTGGAGAAAGCAGGAATGCTGACAGAGCATGAGCAGGAGCAGAAAAAAGCAGGAGCATGGAGAGAGCAGAGCATGGTGAAAGCTCAAGGGGAGTGAGGGGAAAGTAGATGCACTGTGGGAGCAGAGCACAGAGAGAGCAGGAGCATGGGAAAAGCAGAGTACGAAGAAACCAGGAATGAGCAGGAGCGTGGAGACAGCAGGAGCATGGAGAGAGCTGGAACCAGGAGACAGCAGGAGCTGGGAGAGAGCAAAAGCATGGGGAGAGTAGAGCCCAGAGAAAGCAAGAGCCCAGAGAAAACAGGAGCATGGAGAGAGCAGAGCATGGAGAAAGCACGAGGGAGCAGGGGGAGAGCAGGAGCACTATGGGAACAGAGCACAGAAAGAGTAGTGGCATGGCAGAGCAGAATACGAAGAAAGCAGGAGTATGGAGACAGCAGGAGTATGGAGACAGCATGGTTTGGGGTGGTAGCAGAAGCACAGAGGGACCACTTAGAGGAGCAGGCAGAAAGCAGGAGCACAGGAGGAGCAGAGTACGCCTCTGGCTGCCGCTCACTCACTTACTCTTTAACATAGCGCCCTGGGTGGTCACCTGTAAGGCCAGCCCTGCATTGCAGACCCTCTGGCCAGCAGGGGTCCACAGACCCCAGTTTGAGAACCACTACGTTAATCCTACATCTTCTCCTCTTAATTCAAACATAGTTCAGATGCTTCTTAATTGTGTTTCTCTAGCTTAAAAAATAAATTGCCAGCTAAGTACTGATCAACAGGGAATTCAGCCTCTTGTTATTGATATGCAGACACAAAGTGATATTCTCATACAACATAATAATAAAAGCAAAATACTGCGGATGCTGGAAATCTGAAACAAAAACAAGAAATGCTGGATTCACTCAGCAGGTCTGGCAGCATCTGTGGAAAGAGAAGCAGAGTTAACGTTTCGGGTCAGTGACCCTTCTTCGGAACTGACAAATATTAGAAAAGTCACAGATTATAAACAAGTGAGGTGGGGGTTGGGCAAGAGATAACAAAGGAGAAGGTGCAGATTGGACCAGGCCACATAGCTGACCAAAAGGTCACAGAGCAAAGGCAAACAATATGTTAATGGTGTTTTGAAAGACAAAGCATTAGTACAGATTAGGTGTGAATATACTGAATATAGAACATCAGCAAGTGCAAACCTGAAGAAAAACAACCTGAAAAAAACAGTGGGTAAGCAAACTGAACAAACTAAGATGAAATGAAATAAATGCAAAAAATGTAAAAAGGAATGCAAAAAAAAGGAAGAAAAAATAACTAAAAATGACTAAAAATGAAAGTAAAGTGGGGGGCTGTCATGCTCTGAAATTATTGAACTCAATGTTCAGTCCGGCAGGCTGTCGTGTGCCTAATCGGTAGATGAGATGCTGTTCCTCGAGCTTGCGTTGATGTTCACTGGAACACTGCAGCAATCCCAGGACAGAGATGTGAGCATGAGAGCAGGGGGGAGTGTTGAAATGGCAAGCAACCGGAAGCTCAGGGTCCTGCTTGCGGACTGAGCGGAGATGTTCCGCAAAGCGGTCACCCAGTCTGCGCTTGGTCTCCCCAATGTAGAGGAGACCACACTGTGAGCAGCGAATACAGTATACTACATTGAAAGAAGTACAAGTAAATCGCTGCTTCACCTGAAAGGAGTGTTTGGGGCCTGGGATAGTGAGGAGAGAGGAGGTAAATGGGCAGGTATTACACCTCCTGCGATTGCAAGGGAAGGTGCCCTGGGACGGGGACGAGGTGGTGGGGGTAATGGAGAAGTGGACCAGGGTGTCGCGGAGGGAACGATCCCTTCGGAATGCTGACAGGGGAAGGGAGGGGAAGATGCGACTGGTAGTGGCATCACGCTGGAGGTGGCGAAAATGGCGGAGGATGATCCTTTGGATATGGAGGCTGGTGGGATGAAAAGTGAGGACAAGGGGAACCCTGTCACGGTTCTGGGAGGGAGGGGAAGGGGTGAGGGTAGAGGTGCGGGGAATGGGTCGGACACGGTTGAGGGCCCTGTCAACCACAGTGGGGGGAAATCCTCGGTTGAGGAAAAAGGAGGTCATATCAGAAGCACCGTCATGGAAGGTAGCATCATCAGAGCAGATGCGTCGGAGACGGAGAAACTGGGAGAATGGAATGGAGTCCTTACAGGAGGTAGGGTGTGAAGAAGTGTAGTCGAGGTAGCTGTGGGAGTCAGTGGGCTTATAATGGATATTGGTAGACAACCTATCCCCAGAGATGGAGACAGAGAAGTCGAGGAAGGGAAGGGAAGTGTCAGAGATGGACCATGTAAAGGTGAGAGAAGGGTGGAAATTGGAAGCAAAGTTGATAAAGTTTTCGAGTTCGGGGCGGGAGCAGGAAACGGCACCGATACAGTCATCAATGTACCGGAAAAAGAGTTGGGGGAGGGGGCCTGAGTAGGACTGGAACAAAGAATGCTCGACATATCCCACAAAAAGACAGGCATAACTAGGACCCATGCGGGTACCCATAGCGACACCTTTTACTTGAAGGAAGTGCGTGGAGTTGAAGGAGAAGTTGTTCAATGTGATTACTTAAAGAAAGAATTTGCTTTCATATCGCCCTTATTATATCCTACAGACATCCCAAAGTGGTCACATTCAAAAGAATTACTTTCTGAATTATAGCTATCTAGACCAGCGGCACAGTGGTTAGCACTACAGCCTCACAGCTCCAGCAACCCAGATTCAGTTCTAGGTACTGCCTGTGCAGAGTTTGCAAGCTCTCCCTGTGACTGTGTGGGGTTCCTCCCATGTGCTAAAGACTTGTGGGTTGATAGGTAAATTGGCCATTATAAAAAAAAAGTTGGACCTGGGGAAGGTGGGGATGAGAGAGAAAGATGGGATTAATATAGGATTAGTATAAATGGGTGGTTGCTGCTCAGTGAGCTGAAGGGCCTGTTTCAGTGCTGTATGACTTTATGACAAGCACAGCAATCAATTTGCAGCCAAAAATTCCCCACAAATAAGATGAATGTCAGCTAAACTTCTTTTGATAAAGAAACAGAAAATGTTGGAAAAATTCAGCAGGTGTGGAAGCATCTATGGAGAGAGAAACAGAATTAACGTTTCAGGTCAATGACATTTTGTCTGATGAAAAGTCTTCAATCTTGAACACTAACTCTGTTTCTCTCTCCACAGATGCTTCCACACCTGCTGAGTATTTCTCGCACTTTCTGTTTTTATTTCAGGTTTCCAGCATTCACAGTATTTTGCTTTTACTATACGATAGAGGATGTCCTCAATGTGAAGAGGGGACTTCGTCTCCACACGGACTGTGTGGTGGTCACTCCTACCCATACTGTCATGGACAGATGCATCTATGACAGGTTGATAGGGAGGATGAAGTCAAGTAAGTTTTTCCCTCTTGTTGGTTCTCTTGCCACTTGCTGCAGGCCCAGTTTATGTCCTCAGTATGTCCCCAGTATGTCCTCAGAACTTGACCCGCTCGGTCAATAGTGGGTCTGTTGAGCTATTCTTGGTGATGGACATTGAAATCCCCCACCTAAGATCAATATCATACTCACAAACTGAGCTGCACTCATGCTGTTAATCCTCAAATTGCTGCTTTTGAAAATCTGCTGCTTCTCTACTGCTGTCTGCTGCTAATATTACTGTGACATTTTTAACTACGAAAAAGAAAGAAAATCACACCTGTGACAATGATTGCTGCAAAACCCTCCCCAAATCTGTGCCTTCTTACTTCTTTTTCTTCTTTCTTCTTTGGCCTCCTTGTCTCGGGAGACAATGGGTAAGTGCCTGGAGGTGGTCAGTGGTTTGTGTAACAGCGCCTGGAGTGGCTATAAAGGCCAATACTAGAGTGACAAACTCTTCCACAGGTGCTGCAGATAAAATTGGTTGTCAGGGCTGTTTCGCAGTTGGTTCTCTCCTTGGGCTTCTGTCTTTTTTCCTGCCAACTGCTAAGTCTCTTCGACTTGCCACATTTTAGCCCCGCCTTTATGGCTGCCCGCCAGCTCTGGCCATCACTGGCAACTGACTCCCACGACTTGTGATCAATGTCACAGGACTTCATGTCGCGTTTGCAGATGTCTTTAAAGCGGAGACATGGACGGCCGGTGGGTCTGATACCAGTGGCGAGCTCGCTGTACAATGTGTCCTTGGGGATCCTGCCATCTTCCATGCGGCTCACATGGCCAAGCCATCTCAAGCGCCGCTGACTCAGTAGGGTGTATAAGCTGGGGATGTTGGCTGCCTCGAGGACTTCTGTGTTGGAGATACGGTCCAGCTACCTGATGCCAAGGATTCTCCAGAGGCAGCGAAGATGGAATGAATTGAAACGTCGCTCTTGGCTGACATACATTGTCCAGGCCTTGCTGCCGTAGAGCAAGGTACTGAGGACACAGGCTTGCATACACGCGGACTTTTGTGTTCCGTGTCAGTGCGCCATTTTCCTACACTCTCTTGGCCAGTCTGGACATAGCAGTGGAAGCCTTTCCCATGCGCATCGAGCGACAGGTTACTTGTGATAGTTGAGCCTAGGTAGGTGAACTCTTGAACCACTTCCAGAGTGTGGTTGCCGATATTGATGGATGGAGCATTTAATTTCATACTCTGATTCATGGATCGTCCATTAACGTATTAAGGTGGTTTCAATGGGGGATATCCTGGTTATCATATGAGGTTGGTTGGTTGGCATCCTCCCATTAATGAAAGATGATGGACAGGCAGCAAACAATCCATTTAGGTGGAATGTCTTCTCTTGGTGCACGTTTGCTGATGGCTGTAAAGGCCAATCCTTGAGAGGCAGGTTCTGTCACAAGTGCTGCACATGAAGCTGCCAAGTGACGCTGTGAGTTGTTGTTTTTGACATTGGCGCCTGTTGCCAAGCTGCTATAGCAACTGGTCACTGTTGTAGTGCACGCCAATCCACAGGCTGTGTCGCAATTTCCCTCTTTCGCCAGCTAGTGGCTCCCAAGTGTGATAGTCAACATTTAGGGCTTTTATGTCAAGCTTGCAAGCATTCTTGAAGCGGGCACCACACTCATCGTTTGGCCCCAACTACTTCACCACACAGAAGGGGTATGTGATCATCTTCCATTCTGCGGACGTGTCCGATCCACCGAAGCCTCCTCTGTTTGATTAGTGCCAACACACTTGGGAGCTCTGCCTTTGAGAGGACTGCCACATTTGTGATTTATTCCTGCCAGGATATACCCATAATGTACCGCAGTGAAGATGGAAATGATTGAGCTTCTTTTCCTGGTAGCTGTAAGTCGCCCATGTTTCACAGCCATACAACAAGGTGCCAAGAACACAGGCCTTATAAACCATCAGCTTGGTCTTAAGGGTCATCTTGGAGTTATTCCAAAGGTGGTAGCTGCTTTCCCTATGCATGTATTGAGCTCTGCGTCAAGGGACAGATTGTCCTTGGAACCAATGTAGCAGAATTTGCTAACCACATCCAGTGGCATGTTATTTAGTGTGATCGGGGATGGAGATACAACACTTTGTCCCAAGACTTTGATGCTTATAGTCAAGGAGAACAAGTTACAGGCATGGGAGAGACAGTCCACGAGTTTATGTAGTTGAGTTTTCGTAGCTGAGTTTTCGTGTGAGCGACTAGCGCAACATTATCACCGTAGAGATGTTCTCTGATCAGGACATGATGTGTTTTTGTCTTTGCTTTCATCCTTGATAGATTGTAGATCTTGCCATCTGACCTAGTGTGCAAGTAGACTCCTTCCAAATCTGCAGGGAAGGCGAAGGTCAGGAGCATAGAGAAGAAGATGCTGAACAAAGTGGGGTCTCGGACACAACCCTGTTTCACTCCATTCTTCACTCCGAAACTGTTGGAAGTGGAGCCATCAAACTGTACAGTGCAGTGCATCTTGTAGACCTGCTCTGCTGACTGTGTCGAATGCCTTAGTGAGATCTACACTTCTCTTGTCGCTGGCGTATGGAGAAGATAATTTACACAGTAGATCTGCCAGCATGAAAACCGTATAGTAAATCCGGATACACTCGGTCTGCAAGTAAATGGAATATTTTAAGTATGACCCTAGCAACGGCCTTCCTTGTGATGCTATGGAGTGATATGCCCCTGTTGTTGTTGTAGTCTCCTCTGTCACCTTTGTTTTTGTACAATGTGGTAGTTTTGGCGTCACGCATCTCCTGTGGAGCAGAGCCTACTTTCCAGCAGAGAAGGTCATAAAGGAATGGCAATGGATAGGTCTTTCCATGCTTGAGCAGTTCTGCTGGGATTTGGGTGTCTGTCAGGCAGTTCCTGTGGCTGTGCCTCACCCAAATGTGTGTACCTAGCTCATAAGGGAATGGCCTGTGGCAGTTCATTGGAGCACATCCTGTGTAACATGGGAATAATTGTATGGTGCTGTGGTAGTTTGGAAACAATGTGACTATTGACACCACAGCAGTGGAGAGCAAGGAGGCAACAAAGAAAAACAATGCTTTTCAAGAGCAACCAACAAACCCTCCTGAATGAGACTCAATTTAGGAGATAAAGCTTGCTGGGTGACAACCTTGTGTGACAGCCAGATATAATTGATGTACAGTGTTCATTTAGCAATGTATTGGGGGAAAAAGGTGCATCTAAAATAATTCAGAAAAACTCCAAGAGAGAAAGCAATTGATAATTAGATAAAATAGAAATACATACAAATAGAGTAAATTTAGAATCAATCTATGGTTAAAAAGTCAAGAATCCACTTGAAAAACTCAAAGGAGTTTGCAACATATACGCAGCAGATGGTAATGACCTGGAACTTGATGCCCACAAGGCTGGTGGAAGCAGAGTCGATCATTGACTTCAAGAGGAAGTTGGATGGCCACCTGAGAGAAATAGATTTGCAGGGCTACGGGGATCAAGCTGGGGAGTGGGACTTACTGAATAGCTCCGTGAAGGGTCAGCATGGACACGATGGGCCAAATGGCCGTCTTCTATGCTGTAAATGACTCTATGATTCTCTCTATTCTGTGCCCTTGTTACCCTCAGTGCTTTTTCCAAGTGGTGTTCAACATGAAAAAGTACTGAAATAAAAACAAGAAATGCTAGAAATACTCAGCAGGTCTGGCAGCACCTGTGGAGAGAGAAGCAGAGTTAACGTTTCAGGTCAGTGACCCTTCATCAAAAGTACTGATTCATCAGCTGAAGGAGGGCGGTTGGCATTAATCAGCAGGAAGTTTCTTGCCCGCGTTTGACCTGATGCCATGAGACTTCATGCGGTCTGAGTCGATCTTGCGGATTCCCAGAGCCACTCCCTCACAACAATATATCACTGTGCTGCCACCTCTGGCTGTACATACCCAGGGATGATGATAGAAGAGTCTGGGATATTGGCTGTACAGTATGATTCAATGAGTATGACCATGTCAGGCTATTGCTTGACTAGTCTGTGGGACAGCTCTCCCAATTTTGACACAAGTCCCCAGATGTTAGGGAGGAGGACTTTGCAGGGTCAAATGGGCAGGGTGTGCCTTTGTCGTTTCCGGTGCCTCGGTTGATGCCAGGTGGTCCGTCTGGTTTTATTCATATTTACATTTTCTATAGCAGTTTGATGCAACTGAGTGGCTTGCTAGACCACTTCAGAGGGCAGTTACGAATCAACCACATTGCTCTGAGTCTGAAGTCACATGTAGGCCAAGACTGGGTAAGTATGGCAGCTTTCCTTCCCTGAAGGGTATAAGTGAACCAGATGGTTTTTTAGAACGATCTGGTAGTTTCATGGTTTTTATTAATGAGACTAGCATTTTAATCTAGATTCATTAATTAATCAAAATTAAATACCCCGAGCTGCCGTGGTGGGGTTTGAACTCACATCGCCGGAGCATTACTCAGTGCCACAAGATTACTAATCCAGTAACATTACCACTATGCTACTGTCCCCCTTTGAAGAAGTTCTGCTCTTCTCTCCAACAGGAATTCCATTTATCCCTTTCATCTTGCTCATGTTCATTGCTTTCTGTTTCCCTTCTCGTGTTTGATCAGGTACCTAGAAAAACTTGTTTTCACAGCCACATCTGATCCCTCAACAACTGTTTCGGGACTCTGACATATTCCACATGAATTCCAATTGAAATTCCACCCTTTACATTTCAGATCCACCCACAATTCCAGTTATCTTCAGCCTTCCTGGAACCACTGCTCATGCCACACCCTTAGATCCATGCTCAACACCACGCGCTACCATATGCACACTCTCGACCTCTCTCTTCTGCTGCACCAACTTAAAGTTCTGATGAAAGGCCATCAACCTGAAACGTTAACTCTGTTTCTCACTCCACAGATGCTGCCTGACCAGCCGAGTATTTTCACATTTTCAGATTTCCAGTGTCCATAGTATTTTGCTTTTGTAAACCTTTTTTGGAGTTGGTTTAGTGAGGATGTTTGGCCTGGGCACAAGGACAGCTCCCGTCTCTTCAAATACTAGAATAGGATCTTTTACATCTAGCTGAACCACCTGAAACTCAAATTGACGTAGCATCAGTTTAGCAATTCATCCAAAGCATGGCCTGTCTGACAATGCAGCACTCCTTTAGTATTGCACTGAAGTGTTAAGCAAGACTATATTCTCAAGTCCTACAGTGAGATTTGAACTGTCAACATTCTGAAGTGTGAATTACATAGAATCTACAGCACAGAAACGGGCCATTTGGTCCAACTGGTCTATGCTGGTGTTTCTCCTCCACATAAGTCTCCTCCAACTCTCATTACCTCTTCCCACCTTGCCCTATAGCCCTCTATTCCAAACAAGAGAACTTAATAATTATACAGGATATCAAGCAGGGATTTACAAGGAATATAAATACTGGATTCTTGATACTGAATGTAATAATAATACTGGATACCAGGGAGGAGCCACAGAGACAATATAGGTTTCCAGTGAGTGATCACAGAGACCATACTGGATATTGGGGAGAAGTACAGAGGAGATCCTGGATAAGCAGATAAAATACAAATGGCAATGCTATATTCTCTTAAGCCATGATCTGCTAGAGTTTCATCAATATGGGAATGGTGGTGCAGTGGTAATGCTACTGGATTAGTAATCCAGAGGACCGGATTATTACTCCTGTAACACAAGTTAAAACCCCCACCATGGCAGCAGGTGGAATTTAAATTCAATGAATGAATAAAAAGCTAGTCTGAGTAATGGTGGCCGTGAAACTACCAGACTGTCTAACAAAAAAATCACATTCACTAATGTCTTTTCTGGAAGGAAATCTGCCATCCATACCTGGTCTGGCCTACATGTGACTCCAGACGCACAACAATGTGGTTGACTCTTAACTGCCCTCTGAATGGCCTAGCAAGCCACTCAGTTGCATCAAACCATTACAGCAAAGTAAAAAAAAAGGATGGACCAACCAGCATCGACCTAGGCACCACAAACAACAAAGGCACACACTGAGCAGTCGACCCTGCAAAGTCCTCCTCCCAAACATCTGGGGACTTGTGTCAAAATTGGGAGAGCTGTCCCACAGATTAGTCAAGCAGCAGCCTGACATGGTCATAGTCATAGTCACCAAATCATACCTTACAACCAATGTTCCAGACACCTCTTTCACTATCCCTGGGTATGGCCTGTCCCACCACCAGGACAGACACGCAAGAAGTGGTGGTACAGCGGTGTACAGTTGAGAGGAAGTGGCCCTGGGAGTCTGCAACATAGATACCAGACCTCATGATGCCTTCTGACATCAAGACTAACATGGGCAAGAAACCTCCTGCTGATTACCACCTATCGCCCTCCCTCAGCTGATGAATCAGTACTCCTCCATGTTGAACACCACTTGGAAGAAGCACTGAGGGTATCATGGGCACAAAATGTACTCTGGGTGGGGGACTTCAATGTCCGTCACCAAGAGTAGCTCAGTAGCATCACTACTGGCTGAGTCCAGAGGACATATCTGCAAGACTAGGTCTGGGGCAGGTGTTGACAGAACCAAGAGAGAAAAATATGTTTGACCTCGTCCTCACCAATCTACCTGTCACAGATGCATCTGTCCATGACAGTATTGGTAGGAGTGACCACCGCACAGTCCTTGTGGAGACAAAGCCCAGCTCCACATTGAAGATGACCTCAATTGTGGTGTGTGGCACTAATACCATGCTGAATGAGATAGCTTCAGCACAGATCTAGCACCTCAAAATTGGCATCCGTGAGGCGCTGTGTAGCATGAGACATTAACAGCAGCAGAATTGTATTCAACCACAATCTGTAACCTCATGGATGAGCATATCTCTCACTCTACCATTACCATCAAGCCTGGGAATCAATCCTGGTTCAACAAGGAGTGCAGGAGAGCATGCCAGGAGCAGCACCAGGCATACCTGAAAATGAGCTGCCAACCTGGTGAAGCTACAACACAGGACAACAGTGGAAGCAGCATGCTATAAACAGAGCTAAGCAATCCCACAACCAAATGATCAGATCAAAGTTCTGCAGTCCTACCACTTCCAGTCATGAATGGTGGTGGACAACTAAACAGCCAAACAGAGGAGGTGGATTCACAAACATCCCCATCCTCAAAGATGGGGGAGCTCAGCACATCAGTGCAAAAGACAACGCTGAAGTGTTTGCAACCATCTTCAGCCAGAAATGCTGAGTGGATGAGCGATCTCAGCCTCCTCCTGAGGTTCCCAGCATCACAGATGCCAGTCTTCAGACAATTAGATTCCCTCCACGTGATATAATGAAATGGCTGAAGACACTGGATACTGCAAAGGCTATGGGTCCTGACAACACTAACATCTTCCTGACAATGTGGAAAATTGCGCAGGTACGTCCTGTCCACAAGAAACATGGCAAATCCAATCTGGCAAATTACCACCCCATCAGTCTTCTCTCAATCATCAGCAAAGTGATGGAAGATATCATTGACAGTCTTATCAAGCTGTACTTACACAGCAATAACCTGCTCGTCAATGCTCAGTTTGTGTCCCACCAGAGCTACTCAGCTCCAGATCTCATTACAGCCTTGTCCAAACATGGACAAAACAGCTGAACTCCAGAGGTGAGGTGAGAGTGACTGCCCTTGACATCAAGGCAGCATTTGACCGCATGTGGTATCAAGGAGCCCTAGCTAAATTGAAATCAATAAGAATTAAGGGGAAACTCTCCACTCGTTAAAGTCATACCTAGGACAAATGAAGATGGTTGTGGTTGTTGAAGGTCAATTATCTCAGTCCCAGGACATCACTGCAGGAGTTCCTCAGGGTAGTGCCCTAGGCCCAACTCATCTTCAGCTGCATCATCAATGACTTTTCCTCCATTAAAGGTCAGAAGTGGGGATGTTCATTGATGATTTCACAGTGTTCAGTACCATTTACAACTCTTTAGATACAGAAGTGGTCTGTGCCCATGTGCAGCAAGACCTGGACAAATTCGAGCTTGGGCCGATAAGTGGCAAGTAACATTTGTGTCACACAAGTGCCAGGCAATGACCATCTCCAACAAAAGAGAATCAAACCATTTCCCCTTGATGTTCAATGGCATTACCATCGCCGTATCCCCCACCTTCAATGGCAGTTAAACAGAAACTTGACTGAACAAGCCATATAAATACTGTGACTACAAGAGCAGGTCAGAGGCTGGGGTGTCTGCATTGAGTAACTCACTACCTGACTCCACAAGCCTGTCCGACATCTGCCAGGCATAAGTCAGGAGTGTGATGGAATACTCTCCACTTGCCCAGATGAGTGCAGCATTAAGGACAAAGCAGCCCGCTTGATCGACACCCAATTCACCAACTTAAACATTTATTCCCTCCACCACCAGTGCACAATGGCAGCAGTGTGTACCATATATAAGATGCACTGCAGCTACTTGTAAATCCTTCTTCGACAGCACCTTCCAAACCTGTGACCTCTACCACCTTGAAGGACAAGGGCAGCAGATGCATGGGAGCACCACCACCTGCAAGTTCCTCCTCCAAGCCATACACCATCCTGACTTGGAAGTATATCATTGTTCCTTCACTGTCGCTGGGTCAAAATCCTGGAACTCCCTTCCTAACAGCACTGTGGGTGTACCTACCCCACATGGACTGCAGCGGTTCAAGAAGGCGGCTCACCACTTTTTCGAGGGCAATTAGGGTGGGCAATAGATGCTAACCTTGGCAGCAATGCCCACATCCCATGAAAGAATACAAAAAGACATAAGTAGGTAAAGAGCTGGTAAAAATTACTACAGAATGGTATCAGTTACTGTCCATGAGTTTTACCACTAAACTCCAACTACAAGTTATATTGTACATTTTGCAGCATTGTAAAATGAATTTGGCTTTGTGGAGAGACAAACTTTGTAGTCACCTCAAGGTCTTAGTTCAGCCTCAGATGTTACATAGAATTTGCAGTACTGGAATGGGCCCAATAGGTCTGTGCTGCTGTTTATGTTCCACACAAACCTCCTTTCACCTTAATTCATCTCAGCCTATTAACATACCATTGATTGGGAGGCCACCTCCAGGAGGCACACTTTCACCATTCCAGATTTGCATCAGTGGCACTTTGACTTTTTAAAATTTGTTGAATATTATTTACATTTCTAGGCCCAGAAATTAGTCTAGGCACATTTCTGAGTACAAAAAATTCCAATTTCTACCCTAGTGGATGAGAAATAATTTATGCAAAAATAATAAGAGTAAGATATTGCTCCATTCCATTTTGCATTTTCCCTATAAATGAAAACATCTAAAGGGTGAAATTGTGAACAAAAACTATATATTCCAGCAACAACTTGCACCTTCAACAGAGTAAAACATCCAAAGATGTTTCACAGGAAGGTTAGCAGACAAAATTTGCTGAGCCACAAATACCTAGATATTAAGGATTGCCTGAAAGGAGGCAGTGATGTGGAGAGGCTCAAGGAGTAAATTTCAGAGTTTATGGCCTAGACAACTGAAGGGCTGCCCACCAACTGAGGGGGTGAAGGAAATTCGGGATGCACAAATGGCCAGAATTGAAAGAACACAAAGATTCCAGGGATGTGGAGGCAAACGTGGGGGTTGGGGAGCACGTTGGTGGTGGTATGTTGTTGAGCTGGAGAAGGTTACAGAGATAGGGAGGGGTGAGGCCATGGTGGAATTTCAACACAAGAATGAGAATTTAAAATGCGAGGCATTGCTGGACCAGGAGCCAATGTAGGTCAGTGAGCACAGTGGTATGAAATTCTTCTGTCTGCTATTTGAACAAAAGCCTTCATTAAAAAGTAGACAGAAGATTTTCATACAAACGTGTTAATGTATTTGTATGCTACAAAAGCACAGAATGATTTCACACCAGATATATCTGCACTTTGTAATAAAAGCATTTCTATGTACTTATTTTAAATGATTGAAAAAGTGGTGAACAGAATGCCGAGACTACCTCAGATGCTGTGATTCAGATGCACTTAAGATCACACAATGACCACATTTTACTACTAAAATAATGGTGAGTTTAACGTACATGCATGTGTAAATCGTCCAGCAACTTGTAGTGAGGAAGGAATACCCTGTGAATTGTGAATCGCCAGAAGATCCTGCTGTCAGCCCAGCAAAAACGCATCTCATGTTCAACCTGTCCATGTGTTACAAAAAATTGTTCCTTTTGCACATTAATTGCCAATTAAACTCACCACAAAAAGTTGAGTGTTTAATGAAAGGAAACAATCGAAACATTGTTGTTAGAGATTTTAGGTATTAATTTTAAATTTATTTTCTTTTCTGTTTCTTTTCTCTGTTTTTTCCCTTTATTTCTCTTGCTGTACCTTATTCGTCTCTGATTCAATCTATGCCTTTCTCTGTTGTTCCTCTGTTTCTTTCTCAATCCTTAAATCTCATTGGTTAAGGAGGCAGACTATTAGTCCTGTTATTTACCAAGATTTCAGGTGCTCCGTGCTGTTATTAGCTTCGCCTTCCAACAATTTGCAGTGCAAAAACCTTTTGAGCTGACAGGTGAGGGGAAAAAAGTATAACTAATGGGGCATGCTGCAAGATGCCCTGCTCCAGCAATGTGATTTAACCACAGTAACTTTGACAAACATTTCCACTCATGCTGACTATAACTGGGCTGTAGGGAATTTGGTCAGCTCTCAGTCCTGAAAATACTTACCCTGTCACATACTTAATCCCCCTTTATCCTTGTTATTTTCCCTCATCAAACTGGTATTAGTCATCACATGCCTATCTCAACACAAGCAGTGGGCCGTATGACTGATGTAGCATTCCCAATGTGCTCTGGAAAATCCAGATGTGATAATGGTAATTAGATGTCTCGCTCTGCAGTCTCAGTACTTACTCATGGGCGCTGCACTTATTGGTATGTGGGCGGGCGGAGGAGCTGCAACATTTATCTCTTAATTATTATCTTATAATGATGGATTTTATATGCACTCGGATGATTTTCTAATTAAGAATGTTATTGAAGAACACCTGTCTGTTGTAAACAGTTTCCATCAGAGCGGGTATTAAGCCAATGAGACAAGCCAGGACTTCTTTTAAGAGCTGGTTTCTCTCAAGTATAGTGCACTTCAATTTTTTTTGTCTGTATGTAACCCCCTGGTACACATTATCCTAACATCCAAAAGCTACCTGCAAGAAAACAGCTCCGGCATTGCAGAACAGATTTTTATTAGTATTTTTATTAGTATAAAGCAACACAGCCAAAAGTTAACAAATAGAGGAAAATATATAAGGACAAATTTTATTCTTTGTTACCCCCACCTCTACCCTACTCTGGGTCGCTCAGTTCCAGACACAGTCAACAGGAAATTGATCAGAGATCTGACATGTCAAATCTCTGCCGTCACAATGCTGCCCCAGAATTCCAGGAGCTTCTCAAATTGATGTAACTGGGCTTATGCTTGAAGTAGGTACAGACTCAGCATTCGGATTCTAATGAGATGGGACTTGGGTTGGAGTATCTTTAAAGATTAATTTCCAGGACACTCCTAGAGAAAAATCATTGGACCTGGACCATGCCAGGAAAATTAAGCACACTCCTCCCCTCACTGGTACACTGCATCTGTTAATCATCTCCAGGCAGGGGTCCCGAAAGGAGAATTGTCCGGTAGATCATGGAATTGTCATAACACTGTACTGTGGGTGTGGGGGTGGGGTAAGAGTCCGCCCAGCCACAGATGGATAAAAGTTTGATGATTGTACAGACCTCTGAAGATGTCTTTGAGCAGCTGTAGCATCTATGGACCCCAGCTGAAAAACCTATGCTGTAAAGGCCTTAAATCAGATCCAAATGTGTACCTTCACGGCTATAATTACTTAAATAAAAAGAGCTGTGGAGAGCTGAGGTTTTGGCATGGAAATTGAAACTTACAGGTACCAGAAAAGCTCACTTCACTAACGGTGCTGTTTCATAATTGATAAATACTGTAGGACCACCAAACCATAGAATTTTACAGTACAGAATGAGGTCATTCAACTAACCAAATTTGACAAGCTGTCCTCTCGACATGTACTTGTGTTGGCAGCAGATCATGTTTGGATAAGCAAGTTGTATGACTAGCCAAAGAAGGTATGGTATCATAATCAGAAGTATAATGAAAAATGTAAAATTTAACAATCATGAAAGTCATGACAATTAGTGAACACAATGCAATTAATATTCTGGTACATATTGGGGAGAGACCCCTTCTGTGATCAGCCTATCCAGTTAAAACTGACTGCTGCTTATACATACAGTATACATGCAGTGGCGCAGTGGTTAGCACCGCAGTCTCACAGTTCCAGGGACCCGGGTTCGATTCTGGGTACTGCCTGTGCGGAGTTTGCAAGTTCTCCCTGTGACCACGTGGGTTTTCGCCGGGTGCTCCGGTTTCCTCCTACAGCCAAAGACTTGCAGGTGCTAGGTAAATTGCCCCTAGTGTAGGTAGGTGGTAGAGAATATGGGATTACTGTAGGGTTAGTATAAATGAGTGGTTGGCACAGACTCGGTGGGCTGAAGGGCCTGTTTCAGTGCTGTATCTCTAAATAAAATGTGTGCCATAAGTAAAGTTGTTATCGAAAGTATACTATATAAAGTGAAGTGTTTGTAGAATTTGAATGATTGAGTGTGCAGGCTGGGAAAATGTTTGTGGAAGAGAGTTGGAATGTGTACAAATAGGAGCATAGTATCATTTTGAAATTGGAGAAAGAAATCTATTATTGACATTACTGTATGGTTAATTGGGGAGTTTACATAGAAAAATTGAGCTTTCTATCCACCAATAAAAATTACCTAGTCATTGATCTAATTTTGTTATTTGTGGGATCTCGCTGTGTGAAAATTGGCTGCCATATTTGCCTGCACTTTAAAAGTAATTCATTGGCTAAAAGGCCATCTGGAATATCCTGAGGAAATGAAAAATACTATTTAAATGTTATATCTTTCTTAATCAGGCTTGCAGGGGGGAGGGATGAGGTGCTGTAAAAAGATGCAGTCTTCAAATAAGTTGCATGCTATGATTGCAAATACACTGCACTGACTATGCACAGCTTGTTTTATCTTTCTGTTCTTATCAGAAAACAAAGGCAATGCTGTGGTGACACAAGCGGTTAGAATCCACCTGGCACTTTCACGAAGCACATCCCCTAGCCCAAGAACTTCTTTCATAAAAAGTACGCAGAATACCTAGAGGTATGGATGATCAGGAGGCTCTTGCAAAATAGTCTTTAGGGCTAAAAACATAAAATCCTGGAAATACTCAGCAGGTCTGGCAGCATCTGTGGAGAAATAAACAAAGTTAACGTTTCAGGTCAACGACCGTTCATCAGAACTAGAAAAAAGTAAAGATGTTACAGGTTTTCAGTAAGTGCTGAGTCAAGGAAAGGAGGGAGGGGAGGAAGAACAAATGGAAAGTTCTGTGAATTGAAATTTTAAATTGTTGAACTCAATATTGAGTCCAGAAGGCTGCAACATGCCTAATGAAAAGATAAGGTGCTGTTCCTTGAGCTTCAGTTAAGAAAGTAGCACCTCATCTTTCAATGAGACACTTTAAAACCTTCCAGACTCAACATTGGATACAAAAATTTCAGATCATAAGAATTTGCAGGCATAAGAAATAGAAGCACAAGTAGGCCATATGACCCCTTGAGCCAGCTCCAACATTCAATAACATCATGGCTAAACATTTACATCAACTCTACTTTCCCACCTTAGTTTAGTTTAGTTTAGTTTAGAGATACAGCACTGAAACAGGCCCTTCGGCCCACCGAGTCTGTGCCGACCATCAACCACCCATTTATACTAATCCTACACTAACCCCATATTCCTACCACATCCCCACCTGCCCCTATATTTCCCTACCAACTACCTATACTAGGGGCAATTTATAATGGCCAATTTACCTACCACCGTGCAAGTCTTTTGGCTTGTGGGAGGAAACCGGAGCACCCGGAGAAAACCCACGCAGACACAGGGAGAACTTGCAAACTCCACACAGGCAGTACCTTATTCCCATATGCCTTGATTCCCTTAGTGCCCAAAAATCTATTGATTTCTGTCTTGAATAAATCCATCAACTGAGTATCCCCAATCCTCTGGCATAGAGAATTCCAAAGATTCACAATTTCTCCGCATCTCAGTCTTAAGTGGCTGACCAGACTCTTCAGCCAGGGGAAACAGTCTCTCAGTATCACCCTGTCAAGCTCTCCAAAAATATTATACTTTTCGATGACATCATGTCTCATTCTTCTAAATACCAGATAACATAGGCTCACTCTACTCAATTTCTTGTCATAGGACAGCCCACTCACAGGAATCAATCTAGTGAGCCTTCGGTGCACCCCCCTCTCAGGCAAGTATATCCCTCCTTTGGTAGGGAGACCAAAACTGTATACAGTACTCCAGGTGGTACCTGCATGTTAACATTCTGTGATTCATGTGCAAGAACACCCAAATCACACTGAATCCCAACATTTGCTACTCTTTCACCTATTATAAAATATTCTGCTTTTCCATTCCTCCAACCAAAATGGATAATTTCACACTTTCCCTCATTATACTAAACTGCCACCTTCAAGCCCAATCACTTAACCGGTCTTTGCCGCCTTTTTTTTATTCGTTTATGGGGATGTGGATGTCACTGGCCAGACCAGCATTTATAGCTGATCCCTACTGATAGAATTCTTCATTAAGATGGAGAGTGAGAGAGTTGATTCCGAGACTAGGGTCCTGAATTTAAATAAAGGAAACTATGAAGGTATGAGGCGTGAGTTGGCTATGGTAAATTGGGGAATGTTACTTAAAGGGTTGACAGTGGATAAGCAATGGCTAGCATTTAAAGAGCACATGGATGAATTACAACAATTGTTCATTCCTGTCTGGCACAAAAATAAAACAGGAAGGGTGGCTCAACCGTGGCTTATAAAATAAATTAGGGATAGTATTAGATTCAAGGAGGAGAAATATAAAATGGCCAGAACAAGCAGCAAACCTGAGAATTGGGAACAGTTTAGAATTCAGCAAAGGAAGTCAAAGGGATTGATTAAGAAGGGGAAAATAGAGTATGAGAGTAAGTTTGCAGAGAACATAAAACTGACTGTAAAAGCTTACTTATATTTAGAGATACAGCACCGAAACAGGCCCTTCAGCCCACTGAGTCTGTGCTGACCATCAGCCATCCATTTATACTAATCCTACATTAATCCCATATTCCTACCCCATCCCCACCATTCCCCTACCTATACTAGGGGCAATTTAGAATGGCCAATTTACCTATCAACCTGCAAGTCTTTGGCTGTGAGAGGAAGCCGGAGCACCCGGTGAAAACCCATGCGGTCACAGGGAGAACCTGCAAACATCGCACAGGCAGTACCCAGAATTGAACCCGGGTCGTTGAGGCTGCGGTGCTAACCACTGCGCCACTGTCCCACTTCTATAGATATGTGAAGAGAAAAAGATTAGTGAAGACAAATGTGGGTCCCTTACAGTCAGAAATGGGGGAATTTATAATGGGGAACAAAGAAATGGCAGACCAATTAAATACATACTTTGGTTCTGCCTTCACAAAGGAGGACACAAATTAAATTCCAGAAATGTTGGGGAACATAGCGTCTAGTGAGAAGGAGGAACTGTATGAAATCACTATTAGTAGGGAAATGGTGTTCGGGAGATTGATGGGATTGAAGGCCAATAAATCCCCAGGGCCAGTAATCTACATCCCAGAGTACTTAAGGAAGTGGCCCTAGAAATAGTTGATGCATTGCTGGTCATTTTCAAAATTCTATAGACTCTGAAACAGTTCCAACAGATTGGAGGGTAGCTAATGTAACCCCACTATTTAAAAAAAGAGGTAGAGAGGAAACAGGGAATTATAGACTGGTTAGGCTGACGTCAGTAGTGGGGAAAATGCTAGAGTCCAGAGCACTTGGAAAACAATGACAGGATTGGACAAAGTCAACATGGATTTACGAAAGGGAAATCATGCTTGACAAATCTACTGGAACTTTTTGAGGATGTAACTAGTAGAATAGATAAGGGAGAAACAGTGGATGTGGTGTATTTGGACTTTCAGAGGGCTTTCGATAAGGTCCTACATAAGAGATTAGCATGCAAAATTAAAGCACATGGGATTGGGGGTAAGGTACTGACATGGATAGAGAACTGGTTGGCAGACAATGGGTATTTTTCCGAGTGGCAGGCAGTGACTAGTTGGCTACCACAGGGATCAGTGCTAGGGCCCTAGCTATTCACAATATATCTTAAAGATATAGATGAGGGAATTAAATGTAATATATCCAAGTTTGCCTATGTTGCAAAGCTGGGTGGGAGTGTGAGCTGTGAGGAGGATGCAGAGAAGCTCCAGTGTGATTTGGACAGGTTGAGTGAGTGGGCAAATACATGGCAGATGCAGTATAATGTGGATAAATGTGAGGTTATCCACTTTGGTGGCAAAAACAGAAAGGCAGATTATTATCTGAATGGCAATATATTGGGTAAGGGGGAGGTGCAGCGAGACCTGGATGTCCTTGTGCACCAGTCGCTGAAAGTAAGCTTGCAGGTACAGCAGGCAGTTAAGAAGGAAAATGGTATTTTGGCCTTCATGGCGAGAGGATTCGAGTACAGGAGCAGGGATGTCTTGCTGCAATTATACAAGGCCTTGGTGAGACCACATCTGGAGCATTGTGTGCAGTTTTGGTCTCCTTATCTGAGGAAGGATGTTCTTCCTATGGAGGGAATGCAGCAGGAGTGCAGAGGGAATTCACCATACTGATTTCTGGGATGGCAGGACTGACGTATGAACCGAGATTGGGTCGATTAGGCTTGTATTCGCTAATGTTTAGAAGAATGAGAGGGGATCTCATAGAAACCTACAAAATTCTAACAGAACTGGACAGACCAGATGCAGGAAAGATGTTCCCGATGGCGGGAGAGTCCAGGACCAGGGGTCACAGTCTAAGGATAAGGGGTAAGCCATTTAGGACTGAGATGAGGAGAGATTTCTTCACCCAGAGAGTGGTGATCCTGTGGAATTCTCTACCACGGAAAGCAGTTTGAAGACAAATCATTAAATGTATTCAAGGAAGAGTTAGATATAGTTCTTAGGGCTAATGGGATCAGGGATATGGGGAGAAAACGGGAACAGGTTACTGAGTTTGGATGATCAGCCATGATCGTATTGAATAGCGGAGCAGGCTCAAATGGCCGAATGGCCTACTCCTGCTCCTATTTTTTTCCTATGCTTCTATTTGCCCATGAGAAGGTGGTGGATAGATGCCTTCTTAAACCACTGCAGTCCATGTGGGGTAGGTTCACCCACAGTGCTGTTACGAAGGGAGTTCCAGGATTTTAACCCAACGACAGTGAAGGAACAGCATTATAGTTCCAAGTCAGGATGGTGTGTGGCTTAGAGGGGAACATGCAGGTGGTGGTGTTCCCATTCATCTGCTGCCCTTGTCCTTCTAGGTGGTAAAGGTTGCTGGTTCGGAAGCTGCTGTCTAAGGAGCCTTGGTGCATTGCTGCAGTGCATCTTGTAGATGGTACTGCTGTCACTGTGCATCGGTGGTTGAGGGAGTGAATGTTAGTGGATGGGGTGCCAATCAAGCGGGCTGCTTTGTCTTTGATGGTGTTGAGATTCTTGAGTGTTGTTGGAGCTGCACCCATCCAGGTAAGTGGAGAGTATTCCATCAGTCTCCTGACTTGTGCCTTGTAGATGGTGGACAGGCTTTGGGGAGTCAGGAGGTGAGTTACTCACCGCAGGATTCCTAGCCTCTGACCTGCTCTTGTAGCCACAGTATTTATATGGCTACTCCAGTTCAGTTTCTGCTCAATGGTAACTCCCAGGATGTAGATACTCAGAGATTCAGTGATGGCAATGCCATTGAATGTCAAGGGGAGATGATTAGATTCTCTCTTGTTGGAGATGGTCATTGCCTGACACTTGTGTGGCACGAATGTTACTTGCCACTTATCAGCCCAAGCCTGGATATTGTCCAGGTCTTACTGCATTTCTACACGGATTGCTTCAGTATCTGAGGAGTCACGAATGGTGCTGAACATTGTGCAATCGTCAGCGAACATCCCCACTTCTGACCTTATGATTGAAGGAAGGTCATTGATAAAGTAGCTGAAAGATGGTTGGGCCTAGGACACTACCCTGAGGAACTCCTTCAGTGATGTCCTGGAGCTGAGATGATTGACCTCTAACAAGCACAACTATCTTTATTTGTGCTATGTACGACTCCAACCAGTGGAGAGTTTTCCTCCTGATTCCCATTGACTCCAATTTTCCTAGGTCTCCTTGATGCCATACTTGGTCAAATACTGCCTTGATGACAAGGGCAGTCACTCTCACCTCCTGTTCAGTTCTTTTGTCCATGTTTGAACCAAAGCTGTAATGAGATCAGGAGCTGAGTGGCCCTGGTAGAACCCAAACTGAGCGTCACTGAGCAGGTTATTACTAAGCCAGTGCCACTTGATAGCACTGTCGATGACACCTTCCATCACTTTACTGACGAATGAAAGTAGACTGATGGGGCGGTAATTGACCGGGTTGGATTTGTCCTGCATTTTGTGTACAGAACCAACCCCTGGGCAATCTTCCACATTGCCAGGGTAGATGCCAGCATTGTAGCTGTACTGGAACAGCTTGGCTAGGGGCATGGCAAGTTCTGGAGCACAGGTCTTTAGTACTATTGCCAGAATTTTGTCAGGGCCCATAGCCTTTGCAGTATCCTGTGCCTTCAGTCGTTTCTTGATATCATATAGAATGAATCAAATTGGCTGAAGACTGGCATCTGTGATGCTGGGGACCTCAGGAGGAGGCCAAAATCAATCATCCACTCGGCACTTCTGGCTGAAGCTTGTTGCAAATGCTTGAGCCTTATCTTTTGCTCTGATGTGCTGGGCTCCCCCATCATTGAGGATGGGGATATTTGTGGAGCCACTTCCTCCTGTTAGTTGTTTAATTGTCCACCACCATTCACGACTAGATGTGGCAGGATTGCAGAGCTTGGATCCAATCCGCTGGTTGTGGGATCACTTAGCTCTATCTATTGCATGCTGCTTATGCAGTTTGGTATGCAAGTAGTCCTGGGTTGTAGCTTCACCAAGTGGACACCTCATTTTGAGGTATGCCTGGTGCTGCTCCTGGCATGCCCTCCTGCACTCTTCATTGAACCAGGGTTGGTCTCCTGGCTTGATGGTAATGGTAGAGTGGGTGATTTGCCAGGCCATGAGATTGCAGATTGTGGTTGAGTACAATTCTGCTGCTGCTGATGGCCCACAGTGTCTCATGGATGCCCAGTTTTGCATTGCTAGATCTGTTCAAAATCTATCCCATTTAGCACGGTGGTAGTGCCACACAACACGATGGAGGGTATCCTCAATGTGAAGACAGGACTTTATCTCCACACGGACTGTGCGGTGGTCACTCCTACCAATACTGTCATGGACAGATGCATCTGCGGCAGGCAGATTGGTCAGGACGAGGTTTAGTATGTTTTCCCTCCTGTCGGTTCCCTCACCACCTGCCACATACCCAATCTAGCAGCTATGTCCTTTAGGTCTCGGCCAGCTTGGTCAATACTGGTGCTACCGAGCCACTCTTGGTGATGGACATTGGAGTCCCCCACCCAGAGTACATTCTGCACCCTTGC
This sequence comes from Heterodontus francisci, assembly GCF_036365525.1. Classification (NCBI taxonomy): domain Eukaryota; kingdom Metazoa; phylum Chordata; class Chondrichthyes; order Heterodontiformes; family Heterodontidae; genus Heterodontus; species Heterodontus francisci. The sequence goes on along the minus strand of NC_090375.1, from coordinate 162,343,035 downwards.
CACCCTCAGTGCTTCCTCCAAGTAGTGTTCTACATGCAGAGTACTAATTCATCAGTGGGGGGGTGGGCAGGGGTGTGGTAATCAGCAGGAGGTTTCCTTGCCTATATTTGACCTGATGCCATGAGACTTCATGTGGTCTGGAGTCGATGTTGAGGACTCCCAGGGCAACTCCCTCCCGACTGTATACCACTGTGCCGCCACCTCTGCTGGGTCTGTCCTGTTAGTGGAACAGGACAGACCCAGGCATGGTGATAGTCATCTCTGGGACATTGTCTGTCAGGTATGATTCGTTGAGTATGTCTATGTCAGCTGTTGTTTGACTAGTCTGTGGGACAGCTTTCCCAACTTTGGCACAAGCCCCCAGATGTTAGTAAGGAGGACTTTGCAGGGTTGACACAGCTGAGTTTGCTGTTGTCATTTCCGTTGCCTAGGTCGATACTGGGTGGTCGGTCTGGTCTCATTCCTTGTCGACTTCATAGCAGTTAGATACAACTGAGTGGCTTAGAGTCATAGAGAGATACAGCACTGAAACAGGCCCTTCGGCCCACTGAGTCTGTGCTGACCAACAACCACCCAATTATACTAATCCTATATTAATCCCATATTCCCTACCACATCCCCACCATTCTCCTACCACCTACCTACACTAGGGGCAATTTACAATGGCCAATTTACCTATCAACCTGCAAGTCTTTGGCTGTGGGAGAAAACCGGAGCACCCGGCGGAAACCCACGCGGCCACAGGGAGAACTTGCAAACTCCGCACAGGCTTGCTAGGCCATTTCAGAGGGAATTTAAGAGTTAGCCAAATTGCTGTGGGTCTGGATTCCCATGTAGGCCAGACCAGGTCAGGACAGCAGATTTCCTTCCCTAAAGGACATTAGTGAACCAGATGGGTTTTTACGACAATCGACTGTGGTTTCATGGCCGTCATTAGACTAGATTTTAATTCCAATTCCTCCTTCTGTCGTGGTGGGATTGGAACCCATGTTGCCAGAGCAATACCCTGGGTCTCTGGGTTACTAGTCCAGTGACAATACCACTTTGCTACCCCCTCCCCCTTTACAACCTACTCACTGCTTACTTTCCCACCTAACTTTGTATTGTCTGCAAACATGGATATATTACACTCAGTACCCTCATCTTAGTTATTACCATAGAATGTAATTAATTTAGGCCCAAACACTGATCCTTGTGGCACTTCACTAGTTTCACCCTACGTTGCTGAAAATGACCCATTTGTTCCTATTCTCTGTGTCCTGACTGTTAACCATTCCTCAATATGTTCTAACATATTATCCCCAATCCCATAAATCCTAACCTTTTTGAATGCCTTCTAAAATATACTACATCCACTGGTTCACCCTTATCTACCCAGCTAGCTGCAGCCTCAAAAAGCTCCAATAGATTTGTCCAACACGATTTTCCTTTCATAAAATTGTGTTGACTTGCCCAATCATATTGCAATTTACCAAGTGACCCATTACTGAAGAATAGATTCTAGCATTTTCCCTACTACTGATATCAGGCTAACTGGCCCAGAGTTCCCTGCTTTCCCTCTCCTTCCTTTTGAGGTTACATTTGCAGCCTTCCACTCCACAGGGACAATTCTAGAATATAGGGAATACTAGAAGGTCAAAATCAATGTATCCACTATCTCTGCAGCCATGTACTTGGAAATCCTAGGCCATCAGGTTCAAGGGATTTGTTGGCTTTTAATCCCATTCATTTCTCCACTACTTTTTCTTTACTAATATTGATTACTTTAAGTTCCTTACTCTCATTACATCCTTGACTCCTCACAATTTCTGGTATGTTCTTTGTGAAGGCAAACACAAAATATTTGTTTAATATAATTCCCTTATTCCCCATAGCAATACCTCCTGTCTTAGTCTCTAAGGGACTCGTGTTTACTTTCACTCTTTCTTCCTTTTTACATACTTGAAGAAGCTTTTATAATCTGTTTTTACATTTCTTGCTAGTTTACTCTCATATTCTATTTCTTTCTCTTTATCAATTTCTTGGTCATCCTTTGCTGAATTTTAAAATCCTCCCAATCTTTTTGGCCATTGTAATCCTCTTCTTTTAATTTAATATTATCCTTAGCTGCTCAAGTGAGTCCCATTTGCAGCAATTTTCCAGTTAAGTTTCTATTCCTCAAGGAAATGTATATTCAGTAAAAATTAAGAATTATTTATTTAAATGTTTACCATTGCTAAAATAGGGTGGAAGGCAGGAGAGATTAAATGACAAGAGGAATGATGGTGGAAGGCAAGACTTACATCAATTTGGTTTGACATCATATCTTTTAATGTAATTTCCCAATCTACCGCAGCCAATTCGCCTCTCAAACCAGTGTAATTGGTTTTGTTTAAATTTAAGACCCTAGTTTTTGACTTACCACAGCACTTTCAACTTAATGTGAAATTTGATCATATTATGATAACTCTTCTTAGAGGATCCTTTAGCATAAGATTACTCATTAACCCTGTCTCATTACACAATACTTGATCAAAAATAGCCTGATACCTAGTTGGTTCCTTGACATATAATAGAAAACTATCTTGAATGCATTCCATGATGTTTTCTTCCTATCTACTTTTGTCAATTTGGTTTGACTAGTCTATATGAAGATTGAAGTCCACCAAGAATATTGCATTACCCTTGTTATGTGCCCCTCTATCATAGCCACTGCTCCCATGTTTTCAGACAGCAGCTGTTGGTAATGAATACTGCTATTGCACCTCCTCCAGATGCATCTTGTGTTTACTTGTCCCATTACATCCCCTCCATCATTTTAATCTCTCCTGCCTTCCACATAGTTTCGACCTTCCCTTTTCTTCTTTCCTCCTCCCCCTTTTGATGAAATGTCATCAACCTGCAATGTTAACTCTATTTCTCTCTCCACAGATGATGCCTGGTATGCTGAGTATTTCCGGCATTTTCTGTTTTTATTCCAGATTTCTAGCATCAACAGTATTTTGCTTTTGTAATAGTCTTTCAAGGCTCCTTCTGGGGGTTCCTGTCACTTGTTGCAACGTCTGTTTTGCTGAGAATGAGACCTCTGTGAAGACACTTTGGAATGGAGAATGCTAAAGGGATACTGAGCTCCAAATGATGGACCTCCTGCTTTCCATCCCATCACCCTTCCCTCACACTGCCTTTCTCTTTCTGATTTCCTATTTTCAGATACCCAAGAACTGTCACCTGCCCAGTAACAAAGCATCTAGGAGAAGAGAGCAATAGCACTGACAAAGAGGCCCCTTCACTTGATCTGACACATGCAGCCACTAGTGCAGATCCTAACACTGAACGTGTGAACCTTAGAAGCTAGCATAGCATTGGGATCTGCACTAATGGGCTGCAGCCAGGGAGAAAGGATAGTTTCTGAAGGGTGGGGTCACAGACAAGTTCTGCTACAGAAGACTCAGATGAAGACTTCGATGGGGCGGTATACAGGAGAATATTGATGGTCATGCAGATGGAAATGCGGGGTGCATCAGCTAGCTGGCCAGACATACTCCTATCACTGTCAAGGAGCATGGAGGAGTCCTGCTCCAAGCTGGCTGAGGGCTTCGCACAGAGCTTTCTCTCTCTGCAGCCTTTGCTCTATCTGCACGTCATTGTTGCAGACCCAGAGGCACTGCAACTGCAGCCCCCATACCTATTGGAGCCTTTGTTTGGATAGGTCACCAAATCCTCTGTGAGAATGCAGGGTGCAGCCTCGCTACCAAATCCAAGAACTCAACACAACATCATCAAATACACTCCACAGTACTTCCAGAGACTTTGCAACAGCACAAGTTATTCCAAATGACCTTACCTGCAAGTTGGCTGCTTGACCCTATAAATAACATTACTTCTGGGCCCCTTTTACAGCTGAATGCAACAACCAGATACATTGAATGGACCTGCGTGTCCTAAATTCACAAATCAACCATTAGGGCTGAATGATGACATGGCAGCACCAGTTGGGAGGCTTCTGTCGCACGCAGGGTTCCCCGTGCAAGTGCCCTTCCCAGCATGGGGAACCATGCGGCCGTGCTGGAAGCGCAGTGCGCCCAACGCAGAGGACCTCTGGCTTCTGCCTCCAGCAGGGTGATCAATCCAAATTTCATGCCCACATAGTTCTTACAGGGAATTCATTCCAAGCATTAAGAAGCAACTAAAAGAACTTTACTAATCTTTTATAAAAGTAAAATACTGCGGATGCTGGAAATCTGGAATAAAAACAAGAAACGCTAGAAATACTCAGCAGGTCGGGCAACATCTGTGGACAGAGAAGCAGCGTTAACGTTTCAGGTCAGTGACCCTTCTTCAGAACAGACAGATATAAGAAATGTAAAAGATATTAAGCAAGTAAAGCAGGGGGGCGGTGGGGGTGGGGCAAGAGATAACAAAAGAGGTGTTGATAGGACAAGGTCACAGAGAATAACTGATCAGAAGGTCATGGAGCAAAGGTAAACAGTATGTTAATAGGTGTGCTGAAAGACAAAGCATTAGTGCAGATAGGATGTTAATGGACTGAAAACTGAACAGCCACAAGCACAAATTGGAAAAAAACTGAGGGTAGGCACAGTAGAAACAAACTGAACAAACTAAAATAAAATAAACACGAAAAAGTAAAAAGAAAAAAGAACTCAATATAAAGTAAAATGGGGGGCCCAGCATGCTCTGAAATGATTAAACTCAATGTTCAGTCCAGCAGGCTATAGCGTGCCTAATCGGTAAATAAGCTGCTGTTCCTCGAGCTTGCGTTGATGTTCACTGGAACACTGCAGCAATCCCAGGATAGAGATGTGAGCATGAGAGCAGGGGGGTGTTGAAATGGCAAGCAACCGGAATCTCGGGGTCATGCTTTCAGACTGAGCGGTAGTGTTCTGCAAAGCGGTCACCCAGTCTGCGTTTGGTCTCCCCAAAGTAGAGGAGACCACATTGTGAGCAGCGAATGCAGCATACTACATTGAAAGAAGTACAAGTAAATCACTGCTTCACCTGAAAGGAGTGTTTGGGGCTTTGGATAGTGAGGAGCGAGGAGGTAAATGGACAGATATTACACCTCCTACGATTGCAGGGGAAGGTGCCATGGGAAGGGGACGAGGTGGTGGGGGTAATGGAGGAGTGGACCAGGGATTAAGGTGAATGAGGAATTGAAGGAAATTATCAGCACAACACCACCTCCTTTTCCTTTTTGCCTATCCTTCCTAAATGTCGAATATCCTTGAATATGCAGTTCCCAGTCTTGGTCACCCTGTAGCCACGTTTCCATTATAGCACTAAAATAAAAGTAAAATACTGCGGATGCTGAAAATCTGAAATAAAAGCAAGAAATGCTGGAAATACTCAGCAGGTCTGGCAGCATCTGTGGAGAGAGAAGCAGAGTTAATGTTTCAGGTCAGTGACCCTTCTTCAGAACTGGCAAATATTAGAAATGTAAAAGGTTATTAGAAGCAAGTAAAGCAGGGTGGGACAAGAGATAACAAAGGAGAAGGTGTAGATAGGACAAGGTCACAGAATAGCTGACCAGAAGGTCATGGAGCAAAGGCAAACAATATGTTAATGGTGTGTTGAAAGACAAAGCATTAGTACAGATAGGGTGTTAACGGACGTGAAATTTGAACAGCCGCAAGTACAAACATGAAAAAAAAACAGTGGGTAAGCAAACTGAACAAACTAAGATGACATAAAATAAAATAAACACCAAAATATATAGAAAAAAAGGAAAAAGAAAAAAATGACTGAAAATAAAAGTAAAATGGGGGGCCCAACATACTCTGAAATTATTGAACTCAATGTTCAGTCCGGCAGGCTGTAGTGTGCCTAATCGGTAAATGAGATGCTGTTCCTCGAGCTTGCGTTGATGTTCACTGGAACACTGCAGCAACCCAGGACAGAGATGTGGGCATGAGAGCAGGGGGGAGTGTTGAAAGAAGTGTTCTCCTGCTACTGTCTGTTGTTCTACTGCTGCTGCCTGGTGTTCTCCTGCTGCTGCCCAGTGTTCTCCTGCTGCTGTCTGGTGTTCTCCTGCTGCTGTTGCCTGCTGTTCTCCTGCTGCTGCCTGTTGTTCTCCTGCTGCTACTGCCTGTTGTTCTCCTGCTGCTGCTGCCTGGTGTACTCCTGCTGCAGCTGCCTGTTGTTCTCCTGTTGCTGCTGCCTGTTGTTCTCCTGCTGCTGCTGCCTGGTGTTCTCCTGCTGCTGCCTGGTGTTCTCCTGCTAGTGCCTGATGTTCTCCTGCTACTGTCTGCTGTTCTCCTGCTGCTGCCTGGTGTTCTCCTGCTACTGTCTGGTGTTCTCCTGCTGCTACTGCCTGGTGTTCTCCTGCTGCTGCCTGTTGTTCCCCTGCTACTACTGCCTGGTGTCCTCCTGCTGCTGCTGCCTGGTGTTCTCCTGCTGCTGCTGTCTGGTGTTCTCCTGCTGCTTCTGCCTGTTGTTCCCCTGCTGCTGTCTGGTGTTCTCCTGCAGCTGCTGCGTGGTGTTCTCATGCTACTGCCTGTTGTTTGCCTGCTACTGTCTGGTGTTCTCCTGCTGCTGCCTGTTGTTCTCCTGCTGCTGCCTGGTGTTCTCCTGCTGCTGCCCAGTGTTCTCCTGCTGCTGTCAGGTGTTCTCCTGCTGCTGCTGCCTGCTGTTCTCCTGCTGCTGCCTGTTGTTCTCCTGCTGCTACTGCCTGTTGTTCTCCAGCTGCTGCTGCCTGGTGTACTCCTGCTGCAGCTGCCTGTTGTTCTCCTGTTGCTGCTGCCTGTTGTTCTCCTGCTGCTGCTGCCTGGTGTTCTCCTGCTGCTGCCTGGTGTTCTCCTGCTAGTGCCTGATGTTCTCCTGCTACTGTCTGCTGTTCTCCTGCTGCTGCCTGGTGTTCTCCTGCTGCTGCCTCTTGTTCTCCTCCTGCTGCTGCCTGTTGTTCTCCTGCTACTGTCTGGTGTTCTCCTGCTGCTACTGCCTGGGGTTCTCCTGCTGCTGCCTGTTGTTCCCCTGCTACTACTGCCTGGTGTCCTCCTGCTGCTGCTGCCTGGTTTTCTCCTGCTGCTGCTGTCTGGTGTTCTCCTGCTGCTTCTGCCTGTTGTTCCCCTGCTGCTGTCTGGTGTTCTCCTGCAGCTGCTGCGTGGTGTTCTCATGCTACTGCCTGTTGTTTGCCTGCTAATGTCTGGTGTTCTCCTGCTGCTGCCTGGTGTTCTGCTGCTGCTGCTGCCTTGTGGTCTCCTGCTGCTGCTGTCTGGTGTTCTGCCACTGCCTGGTGTTCTCCAGCTAGTGCCCGGTGTTCTCCTGCTGCTGCTGTTTGGTGTTCTCCTGCTGCTGCCTGGTGTTCTCCTGCTACTGCCTGTTGTTCGCCTGCTACTGTCTGATGTTCTCCTGCTGCTACTGCCTGATGTTCCCCTGCTGCTGTCTGGTGGTCTCCTGCTGCTGCCAGTTGTTCTCCTGCTGCTGCCTGTTGTTCTCCTGCTGCTGCCTGTTGTTCTCCTGCTACTTTCGGGTGTTCTCCTGCTGTTGCTGCCTGATGTTCTCCTGCTGCTGCCTAGTGTTCTCCTGCTACTGCCTGGTGTTGTCCTGCTGCTGCTGCCTGGTGTTCTCCTGCTGCTGCCTGGTGTTCTCCTGCTAGTGCCTGGTGTTTTCCTGCTGCTGCTGCCTGTTGTTCTCCTGCTGCTGCCTGGTGTTCTCCTGCTACTGCCTGGTGTTCTCCAGCTACTGCCTGGAGTTTTCATGCTGCTGTTGCCTGTGTTCTCCTGCTGCTGTTTGGTGTTCTCCTGCTGCTGCCTGGTGTTTTCCAGCTGCTGCCTGGTGTTTTCCTGCTGCTGCTGCCTGGTGTTCTCCTGCTGCTGCCTGTTGTTCTCCTGCTGCTGTCTGGTGTTCTCCTGCTGCTGACTGGTGTTCTCCTGCTACTGCCTGGCGTTCTCCTGCTGCTGCCTGCTGTTCTCCTGCTGCTGCCTGTTGTTCTCCTGTTGCTGCTGCCTGTTGTTCTCCTGCTGCTGTTGCTTGGTGTTTTCCTGCTACTGCCTGGCGTTCTCCTGCTGCTGCTGCTGCCTGGTGTTCTCCTGCTGCTGCCTGGTGTTCTCCTGCTGCTGCCTGTTGTTCTCCTGCTGCTGTCTGGTGTTCTCCTGCTACTGCCTGGCATTCTCCTGCTGCTGCCTATTATTCTCTTGCTGCTGCCTGTTGTTCTCCTGCTGCTGCCTGTTGTTCTCCTGTTGCTGCTGCCTGTTGTTCTCCTGTTGCTGCTGCCTGTTGTTCTCCTGCTGCTGCTGCCTGTTGTTCTCCTGCTGCTGTCTGGTGTTCTCCTGCTACTGCTGCCTGGTGTTCTCCTGCTGCTGCCTGGTGTTCTCCTGCTGCTGCCTGTTGTTCTCCTGCTGCTGTCTGGTGTTCTCCTGCTACTGCCTGTTGTTCTCCTGCTGCTGTCTGGTGTTCTCCTGCTGCTGCTGCCTGTTGTTCTCCTGCTGCTGTCTGGTGTTCTCCTGCTACTGCTGCCTGGTGTTCTCCTGCTGCTGCCTGGTGTTCTCCTGCTGCTGCCTGTTGTTCTCCTGCTGCTGTCTGGTGTTCTCCTGCTACTGCCTGGCGTTCTCCTGCTGCTGCCTATTATTCTTCTGCTGCTGCCTGTTGTTCTCCTGCTGCTGCCTGTTGTTCTCCTGTTGCTGCTGCCTGTTGTTCTCCTGCTGCTGCTGCCTGGTGTTCTCCTGCTGCTGCCTGGTGTTCTCCTGCTGCTGCCTGTTGTTCTCCTGCTGCTGTCTGGTGTTCTCCTGCTACTGCCTGGCGTTCTCCTGCTGCTGCCTATTATTCTCCTGCTGCTGCCTGTTGTTCTCCTGCTGCTGCCTGTTGTTCTCCTGTTGCTGCTGCCTGTTGTTCTCCTGTTGCTGCTGCCTGTTGTTCTCCTGCTGCTGCTGCCTGTTGTTCTCCTGCTGCTGTCTGGTGTTATCCTGCTGCTGCTGCCTGTTGTTCTCCTGCTGCTGTCTGGTGTTCTCCTGCTACTGCTGCCTGGTGTTCTTCTGCTGCTGCTGCCTGTTGTTCTCCTGCTGCTGACTGGTGTTCTCCTGCTACTGCCTGGCGTTCTCCTGCTGCTGCCTATTATTCTCCTGCTGCTGCCTGTTGTTTTCCTGCTACTGCCTGGCGTTCCCCTGCTGCTGCCTGTTATTCTCCTGCTGCTGCCTGTTGTCCTCCTGCTGCTGTCTGGTGTTCTCCTGCTGCTACTGCCTGGTGTTCTGCTGCTGCTGCCTGGTGTTCTCCTGCTGCTGCTGCCTGTTGTTCTCCTGCTGCTTAAGCCTGTTGTTCCCCTGCTGCTGTCTGGTGTTCTCCTGCTGCTGCTGCCTGGTGTTCTCCTGCTACTGCCTGTTGTTTGCCTGCTACTGTCTGGTGTTCTCCTGCTGCTGCCTGTTGTTCTCCTGCTGCTGCTGCATGGTGTTCTCCTGCTGCTGCTGCCTGTTGTTCTCCTGCTGCTTAAGCCTGTTGTTCCCCTGCTGCTGTCTGGTGTTCTCCTGCTGCTGCCTGTTATTCTCCTGCTGCTGCCTGTTGTCCTCCTGCTACTGTCTGGTGTTCTCCTGCTGCTACTGCCTGGTGTTCTCCTGCTGCTGCTGCATGGTGTTCTCCTGCTGCTGCTGCCTGTTGTTCTCCTGCTACTTAAGCCTGTTGTTCCCCTGCTGCTGTCTGGTGTTCTCCTGCTGCTGCTGCCTGGTGTTCTCCTGCTACTGCCTGTTGTTTGCCTGCTACTGTCTGGTGTTCTCCTGCTGCTGCCTGTTGTTCTCCTGCTGCTGCTGCATGGTGTTCTCCTGCTGCTGCTGCCTGTTGTTCTCCTGCTGCTTAAGCCTGTTGTTCCCCTGCTGCTGTCTGGTGTTCTCCTGCTACTTTCGGGTGTTCTCCTCCTGCTGCCTTGTGTCCTCCTGCTGCTGTTTGGTGTTCTCCTGCTGCAGCGGTCTGGTGTTCTCCTGCTACTGCCTGGTGTTCTCCTGCTGCTGCTGCATGGTGTTCTCCTGCTGCTGCTGCCTGGTGTTCTCCTGCTACTTTCGGGTGTTCTCCTCCTGCTGCCTGGTGTTCTGCTGCTGCTGCTGCCTGGTGTTCTCCTGCTACTGCCAGGTGTTCTCCTGCTGCTGCTGCATGGTGTTCTCCTGCTGCTGCCTGTTGTTCTCCTGCTGCTTAAGCCTGTTGTTCCCCTGCTGCTGTCTGGTGTTCTCCTGCTGCTGCTGCCTGGTGTTCTGCTGCTGCAGCTGCCTGGTGTTCTCCTGCTGCTGCTGTTTGGTGTTCTCCTGCTACTGCCTGTTGTTCTCCTGCTACTTTCGGGTGTTCTCCTGCTGCTGCCTGGTGTTCTCCTGCTGCTGCTGCCTGGTGTTCTCCTGCTGCAGTCTGGTGTTCTCCTGATGCTGCTGCCTGGTGTTCTCCTGTTGCTGCTGCCTGGTGTTCTCCTGCTACTGCCTGGTGTTCTCCTGCTGCTGCCTGGTGTTCTCCTGCTGCTGCCTGGTGTTCTCCTGTTGCTGCTGCCTGGTGTTATCCTGCTGCTGTTGCCTGGTGTTGTCCTGCTGCAGCTGCCTGTTGTTCTCCTGCTGCTGCTGCCTGGTGTTCTCCTGTTGCTGCTGCCTGGTGTTATCCTGCTGCTGTTGCCTGGTGTTCTCCTGCTGCTGCTGCCTGTTGTTCTCCTGCTGCTGTCTGGTGTTCTCCTGCTACTGCTGCCTGGTGTTCTCCTGCTGCTGCCTGGTGTTCTCCTGCTGCTGCCTGTTGTTCTCCTGCTGCTGTCTGGTGTTCTCCTGCTACTGCCTGGCGTTCTCCTGCTGCTGCCTATTATTCTCCTGCTGCTGCCTGTTGTTCTCCTGCTGCTGCCTGTTGTTCTCCTGTTGCTGCTGCCTGTTGTTCTCCTGCTGCTGCTGCCTGGTGTTCTCCTGCTGCTGCCTGGTGTTCTCCTGCTGCTGCCTGTTGTTCTCCTGCTGCTGTCTGGTGTTCTCCTGCTACTGCCTGGCGTTCTCCTGCTGCTGCCTATTATTCTCCTGCTGCTGCCTGTTGTTCTCCTGCTGCTGCCTGTTGTTCTCCTGTTGCTGCTGCCTGTTGTTCTCCTGTTGCTGCTGCCTGTTGTTCTCCTGCTGCTGCTGCCTGTTGTTCTCCTGCTGCTGTCTGGTGTTATCCTGCTGCTGCTGCCTGTTGTTCTCCTGCTGCTGTCTGGTGTTCTCCTGCTACTGCTGCCTGGTGTTCTTCTGCTGCTGCTGCCTGTTGTTCTCCTGCTGCTGACTGGTGTTCTCCTGCTACTGCCTGGCGTTCTCCTGCTGCTGCCTATTATTCTCCTGCTGCTGCCTGTTGTTTTCCTGCTGCTGCCTGGTGTTCTCCTGCTACTGCCTGGCGTTCCCCTGCTGCTGCCTGTTATTCTCCTGCTGCTGCCTGTTGTCCTCCTGCTGCTGTCTGGTGTTCTCCTGCTGCTACTGCCTGGTGTTCTGCTGCTGCTGCCTGGTGTTCTCCTGCTGCTGCTGCCTGGTGTTCTCCTGCTGCTTAAGCCTGTTGTTACCCTGCTGCTGTCTGGTGTTCTCCTGCTGCTGCTGCCTGGTGTTCTCCTGCTACTGCCTGTTGTTTGCCTGCTACTGTCTGGTGTTCTCCTGCTGCTGCCTGTTGTTCTCCTGCTGCTGCTGCATGGAGATCTCCTGCTGCTGCTGCCTGTTGTTCTCCTGCTGCTTAAGCCTGTTGTTCCCCTGCTGCTGTCTGGTGTTCTCCTGCTGCTGCCTGTTATTCTCCTGCTGCTGCCTGTTGTCCTCCTGCTACTGTCTGGTGTTCTCCTGCTGCTACTGCCTGGTGTTCTCCTGCTGCTGCTGCATGGTGTTCTCCTGCTGCTGCTGCCTGTTGTTCTCCTGCTACTTAAGCCTGTTGTTCCCCTGCTGCTGTCTGGTGTTCTCCTGCTGCTGCTGCCTGGTGTTCTCCTGCTACTGCCTGTTGTTTGCCTGCTACTGTCTGGTGTTCTCCTGCTGCTGCCTGTTGTTCTCCTGCTGCTGCTGCATGGTGTTCTCCTGCTGCTGCTGCCTGTTGTTCTCCTGCTGCTTAAGCCTGTTGTTCCCCTGCTGCTGTCTGGTGTTCTCCTGCTACTTTCGGGTGTTCTCCTCCTGCTGCCTTGTGTCCTCCTGCTGCTGTTTGGTGTTCTCCTGCTGCAGCGGTCTGGTGTTCTCCTGCTACTGCCTGGTGTTCTCCTGCTGCTGCTGCATGGTGTTCTCCTGCTGCTGCTGCCTGGTGTTCTCCTGCTACTTTCGGGTGTTCTCCTCCTGCTGCCTGGTGTTCTGCTGCTGCTGCTGCCTGGTGTTCTCCTGCTACTGCCAGGTGTTCTCCTGCTGCTGCTGCATGGTGTTCTCCTGCTGCTGCCTGTTGTTCTCCTGCTGCTTAAGCCTGTTGTTCCCCTGCTGCTGTCTGGTGTTCTCCTGCTGCTGCTGCCTGGTGTTCTGCTGCTGCAGCTGCCTGGTGTTCTCCTGCTGCTGCTGTTTGGTGTTCTCCTGCTACTGCCTGTTGTTCTCCTGCTACTTTCGGGTGTTCTCCTGCTGCTGCCTGGTGTTCTCCTGCTGCTGCTGCCTGGTGTTCTCCTGCTGCAGTCTGGTGTTCTCCTGATGCTGCTGCCTGGTGTTCTCCTGTTGCTGCTGCCTGGTGTTCTCCTGCTACTGCCTGGTGTTCTCCTGCTGCTGCCTGGTGTTCTCCTGCTGCTGCCTGGTGTTCTCCTGTTGCTGCTGCCTGGTGTTATCCTGCTGCTGTTGCCTGGTGTTGTCCTGCTGCAGCTGCCTGTTGTTCTCCTGCTGCTGCTGCCTGGTGTTCTCCTGTTGCTGCTGCCTGGTGTTATCCTGCTGCTGTTGCCTGGTGTTCTCCTGCTGCTGCTGCCTGTTGTTCTCCTGCTGCTGTCTGGTGTTCTCCTGCTACTGCTGCCTGGTGTTCTCCTGCTGCTGCCTGGTGTTCTCCTGCTGTTGCCTGTTGTTCTCCTGCTGCTGTCTGGTGTTCTCCTGCTACTGCCTGGCGTTCTCCTGCTGCTGCCTATTATTCTCCTGCTGCTGCCTGTTGTTCTCCTGCTGCTGCCTGTTGTTCTCCTGTTGCTGCTGCCTGTTGTTCTCCTGCTGCTGCTGCCTGGTGTTCTCCTGCTGCTGCCTGTTGTTCTCCTGCTGCTGTCTGGTGTTCTCCTGCTACTGCCTGGCGTTCTCCTGCTGCTGCCTATTATTCTCCTGCTGCTGCCTGTTGTTCTCCTGCTGCTGCCTGTTGTTCTCCTGTTGCTGCTGCCTGTTGTTCTCCTGTTGCTGCTGCCTGTTGTTCTCCTGCTGCTGCTGCCTGTTGTTCTCCTGCTGCTGTCTGGTGTTATCCTGCTGCTGCTGCCTGTTGTTCTCCTGCTGCTGTCTGGTGTTCTCCTGCTACTGCTGCCTGGTGTTCTTCTGCTGCTGCTGCCTGTTGTTCTCCTGCTGCTGACTGGTGTTCTCCTGCTACTGCCTGGCGTTCTCCTGCTGCTGCCTATTATTCTCCTGCTGCTGCCTGTTGTTTTCCTGCTGCTGCCTGGTGTTCTCCTGCTACTGCCTGGCGTTCCCCTGCTGCTGCCTGTTATTCTCCTGCTGCTGCCTGTTGTCCTCCTGCTGCTGTCTGGTGTTCTCCTGCTGCTGCTGCCTGGTGTTCTCCTGCTGCTTAAGCCTGTTGTTCCCCTGCTGCTGTCTGGTGTTCTCCTGCTGCTGCTGCCTGGTGTTCTCCTGCTACTGCCTGTTGTTTGCCTGCTACTGTCTGGTGTTCTCCTGCTGCTGCCTGTTGTTCTCCTGCTGCTGCTGCATGGTGTTCTCCTGCTGCTGCTGCCTGTTGTTCTCCTGCTGCTTAAGCCTGTTGTTCCCCTGCTGCTGTCTGGTGTTCTCCTGCTGCTGCCTGTTATTCTCCTGCTGCTGCCTGTTGTCCTCCTGCTACTGTCTGGTGTTCTCCTGCTGCTACTGCCTGGTGTTCTCCTGCTGCTGCTGCATGGTGTTCTCCTGTTGCTGCTGCCTGTTGTTCTCCTGCTACTTAAGCCTGTTGTTCCCCTGCTGCTGTCTGGTGTTCTCCTGCTGCTGCTGCCTGGTGTTCTCCTGCTACTGCCTGTTGTTTGCCTGCTACTGTCTGGTGTTCTCCTGCTGCTGCCTGTTGTTCTCCTGCTGCTGCTGCATGGTGTTCTCCTGCTGCTGCTGCCTGTTGTTCTCCTGCTGCTTAAGCCTGTTGTTCCCCTGCTGCTGTCTGGTGTTCTCCTGCTACTTTCGGGCGTTCTCCTCCTGCTGCCTTGTGTCCTCCTGCTGCTGTTTGGTGTTCTCCTGCTGCAGCGGTCTGGTGTTCTCCTGCTACTGCCTGGTGTTCTCCTGCTGCTGCTGCATGGTGTTCTCCTGCTGCTGCTGCCTGGTGTTCTCCTGCTACTTTCGGGTGTTCTCCTCCTGCTGCCTGGTGTTCTCCTGCTGCTGCTTGGTGTTCTGCTGCTGCTGCTGCCTGGTGTTCTCCTGCTACTGCCAGGTGTTCTCCTGCTGCTGCTGCATGGTGTTCTCCTGCTGCTGCCTGTTGTTCTCCTGCTGCTTAAGCCTGTTGTTCCCCTGCTGCTGTCTGGTGTTCTCCTGCTGCTGCTGCCTGGTGTTCTGCTGCTGCAGCTGCCTGGTGTTCTCCTGCTGCTGCTGTTTGGTGTTCTCCTGCTACTGCCTGTTGTTCTCCTGCTACTTTCGGGTGTTCTCCTGCTGCTGCCTGGTGTTCTCCTGCTGCTGCTGCCTGGTGTTCTCCTGCTGCAGTCTGGTGTTCTCCTGATGCTGCTGCCTGGTGTTCTCCTGTTGCTGCTGCCTGGTGTTCTCCTGCTACTGCCTGGTGTTCTCCTGCTGCTGCCTGGTGTTCTCCTGCTGCTGCCTGGTGTTCTCCTGTTGCTGCTGCCTGGTGTTATCCTGCTGCTGTTGCCTGGTGTTGTCCTGCTGCAGCTGCCTGTTGTTCTCCTGCTGCTGCTGCCTGGTGTTCTCCTGTTGCTGCTGCCTGGTGTTATCCTGCTGCTGTTGCCTGGTGTTGTCCTGCTGCAGCTGCCTGTTGTTCTCCTGCTGCTGCTGCCTGTTGTTCTCCTGCTGCAGCTGCCTGTTGTTCTCCTGCTGCTGCTGCCTGTTGTTCTCCTGCTGCTGCCTGTTGTTCTCCTGCTGCTTAAGCCTGTTGTTCCCCTGCTGCTGTCTGGTGTTCTCCTGCTGCTGCTGCCTGGTGTTCTGCTGCTGCAGCTGCCTGGTGTTCTCCTGCTGCTGCTGTTTGGTGTTCTCCTGCTACTGCCTGTTGTTCTCCTGCTACTTTCGGGTGTTCTCCTGCTGCTGCCTGGTGTTCTCCTGCTGCTGCTGCCTGGTGTTCTCCTGCTGCAGTCTGGTGTTCTCCTGATGCTGCTGCCTGGTGTTCTCCTGTTGCTGCTGCCTGGTGTTCTCCTGCTACTGCCTGGTGTTCTCCTGCTGCTGCCTGGTGTTCTCCTGCTGCTGCCTGGTGTTCTCCTGTTGCTGCTGCCTGGTGTTATCCTGCTGCTGTTGCCTGGTGTTGTCCTGCTGCAGCTGCCTGTTGTTCTCCTGCTGCTGCTGCCTGGTGTTCTCCTGTTGCTGCTGCCTGGTGTTATCCTGCTGCTGTTGCCTGGTGTTGTCCTGCTGCAGCTGCCTGTTGTTCTCCTGCTGCTGCTGCCTGTTGTTCTCCTGCTGCAGCTGCCTGTTGTTCTCCTGCTGCTGCTGCCTGGTGTTCTCCTGCTGCAGCTGCCTGGTGTTCTCCTGCTGCTGCCTGTTGTTCTCCTGCTGCTGCTGCCTGGTGTTCTCCTGCTGCTGCCTGGTGTTCTCCTGCT
Source organism: Heterodontus francisci (assembly GCF_036365525.1). Classification (NCBI taxonomy): domain Eukaryota; kingdom Metazoa; phylum Chordata; class Chondrichthyes; order Heterodontiformes; family Heterodontidae; genus Heterodontus; species Heterodontus francisci. The sequence goes on along the minus strand of NC_090375.1, from coordinate 162,327,296 downwards.
GCTGCTGCCTGGTGTTCTCCTGCTGCTGCTGCCTGGTGTTCTCCTGCTGCTGCTGCCTGCTGTTTTCCTGCTGCTGCCTGGTGTTTTCCTGCTGCTGTTGCCTGGTGTTTTCCTGCTGTTGCCTGTTATTCTCCTGCTGCTGCCTGGTGTTCTCCTGCTACTGCCTGTTGTTCGCCTGCTACTGTCTGGTGTTGTCCTGCTGCTGTCTGGTGTTCTCCTGCTGCTGCCTGGTGTTCTCCAGCGACTGCCTGGTGTTCTCCTGCTGCTGGTGCCTGTTGTTCTCCTGCTGCTGGTGCCTGTTGTTCTCCTGCTACTGTCTGGTGTTCTCCTGCTGCTACTGCCTGGTGTTCTCCTGCTGCTACTGTCTGGTGTTCTCCTGCTGCTACTGCCTGGTGTTCCCCTGCGGCTACTGCCTGGTGTTCTCCTGCTACTGCCTGGTGTTCTCCTGCTGCTACTGCCTGGTGTTCTCCTGCTACTGCCTGGTGTTCTCCAGCTACTGCCTGGTGTTCTCCTGCTACTGCCTGGTGTTCTCCTGCTGCTACTGCCTGGTGTCCTCCTGCTGCAGCCTGGTGTTCTCCTGCTACTGCCTGGTGTTCCCCTGCTACTGCCTGGTGTTCTCCTGCTGCAGCATGGTGTTCTCCTGCTACTACTGCCTGGTGTTCTCCTGCTACTGCCTGGTGTTCTCCTGCTACTGCCTGGTGTTCTGCTACTGCCTGTTGTTCGCCTGCTACTGTCTGGTGTTCTCCTGCTGCTGTCTGGTGTTCTCCAGCTACTGCCTGGTGTTCTGCTACTGCCTGTTGTTCGCCTGCTACTGTCTGGTGTTCTCCTGCTACTGTCTGGTGTTCTCCAGCTACTGCCTGGTGTTCTGCTGCTGCTGCCTGGTGTTCTCCTGCTGCTGGTGCCCGTTGTTCTCCTGCTGCTGCCTGGTGTTCTCCTGCTGCTACTGTCTGGTGTTCTCCTGCTGCTACTGCCTGGTGTTCCCCTGCGGCTACTGCCTGGTGTTCTCCTGCTACTGCCTGGTGTTCTCCTGCTGCTACTGCCTGGTGTTCTCCTGCTACTGCCTGGTGTTCTCCTGCTACTGCCTGGTGTTCTCCTGCTGCTACTGCCTGGTGTCCTCCTGCTGCAGCCTGGTGTTCTCCTGCTACTGCCTGGTGTTCCCCTGCTACTGCCTGGTGTCCTCCTGCTGCTGCTGCCTGGTGTTCTCCTGCTGCTTAAGCCTGTTGTTCCCCTGCTGCTGTCTGGTGTTCTCCTGCTGCTGCTGCGTGGTGTTCTCCTGCTACTGCCTGTTGTTTGCCTGCTACTGTCTGGTGTTCTCCTGCTGCTGCCTGTTGTTCGCCTGCTGCTGCCTGTTGTTCTCCTGCTACTTTCGGGTGTTCTCCTGCTGCTGCTGTTTGGTGTTCTCCTGCTGCTGCCTGGTGTTCTCCTGCTACTGCCTGTTGTTCGCCTGCTACTGTCTGGTGTTCTCCTGCTGCTGCCTGGTGTTCTCCTGCTACTGCCTGGTGTTCTCCTGCTGCTGCCTGGTGTTCTCCTGCTACTGCCTGGCGTTCTCCTGCTGCTGCTTGGTGTTCTCCTGCTGCTGCCCGGTGTTTTCCTGCTGCTGCTGCCTGGTGTTCTCCTGCTGCTGCCTGATGTTCTCCTGCTGCTGTCTGGTGTTTTCCTGCTGCTGCTGCCTGGTGTTCTCCTGCTGCTGCCTGATGTTCTCCTGCTGCTGTCTGGTGTTTTCTTGCTGCTACTGCCTGGTGTTCTCCAGCTGCTGCCTGGTGTTCTCCTGCTACTGCCTGGTGTTCTCCTGCTGCTGCCCGGTGTTTTCCTGCTGCTGCTGCCTGGTGTTCTCCTGCTGCTGCCTGATGTTCTCCTGCTGCTGCCTGGTGTTTTCCTGCTGCTGTCTGGTGTTTTCCTGCTGCTGCTGCCTGCAGTTCTCCTGCTGCTGCCTGGTGTTCTCCTGCTACTGCCTGGTGTTTTCCTGCTGCTGCTGCCTGCAGTTCTCCTGCTGCTGCCTGGTGTTCTCCTGCTGCTGCCTGGTGTTCTCCTGCTACTGTCTGGTGTTCTCCTGCTGCTACTGCCTGATGTTCCCCTGCTGCTGCCTGTTGTTCTCCTGCTACTTTCGGGTGTTCTCCTGCTGCTGCCTGGTGTTCTCCTGCTGCTGCCTGGTGTTCTCCTGCTACTGCCTGGTGTTCTCCTGCTGCTGTTGCCTGGTGTTGTCCTGCTGCTGCTGCCTGTTGTTCTCCTGCTGCTGCCTGGTGTTTTCCTGCTGCTGACTGGTGTTCTCCTGTAACTGCCTGGCATTCTCCTGCTGCTGCCTGTTATTCTCCTGCTGCTGCCTGTTGTTCTCCTGCTGCTGCCTGCTGTTCTCCTGCTGCTGCCTGTTGTTCTCCTGCTGCTGCCTGGTGTTCTCCTGCTACTGTCTGGTGTTCTCCTGCTGCTACTGCCTGATGTTCCCCTGCTGCTGCCTGTTGTTCTCCTGCTACTTTCGGGTGTTCTCCTGCTGCTGCCTGGTGTTCTCCTGCTACTGCCTGGTGTTCTCCTGCTGCTGCCTGGTGTTCTCCTGTTGCTGCTGCCTGGTGTTCTCCTGCTGCTGTTGCCTGGTGTTGTCCTGCTGCTGCTGCCTGTTGTTCTCCTGCTGCTGCCTGGTGTTTTCCTGCTGCTGCTGACTGGTGTTCTCCTGTTACTGCCTGGCGTTCTCCTGCTGCTGCCTGTTATTCTCCTGCTACTGCCTGGTGTTCTCCTGCTGCTGCTGCATGGTGTTCTCCTGCTGCTGCTGCCTGTTGTTCTCCTGCTGCTTAAGCCTGTTGTTCCCCTGCTGCTGTCTGGTGTTCTCCTGCTGCTGCTGCCTGGTGTTCTCCTGCTACTGCCTGTTGTTTGCCTGCTACTGTCTGGTGTTCTCCTGCTGCTGCCTGTTGTTCTCCTGCTGCTGCTGCCTGGTGTTCTCCTGCTACTTTCGGGTGTTCTCCTCCTGCTGCCTGTTGTTCTCCTGCTGCTGCTGCCTGGTGTTCTCCTGCTACTTTCGGGTGTTCTCCTCCTGCTGCCTTGTGTCCTCCTGCTGCTGTTTGGTGTTCTCCTGCTGCAGCGGTCTGGTGTTCTCCTGCTACTGCCTGGTGTTCTCCTGCTGCTGCTGCATGGTGTTCTCCTGCTGCTGCTGCCTGGTGTTCTCCTGCTACTGCCTGGTGTTCTCCTGCTACTGCCTGGTGTTCTCCTGCTGCTACTGCCTGGTGTCCTCCTGCTGCAGCCTGGTGTTCTCCTGCTACTGCCTGGTGTTCCCCTGCTACTGCCTGGTGTCCTCCTGCTGCTGCTGCCTGGTGTTCTCCTGCTGCTTAAGCCTGTTGTTCCCCTGCTGCTGTCTGGTGTTCTCCTGCTGCTGCTGCGTGGTGTTCTCCTGCTACTGCCTGTTGTTTGCCTGCTACTGTCTGGTGTTCTCCTGCTGCTGCCTGTTGTTCGCCTGCTGCTGCCTGTTGTTCTCCTGCTACTTTCGGGTGTTCTCCTGCTGCTGCTGTTTGGTGTTCTCCTGCTGCTGCCTGGTGTTCTCCTGCTACTGCCTGTTGTTCGCCTGCTACTGTCTGGTGTTCTCCTGCTGCTGCCTGGTGTTCTCCTGCTACTGCCTGGTGTTCTCCTGCTGCTGCCTGGTGTTCTCCTGCTACTGCCTGGTGTTCTCCTGCTGCTGCTTGGTGTTCTCCTGCTGCTGCCCGGTGTTTTCCTGCTGCTGCTGCCTGGTGTTCTCCTGCTGCTGCCTGATGTTCTCCTGCTGCTGTCTGGTGTTTTCCTGCTGCTGCTGCCTGGTGTTCTCCTGCTGCTGCCTGATGTTCTCCTGCTGCTGTCTGGTGTTTTCTTGCTGCTACTGCCTGGTGTTCTCCAGCTGCTGCCTGGTGTTCTCCAGCTGCTGCCTGGTGTTCTCCTGCTACTGCCTAGTGTTCTCCTGCTGCTGCCCGGTGTTTTCCTGCTGCTGCTGCCTGGTGTTCTCCTGCTGCTGCCTGATGTTCTCCTGCTGCTGCCTGGTGTTTTCCTGCTGCTGTCTGGTGTTTTCCTGCTGCTGCTGCCTGCAGTTCTCCTGCTGCTGCCTGGTGTTCTCCTGCTACTGCCTGGTGTTTTCCTGCTGCTGCTGCCTGCAGTTCTCCTGCTGCTGCCTGGTGTTCTCCTGCTGCTGCCTGGTGTTCTCCTGCTACTGTCTGGTGTTCTCCTGCTGCTACTGCCTGATGTTCCCCTGCTGCTGCCTGTTGTTCTCCTGCTACTTTCGGGTGTTCTCCTGCTGCTGCCTGGTGTTCTCCTGCTGCTGCCTGGTGTTCTCCTGCTACTGCCTGGTGTTCTCCTGCTGCTGTTGCCTGGTGTTGTCCTGCTGCTGCTGCCTGTTGTTCTCCTGCTGCTGCCTGGTGTTTTCCTGCTGCTGACTGGTGTTCTCCTGTAACTGCCTGGCATTCTCCTGCTGCTGCCTGTTATTCTCCTGCTGCTGCCTGTTGTTCTCCTGCTGCTGCCTGCTGTTCTCCTGCTGCTGCCTGTTGTTCTCCTGCTGCTGCCTGGTGTTCTCCTGCTACTGTCTGGTGTTCTCCTGCTGCTACTGCCTGATGTTCCCCTGCTGCTGCCTGTTGTTCTCCTGCTACTTTCGGGTGTTCTCCTGCTGCTGCCTGGTGTTCTCCTGCTACTGCCTGGTGTTCTCCTGCTGCTGCCTGGTGTTCTCCTGTTGCTGCTGCCTGGTGTTCTCCTGCTGCTGTTGCCTGGTGTTGTCCTGCTGCTGCTGCCTGTTGTTCTCCTGCTGCTGCCTGGTGTTTTCCTGCTGCTGCTGACTGGTGTTCTCCTGTTACTGCCTGGCGTTCTCCTGCTGCTGCCTGTTATTCTCCTGCTACTGCCTGGTGTTCTCCTGCTGCTGCTGCATGGTGTTCTCCTGCTGCTGCTGCCTGTTGTTCTCCTGCTGCTTAAGCCTGTTGTTCCCCTGCTGCTGTCTGGTGTTCTCCTGCTACTGCCTGTTGTTTGCCTGCTACTGTCTGGTGTTCTCCTGCTGCTGCCTGTTGTTCTCCTGCTGCTGCTGCCTGTTGTTCTCCTGCTACTTTCGGGTGTTCTCCTCCTGCTGCCTGTTGTTCTCCTGCTGCTGCTGCCTGGTGTTCTCCTGCTACTTTCGGGTGTTCTCCTCCTGCTGCCTTGTGTCCTCCTGCTGCTGTTTGGTGTTCTCCTGCTGCAGCGGTCTGGTGTTCTCCTGCTACTGCCTGGTGTTCTCCTGCTGCTGCTGCATGGTGTTCTCCTGCTGCTGCTGCCTGGTGTTCTCCTGCTACTTTCGGGTGTTCTCCTCCTGCTGCCTTGTGTTCTCCTGCTGCTGCTTGGTGTTCTGCTGCTGCTGCTGCCTGGTGTTCTCCTGCTACTGCCTGGTGTTCTCCTGCTGCTGCTGCATGGTGTTCTCCTGCTGCTGCCTGTTGTTCTCCTGCTGCTTAAGCCTGTTGTTCCCCTGCTGCTGTCTGGTGTTCTCCTGCTGCTGCTGCCTGGTGTTCTCCTGCTGCAGCTGCCTGGTGTTCTCCTGCTGCTGCTGTTTGGTGTTCTCCTGCTACTGCCTGTTGTTCGCCTGCTACTGTCTGGTGTTCTCCTGCTGCTACTGCCTGATGTTCCCCTGCTGCTGTCTGGTGTTCTCCTGCTGCTGCCTGGTGTTCTCCTGCTGCTGCTGCTGCCTGGTGTTCTCCTGCTGCTGCCAGGTGTTCTCCTGCTGCTGCCTGGTGTTCTCCTGTTGCTGCTGCCTGGTGTTCTCCTGCTGCTGCCTGGTGTTCTCCTGCTGCTGCCTGGTGTTCTCCTGTTGCTGCTGCCTGGTGTTCTCCTGCTGCTGCCTGGTGATCTCCTGTTGCTGCTGCCTGGTGTTCTCCTGCTACTGCCTGGTGTTCTCCTGCTGCTGCCTGGTGTTCTCCTGCTGCTGCCTGGTGTTCTCCTGTTGCTGCTGCCTGGTGTTATCCTGCTGCTGTTGCCTGGTGTTGTCCTGCTGCAGCTGCCTGTTGTTCTCCTGCTGCTGCTGCCTGGTGTTCTCCTGTTGCTGCTGCCTGGTGTTATCCTGCTGCTGTTGCCTGGTGTTGTCCTGCTGCAGCTGCCTGTTGTTCTCCTGCTGCTGCTGCCTGTTGTTCTCCTGCTGCAGCTGCCTGTTGTTCTCCTGCTGCTGCTGCCTGGTGTTCTCCTGCTGCAGCTGCCTGGTGTTCTCCTGCTGCTGCCTGTTGTTCTCCTGCTGCTGCTGCCTGGTGTTCTCCTGCTGCTGCTGCCTGGTGTTCTCCTGCTGCTGCTGCCTGCTGTTCTCCTGCTGCTGCTGCCTGCTGTTCTCCTGCTGCTGCTGCCTGCTGTTCTCCTGCTACTGCCTGGTGTTTTCCTGCTGCTGTTGCCTGGTGTTGTCCTGCTGTTGCCTCTTATTCTCCTGCTGCTGCCTGGTGTTCTGCTACTGCCTGTTGTTCGCCTGCTACTGTCTGGTGTTCTCCTGCTGCTGTCTGGTGTTCTCCAGCTACTGCCTGGTGTTCTGCTGCTGCTGCCTGGTGTTCTCCTGCTGCTGGTGCCTGTTGTTCTCCTGCTACTGTCTGGTGTTCTCCTGCTGCTACTGCCTGGTGTTCTCCTGCTGCTGCCTGGTGTTCTCCTGCTGCTACTGTCTGGTGTTCTCCTGCTGCTACTGCCTGGTGTTCCCCTGCGGCTACTGCCTGGTGTTCTCCTGCTACTGCCTGGTGTTCTCCTGCTGCTACTGCCTGGTGTTCTCCTGCTACTGCCTGGTGTTCTCCAGCTACTGCCTGGTGTTCTCCTGCTACTGCCTGGTGTTCTCCTGCTGCTACTGCCTGGTGTCCTCCTGCTGCAGCCTGGTGTTCTCCTGCTACTGCCTGGTGTTCCCCTGCTACTGCCTGGTGTCCTCCTGCTGCTGCTGCCTGGTGTTCTCCTGCTGCTTAAGCCTGTTGTTTGCCTGCTACTGTCTGGTGTTCTCCTGCTGCTGCCTGTTGTTCGCCTGCTACTGCCTGTTGTTCTCCTGCTACTTTCGGGTGTTCTCCTGCTGCTGCTGTTTGGTGTTCTCCTGCTGCTGCCTGGTGTTCTCCTGCTACTGCCTGTTGTTCGCCTGCTACTGTCTGGTGTTCTCCTGCTGCTGCCTGGTGTTCTCCTGCTACTGCCTGGTGTTCTCCTGCTGCTGCCTGGTGTTCTCCTGCTACTGCCTGGTGTTCTCCTGCTGCTGCTTGGTGTTCTCCTGCTGCTGCCCGGTGTTTTCCTGCTGCTGCTGCCTGGTGTTCTCCTGCTGCTGCCTGATGTTCTCCTGCTGCTGTCTGGTGTTTTCCTGCTGCTGCTGCCTGGTGTTCTCCTGCTGCTGCCTGGTGTTCTCCTGCTACTGCCTGGTGTTCTCCTGCTGCTGCCCGGTGTTTTCCTGCTGCTGCTGCCTGGTGTTCTCCTGCTGCTGCCTGATGTTCTCCTGCTGCTGCCTGGTGTTTTCCTGCTGCTGTCTGGTGTTTTCCTGCTGCTGCTGCCTGCAGTTCTCCTGCTGCTGCCTGGTGTTCTCCTGCTACTGCCTGGTGTTTTCCTGCTGCTGCTGCCTGCAGTTCTCCTGCTGCTGCCTGGTGTTCTCCTGCTGCTGCCTGGTGTTCTCCTGCTACTGTCTGGTGTTCTCCTGCTGCTACTGCCTGATGTTCCCCTGCTGCTGCCTGTTGTTCTCCTGCTACTTTCGGGTGTTCTCCTGCTGCTGCCTGGTGTTCTCCTGCTGCTGCCTGGTGTTCTCCTGCTACTGCCTGGTGTTCTCCTGCTGCTGTTGCCTGGTGTTGTCCTGCTGCTGCTGCCTGTTGTTCTCCTGCTGCTGCCTGGTGTTTTCCTGCTGCTGACTGGTGTTCTCCTGTTACTGCCTGGCATTCTCCTGCTGCTGCCTGTTATTCTCCTGCTGCTGCCTGTTGTTCTCCTGCTGCTGCCTGCTGTTCTCCTGCTGCTGCCTGTTGTTCTCCTGCTGCTGCCTGGTGTTCTCCTGCTACTGTCTGGTGTTCTCCTGCTGCTACTGCCTGATGTTCCCCTGCTGCTGCCTGTTGTTCTCCTGCTACTTTCGGGTGTTCTCCTGCTGCTGCCTGGTGTTCTCCTGCTACTGCCTGGTGTTCTCCTGCTGCTGCCTGGTGTTCTCCTGTTGCTGCTGCCTGGTGTTCTCCTGCTGCTGTTGCCTGGTGTTGTCCTGCTGCTGCTGCCTGTTGTTCTCCTGCTGCTGCCTGGTGTTTTCCTGCTGCTGCTGACTGGTGTTCTCCTGTTCCTGCCTGGCGTTCTCCTGCTGCTGCCTGTTATTCTCCTGCTACTGCCTGGTGTTCTCCTGCTGCTGCTGCATGGTGTTCTCCTGCTGCTGCTGCCTGTTGTTCTCCTGCTGCTTAAGCCTGTTGTTCCCCTGCTGCTGTCTGGTGTTCTCCTGCTGCTGCTGCCTGGTGTTCTCCTGCTACTGCCTGTTGTTTGCCTGCTACTGTCTGGTGTTCTCCTGCTGCTGCCTGTTGTTCTCCTGCTGCTGCTGCCTGGTGTTCTCCTGCTACTTTCGGGTGTTCTCCTCCTGCTGCCTGTTGTTCTCCTGCTGCTGCTGCCTGGTGTTCTCCTGCTACTTTCGAGTGTTCTCCTCCTGCTGCCTTGTGTCCTCCTGCTGCTGTTTGGTGTTCTCCTGCTGCAGCGGTCTGGTGTTCTCCTGCTACTGCCTGGTGTTCTCCTGCTGCTGCTACATGGTGTTCTCCTGCTGCTGCTGCCTGGTGTTCTCCTGCTACTTTCGGGTGTTCTCCTCCTGCTGCCTGGTGTTCTCCTGCTGCTGCTTGGTGTTCTGCTGCTGCTGCTGCCTGGTGTTCTCCTGCTGCTGCCTGGTGTTCTCCTGCTGCTGCTGCATGGTGTTCTCCTGCTGCTGCCTGTTGTTCTCCTGCTGCTTAAGCCTGTTGTTCCCCTGCTGCTGTCTGGTGTTCTCCTGCTGCTGCTGCCTGGTGTTCTCCTGCTGCAGCTGCCTGGTGTTCTCCTGCTGCTGCTGTTTGGTGTTCTCCTGCTACTGCCTGTTGTTCGCCTGCTACTGTCTGGTGTTCTCCTGCTGCTACTGCCTGATGTTCCCCTGCTGCTGTCTGGTGTTCTCCTGCTGCTGCCTGTTGTTCTCCTGCTACTTTCGGGTGTTCTCCTGCTGCTGCCTGGTGTTCTCCTGCTGCTGCTGCCTGGTGTTCTCCTGCTGCTGCCTGGTGTTCTCCTGATGCTGCCTGGTGTTCTCCTGTTGCTGCTGCCTGGTGTTCTCCTGCTGCTGCCTGGTGTTCTCCTGTTGCTGCTGCCTGGTGTTCTCCTGCTGCTGCCTGGTGATCTCCTGTTGCTGCTGCCTGGTGTTCTCCTGCTACTGCCTGGTGTTCTCCTGCTGCTGCCTGGTGTTCTCCTGCTGCTGCCTGGTGTTCTCCTGTTGCTGCTGCCTGGTGTTATCCTGCTGCTGTTGCCTGGTGTTGTCCTGCTGCAGCTGCCTGTTGTTCTCCTGCTGCTGCTGCCTGGTGTTCTCCTGTTGCTGCTGCCTGGTGTTATCCTGCTGCTGTTGCCTGGTGTTGTCCTGCTGCAGCTGCCTGTTGTTCTCCTGCTGCTGCTGCCTGTTGTTCTCCTGCTGCAGCTGCCTGTTGTTCTCCTGCTGCTGCTGCCTGGTGTTCTCCTGCTGCAGCTGCCTGGTGTTCTCCTGCTGCTGCCTGTTGTTCTCCTGCTGCTGCTGCCTGGTGTTCTCCTGCTGCTGCCTGGTGTTCTCCTGCTGCTGCTGCCTGGTGTTCTCCTGCTGCTGCTGCCTGGTGTTCTCCTGCTGCTGCTGCCTGCTGTTCTCCTGCTACTGCCTGGTGTTTTCCTGCTGCTGTTGCCTGGTGTTGTCCTGCTGTTGCCTGTTATTCTCCTGCTGCTGCCTGGTGTTCTGCTACTGCCTGTTGTTCGCCTGCTACTGTCTGGTGTTCTCCTGCTGCTGTCTGGTGTTCTCCAGCTACTGCCTGGTGTTCTGCTGCTGCTGCCTGGTGTTCTCCTGCTGCTGGTGCCTGTTGTTCTCCTGCTACTGTCTGGTGTTCTCCTGCTGCTACTGCCTGGTGTTCTCCTGCTGCTGCCTGGTGTTCTCCTGCTGCTACTGTCTGGTGTTCTCCTGCTGCTACTGCCTGGTGTTCCCCTGCGGCTACTGCCTGGTGTTCTCCTGCTACTGCCTGGTGTTCTCCTGCTGCTACTGCCTGGTGTTCTCCTGCTACTGCCTGGTGTTCTCCAGCTACTGCCTGGTGTTCTCCTGCTACTGCCTGGTGTTCTCCTGCTGCTACTGCCTGGTGTCCTCCTGCTGCAGCCTGGTGTTCTCCTGCTACTGCCTGGTGTTCTCCTGCTACTGCCTGGTGTTCTCCTGCTGCAGCCTGGTGTTCTCCTGCTACTACTGCCTGGTGTTCTCCTGCTACTGCCTGGTGTTCTCCTGCTACTGCCTGGTGTTCTCCTGCTGCTGCCTGTTGTTCTCCTGCTGCTACTGCCTGGTGTTCTCCTGCTGCTGCTGCCTGGTGTTCTCCTGCTACTGCCTGGTGTCCTCCTGCTGCTGCTGCCTGGTGATCTCCTGCTACTGCCTGGTGTTCTCCTGCTACTGTCTGGTGTTCTGCTGCTGCTACTGCCTGGTGTTCTCCTGCTACTGCCTGGTGTTCTCCTGCTGCTGCCTGTTGTTCACCTGCTACTACTGCCTGGTATCCTCCTGCTGCTGCTGCCTGGTGTTTTCCTGCTGCTGCTGACTGGTGTTCTCCTGTTACTGCCTGGCGTTCTCCTGCTGCTGCCTGTTATTCTCCTGCTACTGCCTGGTGTTCTCCTGCTGCTGCTGCATGGTGTTCTCCTGCTGCTGCTGCCTGTTGTTCTCCTGCTGCTTAAGCCTGTTGTTCCCCTGCTGCTGTCTGGTGTTCTCCTGCTGCTGCTGCGTGGTGTTCTCCTGCTACTGCCTGTTGTTTGCCTGCTACTGTCTGGTGTTCTCCTGCTGCTGCCTGTTGTTCGCCTGCTGCTGCCTGTTGTTCTCCTGCTACTTTCGGGTGTTCTCCTGCTGCTGCTGTTTGGTGTTCTCCTGCTGCTGCCTGGTGTTCTCCTGCTACTGCCTGTTGTTCGCCTGCTACTGTCTGGTGTTCTCCTGCTGCTGCCTGGTGTTCTCCTGCTACTGCCTGGTGTTCTCCTGCTGCTGCCTGGTGTTCTCCTGCTACTGCCTGGCGTTCTCCTGCTGCTGCTTGGTGTTCTCCTGCTGCTGCCCGGTGTTTTCCTGCTGCTGCTGCCTGGTGTTCTCCTGCTGCTGCCTGATGTTCTCCTGCTGCTGTCTGGTGTTTTCCTGCTACTGCTGCCTGGTGTTCTCCTGCTGCTGCCTGATGTTCTCCTGCTGCTGTCTGGTGTTTTCCTGTTGCTACTGCCTGGTGTTCTCCTGCTGCTGCCTGGTGTTCTCCTGCTACTGCCTGGTGTTCTCCTGCTGCTGCCCGGTGTTTTCCTGCTGCTGCTGCCTGGTGTTCTCCTGCTGCTGCCTGATGTTCTCCTGCTGCTGCCTGGTGTTTTCCTGCTGCTGTCTGGTGTTTTCCTGCTGCTGCTGCCTGCAGTTCTCCTGCTGCTGCCTGGTGTTCTCCTGCTACTGCCTGGTGTTTTCCTGCTGCTGCTGCCTGCAGTTCTCCTGCTGCTGCCTGGTGTTCTCCTGCTGCTGCCTGGTGTTCTCCTGCTACTGTCTGGTGTTCTCCTGCTGCTACTGCCTGATGTTCCCCTGCTGCTGCCTGTTGTTCTCCTGCTACTTTCGGGTGTTCTCCTGCTGCTGCCTGGTGTTCTCCTGCTGCTGCTGCCTGGTGTTCTCCTGCACCACCAATAATGGCTGAATTATGACTTCGGGTGGTCCCCTCGTTCTGCAATTCTACCCTGCAAGTTGTCCTCCAGGCTTTATTGGCAAAGCGGGAGTTCCTCTTCCCAAGTGGTGGGAGCAGCAGAGGGCCCTGGCTGACCAAGCAAGCCTGAGCAGAGATTGCAGTGGAGGTCAGCAGCCATGGCTCATCCCCAGAATCTGGATCTTCTGTTGAAAGCACGTCAATGATCTCATTTGGTCAGCTAAACTGTGTATGCTGAGTTCGCTGACGGGCTTGTCATCGAGTCATTCACAGCACAGAAGGAGGCTATCTGAGCTCTCTGTAGAGCAATTCGTTCAGTCCCAATCCCACCTTCTATCCCGGTAGCCCTGCAGGTTTATTTTCTTCAAGTGCCTATCCAATTTCCTGTTGAAGCCATTGATCGTCTCTGTTCACACCACCCTGGTCGGCAGCGAGTTCCAGGTCATTGCTAATTGCTGTGTAAAAAGTTCTTCCTCACAACCCCTTGCATCTATTGCCCAAAACGTTCAATCTGTGTCCCCTAATCCTTGTACCATCAGCTAATTGGAACAGTTCTTTGTCTACCTTATCCAAACCTGTCATAATCTTGTACACCTCTGCCAAATCTCCCCTCAATCTCCTTTGATCCAAGAGAGCAACTCCAGCTTTTCCAACCTAACTTTGGAGATAAAATCCCTCATCCCTCAAACCATTCTGGTATATCTGCTCTGCACCCTCTCCAGGACCCTCATATCCTTCCTAAAGTGCAGTGATCAGAACTGGATGCAGTACTCTAGTTCGGGCCTAACCAGGGCTTTATAAAGGTTCAGTATAACTTGCCTGCTTTTGTACTCAATCCCTCCATTTATGAAGCCCAAGATCCCATATGCTTTTACTAACCTCTCTCTCAATATATGCATATGCAGCCCCAGGTCCCTCTGATACTTAACACTCTTTGGAACGGCATCACCCCTCGCGTACCATTTTGCCTCTTTGGGCGGAGTGAGTGGCCGAGAGGAGGGAAGTGGCCTACAGCCTAGAGCTAGCGTCTGGAGGGGTGGGGGGGGCAAAGGGGGGATTGAGCGGCCGGAGAGCGGGGGGAAGGGGGGTGCGAACAGCCGGAGAGCGGGGGGAGGCGGAGAGCGAGCGCCCGGAGAGTGGAGGTGGGTGGTGGGGGGGTGGGTGGGGGGGGAACGGGGAGCGAGCTTGCGGCCTGGAGTGAGTGGCTGAGGGGCAAGAGCGTTTTCCTGTGCATACGCCAGCTAGCATTTTCTTGTGACTGCACCAGTTAGTCCTGGCAAGGCAAGCCGTTGGCTGTGCAGATGCAGAATCTCAGCACGCACAAGACCATTTGTGCTTGTACGCAGCTTGGAGCTCTCTGATGACGTCAGCGGGCCACTTCGTTGTCAGGAGTCACTTTGTAGTCTATATGACCTTTCCCTATCCCTTCTGCCAAATGCATCACCTCACATTTCTCTGTATTAAATTCCATTTGCCACTTGTTTGTCCATTCTGCTGGCCTATCCTGACATGCATCTTGTATGTGTTAACGTGAGAACATTGGCATGGTGCTGAAGGAGTGACCACCCAGTCGGTGGCAAGATGAGGCAGCAGCATATCCTGTCATTGTCATAGCTGCATCTTGGTGAGAGGCACATGTCTGTCTATGCTGATCCCCACAACGTCCCTCGAGAATGGCCATATGCAGTTGGCACCCGAATCTCATCTTCAGAAGGACAACTGCCTGCTCAATGGTCACTCTAGTTGACCCATGGCAGGTGTTGAACCTCTCTTCTGCATCCGTGCGTTGGTTCCTCACAGGCTTCAGTAGCCATGTCTTCAGTGAGTAGCCCTTTTCTCCAAGAATTAAACCTTCTTGGCATGCAGGTGGCCAGAAAATCTGTGTTGATCTGGAACAGGCAGAGTATGTATGCACCGTGGCTGCTTCCCAGAAACCATGCACATACCAGAAGGATTCGCTTTGGGTGGTTTCAGACATGTTGTTCATTGAACGAGTAGAAGCTCTTCCTGTTGATGAAGGTGGTTGGCTGGTCTGTGGGAGCCTTGATGGCCACGTGTGTGCAGTCAATGACACCTTGCACCTGGGGAAAATCTAGCGATGGCCCAGAACACAATGGACCTCTTCACCTGACTTTCCATATTGGTGCTGTATAGTACATAGTTGCCGGCCCTCCTGAACATGGCATTGGTCACCTTCTTGATGTATCAATGCGTTGCAGACTGAGAGATCTGACACATATCTCCAGTGGATCCCTGGAAAGAGCTGGAGATGTAGAAGTTGAGAGCCACAATGATCTTCAAGTGTCAGGTGTCCACCAAACCCCATGGGTCTCAACTCGCTCTACAGCATGGTGAAGGGATCAGTGATGGCCTCCCTGGAGATCTGTAGTCTTCACTGACACTGCTGCTCAGACATTTGGAGAAAGTTCAGCCTCAGACGATAGACTCTCTCCTGGGGATAGGCTCTTCTGCACGCACATGGCTGTTTGCATGCCCCTCTGTGCCCTACTGCACTATGCCCATCCTAAAGATGGTCCTCTTGATGGTTGTGAGGTTAGTGATGTGCCCCCGCCAGTGCCTGGACCTCCCTCCCTTTAAGCTGCCTCTCCTTCTCAACGGGGCCACGAGGTTTGGGTGAATGAGGCCAATGGCAGGTGGCCTTTCTCTGAATCCTAGGCCTTCCACCAAGATGCCTCCTACCCCCATCACCCCAAACATGCCCGTCAGTCCTATCCTCCGGGCAACTGCCACTGCCCCTATGTGAACCTGGCCACAAGGCCCGGCACTCCTGCACCTTCTCCCCATTTCTACCGACATCTGCCAGTGCCCTTTGCACACTGCCCTTCCTTCCACTGCACACTGGCTCTCCCCATGGCTTCGTTGAACAGGCAGCACTCATGCATCGCTTTGTTGCCGTGCCTCGCTTTGCTGCCACCTCGTTTCACCAGGTGGGACTCTGAAGCCCCTTGCTCCCTGTGCACTGATAAAATCCAAATTTCCCCATAAAATTCCAGGTAATTTGCCTTTTTAAGTACCTCAACTGCTGTTCTAGTACATCGATATCAGAATGGTTTCTGCCATCGGTAAATTCCGGAAGCTACGCCAAGGCATTGGTCTTCTGGCCCAATGCGGTCCACTCCAGCATCCAACTCACACTTACTAACCCAGAAAATTCCAGCCAATATGTAGCATTGCAAGAAATTAAATTGTGCAGATTCCAAAATCTTTCTGTTTGCATCTAATCACAGAAAATTATTGTTGGCCCAATAATGTCTACAAGCTGCCATTATGTGCACAACACCCTCTTTAAGTTTCTCTATATTACCAAATCATAATAAATGGAACATTAATCCCCCCCGTTACTGATAGGTCTGGGTGGCTTTCATCACCACCCTATTGTCTTGTTTTTGCTAGTGTGTTACTCTTTTTTACTTAATACTGGGAATTATTTGTTTCATTATTAACATCAAGGTAAGCACTGAAAAATATGTCACTTTCTCATTTTTAATTCATGCCTATTAGAGGCCATTTTATGCTGTGGACCTGTTCACATTATTAACTGGGTAAAATTATCCAAACTCATTTCATATAACACCTTCATTGGAAATTTTCATTTCTCAATTTAAGTCCAGTTTTGAGGTCAAAAGCCGATGTCTAACCCACTACAATACCTAATACCACAAATATTAGTCCCAATTTTAACCCCATTCGCCTTCAGCAGTTAAAATGGCAGCTAGATGGAACCCATTGCATTCCTGTGATTTAAACTCCTGAGTTTTCAAGGAAATGTTCGGGTCCGACGGCATAATTTGCATCATGCATAATTAAAACTCTGAAATGTGTGATTTGTGCCCTCTCTGAGGCTTTAGTAATGAGCCAGAAAAGGTTCAGGTAAGAATTAATTTTTTAAATTTTGGTAATATTTATTGTGGCTCAGGAGGAGCAGAAATGCTTCTATTAGCTCAGCAAGAAAACCTCGGGCCTTCGCTTCCCTGAGTTCTTCCTCCCTTTCTCCAGTATGATTGGCCTGGACCCGCCTCCTTTTTGACTTACCTTGCCAGGGACTGTTTCCTTGGATCTTCAATGGCATCCAGCTCCTGTCTCAATTCCCGCAATCACCCACCAGCATTGATATTATTCGCATCAATAGTTTAGCACTATTTAAATGAGGCTCAGTGCCCAACACTCCACAGGGGTCTCCTTCCCACATAGAGTCATAGAGTTTTACAGCACAGAAACAGGCCCTTCAGCCCAACACGCCTGCGCCAACCATCAAGCACCCGTCCTAACACTTCCCCGCACTTGGCCCGTAGCCTTGTATGTTATGGCGTTTCAAGTGTTCATTTAAATACTTCTTAAATGTCATGAGTGTTTCTGCCTCTACCACCTCTTCAGGCAGTGTGTTCCAGATTCCAACCACCCTCTGGGTGAAATTTTTTTCCTCAACTCACCTCTAAACCTCCTGCCCCTTACCTTAAATCTATGCCCTCTAGTTATTGACCTCTCCGCTAAGGGAAAAAGTTTCTTCCTATCTATCCAATCAATGCCCCTCATAATTTTGTACACCTCATTCAGCCTTCTCCGCTCCAAGGAAAACAATCCCAGCCTATCCAGTCTCTCTTCGTAGCTGAAATGCTCCAGCCCAGGCAACATCCTGGTAAATCTCCTCTGCACCCTCTCCAGTGCAATCACATCCTTCCTAGAGTGTGGCGACCAGAACTCTACACAGTACTCCAGCTGTGGCCTAACCAGCATTTATACAGCTCCATCATAACCTCCCTGCTCTTATATTCTATGCCTCAGCTAATAAAGGCACATATCCCATATGCCTTCCTAACCACCTTATCTACCTGTGCTGCTGCCTTCAGTGATCTATGGACAAGCACCTCAAGGTCCCTCTGACCCTCTGTACTCCCTAGGGTTCTACCATCCATTGTATATTCTCTTGCCCTGTTAGTCCTCCCAAAGTGCATCACCTCACACTTCTCAGGATTAAACTCCATTTGCCACAGCTCCGCCCATCTTACCAGCCCATCTATATCGTCCTCACTATTTACGACACCACCAATTTTCATGTTGTCTGCGAACATACTGATCATACCTCCTATATTCATGTCTAAATCATTAATGTACACTACAAACAGTAAGGGTCCCAGCACCAATCCCTGTGGTACAGCACTGGTCACAGGCTTCCACTCGCAGAAACAACCCTCTACCATCACCCTCTGCCTCCGTCCACTAAACCAATTTTGAATCCAATTTGCCAAATTACCCTGGATCCCATGGGCTCTTACTTTCTTAACCAATCTCCCATGCGGGACCTTATCAAAAGCCTTACTGAGTGCATGTAGATGACATCAGCTGCTTTGCCCTCATCTACACATCTAGTCACCTCCTCGAAAAATTCAATCAAATTTGTTATCATGCACCAAGTTAAAATTGGGGCTATTAATTCAATAATGATGGAATACTCTCCACTTGCCTGGATGGGTGCAGCTCCAACAACACTCAAGAAGCTCGACACCATCCAGGACAAAGCAGCCCGATTGATTGTTACCCTATCCACAAACATTCACTCCCTCCACCACCGACGCACAATGGCAGCAGTGTGTACCATCTACAAGATACACTGCAGCAACACACCGAGGCTCCTTAGACAGCACCTTCCAAACCCGCCACCTCTACCACCTAGAAGGACAAGGGCAGCAGATGCATGGGAACACCACCACCTGCAAGTTCCCCTCCAAGCCGCACACCATCCTGACTTGGAACTATATCGCCGTTCCTTCACTGTCACTGGGTCAAAATCCTGGAACTCCCTTCCTACCAGCACTGTGGGTGTACCTACCCCACATGGACTGCAGCAGTTCAAGAAGGCAGCTCACCACCACCTTCTCAAGGGCAATTAGGGATGGTCAATAAATGCTGGCCTAGCCAACAATGCCCACATCCCATGAATGAATAAAAAAAATGATCCCTGGCCATTGAAAACTGGCAACACCGAGGCAAGACCTCAGTGCCGCGACGGGAGGCAGCCAACACCAGGACTGCCTGGGGTAAATGGGGGAGCAGAGGCCATTGTTGTCCTACAGTGCTGTGCGCTTTGCATGGGTATGTTGGGTCTCAGATGTCAGTACCCAATGAGGTGGTTCTTGTCCGGTCTGCAAAGGTGAGCTGGGTCTCGGGTGCTCTGCAGGAGGTGCAAGGCTTTGGTGGCTGTATCAGGTGTCCAAACTGTTGACAGAAGATTGGGTGCCCTTACTGCTGGGTGAGAGGTTTGGCTAACAGCAAAGGTGGGCCCTGAGGGCCATCAGGGAGTCTGCTGGGGAAAAATAGCAAAGGGACAGCTGTCAAGGCAGGGTCATCTCTGTAAGGACAGCACTCTGATCATCTGGCATTTGTCTCATACACCCTGTCTTTATGGACCCCTGTGGCATGATGCAGCACCTCTGATGGAGGAAGGGCCAGCATGCATCTGC
The DNA here is from genome assembly GCF_036365525.1 of Heterodontus francisci. Taxonomy (NCBI): domain Eukaryota; kingdom Metazoa; phylum Chordata; class Chondrichthyes; order Heterodontiformes; family Heterodontidae; genus Heterodontus; species Heterodontus francisci. The sequence goes on along the minus strand of NC_090375.1, from coordinate 162,309,046 downwards.
GCCTGCCTGTGAATCTCCATGATGAGAGCAACAGCAGACGGCCACACCAAGAAGGGCCCATCTGCACCAGAGAGTGCACCGGACTTCATCAGCTACCTCCAAATGTCCGAGCAGCATTGTCCAGGCAGGTTGTCACCGACATATGTATCCTGCTGCAGGATGAATTATGACCTATGGGATTTGGTTGTCACCCTCTGCCCTTGGCCTTAAAAATCATTGTTTCACTTAACTCTTACACATCTGGATCATTCCAAGGATCTACCAGGGACATATATGGGATCTCCCAGGCAGCAGCCCACCACTGCATCAAGGAGGTGACCAATGCCCTGTTCAAGAGGGCCAATGATTATGTGCACTACCAGACCGACCATGGCAGTCAGGCTGAGAGGGCCATCAGATTCTGGGCCATTGCTGGATTCCCCCAGGTGCAGGGTGTGATAGATTATTATTGTCTTCATCAACAGGAAGGGCTTCCATTCCATCAATGTTCAAATGGTGTGCGACCATGGAAAGCATTTCCTGCAGGTGTGTGTCTACTTCACGGGAAGCAGCCATGACACCTACATACTTATTTGTCCCAGGTGCCACCGCTTTTCAATCCACCCGCTTGCCTTCAGGGACGGATTTTCAGGGACATGGGAAAGCCATTGAAGACATGGCTGCTGACACCTGTGAGGAACCCTCGCAATGCAGCAGAGGAGAAGTACGGCACTTGCCACGGCTCCACCAGAGCAACTATCGAGTGGACCATTGGGCTGCTGAAAATGAGATTCTGTTGCCTGGATCGATCTGGTGGAGCCCTGCAGTATGGTCCAGTGAGAGTGTCGTGTATCATTGTGGTCTGCCATGCTCTCACAATCTAGTACTGTACAGGTGGGAGGCCTTGCATGACAAGGACATGATTGAATAACATGGGACACAGAGGAGGGTGCTGAGCAGGCAGCACTTGATGTTGAGCCCCCTGCACCAGAGGCCAGGCACACTGAGTGACCAGCCAAGGAGACAAGAGACAGTCTCATACTGAACCATTTCCAGCCCCAATGATGGCCTCTCAGAGTAAAATCAATAAAGACTCACCTCAATGCACGCAGTCTGTCACCTTCTTTCTATTTGTATTCCATGCCTAGTGCCCAGTGGAACCACATGCCATGGCCCACAGGAGACGCTGTTCAAATGAGGGCTGTGACTACGTTGACATCCACTTAGGGAGAAGGGTGAAGTCTGCAGTTCACAATTGAGGCATAATAGAATAATAATTTTCCATAATGAAAGTTAATTTCAAAAACAAAAGAAATTTATATCAGAAAACAAATGTCAAATGTCAAACACCCGTGAACCCCTAAGTGTCTCTAAGAGTTTTCTTTATATGTTTACGAGAACTTCTGCGAGGTGTGACCCCTGCGCTAGCACCTGGGCCGGAGTCAAACCACTGATCACGCTGCCCCTTGGCCTGTAATGATATTGGCAGCCGTCCTCTGGCTGCCTAGGGCCTGGAGGGCACCGGCTCCTTGAGGGTTTCCTGCACAGGTGCAGGACTCTCCCCAGGCATCACAGCTAATGGAGCTGGGCTCACTGGTGGAGGTTGCTGAGGAGCCGGTGTCCACACTCAAAGTGCCAAGGGGTGCCTCCAGATGTGGACGCGAACCTCTCCTCCTCCCTTTCAAGGCTCACTTGACCCTCCCTGTTGACCAGAGAAGGAGGAGGAGCTGGAGAAGACTCCAGAGGCCTTGTCCTTCTCTTGCCTTGCCACTGCTTTGTTGAGCTCATGGCCAAGGTGATGGTGTACAAGTCTGCATGCATTTGTGGGATCTGGATCTCCATGACCGTCGCCAACCTCTCGTTGGAGGAAGCCATGTGCTCACATGCCTGAGATGTGGCAGCACTCATGGCATGGATGGATTCCTCCATCGTCATCTCATGGCTGCACATTGCTTCTGGTATCTCTGCCAGATGTTGCCTTATCTCTCTCTGCAACTCCAGCATGCTCTGTGCTGTCAACGCCAGAGGTTCGTCATCAGCCTGGGGCTCAGCATGGGCCTGGCCACCCACAGTCCTTCGATTGCCAGTGGTGACCCTGATTTATAGCCGAGCAAAAGCCCACCCACCGAGGTGAAAGTATCTGTGCTGGTGGAAGGTGCAGGTGAGTCATGGGACGGTGCATCCTCTGACTCTGGATCCTCCTCAGAGGTGGAATTATGTCTCCCTTCTACTAGAGTCTCCTGTGGGTGCTGACCTCCATGAGAGAACACAAAGATATGTGAGTCAGGATGAGCAAGTCTCGTCATGCCAACCATGCATGATGGAGGTCTCCAGAAGTGAACCCTATGTCGATGGAAGACAATCTTTACTCTCTTGTGCAGAGACTCCAGTCTCACCATCCACTATTGAGCGGCTGCCCTGCGTCCCTGCTAGTTTCAGTGCCTCCTCTTCAGCCTTGAAGCCTGATGTCTGGGAAGCCAATGTTATTCCAGGATGTCTCCTTGCTGTTATGGGCCCTCTTGTCCTGCAATGGAAAGAGGGAGATAGTCATACTTCACAGAGAGATTAACATGACAGTTCTGCTTGTGGCAGCACGTTGTCCTCCACTGGAGTTTCCTATGTAGCTCATCCTCCTTGTCAGCTATCAGGGAGTTAATGGAGTGAGCTGTGAAAGAAAGTGGCCTGTGGCCGACATGCAGCCATGCATCTATCAGGATGAGGTGATGCTGAACTCCTTTGCCTGTGCCTTTTAGGTGCCTCCCTCCCCATGTCCCACTTCCTCCCGCATAGCCACATGCAATCCCTAAAAAGAAGAGAGCTTTGGAGCTGTCACCTTGGCAGAACGAAAGAGCTGATTGATCCTCTTCCAGCACTTTGCATATGGCCTGGGAGGTGACCCCACAGCTGCTGACCTCCTCCATTCAGGCTTGCTTGGTCAGGTGGGAGGACCTCTTCTTGCCATCGCTGGGAAAGTGGACCTTCTACTTTTCCCTTGCAGCCTGGAGGAGAATCTCAAGGGAGGCATCGCTATACCATGGGGCCACCCGGTGTGTTCCTTCAGCCATAGTTGCTGCAGGCTCATTTCAGCGCCTTGCCGATCAGGCAGCAGAGGCAGCAGGAGGGGTCCTGGGGCAGCAGAGGCAGCAGGAGGGGTCCTGGGGCAGCAGAAGGCACTCAGGAAGGCATTTTTAAACAAGGCAGGAGTAAATGCAGGGCTGGCAGGCCTTTAATTATGGTTCCGGCACCTGTTTCGAAATCATCTGATGCCATATTCAGCGTCTCACATCCCGGCCTGTCGCATGATTGGCCAGGCTCTGTGCCTCCATTATTATAATTGGATGCCCACGGCGTGATCGCAGTGGTTGGCCGCACACATGACGAGCAGGGGCAGCGCCCACCTCCGGGTTTGCCACCGGCACCCGCAACGGGCTCACTAAATTCAGCCCATAGTTTCTGGCCTTCCTGAATGGGCTATTGGTGACCTCCTTGATGTACCGATGGGCTGCAGACTGTGAGATCCCACACATTTCCCCTGTGGATCCCTTGAATGATCCAGTGGCATAGAAGTTCAGTGCTATTGTGATCTCATGGCCACCGGCATCGGATTCCCAATAAGTATCCTGGGGCACAGCTCGTCCTGCATCATGGCACACAGGTCCGTAACAGCCTCCCTGCAGCTGTGCAGTCTTCATTGGCACTGCCTCTCAGACACCTGCAGTAGGTGGAGCCTCGACCTGTAGACCCTGTCTGGAGGGTACTTCCTTTGTTGTATACTTATATGTTGTCCCCTTGTTTAAGAAGGGTAGCAGGGATAATCCAGGTAATTATAGACCGGTGAGCCTGACGTCAGTGGTAGGGAAGCTGCTGGAGAAGATACTGAGGGATAGGATCTATTCCCATTTGGAAGAAAATGGGCTTATCAGTGATAGGCAACATGGTTTTGTACAGGGAAGGTCATGTCTTACCAACTTAATAGAATTCTTTGAGGAAGTGACAAAGTTGATTGATGAGGGAAGGGCTGTAGATGTCATATACATGGACTTCAGTAAGGCGTTTGATAAGGTTCCCCATGGTAGGCTGATGGAGAAAGTGAAGTCGCATGGGGTCCAAGGTGTACTAGCTAGATGGATAAAGAACTGGCTGGGCAACAGGAGACAGAGAGTAGCAGTGGAAGGGAGTTTCTCAAAATGGAGACTTGTGACCAGTGGTGTTCCACAGGGATCCGTGCTGGGACCACTGTTGTTTGTGATATACATAAATGATTTGGAGGAAAGTATAGGTGGTCTGATGAGCAAGTTTGCAGATGACACTAAGATTGGTGGAGTAGCAGATAGTAAAGGGGACTGTCAGAGAATACAGCAGAATATAGATAGATTGGAGAGTTGGGCAGAGAAATGGCAGATGGAGTTCAATCAGGGCAAATGCGAGGTGATGCATATTGGAAGATCCAATTCAAGAGTGAACTATACAATAAATGGAAAAGTCCTGGGGAAAATTGATGTACAGAGAGATTTGGGTGTTCAGGTCCATTGTTCCCCGAAGGTGGCAACGCAGGTCAATAGAGTGGTCAAGAAGGCATACGGCATGCTTTCCTTCATCGGACGGGGTATTGAGTATAAGAGTTGGCAGGTCATGTTACAGTTGTATAAGACTTTGGTTCAGCCACATTTGGAATACTGCGTGCAGTTCTGGTCGCCACATTACCAAAAGGATGTGGATGCTTTGGAGAGGGTGCAGAGGAGGCTCACCAGGATGTTGCCTGGTATGGAGGGCGCTAGCTATGAAGAGAGGTTGAGTAGATTCGGATTATTTTCATTAGAAAGACGGAGGTTGAGGGGGGACCTGATTGAGGTGTACAAAATCATGAGAGGTATAGACAGGGTGGATAGCAAGAAGCTTTTTCCCAGAGTGGGGGATTCAATTACTCGGGGTCACGATTTCAAAGTGAGAGGGGAAAAGTTTAGGGGGGATATGCGTGGAAAGTTCTTTACGCAGAGGGTGGTGGGTGCCTGGAACGCGTTGCCAGCAGAGGTGGTAGACGCGGGCACGATAGCGTCTTTTAAGATGTATCTAGACAGATACATGAATGGGCAGGAAGCAAAGAGATTCAGACCCTTAGAAAATAGGCGACAGGTTTAGATAGAGGATCTGGATCGGCGCAGGCTTGGAGGGCCGAAGGGCCTGTTCCTGTGCTGTAATTTTCTTTGTTCTTTGTTTTGTTCTTTGTTCTGTATATGCCTGCCCCTCCCCCTCTCCTGTGCACCTTTCTCCAGCACCTGGAGGCCGCTGATGACCCTCCTGTGGCGCCTCAGGCCGCTGCAGTGCTGCTGTAGGTGCTCTGCCAGTGCCTGGCCCTCCCTCCCACTCTGCTGCATCTCATCCTTGAAGGGTTCCCCAAAGCCTGGATGCACGAGGCCCATGATAGGTGGCCTCTCCCTGAAAGGCAGTCCTTCCCTGACAGTGCCCCCCTCTCGTTGCCCCTAATTGCGAGCCTTGCCTTGGTGTCAATTGCCCATTGCCTTCCTTCTAATGGCCCTCCCTGCAGCTCAGCCAACCTTCCCCTCACTCCTGATGCAATGCACACAGCCCTCCCTTCGTTATCCAGCCAAGTCCTCCTGATGTCCTCCCCTTGCAGCTAATCATTCTCTCCCACCTTCATGACGCCTCCTTAAAGGAGCCAAGCCTCTGAAGCCCCAGGAGACCTGTGCGCCATTTATAAAATTTCATCCGCTCCATAAAATTGCTTTCAATTTGCCAGTTAACCCGAAGAAGGGTCACTGACCCGAAACGTTAACTCTGCTTCTCTCGCCACAGATGCTGCCAGACCTGCTGAGTATTTCCAGCAGTTCTTGTTTTTATTTCAGGTTTCCAGCATCTGCAGTATTTTGCTTTTATTATTATGCCAGTTAACTATGTTCATTATCTACCTACTCAGTTGCCATTGGACCTCCACCCTCCATGTTTGCCACCATGAACGAAATCGGGATGGAATGTCACGACGTTGGACTTCCTGTGTGACGTCTCCCATCCTGATTTTATGTTCCCTTATGCCTTTGTTCCCGTCCCCAGGGTTCCCTTAAAATTCAGCCCTACGTTTCTCTTTTATGTTATTCTCTCACTCCTCACTTACCCGTCCCCAAGCTCTGCTTATCTTTGGTTAACTTTAACTGTGTCACATTCATTTATTTTAAATTAATATGAATTCCTTCCTCTGCTGTAATTATAAATAAAGAACTTGTATTTATGGAACGCCTTTCATAGCCTTAGGATATTGCCAAGAGTTTCATAGCCCATGAATTACTTTTGAAATGTAATCACTCTTGTTACCTGGGAAAATACAACAGCCAATTTATGCACATCAAGATCCCACCAGCTAATTTGTTTGATGCATAAATGTTGGCCAAAACATCAGGAGAACACCCCTGCTCCTCTTCAAATAGTGCGGTGAAATCTTTTTATATCTATCAGGAGAGTTGACAGTCCCTCTGATAATGCAGAACTTCCCTCATACTAGGGTTTCAGCTTAGATTACGTGCCTGAAGTCCTGGGGAATAAGTTTAAACTACCAAGGAGAGACAGGCTCAGGTGCGGGTGTGAGGTTAAATCCCTGAAAAGAATCGTTGGGTTGGGAATCCAACATGATTCCGTCCAGCTCCGGGTTTCACCTGGGCGGATTTGCAGATGAACGGGGATTCCCCTGTGCAGCTGTTTGAAAAGTCATTAAAATACTCAAACAGACAATTAACTTTGAATGTGACCATGCATTCTGGCTTTCACAGCCAACACAGTTCCCTGAGCTCTCCGCATCTCACCAGGGTCACTGAGTACAGTGGGGAATGATCGTTTCATTAAATTGATTTGCGGAGAAAACTTTAAAGAATGAAATCGCTAAGCATGTGGTCAGCCACAGTGAAATGCTTGTGCTTGCAGCATTACTTCTGACAGTCTGAAATCACTACACTGAGTGTCAATTTCAGCTTTTGGAGTTGCTTTCAAGTGCCTCAGAGTATACTCGCCTTCATCTCAACTTCCTTGCTGTCAGCCTTCAGTGCAGCATCGGAGCAACTTATGCAGCAATAGCCTGGACTTCTGATGAGGAACAACAGCAGCAGCCACACCAACAATTGCAGTACCAGGAACTGCAACAACAAAAACAACAGCTGCCTTCTCTGCAGCCACGTGCTGCTCCACGGGACAGACTAGATGAACAGAGAGCTTCAGCTTGAAGGAGGCAATACCCCCAGCACAGGGTCTACAGAAGTGGAGCTTCCTCAACATGACAGATCAGCAGTGTCTCAGGAGGCTCAGGCTTTCGCAGCAGGCCACTACTGACATCCACAGCCTCCTGGAACAAAACCTCCTTCCCAGTGGACCAGCTGAGCACGCATTGCCGGTGCCCATCAAGGTCACCACAGCCCTAAATTTCATCGCCTCCGGCTCCTCCTGGAGGTCTGCTGGAGACGTCTCCGAGATCTCTCAATCTAGAGCCCATAAGTACACACCCAGGTCACTGATGCCTTGTTTTCCAAGGCCACCAATTATGTGAACTTTGCCACAGATGAGGCCAATCTGACACAGAGGACTGTCGGTTTTACTGCAGTGGCTGGATTTCCACTGGTACAGAGTTACTGATTGCACACATGAGGCAGTCAAGGTGGCCTCAGATCAGCCTGGAGTCTGCATCAATCACAAGGGCTCCCACTCCTTCAACGTTCAGGGAGCTGTTATGATTCATTCATTCTGCAGCAATAACATTTCCCTGCAGGATTTCACTCCTCCACACAGCGTCAGTGGCTGGCTCCTGGAAGACAAGGGCTGCCTTTTGAAGACCTGGCTACTGACTCCTGAGAAGAACTGTTCCAGTGAACCTGAGGAGAGATACAACAAGAGCCACAACATCACCAGGACAGTAATAAGGGGAGGCAGTGGTGTAGTGGTATTGTCACTAAACTAGTAACCAAGGGACCAAGGGTATTCCTCTGGGGACATGGGTTTGAATCCCACCCCGGCAGAAGGTAGAATCTGAATTCAATTAATAAATCTGGAATTAAAAGCTAGTCGAATGATGGCCATGGAGCCATTGTCGATTTTTGCAAAAACCCATCTGGTTCCCTAATGCCCTTTAGGGAAGGAAATCTGCTGCCCTTACTGTCTACATGTGACTCCAGATCCACTGCAATGTGGTTGACCGTCAAATGCCTTCTGAAATGGCCTAGCAAGCCACTCAGTTGTATCTAACCACTACAAAGTCAATAAGGAATGAAACCAGATTGATGACCTGGCATCAACCTAGACACTGGAAATGACAACAGCAAAACCAGCCCTGTAGACCCTGCAAAGTCCTCCTTACTAGTATCTGGGGGCTTGTGCAAAAATGGTGCAGGGCTGTCAAGCAACATTCTGACATAGTTAGACTGAATCATACCTTGCAATGTCCCACACACGGCCATTGCCATCCCTGGGTATGTCCTATCCCCCCAACAGGACAAATATAGCAGAGGTTGCAGCACAGTGGTATACAGGCAGGAGGGAGTTGTCCTGAGAGTCCTCAACATTGATTCTGGACCCTATGAAGTCTCATGAATCTCATGGCAAGGAAACCTCCTGCGGATTACCACTTACCGTACCCCCCTCCGCTGATGAATCAGTACTCCTCCATGTTGAACACCACTTGGAGGAAGCACTGAGGGTGGCAAGGGCACAGAATGTACTCTGGGTGGGGTACTTCAATCTCCATCACCAAGATTGGCTCGATAGCACCATTACTGACCGAGTCCTAAAGGACATAGGTGCTAGACTGGGTTTGCATCAGCTGGTGAGGGAATAACATACTTAACCTTGTTCTCACCCATCTGCCTGTCACAGATGCATCTGTCCATGACACAAAGGCCCGTCCTCAAACTGAGGATACCCATCATTGTGCTAAATGGTATAAATTTTGAACAGATCCAGCAATGCAAAACTGGGCATCCATAATGCACTGTGGGCCATCAGCATCAGCAGAATTGTACTCATCTACAATCTGTAACCTCATGGCCCGGCATATTCCCCACTCTACCATTACTATCAAGCCAGCGGATCAACCCTGGTTCAATGAAGAGTGCAGAAGGGCATGCCAGGAGCAGCAGCAGGCATTCCTCAAAATGGGGTGTCAATCTGCTGAAGCTACAACACAGGGCTACTTGCATGCAAAACAGTGTAAGCAACATGGGATAGACGGAGCTGAGCCATCCCACAACCAAGGGACCAGATCTAAGCTCTGCAGTCCTGCCACATCCAGTTGTGAATGGTGGTCGACAATTAAATAACTAACTGAAGGATGTGACTCTACAAATATCCCCATGCTCAATGATGGGGGAGCTCAGCATTTCTGTACAAAAGATAAAGCTGAAGCATTTGCAACATCAGCCAGAAGTGCTGAGTGGATGATCCATCTCAGCCTCCTCCTGAAGTCCCCAGCATCACAGTGACAGTCTTCAGCCACTTCAATTCACTCCGCGTGATATCAAGAAATGACTGAAGGCACTGGATACTACAAAGGCTATGGACCCTGACAACATTCCAGCAATAGTACTGAAGACCTGTGCTCCAGAACTAGCCGCGCCACTAGCCAAGCTGTTCTAATACAGCTACAACACAGGCATCTACCCAGCAATGTGGAAAATTGCCCAGGTATGTCCTGTACAGAAAAAGCAGGACAAATCCAACTCAGCCAATTACCGCCCCATCAGTCTACTCTCGATCATCAGTAAATTGATAGAAGGTGTTGTCGACAGTGCTGTGAAGGGGCACTTGCTTAGCAATAACCTTCTCAGTTTGGGTTCTGCCAGGACCACTCAGCTCCTGACCTCATTACAGCCTTGGTTCAAACCTGGACAAAAGAGCTGAACTCGAGATGAGGTGAGAGTGAGTGCCCTTGACATCAAGGCAGCATTTGACCGAGTATGGCATCAAGGAGCCCTAGCAAAACACCAGGAATCAAGGAGAAAACTCTCCGCTGGTTGGAGTCATACCTAGTGCAAAGGAAGATGGTTGTGGTTGTTGGAGGTCAATCATCTCGGCTCCAGGACATCACTGCAGGAGTTCCTCAGCATAGTATAGTGGCGCAGTGGTTAGCACCGCAGCCTCACAGCTCCAGCGACCCAGGTTCAGTTCTGGGTACTGCCTGTGCGGAGTTTGTAAGTTCTCCCTGTGACCGCGTGGGTTTCTGTTGGCTGCTCCGGTTTCCTCCCACAGCCAAAGACTTGCAGGTTGATAGGTAAATTGGCCATTGTAAATTGCCCCTAGTGTAGGTAGATGGTGGGGATGTGGTAGGGAATATGGGATTAATGTAGGATTAGTATAAATGGGTGGATGTTGGACGGCACAGACTTGGTGGGCCAGAGGGCCTGTTTCAGTGCCGTATCTCTAAATAATAAAAAATAGAATATCCTAGGCCCAACCATCGTTAGCTGCTTTATCAATGACCTTCCTTCAAACATAAGGTCAGAAGTGAGAACGTTTGCTGATGATTGCACAATGTTCAGCACCATTCACAACTCCTCAGATACTGAAGCAGTCTGTGTAGAAATGTGGCAAGACCTGGTCAACATTCAGGCTTGGACTGATAAGTGGCAAATAACATTTGTGCCAGGCAATGACTATCTATAACAAAAGAGAACCTAACCATCTCCCCTTGACATTCAATGGCATTACCATTGCTGAATCCCCCACTACCAACATCCTGGGGGTTGCCATTGACCAGAAACTGAACTGCAGTAGCCAGAGGTGAGGAATACTGTGACGAGTAACTCCCCTCCTGACTCCCCAAAGCCTGTCCACCATCTACAAGGCACAAGTCAGGAGTGTGATGGAATACTCTCCACTTGCCTGGATGGGTGCTGCTCCAACAACACTCAAGTAGCTGCTTGATTGGCATCTCATCTACAAACATTCACTCCCTTCACCACCACTGATGCACAGTGTGTACCATCAACAAGATGCAATGCAACAAGGCTCCTTAGACAGAACTTTAGACAAACCCGTAACATCTACCAACTAGAAGGACAAGGGCAGCAGATGCATGGGAACACCACCACTTGCAAGTTCCCCTCCAAGTCACACACCATCTTGACCTGGAACTATATTGTCGCTCCTTCACTGTCACTGGGTCAAAATCCTGGAACTCCCTTCCCAACAGCACTGTAGGTGTACCTACCTCACATAGACTGCAACAGTTCAAGAAGGTAGCTCACCACCACCTTCTCAAGAGCAATTAGGGATGGGCAATAAATGCTGGCCTAGCCAGCATCGCCCACATCCCATGAACGAATAAAGAAAATGTTACTGCCTTACAGAACAAAGTGTCCAGGTAACTTTCCCCCTCCCTGATGTCCCGCAATGTCTGCAGATCGGACTCCAGCCCAACAACTCAGCTGAAGTTCCTCAAGCTGCAAACACTTACCAGTAATTCTCACATGCTGCAGCTACGGCACACTACCTGCCCTGCAATGTCAATCTAAACTGCGTACTTATCAATTCATTAAAATTATTGTTCAATCGATTATTTACTTCTATAGATTAATTAGCTTTATCTATTTTATTAATTTAATAAAGTATTGGTAAGTTACAGATTCTTAGCTCTGAGATTGACACACATCCCTTAGATTAAAGAGCAAAAATAAAATTGCAATATTCACCAACCAATCACTTATCTGCTGTCCTGTGATATCACACCTTGATTTTCTTTTAGTGATTTTGAAGCTTCGGCTTCCGACTGTCCTCTCCTTTCACTCTCCCCCAGGTCTGCTATCAGGTCTGGTTTTATCCTCTCCTCTCCTTTCACTCTCCCACAGGTCTGCTGTCAGGCTTGGTTTTATCCTTTCCTCTCCTCTCGCTCTCTCACAGCTCCACTGTCAGGTCTGGTTTTCTCCTCTCCTCTCGCTCTCCCAAAGGTCTGCTGTCAGGTCTGGTTTTATCCTCTCCTGTCGCTCTCTCACAGCTCCGCTGTCAGGTCTGGTTTTCTCCTCTCCTGTCGCTCTCTCACAGCTCCGCTGTCAGGTCTGGTTTTCTCCTCTCCTCTCCTCTCGCTCTCCCAAAGGTCTGCTGTCAGGTCTGATTTTCTCCTCTCCTCTCCTCTCGCTCTCCCAAAGGTCTGCTGTCAGGTCTGGTTTTCTCCTCTCCTCTCGCTCTCCCAAAGGTCTGCTGTCAGGTCTGGTTTTATCCTCTCCTCTCCTCTCGCTCTCCCACAGGTCTGCTGTCAGGTCTGGTTTTCTCCTCTCCTCTCCTCTCGCTCTCCCAAAGGTCTGCTGTCAGGTCTGGTTTTCTTCCCTCCTCTCCTCTCGCTCTCCCACAGGTCCACTTTCAGGCCTGGTTTTGTATTCTCCTCTCCTCTTGCTCACCCACAGGGCTGCTGGCAGGCCTACGTTTATCCTGGGCTGCTCCCCTCACTCTCTCACAGGTCTGTTCTTGGGCCTGCTTTTATCTTGGGTCGCTCCTCTAAAGCAGGCCTAGCTTTATCATAGGTCGTTCCTTTCGCACTTCTTATTTTTACAGTTAACTGTGGTGCAGTTTCTATCATGAGTACTCATAAAATGATAATGTATATGATTTTTGGCAACCAGGCTGAATTTTACAGATCCCCTGATCATCAGGGCTCATAGCGGAGGGGGGCCGGAAATGCCTCCGGGAGAGGTCCGCCACGGAAACTCAATGACGGGAAGGCCTGGCCCGATATTGCCAGTGGCAGTGACGCCTCGTGGTGACCCCCCTGCCGCTTGGCAATGGGAGCCCTATTTCAATATGTAAATTAATTCAAAAGAATTAATGAATTACTGTTGCACTCCCGCAGTCCGTCCCGGAGCGATATTGATGCTGGTGACTGGCGCTCCCACACCTTCGGAACCCTGTCCGGGGATCCGAGGTGGAACATTGGTGGGGGGGGGGGGGCGGGGGGCAGATAAGTTTCTCTGTGTGGGGGGGAGGGTGAGTGGGGCCAAACCCATCCGATTGGTTTCGGGATGGTGGGGAGGGGTAAAGTGTAAAGTTTTTAAAATCAATCTCTCGTTAAAAATTTAAATTGAAATGCAGGGCTCAAAGCCCTTTAAAAATAGCGTCAGTGCCTGTGCAAAGGCAGCTGATGCCATTGCCGGGGACAGACCGTCTGCCCCCTCCACGTCATCGGGGTGGGTGGTCTGCCCCAGCTATTTAAATAAGCAACCGTGCTTAATATCACGGCAGCTCCATGACGTGCGGCCCACACAGGCAGACTGTCATTGTTTTCGCCCGCCATTGATCCCAGTGGAGGGACTATAAATTTCAGCCCATGGTGTCTAAGTCCCCATTATCCATTAGGATCACTGCTTCTGCTTTGCACAGTGATTTAATGAGAAATTTCAATTTCCATACAAGCAAGACATTTCCTGTCATAGTCCAATGGCTAAGGATTCATGCATTAATATTTTTACTTATCCAAATCCCTATTGCCCTAGTGAGAGTATAAATTAAATTCTTCAGTGTGTGTGCAGGAAGGCGTGCAGAGAAGGGTAAGTGCCTAACTTCCCTATTATTTCAAGGAGGATCTCTCTTGTTGAATATATGTTGCTGTGCCTGAATTAAGGGTTGGATTAATTTTAATTTTAGGAGCTGAGTATCCTGCATGTTACAATGAGAAATGGCCTGTGGTGATTTGACATAAAATGTAACATGAAACGACAAAAGAACATAAGAAATAGGAGTAGGAGTGGACCATGCAGCCCCTTTAAGTCTGCTCTGGCATTCAGTAAGATCATGGCTGATCTTCTATATCAACACCACGTTCCTGCCCTGTTCCCATATCTCTTGGTCCCCTTAGTGCTCAAAAAGCTATCAATCTCAGTCTTTAATTTAATAACTGAGCATTCACAGATCTCTGAGGTAGAGAATTCCAAAGATCCACAACACTCTAAATGAAGAAATTTCTCCTCATCTCAGTCCTACATCTCTTGTCCTGTGACTATGGCCAGAATTTTACGCATCCCCCTCCCCCACAGGAGTGGTTTGGTGGCGTGCGAGTGGGGTGTGGGGGGTGGGGTCCTAAAATTGTGTGGGAGGCAGTGGGGGGGGGGGGGGGGGGATGGAGTTGAGTGCCATTCCCAACACCTTCCTGCCCCTGTTGCAATTTTACGCGGGGCAGTGGCAGTGAGAAACGGCCCGCCCGCCCCAGGCCGATCCAAGGCCCTTAAGTGGCCAATTAACTTCCACTTAAGGGCCTCTTCCTGCCTCTGCTGGTATTTTACCAGTGGCCAGCAGGTGGCTGAGGTCCCCCAGGAGGCTGCCAAGTAAAACCTGGCAGCCTCCTTGCAGACTTAAGGGGGCCTCTTCTGATCATGCACCCTGTGCCCTATGGAGGACCACGGCCCAACTGCCCCCCACTACACAGCACTGCGCGCCCCCCTCCCCCACCGCAACCAACCCCCCCACTGCCTTGCCAGGGCCTGGCCAATCATCCCTGGTGAGGCCTCACAAACTTACTTTCATCCCTGGGCTGGCAGCCCTCTTGCTGCTGTGGCTTGGTGCAGTCCCAGCAGTGGCCACCGTTTCTGGTGCCACTGTTGGGACTGAGAGCTGTCAGCCCGCTGATTGGCCAGCAGCTCTTGGAGGCAGGGCCTCCTGCCTCAGAGGGTGGAAGTCCAGCTCAAGGCTAATTAAGGGTTTGAGAGGCATAAAATCCTGGTATGTCTCCTGGGCCCGGCAGTGGTGGGTTCGACCCCAACTTTTTGGCAGGTGGGCAGGGCCTCCCTGCCAAAGTAAAATTCTGGCCTCTGACCCCTAATTCTAGACCAGGGTTGTCCAACCTTCTTGCATTGGGGGCCACATTACAATTTTTGTCTTACATGGGGGGCCGGTGAGACAATTTTGAAAAGATAAAGGCAATAAAATTTATTTTACTATTAACCAAAATGGCAACAAATGTGTATTTTTGTTAAGATGCTTTAAATGAGAAAACTAATTAATTGACTTACTTCCTCTTCACTATGCTAGACACTGATTTAGTGAGAAATCTGGTATTTATTTGCTTGCACAAGTTGTTAATGTCTGCTGGCACATTTGTTGCAGCGATGAGGTTTATTCCGGATTGATGTCTATCTGTCAGGAGTGATCTTGATCACTATCACTCCCTCTCTTTTTCCCACCTCCCTTTCTCTCTCTGTCCCCTCTCTCTCTGCCCCCTCTCTCTCTCTGACTCTATCTCTCTCTGTCTCCCTCTTACTATCTCTCTCTGTCCCCCTTTATCTTTCTCTCTATCCCCCTTTCTCTCTCTGTCCCCCTCTTTCTCTCTGTTTCTGACAGTTGCAAAGAGCAGGAACGCTCAGCAGATTGTTGGTCAGTTTTTTTTAACATCACGAGTCAGATTCACAGCTCACAGCTGCTGACATCGGGAACAGTCATTTCTCAACTTTGGACAGATATAGGGTATTTTGGCGGGCCATTGGAAAACCCTGAATCTGTCTGAAGTTGGGAAACAGCCGTTCCCAATGTCAGGACCTGTCAGCTGTGAAATTGACAGCGCGATGTTTTTTTAAAAGCCGGTCCGCAAGAAGTAGCCAGTGGAAAATTTCTCCTCGCCGGTCATCGACACCCTGTGAGGATGAGGAATGGCCCCGGGTACAGTTTACACCCACAGGCCGGATGGAAACCTTTGGTGGGCCGGATCCTTGTCACAGACCAAATGTTGGACAACCCTGTTCTAGACTTTCCAGCCAGGGGAAGCAGCCACTCAGCATTTCCCTGTTAAATACCTTAAGAATTTTATGCATTTCAACGAGATCACCTCTCATTCTTCTAAACTCTAGGGAATATTGGCTCATTCTACTCAATCTCTCCTCATAGGACAACCCTCTCATCCCAGGAATCGATCTAGTAAACTTTTTTTGTACTCCCTCTAAGTATATACTTCCTTCGGTCGGACACATTACTCCAGGTGTGGTTTCACCAAAGCCGTATATAATTGCAGCAAGCCCTCTTTGCTCTTATACTCCAACCCCGTTGTAATAAAGGCTAACATACCATATTCTACATACCTAACATACCTGATTGCTTGCTATACCTTCATGTTAACTTTCTGTGATTCATGTACAAGAACACCCAAATCCCTCTGAATGCAAACATTTCTTAGTCTTTTGTCTTTGAAAAAATATTCTGCTTTTCTATTCCTACCAAAGTGGATAATTTCACATTTCCCCACATTATATTCCATCTTCTTGCCCAATCACTTAATCAATCTATAATCCTTTGCAGCATTTTTGTGTCCTTTTCACAGCTTACTTTCTTGCCGAGCTTTGCATTGTCAGCAAACTTGGATATATTACACTTGGTTCCTTCATCTAAGTCATTAATATAGATTGTAAATAGTCGAGGGCCAAGCACTGATCCTTGCAGTACCCTGCTAGTTACACCATGCCAAAATGGAAATGACCCATTTATTATTACTCTCCATTGTCTATCATTAATCAATCCTTTATCCATGCTTTATATTTCCTACAATCCCAAGAGCCTTAATCTTGTGTATCTCTGTGAAGCAGCTATTCTAATGCCATTTGAAAATTCAAATATACATTTTCCCTATTACTGATGTCTGGTTAACTGGCCAATGGTTCCCTGTTTTCTCTTTCTCCCTCCTTTCTCAAACAGCGGGGTTACATTTGCTACCTTCAACTTCATGAATACCATTCCAGAATCTAGGGACATACTCCAGTAAGTAGAAGCAGGCATGAGAAAATACTATTTGAACTCCTCTATAGATGTCTATTATGGATCCTACTTCATCATTTTAATCCCCTCAGGAAAAGTTCTGCATTAAAAAAAACTTCCTGATTGCTAAAAAAAAGAATCAAACAAAACTCTGGTATAGCTTATACTTCCATTGTTTAATCTTGACTTGCAGTTCTTCAGATTCCATTTCTCCACCTACAGCACAAACACCACTGTGTCCTGGGGACTATTTGATCATAGCTTAAATCTCTCCCTGTAAACTCCAATCCCATTCTCCATCAGATATCTATCCATTTCCTTTTTAAAAGCATTCATCATCCCAACTTCAGTCACATTTGCTGAGAATCCCGTTATATAATGGAAAGAAGTATTGTTATAGAGAGAGCCTTGTAATGTCTATGGGATATATTTTTGCTCCTTGTGCTGTCTGAGATACAGGGTCTTAGTTCGTCATCAGCAAAAGGTTCAGAACTTATGTTACTTGTTATTGCTTGTTTCCTTCAGTCAAATTTAGTTGCAGCAGCACTCACTGATGAACTACACACTATGAAATTGGAGGCCTCTGCTCCAGTAAACTTCTATTCCCGGCTTCCAAATGAATAATTTGTACATTTCAACAAAACAAGGCATAAAAGTTACATTTTGCTGATAAGCTGCAGTGTTACTAATTTCCTGCTGGTGGCACTGCTGATCTGTAACAAATATGCCACTAGTAGGTCCACAATTGTACAGTAATGTGAAAGTGCAGGGAACCCTCTTTGATACAAAGGGTTATGACCAAAGCCACCGGTTTGCAATTTTCATAGAAATATGGATGTAGTCAAGGAATACCATACCTAAAACACCAAAATAATCCCAGAAAATCCTGTAATCCTATGTAATAAAAATTATATTTGCATTATTCAGTTACTGTGAATCAGTGTCCCCAGTTATTACGTTTTATTGTGTGTAAATGTATATATATTTATAAATTTTATATAGCAGCATTTAAAGACTGAACTTTAGAAAGAAATATAGTATTAGATGTATCCAGATATATTTGTATAAAGGATATTGGTGCAGTGGAGCATTTTCAAAAAAATGCTCCCTGCACCAACTGGGAACAGCCTACTTCAAAATTCCACTCAGAACAGGATCTATTTCATGTTAGTTAGATGATGTTATATTATATATCAAATGTGATTGGTGTCACTGGCTGTGCCATTATGCAATCTTCTCTGCAGAAAAAAGGTACAGAAGTGTACCAGGCTTGTTATCATAGTGACCTTTGCCAATTATATCTTCTAATTTTTCATAACTTAGCACATTATTCCTCCTATGTTCATTTGAAGTCTGCCCAGGGAGACTGTATAGTTGGTCACTTGAAAGTCAAGGGATTGGCATGTGGTACTGATCTTCTGCAATAATTCTCATGAACATGAACATAAGAATAGGTGTAGGCGATCTAGCCCTTCAAACCTTTTCTGTTATTCGGTGAGATCATGGCTGATCTGTGGCATAACTTGCCTTTGCAACACATTCCTTAATACCTTTGGTTAACAGCAATCTATCAAACTTAGATTAAAATTTAACATTTGACCCAGCATCAACTGTCATTTGTAGAAGAGTGTTCCAAACTTCTACCAGCCTTTATGTGTAGAAGTCTTTCCTAACTTATCTCCTGAAAGGTCTGGCTCTAATTTTTAGGCTATGTCCCCTAGTCCTAGACCCCAACAAGTGGAAATAGTTTCTCTCTTCAGTTCTCCTTAATATCTTGAAAACTTCAATCACATCAGTCCTTAATCTTCTAAATTCCAGAGAATGCAACCTTAGTTTGTTTAAAATCTCTCCTCATAATTTAACCTTTGGAGTCCAGGTATCATTCTAGTAAATCTACACTGCACTCCCTCCAAGATCAATATATCCTTCCTAAGGTGTTGTACCCAGAACTGAACACAGTAGTCTAGGTGTGATCTAATCAGGGCTTTGTGAATCTGTAGCATAACTTCTACTCCCTTGTCTTCTTGTCCTCTCGAGATAAAGGCCGGCATTTCATTAGCCTTTCTGATTTTTTTGTATCTGTCCATTTTTTAAAAATTCATTCATGGGATGTGGGCGTCGCTGGCCATGCCAGCATTTATTGCCCATTCCTAATTGCCTTTGAGAAGGTGGTGGTGAGCTGCCTTCTTGAACTGCTGCAGTCCATGTGAGGTAGGTACACCCACAGTGCTGTTAGGAAGGGAGTTCCAGGATTTTGACCAAGCGACAGTCAAGGAACAGCGATATAGTTCCAAGTCAGGATGGTGTGTGACTTGGAGGGGAACTTGCAAGTGGTGGTGTTCCCATGCTTTTGCTTCCCTTGTCCTTCTGGTTGGCAGAGGTCACAGGTTTGGAATGTGCTGTCTAAGGAGCCTTGGTGCATTGCATGGCATTTTAATGACCTATATACATGGATCCATAAGCCTTGGACCTCCACTACTTCCAGCTTTTCACCATTTAAAAGTACACTTTTGGTCCAAAGTGGACGATCTCACAGTTGCCTCCAATGAAATCAATTTGCCACAGTTTTGCTTATTCACTTAATCTGTTTATATCTCTTTGTAATTGTAAGTTTCCATTTACAATGCTTACAATACCGCCTATCTTTCTGTCGTCAGCAAACCTAAATATGTGACATTCTATCCCATCAGCTAAGTCATTAATGAGTACAGAGAATAGTTGAGGACCCAAAACAAATCCCTGTGTGACTCCACTAGTCACATCCTACCAATTTGAGGACCTGTAAATTATTTCTACTCTCTGTCTCCTGCCACTCAGCCAATCTCCTAACCAGGTCAATAATTTGCTCTCAATTCCATATGTTTCAACTTTAGCTAACAGAGGACAAGCATTGCTTCTATAAGAGACTTCTGGCTGCTGGATCTTTCCCGATTGCTGGTCAAAGTCTGTTCAGAACAGCGATTAGAGAACCATATAACGGCCTATATGGATAGACATTTTGGAGATGGTTTCATTGATAACAAATGAATGAGAACCATAGATGTTGACAGCACAGAAGATCATTTGGCCTATTATATTTGTGCAGATCTTTGCCAGTATAATCCCAAACTACCCTGTATGACCCCGTACAGTATTGAGGGAGTGCTGCAGAGTCAGAGATACCCTCTTTCAGATGAGACGTTAAACCAAATCTCCACATGCCCTCTCCGGTGGATGCCGAAAATAGCACTATTCGAACAAAAGCAGGATGTTCTGGCCATTATTTATTCCTTAACAAACTATACTAAACAATCAGATGATATGGACATTACCTCAAGGCTGTTTTGTAGGACCTAGCTGTTTGCAAATTAGTTGCCGCATTTCCTATATTATAACAACTTCAAGAAGTACTTCATTGGCTGTAAAGCACATTGGGTCATCATAAAAGGCACTATATAAATGCAAAAGCAAAATACTGCGGAGGCTGGAAATCTGAAATAAAAACAGAAATTACTGGAAATAATCAACAAGACTGAAATGCTAATGAAATGTGAATGAAACGTTAACTCTCTTTCTCTCTTTACAAGTGCTGCCTGACCTGCTGAGTATTTCCAGCATTTTCTGTGACTGTATAAATGCATGCATTTCTTTTTTTCTTTAATATCAAGCCAAGCACATTAATAACGATCTTAACAGAAATGATAAGTATGTTAAGTACAAGAAATGGTAAGTGCTCCTTGACGTATTAATTTTTTTAAAACTCTTTTATATTAGCTATTTAACGGTGGACCAGCAATGCTGTAGGTATTTACACTTTATCAGTGATGTCAGTGTGATGAGGCTGTTTGTAGACTGACCATAGACTTTTTTTAAGCCTTTGTCATGTTATGAAGCATTTACCTTCTTGTGCTGCTTCCAATGGCTTCAGCCGCAGCCCCGCAAAGTGAATGAGACAGCGCTGTAGTCTCCAGATTCCCGAACAACCAACTACAGAGGTGGTTTTCCCTGATCTATCTAACAACTGCAGTACCAGAACAGCAACGTAAACTCTTCCTCCAGCAGTGACACTGAGCTCAGCCTATCCATACAGGCCTCTATATGGTTCTGTAATCACTATTTCGAACAGACGTTCATCAACCATCAGGAAAGATCCAGCAGCCAAAAATAAAGTCACAAATCTTCACAGGTGTAATCTTGCAGTTTTTTTGTTTGTTGGTACTCTGTTATTCCCCCTGTGATAGAAACAGGTCAGATTCCATGGTACCATACACTAAGACTTTTACAGAACCAATTCTGCTTGAAGCAATTCTGTAACATAGATACAAGAAGACATTTTCCTTTTCCTGGCCTAGCTAAAGAGAATGTAGGAAAATTGAGTCACAAACCTGAGTCACAAGGATCCCAGTTCAAGTCCCACTCCAGGGCTTGAGCATAAAAATCAAGACTGGTACTGAGAGACTGCAAGTGTTGGAAGTGCAGTCTTTTGGATGAGTCATTAAACCGTGGCCCTATCTGCCTGCTTGGGTGGATTTAAAAGATCCCATTGCACTATTTTGAAGAAGAGCAGGGGAGTTATCCCCAGTTTCCTGACCAATATTTATCCCTCAATCAACATCACAAAAAAACAGATTATCTGCTCACTATCACTGTTTGTCGGTGCTTGCTGTGTGCATACTGGCTGCTGCGTTTCCTACATTACAACAGTAACTACACTTCAAAAGTACTTCATTGGCTATAAAGTGCTATATAAATGCAAGTCTTTCTTTTTTTCTTTTATGTTCCTATATGGAGCCAGCCTAATTTTCCATTCATTCAGTTGTATCAAGATTGCCATGTAAAACAAAAACTGCAGAAGTTCAAGAAGGCAGATCACTGTAAAATGCCATGGGACGTTTTTGCTATACTAAAGACGTTATATAGATGCAATTTGTAGTTGTTGTCAGTTCTTTTGCCAATTATCTTAAATCTGTGTCCTCTGGTTCCTTACTCTTCTGTCAGTAGAAACAGTTTCTCCTTAATTACTCTATCAAACCCCTTGTAATTTTGATCAACTCTATTAAATATCCCCTTAACTTCCTCTGCTCAAAAGACAGGAAGCTTCTGTAGTCTCTCCACTTACCCTGGCATCATTCTGGTAAATCTCCTCTGCACCCTTTCCAAGGCTAAACACTTGTACTGAGGATTCATGCAGAATTGTTTTTGATACCTAGCAATTAAATTACATTAAAATAAAAGCAAAATACTGCGGATGCTGGAAATCTGAAATAAAAACAAGAAATGCTGGAAATACTCAGCTGGTCTGGCAGCATCTGTGGAGAGAGAAGCAGAGTTAACATTTCAGGTCAGTGACCCTTCTTCAGAACTAGCAAATAGTAGAAATGTAAAAGGTTATAAGCAAGTAAAGTGGGGGTGGGGCAAGAGATAACAAAGGAGAAGGTGTAAATTGGACAAGGTCACAGAATAGCTGACCAGAAGGTCGTGGAGCAAAGGCAAACAATATGTTAATGCTGTGTTGAAAGACAAAGAATTAGTACAGATAGGGTGTTAATGGACTGTAAATTGAACAGCCGCAAGTACAAACATGAAAAAAAAGTGGGTAAGCAAACTGAACAAACTAAGATGAAATAAAATAAAATAAACACAAAACAATATAAAAAAAAGGAAAGAGAAAAAAAACTGAAAATAAAAAGTAAAATGGAGCCCGTCATTCTCTGAAATTATTGAACTCAATGTTCAGTCCAGCAGGCTGTAGTGTGCCTAATCAGTAAATGAGATGCTGTTCCTCGAGCTTGCGTTGATGTTTACTGGAACACTGCAGCAATCTCAGGACAGAGATGTGGGCATGAGAGCAGGGGAGAGTGTTGAAATGGCAAGTAACCGGAAGCTCGGGGTCCTGCTTGCGGACTGAGTGGAGGTGTTCCGCAAAGCGGTCACCCAGTCTGCGTTTGGTCTCTCCAATGTAGAGCAGAACACATTGTGAGCAGCGAATACAGTATACTAAATTGAAAGAAGTACAAGTAAATCGCTGCTTCACCTGAAAGGAGTGTTTGGGGCCAGCGATAGTGAGGAGAGAGGAGGTAAATGGGCAGGTATTACACCTCCTGCGATTGCAGGGGAAGGTGCCATGGGAAGGGGACGAGGTGGTGGGGGTAATGGAGGAATGGACCAGGTTGTCACGGAGGGAACGATCCCTTCGGAATGCTGACAGGGGAAGGGAGGGGAAGATGCGTTTGGTGGTGGCATCACGCTGGAGGTGGTGGAAATGGCGGAGGATGATCCTTTGGATATGGAGGCTGATTGGGTGGAAAGTTTTTAAATATTTTTTTGTGTTTATTTTATTTTATTTCATCTTAGTTTGTTCAGTTTGCTTACCCACTTTTTTCATGTTTGTACTTGCGGCTGTTCAATTTACAGTCCGTTAACACCCTATCTGTACTAATGCTTTGTCTTTCAACACAGCATTAACATATTGTTTGCCTTTGCTCCACAACCTTCTGGTCAGCTATTCTGTGACCTTGTCCAATTTACACCTTCTCCTTTGTTATCTCTTGCCCCCCCCTTTACTTGCTTATAACCTTTTACATTGCTGATATTTGCTGGTTCTGAAGAAGGGTCACTGACCTGAAACGTTAACTCTGCTTCTCTCTCCATAGATACTGCCAGACCTGCTGAGTATTTCCAGCATTTCTCGTTTTAATTAAATTACACTAATGTTCCTATTCAAAACAAATGTAATTTCCTTGTAGCACCCACTTACCCTCAGTTTCCACAGACCCTGCAGTTGTACTGTAACAGTGTACTGCTCTGACGGTGCTCTGTCAGATCTTTGTAAAATCAAAGTGCATGGTGGCAAAGCCTGAATGCCGATATCTCCCATTTCCCTTCAGTATTTGGTATCATATCGCATAACTCATTCATCAAAAATGGCAGGCTTCGGTAATTTTAGCAGTCAGCAAGACAAAAGGAACTCAACAACTCAAACACTGACAGGAGATTTAAACACCTCTGGCAACTGCATGAGAATCCCATGTATTAACTGTGAATTGCATAAATGGAGTTATGTGTGATATGTCTGCTGACTAGTTTAATGTGTTAAAATGGTTCCTGCAATACTGATGTGATACATTTTGTACAGATATGTTTAAGGCTGTTTTCCAGATCCTGGTCCTCACAGTTTGCTGAATTATTTGATTTACATCCACATGGATATTACATTAGATGATAAAGCTCAGTCCTCACCCTCAAGGCAATTGTGCAAAACTCCAGAATGTTATTGAACCCATACAACTCACACATACAATTCTAACCAGTTACATTCCACAGTGACACATCCGTGATCCCACTAGCATGTGCCACTACTATGTTAAATAGAGAATTTTGTATTGTATCTACCTTTATCCTTATAACATTGATTTCCAATTTATATACAGTTGTCAAGGCAGCAGTAGCCCATCAATTGATTTATCATTTGTTAGCAAGCCCATGATAGAGGCATTTTACTAAGTGATTCAGGATAAGTTGAGACACTGAGCTGGATTTTCCTGCGGGCGTCAGGACCAAATGCGGGTCCCAAGCCCATACTTAACAGCAGCGCGGCCATCAGTGCAATCTTCCTCTGAGTTCACAGTCGAATTAAGGACACTGGGAAGGCTGCCAATGCTGCCGGCCCAATCAGAGGGCTGGCAGCTCTGGAGCCTTGGCAGCCCCACCAGGAGAGGTGGGCACTGCTGACGCAGGTTGGGGACCTTAAGGGTGTATCACAATGGAGGCACCAACACTGGCCTGCACAGCAGTAAGCAAATTAAAAGGAGCTAGGCCACCGGGTACATAGGGATAGAGGAGAAACTCCCCACCCCACTTCCAATGGATTGGGCTTGGCCATGATAAAAGCCTTTCATACCTTAATCACCAGAGAAGTGGTACTGACCAAACTGATAGAGCTGCGGGTTGATGAGTCCCCAAGTCCTGATGGACTTCATCCTAGGGTCTTAAAAGAGGTGACTAATGAGGTGGTAGATGCGATGGTGTTGATTTTTCAAAATTCGCTAGATTCTGGAAAGGTTCCATCAGACTGGAAAGTAGCAAATATAACCCATCTATTCAAGAAGGGGGGAGGAAGCAGAAAACAGGTAACTATTGGCCAGTTAGTTTGACATCTGTCATGGGGAAGGTGTTAGTATTGATCATTAAGGAGGTTGTATCTGGGCACTTAGAAAAACTCAAGGTAAGTGGGAATAGTCAGCATGGTTTTGTGAAAAGGAAATCATGTTTAAACAATTTATTGGAGTTCTGTGAAGAAGTAACATGTGCTGTGGATAAAGGGGAGCCCGTTGACGTACTGTACTTGGATTTCCAGAAGGCATTTGACAAGGTACCACATAAAAGGTTATTGCACAAAGTAGGAGCTCATGGTGCAGGGGGTAACATATTAGCATGGATAGAATATTGAGTGGCTGGCAGAAAACAGAGAGTATGCATAAATGGGTCCTTTTCTGATTGGCAGGATGTGATGAGTGGAGTCCCGCAGGGGTCTGTACTGGGGCCTCAACTTTTTACAATTTATATCAATGACTTAGATGAGGGGAGCGATGGCATGGTAGCTAACTTTGCGGATGGCACAAAGATAAGTAGGAAAGTATGGCTGGGATTTCACATTGGGCGGATGGGAGGTGGCCACCGACTGAAAAGTTGGTGGTGACCTGCTTCCGCCTCACCTGGGGATCCGACCAGCACTTTACCCCAACGGACCCCAGGCTTTATTTGTTCCGAGGCAGGATTTCCACCCACTTGAGGGAGGAAGTCCCGCCTTATTGAGCTGCCAGCCAATCAGCAGACCTGCAGCTCTTAGTCCCAGTAGCACCACCGGGAGCGGTGACCACTGCTGGGACTGCAACCCAGCTGACCGGAGAGGAAGACATGGAGCCGGGAGTCCAGGTAAGTTTTGGTTGCTTCGCCGGAGTTAATCGGTTGGGCCCCGGCGAGGCAAGGGTGGTCATTTGGGGGGACCGGGGTGCGTGATGGATCTTGGGGGTGCTCGGGGTAGCTGGGGTGGCCCTCCATTGGGCAGGACCCCCCACCCCTGAGACGATCGGAAGCCGCCTGCTTTTCCCAGCCAGCTTTCCCCGGTACCAGGACGCCCGTTTGCGTAAAATCCGCGTGGAGGCGGGCAAAGGCTCTTAAGTGGCCGTTAAGTGGCCACTTAAGGGCCTTGATTGGTCTGGGTACAGGCGGGTCATTTTACAGGCCCCCAGTGGAGGTGGGAGCGGGTCAGAAAAGCCTCCTGTAGCCTCCCGCTCCATTTTACGCCACACTCATCACCTTCCGGCTCATTGGGGTGGCGTGAAATTCCGGCCTATGTTATGAAGAGGACATAAGGAGGTTGCAGAATAGGTTGAGTGAGTGGGCAAAAATCTGGCAGATGGAGTATAATGTGGGAAAATGTGAAGTTGTTCACTTTGGCAGGAAGAATAAGAAAGCAGAGTATTACTTTTTTTTAATTTGTTCATGGGATGTGGGCATAACTGGCCAGGCCAACATTTACTACCCATCCATAATTTCCCTTGAGAAGGTGGTGGGAGCTGCCTTCTTGAACCGCTGCAGTCCATGTGGGGTAGGTACACCCACAGTGCGAGCGGTTAGATACAACTGAGTGGCTTGCTAGGCCATTTATAAGAGTCAACCACATTCTGGAGTCACATGTAGGCCAGACCAGGTAAGGACAGCAGATTTCCTCCCCTAAAGGACATCAATGAATCAAATGGGTTTTTAACAACAATCGACAATGGTTTCACGGCCATCATTAGACTAGCTTTTTAATTCCAGATTTGTTAGTTGAATTCAAATTCCACCTTCTGCTGTGGTGGGATTTGAACCCATGTCCCCAGAGCAATACTCTGGGTCTCTGGGTTACTAGTCCATTGACAATACCACTACGCCACCGCCTCCCTGGTGGAGAATGACTGCAAAACTCCTAGATGCAGAGGAATCAAGGTGTTCCAGTACATAAGTCACAAAAAGTTAGTATGCAGGTACAGCAAGTAATAAAGAAGGCTAATGGAATGCGATCATTTATTACCAAAGGAATTGAAAATAAAAGTAAGGATGTTATGCTTCAGTTATCAAGGGCATTGGTGAGAACACATCTTGAATACTGTGTGAAGTTTTGGTCTCCTTATTTAAGAAACAATGTAAAGGTGTTGGAGGCAGTTCAGAGGAGGTTTATTAGATTTATACCTGGAACGAGCGGGTTGTCATATGAGGAAAGGTTGAACAGACTGGGCTTGTTTTCACTGGAGTTTAGAAGAGTGAGGGGAGACTTGATTGAAGTTTATAAGATCCTGAACGGTCTTGACAAAGTGGATGTGGAAAGGATGTTTCCTCTTGTGGGTGAGTCCAGAACTAGGGGGCACTGTTTTGAAATTAGGGGTCACCCTTTTAGGGCAAGATGAGGAGAAATTTTTTTCTCCCCGAAGGTTGTGTGACTTTGGAACTCCCTGCCTCAGAAGGTGGTGGAGGCAGGGTCATTGAATATTTTTAAGGCGGAGGTAGATAGATTCTTGTTAGGCAAGGGAATCAAGGGTTATTGGGTGGAGATGGGAGTGTGGAATTTGAAACACAAACAGAACTGCCATGTTCTTATTGAATGGCGGAGCAGGCTCGAAGGGCCGAATGGCCTACTTCTGCTCCTAATTCGTATGTTCGTATTTTCGGATGTTCGTTTGCCTGCGGCCCCATAGTTAGGCAAGGAGCTTGCAGCTCCAAAGATGCCCCAGCCTGCCACATTGAGATGGCGGCCTCCACACACAGCAGGGAAATGCTCCACTGGCGGCAAAGTGCAGGTGAGGCTGCAAAATCACCCCTAATTAGAGTGTTAATCATCTTAAATTGCTGTCTGTCTCCAGTTACCTGCCCACCCCTAGAAACTTCCCCAGTGGTGGGAATGCTTCAGGGAGCCATCCCAACGCAGCCACCCTGCCGCACCTTCCCCCACCTCCAACCCGGTCTCCACGGGGCATGGAAAATCCAGCCCATTGGGACCAATTTTCAATTACTACTGTTTGGATACTCTCAGTTCAGCTCCTGTTGGACAAAAACCCAACAGCAAAACTAGCTACAAATTAGCAATAACTTGAAATTCCCAGTCAGAGAGACCACAGAAAGTGGAAAATGCACACTGGTGTAGTAGGGGTGCTCTTCTGAGGTTGATGGATGAAGCCCCTTTTTGGAGTAGAATAGATGGAACTTTCCTCTTATTTGGCCATTGTAGATCTAAAATCACTTTGTGCGAACACTGAGTAATGAAAGTGAAGGACCTCAGCATCTTGAGGAGCTTAAAAATGGACAAAAATTTGAAACAATAGTATTCACATGTGTAGTGTACCAGAGTGTTCAAGATAAGCCAGCCGATTAGAGGGTAAGACCTATTTGTCAAGGCTAGCCTTACATTAGTTTAGTTTAGTTTAGAGATGCAGCACTGAAACAGGCCCTTTGGCCCACCAAGTCTGTGCCGACCATCAACCACCCATTTATACTAATCCTACACTAATTCCATATTCCTACCACATCCCCACCTGTCCCTATATTTCCCTACCACCTACCGATACTAGGGGCAATTGCTAATGGCCAATTTACCTATCAACCTGCAAGTCTTTTGGCGTGTGGGAGGAAACCGGAGCACCTGGAGGAAACCCACACAGACACAGGGAGAACTTGCAAACTCCACACAGGCAGTACCCAGAATTGAACCCGGGTCGCTGGAGCTGTGAGGCTGCGGTGCTAACCACTGCGCCACTGTGCCACCCCGGTGGATTGTTTTACATCCCCCAGCAGAGTGTACTAAATCAAGAGTGTCCCACTTGCTCAACCATACCACTGTGGAATTTAAAGACAAAAGCCAAGATTTTCCTTCAGTGACAAGACTGCCCTGCAGTTTTTGAAAGATTATTCTTGCTTACTCCCTGCAGACTGAACAAATTTCCTGGTACCATTCGCAAAGGTACTGAGGGATCTAAAACAATCCA
This sequence comes from Heterodontus francisci, assembly GCF_036365525.1. Lineage (NCBI taxonomy): Eukaryota > Metazoa > Chordata > Chondrichthyes > Heterodontiformes > Heterodontidae > Heterodontus > Heterodontus francisci. The sequence goes on along the minus strand of NC_090375.1, from coordinate 162,280,358 downwards.
CTGGAGTATAAGGCTTGACAGATAGGTCTTTCTCTCCAATCAACTGGCCTATCTTGAACACTTCATTACACTACAGAGCGCATGCAATTTATGATGCATGAGAGCAGTAGGTGTCTTTACAGCAAATGGCATAGATGGCATAGCCCTGCATCAGTTGTTGCCAGGTAGCCGCTGCAAGATAAGCAAATATGGTTGGGGACATCTACTGTGTGTGACCAAACCTTGCCATGCTTTCCTTCATGAAGTACCATTGAAATCATAGCAGACCACTGTGAATAGCTGCTTTTGAAGAACCTTCCAGCTTAAAAGTTATTCAGACCTTTACACATATCTATACCATCAGACCTACGGTCAAAATTTACCTTCAATGTTGGAGCCTCTGCATGCACTAACCACGTGCCAAAGCAACATTTGTTCACCTCTGTCTGCAGATGTGGGTGAGTAGGTACAAGTGGGTAGTGTTACGACTGAGGTGGGAGGAGTGCACTGTCTTTTCTAGTTCCACTTCTCCACTGGTCATAACATATATTTAAATGTTTACCCAGTTACCAATGTGTCAATCATATATTCTACTCTTTATCCCAGAATAAACACACCAACCAGGTTTCTTTAGTAACTAATAAAATTATGCAATTCTGGTCGCCACACTACCAAAAGGACATGGAGGCTTTGGAGAGGGTACAGAGGAGGTTTACCAGGATGTTGCCTGGTCTGGAGGGCATTAGCTATGAGGAGAGGTTGGAAAAACTCGGATTGTTTTCACTGGAACGATGGAGGTGGAGGGGCGACATGATAGAGGTTTACAAAGTTATGAGCGGCATGGACAGAATGGATAGTCAGAAGCTTTTTCCTAGGGTGGAAGAGTCAGTTACTAGGGGACATAGTTTTAAGGTGTGAGGGGCAAAGTTTAGAGGGGATGTGCGAGGCAAGTTTTTTACACAGAGGGTGGTGAGTGCCTGGAACTTGCTGCCAGGGGAGATGGTGGAAGCAGATACGATAGCGACGTTTAAGAGACATCTTGACAAATACATGAATAGGAAGGGAATAGAGGGATATGGGCCCCAGAAGTGCAGAAGGTGTTAGTTTAAGCAGGCATCAAGATCGGCGCAGGCTTGGAGGGCCGAATGGCCTGTTCCTGTGCTGTACTCTGTACTGTTCTTTGTTCTTTGTTAACAGTTTATTATCAAACAAGATTTATCCAGTAACAAAGCAAAGCATTAACACACAGATTGAAATATGAAAGTTCCCCTTTTTAAATTCCCCACACACAAACTGGAAAAAAATACAGAAATTCTCTCTGCAGTGGTCTTTACAAAAAAAAGACAAAAAAGACTACTATGGTAAATACTTGCTAATTCTTGAAGAAAAAAGAGAGGATATAGAAAGATGTCAGTTGTCCCTTTTTGGTCTGATATCTCAAATATGCGTAGACGGCTGTCACTGGGATCTTTTTAGAGCAGTTCTTTTCAGGTGATGTCGAGGATCAGTTTGGCAGGCTTTCCAGGAGAAATGTGGCATCAGTTTCTCTATTTCTTACAAGTGATTCTCAGGAAGTTCTCAAAGAGATGGAAGAGGGTAAGCTGATGGCAGCTGCTCTCTTGGCTGGTTTTCTCCAACTGTCTTCGAAACAGTTCACTCCCCAACACACTGTCCAAAGTAAAAGCAAAAGCAATTGGCTGAATTTTACAGACCCCCCCAACATCGGGGATCATGGCACGGGGAGCTGGAAAATGCCTCCGGGAGAGGGCCGCCATGCACCCCGATGCTGGGAGGGCCTGGTCCAATATTGCCGGCAGTTGCAAGGCCTCGTGGCGACACCCCCCACCCCCCCCACCACCCCCCAACTTCTCGGTGATGAGACTATCATTAACATATTTAAATACATTTAAATTAATACATTTAATACATTTATGTTTCTGCCGTCTGTCCTGGTGCGATCTTCATGCCACTGGCCGGCACTCCCGCGCCTTCGAATCCCCGTCTGGGAAACCGAAGCGGAACACTGGTGGGGACGGGGGAGGATGTATGTTTTTCAGTGCGGGGACGGGAGCAGGGTCAAAGTCATATCATTGGGGTAGGGGATAGTGGGAAGGGTTATAGTGTAAAGTTTATGTACTTTTGGGGAGGAAGGTCAGGTGGACAAGGTAAGTGTTTTGGTGGGGGGGGGGGACAGGGCAAGTAATTAATTCTATGGTTATTGGGGGGTGGAAGAGGGGCACGATAAATTTATTTTTTTACATCAATGTATCTTTAAATATTTAAGTTGAATGGCAGGGCTCGAAGACCTTTAAAAATGGCACCGGCACCAGCGCCTGAGCACAGGCAGCTAACGCCATTGCCAGGGATGAGCAGCCTGCCCCCTCCACATTATTGAGGGGGGGGCAGTCCTCCCCGGCTATTTAAATGAGCTGCCGCACTTAAGATCGCGGCGGCTCTGCGATGTGCGGCCTGCACAGGCAAGCCGCCATAGTTTTCACCCATCGCCGATTTCGGCAGCAGAAGTATAAATTTCAGGCCAATATCTCAAGAGTCAAGCCTCCTGACCCCTAGAAATCTTGATCTGTCACTTCACTGTAAACATCTTCCCCAGGTCACCAAGGTTTCTGTTTTTTTATTGCTTCAAGCACATGACTTCCAGAAAGGCTGTTTTTAAACAACATCTCAGTGTCCTTTCAATGAACTGCCAACAACAAAGCAAAGTCCAGTTTCTATGAAATCTTCAGTCCTCCAATAAATCCATCTACACAATTTAAATATAAGTCCTCAAAAACATATACAAAAACAGAAGAGATTGCCAAAATATTCCAATCTTCCCTCGATATGGGGAAGATGCTAGAGGATTGGGGAGTAGCTCTTATTCATGAAAGGATATAAGGATGTTCCTACTAACTACAGACCAGTCAGTTTAATATCTGTGGTGGGTAAGGTTTCAGAATCAATAATAAGGGAAAAAATCAACAGGCATTTGCAGAGGTTTGAGTTAATTAAGGAGAGCCAGAACAGATTTGTAAAAGGCAGATCATGCTTGACTAATGTAATTGAATTTTTTGATGAAGTAACAGAGAAATGATGAAGGGAAAGCCATGGATGTTGTCTATATGGATTTTAAGAAAGTGTTGACAAAGTACCACATAAAAAGCTGGTTAACAAAATTGAGGCTGATGGAATAGAAGGGTCAGTGTCATCTTGGATAAAAAAAATTGGCATAAGAACAGAAAAAGCAGGATGTGGTAAATGACTGTTTTTCAGACTGGATAATGGTAGGCAGTGGTGTTCCCCAAGGTTCAGTGCTAGGACTACTACTTTTTTGCTATGCATAAATGGCTTGGATATTGGAATACAGACTAAAATTCAAAAATTTGTCAAATTTGGTGGTGTGGCAATCAGTGAGGATGATACCAATCTACTGCAAAAGAACAGTAGAAAATAGACTTGCAGAGTGTGCAGACAAGTGGCAGATGGAATTTAATACAGAGAAGTGTGAGGTGGTGCATTATATCACAAGCAATAGGGAAAGACAATATAGACTAAATGGCACAGTTCTAAAGTGCGTATAGGGACAGAGGGACCTGAGAGTGTACATGCATAGAACTTTGAAGGTGGCAGGACATACTGAGAGAGTAGTTAGTAAAGCATATGGGATATTGGGCTTCATAAATAGAGGTATTGCGTACCAAAGCAGGGAAGTTATGCTGAACATTCATAAAGCTCTGGTTAGGTCTCAACTAGAGTATTGAATCAGAATCACAGAATCACAGAATAATACAGTGCAGAAGAGGCCCTTCGGCCCATCGAGTCTGCACTGATGCATTAAAGACACCTGACCTGTCTACCTAATCCCATTTGCCAGCACTTGGCCCATAGCCTTGAATGTTATGATGTGCCAAGTGCTCATCCAGGTACTTTTTAAAGGATGTGAGGCAACCCGCCTCTACCACCCTCCCAGGCAGTGCATTCCAGACCGTCACCACCCTCTGCATAAAGAAGTTCTTCCTCAAATCCCCCTTAAACCTCCTGCCCCTCACCTTAAACTTGTGTCCCCTCGTAACTGACCCTTCAACTAAGGGGAGCAGCTGCTCCCTATCCACCCTGTCCATGCCCCTCATAATCTTGTACACCTCGATCAGGCCACCCCTCAGTCTTCTCTGCTCCAGCGAATCCAGTTCTGGTCACCATACTTTAGGAAGGATGTGAGGGCCCTTGAGAGGGTGAGGAGGAGATTTACCAGAATGGTTCCAGAGATGAGGGATAGAGCAGGGGAATGAGATTGACTGGATTGCACTGTGGAGAGCCGGTATGGACTCAATGGACCAAAAGGCCTCCTTCTGTGCCATAATGACTCGACGACTTTTTAAATCACCCACTATCCTCCATCCTTGGGCTGTCAGAAATGTATTTTATGCAAAAAAAATTTATGAAGACCCGACATGCTGTGTCTGTGCCATTTTGTTTTGCTCCATAATGCCTTATGGATTGGCGAACACTGGTTATTACATATATGAAAATTACCCTTATGGTATATTATTAGCAATGGGATCACTTTTAACATGTCACACACATTTATTAATCGGAAGAAGTGTGTGAGGATTTAAAAACTGCCAGGATCAATCCATATTTCCTATTTGAAACATACTATTCCAATGCAGGGCGGTACAGCATGTCTTATCAATGTACCTAAATCTGATCGATGCATCCTCAATTATGACTGAATGGATTTAATATGGTTTCCAGTTAAGAATTAGTAGGTGTCCTCAGCAAATATCTTCTCAGCAGGAAGATCTATTTTTAAGATGATGGGTTAAATGTTTGTGGTGCAGGTTTTGAAATTTACATCTACATTGATCCTACTGTGGGAGCGCAATCATAGGACCTAGGATTGCTACAGTTATGCCAATACAATTTGTAAATCAAGTGATTTTCAGAGATCACACGAATGCATACACTAACTTTAAAAAAAAGCTAACTAAAAGAAAGGTGGCACGCTGTCCTTTAACTTCTGGGATTCATGTAAAAATTCAGTCAGATTAAAAGGAATAAAGAGCCCTCTCCCTGCTGGGTTTTAGGTCTTAAGTGGGCTGTACACACTTCCAAAGAACAAATCTGCCCTTGATTTGCTAATAATTTGAGCTAGTTAGATTGAATAATGGCTGATTTAAGTAATTGTAATGTCACAGATGCTCCTTCCACTGTAAAGTAGCCTTGATATATCAGTATAATATTGATTGATTATTGGATCATGTCATCAAGTAGCAGAACACAGGTTCACACTTATTACTCTACATAGTTTAAGAACTAGACTCGGTCAAGTCTGTACAGAGATTGGAACAATTGGTGTATGATTGAAAGAAACATTTCCATGTACATAGCATGTTGTTGCATCATCAAATCATCTCCAAGTGCTTCCTATATTGAGCTTTTTTGGAGTGTGTTGATTTGTTATGTAGACAATTATAGAAGTCATTTTGTACAAGCAGGTGGAATGACAACTTTGATGTCATTACATTGATGGTAGTTGTGAAGAGTGCTAAACCTTTATAAAACACTGGTTAGATCCCAGATAGAGTATTAGGGACAATTCTGGGCAGCACACTGTCGGAAGGACGTCAAGGTCTTGGAGAGGGTGCAAAGGAGATTTACCAGAATAGTACGAGGGATGTGGGGCTTCAGTTATTTGGAGAGACTAGAGAAGCTGAGATTGTTCTCCTTAGAGCAGAGAAGGTTCAGGGCAGATTATTTACAGGTATTCAAAATAATGAAGGGTTCTGATAGAGTAAATTAGGAAAAACTGTACCAGTGGCAGGAGGCTTGGTAACCAGAGGACATGGATTCATGGTAATTAACAAAAGAACCAGAGGCAAAAAGAGGAAAAATAATTCATGCAACAAGTTTTTTATGACCTGGAATGTACCAGCTGAAAGGGGAGTGGAAACAGATTCAGGAATAACTTTCAAAAGGGAAGTGAATAAATACTTCAATGGGAAAAATTTACAGGGCAATGGGGAAAAAGCAGAGGAGGGGGAATAACTGGATAGCTCTTTCAAAGAACCAGAACAGGCACAATGGGCCAAAGGGCCTCCTTCTGTGCTGTCTGATTGCATGAATCTATGTGAAGAACACAGAACTTATGGCTCATTTTCCTACTATTTTTTAGTAGACTACTGAGATAGAGTCATAAAGTTATACAGCACAGAAACAGGCTCTTCGGCCCATCGTGTCCGTGCCGGCCATCAAGCACCTATCCTAATCCCATTTTCCAGCAATTGCCCCGTATCCTTGTCTGCTATGGCGTTTCAAGTGTTCATCTAAATACTTCTTAAATGTTGTGAGGGTTCCTGCCTCTACAACCCCTTCAGGCAGTGATCTTTAATGATCATCTAAATACACAGTTGGGCCTCAGTTTAAAGTCTTTTCGACACAGTGGCATCGCCAATGATGCAGCATTTACCTCAGTACCCCACTGGAGTGTCAGCCTAGATTATGTGCTCAAGTCTGGGTGCAGGGCTTGAAAGCACAGATTGCTGACCCATAGGAAGAGAGCGTGCTATCAAATGAGCTGAGCTGACACTAGTCGCTGTAGAGCCACATCTATAGTATGCTGGAAGCAGATTGCTCCCTGCTTTCTTATCTCAGAAATGATGAATGGCATCAGGGATTGAAAAAGAAAAAAAAAATTCTTCAAAAAAAAAGGTGGGGAGTATGTTATTAAAAACTTTTTAAAACGGATCATGACAGACACACGATTTTTGGTAAGTTAAGTCTTTTAATCCTTAACTTAAACGAATGGCTTCATGGGCATTGCAGCTTTTAAATCAAAGTTTATCATCTAGCACCATAAAGCCAGTCCCTTACAGGGATTACATTCCATACATGATCCCTTCAGCTCGGTAACCCTTTCCCTGCATAAAGCTTCCCACTGGTGTAAATGACTTCTTATTGAAAAAAAAAGCTTCTTGTGAGGCCAAAGCATTAGGGTAGTTATTACTAATACTCTTTTAGAATCAATTTTGGATCAAATTGGTCTGACTTTGTTTTAAGATATTCTGGTAGTAATGAATAAGCATTGTGAATGTTGTCATACCAAGAATCATTTGATAATGCAGAATACTCAGCTAATACTCACAGTAAGTATGCACAAGATAAGATTTCACACTTTCATAGACAGCACAGATCAGAAACAGGGCCATGGTATTGTCACCCTGATTTTCTGACCTATGCTCTTTGTGACTGGGGCTCCCCACTGGGAGAACAGAATCATAGAATCATTTTTACTTTCTCCGGTATTCCCTTTTCCCAGTTTTCTGACATTACAACATTGACTACGTTTCAAAAGTATTTCACTGGTTGTAAGGAGCTTTGGGATGTCCTGAAATTGTAAAAGGTGTTACATAAATGCAAGTATTTTCTTCTTTCTTTTCGAAAATAAAAACAAGAAATGCTGGAACCACTCAGCAGGTCTGGCAACATCTGTGGAAAGAGAAGCAGAGTTAACGTTTCAGGTCAGTGACCCTTCTTCGGAACTGACAAATATTAAAAATGTCACAGGTTATAAGCAAGTGAGGTGGGGGTGGGGCAAGAGATAACAAAGGAGAAGGTGTAGATTGGACAAGGCCACATAGCTGACCAAAAGGTCATGGAGCAAAGGCAAACAATATGTTAATGGTATGTTGAAAGACAAAGCATTAGTACAGAAAAGGTGTTAACGGACTGAATATTGAACAGCAGCAAGTGCAAACATGAAAAAAAAACAATGGGTAAGCAAACTAAGATGAAATGAAATAAATGCAAAAAAAAAATTGTAAAAAATGTAAAAAATAAAAAAATAACTAAAGATGAAAGTTAAATGGGGGGCTGTTATGCTCTGAAATTATTGAACTCAATGTTCGGTCCGGTAGGCTGTAGTGTGCCTAATCGGTAGATGAGATGCTGTTCCTCGAGCTTGCGTTGATGTTCACTGGAACACTGCAGCAATCCCAGGACAGAGATGTGAGCATGAGAGCAGGGGGGAGTGTTGAAATGGCAAGCAACTGGAAGCTCAGGGTCCTGCTTGCGGACTGAGCGGAGGTGCTCCGCAAAGCGGTCACCCAGTCTGCGCTTGGTCTCCCCAATGTAGAGGAGACCACATTGTGAGCAGCGAATACAGTATACTACATTGAAAGAAGTACAAGTAAATCACTGTCCAGTCCGCAAGCAGGACCCTGAGCTTCCAGTTGCTTGCCATTTCAACACTTCCCCCTGCTCTCATGCTCACATCTCTGTCCTGGGATTGCTGCAATGTTCCAGTGAACATCAACGCAAGCTCGAGGAACAGCATCTCATCTACCGATTAGGCACACTACAGCCTGCCGGACTGAACATGGAGTTCAATAATTTCAGAGCATGACAGCCCCCCATTTTACTTTCATTTTTAGTTGTTTTTTCTTTTTTCTTTTTCTCTTTTTTACATTTTTTACAACCTTTTTTTGCATTTATTTAATTTCATCTTAGTTTGTTCAGTTTGCTTTCCCACTGTTTTTTTTTCATGTTTTCGCTTGCTGCTGTTCAATATTCAGTCCGTTAACACCTTTTCTGTACTAATACATTGTCTTTCAACATACCATTAACATATTGTTTGCCTTTGCTCCATGATCTTTTGGTCAGCTATGTGGCCTTGTCCAATCTACACCTTCTCCTTTGTTATCTCTTGCCCCACCCCCACCTCACTTGCTTATGACCTGTGACATTTTTAATATTTGTCAGTTCCGAAGAAGGGTCACTGACCCAAAACGTTAACTCTGCTTCTCTTTCCACAGATGTTGCCAGACCTGCTGAGTAGTTCCAGCATTTCTTGTTTTTATTTCAGATTTCCAGCATCCGCAGTATTTTGCTTCTTTCTTTTCTCATGGGGAGGTGGGCGAATGTGGCTTCATTTGGTTGTTTTGTGTTAGCAACCTTGTAAACATTGTTATGACTGAGGTGGGAGGAGTGCACTGTCTTTTCTAGTTCCACTTCTTCACAGGTCACAACATATATTTAAATGTTTATCCAGATACCGATGCGGTCAATCAAATACTCTCTCTTTATCCCTGAATAAAATACACCAACCAGGTTTCTTTAGTAAACAACAAAATTATCAGTTTATTATAAATCAAGACTTATCCAGTAACAAAACAAAACATGAACACTCAGATTGAAATACGAAATCTCCCTTTTTAAATACTCCACACAAGCTCACACACACACTGAAAAAAAGAAATTCTCTCTGCAGAACTCTTTTACGAAAAAAGACAAAAGTAGAATACTTTGGCCAAAAGCTTTCTAATTCTTGAAGAAAAAAAATGAGAAGAAATGGAAGGATGTCAGCTGTCCCTTTTGGTCTGGCATCCAGGTATACCGAGACGGGTCACTGGGATCTATCCTGGAGCAGTTCATTCTGGAGATGTTGAGAAATAGTTGGGTAGGCTTTCCAGGAGAAATGCAGCATCAGGGCGTTTCAGTTAATCACCTTCTGGATTCGCAGGGTCTTTTCAAAGAGGTAGAGAAAGAGATAAGCTGGGTATTTCTCTCTAGGCAGGTTGAACTCCAACTGCTTTCAAACACAGTCCACACCCCAATGAACCAAAAACAATATCTCAGAAGCGAAACCCCAAAGAGCAGGTCAGAACCTCAAAAAATATTTAACAAAAAATGGAAGCACTTTTATAACAAATGACAGAACATTTCATATGCTAATTATTTTTACCAAAATTGTAGTAGTATTCTAAAAGAATAGATCTACAACTTTGTTCCAGTTGTAAGTGAAAATCTACTTGCAATTTTTACGGTGTGATTATTAAGTGACCAGATCTGATGGTTCTTTGGGAATTGTATTTATTGCTTGCGTTTTATCAGATGTATTCTTATTTATTTTCCATTGCTGCTTGTCATTTCACAGTTCCAGCTCTGGTGGGAAGGATGAGAGAGACAGTGGTAGGTTTTAGGATGAATCTCAAGTGAATAAAGCTACTTGTTTGTGGGGAGGGAGCTCTTGTTTCTTATTTCTTCAAGAGGTTTCTTAATTGCTCCCTGAATGATGTGGTTGATAATGAGTCAGAGCCCAGACTCCTTTTCTGAACCACCTTCTCCGGGCTTTGTGGGATGTTACCTGGTTATGATCAAAGCACCCAGGGCAGACAAGCTGAGTCCTCCGAGGAGTTTGCAGTAATTGAATGTTTGCTTGAGTGTTTAACTGTTTTAAGATCCATACTTTTCAGGGTGCAACACATTTCACCGGAGTATTACAGATTCTAGTGGGAATCTCACTTTGCTTTCTATGGTAGATTGACACTGAATGGTTATATTGCCTCCATCAAGTTATACCTTCCCCTATCATGCAGTTTTCAAACAATGGTTTCAGAGTTCAATCCTGCAGCTTATGTATAAACTTTATGCGATGAATTCTTTATTCTTTCCTTCATCAAACCTGAAAGAATATGGCAGACAACTAGTTTAGCCATTCACTGCCAGATCTGGCTGAACCACATAAAACATTATCGGGTCCTTCTCTCATCTGCTAAAATTCCAGGATCACCCTGGAATGCAAAGATACCTCAGCTTCTTTGCTGCAAATTGTTTTCTTAAACCCCTTTCCCCATCTCCTCGACCCTCATCTCCAACAATAGGTGCGAGGAACTCATGGACTTCTTTGTCACTAAGATTGAGACCATCCAATCAGCTGCCTCTACTGTGTCCTTCCCTTTCATTAGCCCATGGGGCCAAACCTCCTCCAAAGCTCTCCCCTGCCCTAGCCCTGAACTTGCATCTTTCTTTAGTTTCTTTCCTATCTCCCTTTATGCCCTCTCTGAGCTCATCTTGTCCATGAGAACCACCTCCTGTTCCCTCAATCCTATTCCCACTAAACTGCTGATCACCCAATTTTCCCTTCTTGGTCCCCATGTCAGCCAATATTGCTAATGATTCTCTTTCTTCTGATGCCATCATCACCCCTCACCACAAAAAAAAAACCCTTGACCCCACCATCTTTGCAAACTACTATCCCATCTCCAATCTCTCCTTCCTCTCCAAAGTCCTAGAACATGTTGCCACCTCCCAAATCTGTTGCCATCTTCTGGAACTCTATGTTTGAATCCCTCCAATCAAGTTACTGCCCCTGCCACAGTACCCATACAACTCTTATCAAAGTCACAAAAAAATCTCATGTGACCGTGACAAAGGCAACCTTTCCCTCCTCTTCCTTCTTGACTGCTGGTTTGGTCATGGCTTGATCCACTACACATTCAGGGAAACTGCAGGGTACCATCTCCTGCCACTGCCCTGTCTCTCTGACCTCTTGTAGTCTTTCTTTCACTATTGGGAGGCTACCACCTTCACCCCCGCCAGATCATTTGCCAGTCAACACAGGCAAACTAGGGACAATCCCTCTGGTCAACAGTCCCAAAACTAGGTCGCACTCTAGGTGCACCCGGGGTGCAGGTACATGCATACACTGCCCTCCAATACCATTCACCATCATTTTGATGTTCATTGCACTCTCTGGGGGAAAAGTCAGGCCTTTTTTCAGTAAAAGGGATCTCGTGGCCTCTGTGTCTCTGAGAATCACTAAGGGCATGCTGGCCCCACTCGAGGTGTATGGGTTATTTTCCCTTCAGACACAAAATGCTGATAACCTTCAGGAATCCTATTAACATTTCCTGCACTGGACATAGTAAGCTTCCTGGGTTGAACTCTTACTGCAATTACAGCCACAGCTAGTTCTATGTTTTCCATCAGGGTCCCATCTGCACTGGTTGGGTGTGCCCAGATTAACCCTACCAGTTTCCCCTTTAGTTTCCAGCAGTCAGTTTTTAAATGCCCTGCCTTATTACAATGGAAGCACACAGGTCTCTGGGTCTCACTCTTCCTCACAGCACCTTCCTTTTTGGCTGGAGGAGGGTTCTCTCTGTCTCCTGCGTTCCTTTCTCTCCCAGGACTACCTGGGCTCCTATCAGCTTCCCACTTTTTGTCCTTTTCACATTTGTGGGGGTGATTAGGAAAGTTTCTCCCCTGGGAAACCGACTTTTAAATTAAAGCAAACTCATCAGCTAAAACGGCCGCTTGCCAGGCTCCCTGAACCCGCTGCTCCACTACATGGGTCTTTATTGAGAATTGGAGAGAGTTTTTAAATTCCTCTAACAGGACTACTTCTCTGAGAGTCTCGTATGTATTTTAAAGCCCTCAGTCACTGGTCAAAAGCCAGCTGCTTACTTCTTTCAAACTCCAGATAAGTTTGATTGGCTTGATTTTTGAAGGTTCTAAACTTTTGGTGATAGGTTTCGGATACTAATTCATACGCCCATGAGGATAGCATTTTTGGTCAGTTCATAATTTGATGAACTCTCATCTGGCAACTAGGAATAAATCTCATGGGTTTTTCCAATTAGCTTGCTTTGTATTAAAAGAGACCAATTCTCAGCTGACCATTTTAGTTGCCTTGCCAGTTTCTCAAAAGACATGAAAAATTCTTCCACATCTTCCTCATTGAATTTTGGAATTAATTGAGTGAGTTTTAGCAATTTTGTACCCAGCCCTGAATTCTGATTCTCCATATTGGGCATGCTTTTACTAGGGTTACTCTGTCACCCCCTAGTTAACTCAGGCCACTTCAGCTCTCTCTCTTCAGATTCTTTCTGGAATATTCTTTCTCTCTCTCTCTCTCGTTCCTTCTCCTGTCTTTCTCTTTCTTCACATTCCTTTTGGGAGGCTCTCTCTTTCTCTTCCCATTCCTTCTGGAAGGCTGTCACTTTCTCCCTCTCCTGCCTCTCTCTTTTTCTCTTTCCCCAAATTCAAGGTTCCTTTGTTCCAATTGTAGCTTTGCTAGCAATACCCTGTTGGATTCTGCTTCTAAACCTGTTTCTACTTCTTCAAATTCAAGGGAAAATTGGTGGGCCACTAGCCTTAGGAGTTCAGACTGCCTCGCCTTGCGACGTACAGTGATCCCACACTGCTCAGCCATTTTTCTCAACTGCTCCATAGACAGTGCTTTTAATTTATCCCAAGTTACTTAACCCTGGCTTGGAGAGCTACATTTGCAGACATGTTAGTATTCAATCACACACAATCACAAGAAAACCTGTTGTAATCTTGCTCTTTTTGATTGGGAACAATTTGGCTTCCCACTTCCAATTTCTCTCATTTGTCTGTGGGTAAAATCCCGGACACCAGCACCCAAATTTCTGTTATGACCTGGTGAGAAATGTGTCTAGTGGTGTTTTACTGTCTTCACCTGGTCTTATTGTAACAGAGTTTGATATTTAAACACACTGTATTTTGAGCTCCCCCTTGGTGAATCCTTGTTCACCACTTTCCAGTTCTCAGGCAAAGAAATGAGCAGACCAGGTTTTCTAAGGTTTAAAGAAGAAAAGTGAAATTTATTAAACATACTGAAATTCTAATTCAGTGAACGCATACAGATAGACAATGCACCCACACTAGCATGCACACGCGATACACACATGTAAATGGGGACTGAAAAGAGCAGAAGAAAAATAAAGAGGTTTGAGGCAGTCTCTGAAGGGGGTTTCTTGTTCGGGTTTCTGTGTTTCTAGCTCGCCGTAGAGTCTTTGATTGTAGACAGGTCTTACTTTTCGTTGGGGTCCAGTATGCTTCTTAAACCATGTTCAGGTAGGAGACTTTTCTCTCTTTGAGTTCACGTGTCTTTAATGGGTCTTCCGTTCCGTGAGAACGAGATGAGAGCATACAAGAGAGTGGTGTTCTCAGTCCAGGAGCAAACAGCTTTCTGCCTTTCAAACACTCTGTGGCAAGTTTTAAAAAAAAGGCCAGTTAGTCATGTGACTAAACTGGCCTGACCAGGTCTTCTGTGTATTGGAGAAGCAGGGACTGGGTCCTTTGTTCCAACACTGTCTGCTAGCATGCAAATGTATTTCCAGTCAGGGGCTTGGCAATTCCTTGTTGAGGCCCTCTTTCCTTCCCAGCCACAATTTTAAGTTTTAATGTTCATGTGGCAAAATAATGTGTGCCTCAGTCTTGGCAGGTGGGGGCCTGCATGACACATAAGTAACGAGTATTGAAGGGCAGTTATGCACAAACGCTGCAGGCATTATAGCATTACCTTTAATAAAATTAACTCCCGATTTTTAATTTCACAGTGAATTACTCTTAATACTATTCACATATACTTATTATGTAGTCCCTTTTAAAATACATGTTTCTTCATTTTACCCTCTGCATTGAAATCTTTTCTGATCAATGCAATAAATTATGCATGATTTTGGACTGCCTATTTAGGATCTGCAGTATGAGACTGGATCATAGCCGCTTTTCATCTTTATTAACTGCAGGTTCTTTGAAGCCCCATTCCTCAAACGAGAGTGGAAGCAATTTTCACTAACCAGAATTATATTTAGTTTTACATTTCACATATGTGAAATAACAGAGTTTGGGTCAATAGCAGTGATGTCCATATGAGTCGTCTGAAAAACAATGGTGGAGATTGCTGCCTCTTTGGTGTAAATAGATTGCAGAGTGACCTCCAGCGCTCTGATCAGAATACAGCATTCCTAGGGAGTAATGCTAGGAGCTTGCACAACCACAGTCTATGATTTCTTAAACAAAAAATCATAGACTCCTTGTCCACAATTTCCCAAGGTACACTTCCTGAACGTGCCATAGCCCATTATGTGTACCTAAGTGCCCTTTAGTATCACAACCAACAGTAAGAGAAATGGACTCATCGTCCAGGCCCACAGAATAACCCACAAGCTGTTAATTGTATATTAATTGTCTTTAATTGTATGCAGGTATGGGCATTAACTGGACATTCACTTGAGCCCCTTATAAATAGGGGCTATCGACACATACTATAAATGTAGCTGTGTTTGGGAGTGTATGCTTATAATGTGTAACTCTGCAAATAACTAAATAAATAAATATAAAAGTGTAAAGATCGGTTCTAGTTCTATCCTTCACCAACTGGCTTTCTGATTAGAACATGGCAGAAAAGAATGGTTACCTAAAGGTTCAGAGTTGCAGCCTTGTAGTGTTGAAAGGGACATTACCTTTACTGTAAAGGTGTGTGAGCTGAGAGACCATCTTCATGTCATTGCTGGAGGTTGAGAAGAGATTTTGCCGCTGCTGCTGATGGAGCCTGAAGGAACCTGTAGGTGAGTGAGAGTGAAGGAACCCCAAAAGAGGGAACATTTAGTTTTGATTTGCTGCTGAATCCTCATATTGGGAGGGGGAGAGAAAAAGGAAGAGAAAACAACAAGAAGGATTCACAACTTCTGCTCAGAAGGAAGAAGAAAGTGAGAGACCATCTTCAACAGTAAGGTGAGTGTTTGATGCCCTTTCATAAGGCCTGCTACTTGGAGGTGGGGGGAGGAAAGAAGACGGAGGCTGGGAGATCATGTCGGGTATGTGTGTTTAAGTGTGAGTGTGTTCCCGCTTCCCAGTGCCGGGCCTGGGAAAGCTGGAGCTGCTTGGGTGAAGTTTTTTCTCTCTCATCTTACCAGGGGAACCTGGTGGAGGACTGTGCCTGGGCAGTTCTAGCTGTCCCTGTTGAAGATTCTCCTCTTCACACCAAGAAGATCATCACCACCAGAGACTAACAATAATCTCAGGCAAGTGGACTTCTCCAATACCCACCAACCCACCCACCAAACCACATTTTGAGTGGCAACCCCTCCTCTGTACCCTTCCTCCTTCCCTCCAGCTCTCCCTTTATCTCTCTCTTTGAGAGGTAACCCATACAACTTTTGGTGCTTCTCTAGTTATTATATTTGAATGTTGGAACTACACAGAATGGAGGAGGTCCTGTTCCCATCTTAACATCAAGGGGAGGGGTGGTTTCTCCTTGTCGATGTCTCTTCAGAAGGAGTCTGTCATCAGAAACATCAGGCCTAAGACTTGGGGTGAGTGTACCTTGCAAAGCTTCAATGGTGACTCCATTTTGGCCAGTGATGGGTTCTACGAGGACTTACGTGGAAGTGGCTGCCTCTATTGCTCCCACTGCTCCTGCAGCCCCGTTACCATTTTCACTCATCACTAAAAAGCATGGGGTGAAGAGCTATACTCACCCCAACTCGACGATGGAGGCATGTGTCAAAGCTATAGTTGGGGTTGTCGGCCTTTCAGCCATTGTAGCCATCTTGAAAATGTATGGGAAGGCCGTGTTCTTCCTGAGTACCGAGTGGGCGATGCACCTGGCCTTCAAGAGGGGGCTCACACTTGGCGGGACTTTCCTGCCAGTGAACCCTATTGACACAGTGAACAGTCATCTCACATGTCCCACCCTTTATCCCAAGAGAGCTCCGCCTGCTTCACCTTCGCCAACTGGGAGAGTTGAGGTCAGGGATGGTGCCAATCCCGCTTGGCTTCAGAGAGAGAAACCTCTGGCATGTCTTCTCCTTCTGGTCATTGTGGAGATGTGGAGGGAGGAGGACACTCGGGGAGCAGTCTCCATCCTGCACTAGGGGGTCACCGACCACGTTTTCTGGACGGTGTGTGGTGCCATGCCTGTGAGGAGAAAAACTCACCTGTCTCCCAGGTCGCCAAAACAACCCAGGTGGCTGAGTCTAGCACCGTCATTCCTCCCAGGATCTCCCATTGCTGCATCCAAACTCTCGTGCGTACAATCGGTGTTGGTGGCCAGCATCACCATGACTGCTGGTGGGGTGGTGAGGTGGCGGGCGGAAGTGACTGTGCAGAAGGAATTTGTGGCGCAAAACCAAGCACCTCGAGGCAAGACCCCAGGTAGTCCGAGCCAGCATGCGAGTGATCTTCTGCCTGTGTGTCCCCATGCCCACAAGTAATCCTGTGTGCAACTCTGTGACCAAGCCTGAGACCAAGAGCATTCCCACTGGACAGGATTGCTTCAAATGCTGTCCTATAGGGGTCAAGTGCTGGTCATAAATCAACTGGAGGTCACTATGCTGTGGTACCGGTTGGTCACTTTGATCCCTCCACCAAGTTTGTCGCCAAGTACAAAAGAAGCTTGTGACTTCTGGGACAAAAGGCACACTGGGTCTCTGCCATGGTGCCAAGTCCCCTACGTTTAGGGAGGGTGGTCAGATGCTGGTGTGTCCTTGCACACTGATGGTGATTTTCCACCTTCAGACACTGCAGAGGTACCTGTACATCAAGGATTCTCTCTAATGGTATGCTCTGGCTACATATTTCTTCCTCCAGCTGCACATTCTCAATTGCGACTCGCAACTCCTGTTTGTAAACCTGGGAGGTCTCTGTGCCTCCTTGCAGGAGCTGCCTGTCTTTTTCTAGGAACTGATCAGATTCAAACGTGTGGAGTACTCTTGCATGAGCTGACCCACATTCGGACAGAATTTCTCATTGGCGCCCGGCCCCGAAATCTCCCTTGGGATTTTCAGCCCCACAACTTGGGCCATCTCTCAGGAATCCCCTCTGTACCATCGCACTCTACTCGTAGGGGTTTCCTATACAGGCTGCTCTTGCACACCCTTCACTTCCTCGCCCTCATCTGCTGTCTGGATATGCTATTGCATTCCATCCTGCGATCTGGTGGAGTTGGTGGTCCCTGGTGGGAGGCTCTCTGCACCGAAGCCCTCACTTTGTCCATCAGGGATTGGGTGTGTTGTACGGGGCAGTTCTGTGCAATAGGTAGTTAAGTCAATTTACGGACACCTGGGCCACCTGTAATTTTGCAGCCTGGAGAAGTTGTTGTTTCACATCTATTTCGGATGTGTGACTTTGCAGCCTCTCTTTTGCTATCTGCTCCTCACTTTCTAGTTGCTCTTCAGTCCCACACTCCTGAGCTTTGGCTACTCAGTGTTGATGGGAGCAGGAAGATTGGAAGACCTCCTTGTGGGACTGCCCCTGGGCCTGACCAAGGTGGCCATCAACAGGTCCAGGCAGCAGGTGCTCAAAGGGTCATTCAGCCCAACTGCCTGCCTACTTTCCGTGACTATCTCTGCACCTGGGTGTCCCTGGAGAGGGAGCATGCAGTGTGCTCTGGTAGGCTCAAGGTCTTCTGTGACCAATGGACACTGGAGAGACTGGAATACTTCATCCACCCGGGAATGTCATCTTAATTTGGGTGGCTAAATTTCCTTTAAAATTTTAGGGATTTTTTTACAGTCTATTGGTGGTGTGTCTTTCAAAAGAGGCATTTAGTTCCTTTAATTGACTAGCCCCATGGTTGAATCAAAAATGGGCAGAATAACCCACAAATTTTTCATTATATATTAATTGTGTTTAATTATATGCACTGTGCATTAACTGGGCATTCACTTGAGTCCCATGTGAATAGACAAAGACTAAAGCTGTGTTTGATTTAGAAGGTACATGCTTGTAAGATGTAACTGTGTAAATAAATGCTTATAAAAGTGCAAACAGATTGGCTCCAGTTCTATCCTTCATCAATTGGCTTTCTGGAAGAGAACAGTCATTGCTGAATGGTGAGGAGAGTATTTATTGCTGCTGATGTGGCCTGGAGCCTGGAGGAGAGAGAGAGTGAAGGACCCTGGGAGGAGGGAGCATTTCGAGTTGCTTTGCTGCTGACTCCCCATACTGGGAGGGGGACAGAGGAAGAGACAACAATAGCTACAACAAGAATTAATAATATATGCTTTGAAGGAGGGAAAGAGATAGAGAGAGAGAGGGAGAGAGACCAACTTTTACAACAAGAAGTGGGTGCTTTGTGTACTTTGCAATAAAGACTGTTACTTTAGGTAGGGGGAGGAAAGAAGGCAGAGGCTGGAAGATCGTTTGGGTGTGCATGTGTTCTCTGAAAATTGTGCAGGTCGCACACACCAATAAACCCTCCTTTCCATTGCCTGGCCCAGGACAGCAGGAGCTGCCTGGGCGAAGTTTTCTGTAATCTCATCAATAAGACCTGCTGGAGGACTATACCTGGGCAGTTCTGGCTGTCAAAGGTGAAGAATCCCCTCCCCCTAACAGAAAGATCACTCCCAGAGACTTTAATAATATCGGGAAAGTGCACCCCTGCAACATCCACCCACTCACCGAGCCTGATGTTGAGTGGTGACCCTGCCCCTGTAATCTTCCCTCCTTTCCTTTTTCTCTCTTTATCCTTGTCTTTCTCTCTTTGAGAAGATACCCACATGAGCTTCAGACGCATCATTAATTATTATTATTGTACTTTAGAACTGCACAGAAGGTGGAAGCCACTCTCCCATTCCAATCTAAGAGAGCGGTGGTTTTTCCTTTTCAGTTTCCTTCTGAGCAAACGACGGCTGTCACCAGGTCTGAGACTCGGAGTGAGTGCAGCTCGCAAACTCTCAATGGCAACTCCATCTTCACCAGTGGCAGAGTCTGTGAGGATTTATGCGAGAGTGACTGCTTCTGCTGCTCCTGTTGTCCCGTCACCATTTATGCGAATTCTGAATAATCATGAGCTGCAAAGCTACACTCACCCCAACATGATAATCAAGGCTTGGGTTAAAACCATGGTTAGGTTGTTGGCCCTTTAGCCATCAAAGCTGTCTGCAATGGGAAGGCTGTGTTCTTACTGAAGATCCAGCAGGTGCTGCACCTTGCCCTCAAGAGTGTGTTCACGGTGGGGGGACCTTCCTGCTGGTGTACCCAAATGAAGCCACTGTGCATTGAATAGTCATCTCAAATGTCCCGCTCTTTTTCCTGGGTGAGGTCCTTCTCCCCTAACTTCGTCAGCTGGGGGAGGTGAGGTCAGGGATAGCGATGGTCCCACTTGATTTCAGAGACCAGTCTCCAACATGTCTTCTCCTCCCAACTCCAAGTCTTTGTGCAGATTGCACAGGAGGAGGACACAGAGGAAGCATTCTCCATCCAGCACAAGGGGTCTGCCTACCACATCCTCTGGACGCCTGCTGCACCTCCCAGTCCGCTAAAACAACCCAAGCAGCCGAGGCTGGCGCTGCTGGCACTTACTGACTCCCATTCCGGCATCTGAACCCTCAGATGCTCAGTCTGCATCGGCGTTGATGGTCAATGTCACCTCAGCCACCAGCGGGGGCAGGGAGGGAGCTTCTTGACAGAAAAAAGGTGCGGCACATAACCACTTACCACAAGACAAGCCTGCACCTACATGCGATCCTGTGCCCACGAGTGATCTCTTGTGTGCCACTAACCTTGCCCAAGCCTGAAATGGTGTCCACTTTGGCAGAGTATTCACATTCCATGGCCAGGCTCAGGTTTGAGAGAGAAAGAGGAAGGGCACAGAGCCAGAGGCCTGGACAGACATGGAGGTCCACCTCCCTCTGCATCCCTCCTGGCAAAGAAAGAGGAGCCACCACTTCTCTAAAGCAGGGGTAGAGGGCAGTGAAGGGAAGTCCCGCCATGTAGGAGGAGTCATTGCGCCTCACTGATGCTGCCATCAACTCTCCCACTACTATGCACTGTCAGCGAGGGTCGAACATCCCTCGGGAGGGTGAGACAGTTCCCTCCCTTAGTCTGGCCTGTATCTCCCAGGGGTGGGAGGGAAGCCCTGCTTGAGGGAGGGGTGGAGAATCCACCTAGTATAATGCAGTCACATGTCGCTGGGTCAGGCATCCTGGAGGCTGAGGCGGGTGAGGTCGAAAGGCTGAGTTCACGTGGCTGCCTGCCTGACATCTCCCAGGACCTGCTCGACCTGGTCGAAGATTTGTGTATAAAAGGCCCCACATGCTGGGTCACTGGGCGGTGGTAGGGAGGGGAAGCCTCTTTTCTCCATCTCTGCCGGGAGCACTGGTGGGATGGAGTGTTACCTGTGGCAAAGCGGGGCTCTGAGCCGCTCTGCCCTTTGGCTCATACCCCCAGAGGAGCCCAGGGAAGACCCCTTTGCTGTCGATCCTGGGGGTGGGATGGTGTCAGACGCTAGAGTGGCTGGGCCTCCCGCTGTAACCTGTGTGGTGGATGGGTTAGTTGCTAATGGTGATGACCTGGATGATGACAGTGGCTCAATGAAGGGCACAGGGGATGATTTGGAGTGAGGCGGTGGATATCCTTGTGTCCCCGGCTGAGTCTCTCCTCATCCCCCTTGCGGAACTCTGGGAATTCCTATCCGATAGCTTGGATCACCTTGATGAGGTCCAGCTGGCCCTCAACCAATGGTTTTAGCTGACGCTGATTGTCAGGTCCATCTGTTCTGCTGTAAAGACCACGGACATGAGAAAGGATGTGAGCCACCTCGAGCTGCACCGGTTAAAGACATTCCTCACTGGGCTGCGGAGGGAATGGAGAATCAAGAACGACTCCGCTTTCTCCCTGCACTAGTGTGTAGGTGGTGTTTGCACTAGACTCTTGCCATGAAGACAACCATAGCCAGCCTCAACATCAACGGCAGCAGAGAGGCACACTGTAGATTTCTCAGCTTCTCGCCCCCTAAGAAGGGGGACTACGCAGTGTGCTTCCTGCAGGAAACCCACATGGCTCCTGGAGAGGCAATGAGGGGTCTACATGAACCACCTTGTCTCCAATTCAGGTGGGGTGGCTATCTTGCAGGCCCACATTTTCAGCTGGAGATCTTGGTGGGCAAGGAGCCCATGCTAGGTCGCTAGCTCTATCTTGCCATGCGCCTGCGGTATGTACTGCTTCACTTAGTGATCAGGTATGCTCCCCAGGCTGGTGGCAGCAAGCATGCTTCTTTGAAGAAGTGTTCGCTCATCTTGGTTCCATTGACACCGGCGAGGGAATCATCCTCGGGGGCAGAAGGGCAGGTTATTTCAGCTGTACCCATGAGGCGAGGGACCGCTCCAGTACCCTGCACTGGTGGCTGGCGATGGAGAAGTTCAGGAAGCTGGTCAGGTCTTTTTTAAAAATTCGTTCATGGGATGTGGGCGTCGCTGGCTAGGCCAGCATGGTTCTCAATAGTATTCTGTACCTGACATCTGTCATAAACACACTTTTTCATTTTTATCTTAATCTCTATCTCTTTTGTCATCTAGGGAGCTCTGGATTTGTTTGCCCTACCTTTCCCCTTTGGGAATATACCGTCACTGTACCCGAACTACCTCTTCTTTGAAGGTAGCCCATTGTTTAGCTACTATTTTTCTTGCCCTTTTATTCCATTTTATTCAGCCCAGATCCATTCTTACCCTATTGAAGTTGGCTTTCCCCCATTTAATTATTCTTACTCTAAATTGTTCTTTGCCCTTTCCCATAAACAACCTAAAACTTATGATACAATGATCACTGTTCTCTAAATGTTCACCTACTGATATTTGATTCACTTGGCCCACCTCATTCCCAAGAACCAGGTCCAGCAGTGCCTCTCACCTCATTGGACTGGAAACGTATTGCTGTAGAAAATGTTCCTGAGCACATTCAAGGAACTCTTTCCCCTCTCTGCCCTTTACAGTGCTACTAATCTATATTTGGATAATTAAAGCCCCCCATTATAACTACTCTATAATTCTTGCATCTCCCTGTCATTTCTTTGCAAATTTGTTCCTCTTCATCTTATCCACTAGTTGGTGGCCAAGAGACTACACCGAGCAATTTAATGCACCTTTTTGTTCATTAGCTCTGACCAAATAGATTCCGTCCTTGACCCCTTTGGGATATCCTGTCTCTCCAGCACTGCAATTCTCTCCTTAATCAATACCCCCACTGCTTCCCTTTTACTTCCTTTTCTGAACACCTTGTATCCAGAAATATTTAAAGAGATATTTTGTACATCAAGTGCTCATGAGTTTTGTGCTGAATCTAGTGGTGTGAGACCCTTTGGGGAAGAGCGACCATAATATGATAGAATTGATCATCAAGCTGGAGAGTGACGTAGTTGATTCGGAGACAAGGGTCCTGAATCTTAGTAAAGGAAACTACGAAGGTATGAGGCATGAGTTGGCCATGACGGATTGGGAAACGTTACTTAAGGGGATGACGGTGGATAGACAATGGCAAACATTTAAAGAGTGCATGGATGAACTGCAACAATTGTTTATCCCTGTCTGGTGCAAAAGTAAAATGGGAAAGGTGGCCAAACCATGGCTTACAAGGGAAATTAGAGATAGCATTAGATCCAAGGAAGAGGCATATAAATTTGCCAGGAAAAACAACAGACCTGAGGATTGGGAGCAGTTTAGAATTCAGCAAAGGAGGACCAAGGGATTGATTAAGAAGGGGAAAATAGAGTACGAGAGCAAGCTTGCGGGGAACATAAAAACTTAAAAGTTTCTATAGTTATCTGAAGAGAAAAAGTTTGGTGAAGACAAATGTAGGTCCCTTACAGTCAGAAACAGGGGAATTTATTATGGGGAATAAAGAAATGGCTGAAATATTGGGGAACACAGGGCTTAGAGAGAGAAACTGAAAGAAATCAGTATTAGTAGAGAAATGGTGTTGGGGAAATTGATGGGATTGAAGGCCGATAAATCCCCAGGGCCTGATGGTATGTATCCCAGAGTACATAAGGAAGTGGCCCTAGAAATAGTGGATGCATTGGTGGTCATCTTCCAAGATTCTATAGACTCTGGAACAGTTCCTACAATTGGATGTAGCTAATGTAACCCCACTATTTAAACAGGGAGGTAGAGAGAAAGCAGGGAATTATGGACCAGTTAGCCTGACGTCGGTAGTGGGGAAAATTTTAGAGTCCATTATCAAAGATTTTATTGCAGAGCACTTAGAGAACAGTGGTAGAATTGGGCAGAGTCAGCATGGATTTACGAAAGGGAAATCATGCTTGACAAATCTACTAGAATTCTTCGAGGATGTAACTGGTAGAGTTGATGAAGGGGAGCCAGTGGATGTGGTTTATTTGGACTTTCAGAAGGCTTTCGATAAAGTCCCACATAAGAGATTGTAAAATTAAAGCGCATGGGACTGGGGGTAGTGTATTGCGATGGATAGAAAATTGGTTGGCGGACAGGAAACAAAGAGTAGGGATTAATGGGTCTTTTTCTGAATGGCAGGCAGTGACTAGTGGGGTACCGCAGGGATCAGTGCTAGGACCCCAGCTATTCACAATATACATTAATGCTTTAGATGAGGGAACTAAATGTAATATCTCCAAATTTGCAGATGACACAAAACTGGGTGGGAGGGTAAGTTGTGAGGAGGATGCAGGTGGGCTTCAGGGTGATTTGGACAAGTTGAGTGAGTGGGCAGATGCAGTATAATGTGGATAAATGTGAGGTTATCCACTTTGGTAGCAAAAACAGGAAGGCAGATTATTATCTGAATGGCTATAAACTGAGAGAGGGGAATATGCAGCGAGACCTGGGTGTGCTCATACACCACTCGTTGAAGGTAAGCATGCAGGTGCAACAGGCAGTAAAAAAGGCAAATGGTATGTTGGCCTTCATAGCGAGAGGATTCGGGTACAGGAGCAGGGATTTCTTGCTGCAATTATACAGGGCCTTGGTGAGGCCATACCTGGAATATTGTGTGCAGTTTTGGTCTCCTCATCTGAGGAAGGATGTTCTTGCTATAGAGGGAGTGCAGCGAAGGCTTACCAGACTGGTTCCTGGGATGGCGGGACTGACGTACGAGGAGAGATTGAGTCGGTTAGGATTATATTCACTAGAGTTCAGAAGAGTGAGGGGGGATCTCTTAGAAACCTATAAAATTCTGACTGGACTTGACAGGGTAGATGCAGGATATATGTTCTCGATGGTGGGGGAGTCCAGAACCAGGGGTCATAGTCTAAGGATACAGGGTATACCTTTCAGGACTGAGATGAGGAGAAATTTCTTCACCCAGAGAGTGGTGAGCCTGTGGAATTCACTACCACAGAAAGCAGTTGAGGCCAAAACATTGTATGCTTTCAAGAAGGAGTTAGATATAGCTCTTGGGTCTAAAGGGATCAAAGGATATGGGGCGAAAGCGGGAACAGGCTACTGAGTTGGATGGTCAGTCATGATCATAATGAATGGCAGAGCAGGCTCGATGGGCCGAATTGCCTACTCCTGCTCCTATTTTCTATGTTTCTATGAAGGTCCTGAGGAACAGAATATGGTAGATCAAGGGCTGAATAGTGGTAATGTGAGTGATCATGGCACACGTGACAGAGCTACCCCATCCAAAGACCAATTGACCAGAGTGGGTATTCAGATGACATATATTCTAGAGGGGTCTAGTGAATGGAGGGATGCAACAATTGTGGGGTGTGCAGGAAAAGCTACTGGCAAGTTTAAATATTGGCTGAATGTTCAGGATGATGGTCAAGAAACAAGGCCCATGGACTTTCAGAATGGGGTGAAAGAGTGGAGAGTAAGAAAGCGCAGCGCAAGTAGTGATAGTGGGTCCGGAAGTCTTGTATCAGAAAACCATCATGTTTTGGAGAAATAGCCTCCGATAGTGCAAGGGAGTGATCTCACAGTAGTAGTCCTGACAGACATAAAAATGCAAGAGACCGTCACTTGAATAGATTACACAGTGAAAGAAAATCTACAGAAAAGTCTCAGAACACAACTAGTGATTGTGAAGTTTTAGTAGCTGCCAATAAGCTTGAGGATAAACTAATAAGAGAGGCAAAATAAAGGGAATGAGAGAGTTGGAGACAGTTTGGAGTTTATTCTGAGGTACCAGATAAGAGGCAAACAGCTTTGTCACATAGATTTTTATTGAAAAGGCTATTGCAGATGGGACTTAAAAGGTGAAACTGAGGCTAAATGCTAGAGGTTTTGAAGAGTGGTTGGATGATACAGATGTGAGAGTGGACTCTCATACAGCTGGAAAAGTAATCTTGAAAATCTTTTTAGCTCTTTTGGTCACATATTGATGGAAGTGTAGATCAATCGACATAAAAGCCTGAAGGGTGATACTTTTCAAGAGAAGTGTTTCTGAAATTGCCCAAAGAGGCAGCTGATACAGAAGGAAAGTTATGGAAATGAAACAAATGTATCTATGCCCTGAATGATACTTTCAGGGTCTGGTTTTTTTTGGTGAAATCTGTTTTGCTGAAAATCGGTTGTGTTCAATTAAAAGCAGATTCCACGATGTTTTATTGGTATCATAAAGGAAAACTTTCAGGCACCTTCATAATGCTTGTTGATGATATCTTATGGGATAGTACAGTGGAATTTGAGAAAACTGTTATTAATATTAGAGTAGAATTTAAAATTGGAAGTTGGGCTTCTGGGTCTTTTAAATATATTGGTTTAGATATTACACAGAGTAGGTCTGCAATAACTTTAAATCAACAATCTTATTTAGAGAGTGTTACTCCCATCCTAGTTAATCATGCTAGCTTATCATAAAGATGATGTTATATCTAAAGAAGAGACAGAGCAATTGCAAAACTTGATTCAATTTGCAGTTGAACTAATTGGGCATTCAGACTAGACCAAGTGCTAGCTTTGGTGTATTGGAGTTAAGTATTATGATGAAACACCCTAGAGTAGAGAATGTTTCAAGGGCAAATAAAACATTTAAAAATTAAATCTGTAGAAATGTGTACTTAAGTTCCCATCCTTAGATGACCCAAAGAACATGAAACTCACCATTTTTAGTGATACTTCACTTGCTAATCTTCCTGATGTGTATTCCAGTGCAGCTGGTTTCATAATATTTCTTATGGGTGAAATTGAGAGATATTGTCCTTTAGCTTGGGAAGCTAAGATAATTAAAAAAGGTTGTTAAAAATACTTTGGTTGCTGAAACACTGGCTCTAATGTAGGCAGTGGATATGGAATTTTATTTGTCAAATATTTGAGATTCTGTATGAGGCGTTTACTGAAGCTAGATAATCATTCATTTTTGAATAAAGTGTGAGTGAGAAAAGGTTATGGATTGGCCTTGCTGGCTTGAAACAGGTGCGAGAGAGAAAGGAAATTAATCTCTAACAGTAAATAGGTGGATGCAAGTCATCAACGGTCTGATTTTATTTTTACAGAATGAAATGTATGTGTGAAGAAATTGTTAGGAGTCCTAGAGAAGAGGAGAGGTGTTTTATAATGTAATTCTTTGTCCAGAATGTGGAGATTTTTGATTTAATTTGTTTTGAAATTTTGGTTGTGCATATTAGCTCTAATTTTTATTTAGAGAGAACAGTATCTGTTAATTATATATTAATTGTGTTTCATTGTACGCAGGTTGTCGGCATTTAGTGGGCATTCACTTGAGCCCCTTATAAATAAACACAGACTATATGCTTATAATTTGTAACTCTATATAAATATATAGGTATGGAAAGATTGGCACAAGTTCTATCCTTCACCAACTGGCTTTCTGGAGTAAAATACAATTGACCTGAATTACCCTGCTGATTTCACCTGGATGAATCATATCTCACTACTAGCCATGAGATATCTTCCATTAATAATTGTATATAATTGAAAGCTAATCCTAAGACAAAGATTCAATGCCATTTGATGAAATCAGATAATGCTCATTCTTCACTGTCATTCTTTTCTCCAGTATTCTCGCCTTGTGAACTGAAGGTACTGACTCTTGCTGAGGGATGGTCCATGGTTGCTGGTGGTCCTCAGGTGCCTCAACCAAGTGTTTTTCATGTTTGAGTCTAGGCAGTAAGTGATTACAAGCTATTCAACTCTGAAGCTTCACAACTTATCTCCTTCCTGATGTTATCTGATGCCCAATGCATGCAATATGCAGTCACTGGATAGTTATTCATAGCAGCATGTCTCATTCATTTGCCTGCATGAGAGCAGGGTGCTGAAGCAAGTAAATGGCCTTCCTGAGGTTAGTTAACGAAGATATGATGGCCCTGTATGACTTAGTTACAAACTGCACGTATCACCTGAGCCACGGGGAATCCTTCTTCAATATGATTGATAATCATACAGCACATTCTTCAAATACAAATAATATCTGGTTTCTATTTAATTTGTCTAGAGATATATCACTTCAGACAGTCAACAATTCAGGCTCTTGCCTGGGTTAGTGTACTATGGACAGGAAATTGGTCTTCAGCGAACGCACAAAATGGGTGAAAACGAATCGGCAGGCCGTTTTACTTCAATAGAAAATAAAATTGAGCAGGATGTAAGATGGGGTTTGCTATTGTCCATATTCTCCTATTGCCGAAGACTAATTTCTCTCCCTTGATCTAACATTGCATGCAGTGTAACTGAGCAATTCAGGTATCAATCATATTTTTACAAAAAGCAATCAATATAATCTAGTCTCTGGTTCTAGGACAAAGATACGATTGGAGACAAACTCCAGTTGTTTCTACAAATTAAAAAATATATAAAACTGGAAGAACCAGAGGCGAGATGAAGAGAATTTTTTTTAAGCAGTGGATTTTTATGATCTGGAATGCAGTGCCTGAAAGGGTGATGGAGGAATACTCAATAATAACTTTCAAAAGGGAATTGAATAAATACTTGAAGGGGAAAAAAATTACCATGACAATTGGGAAAAGGCAGGGATGAGGGACTATTTGGATAACTCTTTCACAGAGCTGATTGACCTCCTTCTGTGCTGTATCAGTCTATGATTCTGCTGCTTTGTAATTCACTATAATAACTGTGCCAGCCATGGCTCAGTGGTAGCACAATCACCTAGTTTGCAATTCTGGTATAAAGGGAATATATTCCCATTCCTTGTTTTTTTCTCTCCAAAATGTATTTCCTCACACTTAGGAGGTTGTGAGCTCAAGTCCTATATCAGAGACTTGAGCACATAATCCATGCTGACACTTCAGTACAATACTGAGGGAGTGCTGTGATGTCTGAGGTGCCGTCTGTCAGATGAAATGCTAAATCATGATCCTGTCTGCCTTCACATGTGGATGTAAGATATCGCATGACACTATTTAAAGAGCAAGAGAGTTCTGTCAGTGTTCTGGCCATCATTTATCCCTGCAACTAACCCCTAAAACAGATGACCTGGTCATTTAATTCATTGCTGTTTGTGGGATTGTGCTGTGCACAAATTGACTGCAAGTTTCCTACAGTATAGCAGCGACCATATTTCAGAAAGTACTTCATTGCTTGTAAAATGATTTGGGAGATCCAAAGGTCTTCAAAGGCACTTTTAAAATTGGAAATGGGTGCTGATCACTGTTGCATAATCTCAATTCACATGAAACACCCATCAGAGTGTTCAGACCTGTTTGGTTGGACTGGCATGCTGAATATCACCAAGACTTAATAAATTCATAGCCTACACAACAAGAGGCCTCTTCAGCTTCATTCTTCTCTGTGAAACTCCCAAGGTTTTAAAATTTTATGTAAAATGACAAGCTTTATTATCATTAGGGCCCTGCTTCATTAATATGTTGATATAAAAAGTGGCTTGGCTTGTTGCAATTGGAAAATATAAATTACTTTCTTCACAGTAACTGTCTTTTTGAATGATATAAAATCATGATACAAGATATGCCAAAATTTCCAGTTCCATTACACTCTTTAAAGCAGATAAAAATCCGAGAAATTTACAGCACAGAAGGAGGCCATTCAGCCCATAGTATCCACGCTGGCTGACAAGTAGCCATCCAGCCTAATCTCACTTTCCAGTAGGTTACGGCACTTCAAGCATTTATCCAAGTACTTTTTAAATGTTATGAGGGTTTCTGCCTCGACTACCCTTTCAAGCAGTGAGTTCCAGTTCCCCACATCCCTCTGGGTGAAAAGGTTTCTCCTCAATCCCCTCTAAACCTCCTACCTATTACCCTAAATCTATGCCCTCCTACTTATGGACCTCTCAGACCCCTCAACCAAGGGAAATAGGGCCTTTCCTATCCACTCTGTCTAGACCCCTCATAATTGTATACACTTCAATTAGGTCTCCCCTCATCCTTCTCTGTTCCAAAGGAAAAAACCCTAGCCTATCCCATCTTTCCTCATAACTAAAATTCTTCAGTCCAGGCAGCATCCTCGTAAATCTCCTCTGTACCCTCTCCCACATCATTCCTATAGTGCAGAGACCAGAACAGAATGCAGAACTCCAGCTATGCCGAACTAGTGTTTTATACAGTCTCATCATAATCTTCCAGCTCTTATAATCTATGCCTCAGCTAATAAAGGCAAGTATCCCATATGCCTTCTTGACCACCTTATCTACCAGTCCAGCCACCTTCGGGGATCTGTGGACATGCACTCCAAGGTCCTTCTGTTCCTCTACACTTCTCAGTATCCTACCATTTATTGTGTATTCCCTTGCCTTGTTAGCCTTCCAAAAATGTATTACCTCACACTTTTCCAGATTGAACTCCATTTGTCACTGTTCCGCCTACCTGACTAGTCCATTGATATCTGCCTGAAGTCTACAGCTTTCTTCTTCATTATCAACCGCACAGTCAATTATTGTGTCATCTGCAAACTTCTGAGTCATACCTTCTACACCCAAGTCCAAATCATTGATATATACCACAAAAAGCAAGGGACCTCGTACTGAGCCCTGCAGAACCCCACTGGAAACAGTCTTCCAGTCACAAAAACACCTATTGACCATTACACTTTTCTTCTTGCCTCTGAGCCAAGATATCAGTCAGTGTAAGCAAGAACAAATCTGCAATTGCATCGCAGTGAGAGCCACATGGATCTGTGAAATACCTGCATCAATAGAGGCGAATCAAAAATTGCAAGTTAAGACATGTTACAGACCTAGAAAGTTTGGAATAATGTATAGAGTTAAGATTATCAAACAGGATGACTATAGGCAGAGTGGTTGGAATTGCTATAAAATGCTTTTATTAGCAAAATCTGAACTGATTTATGGAGAAACAAGTTTTTATAATTTAAAATAATAATTTGTAAAACTAATACTAGCTTGTGAGCCATGGCTCAGTTGGTAACACTCTCACTTCTAAGTCAGAGGGTTGTGAGTTACAATCCCTCGCCAGGGACTTGAGCACAAAATCAAGGCTGACACTCCAGTGTGGTACTGAGGGAGCACTGCACTGTGGGAAGTGGCGACTTTCTGATGAGATGTTAAGTGGAGGTCTGGTCTGCCCTCTCAGGTGGACATAGAAGATGAGACAACACTAATTCGAATAACAGCATGGGAGCTCTCTGTAGTCTCCTGGCCAATATTTACCCCTCAACTGATTATCTGGCCATTATCATATTGCTGTTTGTGGGAGCTTGTTGTGTCCAAAATTAGGTGCCATGTTTCCTACATTACAAAAGTGAATATATTTTAAAATATATTCATTTACTAATTAAATTTCATTGGCTGTAAAACAGTTTGGAACATCCTGCAGTTGTGAAAAGCACAACATAAATGCAAGTCATTCATTTTTTTATTTCTATCAAATGGCTAAAACAAAATAATGTAAAAGCCAGCTGGCTCTTCAAACCTAACCTATAACTTCTGCACATCATCACCCCTATCTGCCCCACCCAAATGACCACACAGTCTCTTGACAGAAACAAAAAAACAGAAAAAAATCTCAGGCCAATTTCCTCGGGCAAATTGCTCTCTGACTCCCAAAGACAATCAACCAAGTTTGGGACAACTGGGTGACACATGTGGATATGTTGATCACTCTCAGGAGCTCATCCAGCTTCCTTTCGAATGCTAGTGGCAAATCTTCACTCACTGCATGTGTTCCAGAGGTGGACAGCTCTCTATGTAAGTAAGTGCCTCTTGACATCTAACCTTGTTCTATGCTTATGTAACTTATACCTATCTCCCTTGATCCTCTCTAACCTATCTAGCTAAAATAGCCTAACCACTTCAACCAAATCTAATCACTTCATTATTTAAAGACTTCTCAAGATTTACACTTTTCTAAGTTAAAAGCCCCAGCTCTCTCAGCTGAATGTGACAAAGAGTCTTTAAACTAGGTATTAATATAGTCTTAAATCCTCGCAGGTGACTTCTGAGTTCTTTTTAAAGGTCTCTTGCTTAGAATATAGAGCATTTTGCAAGGTGTCACTTTTTTAGGCATTTTCAAAGTGCACCAGCTTTGGTAAATGTTCTTTAAATAGTGATAGTGGCCCTCCTTTGAGCCTCTTCCAGGGCTTGTAAATCACCCACCATATGAGGGGACTAAAATTAGACACAGTATTCTTGACATGGTCTTACTAAGGACTTATACCAAGAAAGAATAGCATTTCTTGTTTTATATTTAACTGACCTGACAATATATCCTAACACCCTATTCATTTTAACAATTGCCTTCTGCCACTGACCATGCACCTTGAATAATTCACGCACTACAACACCCAGGAAACCTGGAAACAAAACCCTATGTACACATGGTTGGGGAAGCCCCTACCCAATTGCATCATGCTACATTTTACTGTTAAAAGATGTCTAGCAGGTACAGGTCCATTCCCCTGCCATCTATTTTTTTTTCATCTAAGGTGCTGTTGCCAATACATAACTTCATATCATTTATGAACATGTGGGCAGTTCCGCCAAATGCATTTATCCAGATTATTCATAAAGAGGGTGAAGAGTAATTATCCTAAAAAACCCTCTATGCAGAATGCATTCTAGAAAGCAACTAGTTCCTCATCTAAATTAAAATTAGCCTGCCAATTTTCTACAGCAGTCAAACTTAATTAGTGGCTTTTTGTGTAGCACTTTGTTAGCTGCATTTTGAAAAATCCAGACACACATCAACACAGTGTCATCCAACAGCTTAATAAATTACTCAAAAAATTTGCTGAGATAGACCTTTATTTTACAGAAGCCAAGCTGATATCTCTTAAGAACTCCTTCCCTGTCAAATTGATTATACAATGAGTCCTTCCAGCAACATCTTGTCATGGAAGTCAATCTAATGGACCTGGAATTAACCAGTCCTGAGTTTTTTTTTTAAATTCTAAGTCACATATGGACCTCTTTCCAGTCCATGGGAACAATTCCAGATCCATTTGTGTTTCAGAACTATTAAATCTATGCGCAAGTGATGCACAGAACACAGTCCCATTTCTTTGAGCAACTTCAGGTGAATGCCGACAGGGCTAGCAGCCTGATCATCCACTTTGACATTTAAATTATAGCATTAAACTTTGTGCTGTATTGGTAATCCAGCATCATCTTCAGTAGCCATTGAAAACCTCTTCCGTATCCTAGGAATCCACCTGCATCTGCTCTGCAAAAAAAATTAAGTTGCTGTAAAGAACCATCCCGATTGGGTTTTAAAAGCCTGTAGATTTTAGGAGGAAGCTAAGAGTGAGGGAACTAAGGCTTTAAATTCCTAGAAAAATACAAACATATGAATTAGGAGCAGGAGTAGGCCATTCAGCCCCTTTGAGCCTGCTCCAAATGAAATAATGAAATAAAGTAGGAGACAGTGTGGAAAGTTTTGATGCAAATGAGGTTGCAAGGAAAAGGAAGACCAGATAGGATGATTTTCAAATGCATTAAGCGTTAGAAGTTTAGGGATTCTTCCTCTCAAATGGCATCAGATAAGAACTAGGAGTGGAAATTTTAGTTTATTTTGCCTTCCTTTGTCCAAGACACTATGTGCTGCATAAACAGGCAACTTCAGAATGGCTTAATGGCTCGCTGGACTGTGCCTCTATTGGCTGAGTGGAATGATAGCATTTTGAAAGGAATGTAGGATCAGAACAGTTGCCTACCAAAGTCATCAAGAGTAAAGCAACATGACTGGGATCTTACATACACATCAGTACCAAGCAAATACTTGGAGATAATGTTTAAGTCTTGTAGATGTCTACTTTGCATCTGTAAAAGGGCATTGCTGGAAGTTTTGTCTTATTCTCGTGTTGTGGGTGACACTGGCAAGGCACAATTATTGCCTAGTCACCCTGAGAAGATGGTGGCGGGGATTTATCATTGATCTGCTACAGTCCTTGTGCTGAAGTTGCTCCTGCAATGGTGGGAATTCCAGGATATTGACCTGTGATGCCAAAGGGGCAGTGTTCAAGCTGGGTTTGCATGTGACTTGGCAGTGATAGTGTTTTCACGACATTGCTGCTTCTTGTCTTCATAGAATCGTAGAATAATAGGGTTGAATGTGCAGCCACGTTTTCAGCCACTGTTCTGTGGTCTCTTGAAACCAGTTATTTTCAATGTCCAGTAGGTGTTCAAATAGTGTTCCATATGATGAAATTAATATGTTTCCATTTGGCAGGTGTAGTTTCCATCATACTCTGCAAGATTTGGACCTGCAGGAGGAAGAAGTCAAAGAGCTCAGATTCGTATTGGCCGATTCAGAAGGGGAGGAGGAAGAAAGAGGAGGGGGATGGTGATGAAAAGAGGGTGATGAGGGAAATGCACTCCTAGTTGCTTACATTGCAGCCTGGGATGCCCTTATTAATGCATGGTTCACTTTGGTTGCTGCAGTGGACCTATATTATCAGAAAATGCAATGGTCACAATTTTCCCCCTCTTCTTCCTCAATGCCAGTGACACAAAGTAGTCCTGACACCAGTCTAACACATCTTTAATATACCCCATTGGTTCCCAGCAATTCATGTCATTATATTCATCATCAAACAAGTTAGAATGCCATTTATGATCCAACACCCAAGAATGGACAAGACAGGAAAATGGTGAAATAGAATAATATTTTTGTGAGCTAAATAAAGAACAAAAACTTATCAACACAACATTTTCTCAGACACCCATGTACATAACTCTGTGCACCACAAAGCCTTACTCTTCCTTTTTCTGAAACTTCTATGTGCACAACCAGTATGGCAGCAGAAGTAGAGGCAGGCTGCTCACATCCTCTCTCTGACAGCTGAGATGCTTGTGGCCGACCTCTTCTGGGTTTTAGAGCCTGTGAGGGCCAAAGACTGCTCCACCTGCACCTGTGCAGGGGCAGACCTGGTCAACGGGAGATGAGGCAGCATGTGATATACTGACTGGGAAGTGGGCTGTGGGTTAAAGTGGAAGCACTTTGAGTGGAGCCCCTATTTCCATGACCCCTCTCACCATCACCTTCTCATGACCCAGCTGCACTTTACTGCTACTACTGTGCAGGAGAACACTTTGATACAGATCAGTGAAGCCCTTTATGGCCAAGACTAAGGTATCTGTCAAGCTATTTATGGTGGCAGACGTTTTGGCATCCAAAGTCTACACAGTGGTGTTCAAGACGTGCAAGGACTCAGTTGATTGGAGAATATGACAGTCCATGGTGCTGGCCATTCTATCCATGGAAGAAAACATCATCTCAATGACCTGTGACACCAATTCCCCCATACTTGAGGTGGACTCCTCCAATCTCTCTGAAGTCATAATGTCATACTCATGAAAGGAACTTATGAAGTAAAGTGAACTGGAGCAATTATGAACTGCAAAAATGAACTGCTGAATTAAATTCCAAAAATGGGCACAGTTTGCTGCAGACAAGATGGATTAAGAGGTCAGATAACCCCTCCTGTACTGCAAATATACATCATGACTGTTGGAGACTAAATCCATTATCACATCTGGACAAGTTCTGGGAAGGCACATTAAAATGTTAAACAGGCCATTCCATGCTATGTGGCTCCTACCTTCAAGAATTGGGCTGACAAAGACCTTCACAGACAGAGTGATTCCAGATGCAAAGCCAAGATAATAAGTGGGAAATAATCACGTTCCAACTCCATTGTGTAACAATGGCCCCACGTTCAAAGGCACACCAGGGGAGAGCATCTATGATCACTTGATTGACACCCAGGCTGATAAGGGTTTTTCTTAAAAAAAGAGATTTCTCTGAGAGAGAGAGAGAGAAAGCCAGCCAGCGAGGAAGCTGAAACATCCATTCCAGCCAAATGTAAGACCCTGGCTGTAGCAACTGTAACAACCGAGGCAGAGATTCCAAAGGTGACCTTGAAAACTCCCATCTGAGAAATTTTAACAAGATTGTCCGCCAATTTTGACTGAGTCTTAAACAAAGG
This sequence comes from Heterodontus francisci, assembly GCF_036365525.1. Classification (NCBI taxonomy): domain Eukaryota; kingdom Metazoa; phylum Chordata; class Chondrichthyes; order Heterodontiformes; family Heterodontidae; genus Heterodontus; species Heterodontus francisci. The sequence continues at coordinate 162,244,713 of NC_090375.1, read as the reverse complement.
AATCTGCAATACTTCAGTGAACCAAGACAAGGAACATCAGGCCTGCAATGCTGTTAAAAATTCCTCCTGGAAAACCAAAAAGGTTTCAAAGTGGCCTCTTTTTACAACAATTAGACTTAAATGCATGCTATCCTCTAATCGCTATCTTTTCTTGTGTGTGTCCATGTGGGTGCCTGTGTGAGTGGGTGAGGTTGCGAACATTTTCAGGAATTGTTTTAATAAATGGTTATCTTTCTTTTGTAAACCTATGAGAAAACCTTACCCTTAAAATGCTCAGAGACTAAAACACTATTTTTTTTAAACTATCTGCGGTCGGTTGAGAGGTGAAAAGTGGAAGTCACCCACTCCATTTCCCATTTACCTGCATCAGACGCGAGTCCACTTTGAAGGCCTATGCATTTTACTTTATCTGCTGCTGCTCACTGATTTTCCTTTTCATCAGCTGCCCCCGGGGTATAGCATCTGAATCCAGCAGAGCAGATCTTGAAGAGGGCTGCGACCTCTGAAATGGACTTTCCACTGTTATGCCTGTCTCCACCATTTGCTCTTGCTCACCTGTGAAGTGTGAGTCACCAGTTAAAAACTCCACTATCTATTTCCACTGGTTGCCACCAAGATGTGAGTATCTGAGCTGGGGCGTGGTCTAAATGAGTTCTGTGATGGTGAACCTTCAGAAGGACCCAGTTCCTCTGAGAAACCATCCCCACCATATCCATTGGCATGCTTGATGGGCCTTTATCCAAACATGGACAAAAGAGCTGAACTTCAGAGGTTAGGCAAGAGTGACTGCCCTTGACATCAAGGCAGTATTTGACTGAGTATGGCATCAAAGAGCCCAAGCAAAGCTAAAGTCAATGGGAATCAGCGGTTAAACTCTCCGCTGTTTGGAGTTATATCTAGCGCAAAGGAAGATGGTTGTGATTGTTGGAAGTCAATCATCTCATTCCCAGGACATCGCAGCAAGAGTTGCTGAGGGTAGTGTCCTAGGCCTGACCTTCTTCAGCTGCTTTATCAATGACCTTCCTTCAATCATAAGGTCAGAAGTGGGGATGTTCGCTGATGATTGCACAAAGTTCAGCACCATTCGTGACTCCTCAGCTACTGAAGCAGTCCGAGTAGAAATGCAGCAAGTCCTGGACAATATCCAGGCTTGGGCTGATAAGTGGTAAGTAACATTCGCGCCACACAAGTACCATGCAATGACCATCTCCAACAAGAGAGAATCTAGCCATCTCCCCTTGATGTTCAATAGCATTACCATTGCTGAATCCTCCACTATCAACATCCTGGGAGTTATCTTGACCAGAAACTGAACTGGACCAGCCACATAAAAGCAGTGGCTACGGGAACAGGTCAGAGGTTGGGAATTCTGCGGTGAGTAACTCACCTCCTGATTCCCCAAAGCCTGTCCACCATCTACAAGGCACAAGTCAGGAGTGTGATGGAACACTCTCCACTTGCCTGGATGAGTGAAGTTTCAACAATACTCAAGAAGCTCAACAGCATCCAGGACAAAGCAGCCCGATTGATTGGCACCCCATCTGGAAACATTCACTCCCTCCACCACCGATGCACAGTGGCAACAGTGTGTACTATCTACAAGATGCACTGCAGCAATGCACCAAGGCTCCTTGGACAGTACCTTCCAAACCCGCGACCTCTACCACCTAGAAGGACAAGGCCAGCAGATATTTGGGAAGGCCACTACCTGCAAGTTCCGCTCCATATCACACACCATCCTGACTTGGAACTATATCGTCGTTCCTTCACTGTTACTGGGTCAAAATCCTGGAACTCCCTTCCTATCAGCAGCCCAAGAACTGTAGCAGTTCAAGAATGCAGCTCACCACCACCTTCTCAAAAGCAATTAGGGATGAGCAATAAATGCAACGTAGCCAGTGACACCACATCCCATGAATGATCAAAAAAACATGGGGTAATTGCAATTAGACTTAGCCAACTGAGTGATCCTGCTAATTTTGTGCTGCTGAATATGCTTATTCTCCTGGAACATGAGCAGTACGTACTTGCATCCATTATATATATTTTTGAAGACCACATTCAGCCTTTGTTTCAATGCTGTGGCACATATCACAGCTTTTTTCATCTGTATTGAGTCGCCTTCTTGAACCGCTGCAGTGCATGCAATGTAAGGAGTTCCAGGATTTCTACCCAGTGATGATGAAGGAACAGCGATATATTTCCAAGTCAGGATGGTGTATGCCTTGGAGGGGAAATTGCAGGTGGTTGTGGTGTTTCCATGCACCTGCCACCTTGTTCTTCTAGGTCATGGGTTCAGAAGGGGCTGTCAAAGAAGCCTTGGCAGGTTGTTGCAATGTATTTTGCACATGGTACACACTGCAGCCAAGGTGCACCAATCATGGAGGAAGTGAATGTTTAGGGTGGTGGATGGGCACCAATCAAGTGGCTGTTTTGTCCTGGATGGTGTTGAGTTTCATGAGTGTTGTTGGAGCTGCATTCATCCAGGTAAGTGAACAGTATCCATCATATTCCTGACTTGTGCCTTGTAGATGGTGGAAAGGATTTGACAGGTCAGTAGGTGAGGTACTCACCACAGAACATCCAGCCTCTGCCCTGCTCTTGTAGCCATAGCATTTATGCTTTTTGTCCAATTAAGTTTCTGGTCAATGGTGAGGCTTCAGCGACAGTGATCCCATTGAATGTCAAGGGCACATGGTGAGACTCTCTCGTGTTGGAGATGCTCATTATCTGGCACTTGTGTGGTGCAAATGTTACTTGCTACTTAACAGCCCAAGCCTGAATGTTGTCCAGGTCATGTTACTTGCGGGCACGGACTGCTTCAGTATCTGAGGAGTTACAATTGGAACTGAATAGCGAAGATTTCCACTTCTGACCTTTATGATGAAAGGAAGGTCATTGCTGAAGCAGCTGAAGATAGTGGGTCTAGGACACTATCCTGACAAAAAACTGCAGCAATGTCCTGGGGCTGAGATGATTGACCTCCAACAACAGCATCTTTCCTTGTTTTTTTAATTCACTTATTCACGGGATGTGGGCATCGCTGGCGAGGCCAGCATTTATTGCCCATCCCTAATTGCCCTTGAGAAGGTGGTGGTGAGCGGCCTTTTTGAACTGCTGCAGGCCATGTGAGGTAGGTACACCCACAGTGCTGTTAGAAAGTGAGTTCCAGGAATTTGACCCAGCGACAGTGAAGGAACGGCGATACAGCTCCAAATCAGGATGGTGTGTGACTTGGAGGGGAACTTGCAGCTGGTGGTGTTGCCGTGCATCTTCTGCCCTTGTCCTTCTAGTTGGTAGAGGTCGCGGGTTTGGAAGCTGCTGTCGAAGGAGCCTTGGTGAGTTGCTGCTGTGCATCTTGTAGTTGGTACACACTGCTGCCACTGTGCATTGGTGGTGGGGGGAGTGAATGTTTGTGGATGGGGTGCCAATCAAGTGCGCTGCTTTGTCCTGGATGGTGTGGAACTTCTTGAGTATTGTTGGAGCTGCACCCATCCGGGCAAGTGGAGAGTATTCCATCACACCCCTGACTTGTGCCTTGTAGATGGTGGACAGGCTTTGGGGAGTCAGGAGGTGAGTTACTCGCCACAGGATTCCTAGCCTCTGACCTGCTCTTATAGCCACGGTATTTATATGGCTACTCCAGTTCAGTTTCTGGTCAATGGTAACCCCTAGGATGTTGATAGTGGGGGATTCAGCGATGGTAATGCCATTGAATGTCAAGGGGAGATGGTTAGATTCTCTCTTGTTGGAGATGGTCATTGCCTGGCACTTGTGTGGCACGAATGTTACTTGCCACTTATCAGCCCAAGCCTGGATATTGTCCAGGTCTTGCTGCATTTCTACACGAACTGCTTCAGTATCTGAGGAGTCACAAATGGTGCTGAACATTGTGCAATCATCAGCAAACATCCCCATTTCTGACCTTATGATTGAAGGAAGGTCATTGATGAAGCAGCTGAAGATGGTTGAGCCTAGGACACTACCCTGAGCAACTCCTTCAGTCATGTCCTGGAGCTGAGATGATTGACTTCCAACAACCACAACCATCTTCCTTTGCGTTCGGTATGACACCAACCAGCAGAGAGTTTTCCTCCTGATTCCCATTGACTTCAGTTTTGCGAGGGCTCCTTGATGCCATACTCGGTCGAATGCTGCCTTGATGTCAAGGGCAGTCACTCTCACCTCACCTCTTGAGTTCAGCTCTTTTGTCCTTGTTTGAAGCAAGGCTTTAATGAGGTCAAGAGATGAGTGGCCCTGGCGGAACCCAAACTGAGCACCACTGAGCAGGTTATAGCTAAGCAAATGCCGCTTGATAGCGCTGTCGATGACACCTTCCATCACTTTACTGATGATTGAGAGTAGACTGATGGGGCGGTAATTGGCCGGGTTGGACCTGTCCTGCTTTTTGTGTACAGGACATACCTGGGCAATTTTCCACATTGCCGGATAGATGCCAGTGTTGAGGCTGTACTGGAACAACTTGGCTAGGGGCACGGCATGTTCTGGAGCACAGGTCTTCAGTACTATTTTCGGAATATTGTCAGAGCCCATAGCCTTTTCAGTATCCACTGCCTTCAGTTGTTTCTTGATATCATGTGGAGTGAATCAAATTGGCTGAAGTCTGGCATCTGTGATGCTGGGGACCTCAGGAGGAGGCCGAGATGGATCATCCACTCAGCACTTCTGGCTGAAGATTGTTGCAAATGCTTTAGCTTTATCTTTCGCACTGATGTGCTGGGCTCCCCCATCATTGAGGGTGGGGATATTTGTGGAGCCACCTCCTCCAGTTAATTGTTTAATTGTCCACCACCATCCACAGCTGGATGGGCAGGACTGCAGAGTTTAGATCTTATCCATTGTTATGGGATTGCTTCGCTCTGTCTGTCACATGCTGCTTACGAAGTTTGGCATGCAAGTAGTCCTGTGTTGTAGCTTCACCAGGTTGATACCTCATTTTGAGGTATGCCTGCTGCTGCTCCTGGCATGCCCCTCCTGCACTCTTCATTGAACCAGGATTGGTCTCGTGGCTTGATGGTAATGGTAGAGTGGGGAATATGCTGGGCCATGAGGTTACAGATTGTGGTTGAGTACAATTCTGCTGCTGCTGATGGCTCACAGCACCTCATGGATGCCCAGTGGAGAGTCTCCTCCCATTCTTATTAATTTTAATTTTTCTACTGCTCCTGGATGTCACATTCAGTTAAATGCTGCCTTGAGAAAGAAAATGTTGTCGAGGAGAATACTGAGATTCAGGCTACTCGGCTAGATGGGATTGAGGTTCACAAGGAGGAGGTGTTATCAATTTTGGAAAGTGTAAAAATAGATAAGTCCCCTGGGCCGGATGGGATTTATCCTAGGATTCTTTGGGAAGCTAGGGAGGAGATTGCAGAGCCTTTGTCCTTGATCTTTATGTCGTCATTGTCGACAGGAATAGTGCCAGAAGACTGGAGGATAGCAAATGTTGTCCCCTTGTTCAAGAAGGGGAGTAGAGACAGCCCTGGTAATTATAGACCTGTGAGCCTTACTTCGGTTGTGGGTAAAATGTTGGAAAAGGTTATAAGAGACAGGATGTATAATCATCTTGAAAAGAATAAGTTCATTAGCGATAGTCAGCACGGTTTTGTGACGGGTAGGTCGTGCCTCACAAACCTTATTGAGTTTTTCGAGAAGGTGACCAAACAGGTGGATGAGGGTAAAGCCGTGGATGTGGTGTATATGGATTTCAGTAAGGCGTTTGATAAGGTTCCCCATGGTAGGCTATTGCAGAAAATACGGAAGTATGGGGTTGAAGGTGATTTAGAGCTTTGGATCAGAAATTGGCTAGCTGAAAGAAGACAGAGGGTGGTGGTTGATGGCAAATGTTCATCCTGGAGTTTAGTTACTAGTGGTGTACCGCAAGGTTCTGTTTTGGGGCCACTGCTGTTTGTCATTTTTATAAATGACCTGGAAGAGGGTGTAGAAGGGTGGGTTAGTAAATTTGCGGATGACACTAAGGTCGGTGGAGTTGTGGATAGTGCCGAAGGATGTTGTAGGGTACAGAGGGACATAGATAGGCTGCAGAGCTGGGCTGAGAGATGGCAAATGGAGTTTAATGCGAAAAAGTGCGAGGTGATTCACTTTGGAAGGAGTAACAGGAATGCAGAGTACTGGGCTAATGGGAAGATTCTTGGTAGTGTAGATGAACAGAGAGATCTTGGTGTCCAGGTGCATAAATCCCTGAAGGTTGCTACCCAGGTTAATAGGGCTGTTAAGAAGGCATATGGTGTGTTAGCTTTTATTAGTAGGGGGATCGAGTTTCGGAGCCACGATGTCATGCTGCAGCTGTACAAAACTCTGGTGAGACCGCACCTGGAGTATTGCGTGCAGTTCTGGTCACCGCATTATAGGAAGGATGTGGAAGCTATGGAAAGGGTGCAGAGGAGATTTACTAGGATGTTGCCTGGTATGGAGGGAAGGTCTTACGAGGAAAGGCTGAGGGACTTGAGGTTGTTTTCGTTGGAGAGAAGGAGGAGGAGAGGTGACTTAATAGAGACATATAAGATAATCAGAAGGTTAGATAGGGTGGATAGTGAGAGTCTTTTTCCTCGGATGGTGATGGCAAACACGAGGGGACATAGCTTTAAGTTGAGGGGTGATAGATATAGGACAGATGTCAGAGGTAGTTTCTTTACTCAGAGAGTAGTAGGGGCGTGGAACGCCCTGCCTGCAACAGTAGTAGACTCGCCAACTTTAAGGGCATTTAAGTGGTCATTGGATAGACATATGGATGAAAATGGAATAGTGTAGGTCAGATGGTTTCACAGGTCGGCGCAACATCGAGGGCCGAAGGGCCTGTACTGCGCTGTAATGCTCTAATTCTAATTCTAATTCTTACTTCACCTCTGGAATTCTGCTCTTTTATCCATCTTTGGACCAAGGCTGTAATGAGGTCTGGTGGCAAGTGGTCCTGGTGAAACTGAAACTGAGTGTCGGTGAGCAGATTATTGGTGAGTAAGTGCTGCTTGATAGCACTGCCAACCACACCTTCCATCATTTTGTTGATGATCGAGAGTAGACTGCTCGGAGAGTAATTGGCCAGAGTGGATTTATCCTGCTTTTTGTGGAGAGCGCATACCTAGTCAATTTTCCACATTGTCAGGTAGATGTCAGTACTGTAGCTGTACTGGAACAGCTTGGCCAGAGAGGTGGCTAGATCTGGGATACAAATCTTCAGCACTACAGCCACCATTCCTCCTAACTCCTCCCCCATCTCTTCCTATGTGGTTGTGCCACTGTACGACAAGATTCTGCCAGGTTGTAGCCGATACTGCAATTCGATCACATACAAAAGGGCATTCTGCACTACACATTCTGGGGCAGTCCAAACCCCACCAGACTACTTTCAAAAGTTGAGCAGGATCACTTTAAGAAGGACGACAACATTAGAGAAGGAAACTTGTTCCATGTGTAGCATTATCTGAGACTGGGAGGAGAATTAATTACCATGTTCAGTGCACACCATAAGAATTTTATCTTGGTTATAGGTATGGAAGTAATTATGCTAGCTTGATTTAAAGAAAAGAAAACTGCAAGCATTGAAAGGGTTAATGAAGTTATCTTAAATGACAAGCAAGCAGCAAACAATAGGATTCACAGAATCGGCATTTCACAAAATTTCTGCTATTAAGAGATATCCCCAATATCTGTAGCAAATAGAACTTTTTGAGTTAAAGAACATCTTGAAACAAAACTGAACTTTGCATTATAATGGAATCACTGTTGCTAAATGTACCCAGTCATTATAAATCACCAGGAATCAGTAAAAATAAGTGCTTTCAGTTTTGCACACATTACAAATGCTGAGGTAACGATTTTACAGCTTCTGATAAGTGTTAATAAATTACCTGAATTTCAAAATTAATGGGTGCTGGGCTGTTCTGGGGAGATATCATTGTGTTTCATGAATATTTTGATATCAAGATTAGATCAAATGCACTGAATTTCTAAACAAGCATATCCTAGGTCTAGTGATCATATAATGTGCTTTAAAAAATTAATTCCAGGAACAAAATGTGCAGATATGAAATAATTAAAATTATTTTTTTCCCACATTTCACTGTTATCATATTTGCATGGCTTTGTATCTCCTCTATTGATCTTTCTGCAGCTGAGAAATATACATTTTTCTGCCTTTTTTAAATATACCTTGCTGGCAGAGATAATGGTTTATATTGTGATGTTAAAAAGACTTGTATTTGCAAAAAAAACAATGAGGTGTCACTGCACAGCTCTGGGAGCCAACGATTACACCAACTGTATCATTTCTATTCAGCTCTATATCTATTTAAACAGCTTTCCTGTGTTCCCTATTATGCTCGTCAAAGATCAATATTCAGCAAACTCTTCATAATTTATTCTGTTATTAAGCTTTATTGGCTGTAGAAAAAACAGCTGTAGGTGGAAGGCTCGCTTTTTCTAAAAACAGTATAATGTTATTGAGTCATAAATTATTGAATTTTGCATGAGCTCGGTTTATAGCTCACCAAAAAATGTATCTATTTTATCTACCTCACAAACATGTTAGATTTGTTCATAACAGATATTCAAAAAGCTTAGAATATTAAAAATCTTGGTTTTTTCAGAATTTGTGCCTGTCTTTAATAGACTGTATTTAGGGTTTAAGCACCTGTTTCTTAATGAACTTCTTTTCCATGGTTGTGCCACAGATTTCTCACAATGGTCTTGTCTCATAAGTTTAGCAGGCTAGCTGGATGTGTTTGCTTTCCTTCTGAGCATGTTTTCCTGTGATTCTTTCTCATATACTAGAATTTTAAGATATTAATACAATTTCTGGACTCTGATGAAATATGATCTGGGTGCATTCAACAGAATATGTATCTCCATTCTTTCTAGCCAGCCTTCAGCAGTAACACTTCAACGCCTGGTAACACTTTGAACCCTTTCCGAGAATAAAATGACTACAGAGACCAACAGATATGCACAACTTAACTTCTATTCACAAACAACAGAATGCAGCTCTGCATTGGCCTAATATCTGCCCCAAATTGAGTTACTAGCTCTCCTTATGCGATAGAAACTAAGCAATCCAACTACGTTCCCAATGGGACAGGAATATTGAGGAACTCATCATAATAATTATAGTGCTTATGAGGTAAGTGAAACTTGCACTTGCAATATGCTGTTTTGTCCTTGAAATTCCATAGGATTCTCCCAGTCTCCCTTGATAATGTTGGCAGAAGATCATGGGAACTCCCAGATAAATGGCAAAAATGGCTGTTTTCAGCTTTTTACACCGTTGCTTTGGGCTTTCCACTGATCTCCTGCTGAAGAACCTCTGCAGGATTTCAGGGACTGTTTGTTTTATATTGTTTTGAGGCAGCTATATCTCAATTATTTAAACAGAGCCACACACACATGGATATGTCAGGGCATGTCCCTGAGGTTGTGGATTTGCCACAGACACTTTGTCTACAGAACCTGAATAGACAATGGCCACTTGGGAATGTGTGAATGGCCTTCTTCCTGCCCCAAGATACAGTAATCACACCCATTATTGGCATGTCCCTGGAGACAAGTGCACCCCCCCGCCCCTGCTGAGGGCAGGATATGACCATGTGGGGGTGGTCCTGGATGGCCAGGGTGGGATTAATAACCCAATCGGACGATCCGATTTAAGGTATTGCCTTATATGCCAAGGGCCAGGGTCAGGAAGGGCTATAAAGCCACAGCCCTAAAGGACATTGTTACTGCAGTCGGTAGAGTGGCCTGGTCAGCCATTCTGAAGTCATGGCTGGAGATCTGCTGAAGGACTGACCACCTGAGACGGATCCTTGCTTGCAATATTCCTAAGCAACCGGTGTCATTGTGAGTATGTGCTGTTGCTTAGAGATTTAATAAAGGCGTTTCACATTTAGTGAAGCAGTATCCTAGTTGTTGTGTGCCATTGATATCAAGAGTAAAGACAAGAACCTTTAGACCAGAGAGGGGCCTTACAGTGACTTCAGTTATGTGGATAGATTGGAGAAGCTGGGGCTGTTCTCCTTAGAGAAGAGAGGGTTGAGAGGAGATTTAATGGAGGTGTTCAAAATCATGGACAGTGTAGATCGGGAGAAACTGTTCTCATTGGAGGAAGGGTCAAGAACCAGAGGACACTGATATAAGGTGAATGGGAAAAGAACCAAAGGTGACATGAGGAAAATCTCTTTTACACAGTAAGTGGTTAGGATCTGGAATGCACTGCCTGAGGTGGAGGCAGATTCAATCATGGCTTTCAAAATGGAACTGGATAATTATCTGAATAGAAAAAAAATTGCAGGGCCATGAGGAAAAGGTGGGGGAGTGGAACTAGGACAGTTGCTGTTGCAGAGAGCCAGCATGGACACAACAGGCTGAATGGCCTCCTTCTGTGCTGTAACCATTCTATCATTCTGTGACTCTATATTATATATTTATATATATATATATATATATATATCTGGGACTTTTGGTTTACGTATTTTCTGAACAGTTTGCCTATTCTGATATTTATGGTTGTCTGTATTGACCTGACGTTGATGAAACCCGGAGAAAAGTTGGGAGTGCTTTTTTAGAGGCGGACAAATGTGCTCAGGAAGAGCTCACTTAAAGGAGGCAGGAGTTTCATTTAAAAACTAGTTTGGAAGACATTGGTGGGAATTTTCAAAGGCAAGAGAAGGCAGATTTGGGTGTGTGCTGGGAATTAAATCCCCTAAGAGTGACATTGGTCGGGATCCCAACATCATCCTGCCCACTTCTGGGTTTCATCGGGGAGGGGTTTGAAGGCAAGGGGGGATCCCCTTGAGAGCTGTTGGGAAGGTAATTAAATTATGCAAACAGGAAATTAAGTGTCTCTTTAACCAAGCATTCTGGCTTTAAAAACCAGTGTACCTATTTCTTAAGCTGTCAGCAAATCTCCAGAGTCAAGCAGATGAGTGCACACCGAGGACCGGTTTTCAGCGAAACTGACTGGCTGGGAAACCTTCAAACAGTGAATCTGAAGAGCTGCAGCCACAGCCAGGTGTGAGCTGCTGTTCATAGCACTTCTCCTCAGAGAGCTGCAGTTCCCTGCTGCCAGCCTTCACCATGGCATGGGAACAGCTTATGCAGTTCTACCTTGCACTGCTGTTGAAGAACAAGAGGAGCAGCAACAGCAACATCCACTGCAGCAGCAGCACTAGCTGCCTTCTCCTCAGCTGCATGTCTCTCCACAAGGCAGAGGGGATAGACACCAAGATCCAGCTTGAAGGAGGCAAGATTCCCCAACACAGGGATCTGCTATCTTGACCTGTATGAGACAAGTGATTCAGGAGGCTCACGTTTTCATGGCAGGCTATTGCTGACATCTGCAGCTCGTGGAACAAGACGTTCTTCCCATTAAGTCAGTTGGGCACGCATTGCCAGTGGCTGAGAAGATGCCTGTCACTGGAGGGCCACCCCTCCTCCCAGGTCTCTGCCTCAGCCTGAGGTTGTGTGCTATGTTCTTCTGCAAGGAGACAAAGCAGAGAGTTATAGGTGTTAGAAAGGACAACATTTATGGAGCTTGACTGTGAGGCATGGGTGTGAGAGGGCAATACGATAAGGGTGAGCGTGAATGTTGGCTGTTCAGATGGGGATGTGAGGTGCCTGGCAAGAGAGGTATGAGTGGAGCCACAAGCTTTGTTGTTCTGAGGAGGCTGGGCAGGAGTATGCTTTGAAATTCAGGGAATATGGGGATAGTGTGGCAAAAAGGCATTGAAGTGGATGATCAGCCATGATGGCATTGAATGGTGGAGCAGGCTTGATGGGCTGAATGGCCTTCTGCTGCTCCTGTGTTCCTATGTTTAGGATTTAGCACCTGAAAGTGTGATGCCACTCACCTTTCCTGCCCTCCTGAGGTCCTCAATCCTCTTTGTGTATTGTTTTTATTTATTTATTTATTTAGAGATACAGCACTGAAACAGGCCCTTCGGCCCACCGAGTCTGTGCCGACCAACAACCACCCATTTATACTAACTCTACAGTAATCCCATATTTCCTATCACCATCCTACACTAGGGGCAATTTACAACGGCCAATTTACCTATCACCTGCAAGTCTTTGGATGTGGGAGGAAACCGGAGCACCTGACGAAAACCCACGCAGACACAGGGAGAACTTGCAAACTCTGCACAGGCAGTACCCAGAATCGAACCCGAGTCCTTGGAGCTGTGAGGCTGCGGTGCTAACCACTGCGCCACTGTGCCGCCCATAGTCTCCAGGTTGGAAGGACCACACTTCCTCTGCTGACTTCCTCGACTACTTCTACCCATACCTGTTTGGTTGGAGAGGCTCTCCTCTTCCTCCTGTCCTTGGAAAAGATCAACGCACTACAGCCCCTCAGATTCCACAACAGGACCTCCAAGTAGGAGTGAGAGACATGGGGAGCTGTCTTCCCAGGTCTCCTTTCCATTCCTGTGGTTGCAGCAGCCTCAAAAATCTATGTGCAGTTGAGACTTTCTAACTCCTGCCAGGGTCCTTTTAATTAGAAATCTTTGCTGGAACTACAGATTGTTAACTACTGCTGTCTTTTCAATTTGGGAAGTGAGTTATGGGAGGCCTAGTAGATTGGCAGGCCCTGCTTCTCCTTTCAGCAGGCAGATTAGGACAAAGACTTCTGCTGCGATATTATAGACACACCTTGCCAAGCCTAAACATGCCAATAATCCCATAGCCATTAATCAGGTCAGGGTCAGTGTTTATCAATTTGGTTAGCAGTGAGTTCAGTTCTGCTTCACTTGTGCCAGCAGAGTGGAATTTGGCCATTAGAATTTTGGCCTTGTATTTTTAGTCTTTGTTACAACAAGATTTAATATTTCTGAATTCTCTCACCTCCTCAACCAACTTATGCAGCAATATTTCAGGTATTGACTACTCATCTAATATTCAGTATATCAATCTAGACAATGAATGTAAGTAGATTAGTTAATGATGGGAGGTCTATATCGCAGCTGATACAGCAGCTGGGCTTAATCCTGGCCTCAGCCAACATTCACACACAAGCATATTCCAGTAGGATTTAGTGAACAAGAGCAAGAATGTAGATTAAAATAAAAACAGAAAGTGCCAGAAATACACAGCAGGAATGGCAGCATCTGTGGAGAGAAAAACAGAAATAATGTTTCAGTTTAATGACCTTTCATCAGATTGCTTTCCTCCTATTTGTTTAGACTGGGGGGTTTCGAGATCAACTATATCACCTGAACCACTGCCCCAAAGAACAACAAAGAACAAAGAACAGTACAGCACAGGAACAGGCCATTCGGCCCTCCAAGCCTGCGCCGATCTTGATGCCTGCCTAAACTAAAACCTTCTGCACTTCCGGGGACCGAATCCCTCTATTCCCATCCTATTCATGTATTTGTCAAGATGCCTCTTAAACATCGCTATCGTACCTGCTTCCACCACCTCCCCCGGCAACAAGTTCCAGGCGCTCACCACCCTCTGTGTAAAAAACTTGCCTCGCACATCACCTCTAAACTTTTCCCCTCTCACCTTAAGCCTATGTCCCCTAGTAACTGACTCTTCCACCCTGGGAAAAAGCTTCTGACTATCCACTCTGTCCATGCCGCTCATAACTTTGTAAACCTCTATCATGTCGCCCCTCCACCTCCATCGTTCCAGTGAAAACAATCCGAGTTTTTCCAACCTCTCCTCATAGCTAATGCCCTCCAGACCAGGCAACATCCTAGTAAACCTCTTCTGTACCCTCTCCAAAGCCTCCACGTCCTTCTGGTAGTGTGGCGACCAGAATTGCACGCAATATTCTAAGTGTGGCCTAACTAAAGTTCTGTACAGCTGCAGCATGACTTGCCAATTTTTATACACTATGCCCCAACCGATGAAGGCAAGCATGCCGTATGCCTTCTTGACTACCTTATCCACCTGCGTTGCCACTTTCAGTGACCTGTGGACCTGTACGCCCAGATCTCTCTGCCTGTCAATACTCCTAAGGGTTCTGCCATTTACTGTATACTTCCCACCTGCATTAGACATTCCAAAATGCATTACCTCACATTTGTCCGGATTAAACTCCATCTGCCATTTCTCCGCCCAATTCTCCAACCGATCTATATCCTGCTGTATCCTCTGACATCCTCATCACTATCCGCAACTCCACCAACCTTTGTGTCGTCCGCAAACTTACTAATCAGACCAGCTACATTTTAGTCCAAATCATTTATATATACTAAAAACAACAAAGGTCCCAGCACTGATCCCTGCGGAACACCACTTGTCACATCCCTCCATTCAGAAAAGCACCCTTCCACTGCTACCCTCTGTCTTCTATGACCGAGCCAGTTCTGTATCCATCTTGCCAGCTCACCTCTGATCCCATGTGACTTCACCTTTTGTACCAGTCTGCCATGAGGGACCTTGTCAAAGGCTTTACTGAAGTCCATATAGATAACATTCACTGCCCTTCCTTCATCAATCATCTTCGTCACTTCCTCAAAAAACTCAATCAAGTTAGTGAGACACAACCTCCTCTTCACAAAACCATGCTGCCTCTCGCTAATAAGTTCGTTTGTTTCCAAATGGGAGTAAATCCTGTCCCGAAGAATCCTCTCTAATAGTTTCCCTACCACTGACATAAGGATCACCGGCCTATAATTTCCTGGAATATCCTTGCTACCCTTCTTAAACAAAGGAACAACATTGGCTATTCTCCAGTCCTCTGGGACCACACCTGTAGCCAATGAGGATGCAAAGATTTCTATCAAGGCCCCAGCAATTTCTTCCCTTGCCTCCCTCAGTATTCTGGGGTAGATCCCATCAGGCCCTGGGGACTTATCTACCTTAATGCTTTGCAAGACACCCAACACCTCCTCCTTTTTGATAACGACATGACAGAGACTCATCATCCATCAAGTCCTTCTCTTTGGTGAATACTGATGCAAAGTACTCATTTAGTACCTCGCCCATTTCCTCTGGCTCCACACATAGATTCTCTCCTCTGTCCTTGAGTGGGCCAACCCTTTCCCTGGTTACCCTCTTGCTCTTTATATACGTATCAAAAGCCTTGGGATTCTCCTTAATCCTGTTTGCCAATGACTTTTCATGACCCCTTTTAGCCCTCCTAACTCCTTGCTTAAGTTCCTTCCTACTGTCTTCATATTCCTCAAGGGATTCGTCTGTTCCTAGCCTTCCAGCTCTTACGAATGCTTCCTTTTTCCTTTTGACTAGGCTCACAATATCCCACGTTATCCAAGGTTCCTGAAACTTGCCAAACATATCCTTCTTCCTCACAGGAACATGCTGGTCCTGGATTCTAATCAACTGACGTTTGAAAGACTCCCACATGTCAGATGTTGATTTACCCTCAAACAGCCGCCCCCAATCTAAATTCTTCAGTTCCTGCCTAATATTGTTATAATTAGCCTTCCCCCAATTTAGCACCTTCACCCGAGGACTACTCTTATCCTTATCCACAAGTACCTTAAAACTTATGGTATTATGGTCACTGTTCCCGAAATGCTCCCCTACTGAAACTTTGACCACCTGGCCGGGCTCATTCCCCAATACCAGGTCCAGTATGGCCCCATTCCTAATTGGACTATCTACATATTGTTTCAAGAAGCCCTCCTGGCTGCTCCTTACAAATTCTGCCCCATCCAAGCCGCTAGCACTAAGTGACTCCCAGTCAATATAGGGGAAGTTAAAATCACCCACCACTATAACCCTGTTGCCTTTACATCTTTCCAAAATCTGTCTACATATCTGCTCCTCTACCTCCCGCTGGCTTTTGGGAGGCCTGTTGTAAACCCCCAACATCGTGACTGCACCCTTCCTATTCCTGAGCTCCACCCATATTGCCTCGCTGCATGACCCCTCCGAGGTGTCCTCCCGCAGTACAGCTGTGATATTCTCCTTAACCAGTAATGCAACGCCCCCACCTCTTTTACATCCCCCTCTATCCCGCCTGAAGCTTCTAAATCCTGGAACATTTAGCTGGCAATCCTGTCCTTCCCTCAACCAAGTCTCTGTAATAGCAGCAACATCATAGTTCCAAGTACTAATCCAAGCTCTAAGTTCACTTGCCTTACCTGTTATACTTCTCGCATTGAAACAAATGCACTTCACACCACCAGTCCCGCTGTGCTCCACAACATCTCCCTGACTACTCTTCTTCTTAGTCTTACTGGCCTTATTTACAAATTCCCCCTCATTTATTTCACCTGCTCTCCTACTGCTCTGGTTCCCACCTCCCTGCCACACTAGTTTAAACCCTCCCGAGTGACGCTAGCAAACCTCGCAGCCAGGATATTTGTGCCCCTCCAGTTTAGATGCAACCCGTCCTTCTTGTACAGGTCTCACCTGTCCCTGAAGAGATCCCAATGACCCAGATAAATGAAACCCTCCCTTCTACACCAGCTGTTCAGCCACGTGTTTAGCTGCACTATCTTCCTATTTCTAGCCTCACTGGCACGTGGCACAGGGAGTAATCCCGAGATTACAACACTAGAGGTCCTGTCTTTTAACTTTCTACCTAACTCCCTCAACTCCCCCTGCAGGACCTTGTCACTCTTCCTGCCTATGTCGTTGGTACCGATGTGTACCACAACCTCTGGCTGTTCACCCTCCCCCTTCAGAATGCCCCCTGTCCGTTCAGAGACATCCTTGACCCTGGCACCAGGGAGGCAACATACCATCCTGGAGTCTCTTTCACGTCCACAGAAGCGCCTATCTGTGCCCCTGACTATAGAGTCCCCTATAACTATTGCTCTTCTGCACTTTGTCCCTCCCTGCTGAACAACAGAGCCAGCCGTGGTGCCACTGCTCTGGCTGCTGCTGTTGTTTTCCCCGATAGGCCATCCCCCCCAACAGTATCCAAAACGGTATACTTGTTAGAGAGGGGGATAGCCACAGGGGATTCCTGCACTGACTGCCTGCCCCTTCTAGAGGTCACCCATCTATCTGCCTGCACCTTGGGTGTAACCAATTCCCTAAAACTCCTGTCTATGACGCTTTCTGCCACCTGAGATAGCTGAGATAGCTAATACTACACAGGCTGAGGATTGGATTAGGTCTGTATGGCTCAGTTCCACACTGTCTAGTGCATTTGCCAGCAAAGACACCAGTGCGCCAGGAACACCTGTTTTAATCAAAGCAGATGCAACTAAGGAAAGCCCCCTCCTACTGCACTGTTGGATGAATAGTCCACTTCCTGCAGTCTGTTATTTTATTTGCATGGCCAGTTTCCCAAATACAACCCATTCTCTATTGGATTTAATATTGAGCTTCATGCAATTTGCTTTGGAATGCACCAAATATGTTTTTGTATACAGTCTATGCCTCTTAAGTTCAATGAATTACTTAATACAAGCCTTGAATTACATCATAAGATTTCACAGTAAAATGTTAATGAGGATTTTCTATTGCAAAATGTCTTACTTTTAATTATAATGCAAGAGTTATAAGTGTCTATCATTATCATTGTCAGTCGACAATTGTCAGTGCTCCTGGGAATGTCCTCCACACTATGGGTTAATGCTTCCTTTTTTAATTAATTTGGACTTTGCTATAGTTTAGTACATTGTAAAAGACGTAAGACAAGTGAAAAAAACAGACGTTGACTGTAATTTGGGCTATAAACCTGATTAAATGTGTAATCTGAGCAAAAATGCATTAATCTCAGAGGGATTTACAGTAACAATGATGTAGAAGAGAGTATTTTCAGGATTAGATCCCATCTTCCCGAGGGTAGTCCAATGCAGGTTCTTTAAACCTTTAAATTAGATTTGGCTGCAAACTAATATTAAAATAATTTACATGATAAAATTGACTTTGGGTATGGAGTGAAAATGTTTAGTTTTGCAATATTGTCTTTGAAGAATGAGCAGAATATTTTCATGATTTTCAATTTCTCCATGCAAATCTAGTGACTTAAATTGCATTACCAGTGCAGTAATCGTGGGGTAAAATAGAACCTGTCACTAAACATTTACAATGCATTGACATTTTAATTAAACAAATAACTTTTATCGGACAGATCCTTTAAATGGCTGAAAAGAAACTCCAAGAGCTGGAAATACATAGCAAGTTGATCAGCATCTGAAACAGAAAGAATGGTTAATGTTTCAGCTGAAACGCGTCATTAAAAATGAAGTCCTTAGAGAAGTTTATTTCAAACATTTCTGGCTGTGAGTCAAGGGGCAATTTTAACCAAATCCACCTGCTGGGAAACTGACAGGATCAGGTGCACCACTGGTTTTACACCCCCTGCCCTAATTTAACTCTCCATGGAAGTCAATGGAGAGTAATATTGGGCAGCAGGTAAAACCAATGTTCCTTCCAATTCCACGGTTTTCCCGACAGATGAGCTAGGTTAAAATCCTGTTTAAGACATGCTCTTAGACTTGTGGCCTATGTGTGTGAGGAGTATTGGCAGCGCTCAGCAGCTGTACTGAAGGAGGCCCCTACTTCACCTCAGAGGAAGAACTGACAGCAAGCCCAGCTTACTCTCTTGAAGAAGGTTGAAACATATGCAAAGCTGTAGAGTTATACGAATAGGAGCATCACCTACATTCCCTGTAATTCACAGCTGTGGAATGGCAAGAGGAGGAAGCACTGAAAACAAAATTAAGTAGCCTTATTACACAAGATTGCTTTTAATGTGCTGTAGGAGGAGCTTTATGAATTGTAGCAACCCTCTTGTATATGAGAGGATTTTACAAGGTCTGTTCTATGATAGCAGTCTGAAAGATTCTCACGTTCAGCTTAGTTTATTCATAAAGATGGAACTGAGCAAATTGCTGTGGTGTACCAAACAAATCCAAAACGAGAGCTGGGGCGAAGGTTCACTCATTTCAGATATGGAAGAATGCACAGGGCTAAATGAAGTGATTCAAAAGAAAGCAGATGCAGATTGAACAGCTCTGACATCATTGAGACTTATTTTCATGTCCAGAATGAGGACACTGTTCTGTGGATATTGCCTCCTTTGGCAATGAAACAATTTCCTCCATTAAGAGATGTTCCACTCTTTACTAAATGTCCCTGATTTTAACTGCCCCCATCTGGTGGATTCTGGGCAGGGGGGCAGTTAAAATGAGGCCAGTCACTTATCCACTTTGCTCCTGTTGCTTTCCCACTGAGTCCCAATATTAACCTACTGTTTTGAGCAGGCAAGCGAGACACTCGGAACAAGACTGTGAGATCTTTCTTTAAATAATGCAGATTGGGTCGAGTGACGTAATTGGTTTCCAGTCTGCGATATATGTCCAAGGCCTGAATGGGGGAGCAGTGTTGGCATTAGGCCAAGCCTCACAAGGAAACCTTGAACCTCCCTTGCCTGGGTTTCCCCCCACCCAATTGCAGCTAAAGACTCCCTCCACTGATCTCGATCAAAGACAGAACCCCCCACCCCCAATTGCAGGCAGAGCACCCCTCTTTTCAATCTCCACCAGAGCGCCCCCTTCTCCCCAGTGCTGGGGACCATTCCTACAGGTCTTACCTCAACTCCAGCATCACCTAGTAAATTAATCCTCTTCCAGAATGATTAGCTTATGTCTGGCATGAAATGGAGACATTCCTGGGACATCAGCGTGATTAATACCATCTCTTAGCTGGTCTATGTTCTGGGAGCTTTTAAGATTGCAACAAGTGGATTTTTCAGGATAACCCAGGAACTCCCTCAGACTGTGACATGGGGAGTTGAGGATGAGCAGACGAGCTTACAATGGGCATCACCCCCTGGAAAATGGTTGAACCAAATACACAGAACAGATTCCAGACTTTTTCCATCCCATTTTCTAGCCCAGATTGGTGATCTTCCCCAAATCCATCCAGCGGACAATCAGAATTTTTGGCGCTTGTCATAGTGGTTTCTTTAAACTAGGATGTCTCTGTGCCTTTAAGACTGGAAAAAAACTCTGTGTACAATAACTGCAGAGGTTTAGTGTTTGAAGAGTCCAGGCAGCAGGACAATTTGTATTCAAGCAACCTGATGGTTTTATGACGGTCTTATGACTCATATTGAGAAAGACTGTTAGTTTCATTTTGGCAGTGAAAGAAGAAACCTGGGGGCTGGGAGCAGCTGAATGAGTTATTACTGGAAACTGGCCAGGAATACAGCCCAGAAAACTCTCTGTCTCGAAAAATAATTCCTGTATCAAAGAGGAAATGATCCAGAGAAAAGAGGGATTGCTACACTCTGCAGAGAAACACTGTTTTGGAGAAAGAAAGCCTGTGTTTTAGGTGGGGCAGGTTGCTTTTGTCTCCATGCAAGAATTCCTGTCGAAAGAGTGAGTTCTGTAATTGCTGTGCTGTGTGGAGGAGGCTCCTTTGCTCAGAGTAAGACCTGTTGACTTTTGTGTTTTTGGAGGTTCCTGAACTCTCAAGGAAGTTTCTACTGTTAGACTACTACTTTAAAATTTAAATAGCCCTGTTGCAACAGCATGTTGCTGAAAGATCTGTGTGATGCCTGGTGCAGATGAACTACCTTGAATGCCAACCCATCATAGACTGTTGATTAATTTCACCTGGACAGACATTGAGTGGCATCTGACTATTCAACTCTGGGACACCTCACCAATCCAGGAAAATATTACCAGAAGATGCAACCCAGTTTTTTTTATGGCTAAGACACTGTCATAGAATCAATAACCATTTTCCCCAGTTAACTCTAGGTAGTTGAATGGATGTGTGTGCATGAGGGTGAGGAAGATTAAGGAGTTGTAAAATCTTTTCATGCATATAGATTCATCATAGTATCATTTAAAACTTGGTTTATTAATAAATAGTTTATTTTGTTGTTTAAAGAAACCTGGTTTGGCATGTTTTATTCTGGGGATAAATAAAGTGATTAATTTGACTATTGTTCCAGTAGGTGGGATATGCTGTGACCTGTGGAGCGGAGGGACTGAATTAACAGTGCATTGCTCCTGCCTTGGTCGTAACATGGTCTGCCTATGGTTTCTCAACACATAATTTGTTTAAATTATTTTTCCATGTTTTGTCGTGAATTTTGTGCTCATCAAGGTGCGAAATAGCAATACTGGAAAATGGAACATTTATTCACGCTTTACATTGGGCTGAATTATCTTGTTGACAGTGAAGTCCTGCCTCTGGGGCCGAAAGTGTAAGCAGACCCTGCATCGGCCAGCAGCAGGACCCTGGGGTGGCATATTGCTGTCGGTGGTCAATTAAGAGGCCACCACTGGGGCCGCTGTCCAAGAGCTGCTGGCCCAGTGCTGATGCTGCTGCTCCAGGGTGATGGTGCCTCAATGGTGGTGTACCCTCAAACACAGGTGAGCTAGTTTGGGGGATGCCGTGACCAGAGAGGCCCTGGGGGAGGGGGTGTTGTGGTGCACCAGTGGCACTATTGCCAGGGGGTGGCCATTGCTGCTGGGGGGCCCCTCCATGGGCCATGGAGTGCCGATGAAGGAGGGCCCCTCCCTGGAACCACTGGGAGGCCACTAGAGTTTACCTGGCTGTCTCCCCATGAGGCAGTGAGCCCTCCTGCCGCAGGCAAAAAGCCCATAGGGGTAAGAAGTGGCCCTTAATTAGCCACTGAAGCACCTCAATTGGCTGCCAGCTGGACAGCCGCACCACCATGTTTCCTGCTGCTGGCAATATGGCATGGCGGGAGGTAGACATTGAACTCCCTTCCTGATGCCTTCCCCTGCCATATTGCCAACCCTCCTGCCTTCCAGCCCATCTCCAATGGGTCAGAAAATTCAGCCTATCTTGTCAGCATCAAACGCAATCAGGACGGACAAAAAGATGGAAATCTGAAATACAGGGAGGAAATTCTAGAAATAGTCTGTTGGCCCATCAGAATCTGGAAAGAAGAATGACAGGTTAATCTAGAGGTAGATCATGCAATGGAACTGGAAATTTAAGAGAAGAGAGATAACAACAGATAAAGCTACAGGATGGGCTATGTCCAGAGCAAAACTCAGAAAAGCAAAGTGACATGTTCCATTTCCCATACCACTCCTCACATCCACAAACTTCCTCAGTGAGATTAGCAATTTAATGCTAATCTGTAGCAATTTAGATCTGTAGCAATCTGTAGCGGTTTCACACTGTGGACACACTCCCACTAAATTAAGATAGTTCAAATACAGTCTCATATCCATCAGATGGAGGAAGCTTTCATCTTTATGGCCTACATGGGAATTATAAAATGCATCACTTTTTCAACAGCTTCATACAAAATATCGAGGTAGAGTTGGTGAAAACAGAAAATGCTAGAAATACTCAGCAGGTCAGGCAGCATCTTGTGGAGAGAGAAACAGAGTTAACAGGCAGGATTTTCTTTCTGGGTTGGGAAACAGACATCAGGATTGTTTCCGGTTCCTGAGCTTTCATGGGGTGAAGCAGTCACAGGCCTTGATTTTCAAGGGGCGGACTGCTAATTGCCTAGAGGGTAGGTTGGACAGCCAATTAGTGGCTATGAGGGGCAGGAACGAAGGTGGGGTTGAAAGGGAGTGGGCCCGATGTAAATACACTATGGCAACATTACTGTGGCTGCTGTTTCATTGCATTATCTGCTGGTTGTAGGATGTCTCCGGAGACGCAGAGGCTTGGAACCTGGGGCAGGCAGCCCCTCGTTTCATGTTTGCGGACCTTGAGGTCCTCCTCGAGGCAGTGAGTGAGAGGAGGGATGCCTTCTTCCCGGAGGATGACAGAAGAAGGCCACCCACCTAATGCCTGGATGGAGGTCACCGACACTGTGAGCAGATGGAGTGTGATGTGTGGAAACTGCGTCCAGTATAGGAAAAGGTTCAATGACCTTATTTGCTGGGGAAAGCTGAACATAACTCCAAACCTTCAGGACAGGCCTCTGGGTATTCACCTGCCTCCAGCAGACACTTCAGCTGAGGAGCCTAAGGATGCATGTTGCTTCTGAATGTGAGAGGAGTGTGTTCCCAGGGCAATTCCTGACCCCTTAGAATGGCAGAGAGACATAGTATAGTTGAGGACCTGTCAGCACTGAAACATGCAGCTTCTAATGAATAGGAGGAGTACACACTGGCCACAGAGACCAGCAGTGCCTTATCTCTCTCTCTTTTGTCTTTACAGGAGAAATGAGTTCATAATGCCCGAGAGAGGGCGCAGATGGGAGGAGGGGTTCCATACCTGCATGCCATCGCCACCATGGAGCAGGGAGAGATGGACATCGCTAGGGTTGCTGACTATGAAGAAGTCGGACAAGGTGAGATGGGCATCCATGGTGAAGATGGTGATTTGATAGTGCTATGCGTTCATTAAGGGGGTGCATTCCACTCCTCCCTGTATGACAGCATATCGAAGACTGAGCTGCATCAGGAACCCTCAACACTGCAGAGGCTTCTGCAAATGTTGAGGCAATAAGACCAGCTCCCTGAACACTACTGGGCCAAGCACAACCAGAGAAGAGCTCAGATCAAACACCACCAAGTCTTACAAGTGTACCGTCCACCAGCACAGATAGTCACTTTGGTGGGTCCTCATACGTGAATAGATAGGTTGGCACTGGGTGATCGGCACATCACTAGCATGCAGAAGGAATTGCCAGAGGCAGAGTCTACCGTGACATTCTCCCTCAGAGGATGGAGGACAGCCCTGCGCAACTGGGCACAGATACCGGGCCTCAGGAATCACAAGAAGGGAGGCTCTACCTAGGCCAGCAGCAACCCATGTGCTCCCACATAGGGTTATAGAGACTCATAGAGCTGAATTTTACCAGCTCCTCGACATCGGGGGTCATGATGGGGGCCCCTAAAATCGTTGCGGGAGCAACCCTCCGTTGCCGAGAAGGACCTGCGGCATTTTACCAGTGGCGGTGAGGCCTCAGTGCAGCTTCCCTGCCACCAAGCAGTGGGGCCTTGGTTTGCCTACTCAAGCTTATTCAAAAAAATGTTAACTAACGTACTTGGACCAGGCAGCCGTCCCACGCCGGGGGCCAGAGGTACCGTGCCTTCCGAACCCTGTTTGGGGATTCAAGGCGAGACACTGGTGGGAAGGGGGGAGGAGTGAAATTATCAGGGCAGGGGGGGAACCAGAAAAACACTTTTTATTGGCTGTGGGGATGGTGGGAAGGGGTTGAAGGGCAAATGTGACGAGGTTAGGGGGATATGTTCGGGTTGGGAATAAAATAAATTATCGACATATAAATAAGCCACTAAAAAAAAACATTGGCGAGGGTTGGGAAAGGGCCTCCAGCTTTTAATTACTTTTTTAAAGATGATTCACAGAAATGTACCTTCAAACATTTAGAGGGATTGAAGCCCTCTAACAATGGCGCCGGCACCTGGAAGATTATGACAAGCCCTTCTGCTATCTCCCATTTTCTTTAGCAACCTGGGATGCAAGTCATCCGGACCAGGCATCTTATCTGCTCGAATCATAGCCAGCTTTTCCAGTACATCCTTCCAATAAATTTTGACCCCATCCATTACCTCTACCATCTCCACCTCTACTGCTATTTTGTCAGCATCCTCTTCCTTCGTAAACACCAATACAAAGTTTTTGTTAAGCATCCTAGCCTTGCCCTGCATCTTTAAGCACTACCTTCAAGGTCCTACTTTTTAACTTCCTCCCTCGCACCTGAAAATCTGACTATAGGACCTCAATACCTCTTTTTCTCTATGTCATTGGTGCCAATGTATACCACAACGTCCCGCTCTCTCTTTATCTCTTTCTTGTATTCTCCACCACCCCTGCTGATGTCTCTGAACGGAGAAAATATCTGCTCATCATTAATTGATGTTG
Source organism: Heterodontus francisci (assembly GCF_036365525.1). Lineage (NCBI taxonomy): Eukaryota > Metazoa > Chordata > Chondrichthyes > Heterodontiformes > Heterodontidae > Heterodontus > Heterodontus francisci. The sequence goes on along the minus strand of NC_090375.1, from coordinate 162,219,975 downwards.
GATAGGGAATCTGATAATTTAGCAACAGTGGAGGAGTTGAGAGATGTGGTGGTGAGGTAGAGCTGAGGGTGGTCAGCATACATGTGAAAACTAATGCTATGCTTTGGGATGATATCGCTGAGGAGCAGCTATAGATGAGAACTAGGAGGGGGCCAAATATAAATCCTTGGGGGACACCAGAGGTAACAGTGCGGGAGTGGGAAGAGAAGTAGCTACGATTAGAAAGGTAAGAATGGAACCAGGTGAGAGCAGTCCTACCCGACTGGATGATAGTGGAGAGGCATCTACCAGATGAGTTCACTGCCCTCCCTAAATCTGTCCCTTCATGTCAACTCCCCAACCCATCTCATGTGGTCTTGCTAATTCTTTTGAATCAATCACAGATAAGGTCATCTCTGATCACTTCCTAGTATTACTCTTGTTACGACCAAGTTGGGAGGAGTGCACTGTTAATTCAGTCCCACTTGTCCACAGGTCACAACGTATATTTTAAATTTTCCCACTTACCAAAACAGTCGATCAGACACTCTATTTTTCCCCAGAATAAAGCACACAAACCAGGTTTCTTTAATAAACAACAAAATTATCCGTTCAGTATACACCAAGGGCTGAATTTTACTAGATCTGTGGCGTGCTTTAAAAATAGCGGTCCACCCACGCGGACCATCCGTTGTGGAGCCACCGCGATATTCAGTGCGATGGCTCATTATCATTGACGCAATATGCTGCCCTCCCCCACCCCCCCAAACAATGTGGAGGGAGCGGGATTTTCTGCGCTGTGATCGGCGTCGGGTCAGCTGAGGAGCAGATGCAGGGGCCCTATTTAAAAGGGTGGCCAGTCCTGCATTAGCTTTAATACCTACAGAAGAAACTTACAGCCAGAAGTTAGTGCAGTGTTTTACTGTGCAATAACCTTTTTATTTTCTGGACCATTAAAAAATCCGAGGATGGCAGAGGTGCGCTCCAGGATGGCCCCACGGTTCAGCGATGCCTCCCTGCTCACTCGCCTCCAGGCTGTGCAGGCAAGGCGGGAGGTCCTTTTCCCCGGCAATGGTAAGAGGAGGCCCTCCCGTCTGACCAAGGCAGCCTGGCTGGAGGTGGCAGAGGAGGTTAGTAGCCGTGGGGCCATCCGGCATGACTGGGTCCAATGCTGCAACAGGATGAACGATCTGCTCCGCTCACAAAAGTAAGTGGCCCTTTATATCATGACACCACTGAACCTGGTTGTGCCCACACAGAGTGGCACATGTGTACCAGTACCATGTCAAAGACATGGAGGTTGGGCAGGGAGGAATGATATGACATCAATGGATGAATGTATGGAAGAACTCATCCTTGTCTGCTGCTCAGAGCATGACACCTACATGAGTGGCTCACTCAGTAGCGCACACCGAGCCTTCCCTACCTTTGTGCCCAGCACCACTCTTGTGACATGTGTCATGCTGTTGATCTGCCATGCTTAATATCTGCCTCCTTGCTGCTCCGGGCACAATGCAAGGGAGGCGAGCCGTACCGGTGGAGGAGTGCCAGATGTGCGTAGGTTAACTGAGGCTGAGGATAAGGCCCTGGAACTGGCATCCATTCATGTGGACCATTCATTCGGTGATGTAGAGCTCAGGGTCCTGGGCGAACATACAGCCATTTGATGTACACAATGATGACTGTGAAATTGTTATTGTTTGAGACAATGCTGTCATAATCATTACATGCACAACATCAAGAATGACAGTGTGCTCTTCTCATTATATCCTGGCAGGTCAATGCTCTGCATTGACTCCGGCGGCCCACAACACCTCCCACACCTCAGAGGAAGAGGCATTCTCAGAGGAAGCAGCATCCCATGATACTCCCACACCTTCTACCAGTGCAGATACAGTCACCTCGGTGGGAATGCAGTTGGCCATACAGTTTGATTCACAAGCTGGTGAGAGCACTGCATACACGCCCAAACAGCTGACTGAGGCTGAGAAAGCAGAGGCCCCTGACAATTGAAGGGCTGTAGGTGGCCAGGCCCATTCTGAGGCCCAGGCTACTGTTGACGCTCTGTTGTCAACAGCACAGGGGAACCTGGAGCTGCAGCAGCAGTCGTGACAACCTATGGTGGAGAAGCCACAGGCAATGCGCAGCCTTGAGCGGATGATGGGGGAGTCCATCCCGGCCATGAAAGCTGCCATGTCCCAGGCGACTGAGCGCATGGCTTCATCCATTGAGATGGCGGCAGCCCTCCTGGTGAGACAGATTCCATTAATACGCGCTGACCTGCAATCCTTCACTGAGGCCATCAGATCCATGCAGCAGTGAGAGAGGGACCAGGGGCATAGTCCTTCCCAGGAGAGCAGAGGGGTTCAAACGAGTCCTGAGATGGAAGAGGCGAGCCTGCGCGCCAAATCTGGGGTCTCCCCTCAAGGTGCATCCAAGGTGGACACCCGCCCCTCCGCCGATGAGTCAAACTTCAGCAACCACCACGACTGAGGAGAGTTCTGCACTAACGCAGGATTCCCCCAGCCAGCCGAGGCCCTCTAGGCTTCATGCACGCAGAGGACCACTGCCAAAGTCATCCACAACCAAAAGGCATAGAAACATAGAAAATAGGAGCAGGAGTAGGCCATTCGGCCCTTCGAGCCTGCTCCGCCATTCATTATGATCATGGCTGATCATCCAACTCAGCTGTCTGTTCCTGCTTTCGCCCCCATACCCTTTGATCCCTTTAGACCCAAGAGCTATATCTAACTCCTTCTTGAAAACATACAATGTTTTGGCCTCAACTGCTTTCTGTGGTAGTGAATTCCACAGGCTCACCACTCTCTGGGTGACGAAATTTCTCCTCATCTCAGTCCTGAAAGGTTTACCCCGTATCCTGAGACTATGACCCCTGGTTCTAGACTCCCCCACCATCGGGAACATCCTTCCTGCATCTACCCTGTCGAGTCCTGTTAGAATTTTACAGGTTTCTATGAGATCCTCCCTCACTCTTCTGAACTCCAGCGAATATAATCCTAACCGACTCAATCTCTCCTTGTACGTCAGTCCCGCCATCCCAGGAATCAGTCTAGTAAACCTTCGCTGCATTCCCTCTATAGCAAGAACATCCTTCCTCAGATAAGGAGACCAAAACTGCACAAAATATTCCATGTTTGGCCTCACCAAGGCCCTTTATAATTGCAGCAAGACATCCCTGCTCCTGTACTCGAATCCTCTCGCTATGAAGGCCAACATACCATTTGCCTTTTTTACCGCCTGTTGCACCTGCATGCTTACCTTCAGCGACTGGTGTATAAGAACACCCAGGTCTCGCTTCCCCTCTCTCAGTTTATAGCCATTCAGATAATAATCTGCCTTCCCGTTTTTGCTACAAAAGTGCCATGCATTAGCCCACTCACTCAACTTGTGCAAATCACCCTGAAGCCTCTCTGCATCCTCCTCACAACTTACTCTCCCACCCAGTTTTGTGTGATCTGCAAATTTGGAGATATTAGGTTTAGTTCCCTCATCCAAATCATTAATATATATTGTGAACATCTGGGGTCCTAGCACTGATCTCTGCGGTACCCCACTAGTCACTGCCTGCCATTCGGAAAAAGACCCATTTATCCCTACTTTTTGTTCCCTGTCTGCCAACCAATTTTCTATCCATCACAATACACTACCCCCAATCCCATGCGCTTTAATTTTACACGCTAATCTCTTATGTGGGACTTTGTCGAAAGCCTTCTGAAAGTCCAAATAAACCACATCCACTGACTCCCCCTCATCAACTCTACTAGTTACATCCTCGTAGAATTCTAGTAGATTAGTCAAGCATGATTTCCCTTTCGTAAATACATGCTGACTCTGCCCGATTCTACCACTGTTCTCTAACTGCTCTGCTATAAAACCTTTAAAAATGGACTCTAGAATTTTCCCCACTACCGACGTCAGGCTCTTCCTTGGATCTAATGCTATCTCTAATTTCCCTTGTAAGCCATGGTTTGGCTACCTTTTCCATTTTATTTTTGCACCAGACAGGCACTGGTCTTTAATTCCCTGCTTTCTCTCTACCTCCCTTTTTAAATAGTGGGGTTACATTAGCTGCCCTCCAATCTGTAGGAATTGTTCCAGAGTCTATAGAATCTTGGAAGATGACCACCATTTTCAGGGCCACTTCCTTAAGTACTCTGGGATGCATACCATCAGGCCCTGGGGATTTATCGGCATTCAATCCCATCAATTTCCCCAACACCATTTCTCTGCTAATACTGATTTCTTTCAGTTCCTCTCTCTGACTAAGCCCTGTGTTCCCCAACATTTCTGGTATGGTATTTGTGTCCTCCTTTGTGAAGACAGAATCAAAGAATGCATTTAGTTGGTCAGCCATTTCTTTATTCCCCATAATAAATTCCCCTTTTCCTGGCTGTAAGGGACCTACATTTGTCTTCAGCAATCTTTTTCTCTTCAGAAACTATAGAAACATTTACAGTCAGTTTTTATGTTCCCTGCAAGCTTACACTCGTACTCTATTTTCCCCTTCTTAATCAATCCCTTGGTCCTCCTTTGCTGAATTCTAAACTGCTCCCAATCCTCAGGTCTGTTGTTTTTTCTGGCAAACTTATACGCCTCTTCCTTGGATCTAATGTTATCTCTAATTTCCCTTGTAAGCCATGGTTTGGCTACCTTTCCCGTTTTACTTTTGCACCAGACAGGGATAAACAATTGTTGCAGTTCATCCATGCACTCTTTAAATGTTTGCAATTGCCTATCCACTGTCATCCCTTTAAGTAACATTTCCCAATCTGTCATAGCCTCATACCTTCGTAGTTTCCTTTACTAAGATTCAGGACCCTAGTCTCAGAATCAACTACATCACTCTCCATCTTGATGAAGAATTCTACCATATTATGGTTGCTCATCCCCAAGGGGTCTCGCACCACTAGATTGTCAATTATTCCTCTCATTACACAATACCCAGTCTAGGATGTCCATCCCCTATACACTCCAAGAATTCCTCCTGTACTGTATTGTGACTAATTTGATTTGCCCAATCTATATGCAGATTAATGTCACCCATAATTACAGATGTTCCTTTATCGCATGTGTCTCTAATTTCCTGTTTAATGCCATTTCCAACATCACAACTACAGTTTGATCAGCAGCCTTCCTCCAGTCAGGCTGCTAGCACTGAGGTTGCACTGCTAAGGAGCACTCACAAATGTTTTAAATAAACACCGTGACACAAATGGGTCTGCACAGGTGACACTGCTCTGTAAAAAGTTAAATCACGAAATGTTCTTCGCTAATGTGTGTTGCTTTTACTGTGTGAATGAAGTGGGCTAGACTGTACCAATTGTGTCTCCTCCCATTACATTATGGGCCTTTCAGAACTGCCTATATATGGAATAACATTATTGCCATGCCAGCATTACTCATGTGCATATCCACAGATACAGTAATATGGATAATTGCTCAGTCTGCTGCTGTCAGTAATGGTGGAGACAAAGATGTTGCAGATACAGACTGCTGCACAACAGGGGAACGAGGATGCTGTCTGGCTTGTAGAGCACATAGTGGTTCCTATGGTGTGGAGAACCTTTGATCAATAAGGCGTTGCCGTGCATCCCTTGCTCGCTGCTCATCCTGCATGTGGAGCCTGGATGCTCTCCGTCTCCCGTGCGCCCTTCCTGCTGTAAGTCCTCTGCATCCTCATCGTCCAAGGAGGAGTCCTGCTGACGTCTCTCCTCATCCTGCAAGGCCTCCCCCCTATTGACTGCAAAGTTGTGCAGAGCGCAGCAAACAGCAACTCTACGAGCTACCCTTTCCAGTTCTTACTGCAGGGCATCACCCGATCTATCCAGGCTGCAAAAGTGGATTTTCAGCATGCCGATCGCTTGCTCAATGGTGGCTATTGTTGCCATGAGTGGCGTTATATCTCTCCTCTGCAGCAATGGTGGGGTTTCACACTGGTGTGAGCAGCCATGTCTGCAAGGGGTAGCCCTTGTCTCCAAGAAGCCACCCCTCCACCCGAGCCTGTTCAGTGAAAATCAGTGGCAGCGGGGATCGGTGCAGGATGAAGGCGTCATGGCAGCTGCCTGAAAAGTGGGCACAGATTTGCATGAAGTATTTCTGGTGATCACATAGTAACTGTACGTTGAACAAAGTGGAAGCCCTTTCAGTTTACGCATGCAGCTGGTTGTCCGATGGGAGCCTTGATGGCCACGTAGGTGCAGTCTATGACCCCTTGCACTTGTGGGAATCCCACGATGGAGCCGAAACCGATGGCCCTCTGGGCCTGGCTCTCAGAGTCTGACCTGAAGCGAACATAGTCACCAGCCCTCCAGTACAGGGCATCTGTGACATCCCTGATGCAGCGGTGCACTGCTGACTGTGTGACCCCACTAAGGTCTCCGGAGGGTCCCTGAAATGATGCAGAGGCATAGAAGTTAAGAGCCACTGTCACTTTGTGGGCCAGAGGCATTGGATGTCCACCGAAGCTAATGGGCTGCAGGTCATCGTTGAGTAGGGCACAGAGATGTGTCACTGCCTCTCTCGACATCCGCTGACACTGACGCTCAGACATCAGCAGGTATGTCATTCGGGACCAGTAGATGCATGGCGATCTGTCATGGCGAGCTCTCCTTGGGGGCTGCTGCTGCTTACGACTGGGAGCTACCACGTGGGCTGCATCTGCCTGTTGGTTTTGCCTGCAGCACATATGGCTCCTCATGACAAGCAGATCAATGAATATAGGGTGAACCATCTCTATCTCAAAGTTGCAATTAAATTCGGTTCCTTCAATTCTTCGAAGGTACCTAACAGGGCAAAGAATGATGTTGACTGGAACATCATGTGCTTTCAGGCATCAACTATGTGGCGTTGCAGTGCATTGCCTGTCTTAGCTTCCACTAAGAGCGGAACAGCATGACCACATTCAGATTGTAACAGTTGCATTGATTGGCGCACCAGCCAGAATACCTTGAAACACCTACCATTTCTGGGACCCTCCCCACACACATGGTTCCTGGAGTGCCATTGCTCCTTCACTCATACAAACATTCAATGGTGCAGAATGCCCCCCTTTATAGAGGAATGTTACGCAGTACCGTCCTTCATGCTTGCAGAGTTGTGCCCCCTTTAATGCACTCAAACTCCCACCTCCCTGCACGTACGCAGAGTAGTGCCCTAAGTAATAGCATCCCCCCTCCCACCTCCCTACACGTAGGCGGAGTAGTGCCCCAGTAATACCATTTCCCCTCCGACCTCCCGAGATCAATGCAGAGTTGTGCACCCGGTAATACCACCCCCCCTCCCACCTCCCTAGATCAATGCAGAGTTGTGTCCACAGTAATACCACACCCCCTCCCACCTCCCTTCATGCCTGCAGAGTTGAGACCTGTCTCGCAGGACTTACCTTCACAGGCTCTGAGCACTGCAACCTCTGCCCTGCCTGCTTTTATTAGTCGGGAACGGGACAACACGTGAGCGACGCACATTCTCTGGAAAATGCAGAATTGGTGACTAAGAGCCAAAGGGATGCAAAATGAGGCAAGGTAAGTAGCGCTTTGAATATTTAAATTGGGCTCCCATCCCGAGTGGCGGTGGGGGGGGGGGTGCTGCCCCAATGCCTCGCCGCCACTGGTAATATGGGGCGGGGCCTTCCCGGCATCGGGGAGTGTGGTGGGTCTCTCCCGGAGGCATTTTCTGGCACCCCCTGCCACGATCTCCAACGTCAGGGGACCAGTAAAATTCAGCCCCAAGTCTTAACCAATAATGAAGTAAACATAGGCATGAATTGAAATATTAAAGTCCCTTATATTTTTATCCTAGCCCTCACACACACTCACATACACAAGCGGTTAACCAAGGAAAAAAAGGATTTTTTGTTTACAGCTGTTACAAAGAAATAGAAGGAATAAAAAAATCTTATACTGAAGAGAAGATATGGAAGTCCTTTGTTTTGCGGAGGTGTCCCAAAGGCGAATAGGTGGCTGCCACTAGGAAACTTTCCAGGTGATGTTGATGAACAGTCTGTTTGGTTGACGTTCAAAGAGATTCAGCTACAGAACGCTTCACATAGGTCTTACATCAGGTGTGCAGCAACAAATGTTTCAGTTCTCACACATTTGATGCAAAGTTCTTTAAAGATGCAAGGTTTCTGCAAACATTCAGGATTTCTTCAAAATACAGGAGGCAACAGTACAACTTCAGACAGGATTTGCTTTTCAAGAGTAGGGATTCTTCAAAGAGAGGAGCAGTTGTCTGGATTTTCTTCTGTTCTGGCAGTTCAATAAGCAAACTCCAACTGCCTGTTTTTATCCAAAACCAGCTGGCTTTTTTTTAAACAATGAAACAAAAACCTTTCCAGAGGCAAGTCTTATGACAATCATAAATCCTGACTTGTCAATGAGCAAACACTCTTAAGGTCAAAACACAACTCCCTGTTATGTTTACTTGAAATCATGTGCCTTCCAGTAAAAACTTGTTTATTGGTCAACCTTCTATTGACCTTCCTTTAGAAAAAAATCACGCACAAAGTTCAGCAATCTCCAGTTGATTCAATGTCCAAAATTCAACTATAATTTCTTAAAACATTTTTTTACAAAGAAAAACAGAAGCGATCACATAACACTCTCCACCCACATCCTCCTTCCAAGCCTCAACTCTGCCTCCTTATGTATCCACCCCTGGAAAAAAACTACCCCCCAATTCACTTACAACTGCACTTTAAAAATCCCAACTATCTAGCTTTTGGTCCTCCATTCGGCACAACATTTCTGCTCAACCACACCTTCATCTCCACCTTTGATGTTCTAGTCCCCATTAAAACCATTACTCTCTCTCACCCTGGTGTTCCCCCTGGTACAGCCTTCATCTCTGTTCCTTTAAATCCAAGGGATGCAGAATTGAAAGGATATGATGGGCAACTGGTTTAGCCATCCATCGCCAGATTTGGCTGGACCACACTATTGGGTCCTGCTGTCGTCTGATAAAACTGCTCATTAATCCAGGGTCATCCTGGAATGCAAAGATAACACCCAGCTTCTTTTCTCTACTGCAAAACATCTTCATAAACCCCTTTTCCCTGGCTCTTCCACCCTAATTTCCAACAATAAGTGCGAGGAGCTCATAGACTTCTTTGTCACTAAGATCGAGATCATCTGATCAGCTGCCTCTGTCACATCCCTCCCTTCCACAAGCCCACCGGGCCAAACCTCCCCTAAAGTTCTTAGCGCTTAACTCATCTTTGCAGGAATTCAATATTTGAATCCCTCCAATCAGGTTTCCAGCCCTGCCAGAGTACCGAAATCCCTCTTATCAAATTCACAAATGACATCTTTGTGCTTGTGACAAATGTAAATTATCCCTCCAGACAAAACCCAAATTTTATGTTCAGAGCATGAGGGGGACAAGCCGGTCTGGAGGTTAGAGCTGAAATTTGATCTATATCGACACGAGCCAGTGATTATAAAATTGAGCTTTCTGTTATAAAGCTGATCCAAAAACTAACAGCTGAGACTGTCACTAGGTCAGATTGGACACATTGTCCTCTCAGTATTTATAACAAGGGAGGTAGTATCATCATGCAGAATTGTAACGTCACCAAGTACAGCATGAAGACGATCCATTTTTAAACTAAAATATTGGAGTCCATGGAAGACTTTATGTTTTATAAGAGATGGTATTAGTTTAATAGGGTTTAACTATAGGAAAATCAAAAGCATAGACCAATTTCTTTTATATACCCCAATCTTCTCATAAACTTGAATAGGCCTGATATAACTTTAATTAAAAACCTGACAGCACCAGCGAAAAAGGCCGCCATCTTTATAATGGGTCTATAAACTAAATGTTACATGAAATTACTTTGTTTAAAAGACTGATATGTATGAAAAAGTAGAGTTGTGTAGATTCCATTTTAATAGATTTAAGCTGCAGCTTAACAAGATCCGATATTGACCTGAACATTATACCATTAGGTAACATAATGATCCCCACCTGCCACAGTTGCAGAATCTTTTATATAAACAGATGACATCTATATGAAAGGTAAACATATTCCACCTCACATTAACCCCAGATATTTTGTGTAACGTTGTTTCCATCTCAAGGTAGCCGTCAATACTGGATTGCATATATTTAGATCGGACTTTTATACCAAAGACAAGTGTAGTTTTTTTTACGTATCATCTGGGATGAGTTAGATGAAATTCCAAAAGGTTACAGTAACAGGAGAGTTGTGACCTGTGTGTTGCAAATTTTGCTGAATGTGGGAGTCCTTGGATGATTTGAACATCCAGGGTAAACATAGATCCAAAGAACTGTCTCCCCCATATTCACTCAAGCTTGAAGGACACCGGGAGATACTCTGTCACATATGCAGAATGGAGGAATTTCTGGAACACGTCTTCCACGACAGTCAGGGTGATAGAAGGTAAGTATTAGGAATATTTGACCATCTGTAAAGATAGTAAAAAGAGTGCAGAGGAAGTGCACTGTCTTCTGAGGGCACTAACTTGGCAAATAGGTTTTCAATGAGGATATCATGTTCCAAGGATTATAACTCAGGGGACAGCAGCCAATATCAAATGTATGGCATCATGGAAAAAATGGTTCTCAAGTGTAGAGAATTAAGTACAGGCATGCAGTGATAAGTGGGAGATTTGACAGTGAGAGAAGTTGACATTCATTTGCATATTTAGAAACGAGTTGCAAATAGTTTGTTGCCTCGTCGTGTTCATATTAGAATCAACAGCATAGTGGAAACTAAAACTCAAATCTGCAGCAAGTTCCAGGAGTTGGGAACAGCGATAGGTCATTTAGCCCCTCAAAGCTCTTCCACCATTGTATTAAATGATGGCTGGTGTGTATCTCAACTCCATTTATTTGCCTTTGCTCCATATCTCTGCATACCCTCAACTAACCAAAGTCTATCAATTTCAGTCTTGAAAATTTCAATTGACCCAGCATCCACAGCCTTTTGGGGAGAACATTCCAGATTTCTACTATTCTTTGTGTGAAAAATGTTTCCTGATTTCACTCCTAAATGACCAAGCTCTAATTTTAGATGTTATCTCCTTGTTCTGGATTCTCTCAGTAGAGGAAATAATTGATCTCCACATACCTTATCAAATTCATTTATCTTTTTAAACATCTTGATTAGATCATGCCTCAACTTTCTAAACTAAAGGGATTATAAACTAGGTTTATGAAATTTATCCACTTAATTTCACCCTTTAAGCTCCACTATCTTTCTGGTGAATCTGCACTGTACCCCTCCAAAGCTATTCCGAGGTGCATTTCCCAAAACTGAATGCATTACTCAGATATGGTCTGGCTAAGGCTCTACACACCTGAAGCATCACTTCTGCACTTTTGTATTCCAGCACCCTTGAGATATCGGCCAACATTCCATTGGTCTTTTTGATTATTTTTTGCACCTGTGCACCAGCTTTTAGAAAATTGTTTACATGGGCGCCGAAATCCCTTTGGTCTTCCACAGCTCCTAGTCCCCCACCGTTAAGAAAATATTCTGATTTGTTTTTTCTTGGATCCGAAGCGAATAGCCTCACATTTCCCCACACTGCCATAGTTTTTCCCACTCATTTAATGGGCTGAATTTTATAAGACCCCCGACATTGGGGGTCATGGCGGGGAGCCCGGAAAATCCTTCCGGGAGTGGCCTGCCACGGGCCTCAATGCCGAGAAGGCTCCACTGCATTTTACCGGTGGCAGCAAGGCCTCGGGGCGGCCCACCCGCTACTCAGTAGAAGAGCCTTAATCTATATATGCTAATGAATTTAAAATGAATGAATAAATACTTACCTGTTAGCGATGCCTGTCCCATGCCGATATTCCGACTGGTGGCCGGAGCTCCCGCACCTTCGGATCTCCGTTTGGGGTTCCGAGGCGTGACACTGGCGGGGAGGGGGAAGGATTGAAACTCTCAGGGTGGGAGGGCGAGGAAAGCAGGGAGAACTACTCCTATTAGTTGTGGAGATGATGGGAAGTGATTGAGGGTCAAAGGTGCTGAAGTTAGGAGGGTAAAGTTCAGAATATCAAAAAAGTGTTTTTTTGGGAAGAATATGTCAATATATTAAATGAGGACTCAGTGGGGCGGGGGGCGGGTGGGAGAGGGGATTCAAAATTAAATTATAATATTTCCGCAGTCTTTATTAAAACGGGACCTTTAAAAATGTAAAAGAAACTTTAAGGTCTGAAGCCCTTTAAAAATGAAGCCGGCGCCTGCACAGTGGCGCCGGACACTGTTGCCAGGGACAGAGCGCCCACCCCTCTTTATATCATCGGGGGTGGGCACTTTGCCCCCTCCATGCTAATGAGCCGCCGTGCGTAATATTGTGGCGGCTCCGCGGTGCACATCTTGTGTGTGCGCCGTGCACTTTTTCAAGCTTGCCACCAAGAACAGCGGCGAGTCATTAAAATTCCACTCAATTTTTCTATGTCTCTTTGTAATTTCTTACTCCAATCTACATAATTTATTATGCCTTCTAACTGTCATTTGCAAACAACTTCCTATTCCTTCAACCTAGTTATATGTATGGTGAAAGTTAATATATGTGGTGAAAATTTTTGGCCCAAGTATAGAGCTTGGAGAACACTGCCTGACACATAACCACCAATCAGAGAGCATTCCTTTATGTCTACATTCTGTCTCCTACCTCCAAACCAATTACCAACTAAAGTCACCAAGTTACCTCCAATTCGGTGCATTTTCATAATGTAACAATTTGTGTCTGCAGCTCACCAACCTTATTAGTTACATTACAGTATGTCCAATTTAATTCCTCCTTCATCACTTTCACTATTTTCCTCAATCTGGTCCCTGCAATCTTTGGGATATTTCTAATTTTACTGCTGTTTATCTATCTCCTTCTGTCCTTTGATCTCATTTCTGTTCCTCTCTGCTATTTCTGGTTCCCTTTATCCTCCCCAACAGCACTTAGTTTACTTCTCAGCGAGAATATTGGTACTGGCTTTGTACAGATACAATTCATCCCTCTTGATCAGGGACCCTTCCCCAGAACTGGTCCCAGAGCCCCAAGAATCTGAAACTCTCCCTCCTGCACCACTTCTCCAGTCAGGTATTTACCTGCACTATCATTCTGTTTCCATACTCACTGGGACATGATACTGGGAGTAATCCGGAGATTGCCACTTTTGAGGTCCTGTTTTTTGCTCTTTGTCCTTGCTCCTGAAACTCTGCCAGAAGGACCTCAACACTTTTTCTACCTATGTCACTGGTTTCAACATGGATAATGATTTCTGGCTGTTCCCCTTTCCCATGCAAAATGTCCAGCACCTGCTCAGTGTTATCCTTTACCCTTGCACCAGCGAGGTGACATACCATTCGGAACCATGTTTGCGATTACAGAAATGCCTGTCCATAACATCACTGACTCCGCCCCTGCCTCAGCTCATCCGCTGCTGAAATCCTCATCTGTGGCTTTGTTACCTCTAGACTTGACAATTCCAGTGCACTCCTGGCTGGCCTCCCATCTGCCAACCTTCATAAACTTGAAGTCATTCAGTCAGCAAACAGCCACCACCAAAAAGGTAAGTTTAATTTTTTTTAATTCATGTGGAGCATGGAAGGGAAAGAGTGCTCTGCCTGGTTCCACAGTGCTCCTTCTTCTGAAATGGGCGAGTTGTTTGTGAAGGCATGACCTATGCAGGCAGTTCACCAAACTTATTGAAGTGAAGCTTGAGGCTTCTGGCCTGACCTCGGGGCTTTCAGGTGCGGTGCACACAGTCAGGGCAATGCCAATTCTGGGGCCAGAAATGGGCCCAGATGAATTTCTATGCTGTTGTACGAAAACTGCCCTCAATACATTCAAGAAATTAATTGGAGGAGAAATTATCCTTGCACTTGTTTTCTACCAAGAAAATGGGGCAGAAAGGTTGAATTTTAGGGTGTAACATCCCGCACCCAGTCTGCGTCTGCATTGGAGGCCCCAAAACAAATCTAATTTTAAAGAATGCTTACCTTTGTATGAAGCTAGGAGGAGAAGGAGTGCTCCTTCCAGATCTACAGCAGTATTGTGGGTCGCTGTCAACCTGTAGTAATATCCCCCCTCCGGTTCTCTTCCCCCAACCCAGGACTTGCCTCAGGACTGCTACGGGCAAGGCAGCTCACCCAAATTGGTCTTGCAGCAACCGGCCAGCTGCCTCGAGAGGTGAAACTTTGGATTCCAGCTTGGCACAATTATTAAAATGAGGTCCACGACCCAATTTAGGGCAGGCCTCAGGCTTCTCGTTTCTGCTGCTGTGCTTTGTGCCACCAATTCTTCACCCAAAAATTGACTCAGACCAATTTTTACCCTATAGCCTACTACTTGAGCTCTTCTACGTCTTCCTATGTTCTTCATACAAGCACACGGAATATAAGGAAGAGATTGAATGAATCACAGGTGTAAATTCAACTTTAGAGGTTACAATGTGGTAGCCATTACTGAGATATTGCTACAAGACGGTCAGGACTGGGAACTGGATATAACAGGTTATAAGGCCTACAAGAAGAATAGGGAAACTGGTTGAGGGGGAAGAGTAGCCTTAGTGATTAAGGATGAATTTGCTTCAATGATAAGAGTCATTATATGAGGGGTGAGCAGGCAGTGGAAACTTTATGGATAGAATTAAGAAATGGAAAAAGATTTAAGACTGTAGTGGAAGTTGTGCTGGGCCTTAAGTCAAAGTTGTGAAGCAGCAGAATACATAAATAATTAGAAACCATGTAGCAATGGCAAAGTGGTCTTAATGGGAGATTTTAACTTCCATATAGATTGGAATCAGCAGATAAACTCATGTCAGAAAGATAGTGAATTTCTTGAGTGTGTTCAGGATACTTTTCTGCAACAACATGTCCTAGAACCAACAAAGGGGCAGGTGATATTAGACTGAATAATGAACAATAAGCCAAATTTAGTTAACATCCTAATGGAGTGTGAGCATTTATCCAACAATTAATAAAACATGATTAAGTTGAATGTTTGTTTGGAAGAGAAAAACTTGAAACAGCTACTAAGATTCTAGTTTTAGGTCAGGTGGACTTCAGCAGGATGATAGAGACTGTCTACAATAAACTGGGCAAACCTGTTAATAGGTAAAACAATAGAAGATCAATGGGAGGTGTTCAAAAAATAATTAAAAATGGTACAAAGCCAGTTTTATACCCTAAGGGACAAGAGCTCTACTTGCCACAAGAAAACAGACATGGATGACAAAAGAGGTAAGAGACAACATTAAACTAAAAGAAAAAACATAAAAATATGTTAAAAAAGCAGATCCTGGTGAATGAAAGAGGTAGAAAGAACAGCAAAGGGTGACAAAACAGATAGTAAGAGTTCAAAAAGAAGTATAAAAAGAAACTTGCAAGGACTGCCAAAATCAACATAAAATTTTTTTGCAATTACATTAGGAAAAAGAGACTGGCCAAGAGTAATGCGGATTCGTAAAACTGAAGGTTTACTAGACTAATACCTGGAATGAGTGGGTCGTCTTATGACGAAATGGTGGACAGACTAGGCTTGTATCTACTGGAGTTTAGAAGAGTAAGAGGTGACTAGATTGAAACACATAAGATCCTGAGGGGTCTTGACAGAGTGGCTGTGGAAAGGATGTTTCCTCTTGTGGAAGAATCTAGAACTAGGTGTCACTGTCTAAAAATAAGCGTTCACTCATTTAAGACAGAGATGAGGAGAAATGTTTTCTCTCAAAGAGTCATGATCTTTGGAACTCTCTTACTCAAAAGGCAGCAGAAGCAGAGACTTTAAATATTTTTAAGGTAGAGGAAGATAGATTCTTGATAAGCAAGGGGGTGAAAGGTTATCTGGGGTAGGCGGGAATGTAGAGTCGAGGTTACAATCAGATCAGCTATGATCTTATTGAATGGTGGAGCAGGCTCGAGGAGCCGAGTGGCCTACTCCTGCTCTTAAAGACAGAGATGAGGAGAAATGTTTTCTCTCAAAGAGTCATGATCTTTGGAACTCTCTTACTCAAAAGGCAGCAGAAGCAGAGACTTTAAATATTTTTAAGGTAGAGGAAGATAGATTCTTGATAAGCAAGGGGGTGAAAGGTTATCTGGGGTAGGCGGGAATGTAGAGTCGAGGTTACAATCAGATCAGCTATGATCTTATTGAATGGTGGAGCAGGCTCGAGGAGCCGAGTGGCCTACTCCTGCTCTTAATTCGTATGTACGGATGGAATGGAACCTGAGTGAGAGCGGAGTGGGTTAAATGGTGTGGCTGCAGTGCAGGCCAGAAACTAGAGGGTGCACATACAGGAATTTAAGGAATTACCTCCCAGTGAGGTCAGAGTCAGTGTGGAGAAGAAGGAACAACATAGACTGAGGGAACTAAGATCAGTGTACAGGGTAAATATTGAGGTAAGGATCTCCGATCTAAGATAAAGAACCAGAATAATTAAACTGGGTTATAAATCCGAAGTTTATTTTTAAAGTCTTAAGTTTTATTTCTGATAAATTTAGTTAGTAGTCCAATAAATAGAGGCATGACAGGGCACCTCAGTCCCATTAGATGCACATCCTGTTCCATGTGAGAACGGCAAGACATTTCTCATATCCTGGACAACCACGGGCTGAATTTAGTGAGCCAGCTGCAGGACCCGGTGCCGTTCCCGTTTGTCACATAGGGCGGCCACCTCACTGCGATCACGTGGTGGGCAACATTTTGCATAGTGGAGATGTGGGGTCCTCCCAATCATGCGGCGGGAGCAGAAGGCGAGTCGATGATTACGGGTCAGATCACTCCTGAGCGGGTGCTGGCGCCATATTTAAAGGCTTGCCAGCCCTGATCGCATTGCTTCCTTCGAGTCATTTGCTGTTTCCAGTTCACTGCTGAAACCGGTGTTGGACTGACTCCTGGACCCCCCAATCCCCCCAAGGAGGACACAATAGGATAGCTGAGCCATGACACAGGGTGGCCCCATGGTTCAGTGATACCTGCATGTAGATTCTCCTCCAGGCTGCATGGGAAATGTGGGAGGTCCTCTTGCCTAGCAATGGCAAGAAGAGATCCACCTGCCTGACCATCAAGCCTGGATGGAGATCGCTGAGGAGGTCAGCAGCCGTGGGGTCAACCACTGGACATGGGTACATTCTGCAAGAGGGTCAATGCCCTGCTTTGTTCTGATAAGGTGAGAGCTTTTTTTACTTCATTCATGGGATATGGGCGTCACTGGCCAGGCCAGCATTTATTGCCCATCCCTAATTGCCCTTGAGAAGGTGGTGGTGAGCTGCCTTCTTGAGCTGCTGCAGTCCATGTGGGGTAGGCCCACCCACAGTGCTGTTTGGAAGGGAGTTACAGGATATTGACCCAGCAACAATGAAGGAACGGTGATTATAGTTCCAAGTCAGGATGGTGTGTGGCTTGGAGGGGAACTTGCAGGTGATGGCATTCCTATGCATCTGCTGCTCTTGTCCGTCTAGGTGGTAGAGGTTGCGGGTTTGGAAGGTCCTGTTGAAGGAGACTTGGTGAGTTGCTGCAGTGCATCTTGCAGATGGTACACTCTGCTGCCTCTGTGTGTTGGTTCTGGAGGGAGTGATTGTTTAAGGTGGTGGATGGGGTGCCAATCAAGTGGGCTGCTTTGTCCTAGATAGTGTTGAGCTTCATGAGCATTGTTGGAGCTGCACCCATCCAGGCAAGTGGAGAATATTCCATCACACTCCTGACTTGTGCCTTGTAGATCATGCACAAGATTTGGGGACCGAGGAGGTAAGTTACTCGCCGCAAATTCCCAGCCTCTGACCTGGTCTTGTTGCCACAGTATTTATGTGGCTGCTCCAGTTCAGTTTCTGGTCTATGGTAGTCCCTAGGATGTTGATATGGAGCGATTCAACGATGGTAATGCCATTGAATTTCAAGGGGAGATGGTCAGATTCTCGCCTCGTTTGAGTTGGTCATTGCCTGGCACTTCTGTAGTGCGAATGTTACTTGCTACTTATCAGCACGCACCTGAATGTTGTCCAGGTCTTGCTGCATCTGGACACAGGCTGCTTCAGGATATGTGGAGTCGCGAATGGTGCTGAACATGATGCAATCATCAGCGAACATCCCCACTTCTGACCTTATGATGGAGGAAAGATCAGTGATGAAGCAGCTGAAGATGGTTGGGCCTCGGACTCTATCATGAGGAACTCCTGCAGTGATGTCCTGGGACTGAGATGACTGACCTCCAACAACCACAACCATCTTCCTTTGTGCTGGGTATGACTCCAACCAGTGGAGAGCTTTCCCCCTGATTCCTTTTGACTCCAGTTTCATTAGGCCTCCTTGATGCCACACTCAGTCAAATGCTGCCTTGATGTCAAGGGCAATCACTCTCACCTCACCTCTGGAGTTCAGCTCTTTTGTCCATGTTTAGATGAAGGCTGTGATGAGGACAGGAGCTGGGTGGCCCTGGCACAACCCAAACTGAGCGTCAGTGAGCAGGTTATTGCTGAGTAAGTGCCGCTTGATAGCACTGTTGATGACCCCCTTCCATCACTTTGCTGATGATCGAGCATAGACTGCTAGGACGGTAAATGGCTAGGTTGAATTTGTCCTGCTTTTGGTGTACAGGACATACCTGGGGCAATTTTCCACATTACCAGGTAGATGCCAGTGTTGTAACTGTACTGGAACAGCTTGGCTAGGGACACGGCAAGTTCTTGAGTACATGTCTTTAGTCCTATTGCCGGAATGTTGTCAGGGCCCATAGCCTCTGCAGTATCCAATGCCTTCAGCTGTTTCTTGATATCACGTGGAGTGATTCAGATTGGCTGAAGACTGGCATCTGTGATGCTGGGGACTCTATTACTGATTGCAATTGGCTTCACAGGAGGAAGTGGGCATGGTGAGCGTGGCACTACCATGGCACTGGAAAAGGAAGTAAAGGCATCACCTCATCCTGACAGATGCATAACTGCATCTTGAACACAGGCCACCTTCTTTCATAGCTCACCCCCATTAACACCCCTGAGAGCGAAGAGGAGCATGAGCTATATATGATACCCCAGTAAGGGAAGAGGGGCTGACACTAGCAGAACTGTCATGTTTATCTATCTGTGAAGTATGACTATCTCCATCTTTCTTCTTGCAGGACAAGAGGGCCTGCAACAGGAGGGACACATCCCGACCAGGCAGAGGCATTCTAGATCTGCAGCCTCTCAGCACAGCAGAGGAAGAGGCGTTAAAATTGGCAGGGACACAGGACGGCTGCGCCATATCAGATGGAGAGACTGGAGTCTCTGTGCAAGAAAGTGAAGATTGCCTTCCGTTGATGTACAGATCACTCTGGAGACCCACATAAAGTATGGTTGGCATCCCGCAATCTGCACAGCCTAACCCACACGTTTCTGTTCTCTCATACAGTTTGGCAACTTCATGAGACACCTGCTGAAGGAGGACAGCTGGCCACTTCTGAGGAGGAGTAGTCAGAGGATGCATCGTCCCATGACTCTCCTGCACCTTCCATCAGCACAGATGGATTTCACTTCAGTGGGGTTCCGCTTGACTGTAGAATTAGGGTTACAAGCTGGTGAGAGCACCACGCACGCGTCCGAGCAGCTGGCTGAGGCTGAGACAACTGAGAACTCTGACAGTTGGAGAACTGTGGGTAACCAGGCCCATGCTGAGCCTCAGGCTGATGTCGATAGCACAGGGTATGCTGGAGAGGCTGAGAGAGGTAAGAAAACATCTGGCAGAGATGCCAGAGGCCATGCCTAGTCATGAGCGGACGATGGAGGAGTCTATCCATGCCATGATTGCTGCCATGTTGTAGGCATTTGAGCAGATGGCTTCCTTCATTGAGAGGTTGGTGACCCTCATAGAGCGCCAGATCCCACAAGGCACAGAGACCTGCACACCATCACTTTGGCAATGAGCTCAATGCAGCAATGACAAAGTGAGAGAAGGACCAGGAGCCTGGAGTCTTCTCCAGCTCCTCATCCATTTCTGGTGAGCAGGGAGGGTCAAGCGAGTCTTAAAAGGGAGGAGGATAGGGTGACTACCACAGTTCCCCTCAGGGTGCTCCGAGTGTGAACAGCAGCTCCTCAGCCCCTCTGCCAGTGAACCCATGGGCACTAGCATATTTTTCAGCTGGGTGCAAGTCAGGAAACACAAATGGAAAGGAGGTGACAATCTAAATGCATTGAGGTGCATCTTTATTGGTTTTTCTGTGTGTGGGCAACAGCGAGGTTGGAAGTGGGTAATTATGAAGTTGTCTCTTGCCTCCTTGGCATGTTGCTCAATCTGCCTGGCCTCTGGTGCAAGGGCTTCATATTCCAGTATTGCTCATCTCCTTCTCGATGGTGGAGGAGTTAGGTTCATGCATCTCACTGTCATGCAAGGCCTCCCCCCTCTACAGTGCTAGATTGTACAGAGTACAGCAGACCTCCGCGATACATGAGACCCTCGCTAGGGCATACTGCATGGCTCCACCAGATCGATCCAGTCACCAGAATCTCATCTTCAGCAGCCTGCTCGATGGTCACTTGGGTGGAGCCGTGGCAAGTGTTATACCTCTCCTCTGCTGCAGTGTGAGGGTTCCTCACAGGCATCAGTAACCATGTCTTTAATGGGTAGCCCTTGTCCCCGACAATCTCTCCCTGGAGGTGAGCTTGGATCTGAAAAGTTGTGGCACCTGGGACTGTTGAAATATGTAGGTGTGGTGGCTGCTTCCAGGAAACAGACACACATCTGCAGGAAATGCTTTCAGTGGTCGCAGACCAGTTGCACGTTGAACGAAAACCCTACCTTTTGATGAAGGCAGCTGGCTGCTCTGTTGGAGCCTTGATGGCCACATGCGTGCAATCTATCACACCTTGCACCTGTGGGAATCCAGCAATGGCTCCACATCTGACGGCCAGCTCGACCTGACGGTCAGTGTCAGTCCGGTAGCGCACATAGTCACCGGCTTCTTAAACAGGGCGTTGGTCACGTCCTTGCTGCGGTGGGCTGTTGCCTGGGAGACCCACACACATCCCCGGTGGATCCCTGGAAAGATCCTGATGCATAAAAGAAGATAATTAGAAAAGTTAATGGAATGCCATTCTAGAGGACGAGAATATAAGGGTGTAGAAGTCATGCTGCAGCTATGCAAAGTGGAGTACTGTGAGCAGTTCTGGGCACCACACCTTCAGAAGAACGTATTGTCCTTGGAGGGAGTGCAGCTTAGGTTTGCTAGCGTGATAGCCGAACTTTGAGTTAAATTACGAGAGAGATGTATTTCAATGAATTTCAAAGTTTGAGCGGTTTTGATTGACGTTTTCAAGATATTAAGGGGAACAGATAGGGTAGATAAAGAGAAATGATTTCGTCCAGTTGGGGAGTCTATGACTTGGGGACATTGTATAAAACTTAGAACCAGACCTTTCAGGAGTGAAATTAGGAAACACTTCTGCACAAAATGAGTGGTAGAAGTTTGGAACTCTCTTCTGCAAACAGCAACTGATGCAAGATCAATTGTTAATTTTAAATCTGAGATTGATAGATTTTTGTTATCCAAAGGCTTTTAGGGATATGATGCAAAGGTGGATGGAGATGGAGTTCGGTCACAGATGATCTCATTGAATGGCAGAACAAGCTTGAGGGGCTTAATGGTCTACTCCTGTTCCTCTGTTCCAAAGAGTAGAATAGGCAGGTTACAAAAAAAAAAGATGGGTCAAAGGAGGTTAAATGGGATAGTAAAAAATGAAATCAAGTTGTACGAAGGAAAAACAAAATTACCAAACCAAGTAAATCCAAATGAAAATGTATGTAAATTAATGCACAGAGTGTAAGAAATAAAATTAGGGAATGGGAGTCATTGATTAAAATCTTGACACAAGAGCAGTAAATGTGTCATAGTTGTGGCTGGCTCAGGATTGGCAATTAAATATTCCTAGAAGGATAGGGAGGAAAGAAATGAAGGAGGATATAGCTAATAATGAGGCAATTTCATAGCACTAGAGGGTATGGATTTAAATAGGAGAATTGTCTATATAGAATCCCTTTGGATTGACCGAAGAAATCACAAGAGAACATTCACATTACTGAAAGTATCTTACAGGTCACCAAAAAATGGAAAAAACTGAGGATGAAAGTTTTGCATAAATTAGAGTGGCATATAATAAAATTGCAATTGCAATAACTTTTAATTATCCAAAAATATATTCAGGTCTGAAAATGTTTGTGATATTTAAGGAAAGGTTTTGCAGTGCCTCCAGGATTGCTTAGACAATCAAAATGTTGTTATTCCAACAAGGAAGGAAGCCTTACTTGACCTAGTTCTAAATAATAAATTGGCCTAAGTCGGGAATCTAGAAACAAAGACTTGCATTTATGTGGTGTTTTTCACAACCTCAGGGCATCCCAAAGTGCTTTAAATCCATTGAAGTCTCATCACTGATGTAATGTCAGAACAGTGGCAGACAATACATGCACAGCAAAGTCCCACAAACAATGCCATATAATTTATTTTTTTAAAATTGTTCACAGGATGCGGGAGTCAGTGGAAAAGCCAGCATTTATTGTTCATCCCTAATTTCCCTTGAGCAGGTTGGGGTGAGCAACCTTCTTGAATACACTAAGCCATTTCAGAGGATGGTTAAGAGTCAACCATATTGCCAGACTGGGTAAAGTTGGCAGATTTCCTTCCATAAAGGACATTAGTGAACAATCTGCTAATTTCATGGTCACCATTATGGGTGGCAGCTTTTTATTCCAGAGTTATTTAATTAATTGAATTAAATTCCCAAGCAGCCATGGTGGGATTTGAACTTATGTCACTGGATCATCAGTCTCGGCCTCTAGCTTACTAGTCCAGTGCTATAAACACTATGGCCACAGAACCCCCTATTTAAATTTGTCTTTAGGTGTTGATTGAGGGATTAAATATTGCAATCAGTGAAATGTTTAGAAACAGTGACAGCATTACAATTGGGTTTATTACAAGAATAGTGGCAATTAAAGGAGAATGTGGAAAATTTGTTAGAGTTAACAAAATGAATCTTATGAAAAGTAATTGGCTCTGAAAAAATAGGAGAACACAAAGTGGATAAGTCACCAGGCCTAGGCAGCATGCACTTTAGAATCTTGAGGAATGTTAGAGAGGAGCAATAAAGATCCAGACCACAATTTATCAATCCTCCTTGGATATGAAAATTGTGTTCCACGACTGTAGAGTTACCAATGCAAGCCAATTCAAGAAGAAGAGATAATTTTTTTCATTTGTTCATGGGATGTGAACTTTGCTGGCAAGGCCAGCATCTATTGCCCTTGGCCAGGTGGTGGTGAGCTGCCTTCTTGAACCACTGCAGTCCATGAGGTGTAGGTACACCCACAGTGCTGTTAGGGAGGGAGTTCCAGGATTTTGACCCAGTGACAGTGAAGGAACAGCAACATAGTTCCAAGTCAGGATGGTGTGTGACTTGAAGAGGAACATGCAGGTGTTGGTGTTCCCATGTGTCTGCTGCCCTTATTTTTGTAGGTGGTAGAGGTGGCGGGTTTGGAAGGTACTATTGAAGGAGCCTTGACGAGTTGCCACAGTGCATCTTGTAGATGGTATACACTGTACGGCGATGGTGGAGGAAGTGGATGTTGAAGGTGGTGAATGGGGTGCCAATTAAGTGGGCTGCTTTGTCCTGGATGGTGTCGAGCTTCTTGAGTGTTGTTGGAACTGCACTCATCTGGGCAAGTGGACAGTATTCCATCACACTCCTGACTTGTGCCTTGTAGAAGGTGAGCAGATTTGATAGAATCAGGCAGTTAATTACTCACTGCAGAATTCCCAGCCTTTGATCTGCTCTTGTAGCCACAGTATTTAGATGGCTGGTCCATTTAAGTTTCTGGTCAATGGTAAACCCCCAGGATGTTTACAGTGGGGTATTCAGTGATGGGAATACGATTGAACACCAAGGGGAGATGGTTAGATTCTCTCCTGTTGGAAATGGTCATTGCCTGGCACTTCTGTGGCACAAATGTTACATGCCACTTATCAGTCTTAATGTTGTCCAGGCATGCTGCATGCGGACATGGACTGCACCAGTATCTGAGAAGTTGTGGATGCTACTGAATATTGTGCAATCATCAGTGAACATCCCCACTTATGACCTTATGTTGGAGGGAAGGTTAGAGGGAAGGATGAAGCAGCTGAAGATGGTTGGGCCTAGGACACTACCCTGAGGAACTCCTGCAGTGATGTCCTGGGACCGAAATGATTAACCTCCAACAACCACAACCATCTTCCTTTGTGCTGCCTTGATGTCAAGGGCAATCACTTTCATCTCATCTCTGAAATTCAGTTCTTTTGTCCATGTTTGCACCAAGGCTGCAATGAGGTGTGGAACCAAGTGGCCTTGGAAGAACCCAAACTGAGTATGAGTGAACAGGTTAATGCTGTGTAAGTGCCGTTTGATAGCACTGTCAACAACACCTTCCCACCTTCCATCACTAGGCTGATGATTGAGAGTGAAGTGATGGGGTGGTAATTGGCTGGATTAGTTTCGTCCTGCTTTTTGTGGATAGGACATATGCTGGGCAATTTTCCACATTGTCGGGTAGATGCCAGTGTTGTACCTGTACTGGAACAGCTTAGCTAGGGGTACGGCTAGTTCTGGAGCACAAGTCTTCAGTACTACTGCCAGGATGTTGTCATGGCCCATAACCTTTGCTGCATACAGTGCCTTCAGCCATTTCTTGATATCACATGGAGTGAATCGAATTTGCTGAAGACTAGCATCTGTGATGTTGGGGACCTCAGGAGGAGGCCAAGGTGGATCATCCACTTGGCATTTCTGGCTGAAGATGGTCGCAAATGCTTCAGCCTTGTCTTTTGCACTGAGGTGCTTGGCTCCCCCATCGTTGAGGATGGGGATGTTTGTGGAGCTACCTCCTTCAGTTAGTTGTTTAATTGTCCATCACCATTCATGACTGGATGTGGCAGAGCTGCAGAGCTTTGATCTGACCCATTGGTTGTCGGATCACTTAGCTCTGTCTTTTGAGAGGTGTGTTGTAATGTATTTTAGGAGGAAAATAAGGAATGAGAGAATGTATTCAATGGAAATGCATTAAAGATGCAGAGAAACTAAGAAGCCTGTGGATATAAGTAAGTTCTACCATAAATGTGTGAATGCAGGTAGATAAAGCCATATAAAAAGCAATAGTAGAAGCAAACTGACATTTACTTTTTACAAGGTCACAGTTAGGACACAACTAGAGTACTGTGTGCAGTTTTGGATGCCCCATTGTAGCAAGGAAATTAAAGCCATAGACAACATATAGATTCACCGTAGTGACACCAGGGATGGGAAAATATAGTTATGAGCTGAGACTTGAGATGCTGGAACCATATCCTCTGGAGCTAAGAAGATTAGGAAATAGTCAATTGGTAGTACAGAACTTGAGTATTGCTGAAAACAGAGACATTTTGTCAAAGCTTTTCGTCTTGCACTCATCAGGACACCCACAAGAATACTAATATAAGAGAAGCAACAAATTTATACTATATGAGAAGAGAGTGCTGACTGGTTGGCTAGTGGACTCTGATTGCCATGGAGAATGCCTCAGGAGAGAATTTTCCCATGCAAAGGGAGGCAGGTTTATATGTATGCGGGGAGTTAAATCCCCTAAAAGTGACACTGGGTTGGGATTCTGATATCACCCTACCCTCTTCCAGGTTTCACCAGGGAGGGATTGAAGACGAGTGGGGAACCCCTTTGGATCTGTCGGGTAAGCAATTAAGGTACTTAAATCAATTAAGAACTCCTTTTACCCTCAATTCTGGATTTCCCAGCCAGGGCACCTGCTTCACAACCTGTCAGTAACTTGCCAGGGTCATCAAAGGGAGTGCACAGTGGAGAAAGTTTCTTCAATGAAACTGACAAGCTGCAAAGACTTTGATCAGTGAAACTGATAAGCTGCAGCCATGGCCATTGAGAGACTGCTGTTCAAAGCACTTATTCTCTCAGCGAGTGCTTTCACAGTTTGACAGATGATTGACAACTTCTTGGAAAACATCCATGTCCCCGAACTCGGAACGTGTCTCCTACTACCAGGCTCACATGCACCTTGACACCATTCACCGCTCCCTAGATAAAAAGTCAGGAAACCCACTGCTCTCAACCATTGTAAATGTTGCTCTACTGCTACCAGCATCAGCTCAGCTCAGTTAATAGCACTCTCATCCTTTGAGTCAGGAAGCTGTGGTTTCAAGCCCCAAACCAGAATTCAAACACAAGGTAGTTGAATTTTTCCAGGTGTTCTCCTGATTGTCCACTGTAGTGCCAGTGGAACATCTGTAGAATTCATGCGGAAGTCCAAACCTCATACTTCAGTACTGAGGATGTGTTGCATTGTCGGGGATGCTCCCTCCAGAAAAAATTCCTAACAGCCTGTACAGGTGTATATTAAAGCTCCCATTTCTCTATTTGGAAAGAATGTAACTGTACCTTTAAACTCTGGTTTGATGCTGCAGTTCAATATATTACTATAATGTTTCTGCGAGATATACACCATTAAACGCCTCAGCCGACTTTTATTTAATACCGTCAATAGAACTTAAATCTTCAATTAATCAGCACAAATAACATTCAGTTTCAAAGTAGCTGTGGTCTCACAACAGACAAATATTTTAATTAAAAAAGGAGTACTCACAGATGTATTTTATGACCTTTATGATATTAATGGAATTGATGAGTGACAAGTCAATATTTAGCACTTGATTTTATGTAACTCTTCTTTTCTATAAAGGTCTGAACACTGAGTGACAAGCCTGAAATGACAGGGATGTCTGGCAGGTGCACACTCCCACATTCTTCTCTTATATACACAAACATACTTTTCTTCTTATGTTAGTTGGTAATAAGCCTCTTCAAAGATGCTTATGCAAGCACTGCAGATAAAATCTAGAGTATGTCGTCCTCATCCTTTTGAATGCTTTTTTTCTAACTCCCTTAGTTTTCTTTAGAAAATGTCAGTCGAATCATATCTTACAGCTTTGATACAGGTTTTCTCTGCAGATTCACAGAGCACTCACCTGAATCTCCTGAACAGCATGAATTCAGATATGATAAAAAAAACGCTGATTGCTGAGAAGGAAAGTGATTATGGGTGTTTGGTGTAATTTATGGCTTTCATTCATGTGGTAGTTACTCTGAATGGAGTTATCTCACAGTTCACTGCTGCGCTGACCTTGGCCAAGTTGTTGATTGTAATTTTACAATTTGTCAGCCTGGAGTTCCTTGATTATTCTCATTATTACACTTACCCTTTCTTGGCTGAATAAAACATGTGTGCCACATCATTAGTGTAATGAACATTGGCATTAACCCTATAGCAGCAGGAAGGTCCCAAATTTAATCCCTCATGTCCAGCCCACAAGTTTACATTGGCCGAGTAAGGCAAAATCAAATTCTGTTGGATTTTGACGGCTGTTCTGGAAATCATATTCGAAGAATTCTGAAAATGAACATTGCATGCTTTAAACTGACAATTACTGGCCATTAACAACAACAACTTAGATTTATATACTGCCTTGAATGCAATAAAATGTCCCAAGGTGCTTCACAGGAGCATTACAAAACAAAGTATGACACCAAGCCACATAAGAAGTTATTAGGTCAGATGACCAAAAGCTTGGTCAAAGATACAGGTTTTACGAATCATCTTGAAGGAGCGAAGTGAGGTAGAGAGGTGGAGAGGTGTAGGGAGAGGATTTCAGAGCTTAGTGTCTAGGCAGCGGAAGGCACCGCCACCAATGGGGGAGCAATTAAAATCTGGGATGCTCAGATTTAGATGCGTGCAGATATCTCAGATGTTTTTGTGGGGCTGGACGTGATTACAGAGATAAGGAGGGGAGAGGCCATGGAGGGATTTGAAAACAAGGAAAAGAATTTAAAAATCAGGGCTTTGCTTGAGCGGGAGATAATGTAGGTCAGCGAGCACAGGGGTGATAAGTGAATGGGACTTGGTGTAAGTTAAGACAAGGGCAGCAGACTTTTGGATGACCTCAAGTTTATGGAGGGTAGCATGTGGGAGACCAGCCAGGAGTGTGTTGGTGTAGTCAAGTCTGGAGATAACAAAAACATGAATGATGTTTTCAGCAGCAGATGAGCTGAGACGGAGGCAAAGTTAGGCAATGCTACAGAGGTAGAAATAGGTGGTCTTAGCGATGGCACGAATTTGTGGTTGGAAGCTCATTATATGAAAATAAATACGAATGGCAAACTGGGCGACTGGTGCAATAGTGATCATCAGTTTAAAGCATACAACGTTCATTCTCAGAATTCTTTGAATATGATTTCCAGAACAGCAGAAAAATCCTTTTCCCATGCAATAAAAATTGATTTTGCTTTACTCAGCCACTGTAAGTGGGTGGGCTGGACATGAGGGATTGAACTTGGGACCTTCTTTCTGCTGTAGGGTTAAGTAGCATAACTGCATTAGTATAAATATCCCACTTAGCCATTGAGGTGTTTTAACATAGCTCTGAATCACTTAAAGGTGAAGTGCACACAGCACATGATGAATATATTTGTTTCATGATAGGCACAACCCACCTTTATTATAAGATCAATGTGTGTGAAATAAAAATTACATATTTTTCCTGAGGCTTATCACCAAGTGATGAACAACAAAAATTTATATTTAGATAGCACCTTTAATGTAATACAACGTCCCAAGGTGCTTCACAGGAGCATTATAAAACAAAATATGACACTGAGCCTCATAAGGAAATATTAGGTCAGATGACCAAAAACTTGGTCAGAGGTAGGTTTTAAGGAGTGTTTTAAAGGAGGAAAGCCAGGTCGAGAGGCGGAGAGTTGCAGAGAGGGTATTCCAGAGCTTCAGGCGTAGGCATCTGAAGGCATGACCACCAATGGTGGAGCAATTAAAATCGGGGTTGCACAAGAGGCCAGAATTAGAGAAGCGCAGATTTCTTGGAGGGTTGTGGGGTTGGAGGAGATTACAGATAGAGAGGGACGAGGCCATGGAGGGATTTGAAAACAAGGCTGAGAATTTTAAAATCAAGATGTTGCTTGACTGGGGGCCAATGTAGGTCGGTGAGCACAGGAGTGATAGGTGTACAGAACATGGCTCAAGTTAAGACATGGGAAGCAGAGTTTTGTATGACCTCAAGCTCTGGAAGGTAGAATATGGGTGACGAGCCAGGAGTGCGCTTGAATAATCAAGCCTAGAGAGTTTCAGCACCAGTTGTGCTGAGACAGGGGTGGAGTCAGGCAATGTAGGTTGAAATAGGCAGTCTTATTGATGTTGAGAATATGTGGTCGATAGCTCATCTTGGGGTCAAATATGACACCAGGGTTGTGAACAGACCGGTTTAATTTCAGACTGTTGCCAGGGAGAGGCATGGAGTTGGTAGCTAGGGAACGGAGTTTGCAGCAGTCTTTCCAATTTTTAATTGGAGGAAGTTTCTGCTCATCCAGTACTTGATGTCAGATAAGCAGTCTGATAATTTAGCAAAAGTAGAGGAGTCGAGAGAGGTGCTGGCGAGGTAGAGCTGACTGG
The DNA here is from genome assembly GCF_036365525.1 of Heterodontus francisci. Lineage (NCBI taxonomy): Eukaryota > Metazoa > Chordata > Chondrichthyes > Heterodontiformes > Heterodontidae > Heterodontus > Heterodontus francisci. Next base: position 162,190,486 of record NC_090375.1, on the reverse strand, counting down.
CATCAGCATACATATGAAAACTAATGCTGTGTTTTCGGCTGATGTCGTTGAAGGACTGCATATAAATGACAAATAGGAGGGGGCCCAGGATAAAGCCTTGGCAGACACCAGAGGTAACAGTGCAGGAGCAGGAATAGAAGCCATTGCAAGTGATATTTTGGATACAATTAAATAAAAATGGAACCAGGTGAGAGCAGTCCCAACCAGTTGGACGACAGTGGAGGGGTGTTGGAGAAGGATGGTATGGTCAACCATGTCAAAGGCTGCAGACAGAGGAGGCTGCATTGGCACTGCAAGCAAATGACCATGAGATCTGCCTGTTCAAGACTTTCTTTGGAAAGTTAGGAGACCAAGGGAATGAATTAAATGGATTTTCCCTAGCTGAGGCTCAGTGAGCTGTCCCAGTATTGCGAGAGTTAGCACAGGCAGTCTGAAAGTGAAGCAGAGGGGTGTCCCTGATTGCTACTATTTAAAAAATGAGGTACTGATGAGGAAATGGAGTCCTCCACACAGACCTGAGGACAAGGACTGGACAGTAGTTCACCAGTTAGTGGTGCCACAGAGGTACCGGGGAGAAATATTAAGGGGCCATGAGACTACAGTGGCTGCACATGCCGGTGTACAAAAGACCAAAGTCCGCATAAGACAGCAGTTTGATTGGCCAAAACTCCACAAAGATGTGGTAGAGTACTGCAGGAGTTGCCACATGTGCCAGGTTGAGGGGGGAGACCCAACCTTTAGTGAAACCTTCATCTCTAAGTCCTGTAGCGGTATTACGAGGACCCTCCAGCAGAGGGCTGGTGAATGGTAAGGGACCCCCACCTAAAACAAAAGCGAACAGGCAGGCACACGGCTGGCAAAAGTTTAGAAAGAGAAGGGGAAAAAGTGACCAAGAGGGCAGTTTAAAGGAAGTTCGGGAGGAATCCCGAATGAAAACCCCTACTGTCCGGTCAGCCAACCTCAAAAAAATGTGAAAGGTTAGACCCCACATCCTCCTAAGTAAATGCAGGCTCTAGAAGCACCCCACTAGAGTTGCTAGCAGCATTTACAGGAACCTGCAGAGACAAAGAGAGACCTCTAGGGGGTACAGAAACTGTGAGGGTGATGCCTCACCTAGTTGAAGTGTCACAGGACAGTGCAGTCAAGTCTGCACAAATACCTGCAGGCAGGAGTGCCCCAGAGAACAAAGGGGAGAATAACAAAGAATCGTCCCCCACTGTTAGAGGAAAAGGGAACCACCCATCCCCTGAAGTCAAAAATCTCGGCATGACTCAGATAGTTCAGGATAGACTCACCCACTACTAACTTTCCTGAGAAAAAAAGGGGAAATTAAAGCAGCACTGGCACCTAGAAAAGACCATTTAAATAAGCTTTAAGATTGGTGAATGTGTGTAAATGAATGAGAGAAATGCCTGGTTATTCTTTCTGTATCTAATATTTCTCTCAAACCTTGTAATGAAATGCGTCGTTGTTCTTCAAATCACATTTCATTCCCCTGGCTGTGGAGGTGTCCCCCACCTAGCAGGCCAGACCTACCATGACTGAGGCACACATTATTTTTCCACATGAACATTAAAACATTAAAACTTAAAATTGTAACTGGAAGGAAAGAAGGCCTATCACAAGGAATTGCCAAGCCCCTGACTGGCAATACATTTGTATGCTAGCAGACAGTGTTGAAACATAGGACCCAGTCCCTGCTTCTCCAATACACAGAAGACCTGGTCAGGCCAGTTTAGTCACATGACTAACTGGCTTTTTTTTTTCAAACTTGCCGCAGATTGTTTGAAAGGCAAAAAGCTGTTTGCTCCTGGACTGAGAACACCACTCTCCTGTCTGCTCTCATCTCATTCTCATGGAACGGAAGACTCATTGAAGACTCGTGAACTCAAAGAGAGAAAATTCTCCTGCATGAACAAGGTTTAAGAAGAATATTGGGCCCCAATGAAATGTTAGATCTGTGTACAATCAAAGACTCTCCGGCGAGCTAGAAACACAGAAGCAGTAACAAGAAACGCCCTTCAGAGACTGCCTCAAACCTTTCTGCTTTATTTTTCTTCTGCTCTTTTCTGTTCCTATTTGCATGTGTGTATCATGTGTGCATGCTAGTGTGGGTGCACTGTCTCACCATAGGCGTTTACTGAATTAGAGTTTCAGCATGTTTAATAAATTTCACTTTTCTTCTTTAAATCTCAGAAAACCTGGTCTGCTCATTTCTTTGCCTTATAACTGGAAAGTGGTGAACAAGGATTCACCAAGGGGGAGCTCAAAATACAGTGTGCTTAAAAATCAAACTCTGTTAAAATAAGACCAGGTGAAGACAGTAAAAGACCCCTAGACATCTTTCTCACCTCAGAGTCACAGAGTTATACAGCACAGAAACAGGCCCTTCAGCCCTTCATTGCAGCAGCTTATTCGGGAGCAGAGAGTGCGAGCGAGTGATCAGCTGGGAAGGTCAGTTTCAAAGTAAACTTAATTTCCTTTTGTTTTCGGCGGAGACCAGGGGGCTGCTGGGTAAGTAAAACCCTATATATTTGGGCTGTTTAAAATAACTTGCCTTTCATTGCAGCAGCTTATTCGGGAGCAGAGAGTGCGAGCGAGTGATCAGCTGGGAAGGTCAGTTTCAAAGTAAACTTAATTTCCTTTTGTTTTCGGCAGAGACCAGGGGGCTGCTGGGTAAGTAAAACCCTATATATTTGGACCGTTTCTGAACCCGAGACACTACACCTGTAGTGTCTCCCACCCGCCCTCCTCCTCTAACCAAAAAAAAGGACTCGGTGGTGTGTAGATAAGGTAAGGCTTTTTCTATTTCTCTTTTTTTTAATTGTGTGATTGGCAAAAACTTTTCGTTCCTTTTTCATTTAACTAAGTTAAAAGCTTAAGATTAAAAATGGCAGGAGATCTCAGACCCGTGTTATGCTCCTCTTGCTCAATGTGGGAGCTCAGGGACACAGCTGATGTCCATGACTCATTCACGTGCAGGAAGTGTGTCCAGCTGCAGCTCTTGTTAGACCGCATGACTGCTCTGGAGTTGCGGATGGACTCACTTTGGAGCATCTGCGATGCTGAGGAGGTCGTGGATAGCACGTTTAGCGAATTGGTCACACCGCAGATTAGGATTGCTGAGGGAGAAAGGGAATGGGTGACCAAAAGGCAGAGAAAGAGCAGGAAGGCAGCACAGGAGTCCCCTGTGGTCATCTCCCTCCAAAACAAGTATACCATTTTGGATACTGTTGAGGGAGATGGCTCACCAGGGGAAGGCAGCAGTAGCCAGGTTCATGGCACCGTGGCTGGCTCTGCTGTTCGGAAGGGCGGGAAAAAGAGTGGAAGGGCTATAGTAATCGGGGATTCGATTGTAAGGGGAGTAGATAGGCGGTTCTGTGGTCGAAAACGAGACTCCCGAATGGTATGTTGCCTCCCAGGTGCACGGGTCAGGGATGTCTCAGATCGGCTGCAGAACATTCTGAAGGGGGAGGGTGAACAGCCAGTTGTCATTGTGCACATAGGCACCAATGATATAGGTAAAAAACGGGATGAGGTCCTACAAGCAGAATTTAGGGAGTTAGGAGCCAAGTTAAAAAGTAGGACCTCAAAGGTAGTAATCTCAGGATTGCTACCAGTGCCACGTGATAGTCAGAGTAGAAATGAAAGAATAGTCAGGATGAATGCGTGGCTTGAGAGATGGTGCAGGAAGGAGGGGTTCAGACTTTTGGGACATTGGGACCGGTTCTGGGGGAGGTGGGACTATTACAAATTGGACGGTCTACACCTGGGCCGGACTGGAACCAATGTCCTTGGGGGTGCTTTTGCTAACGCTGTTGGGGAGGGTTTAAACTAATGTGGCAGGAGGATGGGAACCAAATGAGGAGGTCAGTGGACAGTAAGGAGGTAGTAACTAAAGCCTGTAAGGAACTAGATAATGAAGTCAGCGTGACTAAGGGGAAGAGTAGGCAGGGAGCAGATGATGAACGCAAAGGGAGAGTGGTGGTCTGAGGTGCATTTGTTTTAATGCAAGAAGTGTAGTAGGTAAGGCAGATGAACTTAGGGCTTGGATTAGTACCTGGGAGTATGATGTTATTGTTATTACTGAGACTTGGTTGAGGGAAGGGCATGATTGGCAACTAAATATCCCAGGATATCGATGCTTCAGGCGGGATAGAGAGGGAGGTAAAAGGGGTGGAGGAGTTGCATTACTGGTCAAAGAGGATATCACAGCTGTGCTGAAGGAGGGCAATATGGAGGACTCGAGCAGTGAGGCAATATGGGCAGAACTCAGAAATAGGAAGGGTGCGGTAACAATGTTGGGGCTGTACTACAGGCCTCCCAACAGTGAGCGTGAGATAGAGGTACAAATTTGTAAACAAATTATGGAAAGATGTAGGAGCAACAGGGTGGTGGTGATAGGAGATTTTAATTTTCCCAACATTGACTGGGATTCACTTAGTGTTAGAGGTCTAGATGGAGCAGAATTTGTAAGGAGCATCCAGGAGGGTTTTCTAGAGCAGTATGTAAATAGTCCAACTCGGGAAGGGGCCATACGGGACCTGGTGTTGGGGAATGAGCCCGGCCAAGTGTTTGAAGTTTCAGTAGGGGACTACTTTGGGAATAGTGATCACAATTCCGTAAGCTTTAAAATACTCATGGACAAAGACGAGAGTGGTCCTAAAGGAAGAGTGCTAAATTGGGGGAAGGCCAACTATACCAAAATTCGGCAGGAGCTGGGGAATGTAGATTGGGAGCAGCTGTTTGAAGGTAAATCCACATGTGATATGTGGGAGGCTTTTAAAGAGAGGTTGATTAGCGTGCAGGAGAGACACGCTCCTGTGAAAATGAGGGATAGAAAGGGCAAGATTAGGGAACCATGGATGACAGGTGAAATTGTGAGACTAGCTAAGAGGAAAAAGGAAGCATACATAAGGTCTAGGCGGCTGAAGAAAGACGACGCTTTGAAAGAATATCGGGAATGTAGGACCAATCTGAAACGAGGAATTAAGAAGGCTAAAAGGGGTCATGAAATATCTTTAGCAAACAGGGTTAAGGAAAATCCCAAAGCCTTTTATTCATATATAAGGAGCAAGAGGGTAACTAGAGAAAGGATTGGCCCACTCAAGGACAAAGGAGGAAAGTTATGCGTGGAGTCAGAGAAAATGGGTGAGATTCTAAACGAGTACTTTGCATCGGTATTCACCGAGGAGAGGGACATGAAGGATGTTGAGGTTCGGAACAGATTTTTGATTACTCTCGGTCAAGTCGGCATAAGGAGGGAGGAAGTGTTGGGTATTCTAAAAGGCATTAAGGTGGACAAGTCCCCAGGTCCGGATGGGATCTATCCCAGGTTACTGTGGGAAGCGAGAGAGGAAATAGCTGGGGCCTTAACAGATATCTTTGCAGCATCCTTAAACACGGGTGAGGTCCCGGAGGACTGGAGAATTGCTAATGTTGTCCCCTTGTTTAAGAAGGGTAGCAGGGATAATCCAGGTAATTATAGACCGGTGAGCCTGACGTCAGTGGTAGGGAAGCTGCTGGAGAAGATACTGAGGGATAGGATCTATTCCCATTTGGAAGAAAATGGGCTTATCAGCGATAGGCAACATGGTTTTGTGCAGGGAAGGTCATGTCTTACCAACTTAATAGAATTCTTTGAGGAAGTGACAAAGTTGATTGATGAGGGAAGGGCTGTAGATGTCATATACATGGACTTCAGTAAGGCGTTTGATAAGGTTCCCCATGGTAGGCTGATGGAGAAAGGGAAGGCGCATGGGGTCCAAGGTGTACTAGCTAGATGGATAAAGAACTGGCTGGGCAACAGGAGACAGAGAGTAGCAGTGGAAGGGAGTTTCCCAAAATGGAGACGTGTGACCAGTGGTGTTCCACAGGGATCCGTGCTGGGACCACTGTTGTTTGTGATATACATAAATGATTTGGAGGAAAGTATAGGTGGTCTGATTAGCAAATTTGCAGACGACACTAAGATTGGTGGAGTAGCAGATAGTGAAGGGGACTGTCAGAGAATACAGCAGAATATAGATAGATTGGAGAGTTGGGCAGAGAAATGGCAGATGGAGTTCAATCAGGGCAAATGCGGGGTGATGCATTTTGGAAGATCCAATTCAAGAGTGAACTATGCAGTAAATGGAAAAGTCCTGGGGAAAATTGATGGACAGAGAGATTTGGGCGTTCAGGTCCATTGTTCCCCGAAGGTGGCAACGCAGGTCAATAGAGTGGACGGGGTATTGAGTACAAGAGTTGGCAGGTCATGTTACAGTTGTATAGGACTTTGGTTCGGCCGCATTTGGAATACTGAGTGCAGTTCTGGTCGCCACATTACCAAAAGGATGCGGATGCTTTGGAGAGGGTGCAGAGGAGGTTCACCAGGATGTTGCCTGGTATGGAGGGTGCTAGCTATGAAGAGAGGTTGAGTAGATTAGGATTATTTTCATTAGAAAGACGGAGGTTGAGGGGGACCTGATTGAGGTGTACAAAATCATGAGAGGTATAGACAGGTTGGATAGCAAGAAGCTTTTTCCCAGAGTAGGGGATTCAATTACTAGGGGTCACGAGTTCAAAGTGAGAGGGGAAAAGTTTAGGGGGGATATGCGTGGAAAGTTCTTTACACAGAGGGTGGTGGGTGCCTGGAACGCGTTGCCAGCGGAGGTGGTAGACGCGGGCACGATAGCGTCTTTTAAGATGTATCTAGACAGATACATGAATGGGCAGGAAGTAAAGAGATACAGACCCTTAGAAAATAGGCAACATGTTTAGATAGAGGATCTGGATCGGCGCAGGCTTGGAGGGCCGAAGTGCCTGTTCCTGTGCTGTAATTTTCTTTGTTCTTTGTTCACATCGTGTCTGTGTCAGCCATCAAGCACCTAACTATTCTAGTCCCATTTTCCAGCACTTGGCCTGTAGCCTTGTATGCTATGGCGTTTCAAGTGCTCATCTAAATACATCTTAAATGTTGTGAGGGTTCCTGCCTCTACCACCACTTCAGGCAATGTGTTCCAGATTCCAACCACCCTCTGGGTGAAAACATTTTTCCTCAACTCCCTTCTAAACCTCCTACCCCTTACCTTAAATCTATGCCCCCTTGTTATTGACCCCTCTGCTAAGGGAAAAAGTCTCTTCCTATCTAACCAATTAATGCCCCTCATAATTTTCTATACCTCAGTCATGTCCCCCCTCAGCCTTCTCTGTTCTAAGGAAAACAACCCTAGCCTTTTCATTCTCTCTTCATGGCTGAAATGCTCCAGCCAAGGCAACATCCTGGTGAATCTCCTCTGCACCCTCTCCAGTGCAATCACATCCTTCCTATAGTGTGTTGCCCAGAATTGCACACAGTACTCCAGCTGTGGCCTAACTAGCGTTTTATGCAGCTCCATCATAACCTCTCTGCTCTTATATTCTGTGCCTCGGCTAATAAAGGCAAGTATCCCATATGCCTTCCTAACCACCTTATCTGCCTGTGCTGCTGCCTTCAGTGATCTATGAGCAAGTACACCAAGGTCCCTCTGACTTTCTGTATTTCCTAGGGTCCTATCATCCATTGTATATTCCCTTGCCTTGTTAGTCGTCCCAAAATGCATCACCTCACACTTCTCAGGATCAAATTTCATTTGCCACTGTTCCGCCCATCTTACCAGCCCATCGATATGGTCCTGTAATCTTAAAGCTTTTTCCTCACTATTTACAACACCACCAATTTTCGTGTCATCTGCGAACTTACTTATCACACCTCCTACATTCACATCTAAATCATTAATGTACACTACGAACAGCAAGGGTCCCAGCACTGCTCCCTGTGATACACCACTGGTCACAGGCATCCAAAAACAACCCTCGACCACTCCCCTCTGTTTTCTGCCACTAAGCCAATTTTGGATCCAATTTGCTAAATTGCCCTGGATCCCATGGCCTTCTTGACCAATCTCCCATGCGGGGACCTTATCAAAAGCCTTACTGAAGTCCATGTAGACTATATCAACTGCTTTACCCTCATCTACACATCCAGTCACCTCCTTGAAAAATTCAATCAAGTTAGTTAGACATGATCTCCCCCTGACAAAGCCCTGCTGACTATCCCTGATTATTCCCTGCCTCTCCAAGTGGAGATTAATCCTGTCCCTCAGAATTTTTTCCAAAAGTTTCCCAACCACTGATGTTAGACTCACCGGCCTGTAATTACCCAGTCTATCCCTACTACCCTTCTTGAATAATGGTACCACATTCGCTTTCCTCCAGTCCTCTGGCACCTCTCCTGTGGCCAGAGAGGATCTGAAAATTTGTGTCAGAGCCCCTGCTATCGCCTCCCTTGCCTCACACAACAGCTTGGGATACATCTCTTCTGGACCTGGGGATTTATCCACTTTTAAAACTGCTAAAAAATCTAATACATCCTGCCTTTCAATGTTAATATGTTCAAGTATATCGCAATTCCCCTCCCTGATCTCTACACCTACATCGCCCTTCTCCATAGTGAACACAGATGAAAAGTAATCATTTAAAACCTCACCTATGTCCTCCGGCTCCACACACAGATTGCTACTTTGGTCCCTAATGGGCCCTACTCTTACCCTGGTTATCCTCTTGCCCTTAATATACTTATAAAACACCTTAGGATTTTCCTTTATATTGACTGCCAATGTTTTTTCATGTCCCCTCTTCGCTCTCCTAATTACTTTTTAAGTACCCCCTAAACTTTCTACACTCCTCGAATGCCTCTGCTGTTTTCAGTGCTCTGAATCTGCCATAAGCCTCCTTTATTTTCCTGATCCAATACTACATCCCTTTACATCCAGGGTTCCCATGTTGGCTATGAATCCTCACTATTTCCTCTTTGAATGACTCCCACTAGCCTGATGTAGACTTTCCTACAAGTAGCTACTCCCAGTCCACTTGGCCAGATCCTGTTTTATCAAATTGAAATCAGCCTTCCCCCAATTCAGTACCTTTATTTCTGGCCCGTCTTTTCCCTTTTCCATAACTACCTTAAATCTTAGAGTTATGGTCACTATCCCCGAAATGCTCCCCCACTGATACTTCTACCACTTGTCCAATTTCATTCCCTAGGATTAGGTCCAGTATTGCTTCTTCTCTTGTAGGACTTTCTATGTACTGGCTCAAAAAGCTCTCCTGTATGCATTTTAAGAATTCCTCCATCTTTTTGCCTTTTTCACTAAGACTATCTCAGTTGATATTAGGTAAGTTGAAATCCCCAACTATTATTACTCTATTATTTTTGCACCTCTCTGAGATTTGCCTACATATCTGTTCCTCTCTCTCTCCCTGACTGTTTGGAGGCCTGTAGTGCACTCCCAGCCAAGTGATTGCCCCCTTTTTGTTCTTAAGTTCTACCCATATGGCCTCATTTGAGGAACCTTCTAAGATATCATCCTTCCTTACTGCAGTAATTGACTCCTTGATCAACAGTGCAATACCACCTCCTCTTTTATCCCCTCCCCTATCACGCCTGAAGATTCTATACCCTGGAATATTGAGTTGCCAGTCCTGCCCCTCCCTCAGCCATGTCTCTGTGATAGCAATAATATCATAATCCCATGTGCTAATCAATGCCCTCAATTCATCTGCCTTATTAGTAAGACTCCTTGCATTAAAGTATATGCAATCCAGCCTTGCATTTTTCACTTGTGCCTTAATACGTCTATATTTGCTCTGCCTTCCAGACTGACTCAGTATCTCTTCTATATTTGGCTGTGCCTCACCCCCTACTGTACCTCCACTCCATATCCCATCCCCCTGCCAAATTAGTTTAAACCCCCGCAACAGTAGTAGCAAACCTCCCAGCAAGGACCTGGTCGTAACATGTTCTTTACCCTTCATAGACTCATCATTACAGGTTTACACATCTTTTTTGAAAATGCTTAATGAAAAAGGTGTATTCATTTTCAAAGTTGAAAAGATTTTTTTCATTGCTATTTAGACTACTGTTGTTAGTTGGTCACTAAAGATGGGTGTGCTATCTCTGTACAGGCATCCTTTCCAGACAAATTTCATTGTAATAGCATGATGCAAATGTATTTTGTAATTTTACTGATGATTGTGTTAGTTGATCTAGTGCCATCTGCTGTTGTTATGGGAAAGAACTCCCCAGGTTTCTTCTTGTTTCTGCTTTAGGTTTACATGATAATGGCCCATAATTTGCAGTCAGCATCGAAGCAATGGTGCTCGCCACTGACATCAAAGAAAGCTGCATTGAGAAATCTCACAGTCTCTATGGCGAGATCTTTACCTCTCTCAAAGTGCAATTAATCGTTGCATAGCTAAATGGGGATTCCCAGTGTCGAGCTACAGTGATGACATCAAGTTGTCTAGGCAGCACTTTAAAGAGGTCTCACAGATAGCAAAGAGAAAATAAAAAGCACGAAGAATTGATCCACCTTAAAAAAAATTTACATAGTGAAATAAAGATTGGGACATACAGATAGACAATGGGGCATAAGGTAGAAGCTGAAATATCATGAACAAACTTTAAAAAGAAACATTTTAATGATTTAATCTAATTATATAAAGAATCCATTGAATGTTTTCGGGATAGTATCGTAGAATGGCACATTCTGGAGCCAACCAAAGTGCAGGCTATACGAGACCTGGTATTGTACAATGAGGTAGGATTAATTCATGACCTCATAGTGAAGGCACCCCCAGGCAGCAGCGATCATGATATGATCGAACTTTACAATCAGTTTGAGGGAGAGAAGAGTGGGTCTAAGACTAGTATTTTAAACTTAAATAAGGGCAATTAAGAAGGTGTGTAAGCAGAGCTAGCAAAAGTGAACTGGCAAAGTAGGTTAAGGGATAGGTCAATAGAGATGCAGTGGAAGACATTTAAGGGGATATTTCATAAGATACAGAATAGATACATTCCAACGAGAAAAAATTCCAAGGGGAGGACCCACCATCTGTGGCGAACCAAAAAAGTTAAAGATAGTATCAAACTTAAAGAAAAAGCATATGATTGCACAAAGATCGATGGCAGGTCAGAAGATTGGACAGTATATAAAAAGCAGCATAGAATGACTAAACGATTAATAAGGAGGGAACAATTTGAGTATGAGAGAAAGCTGGCTAGAAATATAAAAGCAGATAGTAAGAGGCTCGATAAATATTTGAAAAAGAAGAACGAAGTTAACAAAGTGAGCATTGGTCCTATAGAAAGTGAGTCTAGGGAATTAATAATGGAAAATAGGGAGCTGGCAGATGAATTGAACAGGTATTTTGCATTGGTCTTCACCGTAGAGGATGCAAGTAACATCCCAGAAATAGTTGTAAATCAAGAAATGGAAGGGAGTTAAGAACTCAAGAAAATTGCAATCGCCAGGGAAGTAGTACTGAGCAAATTGTTGGAGTTGCGGGCTGACAAGTCCCCAGGTCCTGATGGACTTCATCCTAGGGTCTTAAAAGAAGTGGCTAGTGAGATAGTTGATGAGTTGGTTTTAATTTTCCAAAATTCCCTAGATTCAGGGATGGTTCCATTAGATTTGAAAGTAGCCAATGTAACTCCTTTATTCAAAAAGGGAGGGAGTCAGAAAGCAGGAAACTACAGGCCCGTTAGCTTAATATCTGACAAAATGTTAGAAGCTATTATTAAAGATGTTATAGCAGGGCACTTAGAAAAATTCAAGGTAATCAGGGAGACGCAACATGGTTTTGTGAAAGAGAAATCAGGTTTATAACCACTTTGTTGGAGTTCTTTGAAGAAGTAACATGTGCTGTGGATAAAGGGGAACGGATGGATGTACGGTACCTGGATTTCCAGAAGGTATTTAATAAGGTGCCACATCAAAGATTATTGCGGAAAATAAAAGCTCATGGTTTAGGGGGTAACATAATGGCATGGATAGAAGATTGGCTAGCTAACAGGAAACAGAGAGTAGGCATAAATGGGTAATTTTCTGGTTGGCAAGATATAATGAGTGGTGTGCCACAGGGATCTGTGCTGGGGTCTCAACTTTTTACAATTTATATAAATGACTTGGATGAAGGGACCGAAGGTATTGTTGCTAAATTTGCTGATGACACAAAGATAGGTAGGAAAGTAAGTTGTGAAGAGGATATAAGGAAGCTACAAAGGAATATAGACAGGTTAAGTGAGTGGGCAAAGATCTGGCAAATGGAATTTAATGTGGGAAAATGTGAAATTGTCCATTTTGGCAGGAAGAATAAAAAAGAAGTATATTACCCAAATGGTGTGAGATTGCAGAGGGATCTGAGTGTCCTAGTGCATGAATCGCAAAAGGTTAGTATGCAGGCACAGCAAGTAATTAGGAAAGCTAATAGAATGTTATTATTTATTTGCAAGGGGAATTGAATACAAAAGTAGGCAGGTTATGCTTCAGTTATACAGGGCATTGGTGAGATCACATCTGGAGTACTGTGTACAGTATTGGTCACCTTATTTAAGGAAGGATGTAAATGCGTTGGAAGCAGTTTAGATAAGGTTTACTAGACTAATACCTGAAATGGGTGGGTTGTCTTACAAGGAAATGTTGGACAGACTGGGCTTGTATTGGCTGGAGTTTAGAAGAGTAAGAGGCGACTTGACTGAAACATGTAAGATTTTGAGGGGGACTTGACAGGGTGGATGTGGAAAGGATGTTTCCTCTTGTGGGATAATCTAGAATTAAGGTCACTGTTTAAAAATAAGGGGTCACCCATTTAAGACAGAGAGGAGGAGAAATGTTTTCTCTCAGAGGGTCATGAGTCTTTAGAACTCTTCTCAAAAGGCAGTGGAAGCAGAGACTTTGAATATTTTTAAGGCAGAGGTAGATAGATTCTTGATAAGCAAGGGGAAAAAGATTATTGGGGGTAGGTGGGAATGTGGTGTTGAGGTTACAATCAGATCAGCCATGATCTTGTTGAATGGTGGAGCAGCCTCGAGGGGTTGAGTGGCCTACTCCTGCTTCTAATTCGTATGTTCCTATGTTCATATTAATTAATCAGAATGAAGAAATTTAATGACTCCATTTTTTTCAGGACCAGATCAATTGTTCTGTAGTAATTATTGCTATTAAAAATGCAAGTTACATCTCATTGAATAAGGCTTAACCTTTTGGGCTTCTAACAGTGATATGGGAGTGAAAGGGGAGGTTTTCACCAGAGCAATTGATTTCACTGACTGATGGCTCTGGGGCATGGGGGACTGTGGAGAGCAGTGAATGACAGACTGCAACTTCAGGATTTCTGCATTAATCTCTGCTTACGCTAAATGCTGAAGTTGCAGTCAGATTCAGAGAGGTAATGATGGGGAACGGTGACAGTTTGACATCAAAAGCCCCACAAATTCTGGGCCAATATATTTCCTCAACACACATACTGTAATAGGAAACTGAGGAAAACATGGAGAGGGTGGATCCAAAAACCAACAGCATAAGAGGATAAATATTCACACACTGGTGTGGTTTGCTAAGTCTGCCAATCAATCCTGTGTCTTGCACTATTCATATGGCACACAATTCCAAATTTTTTAAATTTATGTGGGTGTGGAGTGTTTTTTATCCAAACAGGCACACAACATTAATGCCCCACAAGTAATGCAAATACATGCAAATTTCAATCAGCTGTAATTTCCTTTACTTCTCAAAAGGAAAAACATTGCAGATGCTGAAATTCTGAAATATAAACAGAAAATGCTGGAATTACTCAACAGTGCAAGCAGCATCGGTGGAGAGAGAGTAAACATTGTTAATGTTTCAGGTCGATGACCTTTCATCAGAACTGGAAAAGGTTAGAAATGTAATAGGCTTTGAGCAAGTGAAAGGGGGGAGGGGGGAAAGAAGAACAAAAGGGAAGTTTTGATAGGGCAGAGGGCAAGAGAGATTAAATGACAAAGATGTCATGGAATAGAAGGCAAAGGGAGTAGTAATAGCCATAGTAAAAGACAAATCATTTGTCCTGAGAAAGAGTTATTGGTAGAAGGGCAATTAGGGATGGGCAATAAATGCTGGCCCAGCCAGCGACGCCCACATCCCAGGAATGAATTTAAAAAATGAACAGCTCTGTCTGAAAGCAAAAATATGAAAAACAAGTTTAAGACTGGTACATGACAAAAACAAAACAATCAAAATTGCAGACATGGTCTAAAGTTGTTGAATTCAATGCCAAGTCCAAAGGGCTTCCTAATTGGAAGATAAGGTGCTGTTCCTTGAGCTTGCGTTGAACTTCACTGGAACACTGCAGCAAGCCAAGGACAGAAAGTGCTGCAAATATTCAGCAGCTGTGAAGAGAGAAACAGAGTTAGCATTTCAGATCAGTGAACCTTCATCAGAACTGGTGAAGGTTAGAAATGTAGCAGTCTTTGAAAAAGTGAAAGGGGGAAGGGAAGAAAGAAGAAACCAAAGGGAAGGTCTGTGATACGACGAAGGGTGGGAGAGATTAAATTACAAAGATGTCATGGAATAAAAGGCAAATGGAGTGCTAAATAGTTGTAAAAGACAAAGCATTTGTCCAGAGAGAGTGCTAATGGCAGAATAACGAACAGCTCTGTCCGAAAACATAAACATGAAAAACAAGTTTAAGACGAGCACATGGTTAAAAACTAATAGAATAAAATATATATTACATCTTTTAAAAATAAATAAATAAATAATAGGGCTCATAGTCTGGAATTATTGAACTCAATATTGAGTCCAGAAGGTTGTAGAGTGTCTTATTGGAAGTTGAGGTGATGTTCCTCGAGCTTTCGTTAATGTTCACTGGAACACTGCAACAGGCCAAGGACAGAAATGTGGGTGTGAGAGCAGGGTGGAGAATTAAAAGTGGCAAGCAACCGGAAGCTCGGGGTCATGCTTGCAGATGGAGTGAAGGTTTCTGAAAAGCAGTCATCCAATCATCGTTTTGTCTCCCCAATGTAGAGGGGACTGCACTGTGAACAGCGAATACAGTACATTAAATTGAAAGAAGTAGAAGTAAATCACTGCTTCACCTGGAAGGATTGTTTGGGACCTTGGATGGTGAGGAGCGAGGAGGTAAAAGGGCAGCTGTTACACCTCATGTGATTGCAAGGGAGGGTACCTTGGGAAGGGAACAAAGTGTTAGGCGTGATGGAGGAGTGGACCAGGGTGTCGCAGAGGGAATGGTCCCTTCAGAATGCTGACAGAGGCGGGGAAGGGACAATGTGTTTGGTGGTGGCATCACGCTGGAGGTGGCGGAAATGGCGGAGGATGATCCTTTGGATGTGGAGGCTGATGGGATGGAAAGTGAGGACAAGAGGAAGCCTGTCACGGTTCTGGGAGGGAAGCAGGAGCAGAAGTGCGGGAAAAGAGTGGACATGGTCAAGGGCTCTGTCAATGACAGTTGGGAGTGAATCCTTGGTTGAGGAAAAAGACATATGGAAGGTTGCATTATCAGAACAGATATGTCAGTGACGGAGAAACTGGGAGAATGGGATGGAGTCCTTACAGGAACCAGGGTGTGGGGAAGTGTAATTGAGGTAGCTGTGGGAGTCAGTGGGCTTTTGATACATATTAGTGGACAGCCTATCCCCAAAGATGGAGGCAGAGAAGTCGAGGAAGCGAAGGGAAGTGTCAGAGATGGACCATGTGAAAGTGAGAGAAAGGTGGAAATTGGAAGCAAAGTTGAAGTTTAATTGCTGGTTTGAATTTTGAAGATTGAATGCAGGTCTGGCAGCCTGTTAAAAATGACGGCAGCACCTGCCACGAACATCAGCTGACACCACAGTCTCCACCTCTGCCACCAACCACGTAATTGGTCAGCCCCTGCACATCATTGCCCTTAATTGGCTGGCCACTGCTGGATCGCATGCAGCCAGCTGCTCTTGGTCCTGACATGGTGCACACCCACTTCCGGTCTCAACTGCGAGACCGACATCTGCCAAACAAAATCCAGCTCTAGGTCTGTTATCTCCACCAGATCTTCAACCCTCTAAGGTATCTGCACTCCTCTAATTCTGATCTCTTAGGCATTACCAATTTTAACCATTCCACCATTAGTGGCTGTGTCTTCAGTTGCCAAAGCCCTAAGCACAGGAATTTCCTCACTGAACCTCTCTCTCCTCCTTTAAAACACTCCTTAAAACCTACCTCTCTGATCAAGCTTTTGGTCATCTGCCCTAATATCTCTTTATGTGCCTTGGGGTCAGATTTTGGCTGATAACACTCCTGTGAAGTGTCTTGGGACATTTTACTCCATTAAAGGCCCTATATAAATACAAGTTGTTGTTGTTATATTTCAGATTTCCAGAATCCGCAGTAAATTTTCCTTCAGGATGGGGTAACCCTTGTCACCTAAAAGCAATCCTTTAAACCGGGGCTGGTGGTGGGTGGGTGGGTGGGGGGAGCTCATTGGAACAATGGCGGCACAAAGGACTGATACCGAATTAAAGATGTGTGGCTGCTACCGGCATGATGTGCTGCCTGTGGTTGCTACTCAAATTAGAAATATTTTTCACTGAGTTCAACAGCTGTTGGAAATTTAAGTAATCTGTAGCGAGATGTCTGGCACTCATGTTGTTGTCTTTTTCACAAATTATTTGCCTGCAGATATGCATGCACAAAGCTTTGCATGTTCCCCATTGAGAAACTTGGAAACTTTACCAATAGAAAGGGATTCCACTCCCTCATCATGGGAACAGACAGGAGAGAGATCTTCTCAGTCCAGGAGTAAACAGACTTTCTGCAGGCTCTCAGTTCAAAAATCAATTCTGCTGCATGAGGTCAACCAAGGGCATCCAACTAACTGGAGCCTTCCAAAACAGCAACTTCAATTTAGCTTTCGAAACTGATTCATGTCATGATATTGCTGCTTTGCATGTTATCAGCATCTGATAAGTGAAAGTGCACTAACCTCTTTACCAAAATGGCACACTGTGCAACTCTCATCGGAATTACGCACACACATCTTGGAGGACACTTTCGGAACTTAGATGACCACGTTGCGTCTGAAAAGCGGGCGCTACATAGCCCATTTTAAGCTCCATGATCTAGTATGTTCACTGTTCTGCAGTTGATGCACAAATATTTCGGACAAAATGATTGCTGTGTTTACCCACATAACAAATAATTAAATGTTTGTCAAGTAAGTGCTTTGAGACATTCTGAGAGATAGACTTAAACAATATACAGACACAATCTTTGTTTCTGTTTCCATACTGAGAATAAATTCCCAATTAAAACTGATACCAAGAAACAAAATTTGAATTCATTCTTTTATTTAAAAAGGCAGTCTTCATACCTGTTGCGCACCGAGAATAAAATGGGGAATGCTGCAGTAATCTCCCTCACTCAGGAATTAACCAGTTTCCTTAGTCCTGGCTATTCAATCCCTCCCCATTACACACATTCTACTTCACAACACTTTCAGTTTCAGTTTTCTGAATGTTTTTCAACCTTCTGCCATGACCTTCTTTAAGAAAACAGGTGACCAGAAAATACTATTAGCAAAACTTAGACATGAGTGTTTATCACCTTCATACAAGATGTCTTTTGTCTCCTATTTTGGTGGAGGTATAGATCCTTTTAAAATGGGATGTGTAAATGTCTCTAAATAACTGCAATAAAATTCTAAATAATAATTCCTAGACTCGGCGCACAGTAATTTCTACATTAGGTATTTTTACTGTCAATTGGTCAAGTTCATTGAATCAGTCTTTTGAGTGGCAGTTGCATTATCATTTACACAAAGTTGAACCTGAACATGGTCAGAAAGAAGCCCGCTGCATTATTGCTAGTGTCAATGCGCTGCTATGAGCCGCCAGCTTTAGTGCCACACCACGCCATTGTCCCACAAGATTAATTGCTGGCTTTGTAATGCAATGGTTCACAATTCGATAACAGTCTGTTTTTGCATAAGCATCAGTTTTGTTTTATAAAACTCTTGTTCATTAACTGGTTTAATTAAAATCATAAAAGTAGATACAAAATTACAAAGGGTGGATTAATTGTGTGAATGTTCCTGTGTCTTTGAAATTTCACTTTCCATCCAATTGTGCCCGCCTTACCTTCACATTTATTTCGCCTCTGGATCGACGATCTTTTACTTAAAGCCGCAGTACTTCAGTTCAATTTCATATCCAGCTGATTTCATATCTTTTAACAGCAAGCAACAGTACTGGGCTGACTGAGCAGAGAGGATTTGCTGCAACAATTTAAGTTCAGCTAGTAACTAGTGTAGGGAAGTATCAATGAAAATCAATTTCACAAATTTTCACAGCATGGCATCCCAGTGAACAGCTAACATCACAAATAAAAACAAGAAATGCTGGAATCACTCAGCAGGTCTGGCAGCATCTGTGGAAAGAGAAGCAGAGTTAACGTTTTGGGTCAGTGACCCTTCTTCGGATCACATCGGTCACTGACCCGAAACGTTAACTCTGCTTCTCTTTCCACAGATGCTGCCAGACCTGCTGAGTGATTCCAGCATTTCTTGTTTTTATTTCAGATTTCCAGCATCCGCAGTATTTTGCTTTTAAGCTAACATCACAAAGTAGTTTGGACCGATTTTGTCATTGGTGAGTTCTCTGGTTACCCTTGTTGTGAGGACATTTATCATGTCACAGTGCTGGCATTAATATAAACTCTCATATGGAGATGTATGGTAGAATTCAAACTTGCATTTTCATAGGTACCAAGTCACAAAGGCAACAGATGCATCAACTGATTTTCTTAGTCAATTTATCCAGTGAGTAGCTGAGTAGACACAGACCACAAAAGTCCTCAATTTATGCTAAGTGAGCTAACCTTTATACATCACTGAATGATACACGTGAATCCCTCCTATACCGTGTTGGTCAGGACTGCTTGTTGGACAAATATCTTCGAATCATAGATTGGTTACAGCACAGAAGGAGGCCATTCAGCCCATCGCATCCATGCCAATCCCACTTCCCCACCATTTCCCCATAACCTTGTAAATCTTTTCTCTTCAAATAATTATTATTTCGAAGCCCACCACACCTGCCTCCACCACACTCTCAGGCAAAGCATTCCAGATCCGTACCACTCACTGCGTAAAAAATAATTTCCTCATGTTGCCTCTGGTTCTTTGCCAAACAAGTAAGATCAGTGTCCTCTGGTTCTGGCTCCTTCTGCCAATGGGAGCAGTTCCAGACCCCTCATGATTTTGAATACCTTTATCAAATCTCCTCTCAACCTTCTCATCCCTTGGGAGAACAGCCCCAGCTTTGCCAATTTACCCACGTAACTGAAATCTCTCATCCCTGGAACCATTCTCATAAATCTTTTCTTCACCCTCTCCAATGCCTTCACATTGTTTCCACAATGTGATGCCCTGAATTGGACATAATATTCCAGTTGAGGCCAAAACAATGTTTTATAAAGATTCACCATAAGGTCCTTGCTTTTGTACTTAATGCCTCTATTTATAAAGCCCAGGATCCCAAATGCCTTATTAACTGCTTTCTTAACCTGTCTTGCCACTTTCAATGATTTGTGCACATATACCCCCAGGTCCCTCTGCTCCTGCACCCCCTTTAGAATTGTATCCTTTACTTTAGATTGCCTTTCTGCGTTGTTCCTCCCAAAATGTATCACTTCACTCTTCTATGTCCTCTTGAAGTCTAATCACTATCTTCCTCACATGTCACAATACTTCTAAGTGTGGTGTCATTTGCAAATTTTGAAATTGCACACCCAAGTCTAAGTCATTAATGTAGATCAAGAAAAGCAGTGCTGCTAATACAGACCCCTGAGGACCCCACTATTTAGTCCAGACTTCATTCCGAAAAACAACTGTTCACTGTTACTCTGTTTCCCATTACTCAGCCAAAATTGCATCCATGCTCCCAGTATCCCTTTTAGTCCTTGGGCTTCAACTTTGCTCACAAGCTTAATATGTGGCACTTTATCAAAGGCCTTTTGGAAGTCCATGTACACCACATCAACTGCATTATTCTCATCAACCCTCTCTGTTACCTCATGAAAGAACTCAACCAATTAGTTAAACACTATTTACCCTCAACACATCTGTGCTGCTTTCCTTGATTAATGCACATTTGTCCAAGTGACTGTTACTTTGGTCCTGGATTATCATTTCTAAATGATCTCCCACTATCAAGGTTAAACTCACTGGCCTGTAGTTGCTTGGTTTAACCTGACATTCTTTTTTGAACAAGGGTGTAACATTTGGAATTCTCCAGTCCTCTGGCACCACCCCTGTATCTAAGGAGGATTGGAGGACTATGACCAGTGCCTCTGCAATTTCTACCTTTACTTCCCTCAGTATCCTCAGATACATCTGATCCAGTCCTGGTGACTTATCAACTTTAAGTACGACCAGCCTTTCTAATACCTCCTCTTTATCAATTTTTAGCCCATCCAGTGTCTCAACTACCTCTTCTTTCACTACGACTTTGGCGGCATCTTGTTCCTTAGTAAAGACAGATGTAAAGTCTCATTTAGTACCTCAGCCATGCCCTTTGCCTCCATGAGTAGAGTTCCTTTTCAGTCCCTAACTGGTCCCACTCCTCCTTTTACCACCCTATTACTATTTATATGTCTATAGAAGACTTTTGGATTCCCTTTTATTTTGGCTGCCGGTCTCTTCTCATACTCTGCTCTTAGTGTTTTTTTACTTTCCCTCTGAACTTTCGATGTTCATTCTATTTCTGACTTGTATTATCAGCCTGACATCTGTCATACAAACCCTTTTACTGTTTCATTTTACTCTATATTTCTTTCATCGTCCAGTGAGCTCTGGCTTTGTTTGTCCTACCTTTCCCCCTTGTGGTAATACACCTCAACTGTACCCAACCTATCTCCTCTCGAAATGCAGCTTATTGTTCAATTACAGGTTTGCTTGCCAATCTTTGATTCCAATTTACTTGGGCGAGATCTGTTTTTACTCCAATGAAGTTGGGCCGATCCCAATTAATTATTTTTTACTCTGGATTGCTTCTTATTCTTTTCTGTAGCTAGTCTAAACCTTACAGTACTCTGATTACTGCCCCTAAATGTTCTGTGAATGACACTTGATCCACCTGACCCACCTAATTCCCCAGAACCAAATGCAGTAATGCCTCCTTCCTGATTAGACTGGAAATATGCTGATGTAGAAAATTCTCCTCAACAGATTTTGAAAACTCTTCTCCTTCTCTGCCACTTACACTATAGATATCTCAGTCTATATTAGCATAATTAAAGTCCCCCATTAGTACTACTCTACAGTTTTGCACCTGTCTGTAATTCTCTTGCAAATTTGTTCCTCTATATCTTTCCCACTAGTTGATGGCCTATAGAATACATAAAGTAGTGTAATGATACCTCTGTTGTTTCTTAGCTCCAACCAAATAGATTTCGTCCTTGACCCCTTGAGGACATCCTCTCTCTCCAGCACTTTAATATGATCCTTAATCAATACTGCTACCCCTCCTCCTTCCTTTTCTTCCCTATCTTTCCTGAGCACCTTGTAACCAGCAATATTTAGGACCCAGTCCTGCCCTTTTTTGAGCCACATCTCTGTTATCGCTACAACATCATATTCCCATGTGGCTATCTGTGTCTGTAGCTCATTAACAGTATTTATCACATTTCATGCATTCACATATATGCATGGTAAACTGAATTTAGACCTTATTGCATTCCCTCTTACTTTGATCATAGAAATTATAAAATCATAGAATGGTTACAGCACAGAATGAGGCCATTTGGCCCATCATATCTATGCCAGCTCTCTGCAAGTTCAACTCACTTAGTCCCACACCCCCACCTTTACCTTGTATCCATCTCTTCAGTTAATTATCCCATTCTCTTTTGAAAGCCACAATTGCATCTGCCTCCACCATACTCTCAGGCAGTGCATTCCAGATCCTAACCACTCACTGCATCAGAAAGTTTTGCTTCATGCTTCTTTTGCCAATCACCTTAAATCAGTGTCATCTAGTTCTTGATCCTTCCGCCAATGGGAACAGATTTTTCCTATCTACTCTGTCTAGACCCCTCATGATTTTGAACACCTCTATCAAATATCCTCTTAACCTTCTCTTCTCCATACAGAACAGCCCCAGCTTCTCCAGCCTATCCATGTTCCTCATCTTTTATGCACCTTCTCTAATGCCTTCACATCCTTCCTAAAGAATGGTGCCCAGACTAAACATAATATTCCAGTTGAGGTCGAACCAGCGTTTTATAAAGATTTATCATAACTTCCTTGCTATTGTACTCTCTGCCCCTACTTATAAAGCCCATGAGCTCGTATGATTTATTAACTGCTTTCTCAACCTGTCCTGCCTCTTTCAATGATTTGTGCACATATACCCCCAGGTCACTCAGCTCCTGTATCCCCTTTAGAATTTTACCCTTTATTTTATATTGCCTCTCCTTGTTCTTCTTACCAAAATAAATAATTTCACACTACACTGCATTAAATTTCATCTGATACGTGTCCACCCATTCCAGCAGCCTGTCTATATCCTTTGCAGTTTAACACTACTCTCCTCACAGTTCAAAATACTTTCAAGTTCTGTGTCATCCACAAATTTTGAAATTGTGTCCTGCACATCCAAGTCTAAGTCATTAATCTATATCAAGAAAAGCAGGCATCCCAACATCAAACCCTGAGAAACCCCTCTATAAATATTCCTCCAGTCTGAAAACAGAAATCACCATTAATCTCTGTTTCCTGTAACTCAGCCACTTTCGTATCCATGCTGCTACTGACCCTTTTATTCCACGAGCTTTAACTTTGCTCACAAGCCTGTTATGAGACATCTTATCAAAGCCTTTTGGAAGTCCATGTACACCACATCAACTGCATTACCCTCATCCACCCTCTCTGTTACCTCATCAAAAAATTCAAACAAGTTTGTTAAACACAATTTGCCCTGAACAAACCTGTGCTGCTTTCCTTAATTAATTCATATTTGTCCAAGTGACTGCTAATTTTGTCCCGGGTTATTATTTCTAAAAGCATCCCCACCAGTAAGGTTAAACTCACTGGCTGTAGTTGCTGGGCTTATCCGTACACCCTTTTTTGAACAAGAGTGTAACATTTGCAATTCTCCATTCCTCTGGCACCACCTCTGTATCGAAGGAGGATTGGAAAATTATGGCCACTGCCTCCAGAATTTCCACCCTGACTTCCCTCAGTATTCTTGGATACATCTCATCTGGTCCTGTGACTTATCAGGCTGAATTTTGTAGGCACACCTCACATTGCAGCAGTGCACATTGAACTCGGCGGCCTTCAGACCCGGAAGCGCCGCCGCTGAGCCTCCCTGGTGCTAGGGTCAAGGATGTCTCGGAGCAGCTGCAGGACATTCTGAAAGGGGAGGGTGAGCAGCCAGAGGTTGTGGTCCATATTGGTACTAACGACATTGGCAGGAAGAGAGATGAGGTCCTACAAAGTGAATATAGGGAGTTAGGCAGAAGGTTAAAAAGCAGGACCTCTAGGGTTGTAATCTCAGGATTACTCCCTGTGCCATGTGCTAGTGAGGGTAGGAATAGGAGGATTAGGAAAATGAATGCATGGCTGAAGAGCTGGTGTAGGCGGGAGGGCTTCAGCTACTTGCATCATTGGGATCTCTTCTGGTGCAGAGGTGACCTATACAAGAAGGACGGGTTGCATCTAAACTGGAGGGGGACCAATATCCTTGCGGGGAGGTTTGTTGGTACTCCTCGGGAGGGTTTAAATTAGTCTTGCAGGGGGGTGGGACCCAAAGTAGTAGTCTCTCAGATGAGATAGTTGAGGCAAATGTAGAGGTTAAAGCGAGCAAGTCCAGTAGGCAGGCCGTGCAGGGGCAGGACAGGGAGTGTGGAAGGTAGGGAAAACTGCATTTACTTTAATGCAAGAAGCCTTTCAAGTAAGGCAGATGAACTCAGAGCACGGATCAGTACATGGGATTGTGATATTATAGCTATTACGGAAACGTGGTTGAGGGATGGGCAGGACTGGCAGCTCAATGTTCGGGGGTACCGATCCTTCCGGCGTGACAGAGGTGGAGGTAAGAGAGGAGGGGGAGTTGCACTATTGATTAGGGAGGACATGACGGCAGTACTTAGAGAGGATATCCCGGGGGGAATGTCCAGCGAGGCCATATGGGTAGAACTTAGAAATAAGAAAGGGGTGATCACTTTGATGGGATTATACTATAGGACCCCCAATAGTCAGAGGGAAGTGGAGGAGCATATATACAGGGAAATCACAGATAGGTGTAGGAATTATAGGGTTGTAATAGTAGGTGATTTTAACTTCCCTAATATTGACTGGGACTGCCTTAGTGCTAAGGGATCAGTTTTCTGAAGCAGTATGTGGATGGCCCTACTAGAGAAGGGGCTACACTCGACCTCCTCTTAGGAAATGAGGATGGGCAGGTGGTTGATGTGTCAATGGGGGAGCACTTTGGGACCAGTGACAATAACTCTATTAGCTTCAAGATAGTTATGGAAAAGGATAGGACTGGTCCTCAGATTGAAGTCCTAAATTGGGGGAAGGCTAATTTCGATGGCATCAGACAAGAACTCTCAAAAGTTGAATGGGAGAGGCTGTTTCCAGGTGAAGGGACATCTGGCAAGTGGGAGGCTTTTAAAAGTGAGATAGGAAGAGTTCAGGGCCGGAATGTTCCTGTTAGATGGAAGGGCAAGGCTGGCAAGTTTAGCAAACCTTGGTTGACGAGGGATATTGAGGGTCTGGTCAGGACAAAGAAGAAAGCATAAGTCAGGTTTAGGCAGCTGGGACCGAGCGAGTCCCTCGATCAGTATAGGGGATGTAGAACTACACTTAATAAGGAAATTAGGAGGGCGAAAAGGGGCCATGAGATTTCCCTGGCAGATAAGATAAAGGAGAATCCTAAAAGATTCTATAAGTATATTAAGAGTAAAAGGGTAGCTAGGGAGAGAGTATGTCCCCTTAAGGATCACTGTGGCAATCTATGTGTGGAGCCACGGGAAATGGGTGCGGTCTAAAATGAATATTTCTCATCCGTATTTACCGTGAAGTTCATGGAAGCTAGTGAGTTCAAGGGAGGGAACACCGATATCCTGGAGCATATCAACATTACAAAGGAGGAGGTGTTGGAGGTTTTGAAGCGCATTAAGGTGGATAAATCCCCAGGGCCTGACCAGGTGTATCCTAGGAAGCTATGGGAAGCAAGGGAGGAGATTGCTGGGGCCCAGGCAGAGATTTTTGTATCATCGTTAGCCACGGGTAAGGTACCGGAAGACAGGAGGTTAGCTAATGTTGTGCCTTTATTTAAGAAGGGCAGCAGGGATAAGCCAGGGAACTACAGACCGGTGAGCCTTACATTAGTGGTGGGAAAGTTATTGGAAGGGATTCTGAGAGACAGGATTTATATGCATTTGGAAAGGCATGGTCTGATTAAGGATAGTCAGCATGGCTTTGTGCGTGGGAAATCATGTCTCACGAATTTGATTGAGTTTTTCGAGGAGGCAACCAAGAGGATTGACGAGGGCAGGGCGATGGACGTTGTCTACATGGACTTTAGCAAGGCCTTTGACAAGGTCCCGCATGGTAGGCTGGTCCAGAAGGTTCATACACATGGGATCCAAGGTGAGCTAGCAAATTGGATACAAAATTGGCTTGGTGATAGGAGGCAGAGGGTGGTAGTGGAGGGTTGTTTTTCAGATTGGAGGCCGGTGACCAGTGGTGTGCCGCAGGGATCGGTGCTGGGCCCTCTGTTGTTTGTCATATATATTAATGACTTGGATGTGAATGTAAGGGGCATGATTAGTAAGTTTGCAGATGACACCAAAATTGGTGGTATAGTGGACAGTGAAGAAGGTTGTCTAAGGTTACAACAGTTATGTAGATCAACTGGGAAAGTGGGCAAGGGATTGGCAAATGGAATTTAATGCAGACAAGTGTGAAGTGATGCATTTTGGGAAGTTAAACCAGAGCAGGACATATATAGTGAATGGCAGGGCCCTGGGGAGTGTTGTTGAGCAGAGAGACCTTGGGGTGCTAATACATAGCTCCCTGAAAGTGGCAACACAGGTGGACAGTGTGGTGAAGAAGGCGTATGGCATGCTTGCCTTCATAGGCCGAGGCATTGAGTACAAGAGTTGGGATGTCATGTTACAGTTGTACATAAAGTTGGTTAGGCTGCATTTGGAGTACTGTGTGCAGTTCTGGTCGCCGCACGACAGGAAAGATGTGATTAAGCTAGAGACGGTGCAGAAAAGATTTGCAAGGATGTTGGCTGGTTTGGAGGGCTTGAGTTATAAAGAGAGATTGGATAGGCTGGGTCTGCTTTCCCTGGAACGAAGGAGGCTGAGAGGGGACATGATAGAGGTATATAAAATTATGAGAGGCATAGATAGGGTAGATAGCCAGAGTCTGTTTCCCATGGTAGGGGTAACTAAAACTAGAGGGCATAGATGTAAGGTGAGAGGGAGGAGGTTTAAAGGGGATCAAAGGGGTAAATTTTTCACACAAAGAATAGTGGGTATCTGGAATGAGCTGCCTGAGGAGGTGGTGGAGGCAGGAACAGTAGCGACGTTTAAGAGGCATCTGGACAGGTACTTGAATGAGCAAGGCGTAGAGGGATATGGAATTAATGCAGGCAGGTGGGATTAATATAGATAGGCATTATGGTCGCATGGACGCGGCGGGCCGAAGGGCCTGTTTCTATGCTGTACGACTCTATGACTCTATGATAAAGGCATTAAAACTTTATATTATTATTAATCAAAACAATAAATGTGCATTTTTGTGAAGAAGCTTTAAATGAGAAGATTTATTTATTGATTTACTTTCTTGTCACTATATTTGGCACTGATTTAGTGAGATACCTGGCATTTTATTGCTTGCACAAGTAGTCAATGTTTGCTGGCACACTTGTTGTAGCAATGTGGAGTATTCCAGATTGATGTCCATCTGTCAGGAGTGATCTTTATTACTCTCTCTCTACCTGTCTCTCTCTCTCTGTATCTCTCTGCCTCCCCTCTTTCCCCCTGCCCCTCTCTCTGGGACCCATTTCTCTCTCTGACCCTCTCTTTCTCTGCATCCTCTTTCTCTTTCCCCTTTCTCTCTCCCCTTTCTATCTCACCACTCTCTCTCTGCCGCCCTCTCTCTCTCTCTGTCCCTCTCTCTCATTTCCCCCCTCTCTGTCTCCTCTGCTCCCCCTTCTCTCTCTCTCTCTCTCTCTCTGTCTCTGACAGTTGCAGGGAGTGGGACTGCTCAGCACAGCAGCTATGTGGTTGTTAAGTACTTTTTTTAAGCACAAGTTAGTTTTACAACTGACAGGTGCTTGGATCGGGAATAGAGGTTTTCTGAACTTCAGAAAGATTCAGGGATTTCCGCCGGCCTTTTAAAAAAAAAGTCAGAGCCTGCTGGAAATCCCCAAATTTGTCTGAAGTTCAGAAACTGCTGTTGCCGCTCCGAGCACCTGTCAGCTGCGAAACCGACTTGAGATTTTTTTTTTAAAAGCAGGTCTAAATGAAGAAGCCAATCAGAAATTTCTCATCTCTGATATGCATCCATGGGTCGGATGGAAACCTTTGGCGGGCCGGATCCTGGCCCACAGGCCGTATGTTGGAGACCCGTGATCAAGAGATATTCCTGAATTGAGTGGGTTTCTTCTGAGACAACGAAGGTGTGAAGTAGCCACATCATAACAGAATAGTACCCATCCAGACATCAATAGATAGCCATCGATTCCACATCCTGGTCCATTGTGTGGTCAGACCAGGGGATAAGACCACATGTCAACTAACAGAATCGCTAATGTGATGGATTTTGACCTTAAAAAGTAGCCACCTGAAAAGAGAGGAGAGATCCAGCCAACATCACAGAAAGCAGTCCAGCCAAATGCTGTGAGATCGAACCAGCGCAAAGAAGGCCTGCTGCTAATTCCACACTTCACCTTGCTGTAGCAGAGAATTGAAAGTGACCACCACCTCCAGTCTGAACCGTCATAAATTTACAACACCTCAACAAGTTTAAGACTACAAACACACTGGCCTGCACCTTTAAAAGAGACTGTCATCCTTCGAAGATTCAACAGGTTTACAGTGAACCACGAATACCTACCTCACTTTAAACCACTTACCCTTTTCCTCTCTATCTATCTATTCTTGTGTATGTGTATGTGAATGTGTTTGTGAGTGAGGTTGCGACCATTTCAGGAATTGTGTAAAAACAAATAGCAATTTTTTTAGTCCACAAGAAAATCTGTCATTTGTCTACTTATTTGGCCCTAAAAAAACACTCAGGGACTAACTCAACATTTTAACAAGACACAATTGCAGTCAGTTGGGAGGTGAACAGTAGGAACCACCCACACCCCTTTCCACCTGTCTATAACAGTACCTTGACTCTACCTGAACTATCTCTTCTTTAAAGGCAGCCCATTGTTCCATTAGAGTTTTGCTTGTCAATTCTCAATTCCAACATTTCTGGGCCAGATCTGATCTCAGCCCATTGAAGTTGACCCTTAGCTGGGAGTGTTTGTGCATGACTTTTCGTCAGTGGCAGGACAAGTAAACAAAGCAATTAATAAAGCATATGGGATTCTGATCTTTATAAATAGAGGTATAGGGAATAATTTTAACTAATGGACCCACTCACAGTGGGGAGAGACCGACAGCCAGTCAGGAACCTGAAACTTAGACAGAAACTACAATGATGGAATTTCAATGTTGGAAGGCACTGCCCCCACACCACACCACAACACACCACACCACAACACACCCCCAACCCCAGATTCTTTGAGGCATCCCTGGAGGTCATGCTGCAGGTTATAAGAGTCCATGGAGAGATACTCTTCCCAGCAGAAGGGAGGAAGAAGCCAGCCTCTGAAGTGAAACAGGTGTGGCTGGAAGTGGATGAAGAGGTGAGCTGCAAAGTGTGTCACTTGCTCATGGAAACAGTGTCGAAAAAGGTTCAATGACCTCGATAGGGAAGGAAAGGTGGGTGGCATGCTACATTCGAGTGCCAACCCCCTTACTCTGACTTCATTCGCCTTCTCCTGCACAGTGCTTCTCAGACCAACAAACCTTGCTGCTCCACTTATTCCTCACTCTTGAGGCACCTCCTGATTCCCATCTGAACTGTCATTACTGACACTCGCCCTCATCTTATTGCCATCTCACACCCATCTCTCACAGTTACCCTCCACAAATGTTGTCTTTCCATCCTCTCATCACAATCTATTTCTCACACTCATAACTCTCTGCTTTCTTCCTTGCAGGATTGAGAAAATCCTCATCTTGCCCATTCAGCACCTCACTGAAGTGCAGCAAAGTGTTCTCCAGCTCTTAGCTAGCAATGAATGAAGATGGGCCATGAGTAGAAAGATGGAGGAAGGGGGCATGGAAGTGGGGACTCTGCTCAAGGCGCTGCAGCTCCTGCCCCCTTGTTCCCGCCCCCACCCCCAGTCAGAACCCCACATGATGACTCCTGTACTGATGGCCAAGTCTGCTCCTGCACAGGTGCGGGTGGGGCAGTCTTTAGTGGGGCCCTTACAGGCTCCAAAACTCAGAGGGTGTCAGCCACAAGCAGCTCAGCAATCAGAGCAGGGGAATGAGCAGCCTGCCTCGACCTCTGCTGAAGCCAGAGGGTCAGCACCACAGAGAAGTAATAGGAAAAAGAAAAGACTTTATAGTTCTGCTAGGAAAATCATTTTGGTTTTAAAATGAGTTAATGGCTAGAACTTTCCGGGCCCTTTGGTAACAGGCTCAGAGGCAGGGGTACGGAAAATCAGGATGGAAGACTTCAGACCGGAAGATCAACATCTTCATATCATTTCTGCATTTTCCCAATGGCAGGAGGACATCGCACATGGATATGGGGAGATAGTGGCATAGTGGTAATGTCACTGAGCTAGTAATCCAGATGCCCAGGCTAATGTCCTGGGGACATGGGCTCAAATCCCACCACAGCAGCTGGTGGAATTTAAATTCAATTAATTAATTAAAAGAAAAATCCAGATTTGAAAGTTAGTCTCAGTAATGGTGCCATGAAACTATCATTGATTGTTGTAAAAATCCATCTGGTTCACTGATGTCCTTTAGGGAAGGAAATCTGCTGTCCTGACCTGGTCTGGCCTACATGTGACTCCAGAACCACAGCAATGTGGTTGACTCTTAACTGCCCTCTGAAATGGCCTAGAAAGCCACTACGCTGTCGAGGGCAACAAATGCTGGTCTTGCCAGCCATGCCCACATCCCATGAAAGAATAAAAAAAATGGCAGGAAGGTATTAACGCAATTAATTGGCCAACTGAGAGCAATTTTACAGGTGTTTGCGATTTTTGCCATTGGTACACGGAAACCACGGGGCCTCACTTGCTTGCCCAGTAAAAGGAGGTGGCAAGCAAGAGGGAGCTCAGTGCTGGCTCTCTCCATCAGCCATGGAGAGAGCCAGCATGGGGCGCCAGGGATGGTGCAACCGCGCAGCCAGCGGCAAACAAAGCCAGGAGAGGGGGAATGATGATAGCTCTGCAGGGATGTGCTGCCAGCGTTCCATCGGGGCAGTGGCACTTGAGAAGAGGAAACGGGTTGGGGAAAGTGGGGGCTGGATCTGCATTTACATAAAATGCCTTGCACACTAAGAGAAGCTACCTGTCATGGACCTCATTCACCCAGAGTTCAAAGCCCTCATAGAGGAGGAGGAGCAGAAGGGAGGAAGGGAGGTCCAGTCACAGGCATTGGGAAATCAGCAACTTCAGGGCCAAAAGGAGGGTCTGCCTTAGCGTGGGGGTGCAGGAGAAGAGGGCAGAGGGGCATACAACCAGCTTTCTGAGCACAGAAGAGGGTCTACTGTCCAAGGCTCAACTGCCTGCAAATGCCCAAGTAGCAGTGCCTCCGAAGATTGCGTCTCTCCAGGGAGCCCATCACTGATCTGTGTGCCATGCTGGAGGATGAGCTGAGCCTCATGGGAGGTGACGGCCACCCAATGCCGGTGGCACTGAAGGTCCCCATGGCGCTGAGTATCTACGCTTCCGGATCTTTCCAGGGATCCACTGGAGATGTGTGTAGGATCTCACAGTCTGTGGCGTATTGATGCATCAAGATGGTGACCGATGCCCTTTTCAAGAGGCCAGCGAGCATGTGCATTTCCAAATCGGCCCACACAGTCAAGCTGAGAGAATCATTGGGTTCAGGGCCATTGCTGGATTCCCCCAAGTGCAGGATGTGATCGACTGGACACATGTGGCTATCAAAGTTCCCACAGACCGGGCAGCGGCCTTCATCTTCAGGAAGGACCCACTCGCTCAATGTACAACTGGTCTGCAACCACCGCAGACGGATCCTTCAGATGTGTGCACAGTTCCCGCGAAACAGCCTACATACTTCGGCAGTCTCAGGTACCATTGCTTTTCTGGCACCCCACGCACCTTCAGGGATGGATACAAGGGCTACCCACTAAGGACATGGCTGCTAACACCTGTGAGGAACTCACACACAGATGCAGAGGAGAGGTACAACACTTGCCACTGGGTGACCCGAGCAACCATTGGGCAGGCCATAGACCTTCTTAAGATGTGATTCAGATGCCTTGATCAAACCAGCAGAGCCACTCAGTATGCCCTCGCGAGGGTCTCACATAACGTGGTGTTCTGCTGTGCATTGCACAACCTGCAGAGGGGGGAGGTGCACTTACTACCCATTGGAGCCATATCAATAAAGCATCACCTTTCTGCAGCCCTGCTATCGCCTCCTTCTTTTACTTTTCCATCACCCAGAGGCCAGGCGCACATTGCACACTGGCAAGGGTGAAGCGTTGACTGCACGCGTCATGGTTCCTCTCAACCAGCTGCTTGAGGGAGCAAGGGTGTAAATGAAGTCCTAAAGTCAACAAGAATTGGAAGGAAATATAGGGGAAAATATATTAATTCTTTATTAAACAGCACAATAAATGTAAGGCTTAACATTTTGATGGTCTATTCACCCAGGAAGCCCAAGTGCAGTTGGATGCTCTTCTTAAATGTCTTACATGTGCTCGTACGTGGTGCTCCCCCTGCACTTGTAGCTGAGGTGGAGGCAGGCTGCTGAGCTTGCTGCCCCATGCCTTGGGATGACCTTGGTGGCTGTCCTCTGGCTGCCTGAGGCCTGGACAGCCCCCTCATGCTAAGGGGCTCCTGCACAGATGCAGGACCATCCTCTGTTGTCGTGGCTACTTGAGGCACTGGTGTCTCTGCCAGAGGGGCTGAGGAGCCACTGTCCACATCAGGAGCACCCTGAGAGGAGCCCCCAGATGCGGAAGGCAGCTGCTCCTTCTCCCTTGCAAGGCACACTTGTACCTCCCTGCTGGCCTGAGGAGCGTGAGGACCTGGTGGAGACTCCAGGTGCCTCGTCCCCCTCTCACCTTATCACTGCTGCCGAGGGCTCATGGACTTGGTGACAGCACGCAGGTCTGCGCACACCTCCTGTATCCACTGACTGGTCTACTCGACCTGCCTCTCCATGAACATACGAATTAGGAGCAGGAGTAGGCCACTTGGCCCTTCGAGCCTGCTCCACCATTCAATAAGTTCATGGCTGAACTGATTACTCCACATTTCCACTTACCCCCAATAACCTTCCACCCCTTGCTTATCAAGAATCTGTCTACCTCTGCCTTAAAAATATTCAAAGACTCTGATTCCATTGCCTTTTGAGGAAGAAAATTCCATGGACTCACGACCCTCTGAGAAAAAATTTCTCCTCATCTCTGTCTTAATGGGTGATCCCTTATTTTTAAACAGTGACCCCTAGTTCTAGATTCTCCCACAAGGAGAAACATCCTTTCCACATCCACCCTGTCAAGACCCAGCAGGATCTTATATGTTTCAATCGAGTCGCCTTGTACTCTTCTAAATTCCAGCGGATACAAGCCTAGCCTGTCTAATTTTTCCTCGTAAGACAGCCCACCCATTCCAGATATTAGTCTAGCAAACCTTCTCTGTACTGCCTCCAATGCATTTACATCCATCCTTAAATAAGGAGACCAGTACTGTACACAGTACTCCAGATGTGGTCTCACCAATGCCCTATATAGCTGAAGCATAACCTCCCTACTTTTGTATTCAATTCCCCTTGCGATAAACTATGACATTTTATTTGCTTTCCTAATTACGTGCTGTACCTGTATACTAACCTTTTGCGATTCATGCACTAGGACACCCAGATCTCTCTGCATCTCAGAGCTCTGCAATCTCTCACCATTTCGATAATATGCTTCTTTTTTATTCTTCCTGCCAAAGTGGAAAATTTCACACATTCCCATATTATACTCCATTTGCCAGGTCTTTGCCCACTCACTTAACCTATCTATATCCCTTTGTAGCCCCCTTATGTCCTCTTCACAAGTTACTTTCCTATCTATCTTTGTGTAATCAGCAAATTTAGCAACCATACATCCCTTCATCTAAGTCATTTATATAAATTGTAAAAGGTTGAGGCCCCAGCACAGATCCTTGTGGCACACCACTTGTTACATCTCGCCAACCAGAAAATTACCCATTTTTGCCTACTCTCTGTTTCCTATTAGCTAGCCAATCTTCTATCCGTGCCAATATGTTACCCCCTACACCATGAGCTGTTATTTTCTGCAGTAAACTTTGATGTGGCACCTTATCAAATGCCTTCTGGAAATCTAAGTACAATACATCCATCAGTTCCCCTTTATTCACAGCACATGTAACTCCCTCAAAGAACTCCAATAAATTGGTTAAACATGATTTCCCTTTCACAGAACCATGTTGACTCTGCCTGATTACCTTGAATTTTTCTAAATGCCCTGCTATAACATCTTTAAGAATAGCTTCTAACATTTTCCCTAAGACAGATGTTAAGCTAACTGGCCTGTAGTTTCCTACTTTCTGTCTCCCTCCCTTTGTGAATAAGGTAGTTACATTCACTATTTTCCAGTCCAATGGAACCTTCCCCGAATCTATGGAATTTTGGAACACATCAACTATCTCACTAGCCACTTCGTTTAACACCTTAGGATGAAGTCCATCAGGACCCGGGGACTTGTCAGCCTGCAGCTCCAACAATTTGTTCAGTACCACTTCCCTAGTGATTGTATTTTCTTGAGTTCCTCCCTCCCTTCCCTTTCCTGACTTACAGCTATATGGGGATGTGACTTGTATCCTCAATGAGGATACAAGTATCTCTCCATGGAGGAAGCCAAGTGTGCACCTGTCAGAGACATGACAGCACTTAAGGCCAGGATGAACTCCTCCATTGTCAGTACTTGGGTGTGTATAGCATTTGGAAGATGTTCATTTATAACTCTCACCGCAACTGCAGCATTTGCCATGTTGCCAGTGACTCCAGAGGATTGCATTCACCCTGGGGCTCAGCATTGCCCAGGTCTCTGACAGCCTTCTGACTGTGAATGACCTTGGCTGTCACAGCCTCTGTCAGCTGCTCGGGTGTGATCTGTGCTGTGCTCATCAAGTGTGACCTCGAATTTAATATGGATACCCATCAACACAAGAGTATTTACACTGGTGGAGTGTGCGGGGGAATGATGTCACAGTGTGTCCTCTGAGACTCCCTCCTCCTCCTCAGTGGAGGCCAGCTGTCTCCAGATTTCTCCAGCTCTCTGCAGTTCGGCATGACCTGCATGAGAGAACAGGTAGATTGAAGGGTTATGGGCTTCCCATTGCTGCTCCCTTGTGTGCAGTTCCATGTCTCCAGTGGTAAAACATGAGCACCGGGCCTTGTGTGTGCCAGATGCACCGAAGTTCTCCTGCACTCAGCCACTCTTGAGTTGGCTCTCCTGTCTTGCCATCAGTGAGGGAGCAGCACCATGTTGCCCTCCCAGTTCCAAGGCCTCCTCCTCTATGCGGGTGAGGATGGACAGGAATGGTACACCTCCGCTGGTCCTTGCCTGTTCCTTGAGGTTATGGGCTGTCTCCTCCTACATTCAGAAGAATGAATAGTGTTAGTCTCCCTAGGGAGAGAAGCACAATGCCTTTGCTGGTGGCAGTCCAGCACTCCATGATGGGGGCACACGAATGCCTCCTGCACTTAGCCACTCTTGAGGGACCTTGTGAGTGTCAGCAATCACAGATGGGCGCATCTCACCAAGATGCAGCCATGCCTCTGAAAATATATGCTGTTACTTGACCCCCTTGCCAACTCCCTCTCCACCAAACGCACTCTCTCACCTTTTCACATGCAAGCCCCAAAGGGAAAAGAGGTTTGGAGTACTCATCTTGGCACACCAAATAAGGTCACTGATGTGCTTGCAGCACTGGGTCCAGGTTCTGGGGGTAATCCCACAGCTGCTGCCCTCCATCCAAGGTTGCTTGGTCAGTTAAGCCAGTCTCCTCCTCCTGTCCCTGGGGAAAAAGGCCTCCCGCCTTGCCCGAGCATCCTGGAAGAGAGGCATCACTGAACTGTGGGGTCTTCCTTCTGCCATTCTGGCTGCAGGTTTCCTTAAACCACTCAGCTTTCCAGGCATTCCCCATTTCATGAAGTACTGGCAGACATTTAAAGATGGCGCCATCAACTGGCGTGGCCTCACCTGACGCAGCCTCACCCGACGCAGCCTTCACCGCTGCCCATCCTTCCGCTATATTCTCACTGGTCAGCTCCTGCATCTCCCCACTGTTAATTGGCTAGCTGCTGGAAGATCGCCTGCGGCCAGCCAATTCCCGCCCAAACGGAAGCAGCACCCGCTTCAGGTCCTGATATCGGGACCTGCAGCCTAGCCGCAAAATACAGGCCAAAGTTTCAAAATCATTGTAAATGTTTCTTAGAGTCAGAGAGTCATAATGGCACAGAAGGAAGGCATTCGACCCATCGAGTCCATGCTGGCTCTCTGTGGAGCAAGCCAGTCAGCCCCTTTCCCTGGCTCTATCCTCATAGCCCTGCAAGTTTATTTCCCACAAATGCCTATCCGATTTCCTTATGAAATCATTCATCATCTTCACTTCCACCACTCTCATAGGCAATGGGTGGGGAGTGGTGTAAAATTGAGCGGGAGGTTCCGGGAGGCCTTCCCGATCCGCTCCACCTCCGCCCCACTTTACGTGGGCCACGGTGGGGGTGTGGGGGGGTGGTGTGGTGAGAAACGGGCTGCCCGCCCCAGGCCAATCAAGGCCCTTTAGTGGCCATTCGCCCACCTCCATGGGTATTTCTACGTTTTTATGCTTGTTTGAAATCTATCCAACTACAAGTGCCACCGCTGGTATGCTTTGTTTTTTTTTCCTCTCCTTTTTACTCTGGGTATATTTTTGGCCTTTTTTGTTTTGCAAGTAAGACTCATTCCCTACCACTTTGAGAGCGTTTCCTCTTGTTCTGATCTCATGGTAAGTTTAATGCCAGCCCGGGATAATGAACAGTAAACCTTTCCCTTTTCTCCAGCTGCTGGATTTATTTTGTGCCTCCACATGATACTCTGTGCATCTTTGAGAAATTATTTTTATAATTAGCTTTTATATACATTTTTGTTCTTTTTTCACATTCTTCCCAATTATGAGAGCTACCTGGCCTAAACAGTCCCGTTGAAAGCTCCAAATTGACAATCTGGTTTGAACATTCCTCGTGAATTTGAATAACTGCCAGAAAAAGTCAAATGCAGCTGCCATTCAGACACATGATTGAACAAATGACAGTGTGCTTGTGTTTGAATTGTATGGCTATACCTCTCCCTCAAGCCAACAACTCATAAACAGCTAAATAGTAGCTCTTGCAACACTCGTATCGAATTAAGCTGGGATATGAATTCTGTGAGTGTAGCTGACTTTCACTCTTTATGACAGTATTGTGACTGTATTAAATGACCCAAAGCCAATCTAAAACTAGACTAAACCATTACTATGGCTGCCATTTGACTACATGATTGCAAGCAGCAGTGAAGTGAGAGGAAAGGCAAAGGCTGGTACCTGGGGCAGGGCTGCCTCTTGTTTCATAGAGGTCCTCCTTGAGGCAGTGAGGGAGAGGAGGAATGTACTTTGCCCAGATGGTGGCAGGAGAAGGCCACCCTCCTGAACCAAGCAGGCTTAATTGAGGTTTCTGAGACCGTAAGCAGATGAAGTGTGGTCAGGAGGAACTGGAGGAAGAGGTTCAATGACATTATCCACTCTGGCAAGGTGAGTGAAGCGCCAGACCCTCACGACAGGCCTCTGGGTACTCAACCTTCAGCAGACACACCAGCTACGGCTCTGAGCCTTGCTGAGGGTGCATGCTGCTACTGAACATGGGCGGAATGTGTGTCTATGACCCCTCAGCAAGGCTTAGAACCCCAGCGCTGTTGAAGACTTCAGTGATACATGCAGCTTCTTTTGTATATGGGCTGTTGGAATTGGCCATTGAGGCCAGCAGTGCCTTGATTAGATTAGAGATACAGCACTGAAACAGGCCCTTCGGCCCACCGAGTCTGTGCCGAACATCAACCACCCACTTATACTAATCCTACACTAATCCCATATTCCTACCAAACATCCCCACCTGTCCCTATATTTCCCTACCACCTACCTATACTAGTGACAATTTATAATGGCCAATTGACCTATCAACCTGCAAGTCTTTTGGCTTGTGGGAGGAAACCGGAGCACCCGGAGAAAACCCACGCAGACACAGGGAGAACTTGCAAACTCCACACAGGCAGTACCCGGAATTGAACCCGGGTCGCTGGAGCTGTGAGGCTGCGGTGCTAACCACTGCGCCACTGTGCCGCCCTCTCTCTTTTGTCCTTGCAGGAGAAAAAGGCTCATAATGCCTGAGAAGGGGCACTGATAGGAGAAGGAGGAACCCATCTGCACATTGTAACCATGATGGAGGAGGAAGCTGTCACGAGTTTCTTTGTGTTGTCTTAAGCAACACAATGAGGTACATGGATTCCAGTGTCTTGAAGATCTTTGGAAGGTTTATTTACAGCTAAACTAGTACGTACAACACAGAGCCTTTGTCCATGTTGTTGTGCAGCATGACAATGGCTTCTAGTCACATGACTACATCCTAGTACTTAGCTCATTAGCATACCGAATTCTTCAAGGAACATCACTCTTAAAGCGATCATACAACAGCCCCTTTCTTTCCAAAGATAAGTCTCGTATGCTACAAGTAAAAACACATAAAATTGGATAATATCAAAATTAGCTCTTCAGGGATAGAGTTTATAAAATTTACAAGTATAAAGATAGGGATTGTAAAATTTATGAGTGCAGAAGCTTAAGAGTCCATATATCATTTTGGTGATTTGACAACTCTTCCAGATCTGGTTATGATATAATCTTCTGGGGATGTGGATTTCACCCTTGGCTGTTTTGGGTTTGCAGACATGTTGTCAAGGTGTTGGTTGTTGTCCCGTTATTCCGTAACACCCTCATTGTCGGAGTGTGTTTTTTCGAGTCCACTGTGCGCAATTGGAGTATTGCACACCACTCTTAATTGGTTTCGGTTCCTCCTCAACACTGCTCTGTTAGATGTTGCAACCTCACAGGACCTAGGCTCACTTCATACTTTGGATACCTCTGTGGGTGACAATGTTCTCATTGTGCGGTGTATGACCCTGCTCTTTTGTCCTACGTGTAGTTGAGGTAGTTTCACTCCTGCATGTCAATCATGCATCATCTTCATTCTCCCCCTGTTTTTTGAGCAGTGTCTCCTGCAACTCAGAGAATTTGGACAGATGATGACTTGACAGGATCGTTCACACTTGTCTGCCAAACATGATCTCTGCTGGTGACAGTAAACCCATGTCTGTAGGTGTAGCTCTCAGATGGAGCATGGCAACACGAAAATCTTGTTTCGTTGTCCTACACTTCAGGATAAGCGATTTAACTGCGCAAACCATTTGCTCAGCAAGACCATTAGATCTAGGGCAATGTGGTGAGGATGTCACATGGTTTATGCCCCATTTGGCACTCATATCCCTGAAAGGTTTGCCCGTATACTATGGCCCAATATCAGAAATGATTTCTTCTGGTGCACTGAATAGACTGAATATGGCACTTAATGTGTCTGCGACAACTGCACTTGAAGTGTCTTTTACCTGTCTGACAATTGGAAATTTGGAGAAATGATCGGTGACTAAGATAAAGTCATCTCCATTAACAGTAAATAGATCAGTGGCGGTTTTGGACCAAGGGACTGATGGAATCCTGTGAGGGTGTAAAGGTTCTTTACGTTGTTGTGGCTGGTGGCTCTGGCATGCCTCACACATCCTCACTAACCTTTCAATGTCATTATTGATCCCTGGCCAATAAACAATGTCCTGTGCCAGTTGTCTTGTTCGCTCTATACACATATGGCCTTGGTGAAGTTGTGACAAGATGTTCTGTCAGAGAGCTCTGGGCAGAATCACTTGTTTTCCTTTGAAGTTTACGCCTCTCGAGATAAGACCAAAAGCATCTGAGTGTTTCTGGCACCTCTTTTATTGTATCAGGCCAACCTTCTATGATGGCTCTCCACATTGCCTTCAGTTGTGGGTCATTAACTGTTTCTGATTGCAGTTGGTCACATTTGTGCTGACCAAAATGCAATAAATTGATTTTGAGCACATCTTCCACCTCGATGTCCATGCTGTCCACTTGCAGATCCAATGGGACATCTTCATTTTTGTTCAGATTTGGCAATCTGCTCAGTGTATCCCCAAAGTGATCATTTTGGTACCTGGTTTGTAGTAGAAATCAAAGTCTGTATTTTCACTAAAAGTCGTTGTAGTCGAGGTGGTGCACTTGTCAATGGTTTGTGTCACAACATCTCCAGTGGTTTGTGGTCAGTTTCCACAGTGAACTGCTTACTGAACAGGTAGGTACAGAACCTTATGATCCCAAACACCAGAGTGTTTCACGCTCTATGTTTAAGTAATTGGATTGTGCTGAGGATAAACTTTTGGATCCGAATGCAATTGGTTTGCCATCCTGTAGGATGCAGGCTCCTAGCCCTTTCTATGTCAACTTCCTGGATTGTCTTCTTCCTTGGATCATACTACTGCAGGGTACAGGTTTCTGCTGACGATGCTTGTTTGAGAGACTCAGACATATACTGATGGTCCTCCTGCCATACACATGGTACATCTTTCTTTAAGAGCTCTCTCAATGATGATGCTTTGTCAGAAAAGTTTGGAATGTATGGTACCAAGAAGTTGAAAAATCCAAGGCATCTCTGTAGATCTTCCTTGTTTTGTGGAGTAAGCATATGCCTTACATCCTCGACTTTGCCTGGGTCAGGACGGATTCCACAAACTGAGTAGATGGAGCCAAAGCAGTTGATCGGACTTACTTTCACCTGGCATTTCTTGCTGTTAAAAATGAACCCTTCGCGATGAGCTACTGTCATCAGTGAATGAAGATTTCGATCATGCTCTTCTTTGGTTTTGCCCATTACCGCAATATCATCAACAATATACATACATCCAGGCACATTTTCTATAATCCTGTCCATATGCTGCTGAAACAGATCTTGACTGGCAGATAAGCTGAAGGGTAGTCTCTGGAAACAGTATCTTCCAAATAGTGTCCTGAATGTGGTGATTTCCTGAGATTCCTTAGCTAGGTGTACCAACCAATATCCTTGTTTAGCATCCAACTTGGAGGAGAATTTGGCTCCTGTGAACTTGGGATTCAATTCCTCTAATGTTGGAATCTTGTGGGGGCATCTCTTTAGGGAGCGGTTTAGAGGCCTCGGATCTAAACATACCCTTATTGCTCCATCCTTCTTCAGTATGCACGTGATTGAGCTGCACCAGTCTGTGTGATGATGCACATGACAGATGATGCCATTGCAGTCCATGTCATCCAACTCACATTTAAGCTTTTCTTGTATGGGCACACTGCACTTTCTGGGAGGGTTGATTGACAGAATTGCATCCTCTCTGAGGTGCAGTACACATTGCCTTTGAAATCTCCTATGCCGTTGAACCATTTGTTTAAAGTCCTGGACTGACTCAATGCGGTACCTTGGTCTCTTCTGCTGCAATGGGTACCTTGGTGGTCTCATGGATAGGCACAATATTGAGGTCCTCACACACTGGTAGTCCTGCCACTGCTGGTCCACTCGTGTTTACCAGGTAAAATATTTGTGGTTTCCATGCCAACTTGCCATAGCTACATTGCATTGTTTGTGTGCCACTGCAAGGGATGGGTGACCCATTGTATGTAATTAACTTTGCAGTTGTTGGTTGTCTCATTAATTTCCAATCACCCCCGTACATATCCTTCAGGATTTGGACTGGTAGGATATTTGCACTAGCTGCTTTGTCAATCTTAGTCCTAAGTGTATGTTTGCCAACTTTCTTTGGGTACTTGATATTAATAGTAGCAAAAGCTTCCAGTTGTTTGACTTCATCAACACAATGTGTTATGACCGACCGCTCAAGTCAAAGCCCCCAGTCAAAATATATGATTCTGATTGCGATGGGAGCAATGCACTGTCAATTCAGTCCCATCACTCCACAGATCGCCTAACATATCACTTTAAACTTTCCAAGTTAAAGAAAACCACAGCCAAATTGAACCATCTGTTAACCCCCGAATGAGGTGAACAAAACCAGGTATCTTTAGATCAACAAATTAACTGTTTAATTAGAAAAACTAAACTCTAAAACACTACTAAGATATAAACAACATTTAAAAAAAAATAGTAAATGCAATAATGTCCGTGCAGATTTATGCTCCTGCCGAAGTGGAACAGTCCAAGCTTGCTTGAAGTCCTCACAGCCATCCGATGGGAATAAAATAAAATGTCCAACATCCGAAGCTTCAATTCCTCATTCGTCCAGCAATGACTACTGTAGACCAACCTTTCGCAAACACTTTTCAATGAATCAATTTATTTAATTTTATTTTATTTCAATGAATCAATTTGGCTTTAGAACTTTTGAGGGATAAACGATTGTCACAGTCTAACGTCCCTTCCTTCAGTTTAAATTATCAGAGGACTCTGTTCTGTTCATG
Organism: Heterodontus francisci; assembly: GCF_036365525.1. NCBI lineage: Eukaryota > Metazoa > Chordata > Chondrichthyes > Heterodontiformes > Heterodontidae > Heterodontus > Heterodontus francisci. The sequence continues at coordinate 162,148,701 of NC_090375.1, read as the reverse complement.
CTGGTCCAGCTGTCTGTCTGTTGGAACAGTCTGTCTCCTCTATAATCCAGTTCAAAATGTAATTGCCATATTGTATCTCGATCGTTAGTCTCTGAGTGGCTGTGTCCAAGGCAATCATGATGCACTGGTTGAAATTGGTTGGTTCCCTCTCTGTAGGGTCGTATCCAACGGCAACCAGAATGCACCTTCTCTATAACTCCTACTAACTTCTGAGGCTGGCTTGTTATTAAAGCAGCACTGATCCTTTGCTGGCTTAAAGACACACTGCATACTTCCTGAAAAAAACACCAGGATCATAACAAATGTGTTAGGTTCATAATGTGAAATGCTTGCTCGTCTTCTGACTGAGAGTCGCTCTACTCTGAGTCTTGTCTCAGGTCAATTTCACTGTGGACCTTGTGCATCGGCTTGCAGTTAAGCAGGTCTCTGGTGTTCTCCTTTCTGCTGTTGCCATGTTGCTGCACCTGCTTTCTGTTTGTTTGCGTCCTTTTGTGACTTCTGGCTGCATCTTTCGAGCCATATTTCTTGCACAGGTGGACCCAGCGTCCTTTTGCACTGCACGCCTTACACAGATCTTGAAATGCAGGACAACTTTGTGGTGAGTGGGACAAACCACACTGCTTGCTAGCTTTTTGTGACCTGGTTACCATGACAATACTGTCGGCTGCATCTAGTGCTTGCAGATGCTGTTATCCAGCTACAATGGCTTTGTATTTCCAGCTATCTTCTAGCAGCGCACCAATGCTGTGACCATTCTTTCCCCCCCAAGAGGTCTTTTTGAAAGCTTCAATAGGTGTTGAAACAATCACCAGCTCCATTATTCACTCTGACAGCTCAGGTTCTAAAAAGTGACATTCATTGCCCTCACTCCGGCATCTACTGATGAATTGATCTATTGATTCCTTTGATTGTTACCTGTAGGACATTAATTCCAGGCGATGAATTCTAAAATTCACTCTTGCCGAAGCTGATCTTCGAGCACTTTCCATATCTTTGTGGAAGCTTTCTGGTCCTCTTCAGATAAGCTAGAGGTATTGATTCTGTCTAATCCCTGTATCCAACTGCTATCAGTTTTCCCACAGTCTGCTTCTCTGGTTCTACAACCGACTGATCTATGCAGCATAACTGCATTCTTTGTTTAATTTTTAAAAAAGTCAGATTGGATATCAATGGCCTTCCAGTTCATTCTGGGAAATTTGATATTCATCCTTCTGCTGTTCTTTTGCTTTCTGCTCTATTTAACTTTGTTCAGTTCTGTGTTTGCCTTCAGATCTGTACTTATTATGGTGCTTCTATTTGTGGCTTAAAAGTTGGTTTATTAGCACTGCGCTGCTCCCCCTTTAAGAAATACTTTTTTTCTAGGCTAACGGCTTTGATGGAGTGTAACTAGTGCTTGACAGTGGTCTCTGTTTTTGCTCTTTTATCACTTTGCTTGTATGTTTACACAACTGCTCACTAGGCACTTCCAGGGTTTTCCCCTGATTTTTTTTGTTAGAGTTTATTTATCTTCTTCATGCTTGACTGGTTTAATGATTTTTTTCAGCTTGACTGCTTTATTGGAGACTTGGGTGTTTCCCACACTTTTTTTCACTATTGTACTTTGGTTTTTTTTCAGTTCACGTGCTTTTCCAGGTTTTTCCCTTTTTCTCTCTCTCGCTCACATGGAGCCTCGAGAAAATGTTTTTTTTTAATTCATGAAAGCCTTTGCTTTTTCCTTAACCAGGTTTCTTCACTTGTTGCTTCAAAGTTTCTCTTCTATTTGCTGTCTTATCCCTGATCTTCAAGATTTTATCTTGTCTTTTCACCACCGCTGCCATGAGTTTCTTTGCATTATCTTAACACAATGAGGTATGTGGAGTCCAGTACCTTGAAGATCTCTAGAAGGTTTATGAACCGCTAAACTAGTACATGCAACACAGAGCAAACTATAGACTGAACCTTTGTCCATGGTGCTGTTGTGCAAAACGACGATGGCTTCTGGTCACATGACTACATCCTGGTACTTAGCTCATTAGCATACTGAGTTCTTAAAGGGCCATCACTCTTAACGCGATCATACAACAGGAGCCATGTAGTTCATGGGATGTGGGTGTTGCTGGCCAGGCCTGCATTTATTGCCCATTCCTAATTGCCCTTGAGAAGGTGGTGGTGAGATGCCTTCTTGAACTGCTGCAGTCCATATGGTGTACATACACCAACAGTGCTGTTAGGAAGGGAGTTCCAGAATTTTGACCCAGTGACAGTGAAGGAACGACAATATAGTTCCAAGTCAGGATAATATGTGGCTTGGAGGGGAACTTGCAGGTGATGGAGTTCCCATGTATCTGCTGCTCTTGTCCTTCTAGGTGGTAGAGTTCACGTGCTTGGAAGGTTCTGTTGAAGGAGCCTTGGTGTGTTGCTGCTGTGCATCTTGTAGATGGTACACACATCTGCCCTGTCCATCTGTGGCGAAGGGAGTCAATGTTTGTGCATGGTGTGTCAATCAAGCGGGCTGCTTTGCCCGAGATGGTGTCGAGCTTCTTATGTGTTGTCGGAGCTGTACCCATCCAGGCAAATGGAGAGTATTTCACCACACTCCTGACTTGTGCCTTGTAGATGGTGGAAAGGCTTTGCGGAGTCAGGAGGTGAGTTACTCGCTGCAGAATTCCTAGCCTCTGACCAGTTCTTGTAGCTACAGTACTATGTGACTGGTCCAGTTCAGTTTCTGGTCGATAGTAACCCCCCAGGATGTTGATAGTGTGAGATTCAGTGGTGGTAATGCCATTGAACATTTAAAAAAATTTTTTTTAATTCATTCATGGGATGTGGGCGTCGCTGGCCAGGCCAGCATTTATTGCCCATCCCTAATTGCCCTTGAGAAGGTGGTGGTGAGCTGCCTTCTTGAACCGCTGCAGTCCATGTGGGGTAGCTACACCCACAGTGCTGTTAGGAAGGGGATTCCAGGATTTTGACCCAGCGACAGTGAAGGAACGGCGATATAGTTCCAAGTCAGGATGGAGTGTGACTTGGAGGGGAACTTGCAGGTGGTGGTGTTCCCATGTATTTGCTGCCCTTGTCCTTCTAGTTGGTAGAGGTCGCGGGTTTGGAAGGTGCTGTCGAAGGAGCCTTGGTGCATCTTGCAGATGGTACACACTGCTGCCACTGTGCGTCGGTGGTGAATGGAGTGAATGTTTGTAGATGGGATGCCAATCAAGCGGCTGCTTTATCCTGGATGGTGTTGAGCTTCTTGAGTGTTGTTGGAGCTGCAGCCATCCAGGCAAGTGGAGAGTATTCCATCACACTCCTGACTTGTGCCTTGTAGATGGTGGACAGGCTTTGGGGAGTCAGGAGGTGAGTTACTCGCCTCAGGATTCCTAGCCTCTGACCCTGCTCTTGTAGCCACGGTATTTATATGGCTACTCCAGTTCAGTTTCTGGTCAATGGTAGCCCCTAGGATGTTGATAGTGGGGGATTCAGCGCTGGTAATGCCATTGAATGTCAAGGGGAGATGGTTAGATTCTCTTTTGTTGGAGATGGTCATTGCCTGGCACTTGTGTGGCGCGAATGTTACTTGCCACTTACCAGCCCAAGCCTGGATATTGTCCAGGTCTTGCTGCATTTCTACACGGACTGCTTCAGTATCTGAGGAGGTGCTGAACATTGTGCAATCATCAGTGAACATCCCCACTTCTGACCTTATGATTGAAGGAAGGTCATTGATGAAGCAGCTGAAGATGGTTGGGCCTAGGACACTACCCTGAGGTACTCCTGCAGTGATGTCCTGGAGCTCAGATGATTGACCTCCAACAACCACAACCATCTTCCTTTGCGCTAGGTATGACTCCAGCCAGCGGAGGCTTTTCCCCTGGATTCCCATTGACCTCAGTTTTGCTAGGGCGCCTTGATGCCATACTCGGTCAAATGCTGCCTTGATGTCAAGGGCAGTCACTCTCACCTCACCTCTTGAGTTCAGCTCTTTTGTCCATGTTTGAACCAAGGCTGTAATGAGGTCAGGAGCTCAGTGGCCCTGGCGGAACCCAAACTGAGCATCACTCAGCAGGTTGTTGTTCAGCAAGTGCCGCTTGATGGCACTGTTGATGACACCTTACATCACTTTACTGATGATTGAGAGTAGGCTAATGGGGCGGGAGTTGGCCGGGTTGGATTTGTCCTGCTTTTTGTGTACAGGACATACCTGGGCAATTTTGAACATTGCAGGGTAGATGCCAGTGTTGTAGCTGTACTGGAACAGCTTGGCTCGGGGCGCGGCAAGTTCTGGAGCACAGGTCTTCAGTACTATTGCCGGAATATTGTCAGGGCCCATAGCTTTTGCAGTATCCAGTGCCTTCAGTCGTTTCTTGATATTACATGGAGTGAATCGAATTGGCTGAAGTTTGGCATCTATGATGCTGGAGACTTCAGGAGGAGGCCGAGATGGATCATCAACTCGACACTTCTGGCTGAAGATTGTTGCAAATGCTTCAGCCTTATCTTTCGCACTGATGTGCTGGGCTCCCCCATCATTGAGGATGGGGATATTTGTGGAGCCACCTCCTCCAGTTAGTTTTTTAATAGTCCACCACCATTCAGGGCTGGATGTGGCAGGACTGCAGAGCTTAGATCTGATCCGTTGGTAATGGGATCGCTTAGCTCTGTCTATCGCATGCTGCTTACGCAGTTTGGCATGCAAGTAGTCCTGGGTTGTAGCTTCACTAGGTTGACACCTCATTTTGAGGTATGCCTGGTGCTGCTCCTGGCATGCCCTCCTGCAGTCTTCATTGAACCAGGGTTGGTCTCCTGGCTTGATGGTAATGGTGGAGTTGGGGATATGCCGGGCCATGAGCTTACAGATTGTAGTTGAGTACAATTCTGCTGCTGCTGGTGGCCCACGGCGCCTCATGGATGCCCAGTTTTGCATTGCTAGATCCGTTCGAAATCTATCCCATTCGGCACGGTGACAGTGCCACACAACACGATGGACGGTATCCTCAATGTGAAGGCAGGACTTCGTCTCCACAAGGACTGTGCGTTGGTCACTCCTACCAATACTGTCATGGACAGATGCATCTGCGGCAGGCAGATTGGTGATGACGAGTTCGAGTATGTTGTTCCCTCGTGTTGGTTCCCCCACCACCTACCGCAGACCCAGTCTAGCAGCCATGTCCTTTAGGACTCGGCCAGCTCAGTCAGTAGTGGTGCTACCGAGCCACTCATGGTGATGGACATTGAAGTCCCCCACCCAGAGTACATTTTGTGCCCTTGCCACCCTCAGTGCTTCTTCCAAGTGGTGTTCAACATGGAGGAGTACGGAGTCATCAGCTGAAGGAGGGCGGTAGGTGGTAATCAGTAGGAGGTTACCTTGCCCATATTTGACCAGATGCCATGAGACTTCATGAGGTCCGCATCAAGAGGAGATGGTTAGATTCTCTTTTGTTTGAGATGGACATTGCCTGGCACTTGTGTGGCGCGAATGTTACTTGTCACTTATCAGCCCAAGCCTGAATGTTGTTCAGGTCTTGCTGCACCTGGACACGGGCTGCTTCAGTATCTGAGGAGTCGTGAATGATGCTGAACATTGTGCAATTATCAGCGAACATCCCCACTTCTGACCTTATGATGCAGGAAAGGTCATTGATAAATCAGCTGAAGTTTGCTGAGCTTAGGACACTATCCTGAGGAACTCCTGCAGTGATGTCCTGGGACTGAGATGATTGACCTCCAACAACCACAACCATCTTCTTTTGTGCTAGGTATGACTGCAACCAGCAGCGAGTTTTCCTCATGATTCCCATTGACTCCAGTTTTGCTCGGGCTCCTTGATGCCATACTTGGTCAACTGCTGCTTTGATATCAAGGGCAGTCACTCTCACCTCACCTCTGGAGTTCAGCTTTTATGTCCAAACTGACAGAACCAAAACTGAGCGTCAGTGAGCAGGTTATTGTTGAGCAAGTGCCGCTTGATAGCACTGTCAATGACCCCTGCCATCACTTTACTGATGATCGAGAGAGGACTGATAGAGCGGTAATTGGCCGGGTTGAATTTATCCTGCTTTTTGTGTACTTGGACAGACCTGGGCAATTTTCGACATTGTCGGGTAGATGCCAGTGTTGTAGCTATACTGGAACAGCTTGGCTAGGGGCGCGGCTAGCTCTGGAGCACTAGTCTTCAGTACTACTGCCGGGATGTTGTCTGGACCCATAGCCTTTTCTGTATTCAGTGCCTTCAGCCGTTTCTTGACATCACAGGGAGTGAATCAGTTTGGCTGAAGACTAGCATCTGTGATGCTGGGGACCTTAGGACGAGGCTGAGATGGATCATCTGATTGCTGGGGTGTCATCCCAGGAGAAAGTTGGGGAAGACAAGATGGGCACTCCTGGTGGATAGGATGACAAACTATTGCTATCCGTTAACGAAGTGGGTGGAGTACACTCCAGCCTGTCCAACAGCACACCAAACCTGCATTGGGAAGCCTCAGCACTGCAGAGGCTTCTGATCTCCAAGGATAGTTCTCATGATCTCTTCTTGTGTCTCCCACAGGGTCTGACGTGGAGGTGAAAGTGCAGAATTCTGTGCCTGAATTCTGGGCAAGTGCTGGCACAGAGACATCCAAACAAGAGCTGTCACATCTTACAAGCACACTCTCCACCAGCTCAGATACAGTCACCCCGGTGATTCCTTGCGCGCGCATAGATATGGTGGCACTGGATGATGAGCATGTCAAGACTGTGCAGAAGGAGATGAGAGAGGCAGAGGTAGCTGATGGAAGTACCTCTTGGAAGGATGACACAGCCCTGCTCAGCTGGGCACAGATGCAAGGCATTGAGAGGCATAAGAAAGGAGGTTGTACTTAGATAAGTGCAACAGATGTGCTCCAGCATGTCAGAGCTCTCTGAAGCAGTGCACCGTCATGGGTTGTGAATAGAGGAGTCAAATCAGCTTATGTGCGCACCTGTGGCTCAGGGCTTTTGAACGCATGAGCTCCTCCATTGAGAGAGTGGCCAACTCATGGAGCGCCATGTGCAGCAGCACACTGACATGCACAGAATGCCTGACACGCACTGTTGCCTTGACTGGTCAGTGGTGCTGATGTCGCAGAGATGTTTGGAGTGGATGCCAGTTACACCCCAGCTGGTGCTCCCCTCCTACCATCCGATGCACCAGCCAAGGGCTGAGGCGGTCACCGAGGAGGAGGAAGGTACCACCCCTCATGGCACGCTATCATCATCACTGGCCTCCTTGGCCCCTCCTACTGAGGGGCCATCAATGCAGCAGGGCCCAGTGACAGAGAGTCTGCCCCTGTATTGCCATTGGTGTAGCAGTCTCTGGGGGCACCTCCACGATGGGAACGACTGCCAAGTGCATCTCAGCTACAAGAAGAGATAAGTGAGTAGGCTGCCTCCACCTCATCCGAGGGTCCAAGGGGAGCACTGCATAGAAGTGGTCGACAGTGGAAGCCACGGCATCGGGCACTACTGAGTGGGTCACTGGGGTTTGCCTCACCTGTAAATATGCACTTCCCTTTCTCAATGTTATGTAAATATTGACATATGATGCCAGATGTGTGACCATCTATTCTTTAATGGTGAGAAAGGACAAGATGGAAGAGGTGGTGAAGGAAAGCAAGGATTTTTGAATGGGGGTTGTGAAACCTCTGGACAGATGTGCATCACTCATTGCAGTAAGAGTGGATCTATTCCAGACTCCGTCTTCTATGAAAGTGTTTGCACAGCCAGTTCAAAGTGAGTTTCAGACCTTGCCATCCTCCTGGGTTAGAAGGGCTCAACTGAAATGTGCCTGAATTAGATGATCCCTGACATTGATGGCATCCTGATGAGACCCTCGAGTCCCGTGCCTGGCTTGGCCACCTCCCTGTGCAACCAAGGAACCTCTGTGTTTTGCATCTTCCTCCTCCTCCTTCTCCTCTTCTTCTCACGTTTTGCTCCTCCTCTTCCACCGATGAGCTGTGTCATTTCAAGGCCTCACCGTTTGCAAGATCCACACCTCTGGAGGGCCATGTTATGGAGACCGCACCACATTGTGCAAGACCCTTGCAGGAGTGTATTGGAGGGCACCACCCAACCATTCCAGGCACCAGAACCGCATTCTCAGAAGCCTGATGGCTTGCTTGATGGTGGTGCTTGTGAGCAGATGACTTTGATTGTCATGGCTCTGTGGCTCTGTCTCAGTGTCTCTTAAAGGGATAAGTCGCCATCTCTTGTCCGCCAAAATCCATCCATATTGTTTTGGAGGTCGAGTGAAGAGCTGCAGCAGCCTGGGCTGTTGGAGGATAAAGAAGTCGTGGCAGCTGCCAGGAAAGCGAGCGCACACATGGAGGAAGGGTTCTGATGCAAGGTCATTGACCTGAAACGTTGGGCTGGCTTTTAAGGAGCCCTCGAAGCGGGATCCATGGTGGTGGGGGGGGGGGGGCCTGAAGATGGCCCCGGATAAGGCCCGCCAAGGACCTTGATGCCGGCAGGGCCCAGCCCAATCCTCTTACATTTTGAATATTTAAATCAATTAAAATGATTCATTTAAATAAACTAACATCACTTCCTGATGTCCCGGTTCGATTCCCAGCCCAGCGGCCAGCACTCCCAGACTTTCGGATACCCATCTGGGGAAACGAGGTGCAATACGGGGGAGGAGATAAGTTTCCCAGTGTGGGAGGAGGTGGGGAATGGGATCAAATTAACGTCATGGGTGGAGGTGATGGTGGGAAGGGTTGTACTTTCAAGTTTATGCAGTTTGTGGGGGCGGGGGGGAAGGTCAGATGGTAAAGGTAAGTGTTTTGGAGGTGAAAAGGCAAATAAATAATTTAATTCTTATTGGGGAGGTGGAAGAGGGGCAAAAGAAATGTTTTCACTTAATTTAATTCATTCTATCTTTAAATATTTAAATTAGCCGGTAGGGCTGACAGCCGTTTAAAAATGGCATCGACGCTTGCGCACAGGCAGCTGAAACCATTGCCAGGGACAGACAGCCCACCCCCCCTCCACGTGATTGGAGGGGCAGTGGGGGGGGGTGATTTGTGGCTTGCCCTGGCTATTTAAATGAGCCGCTGCGCTTGGAATCGCGGTGGCTCTTTGGCTGTCATATTTGAAGCTCGCCGCCGATCTTATCAAATCCAGCCAATTAACTCTGTTTTTCTCTCCACAAATGCTGTCGGACCTGCTGAGTATTTCCAGCATTTTCTGTTTTTGTTGCAGGAAGTTCTTCTTGTGGTCACAGACCAGCTGAATGTTGAGAGAGCGGAGGCCTTCCTGTTGCTGGATCTCACTGGGCAGTTACTGGGCCCTTTGATGGCCACATGGGTCCAGTCAATGATGCTCTGTACCTAGGGGAATCCAGCAATGGAGGTGAAACCCAATGGCATTTGTTTGTAATTGAATGTACTGTCCAGCTCTCAACAAAACGGCATCAATGGCTGTGAGATGCAATGGTGTGCTGCCGCTTGCGAGATGCCACCACAGCTGATCCTTGGAAGGAGCCATGAGGACACAAATCTCTGTCAACATCTGCCTGGAGAGTCACAGTCTCCTGGGGCCTTGGTTCTCTGACATCTCAAGGTAGCTCCATCTTCGCCAGTAGATCTTATGATGAGGGTATGGCCTCTGCTGCCTTTCTGCCCCTTCTCCCTTTCCATTGTCCTCCTCATGTCGAGGGCTCTGCCTCTCCTACTAAGGATGTTGCTCCTCATTGCCACCCAACCCAAAATCTGAGAGTCATGCTCCCATTACCAGCTGTTGCCTTCCTTGTGCATAGCTGGACCCAATCATGCTGGAAGCCTTACCATCTCCTCTTATGACCACGATGCCACAAGGGCGATGACCCTTGAACTGCCCAAGTGCATAAAGCACCACACTCCCCACAACCTCTGCACACCCATTGGCACCTGTGTGCCAATGCCTGTGTGCCCTTCAGCTGTGCTCAATAACGGCTCCCCACTGTGTTGCCACCTCCAAACGCTTGGTCTGTCCCTGACCGAGTATGCAACCTATGCGCCACCACTGACCTCCCGAAGTGGCCCTCTACGAGCTCTCAATGAGATCCTTAACTTGCTTCATTGGCCTTATTTCCAAATTGGGCAGGTTCCCAGGGCCGGCTTTCCATCGTCTGATGAAACTCGCCAATGGCAGGAACAACGACGGGAAACCGGCACACCAGCCAGTGACACTATTTTTAACGCCTTGGCTCCGGCCCCTGGCAGGACCTAAAAATCCTGCTCTAGGATGGAAAAATAGGCAAGGCTACATTAGAGTGCAATCATAAAATTAAAACATAGACCAAAAGTTGATTCTGACTGTATTTACACTGCAGTTGTCTAGCATAAACATAAAATATTTCATTCAATCCTGATGCTACACTTGTAGTATAAATACAGCCAAAGTCTCTTTGTGAACAGGGATGAGCATTAATTTATTTGGAATGAGATCCTGGAAAACCCAAAGCCATTGTCTTTGGTCCCTGCCACAAACTACATGGACTAGCCACCGACTACATCCCTCTTCCTCTCAATTAATTGACACAGAATCAGAGTGTTTGCAACCTTGATGTTATATTTGACCTCGAGTTGAGCTTCCAACTGCATATCGACGCTATCACTAAGACTGCCTATTTCCACCTCCTTCACCTCATCTGCTGCAGAAACCTTCATCCATGCCTTTGCGACCTCTAGACTTCATCTACGTTGGCTGCTGTTTGAGCAACACCTCAATTTTAAAATTCTCATCTTTGTTTTCAAACCCCTTCATGGCCTCACCCCTCCCTATCTCTATAATCTCCTCCAGCCTCACATTCCTCTGAGATATCTACACGGCTCCTATTCTGGCCTCTTGAACTTCCCTGATTTTAATCACTCCACCATTAGTGACCATGCCTTCAGCTGGCAAGGCCCTGAGCTCTAGAATTCCCTCCCTAAACCTCTCCACCTCTCTTTCTTCCTTTAAGAAACTCCCTAAAACTTACCTCTCTGCCCTAATATCTCAATGTTAAATTTTGTTTGATAATGCTCTTGTAGACTCCCAAACAGTCAGAGGGAGATTGAAGAGCAGATATGGAGGCAAATCTTTGAGAAGTGCAAGAACAATAGGGCAGTAATAATAGAGGATTTTAATCGCCCCAATATTAACTGGGATAGTTTTAGTGTGAAAGCAATTGAGGGAGCAAAATTCTTGATGTGCATTCAGGAGAACTTTTGTGCCCAGTACGTAGCAAGTCCAACAAGAGAGGGCACAGTTTTAGACTTAGTTTTAGGAAATGAAGATGGGCAGGTGGAAGGAGTGGCAGTGGGAGAGCATTTTGGTGATAGTGATCATAATTCAGTCAGTTTTAACATGATTATGAAAAAGGATAGAGATAGAACAGGAGTTAGAGTTCTCAATTGGGGCAAGGCCAATTTTATTAAGCTGAAGAGTGATTTAGCGAAAGTGGACTGGAAACAGCTACTTGAAGGTAAATCAGTGTCAGAACAGTGGGAGGCATTCAAAGGGGGGATTCAAGGGGTTCAGGGTAAACATGTTCCCACAAAGAAAAAGGATGAGATGGCCAAATCTAGACCCCCATGGATGTCAAGGAGCTTACAGGGTAAGATAAGGCAGAAAAGGAAAGCTAATGTCCAACGCCAAGAACTCAATACTACGGAAAGCCAAGAGGAGTATAGAAATTGGAGGGGTGAAATCAAAAAGGGAATTAGGAAAGCAAAGAGAGGGCATGAAAGAATATTGGCAAGCAAAATCAAGATGAACCCAAAGATGTTTTATCAATACATTAAGAGTATGAAGATAACTAAGGAGAGAGTAGGGCCCATAAAAGACCAAAAAGGTAACCTATATGCAGAGGCGGAAGATATTGGCATTGTTCTTAATGAATACTTTGCTTCTGTCTTCACAAAAGAGGAGGACGATGCAGATATTGTAGTTAAGGAGGCAGAGTGTGAAGTATTGGATGTGACAAACGTAGGGAGAGAGGAAGTATTAATGGGATTAGCATCCTTGAAAGTTGATAAATCACCAGGGCCAGATGAAATGTATCCTAGGCTGTTAAAAGAAGCAACAGAGGAAATAGCAGAGGGTCTGACCATCATTTTCCAGTCTTCACTGGATACAGGTGTGGTGCCGGAGGATTGGAGAATTGCTAACGTTGTACCTCTGTTTAAAAAGGGAGTGAGGAATAGGCTGAATAATTATAGGCCAGTCAGTCTACCCTCAGTAGTGGGCAAATTATTGGAATCTCTTCTGAGAGACAGGAGAAAGTGTCACTTAGAAAGGCACAGGTTAATCAAGGATGGTCAGCATGGATTTGTTCAGGGAAGATCTCGTTTGACCAACTTGATTGAATTTTTTGAAGAAGTAACAAGGAAGATAGATGAGGGTAGTGCAGTTGATGTGGTCTACATGGATTTTAGCAAGGCTTTTGACAAGGTCCCACATGGCAGACTGGTTAAAAAAATAAAATCCCATGGGATCCAGGGAAATGCAGCAAGGTAGATATAAAATTGGCTCAGTGGCAGGAAACAAAGGGTAATTGTTGACAGGTGTTTTAGCGACTGGAGGGCTGTTTCAAGTGACGTTCCGCAGGGCTCGGTACTGGGTCCCCTGCTTTTTGTGGTGTATATTAACGATTTGGATGTAAATGTAGGGAGCAGATCGAGAAATTTGGGACGACACAAAGATTGGCCATGTGGCAGATAGCGAGGAGGATAGCTGTAGGCTGCAGGAAGATATTGATGGTCTGGTCAGATGGACAGAAAAGTGGCGAATGGAATTCAACTTGGAGAAGTGTGAGGTGATGCATTTGGGGAGGTCAAACAAGGTAAAGGAATACACAACTAATGGGAAAATACTTAGAAGTGTAGAGGAAGTAAGGCACCTTGGATTGAATGTCCACAGATCCCTGAATGTAGCAGGACAGGTTGATAAGATAGTTAAGAAGGCACATGGAATCCTTTCCTTTATTAGCCGAGGCATAGAATAGCAGGCAGGTTATGCTGGAACTGAATAACTCATTGGTTAGGCCACAACTTGAGTACTGTGTGCAGTTCTGGTCACCTCATTACAGAAAGGATGTAATTGCACTAGAGAGGGTACAGAGGAGATTTACGAGGATGTTGCCAGGAGTGGAAAAATGCAGCTCTGAGGAAAGATTGGATAGGCTGGGGTTGTTCTCCTTGGAATAGAGAAGGCTGAGGGGAGGTCTGATTGAAATGTACAAAATTTTGAGGGGTCTGGATAGAGTGGAGCTGAACGATCTATTCACCTTAGCAGAGAGATCAGTGACTAGGGGGCATAGATTTAAAGTGATTGGTACAAATATTAGAGGGGAGATGAGGGAAAACCTTTTCACCCAGAGGGTGGTGAAGGTCTGGAACTTGCTGCCTGAAAGGGTAATTGAGGCAGAGACCCTCAACTCATTAAAAAGGAGTCTGGATATGCACCTCACGTGCCGTAAGCTGCAGGGCTACAGACCAAATGTTGGAAGGTGGGATTAGAATAGCTGGATCGTTCTTCAGCTGGTGCAGACATGATCGGCCAAGTGGCCTCTTTCTGTGCCTTAAACTTTCTATGATTCTTTGATTCTATGAAGCACCTTGGGGCATTTAACTACATTAAAGGCACTATTATAAATACAAATGATTGCTGCCATTTAATTTCCCTGTTCCTGGGCCACTCTGCAACACTGTCCACTTCTAAGAATATGACCAAGAAATTGGTTCAGTGCCGATTTCAGGCATGAACCTAAAGGCAATCATGAACTCCATCTCAAGACTGATGTGCAAAAGAACATGGGAAATTGGTTGTGTCACCAGAACACCAACGGCAATCCAGTTTTAAAAAGGAGCCTGAAGTAGATGTTAGGCTCCCAATTTGCATGGGCAATGGGTCTAATAACTGTTTCAGGCGGGCAAGCTGGACGACTACATGCTGTCTTGAAAAATGTGTGTTGCACAGTCTAATTTCTAGGCTGATTTCTCCAATACAGTGGCACAGTGATTAGCACCGCAGCCTCACAGCTCCAGCGACCCAGGTTCAATTCCGGGTACTGCCTGTGTGGAGTTTGTAAGTTCTCCCTGTGTCTGCGTGGGTTTCCGCCGGGTGCTCCGGTTTCCTCCCACATGCCAAAGACTTGCAGGTTGATAGGTAAATTGGCCATTATAAATTGCCCCTAGTATAGGTAGGTGGTAGGGAAAATATAGGGACAGGTGGGGATGATGTAGGAATATGGAATTAGTATAGGATTAGTATAAATGGGTGGTTGATGGTCGGCACAGACTCGGTGGGCCGAAGGGCCTGTTTCAGTGCTGTATCACTAAACATATGCAGATTATGCTGGATGGGAAAATAGACTTAATGACCAGGTTGTCAGAATCTGTTGATATTGATATCTCTAGCACTGTCTGGTTCTTTCAATGTCTAATTAAAGGGTTAATTTTATGTTGTCCTGTAGAGCCAAACTCCTGAGTGTGACATGCGTGATGGGAGTGATTGTGAAATCACTCCTTAAAAGGGAGCAGTACTGCACCAACTCCATGTTGTGCTCATACAGGGAAATTTCAATAAGCAAATGAGGCAGCACATGTGAATAAACCAGAATTATGCAAATTATACTGTACATGCCAAGATGGCAAAGAAAATGCCTTACTAAATTTTGTCAATCCACACTGTTCCTATGTTGAAAGACATAAATTGCAAATGACCACAGGTGGGGCTGAATTTAATGACAGCGGGCCTGGAAATGGGCACTGTTCCCGTCAATCCTAAGGGCAACTACCGCACCACGATCACACGGTGGGCAGCCATTTGGCATAGTGGAGGGGCGGCTCCCCCTCCAATCAAGTGGTGGGGACGGGAAACGAGTCACCGATTACAGCATTAGATGACTCTGGAACAGATGCTGGTGCCATGTTTAAAGGTCTGTCAGCCCTGCTTTCACTCCTGCCTTCGAGTCATTGTCAGCTTTGTGCAGCTGAAAACATTGCTTGACTGTTTCCTGGACCACCGTCAGCTGCCCGAGGAGGACAGCACAGGATGGCTGAGACAATACACAGGGTGGCCCCATGCTTTAGTGATGCCTCCATGCAGATTCGCCTCCAGGCTGCAGGGAAAGGCGGAAGGTTCTCTTCCCCAGCGATACCAAGGTGAGGTCCTCCCGCCTGCCCAAGCAAGTGTGGGTGGAGATCGCCTGGGAGGTCAACAGCTGTGGGGTCACCCACAACTGGGTGCAGTGCCAAAAGAGGGTCAGTAACCTCTTGCATTTGAGGTGAGTGCTCCAAACCATTCTTATTTTTGGCAAGTGCTGTGACTACGCGGGAGGGTGTGTGACATGGGGAAGGTAGCACTAAGATGGCGATGGCAGAGGGGCTAGGGTATTATCTCATCCTGACAGATGCATGGCTGCATCTCAGACACAGGTCACCATCCTTCATAGCTCACCCGCTTTCACCACCCCCCGAGAGTGCGTGGCTGCATTAGAGGCATCATTATTCCCCAGTTCGGAACGAGGGGCTGACACTAGCAGAAGCATCATGTTGATCTGTCTGCCAATCTCTACTATCTCCATCCTTTCTCTTGCAGGACAAGAGGACCCATAATAGGAGGGAGACGGTCCAGACTGGTGGAGGACTCTCAGATCTGCATGCACTCATCACCAGTGAGGCAGAGGTATTGGAGCTGGTGGGCACCCAGCGCAGCTGTGCAATTTCAGACGGGGAGACTGGAGTCCCTGCCCAAGAGAATGAGGATTGGCTCCCATCGGCATAATTAATAATGTTGGAGACCCACATCGTGCATGGTTGGCATTAAGAGTTCTGCACAGCCGAACCCACACATATTTGTGTTCTCTCATGCAGGTCAGTGTGACCAGGAGACCGCAGGAGGACTTTTCAGAGGGTGCACTGTCCTGTGACTCTCCTGCACCTTCCACCAGCGCAGATACTTTCACCTCAGTGGATACCTGCTTGGCATTAAAATCAGGGTCACAAGCTGGTGAGCGCACCACATGCGCACCTGAGCAGCTGGCTGAGGCTGAGACAGCTGAGGTCTCTGACAGTCAGAGGACTGTGGATGGTCAGGCCCATGCTGAGCACTAGGCTGACAGCGAGCCTCTGGTGTCGACAGCACAGAAAATGCTGGAGTTGCAGAGAGGAGTAAGGCAACATCTGGCAGAGCTGCCAGAGTCCATGCACAGCCTTGAGTGGACAATGGAGGAATCCATCCATGCCATGACTGCTGCCATATCTCAGGCCTGTGAGTGCATGACTTCCTACTTTGAGAGGTTGGTGACCCTCATGGACAGCCAGATTCCACAGATGCACGCTGACCTGCACACCATTGCCTTGGCAATGAACTCAATGCAGCAGTGGCAAGGCAAGAGAAGGAACAGGAGCTGGAGACTTCTCCCACTTCTCGTCCTTCTCTATTGAGCGGGGAGGTTCAAGTGAGCCTTCAAAAGGGAGGATGAGAGTGTGCCATCCACAGCTGGAAGCGCCCCTCAGGGCGCTCCGAGTGTGGACACCAACTCCTCAACCCCTCCACCACTGAGCCCAGCTCCAGTAGCCGCAATACTGGAGGAAAGTCCTGCACCAATCCAGGACACCCCAGACAGCCGGGACCTTCCAGGCCTCAGACAGCCAGAGGACACCTGCCAAAGTCATCACAGGTGAGGGGCAGCCTGATCAGCAGCCTGCTTCCAGCCCATCTGCTGTCACAGGGATCACACCATGTCGGACCATTCACAAACACATTAGGAAGAACACCTAGTCACACTTCGGGTGTAGCAAACATGAAATGTAGTGATTATTTAAAAGTTCTTTTGTGCAAATCATTAGCCATCATTGTCTGAAATCATGTGCCACTATGCATTAATTGTGAGCTGCTGACTTCCCCCTTCCCCCTTAGGCCAATGCCAATGTGACCACAGCCCTCATTAATATGCCAATATGATGAGAGCCCTCGTTAACATATGGTCCCCCGTGGGCACTAGCATGTATTGCAGTCGGTCACAAGACAGGGAATAAAATTGGAAAGGAGGTGACAGAGTCCATACATTGAGGTGAGCATTAATATGACTCCCTGTGAATGGATATCGGTGCGGCTGGAAACAGGTTATTATGAGGTTGTCTCTTGCCTACTTTGCGCGTTGCTCAATCTGTCTGGTCTCCTGTGCAGGGTCTTCACAATCCATTACTGTTTACCCCTCTTCCTCATCTGCATCCTCCTTGTCAGTGGAGGAGTGTCGTTCAGGCTTGTCATCATCATGTAAGGCTCCCCCGCTTCTACAGTGCTAGATTTTGCAGAGCACAGCAGACCACCATGATACCTGACACCCTCACCGAGGCTGCAGGGCTCCACGGATCGATCGAGGCAGTGAAATATCATCTTTAGCAGCCCAATGGCCTGCACGATGATCGCTCGAGTGGAGCTGTGGCATTTGCTGTAACTCTCCTCAACAGCATTGCGAGGGTTCCTTACAGGCATAAGTAGCCAAGTGTTCAATGGGTAGCCTTTGTCCCCAGGAATGCTTCCCTGAAGGCGAATGGGGGGTCTGAAAGGTTGTGGCACCTGGGACTGTCAAAGTATATAGGCATCGTGGCTTCTCCCTGGGAAGCGGGCACACACCTGCAGGAAACGCTTTCAGTGGTCACAGACCAGTTGAATGTTGATTGACTAGAAGCCCATCCGATTGATGATGGTGGCTGGCTGGTCTGTGGGAGCCTGGATGGCATGCAATCGATGACTCCTTTGCACCCGGGGAAATCCAATGATGGCCCCGAATCCGATGGCCGTCTTGGCCTGACTGTCAGGGTCAATTCGATAGCACAAACAGTTGTCAGCCCTCTTGAACAAGGCATTGTTCTTGATGCAACTGTGGGCTGCTGCCAGGGAGACCCCACATAAGGCCCTAGTGGATCCCGGAAAAACACAGATGCAAAGAAGTTTAGTGCAAAGGTAATCTTCAGCGCCACTGGCATAGGGTAACCCCCAAATCCCATAGGTTGCAAATCGTCCTGCAGCAGGGCACATAAGTCGGTGACAGCCTCCCTGGAGAGCCGCAGTCTTCAATGACAGTGGCGTTCAGACATTTGGAAGTAGCTCATATGGGTCTGGTACAGTCTATTGCGCTGGGGGCCCTTCTTGGCCTGGCCGGCTGCTGCTGCTCTTGTCATGGAGCTTCACAGACAGGCATAGCAGCCTGTTGTCCCGCCCTCCATCAGAGGCGCTGCATCATGTGCAGGGGTCCAGAAATACAGAGTGTATGAGACCCATGCTAGGAGAGCTGTAGGCCTGCAAATTGCTGTCGATGCAGAGTCAACTCTGCCTTGGCAACTGAGATTCTGACAATTCTGTCAGCAGAGACACTGAGGGACCTCAGAGCCCAACCTTGATGATGGTCCACCCTCTGTTCCAGCAGTATCAATGACCAAACATATCACACAGCAGTCCCCCCCCGCAAACCCTTGCAGAGCCCCCTACACCCCGGACCCCCTTGCAGAGTCTACAGCAATACAGTCCGATACTGGCCTCTGAATCCCCCTCTTCCCCCATCCAACAATGCACAGGACTGCCTCCCCGGCGTGGCAATGTGGCTTCTCACCTCGGTGCCGCATGGTTTTCACGGTCACGAACCCAAAAGCACGAGTGCCGCCCGCCATTCACAAAATTGAGGACTAATCATTAAATCGGAATTAATTATATTTAAATGTATTTAGAACAGCAGTTCAGTAATTTAAAATAGCTTCCCGTCGCATTGGGGCGGCATTGCTGTCATGGTGCTTTCCCGCCATTGAAAAGATCCGTAACCGATGTCACGACGCTGGATTTCTAGGCAGACGGTTCCAATGCGATTCTCCGTCCCCCCACGTCACTATACCCGCCTTCAACGACTGCATTAAATTCTGCCCGCAGTATGAGGTGGGTGGTAGAGGTTATCGTTAGAAACCTCTCCCTGAGAAGTGTTCAACACTCTTGGTAGTAGTGGTTTTGCACTGTCCATGTAACAATAGATACAGCGAGTAAAGCAAAAATACAACCACAACAAAAGAGGAACAAAAGTACTGATGCAAATACTTGAAATAAAAACAGAAAATGTTGGAAATACTCAGCAGGTCAGCAGCATCTGTGGAGAGAGAAAGTTAACATTTCAGGTCGATAATTTTTCGTCAGATGCAAATATTTTAGAGTTAGTCGCAGGTACAGGGAGCAGGACATCTGCATCCCCTACAGCTCGCCATGCGATCACTCACAAGTGCTACCATTACAACTAAGGAAGACATATTGGCATGGCACATGAATAACCAGTATATAAATTGTCATGGCACACAAGCAAAGTCCACATGCAAAACACATTAAGCAGAGACTCTCATACATGGAAACATAAGATAGGTTCTCTGCGACATATCTACAGGTTAAAGCAAATAACAGGTGTGTGTTGGGTTAGTTGTTTGTGTAGCATTGTCGGGACATTTTAGAGACAGTCTTAGACTCTGGTAAAGGTTAATTAACAACTCTATTATTTACAGTTACTATATACATTTTCTACAAGCTATCTAAGCAAGCATCATATGTGCTACTCCTCGTTCTCCAGCCGATCTATCTCATGTGACCATTACATCATCGCTCATGCAATGGAAAAGGGTCTTACTCACTGTCTTCGGTATTAACCCTTCATATGGTGATACTACATCACCCCCCGCCCCACACCCACAAGTCTTTATCCAACATTTTTTCAAACATATATTCATTTATGACTTCTCTACTACACTCTCTCCCTTGCCACCACCCCCAGTCCCCTACACCACCCCAAGTCTCTGACTTTACAGATTCAGTCTCGTTGGAGGTTTGACAATGCTCCCTGATCTGGTTGTAATTTGTCTGGGATGATCAGTAGTCTTTGTAGGAAGTCTAGGTTGCAGACTTGGTTTTTCATTTCTATGGTTTGTAGTATTTTGTTCTGTTTGAGTTTGCTCATCTTCATGTGGATCTTGCAGATGGATTATTGGCTGTTGCTTTTGCAGAATGGGAATGATATTTCTCTGATTCCTTCATATGTTCCCTTCATTCATTCATATAACATACGATCATTGATAGTCCTCATGTTTATGCACTACTGTATGTTCTTGTTCCAGGTCACGTATCCAAACTTTTTGACCATTGTTTAATTTGGGTAAGCTTCTCACTCGAAATCTATTAGAGTTTCGGGTTTGTTTCCTTCTGTAGGACTCTTCTCTTTCTTGGATTTTCTCGTAGTCTTGAATCTTCAATCCAGGCATTAATTGTTGGGGCAATACTGGAAGCTGTGTTCCTTCCCATTAGTAATTCTGTTTGAAAGGAATTGTTTACCTTTGTTTTCTTGACTTTGGCTGCCTTTTCAATCAGCTGCATTTGTAAGCATGCATTCCTGCTCAGTAAAGAAAATTCCTGATTGTGTAGGACATATAATGTCTCTACCTCTGCCTCTATGCTGAAGAGTTGCTTGGAGTTTGCTTTTTACTCGAAGTTGTGTCCTGCCTAGACCATGCAACTGTATTATCTGTTGGTTGAAGGTAATGTTACTCCACCCAAGGCTCGTGGTCAGACAATACCATGACGCTCACCCCTGTGTCAAGCTTAAAATTCGTGAGCTGTCCATTCACGGAGATTTCTGCTGTCCAGAAATCTTGGTCTGGATTACTGATTTCTCCCAAGAACTCTCCTGGTTCTTTCTCTTGTGGGTACTACCGTACTTGATTCACTGCGCTTTGCATGAAGGTCTTCTGCTTTGTATCTTTATGCACAGAAATTTTGCAGTGGCGCAACTTCCCATAGTGTCCAGTTTTTCCACAATTAAAACAAGCTTCACTTGCTGGCACTGCTCTCGTATGTGGGTCTTCTTGGCTCCACAAGGTTGGCAAAGTTTTCCTTTGTCATGTATCTGCTCACCTGTATGTTTTTTCTGTTCTTCAAAGTGTTTCCCTGGCTTTGGCTTAACCACTCGGACAGGTATTGGACTCCTTCTCATCCACGGCGTGTCTTCAGCTCGTAGGATGTCCCTATTCTGTTTGCGAACTTCAGCCTGTCTTACAATTTGAATGGCCTTTCCAGTGTAAGGTCTTTCTTGAATTGCAACAGGTCTGACAAGGATTCATCCGCTATGCCGATGACTATCCTGTCTTTGATTAGTTCCGCCTTTAATTCCCCATATTCACAATCTTCTGTCAATCTTCTTCTTCTTTGGCCTCCTTGTCTCGGGATACATTGGGTAAGCGCCTGGAGGTGGTCAGTGGTTTGTGGAGCAGCGCCTGGAGTGGCTAGAAAGGCCAATTCTAGAGTGACAGGCTCTTCCACAGGTGCTGCAGAAAAAATTGGTTGTCGGGGCTGTTACACAGATGGCTCTCCCCTTGCGCTTCTGTCTTTTTTCATGCCAACTGCTAAGTCTCTTTGACTCGCCACACTTTAGCCCCACCTTTATGGCTGCCCGCCAGCTCTGGCGATCGCTAGCAACTGACTCCCACGACATGTGATCAATGTCACAGGACTTCATGTCGCGTTTGCAGACGTCTTTAAAGCGGAGACATGGACGGCCGGTAGGTCTGATACCAGTGGCAAGCTCGCTGTACAATGTGTCCTTGGGGATCCTGCCATTTTCCATGCGGCTCACATGGCCAAGCCATCTCAAGCGCCGCTGACTCAGTAGTGTGTATAAGCTGGGGATGTTTGGCGCCTCGAGGACCTCTGTGTTGGAGATACGGTCCTGCCATCTGATGCCAAGGATTCTCCGGAGGCAGCGAAGATGGAATGAATTGAGACATCGCTCTTGGCTGACATACGTTGTCCAGGCCTCGCTGCCGTAGAGCAAGGTACTGAGGACACAGGCTTAATACCCTCGGACTTTTGTGTTCTGTGTCAGTGCGCCATTTTCCCACACTCTCTTGGCCAGTCTGGACATAACAATGGAAGCCTTTCCCATGCGCTTGTTGATTTCTGCATCGAGAGACCGGTTACTGGTGATAGTTGAGTCTAGGTAGGTGAACTCTTGAAGCACTTCCAGAGCGTGGTCGCCGATATTGATGGATGGAGCATTTCTGACGTCCTGTCCCATGATGTTTGTTTTCTTGAGGCTTATGGTTAGGCCAAATTCGTTGCAGGCAGCCGCAAACCTGTCGATGAGACTCTGCAGACATTCTTCAGTGTGAGATGTTAATGCAGCATTGTCAGCAAAGAGGAGTTCCCTGATGAGGACTTTCCGTACTTTGGTCTTCGCTCTTAGTCGGGCAAGGTTGAACAACCTGCTACCTCACCTCATTCCATGATAATATGAAAGGCACAATTCAGCATAGCGGCGCCTCATCAGACCCCTTTCCTATCCTGAGTGGCGTGAAACAGGGCTGTGTTTTCGCACCTACACTGTTTGGGATTTTCTTCTCCCTGCTGCCCTCACATACGTTCAAGTCTTCAGAAGAAGGAATTTTCCCTTGTCAATCTGTACAGGCCATTAATATAGGAGTCTACAGATTCACCAACTTTCTGTGCCTGCTTATTGAATTTGGCTCTTTCCAAGATTTTATTGTTATGGAGATTAAAATATTTATCAAAGGCTTGGAGTACCTCTTCAAAATTATCAGTAGCCTCGTTGATCCCTTGTTGGACAATTACGTCATCCGCAATCATACCTACTGCATACAGAAGGGTATTCACTTGCTCCACTTCAGATTTTGTATGGAGTTGTGAAGCGATTCTAAACCTTAAGGAGCCTTTTCTCCATAATACCCAGTTTTGAATCTGATTGGTCCCTCTTGATTTTGGAAACTTTCAGGCATTCTCAATTTTGGATCCATTTTGCCTTATTTAATAGACTTGTTTTTAGTGTTCACCTTTAAGAAACTTTTTTCAGGCTAGCTTGCTTCAATGGAGTGTTCCCTACTATTTTAAATAGGTTGTTTTAGGGTTTTCCCCCTTTTTTTGAGAATTTCATTTTGCTTTTATTCATTTGTGGTTGTGGGTGTTGCTGGCTAGGCCAGCATTTATTGCTCATCCCAAATTGCCCTTGAACTGAGTGGCTTGCTCAGCTGTTTCAGGGGGCATTTTAAGAATCAATCACATTGCTGTGGGTCTGGAGGTCAGACCAGGTAAGGACAGCAGATTTTCTTCTCTAAAGGACATTAGTGAACCAGATGGGTTTTTACAACAATCGACAATGGTTTGTGGTCACCATTAAAATAGCTTTTAATTCCAGATTTATTAATTATTTCAAATTTCACCATCTGCCATGGTGGGATTCAAACCCATGTCCCTAGAGGATTAGCCTCTAGATTACTAGTCTAGTGATATTACCATTACACCATCGCCTCCCCATCATATTGATGGACTAACAGACCTTCCTATTTAGGTATGTAATAAGATTGATGGCGGCCATATAAAATTCTTGTAGCTGATGGTCCACGCTATCCTGAGAGAGCCACAAACTTGGGAAAATCATCCCTCTCTCTTCTGTTGCTAAGTACTTCTGTCTGAAGTCTTTGCAGCTGGCTGCATTGTGATGCAGAGATTCAATTCCTTCCTTAATGGAGTAGTGCTTTGCAAAGTGGCTCACTCTGAAAATGTGCGTTAAGGTCAGAGGTGACTTTCACTGTAGCTGACAGTGCAATCAAGATTATAGTCTGTCCATGTAGATCTTCAGATGCTTGGACAGGCCTTATAACAAGAGACTTAGATTTTCACCTACCCTGTGTAATTCTTTATTGGTTTTTCAAGATTGACCTTTTTCACACAAACATGTTTTTATTTCCTTTCACATTGATCATTTTCACATTACACATTTCTGGATAGGTTCAATCCTAGGAGTAACACCGTATAGGGATGAAAAGCACAAGAGTTTTTTTTATGGAGTTTTTCCTTTTTACTTCTACAGTTGTTTTACCAGCAATGCACCACTTTTTATGCATGTTTATTTTCACTAACAATGGCCAAGTGGGCTACAGACATGGATTGGCCATGTATTCGATGCCAATAGGTAATGGTGGTCACACTACAGGATCTACATCTTTCACTTTAGTACTGCACAATGGCATATCTGATTGTCAAGGAAACTGTCCAGTGTATACATATCATCTGTGTATAGTCACTTGCATTGGAACCAGAATTTCCAGTTCTAAAATGGTTATACTTGGTGATTAAAAATGTCACCTCATGCACAACAATGATGCAAGCCATGTAAGGTTCTCTCACTTTATGGAATCTTTATTCCATCCATATACATGCATAGTAACAACATTGTTGAGAAATAATTTCTATCAGAAGTAGAACAATATTCGTTTTATCACCAGTTGCAGTATTGGTATTCCATTATTCAGATTTTATTGTCCCCAAAATGATTTTTTGCAACAGCAAACTGCAACTAATTATATTTTCAATAAAATACAGCAGGAAGGTTTCAACCACTATTCAATACTGCTTCCAGTAATGTTGTTCATATTAAATTTTGCATTTTACAGCAAATGTTTCAAAAGTGAGACAAAAGCGTCAGCAAAGGAAAGTACAGTACAGATTACTATACAAGAAAGTTAACAACTTCAATAAAACATACATACCTCAGTTTAAGAAAATGGATAGGAACAAACTGCTACATATATATCATCTTATGCAAAGCCTACTCATTACTGTATATGCTGATATATAAGCTGCAATTTAGGACTGAAAATGTATTAAATATGAAATGGAATTTATATGCCACTTTAGGAGTTTTTAAGGCCTACAATACCTTCTGGCGTTTGCAGTCTTAAAATGAATGCAACTTATATCCTGGCATCTACAGCAAAGTTGCAACAAATACAGGGATATTCGAATACACAAGTGCTTTACCTTACCAGTTTACCTACAAATGCTGTCTCTATGTATGTGACTCGGACCTCTCTCTACAGTGCAAACCGTAATCGTTACACGAGAATAATTATACAATAACGTTAAAAACAATTTCAGTATAAACTCCTTTAAATAAAAATTGAAACTTAACCACAGCTATGAATACTGCTTGGAAAATAAATTAATTCTGGTGAAAAATAGCACTGACATTTCACATTAATATCAAGACTTATGAACAGCATTATGAAATGACAGACTAGCCTCAAGCCATTAAACTACACAGCTATCCCTTGATTGTCCTGGTGTAACTGTCCTGATGTAACTCAAGCAGCGTTTTTTTTTCTTTTTTCTCTTTTTTTATACAAACTGTGCATGGCCAACACTATACTACAGACAGATGCAGTGCATGACAGTAACTTTCATTTGACATGTTCTGCAGCATGTGATGAGCAGTAGAATTTCTTGTGGGTTATAAAGTTAGACAAGTTATTGAACTGAATATCACAGAGGCGACAGTATTTTCCACTGTTTGTGGGCTGGACAGAACCACCAATGCTTTTTGGCGTGTGGACTAATTGCTCTTCTAATGAAGCTTTAGCTGTGGGTGAGGCATTTTCATTTGCAGGGGCGGGACTCTCAGATACCCAAGGTGGAGATTCATGGCCATCTGCTTGTTGGGAACTCTGCAATAAGCTATCTTGATGTGGGTTGCCCGAGAAAGGCCTGTCTTCCTGTTTTATTCCTCCGTTGACTGCTATCATGCCCCTGCTCTTTGGTATTGTTGGAACAGGTTCTTTATTCTGAGGAGAACATCCATTGGATACAGGCTGGTCTCTCGGAGGATCGATCCTATCACGTGTGGCTTGCACCAGCTCGTCTATCTCACTGCGTATGAAAACAGCTCCTGAGATATAGTCAGTGGACTTAATCCCATAATATGGAGATAACTGCTCAGTCCCCGTCATTTTTTTTATTGCTCCAGGATAAAGGCAATGTGGATAGAGCAAATTCTTGTTTTCTTCCTTAGCAGAAATAAGCTGAGTTGCCTCATTGAAAGCTTTCAGCCCGTGGAGGGTTGCTAACTGTGGGGGGACTATATTTCCATTCGGGGAGACGAGCTTCGAATTTTCATTTTTCTCACATTTGATGATATTTCTTTCATTGCTGCCTGCAGGGCTGATTGCTTCACTTTTCACTAAAGCACCTTCTCTTTGCTGCTCTTGAAATTTTGTTTGTTCCAAATGGCCTACTTCACCACGTTGGACACCCATTCCTGGGCAAAAGTTTTGCTTGTGAGCAAGGTAACTTTCTACTTTGTTAAAACTAATCTTGCACACGGTACATTCATGGTAGTCCAAAAGTCTTTTAGGAGAACAGGTTGTTTTCTCAGTTTGAGGTGAACACTTTTTGCTTAGATCCATAGGAAGATCCAGCTCCATACTGGCAACTACAGGAAGTGCTGTATTGTACTTGACAGAAGTAATGTTTCTAGTCCCTGGGACAGAGGGCTCCATATGCTTTCCAAGAAACATATCAGATCTCTGGTGGGAGGTTTCACCTAGATTCTCCAGTGATTCTTGAGAAGATGTTCCAGGGCTACCCATGGCTGATACACTAAGAAAAGCTTGCTGTACCATCTGTGATCTTTGTTCCTGTTCTGGGAGTGACATCTCATACATCTTTCGCCGCTTTCGACTACGCATGGTTCTTTGCATTGCTGGTACCTTATTTGCTGCCATACGCTTCATTGGCGGATCATGGCGTGAAGCACAGTAGTACTGTTTATGTACAGCATATGTTTCATGTCTGCTAAAAGTTATATTGCATGCTTCACAAGTAGTTTTATTCGGATCATTAGCTATGTCCAATGTGGGAGTGCTGGGACTTTTCACATCCTTGGACTTTCCATTGAG
Organism: Heterodontus francisci; assembly: GCF_036365525.1. Lineage (NCBI taxonomy): Eukaryota > Metazoa > Chordata > Chondrichthyes > Heterodontiformes > Heterodontidae > Heterodontus > Heterodontus francisci. Next base: position 162,121,978 of record NC_090375.1, on the reverse strand, counting down.
TTGTTCATCATTGCTGCTGGTAGCTGACTCCTTCTTCAACTGCATTGAACTATCCTTGTCTGGACTTTTTCCATTAGAGCCTGCTGCATCTTGGACTACAGAAGAATTGATGCTGGTTGATTGAAGAAGTGAATTTTCTGGATCAGGTAGATGACAAAGGGCACTGTGAATGTTAATTGGACTGTGCCCGCTGCTGGGACTTGCTGTCTCTGGCACCTTCTCATTGGTGTTGGCAAAGTCTGGTGACTTGGCTACATGCTGCCATCGGGTGCTGCAGTAATGCTTCTTGTGGATCAAGTAGTTATCCAAATTGTTGAATGTGATATTGCATTCAAAGCAAATGGCCCCTTTTGGTACAAGTGGACTGTAAATGACAGGTGGATAGTTGCTTCCACCCTGTCTTAACCTGCGATGTACCAGTTCAGACATTTTAGCTAAGATTTCAGAAGCTTGAGGAACCATGGAAATATCCTGGGAGAGAGCAAACTGAGAAAGGAAGGGGCCCATTGGGACATTGGATCCTATGTTGGGTTGAATAGGAGAAGAGGCAAGCCGTGGGCTGGATGGTTCTGATTTGATTCTGGCGTATGGGAAGCTCTGCCTGTTTCCTGCAGGCTGTGTTTCATTCTTTTGATTTGTTACACCCAACTGTACATTTTTCTCCACCTTTTCTCCCTCAGTGTCAGAGCACACTTCCTTATTCTGGCTGACCCCTGGACATGGCGGGAATTCCTGTCTGCTTGCTGCATCTGCTGCTGTTGACTGAAAAGCATCCTCGTTGTTGAGCGGCGAGTGTTCGTTTTCGCTTTCCCTTCGCAGCCTCCTGCCCTGACTGTGATGGAGTTCCTGGTGCTGCAGCAGCTTCCTATGGTTCTGGAAACCAAAGTGGCAGTGACTGCATTTGAAGGCAGCTGGTGTGAGGTGAGTGAGTACATGGTGTTGGAAGCTCAGCACATTGTCTGCTATGTACTCACAGATGGTACACTTCAGGCTGGCACCAGCAGAAAGGGACTCTTCAACCTTCAAACCTGTTCAGAAAGAAAACATTTTCACTAATGTAGTTCCATTACAGCTTGATAGTAGATTTGCAATGGAAAGTGTGCAACATAATCAAATAGTAAATCTGCCCTGTATTTTTAATCCACATTTATTAACCTTGTCATTAACTTCCTTGAATTAGTTTTTTTTTAAATTGACACAGTATTAACAATGCACAGTACTTATAAAACCAAAAACTAAGCAGAATTCAGTCTTTTAATGTACCTCTGCATTTACCAAACTATGAACAGGGAAGGTTTTGAAAAACTTAGTATTGCTAAAGTAGGAGAATGGAGATTTAAAGAAGCTAAAAATGACAGTTGGCAATTTTGGTGGATAAATGGGTGTCTAATTAGGATGTTAATCCTCTGTTCACTATTATAACGTAGACATTAACTATTTTAAAATAAATATTAGTGCCTGCATTTAAACAGCATCAAATGTTATATAAATTTAAACATTCAGCAGTTAATGTTGTCTGCAGCCACTTCCGGGCTATTGTGCTCCTCTGGTTATTTTTAAGGCATTTTATTTATGTTTAATTGAAGAGCAAACCACTAATGACACAAGGGATCAGACTGCCTCTCTTTTGTGCAAAGGCATATAACCACCCAGAATGTGTTTTCTGTTAAACACCAAAGAGAATGGCCATTTTACACCCTTTGAACACTTTGTAGGTACTTTGGCACATTATTTCTTTGTTTATTACAAAAATATAAATTATTAAGAAATGATCCAAGAAATAATATATTTCTCATAAAAAAACTACTTTGTGGCAAACATAAAAACTTGCTGCATCATTCTGAGTACTTTGGCAAAAGTCTTACAGAAATATAGAAAGATTTCCAGCACAGAAGGAGTCCATTTGGCCCATCGTGCCAGCTGGAAAGAGCTATCCAGCTTAATTCCACCTTCCAGCTCTTGGTCCATAACCAGCAGGTTACATCACCTCAAGTGCATATCCAAGTGTTTCTGCCTCTACCACCCTTTCAGGCAGTGAGTTCCAGATCCCCTCCACCACTCTCTGGGTGAAAAAGTTACTCCTTGAGTCACCTCTAATCCTCTACCAATTACTTTAAATCTAAGCCCTCTGATTTTTCCTATTCACTCTATCTAGACAGCTCATAATTTTGTACACCTCAATTAAATCGCCCCTCAGCCTCCTCTGTTCCAAAGAAAACAACCCCAACCTATCCAATCTTTCCTCATAGCTAAACTTCCCCATTCCTGGCAATATCCTCCTAAATTTCCTCTGTACCTTCTCTAGTACAATCACATCCTTCCTATAATGTGGTGACCAGAACTCTATACAGTACTGTAGTTGTGGTTTAACTAGTGTTCTCTACAACTTCCCTGCTCTTATACTCTATGCCTCGGCCAATAAAGGCAAGTATTTCGTACGCCTTTTTAACCAACTTATCTACCTGTCTTGCTATTTTCAGGGATCTGTAGACATGCACTACTCTACGCTTCTCAGAATCCTACTATTCCCTTGCTTTGCTTTGCTTCCTATTTTTCTGGATTGAATTCCATTTGCCACACTTCTGCCCACTTGAGCAGTCGATTGATATATTCCTGCAGTATACAGTTCTTTTCCTCATTATCAACCACACGGCCAATTTTCATAAAATCTGCAAACTTCTTAATCATGCTCCTTACATTTAAGTCTAAATCATTGATATGTACCACAAACATGTATTAATCTTGTTAAAGGGTAGAAACTTCACAATGGTCTAATTCATACACGGGGAAGAGGAAGCTAGTTAATCTTTTATTACACTGACCAAATCAAATTGTGCACTGAGCAAATCAGATGTTGTGAATGTTACTTAAAATAAAACAGGAGGTATTGAAACTGTTGAAAAGCTGTAATGCAGTCTCAGGATTCACTTGATCATCACTCCTATGACTTCTAACTTGGTCAGAACTCGTGATTGCATTATTGCCTTGCAGCTACATCCAAAGCCATACATAAGGTATTGTCTATAATTAAAGGAAATAATATATTGTGTACTTGTAAATATATATTTATAAAACACAGAGCGAGAAACAGCACAGCAGACTTTAACAGAAAGCAGTTTGCAGTAGTTATCTAACAGTAAATATAGATTAAGTTTTCCAATTGTGTGAGCCTGGCAAATGGATGAAACTCATGGACTGTGTGCATTTACAATTTCCCAATATGTACATAACGTGCTGGATGCACCCAATTGGAAAACTTACCACAGTTGTCTATGTTGAATACTACACAAGATGTCCAGCAATCAAAGGGTTAAAGGCTATTAAAATAGATTCTCGTTTTAAATATAGACAATAAGAGGAGATGCTATCTTTGTGGTAGTAATTTTTATTCAACACCAGTCTTTTGCTAAACACATCATTTTTCAAATAGAAAATTTGGCAACAAACACATTTAAATATTTCAGTACAACATAGTGAAACAAAGTACTTTCATTCCTAACATGGAACAGAATGTCATCTTTTCCCATTGTACAATTTTTAAAAAATTAATACACACACAAAAAATATAGTTTTATTTATTTTACTTGAAGATAATATAAAGAAAATAATTAATCACCATGAAACTAAGCTAGTTGTCAGTGGATCTAGACGGGTGACTTTCTCTCAGCTTTCCTTTCTCTATGCACTTGCTGCCTCTTGATGGCAGCTCAGCTGAAATTGTGAATCCAGCACAGGTGGGATTGAAGGCATGAACCTATATCCCATCACAGTATGCTGCAATGTGGTACCAATTTTTATTTGCTCATACTTTTGAAAATTGCAATGTCATTTTGCCAATGATCTGCTGTTGAGAATATATTAATTTAAGAAAAGCAACATCTTGAGGGAAAAAGGACAAAGGAAAAATACAGAGATCACAAGCTCAATTTTAACTCCTCCTTCTTGATGGAAAACAAATTGCAAATGGGAAGGGTTCAAGCTGGCAGTGTTCTCTTTAAATATGTAGATCAGGCTCCAATTACTTCATTTTAACCTGAGTCATGAGCGTGGAAGCAGTGGTGGTTTTCCTGCCAGTTAACATCTGACAGGAACACCCGCCAGGGCTAGCAGAGGCCGAGCAAAGTAAAGTTTAATTTATTTTTAGTTTCCTTGTGGGTCAGGAGGAGCAGGAGTGCTCCTCCGAGCCCCACTAGTAAATACTTGGGCCTCTTGTGCCTTACCCTTCCGCACCCCCTCCCCTGACCCGGATTCCATCCTGCAGCACTTACCTTGCACAGAGACCATACCCGGGTCTAATTTTAACAGCTGGGCAGCCGCATCCCCTCAACCTTGTGGTCGTTTTGGTTGAGAAGTCAGCAAACGGCATGATAATGAGCCCCGAATGTTAAAATCGCCAAGCCTGCCAGCTGCCACTCCCAGATGGGCACACCATTCGTTGCTACGTACCTACTCGGAAGTTAAAATTGAGCCCACAGTGTCTGCATGTGCTCGAAAGGCCACCTTGGCTTACAGTAGCCTAATTATTATTGCTACAATATAACAGTGACACTTGCATGCTGTTGCATTTGCTGTGCCACTTTAGGTGGGTGTGAATTATCATTGCCATATGTAAGTGCTCATTACATAGTATAAAGAAACCAAACCAACTTCAACAGTTGAAATTTAAAATAAGTACAAATGCTAAGCATCTGAAGTTAAAAAAAAGAAAATGTTGGAAATGCACAACAGATCAATCAGCACTTGAAAGTAGGTAAACATTTTATCTAGCAACCAAAACTCAAAGGCACCGGAACCTTCCTCAGACTGAGCTGGTCCTTCTCCCTCCACCTCAAATTGTGTGACAGGAATAATAAGCCTATTGTGTGTCTCACTGATTCAGTGATACCCTATGAAATGACACAGGTGGTTAGGAGTATACAAATGCAATCATCTCAGCATATTTGCATTGAAAATGGTAGGAAATTCATTTGGTAAAAACATAATTTGTGTTTTTTTGGCGGGGGGTAACATTCTTGCTGTTTTTTCCCCCTGGACTCTAAGACAGCATCTGCAGGTGGATGCTATTCTAAAACTAACCACTGGGAGCCATGCAGGAGCATCTTCAAATTGGCCCTTCCATTGATTTTCCTCACTCATTGTGAAGAGGCAATTGGTCTCCCCACATAACTTGTCCACACCAGTACTGCTTAGATCCGCAATTCAGCATGTAGCGGAAATGCGGATGTCATCCCATACCCCATCTTGTTGTGGCACCCTGATTTCCTACGTGTATTTAATTGACTTATTATTGTTGATAGGTTTGCAATATTGGCATTGTACCAACTGCACTACCAATTAAGGAACACTGTTGCTTTAATTTTTTCTACCATGAATGAACAGCTTAGCTGGGCAAATAATGTTTGCTCCAGAATGTACTTTCATTGAGGTAGGTTGCTATTAATTTAAGTCAACTTATCTAACACATGCACATGTACTAATACTCTGATAAGACTTCAATAGGGATACTGCAACTTCCACATTTAACATAAAGCTGCATTTTTAGATGTGTTTTGTAATGGCTGGTTTGAGATATAGTGCTATTCAAATCATTTACTATTGTTGAGTACTGTGATTACAATGTAACAGGCTAGAAACATCATCTTAAATTATCCCTTCAGTGTGGTCTATGTAACTTTCTAAACTCCGTTTTGCAGCTATCAGTGAATTGGCAATGCAAAATTCAAATTACCCCATGGTGACTCTTACCACTGTGTGAATTCATGTGAATTTCAAGAGCCCTGGCATTGGGGAAGCTCTTGCTGCATTGTGGGTAAGGGCAGACACATGGTTGCTGAAGAGGACCAGCCTCTTTCTCCTCTGATAGTGAGGATGCTTCCCTCTGTCTCCCACTGCAGTAGTACATGAGGTGAGCTTGCAGGTTCCGTTCACTGCGGTACCAAATTCCACATGACTTGCATGGAAAGATATCCTCTGCAATGAAAGAATAGATGTGTATTACAGTATGTGTGAAATCAGGCAGTTTTTATTTATTAAAATGATTTTGACAAACTGAGGCTGTATTATGTTTTTTGTCTTCCTCAAGATAGTGGAACAATCTTTAGCAATTGACGAACAGGTCCCCATTACATTTTTATCAAAATTAACCAATTATGCAAAGTCTATCATATTAAACTTCTTTTAAAACATATATGATGAATTCTTTTTAGATGACAATTATTTGCCAAAAGATATAAAATGAATAAAATCTGTGTTAAGTCTTCATTCTGCCAAAGTTTTGTTAAATTGGTAACTATCTAATCTTTGACCTTAGCAAGACAGTCTCTGCCTCTGAAAAACAAAATGCTGATCAGGAAGTATCCATGGAGGAAACAGAGAAATGAACATCACAGATGTTTCAAGCACAGACCATTTGTCTTGACAGAAGGTCCACACTTAAAACGTTAATTCCTCTGTTCCTTCCAAAGATGCTGACTGACCAGTATTTCCAGCATCCACAGTTTTTGCTTTCCACCTCTGTGAAATTGCTCAAACAGATCCTATATTCTAAACAGACATTGAACAAAACGTTTAACTTTGATAGGGGCAGATAAGCAGCAGTAGTGGATCAGCTGCCCATTATACACTGCCTGTTTCACCTTTCCATTGATTTTAATGGAAGGAAAATCAAACAAGATGCATAACAGGTGGCCCACCCATTAACACCCACTTTTTCCCCCCAAAGTTTTGCCCAGGGTGACATCTATAATTGCAAGAACATCAACTGATGGAAGAATAAAATCCATGACAACAAAGGTAAAGCAGCAATGGCCAGCTTCCTTCTCTGACTCTGATTTTTTTTATTTTTCATCACATGACTTAAAAGAGTACTTTCATTGGAATTTTTTTTCATTTGTTTACAATGGTACTGAGATGATGTAAATTGTATCAAAAAGCATCAATGAATTTACAAGATACTGTCATGAAGAAAATGACATCCTTCTACTTTGCTCTCTTCCCTCAAATAATATAAGGTTTGTCAAGAAGACAGTGCTCCTTTAAGAAGAACTGCACAGATTTAGGAGATCATACAAGACATAACATGTACATTTATCAAGTGCAAAGTACAAAGGAACATGATTCAGAGATAAATGATAAATAACACAAAATGTGCTTGTTGTAGTGGAAAAGAACAGATGATATATAAGTGATTTGTATAGAGTCTGGGCTCAGGCCAGTTAACTGGCATTAACATTCCTCATGTTGTTACATTAAAGCCAATCTGGGCTGAAGTTTCTTAGTTTTACAGCCAAAATGCATAGATTTATATGTTACACCAATAGTCACAGCACTTGTTTAGCTAACTATATAGCGTTCATATTAGTCAGTTTGGTGTATGCGAAAATAAGTATTTTACCAAAAAATAGTGATACTGGGGTGCAATTCTTCCTTTCTGTAATTTTATGTAGAAATTGGTGAGAGTACAGAAAATGCAATCCCATTTTGTAATCACACCATATTTTTTCTGTTCATTTTCAACATAAGGCACGTCATGCTCTTTATACTTAATCTTTAAAAGGCAGATAAAAATTATTTTCTGCTTTGTTACCCAAGTACAATTATTTTACATTAAAAGCAAAAGTCATGTTCAAGACGAAAAGCACAGATTTTAAACTTACTGTTTACGATTGCTGTAGGTAAAATGGATGCCATGGCTGCTTGTTGAGGGAGCAGCTGTATTGTGTCCAGGAGGCGTGCTGGATACATGCCCTCTGTGATGGCCATTTGGCTGACAGCTTGCAGCCTTGAGTCAAATTCCACAGCAAATGCAACCAGTTCCTCACCCTCTGATAGCATTTTAGTCATTGTGCACCAAAGCTGGCCACCTAAAGAAAAAGAAAAGAAAAACAGTTTTGTTGATTAATTGCAAACTAAGTAACTTATAGCTTTGTTTATAAGATCCTTCAAGGAATTGATAAGGCTGTCTCTCTTTCACCTAATATCATGAAGCCAAGCTAAATTATTATTTCAGTTCGAAGAGCTTAACTAGCTATGTTCTTTCTCTTTTTCATTTATATTGGTTCTGACTCAGATTCAGGCATAAATGCCTAATTACTGACCATGAATACAAGTGTACAAAAGTGGAAGAGATACTCAATTATGATTATGATCCTAACTAGAACAGGTCTGTTCTCAGCTGATGAGTCTGGCCAGTACAACCGTTTGGTGGCACAAATCTTAGAATTGTGTCCGCTCGGCTCAGTCGTTGCATGCTCACCTCTGAGTCAGAAGGTTGCGAGTTTAAACCTCACCACAGACTTCAGCACATAATCTGGGCTAACACTTCAGTACAGTACTGAGGAAATGTTGAATTGTTAAAGGTGCTGATTTAAGATGAGACATTAAACCAAACTAACCTTTTCAAGAAGATGTAAAAGCTTTCGTGGCACTTTTTCAGAAATAAACAGGGAATTCCCCCAATGTCCTTGCCAACATTCATCCCTCAACTAGTGCCATTAATTATCAATGCCAATGCTGTTTATGGTACCTTGTTTAGGACAGGTTAGCTACTACCTCGGCAAGCAAGACAACACTTAAAATATAACTGATGGACTGTGAAGCGCTTTGGGTTAGCCTGAAGATTTGAATTACACTATATAAATGCGAGTATTTTTTACTACTCTACCCCATTGGCAATTAATCATTCTCCCCATGTGTGATTTTGGCAGGTTTCTGCCTTTGTTATAGCGAACATAACCCATTGATGCAGGTCATATGAAAAAAGACAGATTGCTGCCAGGGCAATCATTTCAAAAAACATGCCAGTCTTTCGGGTAGAGGCAAGAAAACAACTGTTCTCAATTGAATTATAAACCATTACATTGCAATCAACTCATTGGGAGAAAGGGCTATTTCTGACAGATATAATATTCTCAGTTTAGATGAAAGGGATTGATAACTTTTTCCTCTAAACTGGAAATTAAACAAACGGACTGCATGTTGTATGTGCAAACAATTTAACACCGGAACAGAAAGAGCCAGATTGAAAATGTGACTCGACAGAACTACATGAAGTTTGGGGCTACGATGTCATAACCACTATAAACAAGGTTGAAACTTATTAAACTTATTTCATGGAAAATCTTAGTTACTGGGAAGTGTAAGGCCTTTATTCCAGTCAGTCATTTTTGGACTGTAAGTCAGGTTTCAGAATTGAGTCTCTCTGAATACATTTTTATCGCATTAAAAATTCAAAATCTTCCCTGATCGCAGTTTCTCAAACATGTTGTGCTTGATATACATGAATGATGGTTACCTGAGTTGAAACTTTAATTTCCATACTTAAAGGAGAAATATAGGGCTGGAATTTGTTCCCAGCCCGATGTTGCGTTCTGCGGCAGCTGCCGCCACGGAACCAGACGACAGGACTGCTGGACCCGATCTCCCCGGGGTAGAATAGGCCAACGTCAGCCTTCCTGCCCAAAGGTCAACTGAGGCCCTTAAGTGGCCTATTGATGGCCAATTAAGGGCATCTTCCCCTGCTGCCGGGATCTCATCAGCAGCGGGATGGGGGGGGCCTCGACTGCGTGGGGAGGAGGCCTTGAAAAACGAGGCGCCCCCACCCCACCCCCGGTGGGTTTGGGGGGGGGACCCTCTTTCATGGACACTTCATGATTCACATAGGACCCCCCCCCCCCCCTTGGGAACCACTGTGGTCGTGGAAGTGGATTCAGTGCTGACATTCAAAAGGGAAGTGGATATATACATAAAAAGGAAACATCTGAAGGACTATGGAGAAAAACAGGAGGAGTAGGACTAATTAGATACACCTATTAAAGAGCTCCTTCTGTGCTGTCTGATTCTGCGATTCTATGAATGACTGTTACTGGTCTTATAAAGGAAATATTCAAATATTTTCTCTTCCTGAGTCACTCAATTGCATGGAACCTCCATATAAAAAGCTATAAAATATGACAATAACTATCATGACTGCTACTACTACCTGCTCGGAATTACCTTTTACATATGCTCTTAATGCTTTGGTGCTTTCCCCTCTACCCCATTTGAAGCCAGCACTCAACACAAACTGTCAGCCCCATCCACCTTCTTCTGGTGGACCTGAACGCAGCAAGTTCCCACTGATGGCTCCTATCCAAATCTCAGCGGTAATCCAACCACTGCTGGCATTTGCACCTGACCTGACCCCACTGGCAGCTTACATACATAAAAATAAATGAATTTACATTACTTAGAGCTACTTTTAATATGGGAAGGATGGGCATATCAAGTGATGAAATAATTTATGTCAGTTCTTTGAAGAATTTCATGAAATAAAAGACTTGCAAACTTATGAGAATTTTATTTCACTCATAGATTAAACAAAAAATGAATACTCATAACTTACACACACGCTCAGGCCAGGAATTGGGTTGAGTTGATATGACAGTGAGAATCAGGTTGGGTCAGGATGGTGAGTTGGGTTAAACCTGCCAGCGGGAGTTGACGTAGTTGTGCAAGTTTCCATTGGCTGCCACTGGAGTTAGGTTAATGAGGGCATTTTCCCTCATGCTCCATAAATATGCCTCTGTTGGCTATCAGCTCTGGATGTTTATTGTCCTGCACAAAACCCCAAATGTTCATCACATATTTCAATCATGTTGCTTAACATGACCTCCAAATCCTGGTTTGTTAAACAAGTTTTGTGCCTGATGTGAAAACAATATAATGACTGGTTCCTTTTATTAGTGCTAACAGATTTGGATTAAATGGAAACTTTGGAACCAAAATGGTACCGAAACTGTTTTTAAACCAGTTATGTGATTAACCAATTCTTTATTGAAAGAGCGCAATATATCCCTCAATTAAATCAGGTCCAGTTACAATAACTGAGATATTTGTCAGCACCAAGACTCTTTCACAAGGACTTTGCAGAGATGAGCAGAGAAAGAGGTAAAGATACAAAGTAAAACAAGGAGAATTAGAGGTTGTAAAATCTTTCCAGAGATGGTCTGTTTGATAACCTTCAATCTTTAATTCGGCCTCCGATTTCTTTGCCACTAATTTTCCTACTCCCCTCCTTAAGTCTGGGATGTGATCACACACCATCCTGACATGGAACTATATCACCGTTCCTTCACTGTTGCTGTGTCAAAAACCTGGAACTCCCTTCTTAAAAACAGAGTGGGTGTACCTGCACAGACAGACTGCAGTTGTTCAAGAAGACAGCTCACTGCACCTTCTTGAGGGCAATTAGAGATGGGCAACAAATGCCGGCCTTGCCAGTGATGCTCATATCCCATGAAAGAATTTTAAAAATGTCAGTTGTCCTTCAGGTACATCAACCAAATGCCCATTATTTATGTTTGATCCTGGACAGTTAGTGTCAGCAGGCTATTTTACATGAAAGTTGAGCTTAGTCCTGAGCTAAAGCTAAAATCCACACAGGTACTCTTTTCAGCACCAATCACTAGAAAGGAGATCAGGAGGTGAACCCTAGTTGATTCTTCACCTCTCTAGCTCAGGGAGCATTAAGGCCAAGTGTATTGTTCTTCCCACTGTTCTGACTGAGGTCAGTCACTCAGCACAGATCAAATGCAGTCTCTTATGTCTCTATTTCACAAAATGCAGTGCACTTACCAACTGAACGAATGGGGGACTAGATGTTTCTGTCAATTCTGACATAGATCTTGCAGATTTAGAATAGTTTATTTTCTAACAAAACAGTGAATTCAATATAAACTATGCTGTTCATTAGTGAAGCAAATACTGTAGTCTTTGATAAGTAACTACAGTGTTTATCTTCTAATATGACAGCGCTTTTACCTGCACTTCATTTTTTTTCCTCCTGAAGATTAAAGTTTGGAAATGACTATTTGCAAGAATCTGGTAGAGGAGATAAGAACAAGTAAGATATGTTAACGCTCTGACAGAATTAGGACATTGTTGTACAGAAACCCAGGCCAATTAATTAAACCAGTCTGTTAGTTTTCAACAATGTGCAAACAAACCAATGTAAAATCCTTCATCATTTTCAACATTTTTTTATTCAAATGCAAAGTGATTGTGACAATCAACTCCTACATCCTGGTTACATTTGCAGATTGATAATATTATTATAATGTACAAACTTTTCTGAGGAAAATAATATATAACTGTAAGCTTTTAAATAATATGGCCTATGTATTGTGGTTAGGAAATGGGATCAGGTTACAAAGGTGATGTGAATGGAATCAGGAGACAAACAGTTCCTAAAACCTTCCTAAATGCGTTCTGTCTACAGGCTAAAGCAGAGCATAACCAGTGAAAAATATCCAAGGGAGGTAGAGAACAAACCATCATGAAGCAATTCACTCAACTTTGGGAGATGGTCATTTTTGACCAGAAATCTGTACAGAGGATCAGGAAGGGAAAGTTTGGAAGTACGGTGCCTACAGCCAGCAAGTATCATTATGCTTTCTGCACTGACTCACTTTCTCTGAATGCTTAGGGCAGAGTCTACATTTGTAAAGCTGGTGCATGGCTCACAAAAATATAGTTCCACTGAGCTGAGCAACAGAGGAGAAATTCAGAGTATATGTGGCTTTTTCATCTCAATGTTTTGACTATGTAAATGTGGGTTGCACTTGTCCTTCATGCTACCACCTTTCCCCCCAATATCACACCTAGCTAAAATTCAGCAGAGTGTGATAATGAGGTCAGGTGTCCGTTTTTCCAAACCTATATAGTCGGGCCTTGTCAAATCGAGGCTATGACGTTTAAAACATGTTTCCATTAATGTGCCTGAATCTCAAGCTGTGTATATTAACAGACATTCATTTCTCATTTAGGATTTATCTACCAATGAGGCAACAGTACTAAGAGTAACCCTTTGCAAACCTCTTGGCCAATGAAATCTGAACAAGACAAAACAATGAAATTGAAGCACATATATAAATTGATCTTGTTAGGCTTTGTGACCAAACTGGCAGAACTCACAGGCTGCATATGGTCAACAGGCTGTTGTTTTGGTGTCAGCCATGCCTCAGTTGATTGCACTCTTGCCTCTGAGTCAGAAGGTTGTGGGTTTAAGTCTCATTCCAGGACCTCAGCACAACAAAGTAGCACTTTCATAGCAGGCTGAGAAGGGGCTCGGGGTCAAAATCATTCAGAATCATCACCTAGTGGTTCCTTTTGAAGTGGGGAGGGTGGTGGTGCATCCAACAAAAATAAACATTTAAGTTACCTTACATCTTCAGGGAACCAGGCCAGGATTGTAATCGAGACCCCCACCCCACCAAGACGAGTCTCACATCTGCCACTGACAGGGTCAGTACATGTTCTATCATTGGGTGTGCTGGTCTCCAAAAAATGCACCAATGTCCTCCTTGACCAAGATTGTGGGGACACGCTCTGCATCATCAGCCTTGTAAGCTGTTACCGGAGGTACCACTTCATACAAAGTCACATAGAAACTCCCAGTAGAGGGTGGGATCAAACTATGGCCTATTTTCCAGCCCTTTTACAGTTCCCACTGGATTTATGGCAGGAGTGTGCCAGAAGCACTGAGAGATTTCAACACCTGTCCCCTTGCACCACCACCCGAGCATACCCAACACCCCACATCAATATAAATCAAGCAATGTGGTTGACTCTTACATGCCCTCTGAAATGGCCGAGCAAGCCACTCAGTTGTATCTAACCGCTACAAAGTCAATAAAAAGGAATGAAACCAGACGGACCACTCGGCATCGACCTAGGCAATGGAAACGACAACAGCAAACCCAGCCCTGTCGACCCTGCAAAGTCCTCCTTACTAACATCTGTGGGCTTGTGCCAAAGTTGGGAGAGCTGTCCCACAGACGAGTCAAGCAACAGCCTGACAAGTCATACTCACGGAATCATACCTGACAGACAATATCCCAGACACTGCCATCACCAGCCCCGAGTATGTCCTGTCCCACCGGCAGGACAGACCCACCAGAGGTGGCATCACAGTGGTATACAGGAGGGAGGGAGTTGCCCTGGGAGTCCTCAACATCGACTCTGGACCCCATGAAATCTCATGGCATCAGATCAAACATGGACAAGGAAACCTCCTGCTGATTACCACCTACCGCCCTCCCTCAGCTGATGAGTCAGTACTCCTCCATGTTGAACACCACTTGGAGGAAGCACTGAGGGTGGTGAGGGCACAGAATGTACTCTGGGTGGGGGACTTCAATGTCCATCACCAAGAGTGGCTCGGTAGCACCACTACTGATCGAGCTGGCCGAGTCCTAAAGGACATAACTGCTAGACTGGGTCTGCGGCAGGTGGTGAGGGAACCAACAAAGGGGGAAAACATACTTGACCTCGTCCTCACCAATCTGCCTGCCGCAGATGCATCTGTCCATGACAGTATTGGTAGGAGTGACCACCGCACAGTCGTTGTGGAGACGAAGTCTCGCCTTCACATTGAGGATACCCTCCACCGTGTTGTGTGGCACTACCACCGTGCTAAATGGGATAGATTTTGAACAGATCTAGCAATGCAAAACTGGGCATCCATGAGGCGCTGTGGGCCATCAGCAGCAGCAGAATTGTACTCAACCACAATCTGTAAGCTCATGGCCCGGCATATCCCCCACGCTACCATTACCATCAAGCCAGGAGACCAACCCTGGTTCAATGAAGAGTGCAGGAGGGCATGCCAGGAGCAGCACCAGGCATACCTCAAAATGAGGTGTCAACCTGGTGAAGCAACAACACAGGACTATCTGTGTGCCAAACTGCGTAAGCAGCATGCGATAGACAGAGCGAAGCGATCCCATAACCAACGGATCAGATCTAAGCTCTGCAGTCCTGCCAAATCCAGCCATGAATGGTGGTGGACAATTAAACAACTAACTGGAGGAGGTGGCTCCACAAATATCCCTATCCTCAATGATGGGGGAGCCCAGCACATCAGTATGAAAGATAAGGCTGAGGCATTTGCAGCAATCTTCAGCTAGAAGTGCCAAGTTGATGATCCATCTCAGCCTCCTCCTGAGGTCCCCAGCATCACAGATGCCAGACTTCAGTCAATTCGCATCACTCCACGTAATGTCAAGAAACGACTGAAGGCACTGGATACTGTAAAGGCTATGGGCCCTGACAATATTCCGAAAATAGTACTGAGGACCTGTGCTCCAGAACTTGCTGTGCCCCTAGCCAAGTTGTTCCAGTACAGCTACAACACTGGCATCTACCCTGCAATGTGGAAATTTGCCCAGGTATGTCCTGTACACAAAAAGCAGGACAAGTCCAACCCGGCCAATTACCGCCCCGTCAGCCTACTCTCAATCATCAGTAAAGTGATGGAAGGTGGCATTAACAGTGCCATCAAGCGGCACTTGCTTAGCAATAACCTGCTCAGTGACACTCAGTTTGGGTTCGGCCAGGGCCACTCAGCTCCTGACCTCATTACAGCCTTGGTTCAAACATGGACAAAAGAGCTAAACTCAAGAGGTGAGATGAGAGTGACTGCTCTTGACATCAAGGCAGCATTTGACCGAGTATGGCATCAAGGAGCCCTAGCAAAACTAAGGTCAATGGGAATCATGAATGATTAAAAAAAAACTCCAGAATAATTATCTAATCTTACATCCCAACTACTGGTTTTCCTTGGATTAACAATTCCATGGATCCAGCAGCATAGGAACCATCATTATATATAACAATCAGCACTTCACATTGGCATTCAGTGTTTTGTGGGCTTGATCAGTCTATATGCTGACACAAGTAAGTGCAGCTAGGCCCTCTATAATCCCCATCCTACTCCTACTGCGTACAGTGGCTAACTTACCAGACAGAACTTGCTGCCCCCGTTTGAGTGCTTCCAGTGCTAGTGGCCTAGACTTCCACCTCTATATACTGTAGATGTAAATTTGCAAGAATGTGAGTTCCTGCCTTCAGTATATAGAAATTGTTACGAAAGTGCCTCAGTGTTTTGTTAAATGTACTTCTTGAGGATTCGTTTTTGAAAGATTGAAGAAATATCAAACTTTGGGGTTTTCAAAGGGAATTAACAAAAAGCACACAGGTCTCCGGGTCTCACTCTTTGAGTCATAGAGTCAGAGTTATACAACACAGAAACAGGCCCTTCAGCCCAACGCATCTGTGCCGACCAACAAGCACCCATCCAATCTAATTCCCTTTTCCCGCACTTGGCCCATAGCTATGGCATTTCAAGTGCTCATCTAAATACTTCTTAAATGTTGTGAGGGTTCCAGCCTCTACCACCCCTTCAGGCAGTGTGTTCCAGATTGGGTGAAAAAGTTTTTCCTCAATTCCCCTTGCTCACAGCATCTTCCTTTTTGGCTGGAGGAGGGCCCCCTGTGTCTCCTGCTTTCCTTTCTCTTCCAGGACTGCCTGGGCTCCAATCATCTTCCCACCCTTTGTCCTTTTCGGATTTGTGGTGGTTTTTACGAAAGGTTCTCTCCCCTGGGAAACAGACTTATAAATTAAAGCAAACTGATCAGCTAGAACGGCTGCTTGCCGGGCTCTCTGAACCCACTGCTCCTCTACATGTGTCTTTATGGAGAGTGGGAGAAAGTTTTTAAATTCCTCTAACAGAACTACTTTCCTGAGATTCTCATAGCTGAGCTCTCTGGGTCTGCTTCTAATCCTGTTTCCGCTTCTTCAGATTCAAGGGAAAAATGTTTGGCCACTAATCTTTGGAATTCAGACTTCCGAGCCTTGCTATGTACAGTGATCCCACACTGCTCTGCCATTTTCCTCAACTTCTCCATAGATAGTGCTTTTAACTTATCCCAAGTTACTTCACCCTGGCTTGGAGAGCTACTAGCTTCAGTTGCAGACATGTTAGTATTCAATCACACACAACCACAAGAAAACCTGTATTAATCGTGATTGGGAACAATTTGGCTTCCCACTTCCAATTTCTCTCGTTTGTCTGTGGGTCAATTCCGGATGCTGGCACCCAAATTTCTTTTACGACCAGGGGAGAAAGAGGTCTTGGGTTCCCTTTCAGCCTTCACCTGGTCTCACTGTAACAGGGTTTTATTTTTAAACGCCACTGTGTTTTTAGCTCCCCCTTGGTGAATCCTTTGTCAGGCAAGCCCCCCCACCTGCCAAGAATGAGGAAAATTAATTTTGCCACATGAACATTGATTTTGGACTGTTGTTGGTGAAGAAAGAACTTGCTTTAAAAAACAATTGGAGAATTTGGCTGGAGAGAGACGTTAGCATATCAACAGACAGTACTTCAAAGGCAAAAGGGGCTATTCCCTGCTCCAATTTAATCCACAATGGACATTTGATTACCAGACGTTGAAGGTGAAAAGGCTAGCATTCCAGGTTAACTGCTAAGATGGCCGAATACACAAACAGACGTGGGCGGACCGGTTTGGGTCACATGACTAACTGACTGTTCATGTTCTTTTGATTGTGAACTTCCAACAGGGAATTTGAACTCAGAAAGCTGTTTTCTCTTGGACTGAGAACACCTCTCTCCTGCCTGCTCTCATCTCACTCTCACCAGCTTTGGAAACCATGAAAGACACATGAACCCCAAGACAGAAAAGTCTCCTACAGTAAACAAGGTTTAAGAATAATATTGGGCCCCAAAGAAAAGCAAGACTACTTACAAAAGGACTACAGGGAGTTCGAAGCACAGTAAACAAGAAACTCTTCTGATATTGCCTCAAACCTCTCAATTTTATTTTTCTTCTGCTCTTTTCTGTCATTATTTGCATGTGTGTATCGTATGTGCATGCTAGCGTGGCTGCATCGTGTATCCGTAGGCGGTAACCGTATTAGAGTTTAAGTGTAAGGTTTAATAAATTTCACTTTTCTTCTTTAAACCTAAGAAAGCATGTTTATGCTAATTTCTTTGCCTTGTAATTGGAAAGTGGTGAATAAGGATTCACCAACGGGGGAGCTCAAAACACAGTGTGTTTAAATTTAAATGCTGTTACAACAAGACCAGGTGAAGACAGTAAAAGACCCCTAGACACCTATCTCACCTGGTCATAACACCTTGTTCACTGCTTTCCAATTATAAGGCAAAGAAACAAGCACAAACAGGCTTTCTTAGGTTTAAAGAAGAAAGGTGAAATTTTACTAAACTTAAACTCTAATTCAGTTAGCGCCTACCGATACACGATGCGCCCACGCTAGCATGCATACGTGATACACACATATAGATAGGGACAGAAAAGAGCAGAAGAAAAATAAAGTGAAAAAGTTTGAGGCAATATCTGAAGAGTTTTTGTTACGGGTCTTTGAGCTCACTGTAGAGTCCTTGCTTGTAGGTAGATCTTGCTTTTCGTTGGGCCCCAGTATTCTTCTTAAAGCTTGTTCACTGTAGGAGACTTTTCTCTCGTGGGGTTCATGTGTCTTCAGTGGGTTTTTTGCAGTTCTGTGAGGAAGAGATGGGAGCAGGCAGACAGGCAGGAGGTCTTCTTCAGTCGAGGAACAAAGAGCTTTCTGCCTGTTCAAATACTGTCTCTCCAATTTAAAACTCTCAGTTCAAACTCTGCAACAGCCAGTTAGTCATGTGATTAACTGGTCTGACCACGTCTGTTTGTGGATTGTATTGGAGCAGGGGACAGCTCCTTTGTTCCAAATACTGTCTGTTAATAGGCAAAAATGTCTTTCCAGCCAGGGGCCTGTCAACCCCTTGTCACAGGCCTTCTCTTCTTCCCAGCAACAATTTGAAATTTAATGTCCATGTGGCAAAATTAATGTGCCTCATTCTTGGCAGGTGGGGGCCTACATGATACCATGTTTTAAGCCCTTCAATCAGGTTTCCACTTCTGGCACACCAATAAAACAGTCCTTATCAAAGTCACAAATGAAATCCTATGTGACTGTGACAATGGTAACCTATACTTCTTCATCTTTTTTGACTTTTTTGCAGCCTTCGAAATGGTTTACCACATCATCCTCCTCCAATGCCTCTCCTCCATTGTCCAGCTGGGTGGGACTGTCCTCACCTACTTCGATTCCTATCGATCCAGTCAGAGCCAGGGAATTACCTGAATTTTTTTTTTCCTCCCCCCCTCCGCCCCACACACTATTATCTCTGGAGTCCACCAAGGATCTATCCTTGGTTCCCTCCTGTTTTGTATCTACGTGCTTCCACTCGGAGACATCATTCAAAAACGTCAGCTCCCAATATACGCTGGCAATATTCAACACTACCTTGCCAGCACCTTTCTCTACCTTTCCGCTGCCTTTGATTTGCCACATTGCTTTTTCAAGATCCAGTATTGGATGAGCAGAAATGATGTATTCAGTTGTAGCACTCTCACCTCTGAGTCAGAAGGTTGTGGGTTCAAATTCGTACCTGAGTACAAAAATTGAGGCAGTACTGTGGCAGAGCTGCAGTGTTGGAAGTGCTGTCTTTTGAATGAGATGCTAAACTTAGGCCCTGTCTATCCTCTCAGGTAGTGTAAACATCCCAAGGCACTATCTGAATAACATAGAGTCATAGAGTTATACAGCACAGAAATAGGCCCTTCAGCCCATTGTGTCTGTGCCGGCCATGAAGCACCTATCTATTCTAATCCCATTTTCCAGCACTTGGCCCGCAGCCTTGAATGCTATGGCATTTCAAGTGCTCATCTGAATACTTCTTCAATGTTGTGAGGGTTCCTGCCTCTACCACCCTTTCAGGCAGTGCGTTCCAGATTCCAACCACCCTCTGGGTGAAAAAATCTTTTCCTCAAATCCCCTCTAAACCTCCTGCCCCTTACCTTAAATCTATGCCCACTGGTTATTGACACCTCCGCTAAGGGAAAAAGTTTCTTCCTATCTATCCTATCAATGCCCCTCATAATTTTGTATACCTCAATCAGGTCCCCCCTCAGCCTTCTCTGCTCTCAGGAAAACAACCCAAGCCTATCCAGTCTCTCTTCATAGCTGAAATGCTCCAGCCCAGGCAACATCCTTGTGAATCTCCTCTGCACCCTCTCCAGTGCAATCACATCCTTCCTATAGTGTGGTGCCCAGAACTGTACCCAGCACTCCAGCTGTGGCCTAACTAGAGTTTTATACAGCTCCATCATAACCTCGCCGCTCTTATGTTCTATGCCTCGGCTAATAAAGGCAAGTATCCCGTAAGCCTTCCTAACCACCTTATCTACCTGTGCTGCTGCCTTCAATGATCTATGGACAAGTACACCAAGGTCCCTCTGACCCTCTATACTTCCTAGGGTCCTACCATCCATTGTATATTTCTTTGCCTTGTTGGTCCTCTCAAAATGCATCACCTCACACTTCTCAGGATTAAATTCCATTTGCCACTGCTCTGCCCGTCTTACCAGCCCAACTATATCATCCTGTAATCTAAGGCTTTCCTCCTCACTATTTACGACACCACCAATTTTCGTGTCATCTGCGAACAGCTGGGAGTTCTACCTGGTGCATTGGCCAATATTTATTTCTCAACCAACATCACTAAAAAAAATTATCTGGCCATTATCACATTGCTTTGCGGGAACTTGCTTTGCGCAAATTAGCTGCTGCATTTCTTACCTTAAAAAAGTGACTACACTTCAAAAAGTACTTTATTGGCTTTAAAGCATTGGACATAGTCTGAGGACAATAAAGGTCAAATATAAAAGCAGTTCAATTAGATATTAGCCAGAAATTTATGCCACCCTGACGAGTGGGATGTTGGTGGGGGTGGTGAATACAAATGGAGTGGGAGGCACCAGGAGACCTTCCCGAACCGCTCGCGGCGCCGCTGCCATTTTACGCAGGGCGGCGGCAGTGAAAATCGGCCCACCTGCCCCAGGCCACTCAAGGTCCTTAAGTGGCCACTTAAGGGCCTTCGCCCGCCTCCATGTGGATTTTACATGTGGCAAGTGGGCGTCCTGGAGCCGGGAGAAGCCGCCTAATGAAAGCAGGAGGTTTCCGAGTGTCCCGGGATGGCCCTCATGATCGGGCACCCTGTGCCCGATGGAGGGCTGCCCCCACTACCCCAACCACCCCCAAGACCCAACTGGCCCCTCTTCCCCCCCAAACGATCACCCTTGCCTTGCCGGGGCCTGACCGATTACGTTCGGCGAGGCAACCAAAACTTACCTTACCTCCTGGCTCCTAGGCATCTTATCTAGCCGGCAGCTCTATTGGGTGGGACTTCCCACCTCAAGCAGGTGGAAGTCCTGCCTCACACCAACTGAAGCCCGGGAACCCACAAAATACAGATCAGATCCCCAGGCGAGACAGAATCGGGTTCGCCACGACTTTGCAGTAAAATTTGGTATACAGTAAAATTCTGGCCATTGTCTTCAGTCCCTTACACAAATACTGTTTCTTAGCCACTGACTCCATCCCTCTCCCTGACCGGTGTCTGAGGGTGAACATGATTGTTCACAACCTTGGCATCCTATCTGACCCTCAGTTGAGCTTCTCCATCCTTTCCAAGACCTCCTACATCCATCTCAATAACATCACCCATCCATGCCCTGCCTCATCTCATCTGCTGCTGAAATCCTCTGTAACCTTTGTTACCTCTAGACTTGACCATTTCAATGCTCTCCTGACCAGCCTCCTACCTGTACCCCTTGTAAACATGAGCTCATCCAAAGCTCTGCTGCCCATATCCTAACTCACATCAAGTCCCACTCACTCATTACCCCTGTGCTTGCTGACTTCCAGTGGCTCCCAGTCCAGCAACACCTCAGTATTAAAATTCTCATCCTTGTTTTCAAATTCCTCCATGACCTCGTACCACCACCACCCCCCACCTCCACCATCTCTGTAATCTCCTCCAGCCCTACAAGCCGCCAAGATCTCTGTGCTCCTCCAATTCTGGCCTTTTGAACATCCTTGATTTTCCTTGCTCCACCATTGGTGGCCATGCCGTAAACTCGGTAATTCACTCCCTAAACCTCTCCTCCTTTCTGCTTCTCATTCTCCTTTAATATCTCCTTATGTGGCTCAGTGTCAAATTTTATCTGATAATGCTCCTGTGAAGCACATTAGGGCGGTTTATTATGTTAAAGGCGCTGTATAAATGCAAGTTGTTTTTGCTGTTGAATGCAACATTTTTTAAAAAATCATCCCGATACTTATGCTTCTCCTCATTGCTACATACAAATCCCTGTCTAACAGTGCTGAAGACAATCTGTTCCAAAGCCTCTTCCAACACTGCTGGGTAACTGGCTGCTCCAAAGTGCACCAGAGCAACCTAGGTTGACTTAGCTCCTTATTAACTTTCCCTATCTCAGCACCACCTCTTCAAGGTCCAACCAGAAGTTGTTATGTCACTAAGCTGCTTGCTCCATGGCTACTTTTAACATTGTCTGATTGAATGCCATGTGTAATACCACACAGCAAAACAAGGTATATCATTTTTTTCTTCCTCTCTCCCAAGATAAAGAATGCTTCCATCAGATAGTTAGGCCATTTCATGGTTTAACCAACAGTTAGCTAGACTGCCCGCTCAAATCAACTGAGACCACAATCTTCTCAAAAAGAGACCATGGTGCAGCTCTGAACGTAGACATGTGAAAACAAGTCGTTACATGAACTTTCTCATTTAAGTTGTGGGTATATCCATCATTCCTTTAAGTGTCCATTTCATAGCTGACAGGTGCTGAAGCAGAGTGGCGCTTCTGAGCTCCGAATAGATTTGGGGTTTTCCAGCGGGTTCCAATTTGTTTTGAAAGCCCGCTGGAGAACCCCGAATTTGTCCGGAGTTCAGAAGCGCTGTTCACACTCTCAGTAACAGTCAGAGAGAAAGCGATGGGCGGGGTAGGGGTAGGGGGATGTGGGGAGAGAGTGAATGAGGGAGAGGGAGTGGGACAGTGGGGACAGACAGAGAGAGAGAGTGGGAGGAGCAGGACAGAGAGAGAGAGTGGAGGAGAGAGAAGAGAGAGAGTGAGAGAAGGGGAACAGAGAGAGAGAGTGGGAGGGGGGACAGAAAGAGAGTGGGAGGAGGGGAGCAGAGAGAGAATGGGAGGGGGGACAGAGAGAGAGAGTGGGATGAGTGGGACAGAGAGAGAGAGAGAGTGAATGGGGTGGGGGACAGAGAGAGAGTGGGGGAAGAGAGAGTGGGGACAGAGAGAAAGAGAGTTGGGAGAGGGGGGGAACAGAGAGAGAGAGGGGTTAGAGAGAGGGGACAACACAGAAAGGAGGGAGCAACACATGGGGGGGGGGAACAACACAGAGTGGGGGGAAAACACAGAGAGGAGGGACCGAGGGGGAAAGAGACAGGGAGAGAGTCACAGAGGGCAAGACACACAGACAGACACAGAGAAAGAGGAGGGAGAGAGCGCGGTCGGGATCGCTCCTGGCAGATGGACGTCTGTCTGGAGTGCTCCGCGTCGCTGCATAGGTGTGCGGGCAGACATTCTGCGGGCAGGGGAGTGCCAGGTATCTCACTGGATCAGTGAAAAAGATAGTGACGAGAAAGTAGGTCGGTGAATTGGTCATCTCATTTGGGGCTTCTTCACAGGGATGCACATTTGTTGTTGTTGTTTTGATTGATAGTGTGATGGATTTTTGATGCCTTTGTCTTTCTAGGTTGTAATGTGGCCCCCTATGTAGAAAATTTGGACACCCTGCTCCAGGCCTTTGGCCTTGTGTTTTGGAATGGCTTCGCGGCTGGGTTGTTTTGGAGCAGGGGTTTGGAGGCTTGTATTGTGTAGAATCATTTTGGGATGGTGGAGGTCGCTTGGGGAGTGCCTCAATTTCTATGCTCTGGCACACATTAATTTCATTTGGGACACAAGCTCAGCGACATGTTTCAATGGTCATGTTAGAAATTCATTGACTGATTTTTTTTTGCTGTGAATTGGATTGAAGAGCAGGTTTTGCAGGTGTGTCAGGGATGGGTAGCTGCAGTGTACATTATTTGCTGTCCGATTTGGGGGCGGGTGGCTGGTGTCATTTGGGGGTTGTCTGTATGATATAATTACAAATGCACCTTTGCTGGCGGATGGGAGATTTGGCTTGGATGTGGATTGGTTGGTCTGGAGTGCAGTCTTGGGGATAGTGACTGGGCGTTTTGGAATTGAATAATGCATGCAGTGGGGACTGCTCCACTTTTTGCAGAAAAGCTTTTTGTTGATGGTTGTCTTGTCAGGGCTGGGTCGAAGTCGATGGCGGTGGGCTGAGATGTGGACGTAGTTGGGTTTGGGAGAGTCGTTTTGTTGGAGGAACTGAAGGGCGCTCTTTATTTGTGGTGTGTTTGTCCAGTTTTGTCGCTGGCTTTGGTGAGCGGGTGACATTTTGTCCATGGGAGATTCTGTTGTTTCTGTGTTTTGGAGTCCAGGGCCTAGTTTGGCAGTCTGTCGGGATGAGTGGGCTGGTCTTGGTTGCCTGCCGTTGATCTCTTTGTCCCTTCCTGTCCCGCTCTGCATTTCTGTTTTGCATGGCTCTTCTGTGGTGCTGTCTGCTCCATCCTGTGGAGTTCTCCTGATATGGAGATCACTGCCCTTTTGTTGGCAGCCCTGTCTTCAGACACACGTTGCAGGTGGGTAGAGACGTTGCACACACTTAACGGCCACTTAAGGGTCCTCGCCCACCTCCACGGATATTTTACCTGTGGCAAACAGGCATGCTGGGGACGTGAAAAGCCAGCCAGCGATAGCTGTCAGCCTTTCCGCGCCCCGGGGAGGGGGCCATGGCAGTCGGCCACAGGGTGCCCGATTGAGAGACGCCACCGCCTCTCATCCCACCACCGGGAACCAAGATGCCCTCCTCCCCCCAAACAACCACTCCAGCCTCACCAGGGAAGGACCGATTCCCCTGGTGAGGCAAGCC
This sequence comes from Heterodontus francisci, assembly GCF_036365525.1. Lineage (NCBI taxonomy): Eukaryota > Metazoa > Chordata > Chondrichthyes > Heterodontiformes > Heterodontidae > Heterodontus > Heterodontus francisci. The sequence continues at coordinate 162,097,264 of NC_090375.1, read as the reverse complement.
CAACTCACCTCATCTCCAGACTCCATGGTATCAGCTGGGCTGCAGTCCGAGCAGTGGCCACCGCTCCCGGTGGTGCTGCTGAGACTAAGAGCTGCCAGCCCGCTGATTGGCTGGCAGCTCACTGAGGCTGGACCTCCTCTCTCAAATAGGTGGAAGTCCCGCCTCAGGACAACTAAAGCCCGGGGACACCTAAAATACGGGACGGATCCCCAGGCTAGGCGGAAGCGGGTTCGCCACTGACTTTTATGTTGGTGGCGAATTCCCATCCGCCTAAGGTAAAATCCAGCCCATTGACCATGGTTTGGATTTTCTTGTGACAACAGCGGTGTGAGGGGTGGTTCATCTTCCTGTTGCTGGTTTTTCTGCTGCCTCGCCTAAATGGCCACGTTGGCAGTCCTCTCCTTGAGTTTAGTGGTTTGTTGGGTGAAGTTGCATTCCTGATGCGGTGGGTCTGCGGATGTCAACCGGTGGGGTCCATCTACCACCCCATGGCGTGGTGTGGCTGGCTCTGTTCTGTTGGCAGCGGTGGTTCGCATTGGCACTGCATGCTATTTTGCTTGCTGGCTAGCTGGTGCAGTTGTGCTGCTCTCCATTGATATGAATACACAGAGGGTGGTGAGTGCCTGGAACTTGCTGCCAGGGAGGTGGTGGAAGCAGGTACGATAGCGACGTTTAAGAGGCATCTTGACAAATACATGAATAGGATGGGAATAGAGGGACATGGACCCCAGAAGTGCAGAAGGTTTTAGTTTAGACAGGCATCATGATTGGCGCAGGCTTGGAGGGCCGAATGGCCTGTTCCTGTGCTGTACTGTTCTTTGCAATGGATAATGGAGGGCCACTAAATGCTGGAGAGTGCTCACCCATTTAGAGGCCTGCCTATAAATTGCAGTAGGTGGGCCTTGGGCAATAATGGGGAAGTCATGTTGCTCCCCCTGTCTGATTGCTGACCATCTATTTTCAACAGAAAAGCAGAAATCAACAGTTGAAAACTGCCCCAATGTATCCACTTAATTCTCCACACTCTCTCTTCTTCCAAGCTTCCCAGTTCATACTGGTAGTCATTTACCTGCTCCCTCAATTTAACTCCCCCCACCCCCCCAACTTTTCTAACCCTCTAATTCAGTCTGGTATCTCATTGTTCAAGGTGATACTTTCTCCCTCCTAACTCAGCACTCCTCTCACTCTCTAACTCAGTTCAAGCTGGTACTCCTCTTCCACCTCCCCATCCAGCTATTAGCATTCCTCCTCGCCTTTCACATTGGGACTCCTCTTTCACTGTCCCTGCCATTCAAGCTAACAATCTTCTTCCCAGCCATTTCTCTTTTGCTCCTCAAAGCCCTAGAGTTCAAGCTCGCATTCTCCCCTGCATGCCCCCCACTCCTCTCAATTAATATCATTTCTACACAAGTCCTGCTATTAATGGAACTGATTCCAGCAACTGCATACTATGGGCACAAATATTTGTTCTCACAATTCTCGCCAAGAATCACTTCCATTAGCAAGAGGATTGTCAAAGGCACTGAAGAGGAGGGCCTGGTTTCTGTTGATTTATGTCAGCAAATATTCATGCAGATCCCTGTCATTATAAAATGCTGATGGTTGGCAAGCACTTGTCAACTAAGACTTCATCCAGTTTACCATTGTGGGTAATGTTGTAAATATGCACAATAATAGCTTCCAAATGACAAGTTTTCCTTCAAAGATTTGCAGATCATTCACAGAATAATAGCCAAATACATTTGCAATGTTACCTTTCAGTAGGTTGTTTGGAGTTTTATGATAGTGATCGAGTGTGAATTGCTTCCTATCTCCCTGCTTAGCAACTCCACAAATATTGGTGACTCATCATGTGAGAAATCACAGCCTCAATATTCATTTGACGAATCGGCTCCACATTCCAATCCATAGAGTGTAATTAAGGGTATCTTTCTGTTGGGATTATTTGCTTCCGTGGGATATTATTATGAAGCAGACATTTTCATCTAAAATTGTGGTTTCTAGTGACAGTGAAGCTGAGGGAACACACACAAGGATCAGGACGGAAATATGGCATTATTTCTACAAAATAAACTCTTCTCCTTGATTGCAGCCAAATGTACATCTGGAGTTGCCGACAACATTTCAGCCATTTTTTTAAAGCCTACTTTTTAGTTGGTTTTAACAATGCTCTGTGATTTAATATTGCTGACCTGTTACCCATTGAAATAAAAATGCAGTGGGTGGAAAGCAGATGCCCAGAATCTTTCATCCACTAACAGTAATGGACAGCCTGTGATTTCCCAAAATACAAGTTCTCCTGGATGAAGTGCAAACTTTTAAAGTCAACCCTGTTGTCTCAGGATCTTGATGCAGTTTTTATCCTTGTATATTTCCACAAAATTGTGTTCAACACCTTGACAAAGCAAAAAGAACCTTGTAACTGTCTCTAGATTTCTGAACTACCAGCACACAATATGGAGTGCTGTTCAGTGTGTAACAAGTTGTGTACCATTCAATGCACTTATGAGAAGCCAACTAAATCCAAGAAAAAAAGCACCATTTTACTATCACAGTGAAACCAACAGGTAATGGTTTGAAAAGTTATGTACTTGGAAAAATGTTTTCTGTGTGCAATTCTTCACTTTAGCCAAGAGATGTCTGTTGGCTATATTAAGGGATAAACGCTTTGGACAGGGTTTTCCTTTTCTGTGTTCAACACACAGCAAATTAAACAGAAATCCATTAAAGTGAATCGGTGGAAAATTGCATGGTACAAAGCACAGGAAAAGAAAACCCTGGCCTTAATGGCCCTAACCGCTATTTAAAATAAGCAAGTTAACACTTGTACTAAAGTAGCGGACAAATGGAAATTATATGAATGTGTTAAATGTTCATCTGCTATCATCACCAACAGCAATTTCTAGGAATAGAAAGAGAGATTAATGATTTTAACTAGGACTACTACTGTTATGTGTGCATATTTTTATGGCTGAAAAGTAATTTGGTAAAGATCATTTTTAATAACATTTGTATTTATTTCCAGGGCTCCAAGAAAACTTTCTAGTTATGTTCACATAATTGACTGAAGGTATCAAGAAAGTTTGTTGCAAATTTGGATTTTAGCTTCTGGTCCTTCAATTTGCAAAACAGTGGTATCATGATTGACAAACTGGAGTGTGCAAAGTACAGAAATAACTAATCGATTTAAGTTCAATTCAGCAAACTGTCAATCACAACACAGATAATGGATTTAAATTCCAATATTGGTTTCTCATTTGGAAAACTTAAAGAATTTAACACCATCAGCTTTAAAGTGCTGTAGCACGATGTTTGGTCAAATAGCCATATACTTGAAGGAGCTGAAAGTCTTTGGCAGGATTTATGAGCAGAAAAATCACTGACTTTATGATTTCACAGCCAACACTTTGCCAAGTTAATGGTCCCTAGCATTACCTTTAACGGGATATTAAAAAGAGCAGTGCTCTATTACTCTGGTAGGACTTCCTAGTTTCATCCCTATTTCCTTGGCAGCTTGCTCATACAAGGATTGGTGTGATAGGTTCACTGTCACATCTGTTACTGTATCCAACCCAGGTAAAAGATCTACTGGCAATGGGTGTTCTACTGAGACCATTAAAAAAAATTAAATTAAATATTTCTCCAACATTTTTTGGAGTAATAAGATTAAATAGTTTAAAAATGTAATTAAAACATCCTGCTGCCTTATGCGTAGTACAGTGTTAATATCTTTTTAGAATTGCCTTTTACTGTCTGCTTTGTTGGTCTGGGAATACAAACCTATAATCTAATTCCGATAGCTTCGTTTATGAACTGTCCCATAGTAGAAACAATACAGTGAATAACTTTGTAACTCAGCAGGGTAATCCAATATCTTCAACTCATATGATTGATAACATATGTTTTGTATGTTTTATTTCAGTTCATGCCATGGAATTGATAACTTGCATTTGCTAACGCCTGTCAGCTGTGATTTCATTTTTCATTTAAGAACAATTTGACCTATATATAAAACAATAGTCTGCAGCAAATAAAATGCAGTTTCACAAAATCTTGGTTGTCAGTTCATATAAACTGCACAGATTATGCTTAACTGAAAATGATGCCTTCTACATAAATATTGGCTGACAAATGCAAACACAAAATGAAAGTCACAAAAAAAGTATCTTAAATTATCTTTAAAAAAAAATTAAGGGTATTTAGTTAGAAAAATTATTTGCTTCTCTTGCCCCTCCTGTACAATGTGCAGGGTATCTCCCTGTATTCATCTGTGGCTACTCTTGCTTTGAGTTGGGAAGTTTACTGCCAGAACATGAGAGTGGTTATTTTTACAATATATAACCTTAATTCTAGTTGCCACACTGGGATTTCAGCTCCAGACTGTAAGTAATAGGTCCGCCTCTAGCCAATTTAAGATTGGTAGTTGCCCAGGCAGTTGGATTAACCTTGGATCTGTGCCTTTCTGATGTCTGCATAGGACTACTGGTTTGTCCAGACACAGTGGTCTAGAAACTTGATCATGCTTGAAAACGGGCATATGGGAGAGCAGCATGCACTGCATGCAGCTGCTCACGTGGCACACGGACAATGTGAAATTCACGCAGGGAGCTCATTACAATGAGCCAGGATGCAGCCAGTGCTACCCACACTGCTTGTAGGCTGCATGCCTGTTTGTGGGGTGGGGGCAGGAAACAGTCTAAACAAGCACCACTAAAAGGCAGCCAGCACTACTTTGAGGGAGGTGCACTCTGGCTGCAGACAGCTGGGGAAAAAAATGTCTGCAATAGGGCTAAAAGAGGTACAATGTGGGCACCCAGATCGTCGGATGCAGTGTTGGACGCCCTGGTCCGCCAGGTTGTTGACAGGAGGAGGGAGATCTCTCTGCCATCAGTGGAAAGACATCAGTGAGGAGGTCAGTATCAGGGGCTTAGCTCCCAAGATGTAGCTGCAATGGTGGAAAAAGTTCCATAACCTCACCATAGCTGTCAAGGTAAGAATCTTATCTCTCACCTCAATTACTCTCTCCTCACATCTGCAGCCACACTATTCACATTTCCCACCCCCCTTCCCTTCACTCTCCTTTAATCACTGCAACATATTTCACTCCAGCTTGTTCTTCTTCTTCTCCTACTCTCACTAGTATTGCAACCTTCACTTCCCCACACCTCATATTTTCCACATAACATCTAAACTATTCGACCATGACAAGCACATTCTCAAACCACCGCACAAGAATGTCACTAACTCCTTTCTTGCAGGAGAACGTTGCCAAGAGGCTACCACTGGACAGATGGAATATAGTGTGGAAAAATCTGAGGTTATCCATTTTGGTAGGAGGAACAGATGTGCAGAGTATTTCTTAAATGGTAAGAGATAAGAAAGTGTAGATGTACAAAGGGACCTGGATGTCCTCATCAATAAGTCACTGAAAGCCAACATGCGGGTGCAGCAAGCAATTAGGAAGACAAATGGTATGATAGCCTTTATCGCAAGAGGATTTGAGTACAGTAGTAGTGAAGTCTTGCTTCAATTGTATAGAACCTTGGTTAGACCGCACCTGGAGTGCTGTGTGCAGTTTTGGTCCCCTTACCTTAGGAAGGATTTTACTGCCATAGAGGGAGTGCAACGAAGGTTCACCAGACTTGTTCCTGGGATGGCGGGACTGTCCTATGAAGAGAGATTGGGGAAACTGGGCCTGTATTCTCCAGAGTTTCAAAGAATGAGAGGTGATCTCACTGAAACCTACAAACTACTTAAAGGGATAGACAGGGTAGCTGCAGGTAAGATGTTTCCCCTGGTTGTGGAGTCTAGAACCAGTGGACACAATTTCAAAATAAGCCACTTAGGACCAAGATGAGGAGAAATTTCTTTACACAGAGGGTTGTGAATCTTTGGAATTCTTTACCCCAGAGGGCTGTGGAAGCTCAGTCATTGAGTATGTTTAAAGCAGAGATTGACAGATTTCTAAATACCAATAACATAAAGGGATATGGGGATAGTGTGGGAAAAAGGCATTGAAGTGGATGATCAGCCGTGATCGTATTGAATGGCGGAACAGGCTCAACGGGCTGAATGGCCTACTCCTGCTCTTATTTTCCTATGTTCACTGGAATAGGCCTAGCTCGTCGGCACATCCTCTCCTTGTGGAAGAAAACGTGCTGCCAACACAGGCAGGGGAAGAGTTGGAATATTGAAGGTGATGTCGCACAATGTTTCTTTACACCTTATCCTGTGTTCCCCTTCTTAGTTCTATCACATCCTCACATTCTGTATGTCAAACTGCAGTGCTTTTCAACAGCCACTCATCACTCTCTGCTCTCTCTTCACACTAAAAGCTAACTCTTGTCCCTCTTTTTCATGTTAGGTACTGAAAATCTTAAGGCCCCTGTACCACTTCAAGAGGAACCAGTCTTCTTGAAGCTGCAGCATGACTTGAACAGACCCTACCAAGTGTCAGCACAAAGACTGGCACGAAATGCACTTCATGGGGTAGGCTAAAGGAGGGATCTTCATGTGGGTTTTCAGGCAGTGCTGTCAACTCCCTCGTTCAAGGCTCAATTTATGGCTGTAGTAGGTGATATAGCTCAGTGACAGCCTCTTTGGTGAAGTGAAGGTGCCTCAAACATTGCTTTTCAATGAAGTGCTGCCTGAAGACCTACCGTAGGGCTACTGTACAGTTCACTCCTCCATCTTCATCAGGCTGCTCCAGCTTTCTCCCATCTTCTTTGCTGCTCCCACTCCTTCTCTGGCCCCAAATGCAGACTTACCAGGTCACCCATAACTGCAATAAAACTATTTTTGTAGCAGACAAATGCAGTCCAGCACCAAAAGAGTAAGTAGCCAAATAAAAGCCCAGAAATTAAGATGACAAACCAGCAATGAAACTTTATGGAGTGGATGAGATCTTTAAATAGTGCTCCTGCAGAGTCCTTGCTGCCTGTTAGTGACATAATTTTCTGGTCTAGTTTACCAAGTGACAAGGCTGGCATTGGAGAGAATCAATTTCACAAAACAGTCCTACAGCACATGGAGCACGCTGATTTAAAGATTCTTAAAAGTATCTTAGTAACTCCAGGTTACACCCTGGATGTCTATGGTGAAGCCCAATCCAATATGGTAGGCAGTGCTTTACTGGCATGGAATAAACATGCATGCGCTTAGGCACCAGTTTTATACCTGTAAAATGGTGCAGTGCAATCAATCTTCTAGCCAAAGACTCTCACCGTTCTTTCATCTCTCAGCCTTCTCCATCTGCACAGCTGATCTTCCAAAGGCTCAACTCCATGGCCTTTCCTGACACCACAGCTGATCATCCTAATTTTTGATTCTCCAAACCTTCTCAGCTCTCTCCAACTCAACAGGTGATTCACTCCTCACCACCCCACCCAACTCTGGAAACCCCAACTTTTCCCTACATTGCATTTTGAATACTGCAATGACAGCCATTCATAGCAGAGAAACGTGTGCCGCACCAGACTAATATAAATGACTTACACCGTACTTCATCCCATGATTGCATCCCCATGTCAAACCTTTATTTTTACTATAATGGCAAGTATTAGTATCATTATTATTCCTATGATTTAATGCTTACTTAAAGGAGAAAACCTGAATAAAAGCACTGGATGAAATATGTCAATTTTTATGAAACTCCCATTAATTTAAAAACAAAGCAAGATCCAAACAAAATATTATCACCGTGAAATATAGAAAACTACAAAGAAATCAATTTTTGATGTAAATTACACTATGTTCTTGAACATGGCTGCAGCTTGCAAAATACTCCATTAGATGCTCAATTCCCCTTTTCATAACAGCATGATAAACTAAAAGTATGTTTTCGTAGGAGGATTTGCCAATACATGCGTATTATGAGTTAGAATTGATTATTGATGATTACCAACCACACAAACTTATCATTACTGAACAAACAAATGAATCTATTGTCAATCATCGCTTCTCCACAGTGATTGCTTATTGTTGTTGCTGAAACTCATTTGCTGGGTGCTCGCACCGCCACAGAAAACCATTTAATCTCAATGTGTCCATCACTTGCGTTTTATGTGGCTTGCAAACTTCTACTCCAGTGAAAATGGGGAGATTGTTGAAATCCTCCTGCAAAGTACCTGATAAAAGAATGAAGGGTTTTTACATATCCTCAAAACAATAGAGGAATTAAAGAGAAACAAAAGGCCAGCTGCTTCAGAAAAGCACTCATAAAAGAACCCAGCTAGAGCGGACTACAGATAATTCAACTATGACGTTTCTCATGTTTTAGTTTATTTTTGTTGTCAAATGTTAATTAAAAGCTTGTTCATTAAATAAAAATTTCTAGCTGGAAGATTTCTGAATCTAAGATACTGGAAAACTTGAATGTCTTTTCCATTTGGAGTTATCCTGTAGTTCTGTTTGTTTTTTTTTAAATCACATTGCATCCAGTTCTGGTCACCACACTTCAGGAAAGATATGAGGGTCCTTGAGAGGGTGCAGAGGAGATTTACCAGAATGATGTCAGGGATGGGGGATTTTAATTACAAGGTTAGGATGGAGAAGCTGGGGTTGTTCTCTCTGGAGTAAAGAAGATTGAGGGGAGATTTGATAGAGTTGTGCAAGATAAGTTAGACAAGGAAAAACTGTTCCCATTAATTGATGGTACAAGGACTAGGGGACACTGACTTAAGGTTTTGGGCAAGAGATGCAGGGGGAATGTGAGGAAGAACTTTTTTACACAGTGAGTGGTAATGATCTGGAACTCACTGCCCACAAAGGTAGTGGAAGTGAAGACAATCAATGATTTCAAAAGGAAATTGGATGGGCATTTGAAAGAAATAAACTTGCAGGGCTAAGGGGATCGAGCAGGGGAGTGGGACTGACTAGATTTCTCCAAGGAGAGCCGGCATGGATTGGATGGGCCAAATGGGCTACTTCGATGCTGTAAATGACTCTATGACATATATATAAATTAAAATATATAAAGTATGCGTATGTGTGTGTGCTTATAAAAGGGGATCTGAATGGATGAACTGCATGATAGTATTTGACAGTAGGATGTGCTATATATTGGGGTGTAGGAGTGAGGAACACTAAGGTAGGAGTCTGAGAATGGAGTATAACAGGTGCTTCTTAGAAGGCTCAAATGCACTGTACTACAGGATGGTGTGTGAGAGTAGTATATGCAGTAGGAGGCAGGATAGGCAGTTGCAAGAGAGGGTTATGGTGCACAGTATCAGACAATAAAGTGGACTTAAAAGTGAGTCTGAGAGTGAGGGGAATTAAGACTGAAAACTACTACAAGTCGGGTGGGAGTACCACTGAGAGAGCCAGAGAATGCCAAAGAATGAAGCCTTAAAGTAGGCTGTGATATGGCAAAATTCTGATTGTGGGCAAACCTCAGAGCGATCAGAGTGGGGTGTGTTAGAGGACAGGTCAGAGAGTGGGGTGTGCTGCACAATGAAAGTCAAAGAGTGGGGTGTGTCTTAAAGGACGGGGGTATGTTTACACGACAGGATTCAAAAGGGGGGCGTGTGCTACAGGACAGGGATCAAAGAGTGGGGCATGTTACAGGACAGCAGGGGTCAGACAGTAGCACGTGTTACAGGGAGGGGATCAGAGAGTGGGAATTATTTATAAGATGGGGTCAGAGTATGTGGTGTATTATAGGATGGGGTTCAGATACTGGAGTCTATTACAGAATAGCGTTCAGATAGGGATCAGAGAGTGGGGTGTGTTACAGGAGAGGTGTCAGATAGTGGAGCTGAATTTCTGAAGTGAGGTGAGAGTAACTGGCCTTGACATCAAGACAGAATTTGACTAACTATGGCATCAAGGAGCCAGAGTAAAACTGAAGTCAATGGAATCAGAAAGAAAACTCTCCAGTGACTAGAGTCATACCTAGCACAAAAGAAGTTATGGTTGTTGGAGGTCAAACACCTCAGCCCCAGGACAATGCTACAGGAATTCCTCAGAGCAGTGCCCTTGGCCCAATTATTTTTAGCTGCTACATCATTGAGCTTCCCTCCAACATAAGATCTATTTATTGAAGATTGCATAACAATCAGTTTCATTTGCAATTCCACAGATAATGAAGCAGTCAATGCCCGCATTTCACAAGACTGGGACAACATTCAGGTTTGAGCTGATAAGTGGCAATTAACATGCGTGCTATACAAGTGTCAGGCAATGATCATCTCTGACAAGAGAGTCTAACTACCTCCTCTTGACATTCAATGGCATTACTATTTTCAAATTACCCGTCATCAATATCCTAGGGTGTCACCATTGACCATAAACTTAACTGGACCAGCCACATAAATACTGGGGTGAATGTTCCTGGCCCATTGGAGATGGGCTGGGAGGTAGCAGGGCTGGCAATATGGGAGGGAGTGGGGGGGGAGTGGGGGGAAGGCGCAGGAGGGGAGCCCAACGTCTTCCCACTTCCATGGCATATTGCCAGCGGCGGGAACCTTAGAGGCATGGCTGCCTGCTGGGTGGCCAACTGAGCCACTCAATGGCTCAATTAAGAGCCATCTTCCATCCCCATGGGCATTCTACCGGCACTGGGAGGGCCTGCTGCCATGTGGAGAGACCACCAGGCAAACCTCGGCTGCCTCCCAGCGGGTTCCCCAACACCCACACACCCCCCGATCGTTGGGGATTGCCAGCCTGGCCCCAGCTTCCCCAAAGACCACTTGCATATCTTCGAGGACACCTCGCCATTGAGGTGCCCTCATCCTAGAGCTGCAGCCTCAGCACTGGCCACTGCTAGCTGTGGCGCATGCTGAGGCTGCTGAGCTGCTGGCCCTCTGATTGGGTCAGCAGCTCTTGGGGGTAGGCCGCTGTCTTCAATTGGATGGCAGCCCAGACAGCAATTTGTTAATTGGCCACCGGGCAAAATGTCGTCCCAGGGTCCCACTACCCACAGGAACAGGGTCGGCCCGCTTTTACCCTCAGCTCGGGGCTTCAGCCTCGCACTGTAAAATTCAGCCCATTGTATCTATTAGAGCAGGTCAGAGGCTAGGGATTCTGCAGTGAGTGGCTCACCTTCTGACTCCCCAAAGCCTCTCTTGCAAGACACAAGTCAACAGTGTGATGGAACACTGTCCATTTGTCCGGATGGGTGCACTTGCAACACTCAAAATTTGACACCATCCAGGACAAAGCAGTCCGCTTGATCAGCAGCCCATCTACCACCACAAACATTCAATCTCCCTACCACCCACATACCATGGCTGCAGTGTGTACCATCAACAAGATGCACAACATCCTGATTTAGACATATACCAGTGTTCCTTCACTGTCGCTGGGTTAAAATCCTGGAACTCCCTAACTAACAGAAGCGAGAGTAACACACGGACTGCAGCGGTTCAAGAAGGTGGGTCACCACCAGCACATCCTTAAGGGGAATTAGGAATGGGCAATGTTCTGGACTTGTTCGCAATACACATATCCCAAGAATGAATTTTTTAAAAACAGATTATTTGGTCTTTATCTCTGTTGTTTGTAGGACATTGCTGTGTGCAAATTGGCTGCATGTTCCTCTACATTACAACAGTGACTAAACTTCAAAAGCAGTTAATTGGCTATAAAGTGCATTGGGATAGCCTAAGGTTGTGAAAGGGGTTGTATAAATCTATGTCTTCTCTTTTTAGTACAAATGGGATCTGAGATGGTATGTTCCACACAAGGGTTTCTAAGGTGGAAACAATCCAGAAAGAAGTGTAGTGTTGAACAACATTGTGAAAGTGATATGCTATACCTATAGATTACCTCCATACATTTATTTCTTTTTTCAAGCTATAACTTTTTTTAAGTATTCATATTTACCAGACTCCTCTGTCGAGTCATCAGTGGAGGGTGGGTGAGAGTCAGTGGGATATCTTTAGTAAGCAAACAGTTCTTATCATTGGTATTAATGCAATTAATAAATTCAGAGATCAATTATGGGATAACTTTGTTGCTTTTCATTGGAGGTTTAGTAAATTGTTGGTGGAGACCTGGACAAAGGCGATCCATGATCAGTTCTAAAATAGAGCAATACCAGAGAGGCCAGTGATAAAAAGTGCATATGCTCTAAGGGATTCCATCATGTATCAATACAGTACAACTGCCCAAGAAAATTGAGGCTATGTGCAAAGAATTCACTGAATAAGGACATATCAGCAAGCAATAGTTTTTAAATAAATATAGGGAGGAGATCAATAATTAAATATTTACCAAAATACTGAAAAAATGTTAATCAATAATACAAAAATGAAATACAATATATTGCACAGACAAATATTAAAATATATAACATAAAGGAAAAGCAAAATACTACAGATATCGGAAATTTGAAACATAAACAGAAAATGCAGGAAACATTCGATAGGTCAAACAGCCTCTGTTAAGAGAACACTAGTTGATGCTTTGGATATGAGGCTCTTCCTCAGGACTCAAGTTTTAAGAAAGGGTTCAATATCCAAAATGTAGACTTGTATTCTCATGATAGATGCCACCTGGCCTTCTAAGTATTTCCAGCATTTATACTTTTGTGCTAAACTATATAAACTGTAATTGCCTAACACTAGACTCTACAAACAAATTAATTAATTAAATGGTACAAGTACATATACTAAGCTATGCATTCTAAACTATACACACACACAAGCACACAAGTTTAAACGATATATACAAGTTATCAAACAGCTATCGAACATTAAAATGTATAAACACTAATCGACACAAACAATTTTCATAAAATGATACAGCACAGAAGGCCTGTGCCAATTTTAAAGCATTATTCTATTAGTCTCACATCCCTACTCTTTCCCCACAATCCTGGAGTATTTTCTTTTTCAAGTATATATCCAATTCCATTTTGAGAGTTGCTATTGAGAGGTGCTTCCAACACCCTTTTGTGCATTCCATACCATAACAACTTGCTGCATAAAAAAATTTCATCTTTCGAAGAGCCAGCATATCCACCATAGGCTGAATGGCCGCCTTCTATACTGTATTGTTCTGTGATCTCTCCCCCGTTCTTTTGCCAATTATATTAAATCTGTGCCCTCTGGTTACTGACCCTCCTGGGAATAACAAAAGCACCGATGGGGATTTCAGCAGCAGATGGACTGAGACATGGGCAGAGACAGGTGAGGATACGTGGTGGAAGAAGCTGATCTTTGTGATGGAAAAGATATGGGCTGGGAATTAACGAGAAAGAGGTGGCCTCGCCCAATGATTGGAAAGTCAGGGGTGAGCCGACCTCTGATATTAGCAACCATATTTTATGGTCCTTAGGCAGTTAGTTGCCTGAGGTTATGGCTTCCACCCCTCTAAGGCAGGATGTCCCACCTCCAAGTGTTTTCAGTCCCAGCAGTGCCACTAGGAGAGGTGGCAACATCTGAGATTGCAGCAGTCCTGGGAGCAGCAGTCATCAAGGAGGCCTGGAGTGCAGGTAAATGGGGTAGGGGATCGCTACAGCCAATCAAGCAGGCCCTGCTGAGAGGTTGGGGGGTGGTTGATTGCAAGGAAGGCACTTGCTGCTGGGGGAGGCACTCTGTGGGGCACAGGATGCCTGATCAGGAGGGACCCCCATGGTGTGGCCACAGGGAAGCTGTCAGGTTTTACTGGGTGGCTTCTTCAGTTGGCTAAGTGCCCATCCAGCACTGGTAAAATATCAATGGCAGCGGGAAGAGGTTCTTAAATGGGCATTAATTAGAAACTTGGGGGCTTCAAATGACCCAAAGGCAGGTGGGCCTCCCCTGTCGCTGGTAAAATACCAGCAGAAGTGGGTAGGCGACAGGCATAGCGCCCCGCCATCCCACCCAATTATACGTACCCCCCTCCCCCGCCTCCCAACCCGCTCCCGGGGTGGGCGAGGAGCGTAAAATTCCAGGCATGGAGTGAATCCTCAACTCAGAGTCAAATAGGATGCTGAGGATGCTAACAGAATTGCTCAGCCTGAGACAGTAACCATGGTAGGGTTCAACAGTTACTGAGGGAACAGAGTTTGTCGCAAGGGCCAAAAGCTATTCGGTTTTCCCGATGTTTAATTGGAGGAAATTGCAGCTCATCCAGGACTGGATGTTGGGCAAGCAGTCAGACAACATAGAGGCAGTAGAGGGTTGAATGAGGTGGTAGTGAGGCAGAGATGAGTGCCGCCAGCATACATGTGGAACCTGACATGTTTTTCAATAATTTTGTTGATGAGTAATAGCAGAGGGCTAAAGAAAGATCCTTGTAGGACTCCAGGGCCAGTATCTTGTGGAGGTGGCAGGGCTCCCGGCGCCTGGCCGAAAAGGCAGGGTCAGCCTTTTTGTGCACCCACAGCGCAATCCTCCGTTGTTTCGGAAGCACATTTTCCAGTGCTGTGATCTCTGTCCCTTTAAAGATGGGCATCCCACCTCCAAAAACTGTTGGCCAAGCAGAGGGCTGGCAGCTCAGCAGTATCGGCAGCGCCACCACTAGCTGTGGTTACTGCCGATACTGTGGAGGCCTTGGGCCCGGGACCAGCCCTGGAACCCCAGACCTCAGGTAAGTGAGGTGGGGTCGCCGGGGCCAGTCTGGAAGGCCCCAGCGAGTGGGTTGGCTGGGTGGGCGTGAAATCCAGGGGTGGGGGGGGGGGGGTCCATGGAGGTGGCGGTTTTGCCAACAGGGGTCCTCTGTGGGCCATAGATTTCCCACCCTCCCGCAAGCCCTTGTTTTACATGGCACCCCCTGCCACTGGTTAGATCACAGAAGTGGTGGGAAGCAGTCCTTAAGTGGCCGCTAACAGGCCACCTACGGGCCTCAAAGGCCTCTGGGTGGGAAGGTCTTCGTTGGCCTATGCTGCCCCTGGCAAAATCGCGTGGCCATCAGGAGGTGACGGGCCCCTCCGCCCCTCACCATCCATCACAATTCAATGGGCCCCCTGCCTCAGGGGGGGGGCCTATAAAATCCAGCCCTAGAAGTAATGGTGTGGGGCAAGAAGAAAAGCCATTACAGGAGATCCCTGACAACGACTGGATAGGGAAGAGTGAAACTAGGCAACAGCAGTTCCACTCAACTGGACAAGGGAGGAGGCATTGGAGGAGGATGGTGTGCCAACCATGAGAGTTGAGAAGGATGAGAGTGGTCACAAAAGATGTTATTTGTGAAATAAAAGCAGAAAATGTTGGAAATTCTCAGCAGGGCTGGCATCATCTGTGGAGAGAGAAACTGAGTTAATATTTTAGGTTGCTGACCTTTCATCAGAACCCATGCCATTTGTGACTTTGGTTGGGGCCGTTTCAGTGCTAGATTAGATTAGAGATACAGCACTGAAACAGGCCCTTCGGCCCACCGAGTCTGTGCCGAACATCAACCACCCATTTTTTATACTAATCCTACACTAATCCCATATTCCCAACAAACATCCCCACCTGTCCCTATATTTCCCTACCACCTACCTATACTAGTGACAATTTATAATGGCCAATTTACCTATCAACCTGCAAGTCTTTTGGCTTGTGGGAGGAAACCGGAGCACCCGGAGAAAACCCACGCAGACACAGGGAGAACTTGCAAACTCCACACAGGCAGTACCCGGAATCGAACCCGGGTCCCTGGAGCTGTGAGGCTGCGGTGCTAACCACTGCGCCACTGTGCTGTATACATACAAATGTATATACCTATACGCTTGGGTTGTCCATGCCACATACATTATTTTCCTCCACTGCATAGGAGACTAGAGTTAGATATAATAGTGTAGCTCAGTTCCAACACAACTGCACTATACCGATAGGTGCCTATACTTCCGCATTTCTATGTTTTTAATAGTCGGTATTCAACAGTTTGAACAACTGAAGAATTTACATTTTGCTGGTCTTAGGCGATCGAAAATGTTTGTAGTGCAAAGGTCGCTCAGTAGACAAGGATTTCATACTGATATGAGAGCTAGAACTGCCATATTAGGAGAACTTCTTTCCTGCAGGAAAGCCAGGGTACTAAATTGAGATAGGCTATTAAGTTTGGGAATGTTACTGTTCATCTGAGCTTTGGCTCTTGATGAAGCTTAACTGTAAAGTAACTTAATGACCTGGAAACAGACAGAAGCCAGTTAATGTCCTAGGTAGTATGTTTTGTCACCTTGAACACTCAAGTTTGTTATTTGTTTATTTCCTTTACCCTGATTTGTAACTTTAAACCCACTTTTAGAGTATAGGGCAAACACTTTTACATTATTTTCAAAAATAATTAAGGGATATAAATCACTGTGAAACACACTGTTTAGTTTGTGTGATGTGATGAGACTCATTCAGAGATCTTCTCCCTTAGCAAAGAAAATATTTCATCAAACAGTTAATCATGTAGATAGTGCAAGGAAGCTTGGAATCTATAGTTTATCTAGAATTATGACTTATTCTTAATGGAAAGGATGAATCATGTGGCTGCTGAGAACCCCAGGATTACTTTGGAAATCCAGTGACAGATTTTTCTTATGTCCAGCTTTCAGTGCTCGATTTTACAAGTTTGCAAAGTGGGAGCACCAATCCCTCCTCCTGCCACTAGATGGAACTATACATGCATCAGAACACATCTGGAGCCAACTAAAATTTTACATCTCCACAAATCCCAGTGCATCCAAAATAAGTTTAACATAAGATGTGTGCATGTCAATCTGCTTGCGGATATATGTCAACAATTTTGGAATTAGAATGACTAAATCAAGGAGTGAGCATTAAAGACTTAGGAAGCACCAAAGGGTCAATGGGAATGAACATACGAATTAGGAACCGGAGTAGGCCACTCGGTCCCTTGAGCCAGCTCTGCCATTCAACTAGATCATGGCTGATCTGATTGTAACCTCAACTCCACATTCCCACCTACCCGCGATAACCTTTCACCCTCTTGCTTATCCAAGAATCTAACTACCTCTGCCTTAAAAATATTCAAAGACTCTGCTTCCACTGCCTTTTGAGGAAGAGAGTTCCAAAGACTCACGGCCCTCTAAGAGAAAAAAATTCTCCCCATCATTGTCTTAAATGGGCCACCTCTTATTTTTAAACAGTGACCCTTAGTTCTAGATTCTCCCACAAGAGGAACCATCCTTTCCATATCCACCCTATCAAGACCCCTCAGGATCTTATATGTTTCAATCAAGTCAGCTCTTACTCGCCTAAACTCCAGCGGTTACAAGCCTAGCCTGTCCAACCTTTCCTCATAAGACAATCCGCCCATTCCAGGTATTAGTCTAGTAAACCTTCTCTGAACTGCTTCCAATGCATTTACAGCCTTCCTTAAATAAGGAGACCAATACTGCACACAGTACTCTAGATGTGGTCTCACCAATGCCCTGTATAACTGAAGCATAACCTCCCTACTTTTGTATTCAATTCCCCTCGCAATAAACGATAATATTCTATTAGCTTTCCTAATTACTTGCTGTACCTGCATACTAACTTTTTGTGATTCATGCACAAGGACACCCAGATCCCTCTGCATCTCAGAGCTTTGCAATCCCTCAACATTTCAAAAATATGCCTTCATCCAAGTCATTTCTATAAATTGTAAAAACTGATCCCTGTGGCACACTACTCGTCACATCTTGCGAACCAGAAAATGATCCATTTATGGTTACCCTCTATTTCCTGTTAGCTAGACAATCTTCCATCCATGACAATGTTACCCCCTACACCATGAGGTTTTATTTTCCACAATAATCTTTCATGTGGCACCTTATTAAATGCCTTCTCGAAATCTAAGTACAATACATCCACCGGTTTCCATTTATCCACTTTTATTACTTTTTCAAAGAACTCCAATAAATTGGTTAGATATGATTTCTCTTTTACAAAACCATGTTGACTCTGCCTGATTAGTTTGAATTTTTCTAAGTGCCCTGCTATAACATCTTTAATAATGGCTTCTGACATTTTCCCTATGACAGATGTAAAGCTACCTGGCCTGTAGTTTCCTGCTTTCTGTCTCCCTCCTTTTTTGAACAAAGGAGTTACATTTGCTATTTTCCAATCTAATGGAACCTTCCCCAAATATAGGGAAGTTTGGAAAATTAAAACCAACGCATCAATTATCTTACTAGTCACTTCTTTTAAGACCTTAGCATGAAGTTCATCAGGACCCGGGGACTTGTCAACCTGCAGCTCCAACAATTTGCTCAGTACTACTTCCCTGGTGATTGTAATTTTCTTGAGTTCCTCCCTCCCTTCCATTTCCTGATTTACAGCTATTTCTGGGATGTTACTTGTAATCCCTATAGTGAAGACTGATGCAAAATACCTGTTCAATTCATCTGCCATCTCCTTATTTTCCATTACTAATCCCCCAGGCTCACTTTCTATAGGACCAACGCTCAGTTTGTTCACTCTTTTCTTTTTAAAATTTCTATAGAAACACTTATTTGCTTTTATCTTTCTAGCAAGCTTTTTCTTGTACTCTATTTTCCCCCTCCTTATTAATCTTTTAGTCATTCTTTGCTGTTTTTTATATTCTGTCCAATGTTCTGACCTGCCATCCATCTTTGCACAATTATATGCTTTTTTAAAAAGTTTGATACTATCTTTAACATTTTTAGTTAACCATGGATGGTGGGTCCTCCCGTTGGAATTTTCTTTCTCGTTGGAATGTATCTATTCTGTGTATTCTGAAATATCCCCTTAAATGTCTGCCACTGCATCTCTATTGATCCTTAACCTAATTTGCCAGTTCACTTTAACTAGCTCTGCTTTCATGCCCTCATAATTGCCCTTATTTAAGTTTAAAGTACTAGTCTTAGACCCACTCTTCTCTCCTTCAAACTGAATGTAAAATTCAATCATATTATGATTGCTGCTACCTAGGGCGCCTTCACTATGAGGTCATTAATTAACCCTATCCAGTTGCACAATACCAGATCTAGTATAGCCTGCTCACTTGGTGGCTCCAGAATGTGCTATTCTAAGAAACTATCTGGAAAACATTCTATGAATTCCTCATTTGCCCATCTGATTTTTCCAGTCTATATGTAGATTAAAATTCCCCCACGATTATTGCCGTATCTTTCTGACAAGCTACCATTATTTCTTCCTTTATACCCTGTCCTACCGTGTGGTTACTGTTAGGGGGCCAGTACACCATTCCCACAACTGACTTCTTGCATTTATCATATCTCATCTCCATCTAAACTGCTTCTATATCCTGGTTTCCTGAACTTAGGTCATCCCTCTCTATTGTGCTCATACCATCATTACTCAACAGAGCCACCCTTCCACCTTTTCATAGCTTCCTGCTCTTCCTAAATGTCATGTACCCTTAAATAATCAGGTCCCAATCTATGTCATCCTGCAGCCATGTCTCTGTAATGGCTATCAGATCATACTTATTTCTATTTGTGCTATCAGTTCATCTGTTTTGTTTTGAATGCCACATGCATTCAGATACAGAGCCTTTAATTTTGTCCTTTTATTACTTTTGTAATCTCCAGTCTTATCTGCTGATTTATTTTTAGATTTGAACTCTCTGCCCCTTCCGGTCAAGGTCTGTTTATCATTTCCCACATTAATACCTTTCTCTCTTGCCATGTCTCTACTCTTTGATTTACCACATCTCATCTTCCCCAGACAAACCATTTGAACTATTAGAGGCTTTAACGGCAGAGAAGGAGACCATTTGTTCCATTGGGTCTATGCCAGCTCTCCGTGGAGCAATCCAGTCAGTCCCACACCCCAGTTCGATCCCTGTATTGCTGAAAGTTTATTTCTTTCAAGTGCCTGTCAAATTTCCTTTTGAAATCATTGATTGTTTCTGCTTCCACCACCGTCATGGGCATTGAGTTCCAGGTCATTATCATTCACAGCTTAAAAAGCCCTTCCTCACATTCCCCCTGCATCTCTTGCCCAAAACCTGAAGTCTGTGTCTCCTAGTCATTGTTAATGGGAACAGTTTTTCCTTATCTAACTTAGCTAAGCCTGTTATAATCTTGTACACCTCTATTAAATCTCCCTCCAATCTCCTTTGTTCTAAGAAGAATAACTCCAGTTTTTCCAACCTAACCTTATAACTAAAATCCCCCACCCCGGAACCATTCTGGTAAATCTCCTCGGCACCCTCTCAAGAACACTCACATCCTTCCTAAAGTGTGGTGACCAAAACTGGATGCAATACTCTAGTTGGCGGCCTAATCACAGCTTTATAAAGGTTCACTGAAGGTGACAAAATTGCTCTGGTACTCAGAAGAGAAAAGGCTTTCTGCTGAGAAATCAGTTGCTCCGGTGACAGGCGAGAGTATTATGAGCTGTTACAAAAATTACTTTATAGCTTACTCTGTATATACCCGTGCACGGGAAGACAATCAAATCCCTTTTAAGCTGTGCTTCAATATCCTAACTAGGCTCTCAATAGAATAGCATAGTACAATTATATGGAAGCTACCTGACTATATACCCTTAATGCACTTGTAGTAGCTCGAATCACCATTCTGGTTTGGGGAAAAATGTAGATCCTTAAAGATGACATAGCTTTGTCATCTTAATGCATTTTTCACCATGCACACACATGCACACTTTGGAAATAGCACAAGCTTCTTTCTTCGACAAAGCTACTGCTCATCAAGAATTGTGAATATGTACATTAACCCTCTCCAAGACAGATTGGACTTGAAATTCCAGGAGTGCCTCTCTGCCAGCACACGTGCGGGAGGGGAATCTACCATTCACCCATATTGCTGGCCACTGACACTGTCCTGATTTGAGTCTGAAACATATTTGGGCAAGGCAGACACCTGTAAGAGTGCATCAAGGACACATGCTCTGATCCAGCAGCAGAAGATGAAATGACAGTTCTTTAGCTCCTAAGGAAGCCATATAGCAGTTAAAAAAAATCAATCTCTTCAGAGACTGGCTACCTAAGTTTCGATAAAGCTTGGGACATTTCCAAAGTATTTCCTGCCAGCTCTCAGCCAGTAGTAGTCACATTGAGGCCTTATAAAGGCAAAATTACAAGGAACATGGGGAAGTCTCTAGCCAAACCTCCATGATGCAGGAAGAGGGATGGAAGACTCACCCTCCCTCTTCCCAAATGGAATTTAAGACAGAATTTTGAATGGGGAGGAATCAAATTTCTGCCCCACCCACACCCTGGCAGATATTCCCTATTGCACTCTCCCATACCAGAAATTTGAGCTCCACTTTCGCTAATATAGACAGACACAGTAAAAGGCATACCATTCTTCTGATTTAAAACTGTGCAGTTAACACAAAGTTTTAAAGAAAAATATCCTCCCCCTACTTACTAAAGTGTTTTGTCATTGATGACCAATAGCCACCAACATTACCACGAGAAATTTTACAATCCGTCATGTAAGGAATAAAATATTTTGTAGATGGAACTTTGCTGTGGAACGTATTCTGCCATTTCTTTACAATTTCAATAAAGAGACTCACGAGTTGCTTAATATTTAATCCTGAAAGCTTCTTTCATTTCCAAATATGTATTTTATATCGTTCTCTACCTGGATTGAATTTCTGACAAGGTTCTCCTCTCACTGCTTTCTGCTATATGGTGCAAAGTGTTTCAAAATATTACTATAAAAATTGAAGTTTCTGCAGTCTCAAGTTAATTCCGTAAATACAACCCTCAGTGTAGAGCCATGCTCAATAGGTCCAAGGAACAGAGCAACAGGCATAGACGTCAGTAGCACAATTCACAGTGCTCACATTTTTCTGGTCATTAAAATAATCTGTATCAGTGATGTTGGTTGAGGAATAAATATTGGCCAAAACACCAAAGAGAACTCCACTGCTCTTCTTTGAAATGATGCCATGGGATCTTTTACGTTCATCTGAGAGGGCAGAAAGGGCCTCAGCTTAATGTCTCTTCCAAAAGACAGCACCTTCAACAGTGCAACGCTCCCTCAGTACTGCACTGGAGTGTCAGCCTAAATTTTGTGGTTAGTTTCTGGAGTGGGGCTGCTGACTCAGAGGCATAATGAGAAACTACCACTAAGTCACAGCTCACACCTAATAACTCCCCAATCCTTTTGCTGAGTCAGGAGGGTAGCCACGCTTAATTTACTGTTATTTCTGCAAATGATTGCCTGTGATTATAATTCCATCAACTGTAGTATGTTAGTTGCTCAAACAAACTGGGACTAAGGGAGAGAATTGTTGGATTGTTACATCCCCAATTGAAAAAATCAATTCAAGATTCTCTATTAAATTAAGCTTCATTAATCTAATAATGGTAGATAGTGTGTTACTGTTGTCAAAGAATATATCAAAATATTAGTTAAGTTGAGAAATTTTTAAATCTAATAATTTACATTCAATAGTCTTAGGGTACAACAGAAAGAACATTTAAGCACAATTAAATCTGTGTTTTAACATAAATGGCTACAACTTCAATAT
Organism: Heterodontus francisci; assembly: GCF_036365525.1. NCBI lineage: Eukaryota > Metazoa > Chordata > Chondrichthyes > Heterodontiformes > Heterodontidae > Heterodontus > Heterodontus francisci. The sequence goes on along the minus strand of NC_090375.1, from coordinate 162,074,924 downwards.
TATTAACTGATGATACAAGAATGCTTAACTAATATTTCAACATTGTTCTGGTTATATTTTGACATAATCTGACCAATACTTTGACATGCTCCAACTAGAGTTGTCAGCATCGAGAAACTGTCAAAAGTAAGAACTGCAATCAAAAATAGGGAAAAAGATTGCAAAGCCATTTAATGATGTAGAACTGCTTGGTTCTCAGAACAAGATAATAACCAAAAACTGTTTCAAACATATTTTCCTAAATTTCATTTGTTACCCTTCTCATATTTGTCTGTTCCTTCATATTTGTCTGCTGGTTTTCAGTGACCAAGTCAAACTCTTTTTGATAGGATTTGGGCATTTTTATCAATGTTTAGGGGATTGCATTCCAGGATTTTACCTTTTTTATAATTGGAGGCTCGAATTCACGATGATTGAATAGGGTTTTTTTTAATTACTTGGGACTCTGAATTTTACAGATGTTTGAGAGGTTGCATTCTGTGAAAACCTCACACTAGTGGCTTTTTTATTTTGATCGTTTTCTTACCTGATTTCCAAACTGTTTCATGAAATTATGAGTAATCAACACCATTCCGTTAATGAGCATTTGTTGTGATTTATTCCTTTTTTATGAATATCTGAAACAATCAGTTGTGATCTATAGTTTGCTTATAGACCGCTTTCAAGTGTGACAAAAAGACTTGCATTAATATAGTGTCTTTCACAGTCTCAGGACATTCAAAAGCACTTTACAGCCTTTTTGTACTTTTTGAAGTGTAGTCACTGTCTGTAATGCAGGAAACGTGGCAATGAGTTTGCAAACAGCAAGCTCCCACAAACAGCAATGATCAGATAATCTGTTTCTGTGATGTTGATTGAGGGATAAATATTGGCCAGGTAACTCTCCTCTCTTCTTCAAAATAGTGCCACAGGATCTGTTATGTCCACCTGAGAAAGCAGATAGGGACTTGGTTGAACATTCCATTTGAAAGACAGCACCTCCAACAGTGCAGCACTCTCAGTACTGCACTGGAGTGTTAGCCAGATTGTGTCAGATTGCTCAAGTTCCTGGAAAAAGTCTTGAACCCACCAAGAGTGCTATCAACAGAGCCATAGCTGACAAGTGACATTCATTTTTCACATACTATATGTTTTAATTACATGGATGGGATATATGAAATCAGGTTACTTTTTTTAAACAATAATAGGTGAGATTCACTTTCTGATCAATGAGATTTGACAGGTATGAATAACAGCTCAATATACCAAGCCCATATTTTGACATATTCTGCTAAAACTTGACTAAGACTTAACACCAGTGAAATGCCATTTAGTTTTCCCTGATGCGGATGTCTCCTGCAGTGCCCGAAAGAGACTGATGGTTCAGTTTACCCATGTCAGTGAGGAATTCTCGCTCTAGATACATGTCAGGGACTGGTGCTTTACAGTAAACTACACAGTGGCAACAACTGCATAGATCATGAGTGTTGCAGGTGACACTCAGTTGTGTTGAAGGAGTGGTTCATTTTACATAATAAACATAAACCACTGGTCTCAACAGGAGTTGTTTTCTTGGCCACACTTTCTTTTATCTCCTTTTCTTGTCTCCTCTTCTGAGAGCAATGATTAAGCTGAGCATGGTTTTACTGGCGAGCTGCCATCTAACACCAATTGGTTATCGTTTAAACATGAGCCTCAACTCAAAAGTGAGTGCTAACAAAATATTTGACCATAGAAGGCACTACAGCTGAGTCTGATCTTTCCCCACCCCACTGTTCCCCTCCCCGCCACCAATCCCAAACTCAAACAAACACACACATTGTAGCATGAGGCTTTGAACTGTGATCAGAAGTGACTGTTTTTTTCACATGGTCCCTAGGCATTGTACAACTATAATGCAGTACCATAGGACATGTGCGATGCCAGTATCATCACCCTCTATAAGAACAAGGGTGACCGCGGTGACTGCAACAACTACCGTGGAATCTCCCTGCTCAGCATAGTGGGGAAAGTCTTCGCTCGAGTCGCTTTAAACAGGCTCCAGAAGCTAGCTGAGCGTGTCTACCCTGAGGCACAGTGTGGCTTTCGAGCAGAGAGATCCACCATTGACATACTGTTCTCCCTTCACCAGCTACAGGAGAAATGCTGCGAACAACAGATGCCCCTCTACGTTGCTTTCATTGATCTCACCAAAGCCTTTGACCTCGTCAGCAGACGTGGTTTCTTCAGACTTTTAGTAAAGATTGGATGTCCACCAAAGCTATTAAGTATCATCACCTCATTCCATGACAATATGAAAGGCACAATTCAGCATAGCGGCGCCTCATCAGGCTCCTTTCCTATCCTGAGTAGCGTGAAACAGGGCTGTGTTCTCGCACCTACACTGTTTGGGATCTTCTTCTCCCTGCTGCCCACTCACATGCATTCTAGTCTTCAGAAGAAGGAATTATCCTCCACACAAGATCAGATGGCAGGTTGTTCAACCTTGCCCGTCAAAGAGCAAAGACCAAAGTACAGAAAGTCCTCATCGGGGAACTCCTCTTTGCTGACAATGCTGCATTAACATCCCACACTGAAGAGTGTCTGCAGAGACTCATCGACAGGATTGCGGCTGCCTGCAACAAATTTGGCCTAACCATCAGCCTCAAGAAAACGAACATCATGGGACAGGACGTCAGAAATGCTCCATCCATCAATATCGGTGACCACGCTCTGGAAGTGGTTCAAGAGTTCACCTACCTAGGCTCAACTATCACCAGTAACCTGTCTCTCAATGCAGAAATCAATAAGCGCATGGGAAAGGCTTCCACAGCTATGTCCAGACTGGCCAAGAGAGTGTGGGAAAATGGTGCACTGACACAGAACACAAAAGTCCGAGTGTATCAAGCCTGTGTCCTCAATGGCAGCAAGGCCTGGACAACGTATGTCAGCCAAGAGGAACATCTCAATTCATTCCATCTGTGCTGCCTCCGGAGAATCCTTGGCATCAGGTGGCAGGACCATATCTCCAACACAGAAGTCCTCTAGGCGGCCAACATCCCCAGCATATACACCCTACTGAGCCAGCGGCACTTGAGATGGCTTGGCCATGTGAGCCGCATGGAAGATGGCAGGATCCCCAAGGACACATTGTGCAGCGAGCTCGTCACTGGTATCAGACCCATCGGCCGTCCATGTCTCCGCTTTAAAGACGTCTGCAAACACGACATGAAGTCCTTTGACATTGATCATAAGTCGTGGGAGTCAGTTGCCAGTGATGGCCAGAGCTGGCGGACAGCCATAAAGGCGGGGCTAAAGTGTGGCGAGTCGAAGAGACTTAGCAGTTGGCAGGAAAAAAGACAGAAGCGCAAGGGGAGAGCCAACTGTGTAACAGCCCCAACAACAAATTTTATCTGCAGCACCTGTGAAAGAGCCTGTCACTCTAGAATTGGCCTTCATAGCCACTGCAGGTGCTGCTTCACAAACCACTGATCACCTCCAGGCACTTACCCATTGTCTGTCAAGACAAGGAGGCCAAAGAAGAAGAATGTTCCTTACTCCTGTCCTAGCTGAGTTCAATTGATCTAGCATAGACTGAAGGTTAAACTGATCCTTATGTCGGCTGAAGCTTCCGTTTGAATGTTTAGAAGCAGTTTCAAACAGTTTAACTTAACTGTTTGCTGAATCTTTCTTTAAAATTGAAAACTCTGAATGGTAGTGATATAGTGAGATGTTGTGATGTGACAATTATGGCAATATAACATGATGCAGCTCAAAACTGGCACAAAAACACGATGAAAATGATTTTAACTTTAAACATTCCTGTGATCGTCGATGTTAGTGCAAAATAAATGTTAAATAATTGGTAGACCACTTAACACCTGGCCCAATTTTCTTTTCCATTCCCCCTCTAGTGCTACCAGCCAAGATCAGTTTCACCCAGTTGTCTCAATGACCTGCAGTGAAAATAGTTTGGGGTGAGATCGCTCAGTAGGGATATATATCTGTGCATCAAATGAAATTCAATTAAAAAAAATGTAAGCTACTATAACATTTTTACATTGAAACAGTTGCATTCTTTCAGGTACCAGCTTTACCATATTCTGAACTTATCAAGACACGTATTGGTGACCATTTTCCTGCATTCACTAAGATAGCGAAAAATCTACAGACCTGATATTTTGGGAAATGTTGCAAGATGGTGAAAATATAACAGACTTCTGTTGTTACTTTGCCCAGCTGTTGACCCCACCTACAACTGCAGATGTATCGCAAATGACTCACACTGATGAACTAGGAGAGTTGGGTAGGTGGTGGCATAGTGGTAATGTCACTGGACTAGAATTCCAGAGGCCTAGGCTCATGCTCTGGGGACATGGGTTCAAATCCCACCGTGGCAGATGGTGGAATTTGAATTCAGTTAATAAATCTGGAATTAAAAAAGCTAGTCTAATGGTGACAATGAAACCATTGGCAATTGTTGTAAAAACCCATCTGGTTCAGTAATGCCCTTTAGGGAAGGAAATCTGCCGTACTTAGCTGGTCTGGCCTACATGTGACTCCAGACCCACAGCAATTTGGTTGACTCTTAACTGCCCTCTGAAATGGCCTAGCAAGCCACTCAGTTGTACCTAACCGCTACAAAGCATAAGAAAGGGAATGAAACTGGATGGGCCACCTGGCATTGATCTAGGCACTGGAAACGACAATGGCAAACCCAGCCCTGTTGACCCTGCAAAGACCTCCTTACTAATATCTGGGGGCTTGTGCTAAAATTGGGAGAGCTGTCCCACAGACGAGTCAAGCAACAGCCTGACATAGTCATATTCACAGAATCATACCTTACAGACAATGTCCCAGACACCACCATCACCATCCCTGGATATGTCCTGTCCCACCTGCAGGATAGACCCATCAGAGATGGCAGCACAGTGGTACACAGTCCTGGGTGTTGTCCTGGGAGTCCTCAACATTGACTCCAGACCCCATGAAGTCTCATGGCATCAGGTCAAACATGGGCAAGGAAACCTCCTGCTGATCACCACCTACCACCGTAGCCTGCCCGTCCCCCCAGCTGATAAATCAGTGCTTCTCCATGTTGAACACCAATTGAAAGAAGCACTAAGGGTAGAAAGGGCACAGAATGTCCTCAGGGTCGGAGACTTCAATGTTCATCACCAAGAGTGGCTTGGTAGCACCACTACTGGCCAGGTCCTAAAGGTCACAGCTGCTCGACTGGGTCTGTGGCAGGTGGTGAGGGAACCAACAAGAGGGAAAAATTCTACTTGACCTCGAACTCACCAATCTACCTGTCACAGATGCATCTGTCCATGACAGCATTGGTAGAAGTGAGCACCACACAGTCCTTGTGGAGACCAAGTCCCATCTACACATTGAGGATACCCACCACCATATTGAGGATACCCACTACCACGGTGCAAAATGGGACAGATTTTGAACAGATCTAACAACTAAAAACTGGGCATCCATGAGGCACTGTGGGGCAGCAACAGAATTGTATTCAACCACAATCTATAACCTCATGACCCAACATATCCCCCACTCTACCATTACCATCAAGCTGGGGAACCAACCCTGGTTCAATGAAAAGTGCAGGAGGGCATGCCAGGAACAGCACCAGGCATACTTAAAAATGAGGTGTCAGCCAGGTGAAGCTACAACAGAGGACTATTTGCATGCCAAACAGCGGAAGCAGCATGCGATAGATAGTAATAAGCAATCCCACAACCAATGGATTTGATCTAAGCTCTGCAGTCCTGTCACATCCAGTCATGAATGGTGGTGGACAATTAAACAACTAACAGGAGGAGGAGGCTCCACAAATATTCCCATCCTCAATGATGGGGGAGCCCAGCACATCAGTGCAAAAGACAAGGCTGAAGCATTATTGTATCCATCTTCAGTCAGAAGTGCTGAGTGAATGATCCATCTCGGCCTCCTCCTGATGTCCCCAGCATCACAGATGCCTGTCTTCAGCCAATCTGATTTGCTCCACGTGATATCAAAGAAATGGCTGAAGGCACTGGATACTGCAAAGGTCCTGACAACATTCCAAAAATAGAACTGAAGACGTGCTCTAAAACTAGCCATGCCCCTAGCCAAGCTGTTCCAGTACAGCTACAACACTGGCATCTACCCGGCAATGTGGAAAATTGGCCAAGTATGTCCTGTACACAAAAAGCAGGACAAGTCCAACCTGGCCAATTATCGCCCTATCAGTCTACTCTTAATCATCAGCAAAGTGATGGAAGGGGTTGTCGACAGTGCTATCAATCGGCATTTGCTCTGCAATAACCTGCTCACTGACGCTCAGTTTGGGTTGCACCTGGACCACTCAGCTCCTGAGCTCATTACAGCTTTGGTCCAAACACGGACAAAAGAGCTGAACTCCAGAGGTGAGGTGAGAGTGATTGCCCTTGATATCAAGGCAGCATTTGACCAATTGTGGTATCTAGCCAAATTGAAGACAATGGGAAGCAGGAGAAAACTCTCCGCTGGTTGGGAGCCATGCCTAGCACTAAGAAAGATGGTTGTGGTTGTCGGAGACCAATCATCTCAGTCCCAGGACATTGAGGCAAGAGTTCCTCAGGGTAGTGTCCTGGGCTGATAAGTGGCAAGTAAGGTTTGCACTACACAAATGCCAGAATGCCAGGCAATGACCATCGTCAAGAAGAGAGAATCTAACCATCTCCCCTTGCCATTCAACAGCATTACCATCACTGAATACCCCACTATCAACATCCTGGGGATTACCATTGATCAGAATATGAACTGCAGCAGCAACATAAATACACTGCCTACAAGAGCAGATCAGAGGCTGGGAATTCTGCAGCAAGTAACTCACTAGCCTGTCCACCATCTATGAGGGAAAAGTAATGAGTGTGGTGGAATACTTTTTACTTGCCTGGTTGAGTGCAGCCCCAACAACACTCAGGAAGCTCAACACCATCGAGGACAAAGCAGTCTGCTTGATCGGCACCCCATCTACCACCTTCAATATTCACTCCCTCCACCACTGACCCACAGTGGCAGCAGTGTGTACCATATACAACAGGCACTGCAGCAACTCAACATGCCTCCTTCATTAGCACCTTCCACACCCGCGACCTCTTCCATCTAGAAGGACAAGAGCAGCAGATGTGTGGGAACATCATCACCTGAAAGCTCCCTTCCAAGCCACACACCATCCTGACTTAGAAATATATTGCCGTTCTTTCACTGTCTCGGGATCAAAGTCCTGGAACTCTCTCCCCAACAGCACTTTGGGTGTGCCCGCACCAGATGGACTGCATTGGTTCAAGGCGGCAGCTCACCACCACCTTCTCGAGGGCAATTAGGGATGGGTAACAAAGTGCAGACCTTGCCAGCGATGCCCATATCCCATGAAATGAATTTAAAAAAGCAGAAGGTGACACAAACACAGCATTTGACTTGAGAAAGGGTTTCTGCTGCAGAATTTGCTGAGGATCCAAAAACAATTGTTTTGGGGAAAAAACACTGAAGTAAACAAGGAGAGATTATGGGAAATCCTTAATTGTTGAATGTAATTCTAATTATTTTCTCTTCAGATTCTTGCTTTCTTCTTCTCTTTGACCGAAAGGGCCTACCTCCAGTTCTCTGCAGGACCTTTCTGTCACTGAATCTTCAAATATAATTAGGCAAAGTTAGGTAACTCATGAAGGCATACAACAGTGTCCTTATGTGTGCTAACCACTGAAACTTCTTGTTTCATGATATAAGGGAGCCACAAATGCACTAGTGAGTTTGGGTAGTTTCAACAAGATGCATTCTAAAAGCCTCTGACAACAGACATTTTTCTGTATTACTCAAACAAACTCAGAAAAGCCAAAAAATAACATCATTTACAGCCTATGACATCTTTTCCCTCAAGAATTTCACACCAAAGTCTGCAGCTTTTAAGTTTTGACCTTTTTTGTTTAAGTACCTGTGTGGTTTTGGAAGCTGTGTACTGGTATTTTTGATAACAGAGTTCTGTCTGATTCCAAAATTGCATTAAATTAAATATCTCCCCAATAATTTGCAACAGTAATCTAACATTTCTTTTTTACATGGCTTTCAATACATTTCTGAAGCCATCTCTTCTGAAGTCCATTTTGTTCCCTGTTCCAGCAATTTCTTTGCACATGCAAATGTGATAGGAAAAAAATTATAAATGTATATCACATTTCCTTAAGGCTCTGATCTCAATTTAGCCCGGCCTGAACTATCACAGATGATTTCCGGTAACGAAGGTTTGAGAAAGCACCCCAGGGTAGTGCCACGCAAGCCATCAGTGTGGTATTCAGAAAAAGCAAAATATGTGGTCTGAATCCCAAAGTGAGGTTTTTAAGTAACCTATCAATGACCTTGCGGGCATCACTTCCTGAACCTAATAAAGACCTTTAATTAAATAAAAATGAATTTGCTATTTCTTTGAGTGCAGTTTGCCAGTACAATTCTCTGCATCTATATTCTTTGATATTAACCATGCGGTGCCTGCTCTGCAGGAAACCAGAGTCTGAGTTTATAGCCAACTGCAGTTAAAGAGAAAAAGTGCAAACAGGTGACCCTTTGTGATAGGAACTTGTATATGTGTGTCTGTCTGTAAAACAAATGATCAGTAAGTCATGAGCATGTTACATCTGGTGAGATGCATAAGTTGTACGAATATGTTATCACACTAGAACCCTAGTACTGTTCTTTTGTACAATGACAGTGCTGAGAAATCCCAGTATATTTTCCTAATGTAGGACAGGCTCCTGGCGGGTACCCCACCACACAGAGGGCGCCTGCACAATGCCCAGAAAACGTGGGTAGTGCTGCAGCAGAACAGCCTGACACTCAGATACAGCAGCATGTCAAGAAGAGGGACATTAAAGGAGCAGATGCACACCAACAATTTTTGAAGAGATGGAGAGGTGCCCACTACATCAATGCCCCAGGGACTAGCGTCACATTCTCTGAGAGGACCGTAGGGTTGGCTGGGTTGCCTCTTGCCTGCGATGGGTGGGGAGAGAAGCAGTAGCGTTGTTCCCTGCTGTGATAGAAGAAGAAAAGAGTCCAGGTTTGGGCAGGGATGCAGCAGTAGGCCTGCCCACCCAACAATGGAGGGAAAAACAGCCCATGGTTCCACACCGATTGGTCTTAAGTTAGTTTCATTGCATGACATCATTAGACTAAATGGCTACTGTTCCAATGTAGTCCATTCAAACAACATCCAGTTGGTGCAGTGTTTAGGCATAAGGTTGCAGTTCTTATTCAGAACTGCGTTTTCGATCCCAAAATAATTTAAAGATGCTTGTATAAAGATCCACACAAGTGCAGTTGTGATTCCTTCATCCTCCTGGTTATGGGCAAACCATCAGAAACTTGGGTTGACTCTGTGCAATCTACAGAACCCTTTAATTCCATCCCCTACAAAGGTGTTGATCTTGCTCTGTGGTCATCCCTGATCTTGACGTAATTCAATTATACCTCGAGGTGAGTAATCATTGGAAAGCACTTGATCATGCTGCTATAGAAGCCCAAATCATCTGTCTCACTCTCCCAGGTTGATCTATGGTAAAAGCAATCTGTAGGAGAGAACCCAAAGATCATCTAACTAACCAATAGCATTTGGAGAAAAAAATCTTCCAAAAATGCTTTGAACTTTGCAAGAGCTTTAGATGTTACTTTGTCAATGAACTGGGCAGTCCAGTGCGTTAGGATACTAGGTTACATTTTATGATTCAGTGATTCTGGTGCACAGCTTATGCATAATCTTAGAGAGGATCTCTTTCAGATCTTTAAAAATACTCAGGGCATTGATAACATATGGGTGGGATAGACTGAGGTGACAGAGTGGAGTAGAACTAGGGACAATTCATTTAAATTGAATAAGCAGGGAATAAGGTTGGACGTGCAAATTTTTATGTTTTACAAAGGGTGATTGACCCGTGGAACAGCATTTTGGGGGTATAGTGAGAACTAGCTCCCTGCAGTCCTTCAAAAAGACATTAAACTCATTTTAGGAGAAATCTGAGACAACAGCAGAAGGAAGGTAAAACTTTAGGTTAGGGCCTCCTGAGACTTACTTGATCATCATTGAAAGTTTTGAGGAGAATATTTGGAATTGACCGTGGGTCTCTGTTTTTCTGTCTCTCCAAGATGGTGAAGTTGGGAATTTGGAATTGAGCAGATGTGGGGCTGATGACTGTTTTTCATTATAAGTACATAACATAATATAACATATTGGGATTTTAGGCACAGAGATATCCTAATCTGATTTGCAGTCTTCATGATTTTCCATCCACTGAAATTAATAGACACTTAACTGGACAGCAGCGGGCCTTCCATGGGATCAAGGACCCCAGCGACTGAAGTCAACGCCCTCTGAGAGCTGCCGGCCAACTAGAGGCCGGCAGCTCTTCAACTGAGAAGCGGCAGCGAAGGTGGTGGCTGCTTCTGGTGGAGCACCCACCCAAGGCCTAGGAATGGCGCTGGACCCAGGCCACAGGTAGGTCAGGGCGGCAGGGGTCTCGCAAGGTTGGGGTCATGGGGAAAGGGGGTTAGGAGAGTTGGTAGCAAGGGCAGGGGTTGCCTCTCAGTGGGCCCCCCACCCCCAATGCCAGGTCCCTTGTTCAGGCACTAAGTGCCTTTTAACGAGCAACACTGCCACCCCCCACCCCCCAACCCCAACCCCGGAGCCGCATGGCTTATTGTGGCGGCGGCGGGATTGGGCATTCATTGGGCATTCATTTCTCAGTTAAGGGCCTCAATTGACAGCAGGGCAGGAAGGCCATTCACAGGCCCCAGACTTAATTTTGGCAGAGGTGGGAAGGTGGCTCAGGCTCCCCGCCACCATCCCACCCAATTTTATGCTCACCCCACCTCCAAACCTGCCATGGCGGAGAGCATAAAATTCCCCTCCCCCGCCCAGATACTCCACCTCAACCTCAAGCACCTACTAAATCTGCCAGCGTCGCATCCACCTCTCCCTGTCTCCAGATACCTCCAACTATTCAGCTTATGGCAGGCACATCACCTAAACAAACTGCTACATAACCAGTGACATTCTGTCGCCTCTCTTGCAGGACATAGTCGCACACAGTAGAAGGGAGCCGGCGGCCGACAAGGATGCCTGCATCTCTTGAGCGCTATGGAGGAGAGGGCTCTCCGCATCATGGGGCTGGCTGCGACAGAGCCTGTGGCATCCGGTGTCACTGAGAATATTGAGAATGATAGTATTTCCTGCCTCAAGCCCCTTGCTATCTGTTATGACAAGCAAGCTGCAGATGGTGTGACCCTGGATCTCTTGCTTTCTACCCCTATCCCCTTCCCTTACCCCAACCCTCCCTATCTGATTTTCTGCTTTCAGTCACCCAAAAACAGCCACAGCAGCCCGAGCAGCAGAGAGAGCAACAGCACAGCATTGGTGAAGAGGCCCTGTCCCATGATATGACACTCACAGCCACCAGCTCAGATAATGGTACTGCACTTAACTTGGAGGCTAATAGAGTTGGGATAAGCAAATGGTGAGTCACCAGACACGGGTGGGTTGAAAATGGACCACATTGGGCTGTGTGATGTTAAGATAGCACCAGGTCACCGTGTTCTGGCGCATGCAGGGAACGGTCCTCTGTGTACCCATATCCTCAGAGAACGTCGAGTGGCCCACAGTTAATGGCTGGTGGCACAACCTGCCCCAGGAAACAAAGATAGGTGTCCTACGTGCCTGAATTGCTCACCCCCAGTTTTCAATTTCTAAACAGCCCCAGCAAATCAAAGTGAAAGTGGCTTCATTTTTTTGCAAAAATGTTGCAAATTAACTTACAGCTTAACTCTGACCTCAGCTGTCGCGGGCTAATTTGGACAGACCCTGAAAATATGCATGGGCATCATGATGTGTGATTAACCTGTGCCCATTTAAAGTAATAATGGAGGCAACACACCAACTTTGTGCTGTCTGCTCATTTGAATGATTGCTGCATGCGGCTGGCGTTGAACATCTCCCCCCCCCACCCCTCCTCGCAAACAACCCTTTATTGGCTTTATGCATCAGCAGGGTGACCAAAATCGTAATTTCAGATCACCACTTAGAGCTAGCCTGTCTTCCTTAAAGCTAGCCTGCACCTTGTAAAGGGTAGGTGCATTGTGGCTGAGTAGGTGCTGGCAATCATGCAGGAAGTGAATCGGACCTGGGAAATATGAAAAATCACATAACATGGCAGAAGAGCAGCCTCCAAGATTTTCAGATGCTTTACTGGAGGTCTTGCTGGAGGAGGTTGAAAGGAGGAGAGACGTCCTGTATCCGCAGAGGGCAGGAGGCACTCCAAAGACACGTTCCAAAGGCAGTGGGAGCAGGTAGCCGTGGACGTCAATGCCAGGAGTCAAGCCCTGAGGTCCTGGAAACAGTGCTGCAAGAAGTTCAATGACATAACACAAGTGGTTAATATCAGTGACAGTGGCTTGCTAGGCCATTTCAGGGGACAGTTAAGAGTCAGCCACATTGCTGTGAGTCTGAAATCACCCATAGGTTAGAGCAGGTAAAGATGGCAGATTTTGTTGCCTATATGACATTCGTGAACCAGATGAGTTTTTACAACAATCTGGTGGTTTCAGGATCCCCATTTCTGATGCTAGCTATTTATTTCAGATTTATTTAATTAACAAACTGTAAGTTACTCAGCTGCTGTGGTGGGATTTGAACTCATGTCTGTGGATCATGAATCCAGGTTTATGGATTACTAGACCAATAACATAGCTGCTATGCCACAGTATCCATACCAGAAGTGAGGTGGCACACAGATTCTGCCTCAGAGTGCTTAGAAGACCATTTCAATGCTGATGCGTATGCACAAAGTAATTCTTGGTGCATTGGGAAGCCTTCTGGGAAGCCTGTGGTCAATGTCAAGGAGCATAGAGGAGTCTAACACCAACTTGGTACAGGGTTTTGCACAGAGTTTGGGGCCCATCCTTTCCAACGTGAAAGTGATAGCCAATTCTGTGCACACACTTCTGGACCCAAAACCATGATGCAGCACCTGATGGCTGATGTTGCAGCTTCCATTGCAGCTCAAGCAGCAGCCACCCAAGTCTGAGTGCTGCAGTGCAAACCCAGCTTGCCGCCACGGAAGCTCAGACTGTTGCTATCATGGCTGTGAATTATATTGTACAAAGAGGCTTGCAGGGTGACAAGCAATCAAGTTATCTGCACTTCAACATATTACTAGGATTGCTGAGGTGTCATCCTGGGGCAGTGACTGTGGCTCCAAGAAGTAGAAACCTGTTGTCCTCTCTCAGGGAAGAAAGGATTCATCCTTCCACTCCTGCCACCCTGCTGCTTGCCTGTCAGGCAGCCAGCCCACCCAGACATGTCAAGATGGTGCAGTCTGCAGCTGGACCTTCAAGTCCACAGATGCTCGAGATTGTCTTCCATGGCAATGTGCAATCTCCTCCACTGAAATTCAGCAGAACTTCACCAGCCAGTCTGCAGCCACAGGGGTAGCACTATGTAGGAGCACTAGAAGAGGCAACGGCACATGGAAGACAGGCACTAAGTGAAAGCACAAGGTGGTTCGTTGACTTCTGTATACATTATGATGAGATTTCATTTATAAATTTGTTTGGAATGTTTATTTTGTAGTGGCTTTTATTATTACATTGTGGCAAAGCAGATACTGTGATGGTCAGTGACAGAGGGAAGATGAGGTGTGGGACTGTTGGTGAATGGTGAACTGGGATTACAGTTTCTGGTATCACACTTGGATTAGATTAGATTAGAGATACAGCACTGAAACAGGCCCTTCGACCCACCGAGTCTGTGCCGAACATCAACCACCCATTTATACTAATCCTACACTAATCCCATATTCCTACCAAACATCCCCACCTATCCCTATATTTCCCTACCACCTACCTATACTAGTGACAATTTATAATGGCCAATTTACCTATCAACCTGCAAGTCTTTTGGCTTGTGGGAGGAAACCGGAGCACCCGGAGGAAACCCACGCAGACACAGGGAGAACTTGCAAACTCCACACAGGCAGTAGCCGGAATCGAACCCGGGTCCCTGGAGCTGTGAGGCTGCGGTGCTAACCACTGCGCCACTGTGCCGCCCCACAGTTCTTCATGTTCAGCTTGGGAAGAAAGAGGCTGTCTAGGTTTCTCCCTCCTTTCCTCTTCATCTTCATACCCCTGTTCCTCTTCCTCCTCATGCTCCTCAACTGTTTGCTGATTATCTGCTAGCAATGGCTCGCCCCTCACGATGGCGAGGTTATGCAGCATGCAGCAGAGCCCTACAAATTTTGACATTGTTCTGCCGAGTACTGCAGGGATTCTCCAGATGGCTCAGGCAGTTGAAGCATTGCTTCAGCACACATGTGGTCTGCTCCATCATAGTTTATGTGACAAGATAGTTTTTATTTTGTGCATGCTGCACAGTTGTGCATCAGAGCCATAAGCCATGTGTCAATAGATAGCCCTTATCACTCAGTTAGCCACCCTTTGGTTTGCCATGGCGGTTCAAATATAGCTGGCACAGTCAATTTTCACAGAATGAAGGCATCAGTGCTGCTGTCAGAATACCGGGCACTGACCTGCCTGATGTATTTCCTATAGTCATATACCAGTTGCATTTTGAGGGAGTCAAATTTCTTTCGGTCCCGGTATAAGTAAGAGTTAACAAGTGGCACCCACAAAGTAATGTGGATGCTGTCAATGACACTCTGAGCCATGGAGAAGCCTCCAATCCAAGTGAAGCTATGGGCTCATTATACTTACTTTTATCTGGAAAGACAGAATGAAATGTAGTTAGCTCTCTTTGGATAGAGAGCCTCAGTGGCCTTCCTTACGCAATATTGGATGACAAACTGCAAGATGTTGCAAATATTTCCAGCTCCAGCCTAGAAGGACCCAGACGTATTAAAGTTCATGGACACGGTCACCTTCACAGCCACTGGCAATGCACTCCTTTCCCTCCTCTGAAGTTAGAGCTGGAGTCGGAACAGGTGGCAGATTTCAGTGAGGACGTCCTTACTGAAGCACAGGTGTCTCAACATTGTTCCTTGTTTAGGTTTACGTAGAAGAATTGCTCTCTGATCAACCTAGCTGGATATGGCCACCTGCTGACAGCCTTTCTCTCCCTCCTCCAGCAACTTATCTTCCTCTATGGCGCCTCTGTCATTCTCCAAGTCATGCTGCATTCCAAGGGAATGGCGACGAGAGTATCCATGTCTGGGAGCAACTGGTTTGTGCAGAAGCCTTTAAGTTATCAAAATGTCCTTCAGTATCTGCTAGATCACTCCCTGAAGGCTTTTGCAACTTGAACCAACCATAGAAAGCCTCAAACACTTATAGAATCATAGAAATAGCCAGAAGAAATCAACCAGCAACCAACCTGAAAGTAGTTAATGATCGGGCAGAATTTTATTAGGCCAGCGGAGACAGCTTTGAAGGTGGGTGGGGATTTTTTGAAAGTTGCGCGTTGGGTCATTTCCCCAACGCGTTCCTGCCTCCAGTCAATCTTGATGGAGGCGGGCTGCCACAGGAACTGGCAACCCACCCCATGGAAGCGGGCAGCCAATTAGGGCAATTAAGACCCCACTTTGGGGCCATTTCCAGAACCTGCTGGCATCTTCCCGACATTGGACAGGCCCTTCACTGAGGCTGGAGCCTTCCAGCTACCTGGAGGCAGCCTCCCAGAGGCAGGCCCGGGGGTGGGGGATGAGGGGTGGGGGTGCCATTGGACTCTCTTCTCATCGGAGCCACTGGCATGGCCACAAGCAATCCCCTCCACACCCTGATGGCTGTGGGCATTCTTTAGTTTTAAATTTTCATCATGCTTCAGAGAGTGTCTCTATTTTGAGGTGCCTTGATGATCCCCTACCTGCCTCAGCAGTTTCCACATCTCCCAGTGGGGCTGCCAGCCATCCAGTGCCGCAGGCTCTCTGATTGGGCCTCCTGCCTCAAGAACCTGCACTCCATCCTTAATTGTCTGGTGAATGTGGAGGCAGCCTGTTAATTGCCACCTTCCAGAAGATTCCAACTGTCAGTGCACCTCTGACCCCAATGGGGTCAGGATCTGAAATGGTCCTGACCCCTAAAATTTTTCAAAGGCCATAACATTCTGCCGATAGGCTCCCCAGAGGCTATTTTAGTGAAATTACTAACAGCCACCCTACTGTTCCAATCATCTAGAGGATGAGTAATTTGATTTATTGACTGATTCTTATATTTGCATGCACTTAGTTTAGAGAAGAAAAAACCAGGAAGGGCCAAATTAATGTCACTCTTCATAATTACAAGTGGAGCATACGGTGCTGGATTTTATCATTTCATTCAGATTTATGTCACGGTTTTTTGCATTTCACTTTGTTCTGTTGCAAGCAACCCAAGACACATATTTTTCTTTAAACGAACAGTAAATTCTGATAAAAATGCATTTCAGGTCTCAGAGCTCCAGACTATTTAATCTTTACTCCAAAATAGGGGGCAAGCAAAAGAAGATTCCGAGATCACAATATGCGTTTAATAAATGTAGTAAAATATATGCAATGAACTGAAATGTGGATCTACAACAGATTAATCTTATGAATGACAACCTTATTTCTCATCAAAGACTGATCTTATGTATATTATTTTGCTTCAATAATTAAATTCAATAAAAGCCTGAAGCAGCATAAAAATCTAAACACTGCACAACAGAAATATAAAAGATGCGGGACATCATTCAAAAGGAAGTTGTTTGGCTGAAAGGTAGCAATTTTTTCTCAGGCATGCAATTGTTCTATTTCCATTCCTCTGTTAGGACAAATACAAAAAGCCTTTGCTATAAACATTGTGATGGCAAATTGTGTCTCATTTACATTGCTGTCATTCTTATTTAAGGTACATCATATACAATCATAATTCATAATTGCCTTTTGTCACATTTTATTAAATTGTGGTGTTAAACTGAACAGTTGCTGTCCTTTCCACTGTCACTCAGTTTCTTCACCAGGTCTAATTTGCCCGAGGTATCAGAGGGTGCCCATTTGGCTCTGACATCTGTCTCTCTATTGATCATAAGGGCTTAGTCAGTTGATCAAACAGATCAGTACAGGAAATTGCTCTTTTGCATGCAAGTAAGCGAATCATTTGCACAAGGAACATGCAGTATTACGGCAACAGTACTTTCACATTTTGATACCAGCAAACAATTTATAAAAGGCTCAAACTTTACTGCTTAGAAACATTGTAAATATTACCTAGCACTGATGCAGATTGTGTAACTTTGTTTAACTGTTTTTTCAATATCGTTATTAGGTCAATTTTCCCTCAAAATTACCTTGTCTAATGGCATAAGATCAACTCCCCATATTTTGCAAAAAAAATCAATCAATTCAATTTAATCAATTTAATATCCAGCTTTCTGTGGGTCATAACTCTTTCAACACCCCCTGCCCAGCCCACTTGTCTCCACCTCTACTTAAGTTGTGAATGCCAGTATACAGTTCCATGAGACTGCTTGAGTTGTGTACCTATCATAACCTCTGCATCACCAACTCGTTCTTTCATACTAAACCCTGTCACCAAGTTTCTTGGAGGCACCCAAGATCACGTCGTTGGCACCAGCTGGACCTCATCGTCACAAGGTGAGCCTCTTTAAACAGCATTCAAATCACACACAGCTTCCACAGTGCGGACTGTGACACCGACCACTCCCTGGTGTGCAGCAAGGTTAGACTCAAACCAAAGAAGCTGTATCACTCCAAGCAGAAGGGCCGCCCGCGCATCAACACTAGCAGAATTTCTTATCCACAGCTGTTACATAAGTTTCTAAATTCACTTGAAAAAGCCCTTCAAAGCATTCCTACAGGAGATGCAGAGACCAAGTGGGCCCACATCAGAGACGGCATTTATGAATCAGCAATGACCACCTATGACAAACGTGTGAAGCAGAATACAGACTGGTTTCAATCTCAATTTGAAGAGCTGGAACCTGTCATAGCCGCTAAGTGCATTGCACTGCTGAACTACAAGAAAGCCCCCAGCGAGTTAAGCCAGAAGCGCTGCACAAAGAACAGCCAGGCGCTGCGCAAATGACTACTGGCAGCACCTATGCAGTCATATTCAGCTGGCCTCTGACACCGGAAACATCAGAGGAATGTATGATGGCATTAAGAGAGCTTTTGGGCCAACCATCAAGAAGATCGCCCCCCTCAAATCTAAATCAGGGGACACAATCACTGACCAACGCAAGCAAATGGACCGCTGGGTGGAGCACTACCTAGAACTTTACTCCAGGGAGAATGTTGTCACTGAGACCGCCCTCAATGCAGCCCAGTCTCTGCCAGTCATGGCTGAGCTGGATGTACAGCCAACAAAATCGGAACTCAGTGATGCCATTGATTCTCTAGCCAGCGGAAAAGCCCCTTGGAAGGACGGCATTACCCTTGAAATAATCAAGAGTGCCAAGCCTGCTATACTTTCAGCACTCTACGAACTGCTTTGCCTATGCTGGGACGAGGGAGCAGTACCACAGGACATGCGCGATGCCAATATCATCACCCTCGATAAGAACAAGGGTGACCGAGGTTACTGCAACAACTACCGTGGAATCTCCCCGCTCAGCATAGTGGGGAAAGTCTTCACTCGAGTCGCTTTAAACAGGCTCCAGAAGCTGGCTGAGCGTGTCTACCCTGAAGCACAGTGTGGCTTTCGAGCAGAGAGATCCACCATTGACATGCTGTTCTCCCTTCATCAGCTGCAGGAGAAATGCCGCGAACAACAGATGCCCCTCTACGTTGCTTTCATTGACCTCACCAAAGCCTTTGATCTGGTCAGCAGACGTGGTCTCTTCAGACTACTAGAAAAGATCGGATGTCCACCAAAGCTATTAAGTATCATCACCTCATTCCATGACAATATGAAAGGCACAATTCAGCATAGCGATGCCTCATCAGACCCCTTTGATATCCTGAGTGGCGTGAAACAGGGCTGTGTTCTCGCATCTACACTGTTTGGGATCTTCTTCTCACTGCTGCTCTCACATGCGTTCAACTCTTCAGAAGAAGGAATTTTCCTCCACACAAGATCAGGTGGCAGGTTGTTCAACCTTGCCCGTCTAAGAGCGAAGACCAAAGAACGGAAGGCCCTCATCAGGGAACTCCTCCTTGCTGACGATGCTGCATTAACATCTCACACTGAAGAGTGTCTACAGAGACTCATCGACAGGATTGCAGCTGCCTCCAAAGAATTTGGCCTCACCATCAGCCTCAAGAAAACGAACATCATGGGACAGGACGTCAGAAATGCTCCATCCATCAGTATCGGTGACCATGCTCTGGAAGTGGTTCAAGAGTTCATCTACCTAGGCTCAACTATCACCAGTAACCTGTCTCTCAATGCAGAAATCAACAAGCGCATGGGAAAGGCTTCCACTGCTATGTCCAGACTGGCCAAGAGAGTGTGGGAAAATGGCGCACTGACACGGAACACAAAAGTCCGAGTGTATCAAGCCTATTGCTCTACGGCAGCGAGGCCTGGACAATGTATGTCAGCCAAGAGCGACGTCTCAATTCATTCCATCTTCGCTGCCTCCGGAGAATCCTGGGCATCAGGTGGCAGGACCGTATCTCCAACACAGAAGTCCTCGAGGCGCCAAACATCCCCAGCACATACACCCTACTGAGCCAACGGCACTTGAGATGGCTTGGCCACGTGAGCCGCATGGAACATGGCATGATCCCCAAGGACACATTCTACAGCGAGCTCATCACTGGTATCAGACCTACCGGCCGTCCATGTCTCCACTTTAAAGACGTCTACAAACACGACATGAAGTCCTGTGACATTGATCACAAGTCGTGGGAGTCAGTTGCCAGTGATCGCCAGAGCTGGCGGGCAGCCATAAAGGCGAGGCTAAAGTTTGGCGAATCGAAGAGACTTAGCAGTTGGCAGGAAAAAAGACAGAAGCGCAAGGGGAGAGCCAACTGTGTAACAGCCCCGACAACCAATTTTATCTGCAGCACCTGTGGAATAGTCTGTCACTCTAAAATTGGCCTTTATAGCCACTCCAGGCGCTGCTTCACAAACCACTGACCACCTCCAGGCGCTTGCCCATTGTCTCTCGGGACAAGGCGGCCAAAGAAGGAAGAAGTTCCATGAGTGCCAGTAATTTTCTGGCACCTTGCCCAAATGGTACAAAATGAGGAACATACTTGACAGGCTGAATGACGCGCATTTTCTTATGTTATGAAGCAAAGTAGAACCATGGGCAGTTTTGTGCTGCAGACTTACATTCATGAGGTCATATGAGGGCTATTTGTTTCCTCTGTCGTTGAAAATGCTGGTATAAATATAAGGTGGAGACAAGCAATTTATGTTTGCACTGACTTTTTCATCAATATTAGCGAACAGATTAAATTGATACCTGGAGAGTTATTGGAGTAAGAGAGGAGAATTCATCCCACGTGTTTGGGATAGATATGAAATTATTTGATTATTAGTGTGCCAACTTACTAGACCATTTTATATGTGTTCTTGGGATGTGGGCATCCTACCTGTCCTGACAGCATTGAGTCAAGGGGATAAACCTTATCCTTGTGCAATATTGTTAAACAGGGAATCAGCATTCTGTTTTACATCTCTCCCAATTTTTATTTCTATTGACTTAAATGGAATAAAAAATTGGGTGAAATGTAAAATGGGCTACTTACTCACTTATCACCCCCTTGGACTATCACACAAAGTCAAGGGACTTTATTTTTCCAAGCCCACGACGTCGGGCTCCGTGGCAGGGTGGATCCGGAAGATGGTTCCAGCAGCAGTCCGCCATGGAGGTCGGCGCCGGGAGGGCTCGGCCCAATCCACCCGGCAGCGGTGAGGATCCATGGCAGCCCGCACGCACCTGGGCGACGGGATGGATTTAAATATTTAAATTACTGACATGCATAAATTTAAATCAACTTACCTTAAATCTTCCAGGCCCGATGTAGTGGTGGTGCGACTAGCCCCGGCTATTTAAATGAGCTGCCACGTGGGAGATTGCAGCGGCTCAGCATTTTTTGAGCTCACCGCCAAGATCGGCCGGGGGTAGGGGGGCTCTTAAAAGCCAGCCCAAGATCTACCCCAACCACATTCTTTGGACTGGAGTCACATTCAGGCAACACCAATTTATATTTGTTCTTGGGATGTGGATATGGAGTGAAAGGTTGACTTTCCTGTAGGATATTAGTGAACCAATTGGGTTTATGACAATGGTCACTTTGTGCTTGCCCACAAATTACTAGATTTATTTAAATATATTTCATAGCCTGCCATGGCGGGATTTAAATTTATGACCTCTGGATTGCTAATCCAGTACCATACTCACTATCATAAGTTAACGTGCCATGAACAATTCTCATTATGAATATGCCTAGTCAAGTTCTAATTACTTTTTTTCGGGGAACGATGTTTTCTCGTTGCTTTGTGTCAGTAGCAAATAAATATAGTGGGAAGATTTCCCCTGAAATCTTAAATCAGCTCCAAAAGAATTCATTTACAATTTAATTAGAAACAGTGAGCAGGCAAAATAGTCGTCCATTGATCTTAAACAACCCTGGCATTTGCTTATACCTGCCTACAGAGATCATTTGACTATTTTTCATCCCTCATCAGCCCCCATTCACATTTATTCTGCTAAGGCCTTTGTTACAGACTTAGTTATAGACTTCTATAGTTTGCAACCTTGTCATCCTATTTGACCTTGATCTCAGCTTTCATACCCTTGCCATCATCTATAGCGCCTGCTTCCACTTCTGTAACATAGCCCGTGCCAGCTCCTGTCTTAACTCATCTGCTGCTGAAACCTCACCCATGCCTTTGTTACCTCCAGACTCAACTAGTCCAATGCTCTACAAAAGCAAAATACTGCAGATGCTGGAAATCTGCAAAAAACAGAAAATGCTGAATATACTCAGCAGGTCAGGCAGCATCTGTGGAGAAAGAAAAGAGTTAATGTTTCAGATCAATGACCTTTCATCAAAACTGGGTAAAGTTAGAAATGTAATATGTTTTCAGCAAGTGAAAGGAGGAAGGGTGAAAAATAAAAAGGAAGTTCTGTCATAGGGTGGAAGACAAGGTAGATAAAAGAAGGAAAGAATTGGTGGTGCAGGGCCAAAGGGAGTAGTAATGGGTCAAGTAAAGAATTAAAAGATGAGTCTAGAGGAGGTTTGAATGGTGAACTGATGAACAGCTGCCATCCGACAGCAAAAGCAAAGACTACAACCAAAACCTGCAGAGAGGATACAAAATGGGGGCAAATATTATCGTCTGAAATTGTTGATCTCAATGTTGAGTCTGGAAAGCTGTAAAGAGCCCTGTCAAAAGATGAAGTGCTGTTCCTCAAGCTTGCATTGAGTTTCATTAGAACATTGCAGAAGGCCAAGGAGAGAGAGGCCAGCGTGAGAACATGGTAGAGAATTAAAATGACAGGTAACCGGAAGCTCGCGGTCATGCTTGCAGATTGAACTGAGGTGTTCCACAAAGTAATCACCCAAACTATGTTTGGTCTCTGCAGTGTAGAGCAGACTGCATGTATAGTATACTAAATTGAAAGTACACGTAAATCACTGTTTCACCTGGAAAGAGTTTTTGGGCGTTACGGAATTTGCTTCCAATTTTCACCCTTCTCTCACCTTTACATGGTCCATTTCTGACTCTTTCCTTCCTCGACTTTTCTCTTTCTATTTCTGGGGATCGACTCTTCTTCTTGTTCTTTGGCCTCTTTGTTTCGAGAGACAATGGGTAAGCGCCTGGAGGTGGTCAGTGGTTTGTGAAGCAGTGCCTGGAGTGGCTATAAAGGCCACTTCTAGAGTGACAGCCTCTTCCACAGGTGCTGCAGATAAAATTGGCTGTCGGGTCTGTTACACAGTTGGCTCTCTCCTTGCGCTTCTGTCTTTTTTCCTGCCAACTGCTAAGTCTCTTCGACTCGTCACACTTTAGCCCCACCTTTATGGCTGTCAGCCAGCTCTGGCGATCACGGGCAACTGACTCCCACGACTTGTGATCAATGTCACAGGACTTCATGTCGCGTTTACAGATGTCTTTAAAGTGGAGACATGGACGACCGGTGGGTCTGATACCAGTGACGAGCTCGCTGTACGATGTGTCCTTGGGGATCCTGCCATCTACCATGCGGCTCACATGGCCAAGCCATCTCAAGCGCGACTAGCTCAGTAGGGTGTAAATGCTGGGGATGTTGGCCGCCTCGAGGACTTCTGTGTTGGAGATACGGTCCTGCCACCTGATGCCAAGGATTCTCTGAAGGCAGCGAAGATGGAATGAATTGAGACGTCGCTCTTGGCTGACATACCTTGTCCAGGCCTCGCTGCCGTAGAGCAGGTACTGAGGACACAGGCTTGATACACTCGGACTTTTGTGTTCCGTGTCAGTGCGCCATTTTCCTACACTCTCTTGGCCAGTCTGGACATAGCAGTGGAAGCCTTTCCCATACGCTTGTTGATTTCTGCATCGAGAGACAGATTACCGGAGATAGTTGATCCTAGGTAGGTGAACTCTTGAACCACTTCCAGAGCGTAGTCGTTGATATTAAGTGATGGAGCATTTCTGATATCCTGTGCCATGATGCTCGTTTTCTTGAGGCTGATGGTTAGGCCAAATTCGTTGCAGGCAGCCGCAATCCTGTCGATGAGTCTCTGCAGACACTCTTCTGTGTGGGATGTTAATGCAGCATCGTCAGCAAAGAGGAGTTCCGTGATGAGGACCTTCCGTACTTTGGTCTTCGCTCTTAAATGGGGAAGGTTGAACAACCTGCCACGTGAAGGGAAGGGGGGAGAATAGGAGAGCGATCGTGATAGGAGATTCAGTGGTTAGAGGAACAGACAGGAGTTTCTGCGGTCGCGAACGAGACTCCCGGATGGTATGTTGCCTCCCGGGTGCCAGGGTCAGGGACATCTCGGATCGAGTCTACAGGATTCTTAAGGGGGAGAGGGAGCAGCCAGAGGTCGTGGTACATAACGGTACCAATGAGATAGCTCGGAAAAGGGATGAGGACCTGAAAAGCGAATATAGGGAGTTAGGTTAGAAGCTGAAAGGCAGGACGAGTAGAGTAGTATTCTCAGGATTGTTACCGGTGCCACGTGCTAGTCAGGCTAGAAACAGGGAGCGAGTGCAGCTGAACACGTGGCTACAGAACTGGTGCAGGAGGAAGGGATTCAGATATGTAGATCATTGGGATACCTTCTGGGGAAGGTGGGACCTGTACAAGAAGGACGGGTTGCATCTGAACTGGAGGGGTACTAATATCCTGGGCAGGAGGTTTGCTAGAGCTCTTCGGGAGGGTTTAAACTAGTTTGGCAGGGGGATGGGAACCAGAGCTACGGATCAGTGGATGGGGTAGCTGTTGAACAGGCAGATACCGAGTGCAGAGAGAATGTGAGGAAGGTTAGACAGTTGACAGGGCAAAGTTGCAGCCAGTATGATGGGTTGAAGTGTGTCTATTTTAACGCAAGAAGTGTCAGGAATAAGGGTGATGAACTTAGAGCATGGATCAGTACTTGGAGCTACGGTGTTGTGGCCATTACGGAGACGTGGATATCACAGGGGCAGGAATGGATGTTGGATGTTCCGGGGTTTAGATGTTTCAAAAGGAATAGGGGGAGAGGGAAAAGAGGTGGGGAAGTGGCATTGCTAATCAGGGATAGTATCACAGCTGCAGAAAGGGAGGTCGTCGAGGAGGGTTTGTCTACTGAGTCATTATGGGTGGAAGTCAGAAACAGGAAAGGAGCAGTCACTTTATTGGGAGTTTTCTATAGACCCCCCATTAGCAACAGAGACATGGAGGAACAGATTGGAAGGCAGATTTTGGAAAGGTGCAGAAGTAACAGGGTTGTTGTCATGGGTGACTTCAACTTCCCTAATATTGATTGGAACCTCCTTAGTGCAAATAGTTTGGATGGAGCAGTTTTTGTCAGGTCTGTCCAGGAAGGTTTCCTGACTCAATATGTAGATAGGCCGACTAGAGGGAGGCTATGTTGGACTTGGTGCTTGGCAACGAACCAGGCCAGGTGGCAGATCTATCGGTGGGAGAGCATTTCGGTGATAGTGATCACAACTCCCTGACCTTTACTATAGTCATGGAGAGGGACAAGAGCAGATGGGATGGGAAAATATTTAATTGGGGGAGGGGGAATTACAATGCTATTAGGCAGGAACTGGGGAGCATAAATTGGGAACAGATGTTCTCAGGGAAATGCACGACAGAAATGTGGAGGTTGTTTAGGGAGCACTTGCTGCGACTGCTGGATAGGTTTGTCCCGATGAGGCAGGGAAGGGATGGTAGGGTGAAGGAACCTTGGATGACAAGAGATGTGGAACAGCTAGTCAAGAGGAAGAAGGAAGTTTACTTAAGTTTGAGGAAGCAAAGATCAGACAGGGCTCTAGAGGGTTACAATGTAGCCAGGAAGGAACTGAAGAATGGACTTAGGAGAGCTAGAAGGGGACATGAAAAAGTCTTGGCGGGTAGGATTAAGGAAAATCCCAAGGCGTTCTGCACTTATGTGAGGAACAAGAGGATGGCCAGAGTGAGGGTAGGGCCGATCAGGGATAGTGGAGGGAACTTGTGCCTGGAGTCGGAGGAGGTAGGGGAGGTCCTAAATGAATACTTTGCTTCAGTATTCACCAGTGAGAGGGACCTGGTCGTTTGTGAGGACAGCGTGGAACAG
The DNA here is from genome assembly GCF_036365525.1 of Heterodontus francisci. NCBI lineage: Eukaryota > Metazoa > Chordata > Chondrichthyes > Heterodontiformes > Heterodontidae > Heterodontus > Heterodontus francisci. Next base: position 162,049,254 of record NC_090375.1, on the reverse strand, counting down.
GCTGATATGCTCGAACAGGTTGAGGTTAAGAGGGAGGATGTGCTGGAAATTTTGAATGATATGAGGACAGATAAGTCCCCGGGGCCAGACGGGATATACCCAAGGATATTACGGGAAGCGAGGAAAGAGATTGCTGCGCCTTTGGCGATGATCTTTGCGTCTTCACTGTCCACTGGAGTAGTACCGGATGATTGGAGGGTGGCAAATGTTGTTCCCTTGTTCAAGAAAGGGAATAGGGATAACCCTGGGAATTATAGACCAGTCAGTCTTACGTCGGTAGTGGGCAAATTATTGGAGAGGATTCTGAGAGACAGGATTTATGATTATTTGGAAAAGCATGGTTTGATTAGAGATAGTCAGCATGGCTTTGTAAGGGGCAGGTCATGCCTCACAAGCCTTACTGAATTCTTTGAAGATGTGACAAAACACATTGATGAAGGAAGAGCAATGGATGTGGTATCTATGGATTTTAGCAAGGCGTTTGATAAGGTTCCCCATGGTAGGCTCATTCAGAAAGTAAGGAGGCATGGGATTCAGGGAAAGTTGGCTGTCTGGATACAAAATTGGCTGGCCCATAGAAGTCAGAGGGTGGTAGTAGATGGAAAGTATTCAGCATGGAGCTCGGTGACCAGTGGTGTTCCACAAGGATCTGTTCTGGGAACTCTGCTCTTTGTGATTTTTATAAATGACTTGGATGAGGAAGTGGAAGGCTGGGTTAGCAAGTTTGCGGATGACACAAAGGTTGCTGGAGTTGTGGATAGTGTGGAAGGCTGTTGTAGGTTGCAATGGGACATTGACAGGATGCAGAGCTGGGCTGAGAAGTGGCAGATGGAGTTCAACCTGGAAAAGTGTGAAGTGATTCATTTTGGAAGGTCGAATTTGAATGCGGAATACAGGCTTAAAGACAGGATCCTTGGTAGTGTGGAGGAACAGAGGGATCTTGGGGTCCATGTCCATAGATCGCTCAAAGTTGCCACCCAAGTTGATAGGGTTGTTAAGAAGGCGTATGGTGTGTTGGCTTTCATTGACAGGGGGATTGAGTTTAAGAGCCGCGAGGTTATTCTGCAGCTCTATAAGGCCCTGGTTCGACCACACTTGGAATATTGCGTTCAGTTCTGGTCGCCTCATTATAGGAAGGATGTGGAAGCTTTAGAGAGGGTGCAGAGGAGATTTACCAGGATGCTGCCTGGACTGGAGGGCATGTCCTACGAAGAATGATTGAGGGAGCTAGGGCTTTTCTCATTGGAGCGAAGAAGGATGAGAGGTGACTTGATAGAGAGGTACAAGATGATGAGAGGCATAGATAGAGTGGATAGCCAGAGACTTTTTCCCAGGGTGGAAAGGGCTATCACCAGGGGACATAATTTTAAGGTGATTGGAGGAAGGTTTTGGGGAGATGTCAGAGGTAGGTTCTTTACACAGAGAGTGGTGGGTGCGTGGAATGCGCTGCCAGCGGTGGTAGTAGAAGCAGATACATTAGGGGCACTTAAGCGACTCTTGGATAGGTACCTGGATGATAGTAGAATGAAGGGTAGGTAGTTAGTTTGATCTTAGAGTAGGTTAAAGGTTCGGCACAACATCGTGGGCTGAAGGGCCTGTACTGTGCTGTACTGTTCTATGTTCTATGATCTTGTGTGGAGGAAAATTCCTTCTTCTGAAGACTTGAACGCATGTGAGAGCAGCAGGGAGAAGAAGATCCCAAACAGTGTAGATGCAAGAACACAGCCCTGTTTCACACCACTCAGGATAGGAAAGGGGTCTGATGAGTCGCCGCTATGCTGAATTGTGCCTTTCATATTGTCATGGAATGAGGTGATGATACTTAGTGGCTTTGGTGGACATCCGATCTTTGCTAGTAGTCCAAAGAGACCACGTCTGCTGACGAGGTCAAAGGCTTTGGTGAGATCAATGAAAGCAACGTAGAGGGGCATCTGTTGTTCGCAGCATTTCTCCTGTAGCTGGTGAAGGGAGAACAGCATGTCAATGGTGGATCTCTCTGCTCGAAAGCCACACTGTGCTCCAGGGTAGACACACTCAGCCAGCTTCTAGAGCCTGTTTAAAGCGACTCGAGCGAAGACTTTCCCCACTATGCTGAGCAGGGTGATTCCAAGGTAGTTGTTGCAGTCCCCGCGGTCACCATTACTCTTATAGATGGTGATGATATTGGCATCGCGCATGTCCTGTGGTACTGCTCCCTCATCCCAGCACAGGCAAAGCAGTTCGTAGAGTGCTGAAAGTATAGCAGGCTTGGCACTCTTGATTATTTCAGGGGTAATGCCGTCCTTCCCAGGGGATTTTCCACTGGCTAGAGAATCAATTAGATCACTGAGTTCCGATTTTGTTGGCTGCTCGTCCAGCTCATCCATGACTGGCAGAGACTGGGCGGCATTGAGGGCGGTCTCAGTGACAAAATTTTCCCTGGAGTACAGTTCTAGGTAGTGCTCCACCCAACGGTCCATTTGCTTGTGTTGTCCAGTGATCGTGTCCCCTGATTTAGACTTGAGGGGGGTGATTTTCCTGATGGTTGGCCCAAAAGCTTTCTGAATGCCATCATACATTCCTCTGATGTTACCGGTGTCGGAGGCTAGCTGAATATGACTGCATAGATGTTGCCAGTAGACATTTGCGCGGAGCCTAGCTTTTCTTTGTGCAGCGCTTCTGGCTGATTTAAGTGCTACGGATGTTAACTCGCTGGGGGCTTTCCTGAGTTCAACAGTGCAATGCGCTTAGCGGCTATGACAGGTTCCAGCTCTTCAAAGTAAGATTGAAACCAGTCTGCGTTCTGCTTCACACGTTTGCCATGGGTGGTCATTGCTGACTCATAGATGGTGCCTCTGATGTGGGCCCACTTGGTCTCTGCTTCTCCTGTAGGAGTGTTTTGAAAGGCTTTTTCAAGTGAATTTAGAAACTTATGTAACAGCTGTGGGTAAGAAATTCTGCTAGTGTTGATGCACGGGCGGCCCTTCTGCTTGGAGTGATACAGCTTCTTTGGTTTGAGTCTAACCTTGCTGCACACCTTGCTGGGGATAGACTATGAACAAATATTCACTATAAACCCACAGCGACCTCAACTACACTACCTCACATCCTGCTTCCTGCAAGAACTTCATTCCATTCTCCCAGTTTCTCTGTCTCCGTTGCAGCTGTTCCAACGATGCAACCTTCCACAACAGCACTTCTGAAATGTTTTCCTTTTTCCTCAACCTAGGATTCCCACCCACTGTGGTTAACAGGGTCCTCAACTGTGTCCCTCCCATTTCCCACACTTCTGCTCTCACCCCTTCCCCTCCCTCATAGAACACTAATAGGGTCCCCCATGTTCTCACTTTCCACCCCACCAGTCTTTGTATTCAATGGATCATCTTCTGCCATTTCCGCCACCTCCAGCGTGATGCCACCACCAAATACATCTGTCCCTCTCCTCCCCTCCCCTTTCAGCATTCTGAAGGGACCATTCCCTCAGTGACACCCTGGTCTACTTTTCAATCACCCCCAACACCCTCTTCCCTTCCCACGGCACCTTTCCATGGAAGCACAGGAGATGCAACAGTTGCCCTTTCACCTCCTCTCTCCTCCCCGTCCAAGGCTTCAAATACTCCTTCTCGGTGAAACAGCCATTTACATGTTTTTCTTTCAATTTCGTATACTGTATTTGTTGCTCATAATGTGGTCACCTCTACACTGGGGAGACCAAACGCAGATTGGGTGGCCACTTTACCAAACACCTTCGCTCAGTCTGCAAGCGTGATCCCGAGCTTCCAGTTGCTTGGCATTTTAATTTACCACCCTGCTCTCATGCCAACATTTCTGTCCTTGGCCTGCTGCAGTGTTCCAGTGAACCTCAACGCAAGCTCGAGGAACAGCACCTCATCTTCCGACTATGCACTCTACAACCTTCTGGACTCAACGTTGAGTTCAACAATTTCAGAGCATGACAGCCTTTTTAAATTTTATTTTTTAACCATGGGCCTGTCTTAAACTTGTTTCAGATTATGCTTTTGGACAGAGCTGTTCATTGTTCTGCCATCAACACTCTCTCTGGACTAATGCTTTGTCTTTTACTACAACTGCAAGCACTCCCTTTGCCTTTGTTCCATGACATCTTTGTCATTTAATCTCTCCTGCCCTCTGCCCTATCACACACCTTCCCTTTTGTTTTTTTCCCCCTCCCCCATTTCACTTGTTCAAAGCCTATTACATTGTCAGATCTGATGAAAGGTCACAGACCTCAAATATTAACTCTGTTTCTCCCTCCACTGTTCCTGCCAGACCTGCTGAGTATTTCCAGCACTTTATGCTTTTATTCTAGTTTGTGTAATCTTTCCTTGTAATTTAACCTTGAGAGTTCAGGTTTCATTCTGGTAAATCTATGCTGCACTCCCTCCAAGGGCAATATATCCTTCCTAAGGTGTACCCAGACTTGCTCACAGTACTCCAGATATGCTCTAGCAAGGCTTTGTATAGCTGAAGCATGACTTTTACCCCCTTATATTCTCGTCCTCTAGATTTAAAGGCCAGCATTTCATTAGCCTTTTTGAGTATTTCCTGCACCTGTTCATGACATTTTAATTATCTATGTACCTGGACACCAAAGTCTCTTCGAACCTCCACTGTTTTTAGCTTGTCACCATTTAGAAAGTACTCTATTCTAGCTACAAAGTGGATGACCTCACATTTCCCTACAATGAAATCAATTTGCCACAGTTTTTCCCATTTACTTAATCTATTTGTAACTTTATGCTTCAAGCTATACTACTTACAATGCTACCTATCTTTGGGCCATCGGCAAACATGGATATGGGGCTTTCTATCCCATCATCTAATTTGTTAATAAGTACAGTGAATAGTTAAGGCCCGAACACAGCTCTTTGCAGGATAATCTTGACACTATACAGGATGAAGCAATTTAGTTGATTGGCACCCTGCCATAGGACTCAGTATGCAGCCCCTCCACCATAGCGCCAATGTACGCTAGTCACATCCTGCCAATTAGATTACTTATCCCTACACACTGTTTCCTGCCATTCAGCCAATTTTCTAGCCAAGTCAATAATTTGCCTTCAATTCCATGAGCTTCAACTTTAGCTAACAGTCTTTTATGAGGGAATTTATCAAATGTTTTCTGGAATTCCATATAAATTACAGCCAGAGCCACGCTTCTGTTCACTACTTTAGTCACCTCTTAAGTATCTGATTAGATATTCACCTGTACATTTGCCATTGTGGGTGCAAAGTATTGGGATACTTATTTTTATTATTCATTTCTGGAATGCATGCAACTTTGGCAAGCCCCCATTTATTGTCCATCCCTGGTTTCCCTGAAAAGGTGATAATAGATCTTCTTCTTAAACTGCTGCACTTCTTAGGGCGGCACAGTGGCACAGTGGTTAGCACCGCAGCCTCACAGCTCCAGCGACCTGGGTTCAATTCTGGGTACTGCCTGTGTGGAGTTTGCAAGTTCTCCCTGTGTCTGCGTGGGTTTCCTCCGGGTGCTCCGGTTTCCTCCCACATGCCAAAGACTTGCAGGTTGATAGGTAAATTGGCCATTATAAATTGCCCCTAGTATAGGTAGGTGGTAGGGAAATATAGGGACAGGTGGGGATGTGGTAGGAATATGGGATTAGTGTAGGATTAGTATAAATGGGTGGTTGATGGTCGGCACAGACTCGGTGGGCCAAAGGGCCTGTTTCAGTGCTGTATCTCTAAACTAAACTAAACTTAAAGTGATGGTGCCCACATGAATCGATAGTTTACTCCAAGGCCCTGACTTACTGATGATATTAGATTTGCAGTTTATATCAGAATTGGGATGGCATGTGACTTGGAGGAGACCTTGGAAGTGATGATTTTTTTTTAGAACATTACAGCGCAGTACAGGCCCTTCGGCCCTCGATGTTGCGCCAACCTGTGAAACCATCTGACCTACACTATTCCATTTTCATCCATATGTCTATCCAATGACCACTTAAATGCCCTTAAAGTTGGCGAATCTACTACTGCTGCAGGCAGGGCGTTCCACGCCCTTACTACTCTCTGAGTAAAGAAACTACCTCTCACATCTGTCCTATATCTATCACCCCTCAACTTGAAGCTCGTAAGACCTTCCTTCCATACCAGGCAACATCCTAGTAAATCTCCTCTGCACCCTTTCCATAGCTTCCACATCCTTCCTATAATGCGGTGACCAGAACTGCACGCAATACTCCAGGTGCGGTCTCACCAGAGTTTTGTACAGCTGCAGCATGACCTCGTGGCTCCGAAACTCGATCCCCCTACTAATAAAAGCTAACACACCATATGCCTTCTTAACAGCCCTATTAACCTGGGTAGCAACCTTCAGGGATTTATGCACCTGGACACCAAGATCTCTCTGTTCATCTACACTACCAAGAATCTTCCCATTAGCCCAGTACTCTGCATTCCTGTTACTCCTTCCAAAGTGAATCACCTCACACTTTTCCGCATTAAACTCCATTTGCCATCTCTCAGCCCAGCTCTGCAGCCTATCTATGTCCCTCTGTACCCTACAACATCCTTCGGCACTATCCACAACTCCACCGACCTTAGTGTCATCTGCAAATTTACTAACCCACCCTTCTACACCCTCTTCCAGGTCATTTATAAAAATGACAAACAGCAGTGGCCCCAAAACAGATCCTTGCGGTACACCACTAGTAACTAAACTCCAGGATGAACATTTGCCATCAACCACCTACAACACTACTGCTTTTGTCCTTCTTAGTGGTGGAGAACAGGGGACTGGGAGTTACTCTTGCAACAAACCTACTGAGTTGCTGCTGTACATCCTGCAAATCGTACATATTGGAGCCACTGTGCACTGTGGTGGAGTTGGTGGATACTGAGTCCAGTGCCAGGAATGCCAATTATGTGAACTGCTTTGTCCTTGGATGGAGTCAAGATTTTTTAGGTGTTGTTGCAGCTGCTTCCATCCAGGTGGACCTAGTAGATGCTAGAATGGCACTGAGAGGTCAGGAGGTGATTACTCATTGCAGAGTACCTAGTTTTATCCCTGCTCTTGTAGCCATGCTGTTGATATGGCTGGTCTAGTTAAGCTCTGGTCACTGGTCATCTCGTCGATGATAAGTTATATGGTAATAGATATGAATGGATAGTTGGGCCTTTTCTTATTGAAGATGGCCATATTCCAGCACTTATGGAGTGTGAATGTTACTTGCCACTTGTTATCCCCAGCCTGCATGTTATCCGAGTCCTGCCATAGGTTGGCATGGGTACCTTCATTATTGGAGAAATTATTAATGGAGCTAAACAATGCAGATTTAATAGAAGGCAGCCCAGCCCTTATCTTGTGATGGAGGGAAAGCCATTGACAAAGAAACAGAAGATGGCTGGGCAAAATAATATTGCCTTGAAGAATTCCTGCAGCCAATTCCTGGGGTTGTGATGATTGGCCTTCAACAATAATGACCATACTGCCACATACTAGGTATGTTCCTATCACTGAAAGGTTTTCCCTTCAACCCCCAGTAATCTGGGCACTGAAGCATTTGAATACCTTGAATAGAAGGGCAGCTAATTCTGATGTAGAGGCCTTCCCAGAACTACAAACAAAATGTTGTCAAGGCCCAAAGCCACAGCCTCCATTCAAAATCGAGAGTCGGGGTGACAACTTTGAAATAAAATGGAGTGAGACTGTCATGGCACTTTACTTCTGACTCTGACAGGATTGGCACTAAAACTTCATAGCACTGGTACAAAGCAAAACCGGTTTTCACTGACACTACACAAGCCACGTGCTCGTGAGTACTGAAATAGGAAGATAGAGCTGATGAGTGCGTGGCTGGAGGGATGGTTCAGGAGGGAGGGATGGTTCAGGAGGGAGGGCTTTAGATTCCTGAAGCATGGGGACCGCTTATGGGGGAGGTGGGACCTGTACAAGTCGGACGGGCGGCACCTCAACAGGGTTGGGACCAATGTCCTTGCAGCAAGTTTTGCTAGTGCTGTTGGGGAGGGTTTAAATGAGGTTGGCAGGGGGATGGAAACCCGAGAGTAGATTCAGAAGGGGGAGAAGAAAAGTTGGAAATAGAAGGCAGATCTTTAGTAAGCATGATTGGAATGCAGAGAAAACAAAGGCTCGAAAATAAACAACAATGGAGTTTGGCAGGCAAATGGTATATACTTCAATGCAAGAAGTCTAGGGAATAAGGCAAGATCAGTGCACAGCAAAAATTGACTTGTGGGAGTATGATATTACAGCCATTACTGAGACATAGTTGAAAGAAGGGCGGAAATGGCATCTCAACATTCCTGGCTACAGTGTTTTCAGACTAGATAGAGGTGGGTGGATAAAGGAGGCGGGGGGGGGGGGGGGGTGTCACAATATTGATTAAAGAAACAATTACAGCTGTGAGGAGGGATGATATGGAAGAAGGATCATCAAATGAGGCCATATAGTCTGAACAGAAGAACAAAAAAGGGACAATCACACTATTCGGAGTGTCCTTACAGACTCTCAGACAGTCAGAGGTAGATGGAAGAACAAATATGTAGGCAAACCTCTGAGAAGTGCAAAAACAATATGGCAGTAACAGTGCAGGATTCCAACTACCCTAATATTAACTGGGATAGAATTAGGGAGAAAGGCATTCTTAAAATGCATTCAGGAGAACTTTCTTTATGCAGTACATAGCAAGTCCAACAAGAGAGGGGTGGTTCTGTCCTTAATTTTAGGGAATGAAGCTGGGCAGCAGCAAGGGGTATCATAGTTCATAGTTCAGTTAGATTTAGGGTAGTTATGGAAAAGAACAAAGATGGACCAGAAATAAAAGTTCTCAATTGGGGAAAAGCTAATTTTATGAAGCTGAGATTGTGATTCAGCTAGAGTGGACTGGAAACAGCTACTTGAAGGTAAATCAGCAGGAGGCATTGAAGGAAGAGATAGTGAGGGCTCAGTGCAAGTATATTCCCTTAAAGAAAAAGGTTGAGACTAACAAATCCAGAGCCCTGTGGATATCAAGGGGCTTAAAGGAGAGGATGAAGAAAAAAAGGGAAGCTTTTGCCAGATTCCGAGGGCTCAATACTGCAGAAACCCGACAGGACTATAAAAAGCGTAGGGGTGAAATTAAAAAGGAAATTAGGAAAGCAAAGAGAAGGCACTCAAAATGTTGGCAAATAAAATCAAGGAAAACCCAAAGTTTTGTTTATAATACAGAATGAGCAAGAGGATAACTAAAGTAGGAGTAGGGCCTATTATGGACCATAAGGGTAACCTGTGTGGAGGTGGAGGATGTTGGTATCTTTCTTAATGAAACTTTGCATCTGTTTTCACAAAAGAGAGAGACAATACAGACATTGCAATCAGGGAGGAGGAGTGTGAAATATTAGATGAAATTAATATAGTGAAAGAGAAAGTATTGGGGGGTTTAACATCTTTGGAAGTGGATAAATCCACAGGTTCGGTTATATCCTAGGCTGTTAAAGGAAGCAAGAGAAGAAATAGCAGAAGCTCTGACTATCATTTCCCAATCCTCTCTGTCTACAGATGTGGTACCAAAGGGCTGGAGGACAGCTAAGATTGTACCATTGTTTAAAAAGGGAGAAAGGGATAGACTGAGTAATTACAGGCCAGTCAGCCTAACCTCGGTGATGGGAAAATTACTAGAACAATTCTGAGGGACAGGATAAATTTTCATTTAGAAAAACACAGATTAATCAAAGACAGCAAGGATTTGTTAAGGCAGGGTTGTGAATGACTGACATGATTCAAATGTTTGAGGTGATAATAAGGTGGGTCAGTCAATTTGGATTTTAGCAAGGCTTTTGATAAGGTCCCACATGGCAAACTGGTCATGAAAGTAAAATCCTATGGGATCCAAGGGAAAGTGGTAAGTTGGATCCAAAATTGGCTGAGGGTCAGGAAGCAAACAGTAATGGTCAATGGGTGTTTAAGTGGTTGGAAGGCTGTTTCCGGTGGGGTTCTGTAAGGCTCAGTACTAGGTCCCTTGCTTTTTGTGGTATATATCAATGTTTTGGAGTTGAATGTAGTGGGTATGATTCAGAAGTTTGCAAATGATACAAAAATTGGCCTTGTGGCTAATAATAAAGAAGAAAGCTACAAACTGCAGGAAGATATCAATGGACTAGTCAGGTGTGCAGAATAGTGGCAAATGGAGTTCAATCCAGAGGACTGTGAAGTAATGTATTTGGGGAAGGCTAATAAAGCAAGGGAATAAACCATAAATGGTAGAATTTTGAGATGTGTAGAGGAACAGAGGGACCTTGGAATGCATGTCCACAGATCCCTGAAGGTGGCTGGACAGGTAGACAAGTTGTTAACAAGCCATACGGGATACTTGCCTTTATTAGCTGAGGCATAGAATATAAGAGCTGGCCTGCATTTGCTATGCCATGGGAAGTCTTGAAGTTCTGTTTAAAATGACTGTCAGTAAGGGAAGTGAGATTAGATTGCAGCCGAACAGAGGTTTTGGCCACTGCTAGGGAACTGAAAAGGTGCAGCAAAAAAAGGTGGAATGAAATACTTGCCTTGGAGGGAGTGCAATGAAGATTCACTAGACTGATTCTTGGGATGAGAGGATTGTCCTTTGAGGAGAGATTGAATAGACTCGGCCTATATTTCCTGGAGCTTAGAAGAATGACAGGTGATCTCTTTGAAATATATAAAATTCTTAAGGGGTTTGTTGGGTAGATGCTGGAAGGATGTTTCCCCTGGATGGGGAGTCTAGAACTAGTGGTCACAGTCTCAGAATATAGTCACTGAGTATATTCAAGACACAGATCAATAGATTTTGGATACTAAGGGAACTAAAGGATATGGGGAAAGCGTGGTAAGGTGGAGTTGAGGTCAAAGATTAGTCATGATCGAATTGAATTGCAGAGCAGGCGCGAAGGGCCAATTGGCCTACTCCTGCTCCTATTTCTTACGGTCTTATATGAAGGTCCTTGAGCAGGTCATCACCTCCCAGTTCCATATCCAGCATTCCTTTAATTCTCTGTATAAGTACCTCCAGTCCAGCTTCCACCATTCTTATAGAACCAAACCGCCCTTAGCCAAAGTCAGAGTTATTGCAACACAGAAGGAGGCTATTTGGCCCGTTGTAGAGCAATCCAATCAGTTCCATTATCCCCATAGCTCTGCAACTTTATTATCCTCAAGTGCCCATCCGATTTCCTTTTGAAATCATTCATTGTCTCCACTTCACCACCCTTGTAAAGCAGCATGCTCCAGGCCATTATCACAAACGACGTAAAAAATTCTTCCTCACATTCCCACCTGCATCACTTGTCCAAAAGCTTAAATCTGTGTCCCCTAGTCCTTGTACCATCAATTAATGGGAACAGCATTTCTTTATCTAACTTATCTAAACCTGCCATACTTGTGTACACTTTGCTCCATAGAATCATAGAGTCATTTACGGCACAGAAAGAGGCTGTTCGGCCCACTGAGTCCATGCCGGCTCTCTGCAGAGCAATCCAGTCAGTCCCACTACCCTGCTTGATCCCCATAGCCCTGCATGTTTATTTCCTTCAAGTGGCCAAGCAGAACGACCCCAGCTTCTCTAACCTAACCTTGTAGCTAATATTCCTTATCCCTGGAACCATTCTGGTAAATCTTCTCTACATCCCCTCAAGGACCCTCACTTCCTTCCTAAACTGTGGTGACCAGAACTGGATACAATACTCCAGGTGTGGCCTAACCAGAGGTTTATAAAGGTTCAGCATAACTTTTCTGCTTTTGTACTCAATGCTGCTATTTATGAAGCACAAGATCCCATATGCTTGGCTAACCACTCTCTCAATATCTCCTGCCACCTTCAAAGATCTATGCACATGAACCCCTAGGTTCCTCTGTCCCTGCACACTCTTTAGAACTGTGCCATTCAGGCTATATTGCGTCGCCCTATCCCTTCTGCCAAAATGCATCACCTCACACTTCTCTGCAGTAAATTCCATCTGCCACTTGTCTGCCCATTCTGCTAGCCTGCTTAGGGCACACCGATTTAAGATTTTGGGCAAACGATGCATGAGGGTTGTGAGGAAGAGCTTTTTTATGCAGTGAGTGGTAATGACCTGGAAATTGCTGCCTACGATGGTAGTGGAAGCAGAGAAAAGTAATGATTTCATAAGGAAATTGGGTAAGCAATTGAAGGAAATAAACTTGCACTGCCAAGGGGTAGAGAGGGGTAATGGGAATGACTGGATTGCTGTACGGACAGCTGGCATAGACTCAATGGGCCAAAATGCCTCCTTCTGCACTGTAAATGACTCTATGACTCTCTGTCCTGTTGCAGTTGATTGGTATCATTCTCACTGTCTGCGACACATCCAAAGTTGGTATCATCAGCAAAGTTGCAATTTTACTCCGTATTCCAATATCCAAGTCACTTATATACATCAAAAAAGCAGTGGTCCTAGAACTGAACCTTGGGGAACACCACTGTCTACGATCCTCCAGTCTGAAAAACAACCATTTACCACGACTTAGTTTTCTGTCCTTAAACCAATTTCTTATCCAAGCTGACAATGACCCGTCCTATTCCATGAGCCTCAATTTTGTTAACCAGCCTTTTATGTGATACTTTGTTTTCTTAAAATCCATATAGACAACATCCACTACATTTGCTTCATCAACCTTTCCTGTTTCTTCATCAAAAAATTCAATTAGATTGGTCAAGCATGATCTGCCTTTTACAAATCTGTACTGGATCTCCTTAATTAACTCAAAACTCTCCAAGTGCCTGTTGATTTTTTCCCTTATTGTTTCCAAAATCTTATCCACCACTGATGTTAAACTGACTGGCCTGTAGTTGCTAGGACTGTCCTTACAATCCTTTTTGAATAAAGGTGTCACATTTGCCACTCTACAATCCTCTGTCGCCTCCCCCGTATCTAGGGAAGATTGGAAGATTATGGCAAGCTATCTCCACTCCCACTTTCTTTAGCAACCTGAGATGCAAACCATCTGGACCAGGTGACTTATCCACTGTATGCATAGCCAGCCTTTCCAGTCTATCCTTCCTATCAACTTTCACCTCATCCATTATCTGTATCATTCCCGCTTCGACTAATATTCATCAGCATCCTTTTCCTTAGTAAACAGTGATATCACGTACTCATTTGTAAATATTCTAGCCTTGCCCCGCGCTTCACAGCATATATCACCCTCTTCGTCCCTAATAGGACATGCCCTGCCGCTTACTACTTGCTTACTATTTACACGTCAGTCGAAGATTCTTGGGTTCCCTTTTATGTTAAGTTGTGAATGATATTCTGTGAGATTGCTCCCATGGTGGTGTCACTCATCTTGCCCTCACAACAGTGTTTAATGTAGTTGACCAAGTCATCCTTCTCCAATGCCTTGCCTCTCTCATTCAGCTCCACGGGTATGCCCTTGATGATTCCATTGCTGAATGCAGCCACAGCATCTCCACACATGGATTCTGTTCCCTCCCCCGTGTGAACCACCACCTCCATGGTTCCTTAAGGGTCTATTTTCAACTGTCTCTGCTTATTTATTAACATGTTGCTCCTTTGCAAAACTATCACTGGCACAGTGTCAGTTTTCACACGAATGATGATACCCAACTCTACAAACCAATAGTTCCATTATCAGCCCCTGCCAGAAATTCTCCTCCCTCGTCACTGGTTCAATCTCCCCTCCCTGCTCCATTCCAAGGTTGAACCAGCCATTTGTAATCTCCTGCCCTGTTTGACCCACAGCTAAGCTTTAAAACCCATATCCTAGTCATCACAAAGACCACTTTACTTCCTGCTGCATAGAATTGCCCACCTCCAACCATACCCTAATCCTTCAGCCAGTAAGGCCCTTATCCATACTTTCGTCATCTCCAGACTTGATGATTCTAAAGCCCTTTTTTATTCATTAATGGGATATGGGCATCATTGGCAAGGCCAGTATTTATTGCCCATACCTAATTGCCCTTGAGAAGGTGGTGGTGAGCTGCCTCTTGGACTGCTGCAGTCCATGTGGTATAGGCACATCCACAATGCTGTCAGGCCTCTTGCTGGCATCCCATTGTCTCCTCTTCATAAACTCCAACCTCCAAAACTGTGTTGCAAGTATTCATCTGCATCTTTTTAATGGGCCACACCTGTAGCCTATCAGAAAGGAAAATTGAACACATTTTAACCAAGTTGGCAGGAGTATTGGGGCATACCTTTCAGTTGTAAATAATGAATTTAAAATTTACCTGCAATTTAGAATGGGTCAGTATAACTTTTTAACAGCAAGATTGGAACACAACTGTAACAAGCTAATGAGAGAATCAGGATACACCATGGGAACAATGCACAATGCAGTTGACCTGTTAACATGGATATAAGGATGTCTACCCAGCTTTTAGTCAGGACAGTAAAGAATCTGTTAAGAGATACAATGCATCTGTGTTCCATTCAAATTTATCCAATTATACAAGATGTTTATAGATGGCCTCCATTCCAGAAATAGCTCATTTTGGAAACTTTAATGCCTGCTCACTATTTTGATCAATATAGGACATTCGTATTGCAGCAGCAGATAGTAATTGGTGTGAGCGAGATCATTGTCAGGGGAGAGACCACAGAGGGCTGAAGATGATGGTCAGGGAGTTTGATTGCAAGGGGAGAGAGCGAACAGATTGCGGGGGGTTTACAGGGTAGCTTTTTGGGTCGGTGGAGACTTTCCTGTTCCTCCTAGCCCAACAAGCTAAGCTTTAAAGGCACTTACCTTATGGATCCAGCCCTTCTCGCCTCCACCAAGTCTCTGGAAGTCTGGTCAACATGGGCTAAAAAAAATGGAGGCATGGCTACCTTAAACAGTTTGAAAGACTGACTTGCCTCCTGTGAGCGATTGGTCGCCCACCCTCTGTCCCACCTCTATTAAAACCAGAAGTGGGCGGATTCGAGGCATGATTTATGGTCCTGACATGACACTCAATCTCGGAGAGTCAGAAAGGGAACAATTGAAACTGTGGAGTCTCACTCCTGCAGGTAGTAAATTGCTCCTAGAATTTATTTTTCAATTTTTTCTTATTTTCCTTTCTGTATCTCATATATCTCTCTGTGTTAATACAACTTGTCTTTCCCTCTTTTTATTTATCTTTCTGCATATAATTTGACTCTAATTCACCCTATTTCCTCTCTGTTGTTCCCTCTGTTTCTTTCGCTAACCTCAAATTTCATTGGTTAAGGAGATGGACCATTAGACCAGACATTCAGGGGGTCCCAGATGCACCACTGATGTTATCAATTCACATTTCAGCAATTTGCTAAAGGGTGAAAAAAATCCCAATCACAGCACTCGTGGTGAGATACCCCACTCTATCAATTCCTGGCCTTCAGAATCTTCGGAGTCTGGGCCAGTTAATCACATTGTATGAGTTAAGACTGGAACCTGTTGTTACACATGTGAAGTGCAGCGATTGAAAATACAAGAACCCAAACCGAAGAGTTATAAAACTTGATTTTTCCTTTAAAAACTGGCCTCGGAAGGTCAAAAGACCTGACCCCCTATATTCAAACTGTCTCACTGTCTGGTAAGAAGAAAAAGATATATTCTAAGCTAAGAGATCACAATTATATCCATCCTGAACCCATCAAGAGACATTTTTTGAAAGGAATGGGATCTTTTGGCACAAAAAGGTGTGAGGTAGCCACATCCTGAGCCATTGTGCATCACCACAGGGAGGGAGATCTATGTCTCCCAACAGAGGCAAGATACAAGACCATTTTGACCTTGAGAATAGCTCTCTGGAGAGAAAGAAAGAATCCGGACAAACATAATTTTTCCATTTTGGATACTGGTGAAGGTGATGGTTCCTCAGAGGAGTGCAGTCAGAGCCAAGTTTGCGGCACTGCAGGTGGCTCAGCAGCAAAAGGAGGGAAGGAAGAAGAGTGGAAGAGCAGTAGTGATAGGGGACTCGTTAGTTAGATACAGGCGCAGATTGCCATGTGGAAATAAGATGTTGTGGATATGACAGAGACCTGGCTCAAAGAAGGGCAGGACTGGGTGTTAAATATTCCTGGATACAGGGTGTTCATGAAAGATAGGAAAGGGAAAAAAGGGGGGAGGGTGGCGGTATTGATTAAGGAGAGCATTGCAGTACTGGAGTAAAAGGATGTCCTAGAGGCATCGAGGACAGAATCAATTTGGCTAGAGCAAAGGAACAAAAAAGGTGTGGTTATATTGTTCAGTGTTCTCTATAGGCCACCAGCTAGTGGGAAGGACGTGGAGGAACAAATTTGCAAGGAAATTACAGAGAGCTGCAAAAATTATAGGGTAGTTATAATGGGGGACTTTAATTATCCAAACATAGACTGGGATAATAGTAGTGTAAAGGGCAGTGAGTGGCAAGAGTTCCTAAAGTGTGTTCAGGAAAATTTTCTACTACAGTATGTTGCTAGTCCAACAAGAAAGGGGGCACCGCTAGACCTGGTTCTTGGGAATGAGGTAAGCCAAGTAGATCAAGTATCAGTAGGAGAGCATTTAGGGGATAATGATCATTGTATCATAAGGTTTAGGCTGACTATGGAAAAGGACAAAGAGCAATCCAGGGTAAGAATAATTAACTGGGGGAAGGCTAACTTCAATGGGGTATGAATGAAGCTGGGGCAAATAAATTGGAGTCAAAAGCTGGCAGGAAAACCAGTTGATAAACAATGGACTACCTTCAAAGAAGAGATAGTTTGGGCACTGTCAAGGTATGTTCCCTCGAAGGGGAAAAGTAGGGCAAACAAATCCAGAGCTGCCTGGATGACAAAAGAGGTAGAGATTAAGATAAAGAAGAAAAAGTATGCTTGTGAGAGATACCAGGTAGAAAATACTATTGAAAACCAGGCTGAATATAGAAGGTCTAGAGGGGAAGTGAAAAAGCAAATAAGAGAAGCAAAGAGAAAGCATGAAAAGAGACTGGCAGCTAACATTAAAGGAAATCTCAAAGTTTTCTACAGGGATATAAATAGTAAAAGGATGATAAAAGAAGGAGTGGGGCCGATTAGGGACCAGAAAGGGGATTTACACATGGGGGCAGAGGGCATAGCTGAGGTATTAAATGAATACTTTGCATCTGTCTTTACAAGGACGAGGATGCAACCCAGGCAATGTTGAAAGAGGAGATAGTGGGGTTTAAAACTGATAAAGAGGAAGTATTAGATAGGCTATCTTTACTTAAAGTGGATAAGGCACCAGGACCAGATGCGATGCATCCAAGAATACTGAGGGAAGTGAGGGTGGAAATCGCAGAGGCACTGGCCATAATTTTTCAGTCATCCTTAGACTCAGGGGTGATGCCAGAGGACTGGAGAATTGTTCAAAAAAGGTGTAAAGATAAACAGGCCAGTCAGTTTAACTTCGGTGGTGGGAAAACTTATAGAAAAATAATTCGGGACAAAATCAATAGGTACATGGACAAATTAAGGAAAGCCAGCATGGATTTCTTAAGGGAAAATCATTTTTAACTAACTTGTTGGAATTTTTTGAGGAGGTAACAGAGAGGGTTGGTGAGGGCAATGCTGTTGATGTAGTGTACATGGACTTTAAAAAGGCATTTGATACAATGCCACACAACAGACTTGTGAGCAAACTTGTAGCTCATGGAATAAAAGGGACGGTAGCAACACGGATACAAAATTGGCTGAGTGACAGGAAACAAAGAGTAGTGGTTAATGAATGTTTTTTGGGCTGGAGGAAGGTCTGCAGTGGAGTTCCCCAGGGATCAGTGTTGGGATCCTTGCTTTTCCTGATATATATTAATGACCTAGACCTTGGTGTACAGGGCACAATTTCAAAGTCTGCAGATGATACGAAACTTGGAAGCATTGTGAATTGTGAGGCGGATAGTGTAGAACTTCAAAAGGACACAGACAAGATGGTTGAATGGGCAGACAGGTGGCATGTGAAGTTCAATGCAGAGAAATGTGAAGTGATTCATTTTGGTCGGAAGAACATGGAGAGACAACATAAAATAAAGGGTACAATTCTAAAGGGGGTGCAGGAGCAGAGTGACCTGGGTGCACCAGTGCATAAGTCATTAAAGGTGGAAGGACAGGTTCAGAGAGCAGTTAATCAAGCATAAAGTATCCTGGGCTTTATTAATAGGGGCAAAGAGTACAAGAATTATAGCTGGGGGAAAGGAAATTATGACGCGATTAGGCAAGATTTAGGATGTGTAGGATGGGGAAGGAAACTGCAGGGGATGGGCACAAACGAAATGTGGAGCTTATTCAAGGAGCAGCTAATGCGTGTCCTTGATAAGTATGTACCTGTCAGGCAGGGAGGAAGTTGTCGAGCGAGGGAGCCGTGGTTTACTAAAGAAGTTGAAGCGCTTGTCAAGAGGAAGAAGGCGGCTTATGTTAGGATGAGACGTGAAGGCTCAGTTAGGGTGCTTGAGAGTTACAAGCTAGCCAGGAAGGATCTAAAGGGAGGGCTAAGAAGAGCAAGGAGAGGACACGAGAAGTCATTGGCGGATAGGATCAAAGAAAACTCTAAGGCTTTCGATAGGTATATCAGGAATAAAAGAATGACGAGAGGTAGAATAGGGCCAATCAAGGATAGTAGTGGGAAGTTGTGTGTGGAATCAGAGGAGATAGGGGAAGCGTTAAATGAATATTTTTCGTCAGTATTTACAGTAGAGAAAGAAAATGTTGTCGAGGAGATTACTGAGATACAGCCTACTAGGCTAGATGGGATTGAGATTCACAAGGAGGAGGGGTTAGCAATTTTGGAAAGTGTGAAAATAGATAAGTCCCCTGGGCCAGATGGGATTTATCCTAGGATTCTCTGGGAAGCCAGGGAGGAGATTGCAGAGCCGTTGTTGTTGATCTTTATGTCGTCATTGTCGACAGGAGTAGTGCCGGAAGACTGGAGGATAGCAAATATTGTCCCCTTGTTCAAGAAGGGGAGTAGAGACAGCCCTGGTAATTATAGACCTGTGAGCCTTACTTCGGTTGTGAGTAAAATGTTGGAAAAGGTTATAAGAGATAGGATTTATAATCATCTTGAAAAGAATAAGTTCATTTGCGATAGTCAGCACGGTTTTGTGAAAGGTAGGTCGTGCCTCACAAACCTTATTGAGTTTTTCGAGAAGGTGACCAAACAGGTGGATGAGGGTAAAGCCGTGGATGTGGTGTATATGGATTTCAGTAAGGCGTTTGATAAGGTTCCCCATGGTAGGCTATTGCAGAAAATACGGAAGTATGGGGTTGAAGGTGATTTAGAGTTTTGGATCAGAAATTGGCTAGCTGAAAGAAGACAGAGGGTGGTGGTTGATGGCAAATGTTCATCCTGGAGTTTAGTTACTAGTGGTGTACCGCAAGGATCTGTTTTGGGGCCTCTGCTGTTTGTCATTTTTATAAATGACCTGGATGAGGGTGTAGAAGGGTGGGTTAGTAAATTTGCGGATGACATGAAGGTCGGTGGAGTTGTGGATAGTGTCGAGGGGTGTTGTAGGGTACAGAGGGACATAGATAGGCTGCAGAGCTGGGCTGAGAGATGGCAAATGGAGTTTAATGCGGAGAAGTGTGAGGTGAGTCACTTTGGAAGGAGTAACAGCAATGCAGAGTACTGGGCTAATGGGAAGATTCTTGGTAGTGTAGATGAGCAGAGAGATCTTGGTGTCCAGGTACATAAATCCCTGAAAGTTGCTACCCAGGTTAATAGGGCTGTTAAGAAGGCATATGGTGTGTTAGCTTTTATTAGTAGGGGGATCGAGTTTCGGAGCCACGAGGTCATGATGCAGCTGTACAAAACTCTGGTGAGGCCGCACCTTGAGTATTGCGTGCAGTCTGGTCACCGCATTATAGGAAGGATGTGGAAGCTTTGGAAAGGGTGCAGAGGAGATTTACTAGGATGTTGCCTGGTATGGAGGGAAGGTCTTACGAGGAAAGGCTGAGGGACTTGGGGTTGTTTTCGTTAGAGAGAAGGAGGAGGAGAAGTGACTTAATAGAGACATACAAGATAATCAGAGGGTTAGATAGGGTGGATAGTGAGAGTCTTTTTCCTCGGATGATGATGGCAAACACGAGGGGACATAGCTTTAAGTTGAGGGGTGAAAGATATAGGACAGATGTCAGAGGTAGTTTCTTTACGCAGAGAGTAGTAGGGGCGTGGAACGCCCTGCCTGCAACAGTAGTAGACTCGCCAACTTTAAGGGCACTTAAGTGGTCATTGGATAGACATATGGATGAAAATGGAATAGTGTAGGTCAGATGGTTTCACAGGTCGGCGCAACATCGAGGGCCGAAGGGCCTGTACTGCGCTGTCATGTTCTAATAAATCTAATAAGAGTTATGTTGGACTTGTATAAGACACTAGTTCGGCCTCAGCTGGAGTACTGTGTACAGTTCTGGATGCCGCACTTAAGGAAAGACGTGAGGGCAGGGCACTGGAGAGAGTCCAGAAAATATTCAAGAGAATAGTTCCAGGGATGAGGAATTTCAATTATGAAGATAGATTGGAGAAGATAGGACTATTTTCTTTGGAGAAGAGAAGGGTGAGAGGTGATTTGATAGAGGTATTCAAAATCATGAGGGGTCTGGACAGAGTAGATAGAGAGAAACTGTTCCCACTCGTGAAAAGATCGAGAACGAGAGGGCACAGATTTAAAGTTATTTCGTAAGAGAAGCAAAAGTGACATGAGGAAATTTTTTTTCACACAGCGAGTTGTTAAGGTCTGAAAGGCTCTGCCTGAGAACGTGGAGGAGGCAGGCTCAATTGAAGCATTCAAAAGGGAATTAGACACTTATATGAAAAGGAAGAATGTGCAGGGATATGGGAAGAAGGTGGGGGAATGCTGAGGGAATTGCTCTTTCAGAGAGCCAGTGCAGACACAATGGGCCGAATGGCCTCCTTCTGCACTGTAACGATTCTGTGATTCTGTGATCACGAAACCTGTCCAGATGAGAGCTGGGAGAAATTCAACAAGCCAAAGAAGGTGCCCTACTGTGAGTTCCACAATTCAACTTGTGCAGCAGAGAACTAAAAGTGATCCCTTGTCTCCAGACTGAAATTTTAACCAACAGAGAAATCTACAAACAACCCAGGCCTGCAACTTTAAAAGAGAAATTAATCTCTGAGAGATTCAACAGGTTTACCATGAACCCCGAAAACCTACCTCACTTCAATCCACTTACCCCTTTTCCTCTCTATCTGTCTCTTCTTGTGTGTGTGTGTGTGTGTGCGAGTGAATGTGTGTGTGTGTGCAGTAACAATTTCGAGAATGAATATTTCTCAATCAATAATTAATCTTTTGTTTTTAACCTACAAGAAAACCTGTCCCTGTCTGTTTATTTGACAAATAAAAAACAAAGGGGTTAAAACCCTAATAACAAAAACACTTGCTGCAGTCGGTTATGAGTTGAACAGTGGGGACCAGCCACATCCTTTACCCCTTGGCCGTAACACTGTGGTCATCTTACTGTATAAGAAATAATTCATTGCACACATCATATACATGTGTGCAATGTTCTTGTCACACTTACACAAGCAATTATGTTTCCAATTAGCTCAATATATGGCACAGGAGCAGGCCAATCAGCCCAACCAATCAGCAAGTTCATAACCGTGTTTATGCTTCACTCGAACCTTCACATGTCCTCCCTCAACTAACTATCAGCATAACCCTCTATTCCCTTCTCCTTCATATGTTCATCTAGCTTCCCTTTAAATGTATCAATACCATTCACCACAATTACTCCCTGTGTAGCAGGTCCGACATTCTTACCACTCTCTGGGTGAAGAAGTTTCTTCTGACTTCCCTATTTGATTTTTTGGTGAATATCATATATCAATGGTCTCTTGTATTGCTCTTCTCCATAAGTGAAAACACTCTCTCTGGGCTGGATTTTGTTCTCCTCCAGGTGTCGGGTTCCATGGCAGAGGGGTTGGGGGTGGTTGGAGTTTGCTGAAAATGGCTCTGGACGAGGCCCGCCATGGACCTCGATGCCGGGAGGGCCCGGCCCGAACCTCCCGCTGGCAGCAAGGCTCCATGACAGCCCCCCTGCCGCTGGGCGACGGGACCTCAATTAAAATATTCAAATCAATAAAATGAATACATTCAAATAGACTTATCTATGATCTTGGGGACCCGCCGCGATCTTTGGCGCGGCGGCCGACACTCCCGTGCCTTCAAATCTCTATTCGGGGATATGCAGTGCCACGCTGGTGGGGAGAGGAGAGGAGGTAAGGTTTTCAGTGCAGGGGGTGGGGGCAACAGGGTCAAATAAACGTCATGGGTGTAGGGGACGATGGGAAGGGTTGACCTTTAAACCTTGTGCAGTTTGTGGGGGGTGATCAGATGTAAAAGGTAAGTGTTTTTGGGGGGGAAAGGGCAAATAGTTAATGTAATTGTTACTGGGCGGGGGGGGGGGGGGGGCAGGTGGGAAAGGGACGCTATATTTATTTAATTTTGGCGGTGTTACTTCATTACAAATTTAAATGTGCCAGCAGGGCTAGCTGTCATTTAAAAATGGTGCCAGCGCCTGTACACAGGCAGCTGATGCCATTGCCGGCGACAGACAGCCCGCCCCTCCATGAAATTGGGGGAGGGGGGGGAGTCACCGTGGCCATTTAAATGAGCCCCCGCGCAGGAGAATGCGGCGGCTATTTG
Organism: Heterodontus francisci; assembly: GCF_036365525.1. NCBI lineage: Eukaryota > Metazoa > Chordata > Chondrichthyes > Heterodontiformes > Heterodontidae > Heterodontus > Heterodontus francisci. The sequence continues at coordinate 162,026,656 of NC_090375.1, read as the reverse complement.
ACGTGTGGCCCGCAGAGGCAGGCCGCCATTTTTTCAGCTCGCTGCCGAGATCGGCAGGAGCTCTTAAAATCCAGCCCCCTGTGTTTGTTCTATCAAAACATTTCATAATTTTACAGACCTGTATTACGCCACAACTCAGTCTTTTCTTTTCAAGAGAAAAGAGACTCAGCTTGTTCCTCCTTTTCTGACAGGTATAACTTCACAGTTCTGGTCTCAACTTTGCAAATCTTTTTTGCACCTTCTCCACTGCCTCTATATTCTTTTTATAATATGCACACCATGCTCCATGTGTGGTCTAACCAAGGTTCAATACATTTTTAGCATAACATCTCTACTTTTCAATGCTATCCCTTTAGAAATAAATCCCAGTGGTTGGTTTGCTATTTTTATGGCCTGACGTCTGGTGATTTGTGTCATTGTACTCTCAGATCCCTTTGCGCCTCTATTCCATTTAGAACAAAGAACAGTACAGCACAGGAACAGGCCATTTGGCCCTCCAAGCCTGCGCCGCTCTTGATGCCTGCCTAAACTAAAACCTTCTGCACTTCCGGGGCCCATATCCCTCTATTCCCATCCTATTCATGTATTTGTCAAGATGCATCTTAAACGTCGCTATCGTACCTGCTTCCACCACCTCCCCCGGCATCAAGTTCCAGGCACTCACCACCCTCTGTGTAAAGAACTTGCCTCGCACATCCCCTCTAAACTTTGCCCTTCGCACCTTAAACCTATGTCCCCTAGTAACTGACTCTTCAACCCTGGGAAAAAGCTTCTGACTATCCACTCTGTCCATGCCGCTCATAACTTTGTAAACCTCTATCATGTCACCCCTCCACCTCCGTCGTTCCAGTGAAAACAATCCGAGTTTATCCAACCTGGCGTCACAGTGGCGCAGTGGTTAGCACCGCAGCCACACAGCTCCAGCGACCCGGGTTCAATTCCGGGTACTGTCTGTGTGGAGTTTGCAAGTTCTCCCTGTGTCTGTGTGGGTTTCCTCCGGGTGCTCCGGTTTCCTCCCACATGCCAAAGACTTGCGGGTTGATAGGTAAATTGGCCATTATAAATTGCCCCTAGTATAGGTAGGTGGTAGGGAAATATAGGGACAGGTGGGGATGTGGTAGGAATATGGAATTAGTGTAGGATTAGTATAAATGGGATGGTCGGCACAGACTCGGTGGGCCAAAGGGCCTGTTTCAGTGCTGTATCTCTAAAACTAAAACAACTGTAAAAAAAACATAAAACTAAAACCTCTCCTCACAGCTAATGCCCTCCAGGCCAGGCAACATCCTGGTAAACCTCTTCTGTACCCTCTCCAAAGCCTCCACGTTCTTCTGGTAGTGTGGCGACCAGAATTGCACGCAATATTCTAAGTGTGGCCTAAGTAAGGTCTGTACAGCTGCAGCATGACTTGCCAATTTTTATACTCTATGCCCTGACCGATGAAGGCAAGCATGCCGTATGCCTTCTTGACTACCTTATCCACCTGCGTTGCCACTTTCAGTGACCTGTGGACCTGTACGCCCAGATCTCTCTGCCTGTCAATACTCCTAAGGGTTCTGCCATTTACTGTATACTTCCCACCTGCATTAGACCTTCCAAAATGCATTACCTCACATTTGTCCGGATTAAACTCCATCTGCCATTTCTCCGCCCAAATCTCCAACCGATCTATATCCTGCTGTATCCTCTGACAATCCTCATCACTGTCCGCAACTCCACCAACCTTTGTGTCGTCCGCAAACTTACTAATCAGCCCAGCTACATTTTCCTCCAAATCATTTATATATACTACAAACAGCAAAGGTCCCAGCACTGATCCCTGCGGAACACCACTAGTCACAGCCCTCCATTCAGTAAAGCACCCTTCCACTGCTACCCTCTGTCTTCTATGACCGAGCCAGTTCTGTATCCATCTTGCCAGCTCACCTCTGATTTAGATTCCTATTTCCAAGTAACATGTGATCTCGTTATTTTTCTTACCAAAATGCAATACCTCATACTTATCAATGTTGGAAAGCATTTGCCAATTATATGTCCATTCTGAATTTACAAAGATGATACCAGAACTGCAAGGTTATACCTAACAGGAAAAGATTAATGTCTTGTAATTTATTACAGCCCTCCTCTGTATTGACTGTCCCTCCCAATTTGGTGTTGTCTGCAAAATTAGAAATTGTGGTTTGATTCCAAAGTCCAAATTGTTAATATAAATTGTGAATAACAGTGGTCCCAGTACTGATCCTTGTGAGACTCTACTTCACACCTTCTGCTACTCTGAATAGCTACCTTCTAACCCTCCACTCTGCTTTCTGTCTTGCAGCCAGCTAACTATCCATTATGCTACTTCATCCCTCACTTAGCATGCTCTGACCTTATTCATTAGTCTAATACATACAGAAAAAAACAACTAAGTATGTATTAATGCATAAAAATAAATACAAGCTTTCAATGGCCTTTCAGAACAGAGAAATAGCTTCAAGAATCCAATGACAGCAGGTCCGGCTACCAGCTACACTAATTTTATCACCATATACGGGCACTGGTCCAAACAATGTGAATTTAAATGCTGGGCCTTACTAACCTAACTCTGTTGTTGCCGCACAGCCTCCCTTTGCCAACTTTCTTCCCTGTTGCAAATTATGCGTCTCCAGCATGTTCTAGTGCATACCTAAAATCCCAACACTTCCTCATGTCGAGGCCCCATACTGCCAGTGGAGCCTTGCAATTTCAGGACAATAATGCTTTCTTGTGTATTTATGTTGTGGACTCTGTTTCAGTTGTTATTTAGCAAATAAGAAATTAGCTGGTGGTTTAGCCACAGATTTGAGTTCCACTTAGTCTTTTTTTTAACTCTTTCACGGGATGTCACTGGCTAAGCCAGCACTTATTGCCCATCCCTAATTGCCCTTGTTTACCGAAATGCTGGCAAGATTTTCAAGTCAAAGCTGTGATATAAAATCTCTAAAATCTTCTGAAGTCGCAAAGCAAATAACACTGTAGAGCAGTGTTTTAAGGGCAAGTATCAAAGTAATTTGTGATAACTGTGACAGCAGGCCCTGAAATTTGTTTGATCTGAATTTTAAAACTTCTGTGTAACTAAAACTGGAAACAAATTCCAAATTTACCAAAATGGGCATTGTTATAATAAATATTCCAACATGTTTCATTCCAGAGGTGGAAACAACAGAACATACTGAAACACAAGGTCTTCCTTCCAGCATAACACGAGCTGGAACATTCATGATAATGGTTATCACTTAGGGATCAATATCTTGAATTCTCTAGCTAATACCATTCTGAAGCACTATTGTCACAAGGACTGCATTAATTCAAGAAGAAGGGCCGCCCATTATCTTCTCAGGGTAACTAAGGATGGACAATAAATGTGGGCTTGCCAACATTGTCTACATCCCAAGAGCAATGTTTTTTTTCCCAAAGTTTAGAACAAGCTCATAGTGATGGTTCAAAAAGTTGTATGATAAGGTTTTGATCTGCTCAACTTGTTCTAAGAATCTAATCTTTTACCAATTAAAAATTCCTTTTCGTTTAGCCGAATGCAAATAATAGCACAATTACCAAATTCCGATGGCAAACCTCATTTAAGTCACAAAATCCTGATTTTTGTCATTCAAATAAGACAAAACACAGAATTTTAGCTGCACTTAGTGCCATTGTGTCATTGTTAGTATTCTCTGGACTGTCATTATTTGCTTCAGATGAAGAGCTGGAGTTTTAATGTCTGCCCCTGCCAGATGCAGAATGGGTGATTCACTGCTAATGAACTTCCAGTTTGAATTTCTGCATTAGATCCAACATGCAACACAAATATTCTGATATTTCTTCTGTTCAGGGTATTCATGCACATATTTACCTTCTGTTCACAAAACACAGGAACATCATTATCTGTTGGATTTTAAAGAGACAGTGTACCACACTACAACTCAAGTGGCACATTGTATCTGCACCAAATTTGCCACAGTATGCTAAACCCTTTCTCACCAAGTAATTTTGTTAATATGGTCAGTCTGGCCTCTAACATACCCTAATAGCTCAATGTTACCGTAAAAATTATGCAAATAAAAATTCACAACATGTCTAATTTTAAAACCTAAAACAGAGCTGTAGATTATAGTCATGTTAAGCTGAAACTGCCACAGAACAGATTGTAAAATTATAAAGGAAATCAATGTAACTATTAGCTGTCTATGGACACCTTGGGAAATTGCATACCTACTGTTTTTAGCTGTTCTGAATGGGAATAGGTTAAGGAACTGTGCATAAAGCAAAAGCAAAATACTGCAGATGCTGGAAATCTAAAACAAAAACAAGAAATGCTGGAAATACTCAGCAGGTCTGGCAGCATCTGTGGAGAGAGAAGCAGAGTTAGCGTTTCAGGTCAGTGACCCTTCATCAGAACTGGCAGATATTAGAAATGTAAAAGGTTTTAAGTAAATAAAGCGGGGTGGGGCAAGAGATAACAAAAGAGGTGTTGATAGGACAAGGTCACAGGGAATAAATGACCAGAAGGTCATGGAATAAAGGAAAACAGTATGTTAATGGTGTGGTGAAAGACAAAGCATTAGTACAGAGAGGGTGTCAATCGACTGTAAAATGAATAGCCCTGGCTCCAAGCACAAACATTAAAAAATACAGTGGGTAGGCACAGTAGAAAGAAACTAAAATAAAATAAACAAATAAAAAAATAACTAAAAATAAAAAGGGGGGCCCTGAAATTATTGAACTCAATGTTCAATCCCGAGCTTCCGGCTGCTCACCATTTCAACACCACCCCCCTACCCTGCTCTCATGCTCACATCTCTGTCCTGGGATTGCTGCAGTGTTCCAGCAAACATCAACGTAAGCTTTAGGAACAGCACCTCATTTACCGATTAGGCACACTGCAGCCTGCCGGACTGAACATTGAGTTTAATAATTTCAGAGCATGACGGGCCCCCCTTTTTTATTTTTAGTTATTTTTTTCTTTTTTCTATTTTATTTTAGTTTGTTTATTTTGTTTCTACTGTGCGCTGCAGCAACTCACCAAGACTCCTTCGGCAGCACCTTCCAAATCCATGATCTCTACCACATAGAAGAAGGGCAGCAGGCGCATGGGAACACCAGCGCATGCTAGTTCCCCTCCAAGTCACACATCTTACTGACTTGGAACAATATCACCATTCCTTCACAGTGTCACTGGATAAAAATCCTGGAATTCCCTGCTTAACATCTATACCACATGGACTGCAGCTATTCATGAAGGCAGCTCACCACCACCTTCTCAAGTGCAATTAGGGATGGGCTGGCCTTGCCAGTGATGCCAACCTCCCATGAATAAAAAAAAAACACTAACCAGCTCAATCTGCTCACTCAATGCACACTAGGGATTGAATTTAAGATTTTTCTGGTCTCTGACTCTGTTCTGAATTAAACAGTATACTTAACCAACTAAGATTTTCATATTGGTTTTAAGCTTATGTTCTTTTCTCAGAAAGAACTGTCTCAGTTTTCTTTATTTGCAAATCTGTGACTTTACAGGAATGGACAACTCGCTTGTTAATATGCTGGCAGTTTTAAAAAGCATGTACCTATTTTTGTCTACAGATGCACTCAGTAATCTATGTACCTCATCCTTGAAATAGGAAACAAGTTACAATAATATTTCAGTGTTTTTCACAGGTCCCACAGCATTTACATTAAAATTTTCTTTACACCCTGACACTCAAAAACATGTCTTGGAACTGTGAACTTTGTTTCCTCTCCAGTAGCAGATCCAGGAGCTACCTTTCCACGATTAATATTCTACAGATTGCATTTGAAACAGTGATAGAATATAAGCATCTCAATCTCAGAAAATCTTTAAATACAATCCACTGGACTTGCAAGTTTGGTCAAATATGTTACATTATTCTTTCTGCTTTGCTTTAAATTTGCAGATTTAAAATTTTGTCATGTGGCTTATTAGTCCTTCAGTACAACATATAGTTAATCATCCAAGCCCTTTCAGTTCAATATTTAATTATCCAGTTTCTGACAATTTTCCCCCATGATAATCTATAGCAAGTTTCCAACTGGCCTAGTTTACTTTGGCTGGATTTGAATCATCACATCTTTAAAAAGACAAGTATCAAACCTCACTCATTTCAAGCCCTTCTCATACACAAAGTAATAAATCTGACACCAATTCACTTGCATTTAATATCTAAAGTAATCCAATTAGCATTGCAGTAGGTAGTCTACAAGCAATAGAAATGAACGATAAATGCAGTCCTCTTTTGTCCCTGGCCTATTATAGCTGACTGATACTCTTCCTCTCAACACTCAGAAAGGTCAAGGGGTCTAACCTTCCCCCCTTATAATTAACCTTATATTTTTCTAGGTTCTATTCTTGATGTGCCTGTCTCATCTTTAGGTTTGAGAAATCAGTGACACTGTCCATTATTAAATAGATCCCAGATAAACATTGGGAAACTAGCTTCGAAATCAAATTTACTGATAAAGCTGGAAACGGTGGAGTCACATTGTATTGTTGCTACTCTTCAAAAATGGAAATTTACTTCCTGCCTACTGGAAAATTACCACAGTTGATGAGAAAACATTATCTAGTCTGGACTGAAAATGTTACACTGAATTAGAAAGAAGGTGGTACAATAAACCGAGGAGCTATTTTCAATGTCAAATATTGAACCTCCAGAAGGATTATTAAAAAAAAAAATTCCCAACGTTTGCATCTATCACAAAAACAGTCTGTTGACTACCATTTTAGTTTCCTGGCCATAAAGGACCAGCTCATGTGCCATTTTTGATGAATGTGACTCTGACTGCCTATTATCAGTGAGTGGAGATCAGTACTCTTCCTGGTTTTGGATGTCAATCCTGGTGTTCCAAGGCCTTCACTCATTCAGTGCTGGATAGTGGCTACAACAATGTTGCACATTACAACACTGCAATGCCTTTATTATGAAAATGAGGAATAGTCATATCGCACCAGGGATGGACAAAATAAATATAAATGAAGAGGTTACTGTCTAAATTGTTTTTAATCTGTTCAAGTTAGTAGAAGTTACAGTGTTCTTGAAGGCACGACAATGTTGAGATGAAATTGTAAACTGTCTCAGTGCTTTAACTAGGACCCATGGAATCTGCCACAAAGCTTTCCTAGAGTGGCATTCCTCTTTAGCTCTTTAAAGGTCTGAAGATCTTTCTTCCTCTAGTTTATAGTAATTTCTTTTCATGGTGTTGCACATGAAGATAGATGCAGGGTATTGTAATATATGATGCAATGGGTTATGACTTTATCTGCATTAAAAAAAAACTATAGCCCAAGGAGGAACAAGTTTAAAGTATAAAAATATAACCACAGGATGGGATAAAACTATCAGCCAGTGTGTTTTCCTGTTTGGTTTTAATCTACATTTAATTAAATTCTTATCTTTGGTGTGCTTGTGGCAGCATTTGAATGGAAAGATTGAATTTATTAGGAATGGTGTAACTAAACTCTGAGAATATTGTGTACAGTCTTCTGGAAACCGACAGGACTTAGAGAAATTTTTCATTTCACAGGAATTTTACAGACTGCTTTCCTCAAAATCCAAATATGTAAACAATAAGAGCAGAGAATGTAGTATTGACCAGAGCTGAATTTGGAAGATGCCTCATTTATTGTTATAATCCAAGTTTCAATATTGATTTGTAATTGTGATTGGGTCCCATGTTCACTAGTCTGATCTCCTCCAGGACCTTTTTACCTCCTCACTCCCAAAGGGGGCGGAGAGTTTTTGTGATCAATTTGACGCTGCCTTACTCATTAGACATGCCTAAGAGAAGTTATGCTGCAGACATTGATTGCTCAATGAATCACTGATTACATTTAAATAGGGAAAGAAAAGACCCCGTCATTCCAGAGATACTTGAGTATGATTTTTAAAATTCCATTTTGTCTTGAATGGAAAGCCTCTCAATATTTTGCATGCATGTGCATTTGTACTGAATACTGGGAGTTGCACTAGGGGTGCAGGGTAAGGTTTTGCTTACAGGTTACTCCTGGGATTCCAGGTGCCATGTTTATAACACACTGTTTACATAGAAGGCACTTACATTTGTGCAGAGAAGAAATTCAATAATACTTCCATTTTTAATTTGTGTATGAAATAAGCTGCTATCCAATTTCTATTACAGTTGTTGGATCTGGAGTTTGCACGGCTGTAGGCTTAGACTACATGAAAAATAAGAAGATAATCATGTGATTACAATGCAACAATCCAACCAATGGGTTGCCATGAATGATGCCATAAGTAACAGGAGCAAAGTTTGAGCGATTCATTGTGGCTACCGAAACCCCAAAATTAGACCCAAGTGTTCAAATTTTGAACTTTTTTTTTATATAAGGAACAGTTTTGAATTTTATGTAGGTATTTTATTTAGTTCTGTTTCATTCTGTCAGCTGCTATCTGTGTTTCACTTGTCATTGTGCAACATAACATTAAATATTAATAATTGTGATGCAATACCACAAATTGTTGAGAAATATTTGCAATGTATTTATCAATTCTACATCATTACATTAACTCCGTTTCTGCAACTACATTAGAGCATTATAGCTACAGAGTGAACGTATCATGACCTTTGGCAGGATACTGAGCATTGTCCAGCATGATACGCCACATATGGTCACACACCTAGCTGGACGCCGAGGTAACGGAATCCTTTTCGGTTGTAGTATATCTCAGAGTTGACCATAAAATAACGTGCTTGCAGTCAGTGGTAACCTACATCGTGGGGAAGCCTGCAATCCTTGCGAAGCTGCGTGTTTGCTCCACATGCTTCTGTCTGGCAAAAGAGAATGAAATGCATTCAGCTCCCTTGGAATACAGAGTCCCTATACAACAGTGGACAACAGGTTGGGAGATTTTGCAAATATTGCCTGCTCCAGCCTGGAAGAAGCCAGACGCATAGAAATGCATGGCCGTGGTCACCTTCACAGCCACTGGCAATACCGCCCTTGGCCCGCTCTGAGGCTGCATTTGTGCCTACAGCAGGTGGTAGATTTCAATGAGGATGTCCTTAGTGAAGTGGAGATATCTGACACACTTTCCTCGCTGAGGTTCAGATATGAGAATTGCTCCCTGAACACTCTGGGCAGAGACGGCCTCCTGCTGAGAGCCCACCTCCCCCTCCTCCCACAGGATCTTCCAGCAGCTTGTGTCACCTCAAATCATTCTCCCTGTCATGCTGCAGGCCAAGGCGGATGCTTACTCCTGCAGCCATGTCTGGGAACAAGCGGTTTGTGCAGACTTTGATGTCAGGATCAAGTCCTACAGCATGTGCCCTGTAGACTTCAACAGCTTGAAACAACTCTGGAAACCAACAAAGACTTCTACAATCATATCAAACGCCAGTAGATATCAATCAGCAAGTAACCTGAAAGTAGTTTATGATTCCTTTAAATAGTGCTGCCTAAATGCATGTTCAGCTGTGTGTGTTTAAGAGGCGGTGTTAGCTGGAGTGCTGAACTCCAAAATGACAGTGTTGATATCAAATCGCTGATTGACGTCCCGATCTGCCTTCACTGCGTATTTCCAGCAGAAGCTCCCTGCGCGTTTTAACACCCTCACCAAATGGCATCCAGTGCAGTTAGCAACAGAAGTGTGCTCCTGTGCTGCGGACACCATTTTGGAGGCAAAATAGCACTCAAAGCGCTGAAAAAAACAGGTGCTATGGAGCCAAAAAGTCTTCAGCTCAAACAGGAACTTGTTCAAATCACATATTACTGAAAGCCTTGGAATTTTTCTTCACACCAATAGCAGATGAGGTACCAATCTCAGATCCTCCCATAACTGGCTTTGCTAATTTAAAAATTAATTATGAACCTTTCAAGGGAAAAGAAGAAAAAGTAGAATTAAGAGGAAGAATCATATTTTTGTTTTTAAAAATTCTGTTTTAAACATTTTACTATTTCCCCATCATTTTTTGAGATCATGTCCTAGGTAACGTATATACACCTTAGAGACTATCAATGTAGCCTGTTCCCAGATCTCTGTCCACGCTCCTTTATATCTGGTCACAAGGAGACGTCCCTTGAGTGATTTTCTGTTGGATTCTTCCTTCTTTGTTGTAAAAGATTACCTGGAATATGCTTGGGCTACTTCCCATGGGAGGAACTGTGGTTGGAGTCCAGTCCTGCACAGTACTGAACTCAGGGAATTTGTTGACTGAGGGAATTTTGTTCAGTGAGGGAAGAGGTACTATTCTGATATTTAAAAGAAAACCAAGGAGTGGGAGACAGTGAGAACTGAGAGCTGAGGTCTAAAGGCATTAATTAAAATTAATAGTTTAAACAAGGTACTAACTAGATTCGAAAAGAGGGAATAGGGATCTATTTTAGATCATGGATGGGCAGCTGAGACCTGTTGCCTGCAGTTCCTGAGCCATATCGGAATTTCAGGACACGTCCTGTATCTTGGGGGACCATGCGTGTAGGAAGTATCTTCAGCTGCTTGAGCTTGAACTCAGGGTTTCTGAGATTGAGGGGCAGCTGGAGTCACTGTGGAGCATCAGGGAGCTGAAAGTTTCCTGGATCGTACATCCCAGGAGGTGGCCACCCCACAGCCAGAGAGAGTTCAGGATAGTATATGTGCCATCCGGAAGTGTAGGAAGAGGCAGAAGGTGCAGGGATCTTCAGGGTGTGTGCCATTCTTAAACCTGTACTCGGCATTGGAAAATGCTGGGAGTGATGACATCTTGAAGGAGTGCAGTCCAGACCACGGCACCAATGGGCAAGGGACTGCACAGGAGGGAACAGCAAAAAATAGAAATGCAGTCGTGATAGGAGATTCCATAGTTAGGATGACAGACAGGCATTTTTGTAGCAGTCATTGTGAGTTGCCTCCCTGGTGCAGGAGTAAAGGACATCACAGAGAGGCTGCAGAATATTCTGCAGGTTGAAGGGAATGAGCCAAACTTTGTGTTACACGTTGACACCAACGACATAGAGAGAGCAAGTACGGAGATCCGTTCAGGAGCTAGGGAGGAAGAAAAAAGAGTAGGACCTCAAAGGTAGTAATCTCTGGATTACACCCAGTGCCACGCACCAGCGAGAGTAGAACTGTGAGAAGTGCACCCAACACCAGCTCCTCGCAGACCGTGTTAGGGAACTGGAGCTGGAGCTGGATAAACTACGGATCATTCAGGATGCTGAGGGGGTGATAGCAAGCAGTTATAGGGAAGTAGTGACACCTAAGTTACAGGATAAAGGTAGCTGGGTGACCGTCAGGGGAGGGAAAGGGAATAGGCGCACAGTGCAGGGATCCCCTGTGGCCGTTCCCCTCAATAATACGTATACCGTTTTGGATACGGTTGGGGGGGACGACCTACCAGAGGAGAGCCACAGTGGCCAGGTCTCTGGCACTGAGCCTGGCTCAGTGGCTCAGAAGGGAAGGGGGGAGAATAGGAGAGCGATAGTGATAGGAGATTCAATGGTTAGAGGAACAGACAGGAGATTCTGTGGTCGCGAACGAGACTCCCGGATGGTATGTTGCCGCCCGGGTGCCAGGGTCAGGGATGTCTCGGATCGAGTCCACAGGATTCTTAAGGGGGAGGGGGAGCAGCCAGAGGTCATGGTACATATCGGTACCAATGACATAGCTAGGAAAAGGGATGAGGACCTGAAAAGCGAATATAGGGAGTTAGGTTGGAAGCTGAAAGGCAGGAGTAGTAATCTCAGGATTGTTACCGGTGCCACGTGCTAGTCAGGCTAGAAACAGGGAGCGAGTGCAGCTGAACACGTGGCTGCAGAACTGGTGTAGGAGGGAGGGATTCAGATATGTGGATCATTGGGATACCTTCTGGGGAAGGTGGGACCTGTACAAGAAGGACGGGTTGCATCTGAACTGGAGGGGCACCAATATCCTGGGCGGGAGGTTTGCTAGAGCTCTTCAGGAGGGTTTAAACTAGTTTGGCAGGGGGATGGGAACCGGAGCCACGGATCAGTGGATGGGGTAGCTGTTGAACAGGCAGATACCGAGTGCAGAGAGTCTGTGAGGAAGGTTAGGCAGTTGACAGGGCAAAGTTGCAGCCAGTATGATGTGTTGAAGTGTGTCTATTTTAACGCAAGAAGTGTCAGGAATAAGGGTGATGAACTTAGAGCATGGATCAGTACTTGGAGCTACGATGTTGTGGCCATTACGGAGACGTGGATATCACAGGGGAAGGAATGGATGTTGGATGTTCCGGGGTTTAGATGTTTCAAAAGGAATAGGGAGGGAGGTAAAAGAGGTGGGGGAGTGGCATTGTTAATCAGGGATAGTATCACAGCTGCAGAAAGGGAGGTCGTCGAGGAGGGTTTGTCTACTGAGTCATTATGGGTGGAAGTCAGAAACAGGAAAGGAGCAGTCACTTTGTTGGGAGTTTTCTATAGACCCCCCAATAGCAACAGAGACATGGAGGAACAGATTAGGAGGCAGATTTTGGAAAGGTGCAGAAGTAACAGGGTTGTTGTCATGGGTGACTTCAACTTCCCTAATATTGATTGGAACCTCCTTAGTGCAAATAGTTTGGATGGAGCAGTTTTTGTCAGGTCTGTCCAGGAAGGTTTCCAGACTCAATCTGTAGATAGGCCGACTAGAGGGGAGACTATGTTGGACTTGGTGCTTGGCAACGAACCAGGCCAGGTGGCAGATCTATCGGTGGGAGAGCATTTCGGTGATAGTGATCACAACTCCCTGACCTTTACTATAGTCATGGAGAGGGACAGGAGCAGATGGGATGGGAAAATAGTTAATTGGGGGAGGGGGAATTACAATGCTATTAGGCAGGAACTGGGGAGCATAAATTGGGAACAGATGTTCTCAGGGAAATGCACAACAGAAATGTGGAGGTTGTTTAGGGAGCACTTGCTGCAACTGCTGGATAGGTTTGTCCCGATGAGGCAGGGAAGGGATGGTAGGGTGAAGGAACCTTGGATGACAAGAGATGTGGAACAGCTAGTCAATAGGAAGAAGGAAGCTTACTTAAGGTTGAGGAAGCAAGGATCAGACAGGGCTCTAGAGGGTTACAAGGTAGCCAGGAAGGAACTGAAGAATGGACTTAGGAGAGCTAGAAGGGGACATGAAAAAGTCTTGGCGGGTAGGATTAAGGAAAATCCCAAGGCGTTCTATACTTATGTGAGGAACAAGAGGATGGCCAGAGTGAGGGTAGGGCCGATCAGGGATAGTGGAGGGAACTTGTGCCTGGAGTCGGAGGAGGTAGGGGAGGTCCTAAATGAATACTTTGCTTCAGTATTCACCAGTGAGAGGGACCTGGTCGTTTGTGAGGACAGCGTGGAACAGGCTGATATGCTCGAATAGGTTGAGGTTAAGAGGGAGGATGTGCTGGAAATTTTGAATGATATGAGGACAGATAAGTCCCCGGGGCCAGACAGGATATACCCAAGGATATTAGGGGAAGTGAGGGAAGAGATTGCTGTGCCTTTGGCGATGATCTTTGCGTCTTCACTGTCCACTAGAGTAGTACCAGATGATTGGAGGGTGGCAAATGTTGTTCCCTTGTTCAAGAAAGGGAATAGGGATAACCCTGGGAATTATAGACCAGTCAGTCTTACGTCGGTAGTGGGCAAATTATTGGAGAGGATTCTGAGAGACAGGATTTATGATTATTTGGAAAAGCATGGTTTGATTAGAGATAGTCAGCATGGCTTTGTAAGGGGCAGGTCATGCCTCACAAGCCTTATTGAATTCTTTGAAGATGTGACAAAACACATTGATGAAGGAAGAGCAATGGATGTGGTATATATGGATTTTAGCAAGGCGTTTGATAAGGTTCCCCATGGTAGGCTCATTCAGAAAGTAAGGAGGCATGGGATTCAGGGAAAGTTGGCTGTCTGGATACAAAATTGGCTGGCCCATAGAAGTCAGAGGGTGGTAGTAGATGGAAAGTATTCAGCATGGAGCTCGGTGACCAGTGGTGTTCCACAAGGATCTGTTCTGGGAACTCTGCTCTTTGTGATTTTTATAAATGACTTGGATGAGGAAGTGGAAGGCTGGGTTAGCAAGTTTGCCGATGACACGAAGGTTGCTGGAGTTGTGGATAGTGTGGAAGGCTGTTGTAGGTTGCAACGGGACATTGACAGGATGCAGAGCTGGGCTGAGAATTGGCAGATAGAGTTCAACCTGGAAAAGTGTGAAGTGATTCATTTTGGAAGGTCGAATTTGAATGCGGAATACAGGCTTAAAGACAGGATTCTTGGTAGTGTGGAGGAACAGAGGGATCTTGGGGTCCACGTCCATAGATCGCTCAAAGTTGCCACCCAAGTTGATAGGGTTGTTAAGAAGGCGTATGGTGTGTTGGCTTTCATTAACAGGGGGATTGAGTTTAAGAGCCGTGAGGTTATGCTGCAGCTCTATAAGGCCCTGGTTCGACCACACTTGGAATATTGCGTTCAGTTCTGGTCGCCTCATTATAGGAAGGATGTGGAAGCTTTAGAGAGGGTGCAGAGGAGATTTACCAGGATGCTGCCTGGACTGGAGGGCATGTCCTACGAAGAAAGATTGAAGGAGTTAGGGCTTTTCTCATTGGAGCGAAGAAGGATGAGAGGTGACTTGATAGAGGGGTACAAGATGGTGAGAGGCATAGATAGAGTGGATAGTCAGAGACTTTTTCCCAGGGTGGAAAGGGCTATCACCAGGGGGCATAATTTTAAGGTGATTGGAGGAAGGTTTCGGGGAGATGTCAGAGGTAGGTTCTTTACACAGAGAGTGGTTGGTGCGTGGAATGCGCTGCCAGCGGTGGTAGTAGAAGCAGATACATTAGGGGCATTTAAGCGACTCTTGGATAGGTACATGGATGATAGTAGAATGAAGGGTAGGTAGTTAGTTTGATCTTAAGAGTAGGTTAAAGGTTCGGCACAACATCGTGGGCCGAAGGGCCTGTACTGTGCTGTACTGTTCTATATTCTTGGAAGACAGTGAGGATCAATGCATGGCTTAAGACAGGGTGCAGGAGGTAGGGCTTCAGATTCTTTGGGCACTGGGGTCACTTCTGGGGCAGAAGCACCTATTCAAAAGGGACAGGTAGTACATCAACAGGACTGAGACCAATGTTCTCTCAGGGAGGTTCACAATTGTGCTTGTGGGGGAGAGGGGGGTGGCTTAAATTAAATTGGCAGGGGATGGGCACCAATATATAGAATGGAAAAAAGGAATAAGGTACAAAAAGGAGTGAGAGTGTTGGAAGCTCCAGAGAAGGAGGCTGTCCCACATTAGATAGGAGTAGATTAAAAAGGGCTATGAGAAATACAAAACCAGGCTTAGAATGCATGTTTTTAAACACACAAAGTGTGGTAAATAAGGTTGGTCAGCTGCAAGCACCAATGGGAATCTGATGATGTGGCAATAACTGAAACATGGCTTAAAAATGGTGTTGACAGGGCACTCAATATTCACAGAAACAAAGTATTCAGAAAAGATAGGGAAGGAAAAAAGGGAAGTGGGATGGCAGTACTGATTAGGGAAGATATTGTAGTTTTAGGAAGAGAGGATGTTCTTGAAGGGGCAAAGATAGAATCCATTTGGTTCGAGCTGAGAATCATAAAGGGTACAATCATGCTCCTGGGGGTATTCTATAGACCTCCAAATAGCGAGAGAGAGTTGGAGGAGCAAATTTGCAGGAAAATCACAGAGCTGTGCAACAATAATAGAGTGGTGATACTGGGGGACTTTAATTATCCAAATATCGATTGGGATAATGTTAGAGTAAAGGGAAAGGGAAGGAGGGATTTCTGAAATGTGTTCAGGAGAACTTCCTTGACCAGTATATTCTGGTCCAACTAGGAAGGAGGCATTGCTGGATCTGGTGATGGGGACTGAGGTGGGCCAAGTGGAGCAAATGACTGAGGGGTACACTTGGGTAACAGTGATCATTGTATCAGAAGGTTTAGATTAGCACTGGAGAAGAGCAAGCAACAATCTAAAGTAGAACTTCTAAATTGGAAGAGGGCTAACTTCAAAGTGATGATAGGGGATCTAGCCAGGGTAAACAGGTACCAAAGTTTGCCAGGAAAATGTAACAGAACAACGGGTGATCTTTAAGAAAGAGATGTTTCAGGTACAGGCTAGGTAAATTCCAACAAGAGTGAATGTTAGGGCAGCCAAAGACAGATCTCCCGTCAATCTCCTTTGCTCCAAGGAGAACAACTCCAGTTTCTCCAACCTAACCTTGTAGCTAAATTCCCTCATACGTGAAACCATTCTAGTAAATCTCCTCTGTAGCCACTGAAGGACCTTCACATCCTTCCTACAACTGGATGCAATACTCCAGCTGTAGCCTAATCAGAACTTTATAAAGGTTCAGCAGAACCTCCCTGCTTTTGTACTTAATACCACCATTTATGAAGCCCAAGATCCCATATGCTTTGCTAACTACTCTTTCAATATATCCTATCACCTTCAAAGATCTATGCACATGAACTCCCAGGCCCTTCTGTCTTTGCACCCTCTTTAAAACTGTGCCATGAAGTATAAATTACCCCTCCCTATTCCTTCTGCCAAAATGAACCACCTCATACTTGTGTGTATTAAATTCCATCTGCCGCTTGTCTGCTCATTCTGTTAGCCTATCTATGTTCTGTTGCAATCAATTGTTATCATCCTCACTGTTTGTCAGACCTCCAAGTTTGGTATATTTGGCAAACTTTGACAGTTCACTCTGTATTCCAATGCCCAAGTTATTTATATATATCAAAAAAGTAGTGGTCCAAGCACTGATCCTTCAGTCTGAAAAACAACTATCTACCATGACTCATTGCTTTCTATCCTTAAGCCAATTTTTTATCCAAGCTGACACTTATTCCATGAGGTTGTTTTGTTAACTAGCCTTTTATGTGGCACTTTGCCAAACACTTTCTTAAAATCCATATAAACAACATCCACTTCATTCCTTTAATCAATCTTTTCTGTTACTTCGTTAAAAATTCGATTAGATTGGTCAAACACCATCTGTCTTTTAGAAATCTGTGCTGGCTATCCTTAATTAGCTCAAAACTCTTCAAGTCCCTGTTAATTCTTTTCCGGACCAGGCAACTTATCCAATCTATGCATTGCCAACCTTTCCAGTGCATCCTGACTATCAGTTTTCACCCTATCCATTACCTGTATCATCTCCACTTCTACCGATATTTTGTCATCATCCTCTTCCTTAGTAAACACCAATACAAAGTACTCATTAAGTATCTTAGCCATGCCCTGCACTTCGAAGGATATATCACTTTCTTTGTCCATAATAAGGCTACCCTACTTCTCACTACCCGCTTACTGTTTATATGCCGGTAGAAGATTTTTGGGTTCCTTTTTATGTTAACTGTCATTCTATTATATAATTTGCAAGTCTTATTTTCCCCTTTACTTCCCCTCTCAACTTATTGCATTTGGCTTGGTTCCTGTTTGAAGAATTCACCTGACATGCATCATACACTTTTTTTTTGTTTCATCATTCTCTGTCTCCAAGGTGTACAAGATTATGACATGTTTAGATAAGGTAGACAAAAAATGCTGTTCGCATTAGCTGATGGTAGAAGGATGAAGGAACACAGATTTAAGGTTTGGGGCAAGAGATACAGGGGGATGTGAGGAAGAACCTTTTTACGAAGTGAGTGGTAATGATCTGGAACGTGCTGCCTACGAGGGTGGTGGAAGTGGAGACAATGATTTCAAAAGGAAATTGGATAGGCACTTGAGAGAAATAAACTTGCAGGGCTATGGGAATAGAGTAGTGGAGTGGGACTGACTGGATTGCTTTATAGAGAGCCAGCAGGGATTCGATGGGCCAAATGGCCTCCTTGTGTGTCATAATGACTCTATGGTACTTCAGCATGTATTTACTTGGCAAATTGTAATTATGAATTCATGTGTTTGGACACAACACTTTGCTGTGGTAAATTAAACGAAGATTAAGGATCTAGTTCAAACAAACAAGTAAATAAAATTAGTAAAAACCAAGGGGGAAAAAATGGAAGAAACTTATTAGAAAAATTTAAATGAATAGTTGTAAAGGAAAAATGAGGCAGGAAGACAAAAGTGGAACAAAGAGACCCGTTAATGATATATGTTGGGAGGGAAATGCCTTGCAAAATTGTCC
This sequence comes from Heterodontus francisci, assembly GCF_036365525.1. Classification (NCBI taxonomy): domain Eukaryota; kingdom Metazoa; phylum Chordata; class Chondrichthyes; order Heterodontiformes; family Heterodontidae; genus Heterodontus; species Heterodontus francisci. Next base: position 162,008,533 of record NC_090375.1, on the reverse strand, counting down.
ACTTTTCAATATCTCTTCATTTCAGATGTTACTTGCTAATACTGACACCTCAGGCCAACACCTAACATGTAAATGGTAATCCTGTTTCCAGTATAATGAGACTTCCCATAATCTGCACTGATGGAAGGTTTGTCTTTCACTGACACCACCTTCTTTTCTTCAATACTTATTACTGAATCTGCAGTCAAATCCTGACAGTCCAATATTTACACAAACTATTTTGCATGTGCCAGGATTTCTACAGACTATTTAAAATGTATACATCTGATATTAACTTGTAATATTGGCCCTTAAGTCCATTTAATTGGTCATAATTCAACAGAATCTCAATTTCAACCATTATGGACACTATGGGCTGAATTTTACAAGCCCTTCAATGCCGTGGGTCGTGACGGGGAGGCGCGTAAAATGCTAGTGGGAGCGGCCTGCCACAACCCACGACGCCAAGAAGGCCCCGCTGCTTGGTGGCGGGGCCTTCATTAAAATATTAAAATGAGGATAATTAAAATGCAGATGGACTTACCTGCTGACTCCATTAGAGTTCCGAGTCAAGACACTGGTGGGGAGGTGGGAGGAATAAAATTATCAGGACGGGGGTGGGGGGAGATGGGGGGAGTGGGGAAAACTATTTCTATTGGTTGTGGGGATGGTGGGAAGGAGTTGAGGGTCAAAGATACTGAAGTTCGGGGGGCGGAAAGTTTGGAATTTCAAAAAGTGTATTTTAGAGTATAGATGAATTGATCTGTTGAGGACTCAGTGGGAAGGTGGGAGGGGCGATTCAATGTTAAAGAAAACGTTTATTACTTTTTAAAATCACACCGGCACCTTTCAATATTTAAATATACCCTGAAAGGCTTGAAGCCCTTTAAAAATGGTGCTGTGCCTGCGCGGAGGTGCTGGACGCCATTGCTGGGAACACGGCGGCCACCCTCTCTACGTCATCGGGAGCGGCCGCTCCGCCATCTGTACGTATTCGGGAGCGGCCGCTCCGCCATCTCTATGTCATCGGGAGCGGCCGCTCCGCCCCCTCTACGTCATCGGGAGCGGCCGCTCCGCCCCCTCTACGTCATCGGGAGCGGCCGCTCCGCCCCCTCTACGCCATCGGGAGCGGCCGCTCCGCCATCTCTACGTCATCGGGAGCGGCCGCTCCGCCATCTCTACGTCATCGGGAGCGGCCGCTCCGCCATCTCTACGTCATCGGGAGCGGCTGCTCCGCCATCTCTACGTCATCGGGAGCGGCCGCTCCGCCCCCTCTACGTCATCGGGAGCGGCCGGTCCGCCCCCTCTACGTCATCGGGAGTGGCCGCTCCGCCCCCTCTACGTCATCGGGAGCGGCCGCTCCGCCCCCTCTACGTCATCGGGAGCGGCCGCTCCGCCCTCTCTCCGTCATCGGGAGCAGCCGCTCCGTCCCCTCCATTTAATTGAATCCCCGCGTGTAATATCGTGGGGGCTGTGCGGCGGCACTTCCGTGTCGGAAGGCTGCCGACTTCACAGCATCCCGCTGTGGAGCACGGCGTGCTGATAAAATTCAGCCCCATGATCTTTTACAAGCTTCAATCTGTGCGCCAAGTGACCAAAAACAAAAATACTTGGGGAACAGCTTATGGGATCAGGAATACCCATTCTAATATTGTATCTCATTCAGAAATTCTGTATCACTCATGTGAATATGCAATGATTCAGTATAGACTGGGCACTATTGGAAGGATAAATGGGGTAAAAATTGGATCTCGTTTCTCCCATTTTATGCATGCAGATTGGCCCCAGGGGGCCCAATTTCAAGGATCACTGTCCTGTATGCAAGGATGCCTGAAGTCCATCTAGGCAGAAATTGGGCAGTGTCCTTTATCAGCAGTCCCTGGTGGCTGCCTGAAAGAGGCATTAGGTCGCTTACATATATAAATGAGGTGACAAATAACTGTGTTCATCACAGAAATTGGTCTGTGACGAATAATAACAGAAATGGAATTGGGGACCTAGAAAAGGGAAACTGTAACTGAATTTAGGAACTAGCTTAAATATCAAAAATTCCGAGCAAATATTTTCAGACAAAGCTGAGCACATTGAGGGAAAAATGCAATACTACAGAAGCTGAAAAATATTTCTAATTTCACTCAAGACAAGCAGTTATATTCCCTTTTTTTTGCAATTTCTCTCACCTTCTCCCTCATTGACTCCTTGCTGCGACATTGTTATAGGGTGTCAAGCTGTGCGAGTACGCAACCACCCAGCAGTCCAGAACTTAAAGCGCAGGGGCAAACATGCACACGAGAAACAGACCCTTTAAGATGTGCGCATCTGTTGCTGCGCGGCAGTTTTAAAGGATCCCAGCAGTGCAACAAACGAGCTGTGCACAGTGAAGTGACATTAGAAGGAACATTGGTGTCAATCACCCTCCACTACCTCACCCAAGCAGTCATCCTTCAAGTGTGCATCTAAACAGTGATAGTTGGCAAGCTAATGGACTGCAGGAGGCATCAAGCTGATCTGAATTTTGTTTTCATCTGTAGATGGTCATCAGGAATGGGAACCCAAACTGAGTGATGCTGAGGCCAAATATAATGCCCCCTGCAAGCAAACTTGATCAATATCAGCTAGCTTAGGATAGACTGGGGAGTGAATCCGGTCTTAATGAGTCAATTACAGATTTGGTTAAGTGCATCCGGGGAGTGAAAGTTGAAGCTAAATAAAATAAAATCTGCAACGCATGGGAAAAAATGTTGCATTTTTATGGCTCGTTAGAATTAGCATTGCACCATTAATGTGTAGGCTGAAGCTGGCCAGAAAAAAGATTTGCTGCATTCTGGGAGATCTGATGTCTTCTGTTAATGAGAAACAGCATCCCTGACTTGCTAACCGATCCAGACCTTACTGATATAGACTTGGGCTGTTTATTAATAATGAATTTGAATGTTCACATGTGAAATGTTATCAGCCTGTGCACAATTCAACCAATAGTTAGCCCTGATGGAGGTAGCTGGGTTCCTCATTAGCAGAACATATTTAATCCAGAAGTTTCTTATCAAATGTCACACCTGCATCTCTAAATGGCATTTTCACATTCAGTTGCATGTATTTCTGAGATGAGGCTCCAAGGTGCTTTACGGAGATTAAGAACGAGAGAGTGCAAGCTTATTTTATCATTTAGCAAGTCTGGAAAGAATCCAAGGAGTTTTTTTTGTCTTGTTGTTGTAATTAAAAAGCCTTTTAGCCAACAGTATATGCATTGAAATATGAATATTCAGTGGAGAAGTGCGTACACTGTAGAGTACTGGAATGCTACCCCTTTGGTTCTGTATACCCTTCACCCCACCCAAAAACACATGCTGATAGACCAAAAATAAACCACGCATTTATAAAATGCAGAAATTATTGCACAAGAGAACTGGAGCTGTAACTGCACATGAAAAAGTATATTTAATTCAATGCATATTTTTCATGTAGAAAATAAGTTGCTTCTAATGAATGCATCGCGTTTGTTGCAAATGATATTTTGATGACTGCCTTGATGATAAATGTATTTAATCAATTTTCAAGTGATATTCCAATATGAGAAACTGTTAAAATGTGAGTTCCACAGGAGAGAAGGCATTAAAGAGGATTAACACTATCATGCAGAGAAATATGCTAACGTCCGTATGTTTTTTAGATTTCTTGCAGTGGAGCATCCTGCTCCCAACTAGAATATACAGCGTGGTTGGTTGACAGCCACAGGGTGCTCTGCCACTGAAGTTTGTTTGGAAAAGTGGGTTGAAAGAGGGAGTACAGGTCAAATCTCTTAGTCTTCACCTGGGCAGCAATATGACAACTTAGTTCATTCTAATTGGATCATGCATCTGGTCAGGCATTGAAAGGCATAGACAGTGCCTCTAAGAAGTGTGTGGTCTGAACCATTTTTCTCTGCTCCTGGGATGATGGATTGGTTCTCATGCAGAAGAAATATCAAAATGAGAAATAAATAGATGTTGCAGTAAAGACTACCGTGGCTACAGCAATCAAGATGGAACAGGACAGGTGCCTTGTTTAGCAAGAGATACAGGGTTATGAATTTAGATCACAGAGAGAGGGAAATGGTCAGTAAAGGTTCTGAACAGAGACCTAAATGATGCAGTGGGAGTGACTTAGAATGATTGGCAGAGTGTTCTTTTATTGGACTGGTATTCTTTTAAAAATAAAATTATGGCTTTGGAGCTCATCAAAGATCAGGGAGGTTTTCAAAGGGAGAATTGAATATTGTCCACTTTTGGACTAACTTTCCATCTTTGCAATCCTGCTAGGTAACACATTTTCATAATCAGGAACTCTAGGGCACAATGTGCATGACTTTCCAACCATTTAAATGTTCATTGGCAACCAGAAGACACTGATCACATGGTTATACTCACAGATGTAGGACTGTGCCAAGGAAACCTGCAGCTGCTCTGATTTTCCTGCCCCTATTGTTGATGATAAACCCTGGAAGCAGGTGGGTGGTTGTCAGGGCTGTGCCAGACCATTTAAATGGTCCAAACAGGTAATCCTGACACTGCTTCTGTCTAGTGCCTGGGTAGGGTAGGGGATTTGGGAGGTTGGTGGAAGGTGCAAGTAAATATACATGGATAACTTCAGAATAGTGCCAAGTGCATTTGCATTACACTTCCATATCCGACATCAGTCTGTCTTATGATTAACTTGCATTAACTAGGCAGTCTCAATGCTGAATTTATGTACTCACCCACTAGAAACTGAATGAAACAGATTAATCTTACTTAATGTAATTCCTTATAGCCAGATTGTATATGCTGTATGCTAACCCAAGTTCCAGATAAGAGTGCTCTAACTCACTAAGCTGGCCAAACCTCTGCTGATTCCTACATTCATATAGGCTTTCATTGTGCTTTGCTTTATTGTAAACTGAACATTGAAGAATAATGTCCCACTCGAATGTCTTGGACTATTTTAGCTTTTAAAACTACCACTTTCTGTTGTAAAAGACATCATTTTCTGTTTAAGAATAGTAAAGTGGTAATTACTGAAACAGCTGAGTGGTTTCAGCTCTTACTGATGGGGTTAATTTTCTGAGATTATACTGCTCGCCTACTGACAGTGCATAATCGGCAAATCAGGGACTCATTGCCTGTGATTTTCCAGTATGTAAAGCCATTTAGTGGGTTAAACTCAGAAAATTGGACTTTTAAAACATGAAGCCAGCACCACCACTTTTTCAACAATTTTATTTTTGAAGAATAAAATATGATCTTCCTATAGAAATTCTTAAATGCCAATTATATATTTTAAAACCTTTGAACAAATATTGTAATTGACAAGATTGTTTCCAGGCTTGCTGTCCATCGTTACATTAGGTGACACCAAGCAGGCATCACAGCGTCAATTTTGCATTTCAACACCAACGGCAGAGAATAGCAGTTTTGCGAGGTAAGCCTATTTGAAATACTGGCATAAATGCATAGTTTATATTTGGCCTTATGCTGCAGCTAGCCTAATGAGGCGTGCAGACAATTTGGCCAGCAGTTCAAATTTAAAAGGTCTTACCGGTTTGAAGTAGCTACATATGTGAGCAACATTGTTTCACCCTTTATAAAGCTTCAGAGTGGATTATAAATATCTATCAGGCTTTATCAATGCTGTTGTGAGGGGGAGGCAGGTGGAGTGAAGGAAGAAATACCAGACTAAAAATTAAGTGAAGGGCACCCGATGTGGAGGAATGGAATGGAGTCTCAGATGCACTACCCTCTCCTTTTTTGATGGCTGAGAAAGTGGTCATGCTGCTACATGAAGTGGGTGGGAGGAAAGTGCTGCCGCACCTTCATAAATGCCTCCTTCTCATTTAAACTGTGGATGTTATAGCAACCTCCAAAAGAATTTCCATCCTCAATAATTGGATTGCTGCCAGTTCAGTTTCAAAAGCAAAACCAATACAGCAGAAAAATATGAAAAAAATACATTGCTAAAATGGCACCCTAAACAACAACAGAAATAAATTCAGGAAGTAAAATACAACTAAATCTCAATGTTCCTTCAAAGAAGAATGTTATTTTCAGCTAAATATCAGCTTTAAGAAACTGTCTTCTGCAGGCCAGAAGAATGAGTTAGACATGCACTATTCCTTAATGGGTGAGGTGAACATGCAGGGTGGGGTTTGCTTTAAGAATATGATTTGCATAATCTTACTATTGGAATGAGACTAATGCTGGCCTCCATATCTGATTTCCTAACCCACACGCGCCCCGAGCATTCCACATTTCCAGAGCGGCCTGTCAAAATTGGGACTCACATCTGGGTATCTGGGTTTTCGAGCTTCTAGCAATTTATAAACTGCTGTTGAGGATGCCCCTTTAAAAATATATTTGCATAATACTGCAGTAATGTATTTACGGAGAGTCCTACATCTAAATCAGGTGTACAGAGATCATGGTGTGGTTCATTTGGAATTCATGAAATTGACCTGAAAATGACAAGCAGATCATTGAAAAGGATTGCCACAGTTAACTGAAGGAAATTTGCATGTTTTAATAAACAAGGAGAATTTACATTTAGGAAAAACAGCTCCTAAATTGCTAGTCATTAGTTTATTCAGCTGTGTAGGATATAATGCCATTGGGGCACATTCACCTGTTTGTTTGTGAATTTACATTGGGACGGGCAGCCCCTTCACAGAATTGTTACAGTGCTGAAGGAGGCCATTCGGCCCATCATGTCCGCACCAGCTCTCCGAAAGAGCAATTCACTTAGTTCCGTTCCCCTGCCTTCTCCTCATAACCATGCACATTCTTCCTTTACATATAACAGTCTAATTCCTTTTTGAATGCTTCAATTCAATTTGCTTCCACCACACTCTCTGGCAGTGCATTCCATACCTTAACCACCTCCTGCGTGAAAAAGTTTTTCCTCATGTCGCTTTTGCTTTTTTTGTCAATTACTTTAAATGTGTGCCCTCTCGTTCTCGATCCTTTCACAAATGGTAACAGGTTTTACTATCTAATCTGTCCATATCCCTCATGATTTTCATGTATCAGATCAGCTTTCAGCCTTCTCTTCTCCAGGTAAAACAGTCCTAACTTCTCCAATGTATCTTCATAACTGAAGTTCCTCATCCATGGAACCATTCTTAATAATCTTTTCTGCACTCTTTCCAAAGCCCTCAAACCTTCCTGAAGTACAGTGCCCAGAACTGGACACAATACTTCAGCTGAGGCCGAACTAGTGTTTTATATAAATTCAACATAACTTCCTTGCTCTTGTACTCTATTCCCCTATTAATAAAGCCTAGAATACTGTATGCTTTATTAACCACTCTCTCAATCTGTCCTGCCACCTTCAATGACTTATGCACATATACACCCAGGTCCCTCTGCTCCTGCACCCCCTTTGGAATTGTACCCTTTATTCTATATTGTCTCTCCATGTTCTTCCTACCAAAACAAATCACTTTACATTTCTCTACATTGAACTTCATCTGCCATTTGTCTGCCCATTCCACCAACTTGTCCTTTTGCAGTTCTACACTGTCCTCCTCACAATTCACAATGCTTTCAAGTTTCGTATCATCTGCAAACTTTTAAATTGTGCCCTGTACACCAAGGTCTACGTCATTAATATATATCAGGAAAAGCAAGGGTCCCAACACTGATCCCTGGGGAACTCCACTACAAACCTTCCTCCAGCCCAAAATATATCCATTAACCACAGCTCTTTGTTTCCTGTCACTCAGCCAATTCCGTATCCATGTTACTGTTCCTTTTTCTTCCATGAGCTATAACTTTGCTCTCAAGTCTGTTTTGTGGCACTGTCTCAAATGACTTTTGAAAGTCCATGTACACTACATCAACTGCATTGCCCTCATCAACCCTCTCTGTTACCTCCTCAAAAAACTTCAGCAAGTTAGTTTCCCTTAAGAAATCCAAATACACTATATACATCACAAAAGCCAAGAATTTATGGGTTGGTTTTGCATGGCTTATGCATGATTCAGTGTCTTCTCTCATCTACTATAGCACAGTAGAAGTTGATAATTCTTTGTTACACATATATATATATATTATATATATTTACATATACATGCTACAATGTGACTTGTGCCTATCTCACGTCCTCCACCTCCATGATCGCAAACCCTGCTCCCGGCACACACCTTGTTGCAGGCTGAGCAGACTGTGGAATGCCTGATATTGCAATGGTCTGATCCTGGTGAATTGCACTGTTTGGGGAGGGCAGCTCGCCAGTTCTATTTAAATGAGACCCAGGGCTCAAAATGGCTCCTGGCTCTGCACACCCAACACTGACAGATGGCTTCTGATTAGGTACATTACAGTCTTCTGGACTCAACATCGGGTTTAGCAATTTCAGACTGTAACCTCTGTACCAGTTTTGTTTCCTTTTCTTTTGCAGGTTTTGGTTTTACTCTCATGTTTTTCTCTCTTTATTTTGTTTACGGACAGCAGCTGTTCATGATTCTGCCATTCAGATCTCCGTAAACACATTGTTTGTTTCTTTATCACTCCCTTTGGCCTCACAACATCAACCCTTTAATCTCTCCTGCCATCCATCCTATCACAGACCTTTCCTTTTGTTCTTTTCCCCACCCTCCCCCCTTTAACTTGTTTAGACCTATTACATCTCTAACTTTTCCCAGTTCTGATGAAAGGTCATCGATCTGAAACATTAACTCTGTTTTTCTCTCCACAGATGCTGCCAGACCTGCTGAGCATTTCCCGTACTTTCTATTTTTATCTGGCCGATGGTGGGTGGGTTTCACCTAAAAGTTAAAACCTATCCCTTTCTGCCTTGTACATTATACATTGTTTGATAGAACATAGAACATAGAACATAGAAAATACAGCACAGAACAGGCCCTTCGGCCCACGATGTTGTGCCGATCCTTTGTCCTCTGTCAAGGACAATTTAATCTATACCCCATCATTCTCCTTTATCCATATACCTATCTAAAAGCTAAATTAACTAATCTTGTGCTCCAAGCAGGGAGCTATACTGAACAATGTGCAATTGCAAGTCCAGTGCTGTGTCCCCATCTCCGATCCCTACTCCCTTTGACTGTGGCACCCTGCTGAGAGTGCGAGATTGGTGCACAGAAAATGTACTAATACCAGAAATCGTTGCTCTGAATAGAACATAAAACAACTCCCGGTTCTGCAAAAGGCACATCCGACTTGAAACGTTAACTCTGTTTCTCTCTTTCCACAGATGCCACCAGACCTGTTGAGTATTTCCAGCACTTTCTGTTTTTATTTCAGATTTCCACATCCACAGTACTTTGCTTTTTTAAAACAACCCTCTGTTTCTTAAAGAAACTAATTTTTATTAATTCAATTTGCATTTTACTATAATTCCCATCAGTATTAGAGTGAGTTTCTTATTATGTGTAATTTGTGTATAAGAAAATGAATTCCTGCTTCATATTAGAGGGTAAATTTTCAAAATGCATGCTCCTGGCAGATCCTGAGTGCGAAATTTACATTTATGTCTAAACCTTGCCTCATCTTTGAAGTACAAACTGTACTAGGGCAAAGTTCTGAGTATATGCTGCCAGTGGAGCACCTCACCCATTGGCTATGCATATCAGGTTGTTGTGCACATGCTATGCACAATTTTATATCCATTGGAATCATGAAAAATGGGCCTCCAATGTTCCATAGGCACTTCTGACAGATGAAACTCCCAGTTGACAGTGGTTCAGTGGCCATGGCTATAATGTAACAGCTGACCAATAAACTGCAAAGTTATTTTTATGTTCATGCACTTTAGACATATTGGGCTGCATTTTAAAAGTCCGCCGCCGTGGAAAACTATGCAGCCCACACGCACAGGGGCAACATTGCGGAGCCGCCACGATTCCAAATGCAGCAGCTCATTAGCATGGCCGGGGCGACGGCGGCCCCCCCACCGATAACATGGAGGGGGCGCGAGCCGTCGCCAGCAACGGCATCCGGTGCCAATATGCAGGCTCCGGTGCCATTTTTAAAGGGCTTAGAGCCCCAAATGACACGTTAAACTTTTAAAGGGCCACTTATTGTACATTTTAAAAGATGAAATGAAAAGTCTTCCCATGCCCTCTCCCACCCCACCCAATGGCATTAAACCTCATTTCTGCCCTTCCTCCCACCGGAATACCGACCGTCATTAAATGACCTTCCTCTCTCCCCACCCGCCCCCAAAAAGTTCAGACCCTTTGCCCTTTACCCCTTCCCAACAACCACCCCCCCCCCGCAACCAATCCAAGGAGTTTGACCCCGCTCCTGCGCTGAGAAAAGTTCCTCCTCCTCCCTCCCCACAGGAGTCATGCATCAGTTCCCTCAACGGGGATTCGAAGGCGTGGAATTGCCAGCCACCAGAATGAAGATCAGTGTGGCGAATCAGGAGGCGACAGGACCTTCATTAATTCAGGTAGGTAAAAATTAATTTAAATATGGAAATCATGGTCCCGTTGCCGAGCGGCAGGGGGCCACCACAAGCCACCGCCGATATCGGTCTGGGGCCTGCCGGCACCAGGATTGGTGGTGAGCCTCCTCTTTTGCTATCTTCATTCCCCCCGCCCGGCCACCGTTCCCGGCGTTGGAGAGTCTTTAAAATCCAGCCCATTTATTCCATTAGTTCAGAATAATTTATTTTCCCAGTTTCTTTCCCTTATTGCGCTCCCCTTAAGGTGCTGGCGTGCAATTCCAGGGTGTCAGCCATACTCTGGTATTTATACTCTTATTCTTGTAATTGCTTTGGCAGTGTCAAGAGGTTATTCAACTGTAGGAACATAACAGCCAACCCTAATCTTGCCCTCACAGTGAACACTTATTATAATATATGCATGATAATGGATGACAAGCAGTGGAAGTTCTGAGGTCAACATAAATCCCAGTAGTTTATGAAAAATTTGAAACTCAAAGTGTTTTGTGTTAACAACAACTTGCATTTATATAGCACCTTTAATGTAACAAAACATCCCAAGATGCTTCAAAGAAGCATTATCAAACAAAATTTGATACAGAGCCACATAAGGAGATATTAGGACAGATGACCAAAAGCTTGTTCAATGAGGTAGATTTTAAGGAACGCCTTAAACAAGGCAGGAAAGCTAGCAATGTGGTGAGGTTTACGGAGGGAATTTCAGGATTTTGAGCCTAGGCAGCAGAAGGCATGACTGTCAATGGAGGAATGATGAAAATCAGGGATGTGCAAAGGGCCAGAATTGGAGGAAGGCAGAGATCTCGGAGGGTTGTAGACCTGAAGGAGATTACAGAAATAGGAAGGAGAAGGTCATGAAGGGATTTGAAAACAAGAATGTGGGGCGGCACAGTGGCGCAGTGGTTAGCACCGCAGCCTCACAGCTCCAGGGACCCGGGTTCGATTCCTGGTACTGCCTGTGTGGAGTTTGCAAGTTCTCCCTGTGTCTGCGTGGGTTTTCTCCGGGTGCTCCGGTTTCCTCCCACAAGCCAAAAGACTTGCAGGTTGATAGGTAAATTGGCCATTATAAATTGTCACTAGTATAGGTAGGTGATAGGTAGGTGGTAGGGAAATATAGGAACAGGTGGGGATGTTTGGTAGGAATATGGGATTAGTGTAGGATTAGTATAAATGGGTGGCTGATGTTCGGCACAGACTCGGTGGGCCGAAGGGCCTGTTTCAGTGCTGTATCTCTAATCTAATCTAATGAGAATTTTAAAATTGGAGGTGTTGATGGACAGGGAGCCAATGTAGGTCAGTGGTGATAGGTGAGCAGGACACAAGAACACAAGACATAGGTGCAGGCCCATCAAGCCTGCTCCGCCATTCAAAACGATCATGGCTGATCTTAGGATTCAACTCCACTCACCTGCCTGCTTGCCATACCCCTTGATTCCCTGAGAGACCGAAAATCTGTCTATTCCAGCCTTCAATATATTCAACGCTGGAGCATTCATAACCCACTGGTGTACAGAATTCCAAAGATTCATAACCCTTTGAGTGAAATAATTTTTCCTTATCTCAGTCCTAAATGATTGGCCCCTTATCCTGAGACTGGGCCTCCGCGTTTTAAATTCCCCAACCAGTGGAAATAACCTGTCAGTGTCTACCCTATCCAGCCCTTTTAGAATCTTACATGTTTCAATGAGATCATCTCTCATTCTTCTAAACTCCAGAGAATACAGGGCCAATTTATTTAGTCTCTCATCATAGGACAACCCTCTCATTCCAGAGACCAATCTAGTGAACCTTTGCTGCACTGCCTCCAATGCAAATATATCCTTTCTTAAATGTGAAGACCAAAACTGCACACAGTATTCCAGATGTGGTCTCATCAAAACCCTGTACAATTGTGGCAATACTTCCTTATTCTTGTACTCCACTCCCCTTGCAATAAAGGCCAACATGCCATTTGCCTTCCTAATTGCTTGCTGTACCTGCATGTTAACTTTCTGCATTCCTTGCACAGGCACACCCAAGGCTCTTTAAACATCGACACTTACAAGTTTCACACCTTTTAAAAAATATTCTGCTTTTCTATTCTTACAACCCAAGTGCATTACTTCACACTTCCCTACATTATACTCCATCTGCCATCTTGTTGCCTACACACTAAACCTGTCTACATCTCTTTGCAGCCTCGCTGTGTCCTCCCCAAAGCCTACCTTTGTATCATCAACAACAATTTTGCATGCCCCAGGCACTTACTGGCTTCAGTTGGGACTTCCACCCCTCTGTGGCAGGAAGTTTCGCCTCCAAGAGCCTGCAGCTCTTCAGTCCCAGCAGCGCCACTAACAGTGGTGGCCACTGCTGGGACAGCACCAGCAAGAAGAGGACGATGAACATTAATTACTCTTCAGATTAAGGTAAGTGGGGTCTGGGCCTTGCCGGGCACAATCGGCTGGGCCCCAGTGATGGGGGTGGGAGTCGGACAGCAGCCAGGCGGGTAGTTTTAGCAGGGGTGGCCCGTGTTGCTATGGGGACCCTCTATGGGGCACAGGGTGCCCGATCAGGAAGGCCCCACCCTGTCTGCAAGGAGATTGCCAGGTGAAGTGCCCATCCGCTGTGGCGGCAGGAGGAGGCTCTTAAGTGGCAATTAATTGGCCACTTAAGGGCCTCATTTGGCCTGGGGTGGCCAGGCCATTTGACACCTCCCACTTGCTGGTAAAATAGAACCCCCCCTACCACATCTCCCACTTGATTTTACGCACCCCTTGCCTCCCAGCCCGCTCCCAGAGGGGGGGGGGGTAAAATTCTGACCCATGGGTGAGGATTTCATGACCAATAATGCCAAGGTGTAGGCCATTCCATTCCATGGGTATTCTAGACCTACTTAACTATTTCCCAGGAACCATTCAAAAAACTGTCACTTACTGAGGAAGAAATTTGTCACTTACGTTGATTCCCTGGAGGCAGCCAACTCGGCGAGCCATTACCTGTGTGGACCTGCAGCACTCACCATTGGTATCATTGAAGAAGCCCGCATGGGCTGTGTAGGTAGAAACTTGCGTCACTGCCTGCCTCTGGGGAATCAACACAGTCCGTGTAGCACTGCTCAAAGCGGCGCTACTCAAACGAATTTCTGCTCCACTGTATCTGGGGAGATCTCTTACAAACCTATTTCCAAATTCTTTCACTGGGAAAGTGTACCCTCCCCAACTTCCACACCTTAACAACTGTCCCCCTTTCAAAAGCATATCCTCTGATGCAATATGATCTGTGCCACAGGAAGTTTGCTCATGTGTTCAAATATACCATTCAGCTCCATGTTCCATATACACTTATGATCCTGTATTTCTTTATACAACCTTTACAACCGATATGGTTTATCCTTCACAGCATAACCTACATGCATAATTATTTTGTTTATACATGTCAGTTTCCTTGAAATATTAATGTCACCCAATGTGGTATGACTTTGGAACTAAAACATTGTGTCAGGCAAGCCAATACTGAGGTACACATTATTTCGCCACATGAACATTAAAACTTAAAATTACAAGCCCCTGACTGGAAAGACATTTGCATAGTAACAGACAGTGTTGGAACAATGGGGACCCATTTGTTGCTTCCTCAATACACAGAAGAAGTGTTCAGACCAGTTTTAGTCACATGACCAACCAGCTGTTGCAGAGGTTTGAACTGAGAGTTTTAAATTGGAGAAAACAGTGTTTGAAAACAGAAAGCTCCTGGCTCCTGGTTTGAGAACATCTCTCTTCCGTCTGCTCCCATCTCTTTCTCACGGAACTGAAGAACCATTGAAGACACGTAAACTCAAAGAGAGAAAAGTCTCCTACGTGAACAAGGTTTAAGAAGAGTACTGGGCCCCAACGAAAAGTAAGAGCTGTCTATAATCAAGGACTCTACGGCGAGTTGGAACCACAGAAACAGTAACAAGTCCCTTTTAGAGACTGCCTCAAACCTCCCCATTTTATTTTTCTTCTGCTCTTTTCTGTCCCTATTTGCATGTGTGTATCACGTGTGCATGCTAGTGTGGGTGCGTCGTATATATGCAGGCGTTAACCGTATTAGAGTTTAAGTTTAAGGTTTAATAAATTTCATGTTTCTTTTTCAAATCTGAGAAAGCCTGTTTATGCTCATTTCTTTGGCTTATAATTGGAAAGCTGTGAACAAGGATTCAGAAAGGGGGAGCTCAAAACACAGTGTGTTTAAAAATAAAACCCTATTACAAATAAGACCAGGTGAAGACAGCAAAAGACCCCTAGACACCTTTCTCACCTAGTCATAACAAGAGTAGGAAATAATTTTGCAAAACTCCACTGATTAAATAGGAATATGGGTCAGAGTTAGGGCTAAAACACTATAGGACCATTTCTGCAACCTGCATTCCAGTCTAGTGAGGCTTCTCATTAGAAAAGGCTCCTGATAAAATTGTTTCATGCACTCAGTGAATTGCTTAATACTCGTTTACCTGGACAGGGTAGCTTATGAACTATTGAGACAAATACCTAATTGCACCTATGATACATCTAGTTGAACTTGATTGTCTGCATGTGTCCGTAAACACATTCGCAGACCGTTTGCAACCTTGGTGTCTTATTTGACACTGAGCTGTGCTTCTGATCCTATATCCACTCCATCACCAATACCACCTACTTCTACTTCCGCAACATCGCCATGTCCACAACTGCCCCAATATATTTGCTGCTAAAACCTTCATCCATGCCTTTGTTACCTCTAGACTCGACTATTTCAATGATCTCTTGGCCAGCTTCTCACCTACCACTGAACATAAACTTAAGCTCATCCAAAACTGTGCTGCCCAGCACTCGCACCATGCCAGGAATTAGCAAATTGGCTATATAGCTGTTGCACGACTTAAAGTGAATTGATATGACTGGAGTATCAGTGACTTATTGTTAATGTTGTGGCCTGTTTTGAAACAGAGATCAGAAAAAAGTCCTAACGACCAAGTGAAGTTACTTGTGCTGTTAATATGGCATGAACTTTATGCAACACTTTTGTTCAAATATTTAAAGGGATCAGTGTCTCTTATGGAACAGGCTTAGGGTGCAAAAAAAAAATACTCAGGTAATAAAGTCTATAAATAAACCCAAGCAAAATAGACTTATGCTGGCAGTAGCCACTCACATGTAACAAATACTCCAAACTTACTGAAAGGCAATATATGTGCATGAGTGGATGTCACCTGTCAGATATAGGAACTCACAGAAGAAACTGAAGCATGCTTGAATGTGAGGGCAAAAACATGCAGGATCTTTAGCATAAGGGATATCGCAGCAGATTCAGGACTTTCTTTTCACAGCAAGACTCAAGAAGCTAATTATAACTAGAAACCATAAATGGTTTTCTTAGCGATTAATGTC
This sequence comes from Heterodontus francisci, assembly GCF_036365525.1. Classification (NCBI taxonomy): domain Eukaryota; kingdom Metazoa; phylum Chordata; class Chondrichthyes; order Heterodontiformes; family Heterodontidae; genus Heterodontus; species Heterodontus francisci. Next base: position 161,992,733 of record NC_090375.1, on the reverse strand, counting down.
ATTTAATTATTTGTTCTGACCATTTTAGAATATTGTCCAGGTAACAATAAAAGCTATATGTGAATTGCCTTTGTAAAATCAAAAATATGATAGAGGACTTAAGGACTGGACCATGGGGCAGGACTATCCACCATCTATCGCATTTTCTTATTATGTTGTGCATTACCAATAGTAAGTGAATACTTTTAAACATTTTTCTGTTTCACAGCCAACATCTTTACTGAGAATTTTAAAAATTAGTTTTCAGAATACTGGCTATTCATATAAAGCTCTCCTTTCACTTCCTGTAGTTGAATTATATGAGTTTATATCATCATTCTAACTTCTGCAAAGCATTCTCAATGAAAAATGATGTTTGCCTTCATCCAAAAATATTTCAGTATTCAAATCAGATCTGACTGAATAACCTGATACAGATAGGTTTGAAACAAGTGGTATTGATCTTCTTAATAGTGGTTCTGTTTTTCCCCTTGAAATTCTGTAACCCTCTCAATGTAATGCCGTACCTTTTGTCCCTTTCATTTAACATTACCTGCCTATCACTTTAGAACTGTCACCTTTGGAATTCAGCTCTCCACGGCTCTCTTCACCTATCTGAATCTTAACAGGATCATTGCACATTTGGATGAATTCAGCTCCGAGGTCAATGTGCCCCTTTCCTTTTTGAAAGCGAGCCTGTACGTTACAATTCCTCTCTGAACAGAACAAAATTGCTGGGCTAGTTTCTACAGCAACCTCTTAGAGGGATGACATGACTTCAATCTGAATTGTAATGCATTATCACTCAGGCACAGCTTACCACATGACCTCTAGTGGCTAGGTCAAAAATCAGCCATGTTAGCAATTCAGGTGTTTCCGTTGTGTGCTCACAGCACATATTTCCTGATGGAAAGATATTCTTTCCACATTTAAGTCTAATGCTACTGTGGAATACATGCCTCTCAACTATCTTCCATCAGGTAGCACTTTGCCATGGGTCATGTTTCAAGCTTAGAATGATCAAATAACTTTTGCACTTAATCAGACAGAGATTTCTCCCTATCAAACTGATGTGAGAAATCATTTCCAATTAAATTAAAAGGCAATATATTTTAGTGCAACAGTTCTCAATTTCTTTGTGATTATTATATGTTCACATGCTAAAGGCCGTACATCATCAGGAGCTTTTACTTTCCAAGCCAGAATTTCTCTTTTAGAAATTCCCTTTTAATTGCAGACGGTAGTGAAAATGCAACATCACCTGATTTTTATATTGATTTACGAAAATTTTAAAAATGTGATCCTCATTTTTTTTCATTTTTCATGTAAAAATCTCTGTGAAGATGGTCCTTTGGAACTACTTCAAAAATATATTTATTATAAAATCGCAGTTCCATTCCTAGTTTTCATTATATCCCTATGATAAAAGCTTAGACTTTCTAAGCGCTTACCCTAATTGTGTAATTTCCACACCTTCCCTCTGTCTCTGCAGAGCAACATGGATACAATCAGTTGTTTTACTATGCTAGCTGCACAATGAAAATATCAAGAGCCAATTTCTGCACTGCACTTCTTGATTAACTCAATCAGGCCTTTTCAAAAAGGCTTCATTGGACATGTTCCAAAGCAATTTTTTCGAATCAAGTAAAACAATGGAGGCTGATTTGGGCAGGAGTACCTTCGTTGATCAGACAATACCACGACAGGCCTCTCATCCATTTTACTTCTGGAGTATTTAATATTTGTCACTGTTACTCCAGAAAGGCTTTTGGAGTGATTACTTTAAATACAAATCCTTTTTAAGTACGAACTAGAAATAAGCCAACTGTAACACTGGTAATAATGAAAAAGAGATTTTGGCACATTTTAATCATTTTTGAAGTAAATTATTCCAGAATCACAATCTTCAAAAACATTAATGAAACACCAACAGTACTGAATGGTATCAAAACACAAGTACATTATTGCTGATAAAAGTTAACTAGTAATATGAAAGGGGTAATTTCACAATCTCTCATACGGACCTAGGATCAGAGATAGGGGGCTGGATTTTCAAAGTGCTTTGGGGGCGAGCACGGATGCAGGTGTCAATTAAAGATTGCGTTCTTGGAAGGTGTCTCCAGATCCCGATGTCTCCAGAACACGCCAAATTATCAAAGAAAGGAAGAGGGGTGGGAGCCAGCTCACCTCCAATTAACTGTCTGTTAAGCTCTTTGAGGAGCTTGTTAACAGGCTGGGGAAGGCCAGAAGAGAATTTGCAAAGAGGAGAGCGGGAGGAGCGAATGGTCCGGTGCACATAAGTGATTAGCTGACAGGAACAATGCAGTTGGACATTGTCTGATGTTGATAATTATTGAAGGAAATCGAAAACAAAATGTGATTGAAACAAAGTGTTTCACTTGCTTTCCTGTTTACCGTTTGGCTACTTATTTGGCCCTCTGATCTGCTGCCTGCACCATTCTGTAAGACCACAGTAAGCCCTGTCATGGCTGCTGTCTGCCGTTCAACATTGCAATCTGGAGCCACCTGTCGCCTCCATGCTGGTCCTGGAGCTGCTGATAGTATGCCACACTTGCCCACAGCCCAATTAGATCATTTGCATTTGTGGATAGTGTTGCGTCAGCGTGGATGGGACTTGAAAATTATCCAGGCATTGGGGTCCCAACCCTGGAATGAAAATCCAGCCCAGGGCTGCAGCACTGCCTCACCAGCTCTCTTGACATATGTTCCCCTTTCATGCAGCTCCTCGCTGGAAGCACAAAATCATGAATCAACCATAGTTTACATCATCCATACATCTATGCTCATGAAGGTTCAGCAGTACTCCTGTAAACCAACTTCATGCCTTTCCTTCAGTTCTTTGTGTATTGGAAACAGTACTTGGTTGCAGCATAATTTGCCTGCTATCACTTGCAAATAGAGCTTTCAGGATCTTACATTCACTGTTAACCAACATTAAACCACCCACAAATTCCAGAAAGGGCTAAAAAGCATGTTGTAATGTCGAAAGTCAATGGCTGAAGGAATGATTTCATAATCTACTTTGGACAAAAGCAAAATACTATAGATGCTGGAAATCTGAAATAAGGAGAACCATGATAGGGTTCCCCTTCTCCTCACCCTCCACCAGCCTCCGTATTCAATGGATGATCCTCCGCCATTTCTACTACCTCCAGTGTGATGCCACCACCAAATACATCTTCCCTTCCCTTCCAGCATTCCAAAGGAGTCATTCCCTCCACAACACCCTGGTCCACTCCTCAGTCACCCCAAATGCCTCCTCCCCTTCCTATAACACCTTACCATGCAAGCACAGGAGATGCAACACCTGCCCCTTTAGCTCTCACCGTTCGAGGCCCCAAACCCTCCTTCTAAAGTGAAACAGCGATTTCCTTGTACTTCTCTCAATTTAGTATACTGTATTCGCTGCTCACGATGTGGTCTCCTCTACACTGGGGAGATCAAATGCAATCAGGGTGATTGTTTTAAGGAACACCGCCATTCAGTCTGCAAGCATGGCTCCTAGCTTCCTGTTGCTTGTCATTTCAATTCTCTACCTTGCTCCCACTCTGACCTTTCTGGCCTTGGCCAATGACGCTCAACCCAAGCTTGAGGAACAGAACCTCATCTTTCAACAGGGCACTTTACAGCTTTCTGGACTCAGCATTGAGATCAAAAATTTTAGATTGTAACCTTTGCCTCCATTTTGTTTTTTTGCTGGTTCGGTTCGTTCTCTTGTTTCTTTCTTAATTCCTTTATTTTGTGTTTGGATGACTGCAATCCTGCCATTCACATCTCATCTAAACACATCTTTTGGTTCTTTATTTGCCCAGTCCGTTTGGCTTTGTACCATGAACCTTTTGTCCTTTAATGTCTCCTGCCCTCCACCCTTTGGTTTGGTTCTTCTTTCCATCCTTCCCCCTTTAACTTGCTCAAAGCTGATTAAATTTCTAATTTTTCTCAGTTCCGATAAAAGGTCATCGATCTGAAACATGACCTCTGTTTCTCCCTCCACAGATGCTGCCAGACCTGCTAGTGTTTCCAGTATTTTCTGTTTCTAATTTACTGTGTAGCTGAAAGGTCCAGTGAGATCTGTTTTATTACACTCTTATTTAAAATTCTCTTCATCCGTTTTGGAAAGACAATAAATTATAACATATTTTGTGTCATTTACGCTATTGGTCTCTAGCCTTGCTCAGGAAAGACTACTGCCCACTGATGACAATTAACTGGCAATAGTGAAAACACATGAATCCCAACTATTTTAGTGTTTCAATCTTGGGATGCACGAAGAAAAGAAATACCTTGCGTCTTCATCTCAAACATTTGTAAACAGAACTACAAAAATGCTGGTATGCAGAAAATTTGAACAAAATATGAAATAATTCAAAATGGCATCAATTCCTTTCCAAACCACTTCATTGGCTGCTGTGTAAAATGATGGTACAAATCTCTGGCACTTCCAGGTTTGAAACACTGCTATTCAAGTCATAAGGCACAAAAGCCTGATAGGTTCTGACACCTAAAGTAAAATATGATGAGAATGCTGTGTAGAGTAGGTTGGATTTGTGATGCTAATTTAAGGGCTTGTGCTTTACTTCAAAGCTTGAAAATTATTTGTAGACCTCGCTCAGGTATTAGTAAACTTCTCTACTGTGTTGTCTATAGACACAAAACAAAATATCATTTCAAACCAGCACAATTTCCACGCCAGACTGCTTTGAAGCTTTAAAACCACACTTTATCTAAAGTACACATTTGCCACAAGGATTATCATGTATGGATTAATACTAAGCATTTGATTACATATTAAGTGCAAGAAGGAAAATGACAGTCCCAGAATGGATGATGAATATTCTTTAAAATATTGGCAAAGGTGGAAGTGGGGACAGTACAGATATATTAATAATTACCTAATACTGAAAATTAAAATCATGTATTTATAGAACTAAATGATAAAGTGCATATTGTAAATTGTTGCAGTTGATTCCTTTTAAGGGTAATAAGTCTGGTGGGAACACCACCATCTGCAAGTTCCCCTCCAAGCTACACACCATTCTGACTTGGAAATATATCGCTGTTCGTTCACTGTTGATGGATTAAAATCCTGGAACTCCCTCCCCAACAGCACTGTGGGTGTACCCGCATCGGGCGGACTGCAGCGGTTCAAGAAGGCAGCTCACCACCACCTTCTCATGGGCAATTAGGGATGGGCAACGAATGCTAGCAACGCCCACTACCCATCTCTGCTGATGAATAGTATCTTCATCTGGGCAAGAGGTTCTCTGGTTAGTACAGAAAAGGACAAAATTGCATTTATATAGCACCTTTCATGTTCTTCGGACTTCCCATGGTGCTTCATAGTCAACTAAGTACTTTTGCAATGTAGTCACTGTAGTAATATATGGAGATGCAGCAGCCAATTTTCCCACAGCAAGTTCCAAAACTGGAGATAAATAACCAGATAATCTATTTTACTGCTGCCAATTGAGGGATGAAAGTTGGCCAGGACACCAAGAGAACTCCCTTGCTCTTTGAACAGTGCCATGGGATCTTTTATATCCATGTGAAAGAGCAAATGTGATCTTGGTTTAAGACCTCATCTGAAAGACTGCACCTCCGACAGTGCAGCACTGTACTGAAGTGTCAGCCTAGATTGTGTGCTGAAGTCTCTGGATTGGGGCTTGAATTTATGACCTTCTAGTGAGGGTGCTACTGCTGAGCCAAAGCTGACACATAAATGTCACAATGTGTAATGATACTGTAAATGTGTTCTTGAAGATCTCCCCATGTCATTTTTGAAAGACATGTTTATATTCTTGCTAGAAGAAGGTTTGCGAAAACATTTCAGATGTTGCTACACCAAGAAACCTGAGGAATTCTTACCCCCTTGTTCGCATGACAAATACAGGGACTAGCACTAGTATGAATCACTGCAGAGTTTAAAGAGTAAACTCTTGACAGCAGCAAAGTGACACCCCTGTGAAAAAATTCAGGACATATCAATCTGTACTATAGCTAATAGACACAGCAGATTATTCTCACCTGTTACATATAGGCTGTTAACACATGTGGACCATTTTGTTATGTAGTGTAGCTAGATCAGATATGAGTGACTTATAGGGGACAATACAGACCGAAAAGGACGGAAGGTCACCTTAGATCAGCGGGCTGCAGTGCAGCAAAGCAAACACATTTTAAAAAAAAGAAACTGAGACGGCTTAAGCGGTATACATAATCAAAAAAAAATGAATGTGGCAAAATAATCCGTACACTGCCAAAACTTGCTGTTAAACAGAACTTTCTCTAAAACATGCAATGCTGGTTATAGTTTATGAAAACGAAAGAAAATCATTATGCAAAACAGGAGAATTATAACCTGAATAGCAAAATGAGGAAAATCTGTTTCTTTACATTTAAGCAAATACACTCATGCATTAGAGCTTATGCCACAGTATGTTCTGTATAATGTTTAAAATATCAGCTACTTCATAGCACTGTATTCAAAATATGTCTATCATGCTAGATACTGCAGGGACATTAAAGAATTTCTGGGATGGCCTAAGTCAGAATAGCTTACTGCAGTTTTCTATCAGCCAATAACTGCATTATAAATACTTTACAGACTGTAACTACTTTGAAATCTGCTTCTTGTTCAGAATTTGACAGCACAATGGAATTTTTTTTTATCAAGCAGAAGCCCACACATACCAGAGAAATCCATGGGTACATTGCACTGATTAATCCTTGCATTCTAAACGTTCTTAGTCATTTGTAATATCAATGAAACCATAATCAAGATTGTACTTAGCATTGCTGCCAGGGAACGTTATCAATTTGAGCTGCATAGGAAAGTGATGTCTTTGACCTTGAAAGATTAAGTATGATTTCATGATGAGTTTGTCCTTTTAGTTTTTGATCTTGCCAGTTGTAATTTTTTGGGAGGGGTGCAGCATGAGAATTGTATCAGCAGAACATATTGTCAGTACATTTGACACAGCGCAAGATAATGCAGTTTTAATTCCAACCCCAGTAGGTCAATCCACCACCAATGCATCATATGCTTGTTTCATTCCCACCTCCTCCTTTTCCCCCTCTGACCCCCTGGAATATTTCCCAATTTAGGACTTTAAATGCTGAGATATACAGAGACTTCATACAGATACTCCTGACTGAATTTATTATGTATTCCAGTTTCTTGTTTACTAAGGTACGGATCAGAACTTCTCAGAACATGAGTGATGCAAGCTGCAGGACCCCCAAGTTCCACCGGAGCAGGGTCTTTAAGTAGCAGCAGTCTTTTCAGTTTGAGTTGAATTGTGTCTGTGCTAAAAGTACGGCTTATAATTCATTTATCTAGATAAAGCATAAATGACACCAAAAAAATACAGAACAACAAAAGATCATAAGCGTTCCAAGGCTGCCATCAAAGCAGAAAGGTTCAGAGGACATCAGAAACCACGGGAGTAAACCTCATGTAGTTCATGAAATAAACTAGATAACAGCATAACAGTTTTGCACATATTTATTATTTCATACATCATATACTTATAACCATTTTTTCACAGAAAAAGTTTGTTTTCTTACTATTGCAAACTGCAGCTTGCTGATTACAGTTGTGAGGTTGAAGGGTTCTGTGATGTAGGAGAAAATGCTTGGCAGCGCATTGCAAATTTGAGTTAATGCCAAGCACTGTGAAATTAAAGTGCAGCAGTTTGCTGGTTTATATCCTGTATAGCACTACACAGGCCTGCAGATGTCACAGAATTGTTTTCATTTCAAGATATGGGTCGACATCAGATAGACAGATACCCGACCCAAACTAAGAATTCCATTCCACCAAAAATCATTTGTCTCTCATTATAAAAAATCCATTTATAATGCTTTAGAGGTACATTATTCGGTTTCCAGCAAAACACTATCTCCAATTATTCATATTTTTAATGTTTATCCCACTGGCTATTGTCATTCCATTTGCTTGAAGACAATCAATGTGTTGGATGCATAATCTTGAGTACATTAGCAGTTACTTTTCTAAAGATAATGGTAATTCATATTTTTATCAGAGAAATGCACCTCATGTTTTTGTATGTTCCTCTCAACACACTTTCTATAGCTTTCTCCCCTTTCTTTGTGCCATGCACCCTTTCCAGACTGAATGAGTAAGTAAGCAACCTGGTGCTAGGTTCTTAGAAAATTGAAAAAATGTAATAAGATCACTTGACCAAAGGAGTCCATTCCTTCCTCAGTTTATGTGCAATATGTTTTGCCATGGACTCTGCCCAACTCACTCAATATCTTGACAGAGACAACTAACTACAGCTAAATTTCCAAAGAGATGTCAAAATTCTTCTTCACTGTCAAAAGTAATTGAGCAAACCTGCAGGATATTAATCCATCCTTGCAAACCACAATTACAAATCTACATAGTACATGCCACAGGGTAACACCCATTATCCCAGCAGCTCATCAATCATTTTTTATGCTAGTAGATTATAAAGTTACATTTTTGAAAGAAGGTGATTCAATTACCTTTAAGGACACTACAAGCTCCAAATTGCTATACTGCATTTCTCCTCAATGGTAAGTCACATTTTCAATCGCATTAATCAATGCTAGCAGCCTAAAGTTGGGAACATTGAAGTCTTTAATAATATTGGTCAGAAAGTATCGATTAACATGATTGTGCATACCTACTAAGTACATAGCCCACTGAATTTGATATATTATACTCACATCAGTGTGCACCTCAATTGTATGAAGAACATCTATGTATAATATTTTATTATTGAATTATTCTGTTTGCAGATGTTCAATATGGAAGCAGTTGATATATTTGCACAAAGGAAATAACTTTTTTGTTCCAACTGGCACAGTGAAAGACACCCATGACATGACTATCTCATTCCAGAAGCTCAAATATTGCAGTTACATGCAGGAGAGTGAACTGAAAATATGTTAAAAGCTTCTAATCTATATATGATCAGAGTTTGAAAGAACATGAGAACTCAAGAACATAAGGAACAGGAGCAGGAGTAGGCTAATGGGCCCTTCGAGCCTGCTCTGCCATTTAATAAGATCATGGCTGATCTTCTACCTCAGCCACACCTTCTCGCATTATCCTCATATCCATTGATTCCCTTAGTACCCAAAAATCTGTTGCTCTCTGACTTGAATATACTCCACCGACTAAGCAGCCACAGCTCTCTGCGGCAAAGAATTCCAAAGGTTCACAACCCTTTGGGAGAAGAAATTTCTCCTCATTTCAGTCCGACATGCCTGAATCTTTATTCTGAGACCGTGATCCCTAGTTCTCAACTCTTCAGCCAGGGGAAACATCCTCCCAGCATCTACCCTGTCAAGCCCCTTAAGAGCTTTAAATGTTGCAATGCAATCTTCTAAATTCTAGGGAATATAGGCCTCATCTAATCAGTATCTCCTCATAGGACAATCCCTCCATCCCAGGAATCAGTCCAGTGAACCTTTGCTCTGGCATGGGACTGAAAAAGAGGGTAACGCATAAATGCAAAATTAAAACCTTTTTATTTTAATACTAGAATATCACAAGCAAATTAAATATCAATTTGTACTGTGCCCTATCAGTGCAGCTAACTTCATTACAAACTGAGACACTAATTACAAGGAATTGATAATATTTTAAATTATAACTATATCTGCAACATTATAATAACTGTTCTGTACTTGAACAGTGGCTTGGAGGTCTCTGCAATGACGACATTGGCAACAAATGCACAGGTTAACCCTCTGTGCTCCACAATCCTCCAGTGAATTCATAGAATGGAACATCAAGGGCACGTCACATTTAGGAGCATTGGCTCCATTCTGACAATGTGGGGATGGGTTGCATTATGTACGCTCCAATTTTTAAAATTTCATTCATGGGATGTGGTCGTTGCTGGTAAGGTCAGTATCTATTGCTCATCCCTAATTGCCCCTGAGAAGGTGGTTGTGAGCCAGCTTCTTGAACCACTGCAGTCTGTGTGGTGTAGGTACAAGCACAGAGCTGTTAGGGAGGGAGTTCCAGGATTTTGACCCAGGGACGATGAAGGAATGGTGATATAAGTCCGAGTCTGGATAGCGTGTGACTTGGAGGGCAACTTGCAGCTGGTGGTGTTCCCATGTGCCTATTGCTCTTGTTTTCCTAGGTGATAGACATTGTGGGCTTGAGAGCTGCTGTCGAAGAAGCCTTGGCAAGTGTTGCAGTGCACATCATACATGGTACACACTGCAGCCACCATGCGCCAGTGGTGGAGGGAATGAATGTTTAAGGTGGTGGATGGTGTTGAGCTTCTTGAGTGTTGTTGGAGCTGCACTCATCCAGGCAAGTTAACAGTATTCTATCACACTGTTGACTTGTGCCATGTGAATGGTGAAAAGGCTTTAGGGAGTCAGGAGGCGAGTTATGCATGGCCGAATACCCAGCCTCTGACCTGGTTTTGTAGTCGCTGTATATATGTAGCTGGCCCAGTTAAGCTTTTGGTCAATGGTGATCCACAGAATGTTGATGGTGGGGGATTCAGCGATGGTAATGCCATTGAATGACAAGGGGATGTGGTTATAATCTCTCTTGTTGGAGTGTGCTGCAAATGTTATTTGCCACTTATCAGCCCAAGCCTGAATGTTGACCAGGTCTTTGTTGCATGCAGGCAGGGACTGCTTCGATTATCTGAGGAGCTGCGAATGGTACTATGCACTGTGCAATCATCAGTGAACATCCCCACTTCATAGAATCATAGAAAGTTTACAGCACAGAATGAGGGAACTTAGCTCATCATGTCTGTGCCAGGCAAAATATGATCCACCCATTCTAACCCCACCTTCCAGCATTTGGTCCGTAGTCCTGCAGATTATGGCACTTGTGGTTCATAGCCAGACTCCTTTTGAATGATGGAGGGAAGGTCATTGATGAAGCAGCTAAAGAGGGTTGGGCCTCGGATATTGCCTAGAGGAACTCCTGCAGCAATATCCTGGGGCTGAGATGATTGGCCTGCAGCAACCACAAGCATCTTCCTTTGTGCTCGGTATGACTCCAGCCAGTGGAGTCTCTTTCCCCCTGATTTCCATTGACTTCAGTTTTATTAGGGATCCTTGATGGTACACTTGGTGAAGTGCTATCTTGATGTCAAGTTCAGTCAGTATCACCTCACCTCAGGAATTCAGCTCCTGGTCCATGGTTAGATCAAGGCTATAATGAAGTCTGGAACCGAGTGGTCTTGGCAGAACCCACTTTGTTGGGTCGATGTCAATGTTGTAACTGTAGTGGAAAAGTAATACAATTCTTCAAATTTATGAAAGCCGTAGACAAATGTAAAGTAACTGCGGAATGGCACCTATTAGGGACAAAGAAGGTGCTATATGTGTAGAGCCACAGGGCAAGACTAGAATACTTAATGAGTACTTTGTATTGGTGCTTACTCAGGAAGAGGATTCTGACAAAATATCGGTAGAAGTGGAGTTGGTAGAGATAAAGGATAGGGTGGCAATTAATAGGCAGAATGTAATGGAAAGGCTGGCTATACGTAGAATGGGCAAGTTGCCTGGTCTGGATGGCTTGCATCCCAGGTTGCTAAGGGAAGAGGGAGTGAAGACTTTGTAAGGGCTTGCCATAATCTTACAATCTTCCCAACATACCGAGGAGGTGCCAGAGGATTGAAAAGTGGCAAAATGGGACACCCTTGTTCAAGAAAAGGTGTAAGGACATTCCTAGTAACTACAGGCTAGTCAGTTTAACATCAGTGGTGGGTAAGGTTTTAGAAACAATAATCAGGGAAAAAATTAACAGGCACTTGGAGAGGTTTGACATAATTATGGATAGCCAGCATGGATTTGTAAAAGGCAGATCAAGTTTGACTAATTTAATTGAATTTTTTGATGAAGTAACAGAGAAGGTTGATGAGGGGAATGTAGTGGATGTTGTATATATGGATTTTAAGAAAGTGTTTGACAAAGTGCCACATAAAAAGCTGGTTAACAAAATTGAGGCTCATGGAATAGAAGGTTCAGTGTCAGCTTGGATAAAACAATCAGATTAAGGACAGAAAAAAGCCAGCAAGTCGTGGTAAATGATAGTTTTTCAGATTTAAGATGGTAGACAGTGATGTTTCCCCAAGGGTCAGTGCTGGGACCACTGCTTTTTTGATTTGCATAAATAACTTGGATATTGGAATACAGAGTAAAATTTTAATGTTTGCCAAATATACCAAACTTGGAGGTGTGGCAAACAGTGAGGCTGATACCAATCCACTGCAACAGGACATAGATAGGCTAGCAGAATGGGCAGACAAGTGGCAGAAGGAATTTAATACATGGAAGATGCATTTTGGTAGAAGGGATAGGGAGAGGCAAAAAAGACTTAATAGCACAGTTGTAAGGAGTGTGTAGGGACAGAAGGACATGAGGGTGAATATGCATAGATCTTTGAAGGTGGCAGGACATATTCAGAGAGTAATTAGCAAAGTATATGAGATCTTGGGCTTCATAAATAGAGGTATTGAGTACAAAAGCAAGGAAGTTATGCGGAACCTTTATAAAGCTCTGGTTAGGCCACAACTAGAGGACTGCATCCAGCTCTGGTCATTGCACTTTAGGAAAGATGTGAGGATCCTTGAGAGGGTGCAGTGGAGATTTAACAGAATGGTTCCAGGGATGAGGGAATTTAGTTGCAAAGTTAGGTTGGACAAGCTGGGGTTGTTCTCCTTACAGCAAAGGAGGTTGAGGGGAGATTTGATAGAGGTGTCCATGATTAGATTAAAACAAGGTTTAGGTAAGGTAGACAAAAGCTTTTCCTATTAGGTGATGGCACAAGGACTAGGGGACAGAGATTTAAGGTCTTGGGTAAGAGATACAAGTGGTTGTGAGGAAGAACATTTTTACGTAGCATTTGTAATGACCTGAAACTCACTGCCCATGAGGGTGGTGAAGATCAATGGTTCAGGAGGAAATTGGACTTGAGGGAAATAAACTTGCAGGACTACGGGGTCGAGCAGGGGAATGGCACTGGCCGGTGCACTGCAGAGAGTGGATCTGCCAAATGGCCTCCTTCTAGGCTGTAATGACTGTAAGAGAAGGATTTTCCCTGCGGGCTACAGGACCCCACCGTTAAGGTCAAATGGCGGTCAGAAGCCCACACAATGGGCTGAATTTTGTGCCCACGGCGGGGCTCCTAGCTCCGGGTCAAAAAGGCATGGTGAATCCTGCCTCGGTGAGCTGGAGCCCCCTCTGCGTACTTCCCCAGTGTCGGGCCAATTAACAGCCCAGTGCCGTTATCCTCATCCCTTTAAAGACAGGACTCTCGCCTCCAAAAGCTGCCGGCCAATCACAGGGCCAGCAGTATCAGCACCACCACCGGAAGCAGTGGCCACTGCTGGTACTGCACCAGGCCTTGAACCCAGGCCCAGCACTGGAGACCCGGACATCAGGTAAATGAGGTGGGGCCACCGGGGCCAGACCGGCAGGCCCCGGTGAGGGTGGGCGTGTAGTGGAAAGGGAGAGTGCTTCACGGAAGTTCAAGTTTTCCTGGCAGGGGTCCTCCGTGGGACACGGATTGCCCATGGAGGAGGGCAACCGCCCCCAATCCCACAGGGAGGTTGATTCGTTTTACTGGGCGACCGCCCCACATAGTGGAGGCAACCCCCGTCATTGGTTAAATCCCAGCAAAGGCAGGAAGAGGCCTTTAAATTTATAATTAATAGGCCTCTTGATGTCCTCAATTGGCCTCTGGGTGGGAAGGCTGTCTTTGGCCTATCCTGCCCCGAACAAAATTGCCCATAAAATTCAGCCCGGTGTGGAGAACAGTCACTCGCTTGTGATTTTCCCCAAGTTGGCCAATTAATGGCCAGAGGGCAGGCTCACCATCCAATTAAGGATGGTGGGTAGGCTCTTGAAGTTGTGGGGTCAATAGAAGGCTCTCCAACTCAGAATAAGCAGCAGCTGCCATTCAAGGTAAGTGAGTGTCACGCTAACGAAGGGAACAGTGATGAAATATGAAATGAACTGGAGGAATTATGAAATAAAAGTCAACTGTTGAACTAAACTACAAGCAATTTGACACACTTGTGTCGCAGACAAAACAGAGTAGTGGTTAGGTGATCCCTCCTGTACTGTCTGAATCACCTGGGAGTGACAGCCCTTAGTCACCTGACTGACATCCCAACCTGACAAATTTCTACCTTAAAAGGTATCTTTCTGGAACGAGAGAGAACAGCCAGAGAAGGTCTTTTCTAGCAGAACAGCTATGAGACAGTTCCAGCTAAGCAGGAGCCCTGCTGTCAACAGAGAAATTGCAGGGAGACTTTGGAATTCCCCTACCTGCAAAAGTGAACCAGGATTTCCACCATCGACTTTGGAGTAAGGCTTAACTACATGGGGCCTGCAACACCTCAACCTTAACAAGACAAAGAACTTTCAGATCTGCACCATTGAAAGATTTCCTCCTGAAAAGCTTTTAAAGGTCTTTTTAAAACAACAAACTCTTTTACACAATTGGACTCTAGCTGAATGCTACTATTCTACTAGCTCTATTTTTTCATGTGCATGTGTGTGTGCGCGTGTGAATGCGTGAGTGGGTGAGGTCACAAAGGTTTTTTGGTTATTGTGTAAAATAAATATTTATCTTTCTTTTTTAAACTGCAAGAAAACCTGTCGTTTGTCCGTTTATTTGACCCTTAAAACACTCAGGGACTAAAACACTATTTTAAAAATAATATTTGCGGTCAGTTGAGAGGTGAAAAGTGGAAGTCACTCACACCAGCTCGCACCTATCTGTAACATGAGGGAGATGGCTCATCAAGATGCAGACACCCGCTCTCCAAATTTTTCAAATTTGAAGTAAAAGTTAGTGTAAGCAGCCAGACCACCATTGTGAAGGGGGAGCCCCAGGGCGGCCAGTGGCTGCAGCTGAGGCCCGGAAGGTGGGTAAGGCCTCTAAGCCTGCCGAGAGCACTGGCACCTCACCCCCACCCCCTCCAGTCTGCCGCCAAGAGGTCACGTCCAGGTAGCTGCACTGTTCCCTGCTGCTTCTGGAAACCCGGAAGCTGATTGGAAAATCCCAGTCGGCTTCCGACAATCGTCCTTAATAGCCCTTTAATTAGTTGAGTTGGCTAGCCACCGTTTTAGGGTGGGTAGTCCTGTCGCTCCCCAATCCTGCCTCTGGGAAAATGGCCCGGGGCGCATTGGAGCCAGGAAACCAGCACGCTGACTGTCAGGGTGCAAATCCACATGTGCCTGCCCCTATTAGGGCCTAAAACGTCAGCCCTATGATTCTATGATTAAACATAGACAATGATCAAAGGATTAGTGGACACAAGTATCAAAGTTGCAAGTCTGAATCAAGGCTAGAAATTAGAAAAAATAATTTATTTGCCGACACCATAGCAGGAATTTACAACAGACTCACAGGGAAGTTTGCTGATTTGGGATTAATTGACACCTTTAAAAAGAAGCTGGATGTTTTTCAGGCAATTTAGGGCAAGGAACTTAATGCGGTATAATAAGGATCGTATGTGATTTTAGAGGAAAATTAGTGATAGAATGAAACATTGGTTATGGATTAAGATTTTCTCATGTTTTTATGTTCTTATTTTTTTATACTTCGCAATTTACAAAGTGATGAATTTTAGGAGATCCCAAAACAGGTCCCTAAGTGTACTTTACTCTAAGTGAGGCAATTTCAATGACAGGAGAATAAGAACTTGTCAAATGTTGCCCACGTGTCACACATCCTTCAGAGATTTCAAAAGAGCTCAACAGCCAGGAGCAGCATGGAAGTACGACGAGTGAATTGACCAGAGAACCAATCTGATCTACAAATTTTACAGAATGATCATGTCACTTAGGGGGTGAAACCCCTCTTCAGTTATAGGGCCAAATGAGTGATACTGAAGTGGCAGCCTGTGTTATATTCTGCACAATATTCTTTTCCACTAAATTTAATATCATGGAAATACAGAGGGGCAAAATTCTTCTTCACTGCTTCAGATTGACCAGATGCTTTCAGACTACATATAGTAATCACTCCCAAATTGTTTAACACTCTGATTTTTGCCGAGGAAAAACATCTTTAGGGGAAACATTTGATTATGTCTGTTGGCTTATTTGGTCCTACTTTCTAGCCTACTATCTGGTAGGACTCCTTCACATTATACATATTATCACAAAAATGTGCTATGTCGAATGATGATTTTTAATCCACCAGCTGGAAACCTGAATTGAATTTTTTTTAAAAAGTGACTCAATGCTAGCAGCATTGGCCACCCCAATTTGCATCACTGTACTTTCCACATTCCAATGCATTGAGATGAAGACAGCATGACTGCACAGATCCATCAAGGACAATGACCTGGGGAGTTTGAGTGAACCACCTATCCTGTTCCCATTAATAAAGTGTCAAGGCCATTACCTGAATATTCAACTGGTAGAGACAAATCACTCAAACCTAATCATTTGAACAATGTGACCCTAACTGTGAGAAGGGAATTCCTAGATATGGACTGATTAAGTGGCAAGACGGAATACACACCAGTAACCAGCATGCTTGAATCAATGGGTGACGGTCATGTCACAGGCCCAACCTTCGTGTGCTTAAGCTTGTGTTTTCTCTGCAGTAGAGAGACAAGCAGCGAGACACAAGAGAGAAGACGCAGTAGGGTCCCTTCCTTCCTTTCTCTCTCTTCAATCCACCTTTGCAAGCTTTGAACCATGCCTGCTGACCATGACCACCCATAGATGCCCCTGCTGTAGAAGGAAATCAGCTGTGCTACTGTCTCCAGGAGAACCACTGAATCAGCAGTCCATATCTCCAAATTGGAAGCCTCAGGACCACCAAAGGGAAGTCCCACGACGACCGAATTTAGTCTGAAGCCAGCTGAGTCACCAACCTCCACAGACTGTATCCCCCTTTTTATTACTCTGAACTCTAATTTGACCAATATATCCTTCCACACTTTGTAGCCTATTTGTGTGCGTGTGTGAACTTCGAGAGTGCGTGTGTGAAATTGAGAGCGTATTTTATTATTTTACTTAGATCAGTTTAGTACAATAAAACTAACCTCGTTCTTTGTTAAATTCAAGAAAACCTGTCTGATTGGTTCTTTTAATGATCACAGCACGTAAACAGATAAACACTCACTGAATTGGCAAGTATATCCACTTCTAAAAGAAATAAACCCGTGGCAGTCAAACAAAGAGAAAGAAAAGATTGGAGCCTTTTGACCCCTCCTCACCTCATTATAGCAACATGTTTACTTTGCCTGTTTCCAATATGTATTACCTGCTCTTGACCTTTATTAAAATACACCTGCCATATTTCAGCCCAACTATGTTACTGGGCTGAATAGATGCAGCTTGCTTTTAATTCAGAATTCAATGCCAGACATAATGGGCCTGAATTTGTTGAAATCGTGCACTCCACTAATAGCGCATTGGAACAGGAGCAGGCCATTCAATGAGATCATGGATGAACTGTGATCCAACTTCATATACCTGCCTTTGCCCATATTCCCTTTGGTTAACATAAATCTATCAATCTCAGTTTTAAAATTAACAATTTTAAAGCAAAGTAAACATGTTGCTATAATGAGGTGAGGAGGGATCAAAAGCATCAATTGCCATTAGCTGAAGAGTGTGTCAAACATCTACCTTTGCCTGTATAAGTTTTTCCTAATTTCACTCCTAAAAGGCCTGGCTCTAATTTTTAGACTATAGCACCTCATCTGAAGACCCCCCAACCAACAGAAATAGTTTATTCCCATCTACCCCATCTGTCCCCCTTTATATCTTGTAAACTTAGATCAAATCACCACTTAACCTTCTAAATTCCAGCGAATACAACTACAGTTTGTGTAATCTCTCATCATAATTTAGCCCTTGAAGGCCAAGTAACATTCTGGTAAGTCTACGCTGTACTCCCTAGAACAAAGAACAAAGAACAGTACAGCACAGGAACAGGCCATTCGGCCCTCCAAGCCTGCGCCGATCTTGATGTCTGCCTAAACTAAAACCTTCTGCACTTCCGGGGTCCGTATCCCTCTATTCCCATCCTATTCATGTATTTGTCAAGATGCCTCTTAAACGTCTCTATGGTACCTGCTTCCACCACCTCCCCCGGCAACAAGTTCCAGGCACTCACCACCCTCTGTGTAAAGAACTTGCCTCGCACATCCCCTCTAAACGTTGCCCCTCTCACCTTAAACCTATGTCCCCTAGTAACTGACTCTTCCACCCTGGGAAAAAGCTTCTGACTATCCACTCTGTCCATGCCGCTCATAACTTTGTAAACCTCTATCTTGTCGCCCCTCCACCTCCGTCGTTCCAGTGAAAACAATCTGAGTTTATCCAACCTCTCCTCATAGCTAATGCCCTCCACACCAGGCAACATCCTGGTAAACCTCTTCTGTACCCTCTCCAAAGCCTCCATGTCCTTCTGGTAGTGTGGTGACCAGAATTGCACGCAATATTCTAAGTGTGGCCTAACTAAAGTTCTGTACAGCTATAGTATGACTAGCCTATTTTTATACTCTATGCCCCGACCGATGAAGGCAAGCATGCCGTATGCCTTCTTGACTACCTTATCCACCTGCGTTGCCACTTTCAGTGACCTGTGGACCTGTACGCCCAGATCTCTCTGCCTGTCAATACCCCTAAGGGTTCTGCCATTTACTGTATACCTCCCACCTGCATTAGACCTTCCAAAATGCATTACCTCACATTTGTCCGAATTAAACTCCATCTGCCATTTCTCTGCCCAAATCTCCAACCGATCTATATCCTGCTGTATCCTCTGACAATCCTCATCACTTTCCGCAACTCCACCAACCTTTGTGTCGTCCCCAACCTTACTAATCAGACCAGCTATATTTTCCTCCAAATCATTTATATATACTACAAACAGCAAAGGTCCCAGCACTGATCCCTATGGAACATCACTAGTCACATCCCTCCATTCAGAAAAGCACCCTTCTACTGCTACCCTCTGTCTTCTATGACCGAGCCAGTTCTGTATCCATCTTGCCAGCTCCCCTCTGATCCCATGTGACTTCACCTTTTGTATCAGTCTGCCATGAGGGACCTTGTCAAAGACTTTACTGAAGTCCATATAGATAACATCCACTGCCCTTCCTTCATCAATCATCTTTGTCACTTCCTCAAAAAACTCAATCAAATTAGTGAGACACGACCTCCCCTTCACAAAACCATGCTGCCTCTCACTAATAAGTCCCTACAAGGCCAATATATCCTTGCTAGATTTTGGTACCTAGAACTGCTCACTGTACCCAAGATGGAGTCTAAATAGGGCTCTGTATAGCTGAAGCATGGCTTCTACCCCCTTTAATATTTGTCCTCTAGATAGAAAAGTAGCATTCCTCAAGCCTTTTTGATTATTTTCTGCACCTGTTTAGGTAGATATAATCCAGCAGGAGCAGAGTGGGGACTGGAGGTCGGATATAAAGGAGCGGACGCAAAGTGGGGAACGGATGCCGGATGTAAAGGAGTGGGAGAAGAGCGGGGATTGGATGCCAGATCTAAAGGAGTGTGAGCAGAGCGGGGATTGGATGCCAGATCTAAAGGAGTGTGAGCAGAGCGGGGATTGGATGCCGGATAAAAAGGAGCAAGAGCAGTGTGGGGATTGGAGGCTGGAAATAAAGGAGCGGGAGCACAGCGAGGATCGGATGCTGGATATAAAGGAACGGGAGTGGGGCGGGGATCGCAGGCCGGTATAAAGAAATGGGAACAGGGCGGGGATCGCAGTCAGGACATAAAGGAATGGGAGCGGGGCGGGGATCGCTGTCCGGATATAAAGGAATGGGAGCAGTGCAGGGATCGCTGACTGGATGTAAAGGAATGGGAGAAGGGCGGGGATCGCTGGCTGGATGTAAAGTTGCGGGAGCGGGGTGGGGATCGCTGTCTGGATATAACGGAATGGGAGGGGCAGGGGATCACAGGCCGGATATAAAGGAACAGGAGCTGGGTGGGGATCATAGGCCGATATAAAGGAATGGGAGAAGGGCAGGGATCGCAGGCCGTATATAAAGGAACGGGACAAGAGCGGGGATCGCAGGCCGGATATAAAGGAACGGGAGAAGGGTGGAGATCGCAGGCCGGATATAAAGGAATGGGAGAAGGGCGGGGATCGCAGGCCGGATATAAAGGAACGGGAGCAGTGCGGGGATCGCTGGCCAGATGTAAAGGAATGGGAGAAGGGCAGGGATCGCAGGCCGGATATAAAGGAACAGGAGCTGGGTGGGGATCACAGGCCGATATAAAGGAATGGGAGAAGGGCAGGGATCGCAGGCCGGATATAAAGGAACAGGAGCTGGGTGGGGATCACAGGCCGATATAAAGGAATGGGAGAAGGGCAGGGATCGCAGGCCGGATATAAAGGAACGGGACAAGAGCGGGGATCGCAGGCCGGATATAAAGGAACGGGAGAAGGGTGGAGATCGCAGGCCGGATATAAGGGAACGGGAGAAGGGTGGAGATCGCAGGCCGGATATAAAGGAATGGGAGAAGGGCGGGGATCGCAGGCCGGATATAAAGGAACGGGAGCAGTGCGGGGATCGCTGGCCAGATGTAAAGGAATGGGAGAAGGGCGGGGATCGCATGCCGGATATAAAGAAACGGGAGGGGGCCGGGGATCACAGGCCGGATTTAAATAAATGGGAGCAGTGCGGGGATCGCTGTCCGGATATAACAGAATGAGAGTGGGGCGGGGATCGCAGGCCGGATATAAAGGAATGGGATCAGTGCGGGGATTGATGTCCGGATATAAAGGAATGGGAGCGAGGCGGGGATCGCAGGCCGGATATAAACAAATGGGATCAGTGCGGGGATCACAGGCCGGATATAAAGGAGCGGGAGCGAGGCGGGGATCGCAGGCCGGATATAAAGGAGCGGGAGCGGGGCAGGGATCGCAGGCTGGATATAAAGGAATGGGAACAGGGCGGGATTGCAAGCCAGATATAAAGGAATGGGAGAAGGGTGGGAATCGCAGGCTGGATATAAAGGAATGGGAACAGGGCAGGATTGCAAGCCAGATATAAAGGAATGGGAGAAGGGTGGGGATCACAGGCCGGATATAAAGGAATGGGAACAGGGCGAGATTGCAAGCCAGATATAAAGGAATGGGAGAAGGGTGGGAACCGCAGGCTGGATATAAAGGAATGGGAGCAGGGTGGGGATCACAGGCCGGATATAAAGGAATGGGAACAGGGCGGGATTGCAAGCCAGATATAAAGGAATGGGAGAAGGGTGGGAATCGCAGGCTGGATATAAAGGAATGGGAGCAGGGTGGGGATCACAGGCCGGATATAAAGGAACGAAAGCAGGGTGGGGATCACAGGCCGGATATAAAGGAACAAAAGCAGGGCGGGGATCACAGGCCGGATATAAAGGAACGGGAGAAGGGCGGGGATTGTAGGCCGCATATAAAGGAACGGGAGCAGGGCAGGGATTGCAGGCCGGATATAAAGGAATGGGAGAAGGGCTGGGATTGCAGGCCGGATATAAAGGAACGGGAGGGGGGCAAGGATTGCAGGCTGGATATAAAGGAACGGGAACAGGGCGGGGATCGCAGGCCGAATATAAAGGAATGGGAGCGGGCGGGGATCGCAGGCTGGATGTAAAGGAATGGGAGCAAGGTGTTGATCACAGGCCGGATGTAAAGGCGCGGGAGGGGGGCAAGGATTGCAGGCCGGATATACAGGAACGGGAACAGAGCGGGGATTGCAGGCAGGATAGAAAGGAACAGGAGCAGGGCGGGGATCGCAGGCCGGATATAAAGGAATGTGAGCTAGGCGGGGATCGCTGGCCAGAATAAAAGGAATGGGAGCAGGGCGGGAATCGCAGGCCAGAATAAAAGGAATGGGAGTAGGGCGGGAATCGCAGGCCAGAATAAAAGGAATGGGAGCAGGGCGGGAATCGCAGGCCAGAATAAAAGGAATGGGAGCAGGGCGGGAATCGCAGGCCAGAATAAAAGGAATGGGAGCAGGGCGGGAATCGCAGGCCAGAATAAAAGGAATGGGAAAAGGAGGGGAATCGCAGGCAAGAATAAAAGGAATGGGAGCAGGGCGGGAATCGCAGGCCAGAATAAAAGGAATGGGAGTAGGGCGGGAATCGCAGGCCAGAATAAAAGGAATGGGAGCAGGGCGAGAATCGCAGGCCAGAATAAAAGGAATGGGAAAAGGAGGGGAATCGCAGGCAAGAATAAAAGGAATGGGAGCAGGGCGGGAATCGCAGGCCAGAATAAAAGGAATGGGAGCAGGGCGGGAATCGCAGGCCAGAATAAAAGGAATGGGAGTAGGGCGGGAATCGCAGGCCAGAATAAAAGGAATGGGAGCAGGGCGGGAATCGCAGGCCAGAATAAAAGGAATGGGAGCAGGGCGGGAATCGCAGGCCAGAATAAAAGGAATGAGAGCAGGGCGGGAATCGCAGGCCAGAATAAAAGGAATGGGAGCAGGGCGGGAATCGCAGGCCAGAATAAAAGGAATGGGAGTAGGGCGGGAATCGCAGGCCAGAATAAAAGGAATGGGAGCAGGGTGGGAATCGCAGGCCAGAATAAAGGAACGGGAGCTGGGCGAGAATCGCAGGCCAGAATAAAAGGAATGGGAGCAGGGCGGGAATCGCAGGCCAGAATAAAAGGAATGGGAGCAGGGCGGGAATCGCAGGCCAGAATAAAAGGAATGGGAGTAGGGCGGGAATCGCAGGCCAGAATAAAAGGAATGGGAGTAGGGCGGGAATCGCAGGCCAGAATAAAAGGAATGGGAGTAGGGCGGGAATCGCAGGCCAGAATAAAAGGAATGGGAGCAGGGCGGGAATCGCAGGACAGAATAAAAGGAATGGGAGCTGGGCAGGGATCGATGGCCAGATATAAAGGAACGGGAGCAGGGCGGGGATTGCAGGTCGGATATAAAGGAATGGGAGCAGGGTGGGGATCGCAGGCCGGATATAAAGGAGCGGGAGTGCGGCGGGGATCACAGGCATGATGTAAAGAAACAGGAGCAGGGCGGGGATCGATGGCCGGTTATAAAGGAACGGGAGCAGAGTGGGGATCACAGGCTGGATATAAAGGAGCGGAGCAGGGCGGGAATCGCAGGCCAGATATAAAGGAATGGGAGCAGAGTGGGGATTGATGGCTGGATATAAAGGAATGGGAGCAGAGTGGGGATCACAGGCCGGATATAAAGGAACAGGAGCATGGCCGGGAACGCAGGCCGGATATAAAGGAATGAGAGCAGAGTGGGGATTGATGGCTGGATATAAAGGATCAGGAGCATGGCCGGGAACGCAGGCCGGATATAAAGTAACGGGAGCAGGGCGGGGATCGCAGGAAAGATATAAAGTAACGGCAGCGGGGCGGGGATCGCAGGCCGGATATAAAGGAACAGGAGCCAAATCGAGCAATGGACAAAAGGAAAACGAAAAGTGATATCAGAGTGACATCACAATCAACAGAGAGCACGGGGGAACAGACAGCACGGGGGAACAGACAGCACGGGGGAACAGAGAGCACGGGGGAACAGAGAGCACGGGGGAACAGAGAGCACGGGGGAACAGAGAGCACGGGGGAACAGAGAGCACGGGGGAAACAGAGAGCACGGGGGAACAGAGAGCACGGGGGAACAGAGAGCACGGGGGAACAGAGAGCACGGGGGAACAGAGAGCACGGGGGAACAGAGAGCACGGGGAAACAGAGAGCACGGGGAAACAGAGCATGGGGGAACAGAGAGCACGGGGAAACAGACAGCACGGGGGAACAGAGAGCACAGGGAAACAGACAGCACGGGGGAACAGACAGCACGGGGAAACAGACAGCACGGGGGAACAGAGAGCACAGGGAAACAGACAGCACGGGGGAACAGAGAGCACAGGGAAGCAGACAGCACGGGGGAACAGAGAGCACAGGGAAACAGACAGCACGGGGGAACAGAGAGCACAGGGAAACAGACAGCACGGGGGAACAGACAGCACGGGGGAACAGAGAGCACAGGGAAACAGACAGCACGGGGGAACAGAGAGCACGGGGAAACAGACAGCACGGGGGAACAGAGAGCACAGGGAAACAGACAGCATGGGGGAACAGAGAGCACAGGGAAACAGACAGCACGGGGGAACAGAGAGCACAGGGAAACAGACAGCACGGGGGAACAGAGAGCACAGGGAAACAGACAGTACGGGGGAACAGAGAGCACAGGGAAACAGACAGCACGGGGGAACAGAGAACACAGGGAAACAGACAGCATGGGGGAACAGAGAACACAGGGAAACAGACAGCATGGGGGAACAGAGAGCACAGGGAAACAGACAGCACGGGGGAACAGAGAGCACAGGGAAACAGACAGCACGGGGGAACAGACAGCACAGGGAAACAGAGAGCACAGGGAAACAGAGAGCACAGGGAAACAGACAGCACGGGGGAACAGACAGCACGGGGGAACAGAGAGCATGGGGGAACAGACAGCACGGGGGAACAGACAGCACGGGGGAACAGACAGCACGGGGGAACAGACAGCACAGGGAAACAGAGAGCACAGGGAAACAGAGAGCACAGGGAAACAGACAGCACGGGGGAACAGACAGCACGGGGGAACAGACAGCACAGGGGTGAGTACACTGGAAGCTTTTTATTTAATCTAAATTAATCAACAATAAAAGTAAGACTTGATTGATTGATTAGTATAAAAACTAAAAAAACTAAAGCCAATTTGATATTTTATCATATAATTACAATCAGTGCTCAATTAATTAATCAGATCGAGGGGATAAAATTGAAATTAAATAATGGGGATAGTACAACCAAAGAAGTTTGAATTTTTCAATAAATTATAATCTAAGGGTTTGAGATATGAGTTAAGTAAAAACATTTCAGTTAACCTCCCTATAAATTAAAGTGGAGCATCAGTTATGTGGATAGACTGGGGGTTTTCTCCTTAGAGAAGAGAAAGTTGAAAGGAAATTGATAGAGGTGTTCAAAATCATGAGGGGTCAGGACTGAGTAAATAGCAACAAACTATTCCCATTGGTGGAAGGATCAAGAACCAGAGGACACTGATTTAGGATGATTGGCAAAAGAAGTAATGGCGGCATAAGGAAAACCTTTTTACGCAGCGAGGATCTGGAATACACTGCCTGAGAGTGTCGTGGACGCAGATTCAATCCTGGCTTTCAAAAGAGAATTAGATAATTATCTGAAGAGAAAAAAGTTGCAGGACTATGGGGAAAAGACGGGAGAGTGGGACAAGGCGAGTTAAAATTGCGGAGCGATAGCTCAGACACAATGGACCGAATGGCCTCCTTTTGTGTTGTAACCATTCTATGATTCTGTGACATTTTAATTATCTACGTATCTGGATTCCCAAGTCTCTTTAGATCTCCACTGTTTCTAACTTCACCATTTACAAAGTACCCTGTTCTAGTCTTTTGCTGACATTGAAATCCATTTGCTACAGTTTTGCCCATTCACTTAACCAATGACTATCTGTTTGTAATGTTATACTTCCTTCTACACTAACAACACTGCCTACCTCTGTGGCATCGATGGTGAAGGTCATTATTATGGTGTAGAAATACCAGGGAATTATAGCATCCATGATTCATCCCATTACTTAAGCCACATCATAACCTATGGGGACTTCTGCACTGTTCCACAGAGACCCTCGCCAAAAAGTTGAACAATTAAGTATCACAGCTCTGCTCCCCATCAAAATCAATGGTGACATCAAGTTTGCTGAATTCATGCCACTATGAATGCCACAGCCACTTAGGCCAGTAAAGAATGGTACCAGTGGGCTCAGAACTGGTTAAGTATTTAATTGTTCAGCAAGTTGCTTGAGAGTAGACTTGTTCTAGGAAATTCATTGAAATCTTAAACCTCAATTAATTAATAAAATAAATGTTTTGACAGGCAAGCATGGTCTGATTTTCGCTCGACTGATATTAATATTTATTGAGCTTGTGTGCTGAGCAGGGATTGCAACTGGTAATAAAATATGTCTTGGGAATCGCGCGCAGTTTGGGAGACAAACCTATTCATATGGGTCCTGTCTTAATGCCAATTTAATTATTGACACTGGTTCAGCATAAACTCATCAATCAAATGAATCCCAACCTGGATCCCAATACAAGTTATATTGACTTAGAACAGATCAATGTTGAGGTTAATTCTAGCCTTAGATGTATAGTTTTGCTCATTCTGCCTCAAGAATCATAGAGATGCATTGGGAAGGGTCAAGAGCAGGCTGAGCAGTATGATTCTAGGCCTCACATAATGGTTTTTAAAAAAATTCGAGTAACTCTATTGTCACTGGAGAAGACTGGGTGCGTGGGGAGAGGGGGAGAAATAATACAAATCTTCAAAATTCTGAAAGCTATGGACAAATTTAAAGTAAGCGAGCTTTTAAACTTGGACAATGATTAAAGGACGCACGCACACAAGCAATTTTACCTCTAGGGCATGCAGCAACCTAAAAGATCCCGCACCGGCAGCGCACAAGTCGGCCCCTTTAAATTACCGCACATGCACAACCACGCCAAAAAAATTAAAAGGCTCGCGCACTTAAAAAATCAGTCATGCACCAGAGAAAAAGAAATTAGAGGGTATGTTGGAGACTAGTATCCATTTTGCAAGTCTTAATTGAAGCTAGAGATTAGGAAAAAAACCTTTAATTGCCCATATCACAGCAGACATGTACAACAGGCCTTCCAGGGAAGGTTGCTGATTTGGGATTAATTGATACCTTTACAAAGAAGCTGGAATTTTTCAGGCAATTTAGGGAAACAATCTTAATGTGTTTCCAGGTAAAATCAAGCGTGGTTTTAGAGAAGAATCAGTGATAGAATTATCATACAGTGGGTCTGGATGGTGCAGGCCTGTTGGTCAAACCACCTTTTTTGCTCAGGACTTTTTTTTTAAATGATTCATTCATTAATGTAATTTTAGCCTAGATGAGGAGTACATAGAAGGTTTTCAGGATAATTTCTTGGAACAGTACATTCTGGAGCCAACCACAGAGCAGGCTATACTAGACCTTTTGTGCATTGTGCAACTAGATTGGATTAATTAATGACCTCATAGTTAAGGCGCCCCTAGGTAGCAGTGATCATAATATGATTGAATTTTACATTCAGTTTGAGGGAGAGAAGAGTGGGTCCAAGATTAGTATTTTAAACTTAAATAAGGGCAATTATGAGAGCATGAAAGCAGAGCTTGCTAAAGTGAACTGGCAAATTAGGTTAAGGGATAGGTCAATAGAGATGCAGTGGCAGACATTTAAGGGGATATTTCAGAATACACAGAATAGATACATTTCAACGGGAACGAAAAATTCCAAGGGTGGGACCCGCCATCCGGGGTTAACTAAAACAGTTAAAGATAGTATCAAACTTAAAGAAAAAGCATATAATTGCGCAAAGATTGGAGGGGGGTCAGAAGATTGAACAGAACATAAAGAAAACAGCAAAGAAGGACTAAAAGATTGATAAGGAAGGTAAAATCAGAGGACAAGAGAAAGCTAGCTCGAAATATAAAGACAGATAGTAAGAATTTCTGTAGATATTTAAAAAAGAGTTAACAAAATGAGCATTGGTCCTATAGAAAGTGAGTCTGTGGAATTAATACTGGATAATAAGGAGATGGCAATTGAATTGAACAGGGATTTTGCATCGATCTTCACTATTGATGATATAAGTAACATCCCAGTACTGGTTGTAAGTCAGGAAATGGAAGGGAGCGAGGAACTCAAGAAAATAATAATCACCAGGGAAGTGGTACTGAACAAATTGTTGGAGCTGCTGGCTGACAAATCCACGGGTCCTGATGGACTTCATCTTAAGGTGTTAAAAGAAGTGGCTAGTGAGATTGTGGATGTGTTAGTTTTAATTTTCTAAAATTCCCTAGATTCAGGGAAGGTTCCATTAGATTGGAAAATAATGAATGTAACTCCTTTATTCAAAAAGGGAGGGAGACAGAAAGCAAGAAACTACAGGCCAGTTAGCTTAACATCTGTCTTAGGGAAAATTATTAAAGATATTATGGTAGGGCATTTAGAAAAATTCAACGTAGTCAGGCAGAGTCAACATAGTTTTGTGAAAGGGAAATCATGTTTAACCAATTTATCAGAGTTCTTTGAGGGAGTTACATGTGGTGTGGATAAAGGGGAACCGGTGGATATATTGTACTCAGATTTCCAGAAGGCATTTGATAAGGTGCCACATCAAAAGTTATTACAGAAAATAAAAGCTCATTGTGTTGGGGGTAACATATTGGTATGGATAGAAGATTGGCTGGCTAACAGGAAACAGAGAGTAGGCATAAATGGATCATTTTCTGGTTGGCAAGATGTAATGAGTGGTGTGCCATGGGGATCTATGCCTTGGCCTCAACTTTTTACAATTTATATAAATGACTTAGATGAAGGGACCAAAGGTAGAGTTGCTAAATTTGCTGATGACACAAAGATAGGTAGGAAAGTAAGTTGTGAAGAGGACATAAGGGGGCTACAAAAGGATATAGATAGGTTAAGTGAGTGGGCAAAGATCTGGCAAATGGAGTATAATGTGGGAAAATGTGAAAATGTCCACTTTGGCAGGAAGAATTTTTTAAAAAGCATATTATCTAAATGGCGCGAGATTCAGGGGGATCTGGGTGTCCTAGTGCATGAATCGCAAAAGGTTAGTATGCAGGTATAGCACATAATTAGGAAAGCTAATAGAATGTTATCATTTATCATGAGGGGAAGTGAATACAAAAGTCGGGAGCTTATGCTTCGGCTATACAGGGCATTGGTGAGACCACATCTGGAGTACTGTGTACAGTACTGGTCTCCTTATTTAAGGAAGGATGTAAATGCGTTGGAGGCAGTACAGAGAAGATTTACTAGACTAATACCTGGAATGGGCGGGCTGTCTTATGAGGAAAGATTGGACAGGCTAGGCTTGTATCCACTGGAGTTTAGAAGAGTAAGAGGCGACTTGAGTGAAACATATAAGATCCTGAGGGGTCTTGACAGGGTGGATGTGGAAAGGATGTTTCCCCTTGTGGGAGAATCTAGAACTAGGGGTCACTGTTTAAAAATAAGGGGTTGCCCATTTAAGACAGAAAAGAAGAGAAATTTTTTCTCACAGAGGGTTGTGAGTATTTGGAATTCTCTTCCTCAAAAGGCGGTGGAAGCAGAGTATTTGAATATTTTTAAGGCAGAGGTAAGCAGATTCTTGATAAATAAGTGGGTGAAAGGTTGTCGGGGTAGGTGGAAATGTGGAGTAATCAGTTCAGCCATGAACTTATTGAATGGCGGAGCAGGCTCGAGGGGCTGAGTGGCCTACTCCTGCTCTTAATTCGTATGTTCGTACATCTAGTATTTACCAAGTAATACATTTTGGGAGGTCCCAACACTGTAAGTTCTAGAACCTACCATGGACCAGGCTATTTTGGACCTTGTAATGTATAATGAGACAGGGTTAATTAAAGACCTCATAGTAAAGGATCCTCAAGGCAGGAGTAACATGATGAATTTCACATTCAGTTTGAGCGTGAGAAATGTGGGTTCATATCTCGTGTCTTCATTTACATAAAGGCAATTACAAATGTATGAAGACAGAGTTGGCTAAAGTGGACTGGGAAAATAAGTTAAAAGGTAAGACAGTAGAGAAGCAGTAGCAGACATTTAAGGAGATATTGCACAACTCTCAACAAAGATATATTCCATTGAGAAAGAAAGACTCTACCAGACGATGCACCATCCATGGCTAACTAAGGAAATTAAGGGTGGTATCAAATTGAAAGATAAAGTGTACAATGCTGCAAAGATTAGCAGTAGGCCAGAAGATTGGGAAAATTTTAGAAAACATGATGGCTAAAAATTTTACAAAGAAGCTAAAGATGGCTAAAAAAAAGAGGGAGAAATTAGAGTATGATGGAAAACTAGCAAGAAATATAAAAACGGACAGTAAAAACTTCTACAAATATAAAAAGGAAAATAGTAGCTAAAATGAGCATTGTTTCCTTAGATGGTGATTCTGGGGAATTAGTAATGGGAAACGAGGAAGTAGCAGAGGCTTTGAACAAGTATTTTTGTATCTGTCTTCACAGTGGAAGACACAAAAAGCAGCCCAAGGATAGTCGAAAATCAGGAGGCAAAAAGGAGGGAGAACATAAAACTATCACTAGAGAAAAAGTGGTGGGAATACTAATGGGAGTAAAGGCTGACAAGTCCCCTGGGTCTGATGGCCTGCATCTGAGGGTCTTAATGGAAGTGGCGGCAGAGATGGTGGATGCATTGATTGTAATCTTCCAAAATTCCCTAGATTCTAGCAAGGTCCCAGCAGATTGGAAAACCGCAAATGTAACACCTCTGTTCAAGAAAGGAGGGAGACAGAAAGCAGGAAACTATAAGCCAGTTAGTCTAATATCTGTTGTTGGGAAAATGCTAGAATCCATTACTAAAGAGGTAGTAGCAGGACATCTAGAAAATGACAATATATTCAGGCAGAGCCAACATGGCTTTGTGAAAGGGAAATCGCATTTGACAAACTTATTAGAGTTCTTTGAGGATGTAACAAGCAGGGTGGATAAAGGGGAACCAGTAGATGTAGTCTATTTGGATGTCCAAAATGCATTCGATAAGGTGCCACATTAAAGGTTACTACATAAGATGAGAGCTCATGCTGTTGGGGGTAATAAGTGAATAGAGGATTGGCTACCTAACAGGAAACAGAGAGTCAGGATAAATGGGGCAATTTTAGGATAGCAAACATTAACTAGTGGAGTACCACAGGGATCAGTGCTGGGGCTTCAACTATTTACAATCTATATTAATAAATTAGATGAAGGGCCAAATGTATTGTAGCCAAATTTTCTGACAATACGAAGATAGGTCAGAAAGCAAGTTGTGAGGAGCATACAAAGAGTCTGCAAAGGGATATAGATAGGTTAAGTAAGTGGCAAAAGTTTGGCAGATGGAGTATAATGTGGGAAAATGTGAGGTTGTCCACTTTGGCAGGAAGAATAGAAAAGGAGAATATTATAATAATGGAGAGACTGCAGAATGCTGCGGTACAGAGGGACCTGGGTGTCCTTGTACATGAATCACAAAAAGTTAGCATGCAGGTACAGCAAGTAATTAGGTCAGCAAATGGAATGTTATCTTTTTATTGCAAGGGGGAATGGCGTATAAAGTAGGGAAATCTTGCTACAACTGTACAGGGTGATCGTGAGACCGCACCTTGAGATTGCATACAGTTTTGGTCACCTTATTTAAGGAGGTACATACTTGCATTGGAAGCAGTTCAAAGAAGGTTCACTAGGCTGATTCCTGGGATGAGGGGGTTTGTCTTATGAGGAAAGGTTCAGTAGGTTGGGCGTATACTCATTGGAGTTTAAAAGAGAGGTGATCCTATTGAAACGTACAAGATTCTGAGGAGCTTGACAGGGTAACTGCTGAGAAGTTCTTTCCCCTCATGGGGGAATCTGGAACTAGGGGGCACAGTTTCAAATTAAAGGGTCTCCCATTTAAGAAGGAGATGAGGAGGAATTTCGTCTCTCAGAGGGTCGTTAGTGTTTGGAATTCTCTTTCCCAGTGAGCAGTGGAGGCTGGGTCTTTGAATATATTCAAGGCTGAGTTAGACAGATTTTTGATTGACAAGGGAGTCCAGGGCTATAGGAGGCAGGCAGGAAAGTGGCGTTAAGGTCACAATCAGATCAGCTATGATCTTATTGAATGGCGGAGCAAGCTCGAGGGGCTGAATGGCCTACTCCTGCTCCTATTTCTTATGCTCTTGTTCTTATCCTACATTACTAACAGCCAGGTGCAGCATGGAAGTACAGTGAGTAGACTGACCAAAGAACCAATCTTATCTCCAGTTTTATGTTATTATCATGTCAGTATAGGCGTGAAACTTGTCCCCTGCAATAGGGCAAAACAAGTGTTGTTGAAGTGGCAGCCTGTTTTATACTCTGCACGATTTCCTTTTCCATTTAAGTTGTTAAGACCAGGTGAGCAATGTGTCTAGGGGCCTGTTACTATCTTCACCTGGTCTTATTGTAACAGGGTTTCATTTTAGCCACACTGTGTTTTGAGCTCCCCCTTTCTGAATCCTTGTTCACAGTTTTCCAATTATAAGATAAAGAAAACCAATTCACACGGGGTTTCTGTGGTTTAAAGAAGAAATATGAAATTTATTTCAAACTTAAACTTTAATACGGTTCACGCCTACGGATATACGACACGCTCATGCTAGCATGGACATGTGATACACACATGCAAATAGGGACAGAAAAGAGAAGAAAAGATAAGGTGGAACAGTTTGACGCAATATCTTGTTATGTTGCTGCGAGCTCACTGTCGTCCTTCTGTAAGTAGTCTTGCTTTTTGTTGGGGTCCAGTAGTCTTCTTAAAACCTTGTTCATGTAGGAAACTTTTCTCTCTTTGAGTTTCACATGTGTTCACAAGATTCGGTTCTGTGGGAAGGAGATGGAAGCAGGCAGGAGAGTGGTCTTCTTGCTTCAGTTCCAGGAGAGGTCTTTACTCCATGAGCACACGGCTTTGTCTCAGTTCAATTCCTGTTTTCTCCAATTTAAAACTCTAAGTTCAAAACTCAACAACAGCCAGTTAGTCATGTGACTAAAACTGGTCTGACCAATCCTGTTTATTGGGGAAGCAACTGCTGGGTCCCCATTGTTTCAACATTGTCCGGTACTATGCAAATGCCCTTCCAGTCAGCACTTGCAATTTTAAGTTTTTGTTCATGTGGCGAAATAATGTATGCCGCAGTCTTGGCAGATGGTAGCAGGGTGGTGGTGGTTGCCTGACAAAGTTAATAGAATGTAAATATAGAGAGATAACATTTTTCTTAACAGAAAGAGCTTCTTGTCCCTCTGTATTTATGTGTTATCAGATAATACATCGTCATGGACATTGTTCATGGACTAATTAAACATGCTTCTACTCTTTTCAAAGATACTTGATGTCAAAGGACAAGCACTGAAGACCTGGGACTGATATGTTCCTGGTCTGGTGTTGGAGATCTTCCAATTTCTACAACGTACCCCGGCAAAACTTTGTGCAGGATCTGGCGACAGGTAAAAAATGTTTCTGTCATTCAACAGCAAAGTGTGGGCACTGTTCATTTAGTTGTTTGTATTTAGTGGATGCCATTCCTTCTACCTTGCCCAAGGGAGAGTCCTACTATGCGTCACTGCTGTCCTTCCCCAAGAAAATTACAACCTCAAGGACATAGGTCATTAAGATGTTTGGACTGCATCTGCACTGCAAGTAAAAGAGGAGACAAAGAAACGACAGACAGAGTACAAACTGTGCTACTTAAGTGTATTGGACACAGGGATGAATTAATTATACAATAGACTACTATCAACAAACTTATTAAGTTATAATCATGATTACGGTTTTCAATTTTTATTATATAGGGAAATAATTAAATTATGCTAAATAATTTTACACTTAGCAGACTGCTGAGACTCTGAGAAAGCAGTTTCTCCCTAACCGTATTGCTGTATGCTCATGCACTTAAATCACATTTCTGCATTGAGTCTGCTTTGGATGCTTAAAATAGAAACATAGAAAAGATTTACAGCACACAGGAGACCATTCAACCCATCACGTTCATGTCGGCTGAAAAAGAGCCATCCGACGGTGGGAGAGATCATCATGTCTCATTGGATACCTACCGCCCGCCCCAGCTGGGAAACCCCTAGTCAGTCAGGTGCTGTCTGCCATGGCCTGTTTGCTCCACTGGGTGTTTGGAGCTTACAGAGTCATCGCTCAACAGGAAGGTTGATAATCTATGCACCAGGCAAGACAAGCTCAACCAAGAAGACACCAGTTCATCGCATTGCAAGCTGAAACGTAAGGACCATGCATCCTGGCCTTACCAATGATCTCTGCAGGTCAATGATGCACGCAAGACAGCTGTGATTGACAAAGAACTTACAAGGTTCAATGTGGACATTGCTGTGCTGCAAGAAACTAGGCTTGCTCAAAGTGGATCCCTTGAAGAGAAACATTACATGTTCTTCTGGCCAGGGAAAGCCCAAGAGGCAACACATGAGCATGGAGTGGGTTTTGCAGTAAAAAGACATGCTACTTACAATGACTGAACTCCCCACAGAAGGCTCAGAGAGACCTCTTACTCTTCGCTTTTCAACAATTGCGGGCCCAGTTAATCTCATGTACATCTATGCCCCAACACTCACCTCTACTCCAGAGGTCAAGGATCAGTTCTATGAGATACTGCCATCAGCAGAACTCCCAGTACCGAGGGACTGTACTTTCTAGGGGACTACACAGCTTGGTCAATGTGCTCTCACCATGGACTCTGTGTGATAAACAGCTACTTCCAAACCAACCCGTACCACAAGGTGTCCTGGCAAAATCCGAGATCACGCCTTTGGCACCAAGTGAACCTCATCATTACCATGCTCAACAGTGTCCTCATCACTCGCAGCTATTACAGCGCTGACTGTGACACTGACCACTCCCCGGTGTGTAGCAAGACCAGGCTTCAGCCAAGGTTCTATACCACTCCAAGAAGAAAGGTCATCCTTGAATCAACACTTGCTGTACCACTAACCCAAAAAGGACCCAGGAGTTCCTCAACGAAGTCGATCAAGCTCTTTTGAACAACAATTCCAAGGCCAGGGTGCAGTGTCAAAATGGGATCATCTGCATGTCTCCATCTATAACTCTGTACTCATTGCATATGGGAAAAGAGATTGGAGGAATGCTGACTGGTTTGAGGCTTATTGGACTGAAATGAAGTCAGTTACTGCAACTAAGAGGAAAGTCCTCATGAACTACAAGCAGGTCCCCAGCAAACAAAACCTAGATGCTCTCAGAGCTGCCAGAAACAAGTCTCAGCAGACTGCTCGGCACTGTGCCGTTCAGCACTGGTTGAAATTCTGCAAGAGCATACTGAATCCAGGGATGCTAAAGGGATGTATGAAGGAATTAAAACAGCAACAGGCCCAACAGCAACCAAATCAGCTCCCTTGCAGACAAAGTGATCATCACTGAACCTAGAATACTTTCCACTTGCCTGGATGAGTGCAACTCCAACAACACTCAGGAAGCTCGACAACATCCAGGACAAAACAGCCCGCTTGATCGGCACCCATCCACCACCGGTACACAGTGGCAGCAGTGTGTACCATCTACAAGATGCAGTGCAGCAACTCAACAAGGCTCCTTTGACAGCACCTTCCAAACCAGTGATGTCTACCACCTAGAAGGACAAGGGCAGCAGATGCATGGGAACAGCATCACCTGAACTTCCTGTCCAAGTCACACACCATCCTGACTTGGAAATATATTGCCATTCCTTCGCTGTTGCTGGATCAAAATCCTGGAACTCCCTCCCTAATAGCACTGCTGCTGTACCTACACCCCAAGGACTGCAGTGGTTCAAGAATGTGGCTCACCACTATCTTCTCAAGGGCAATTAGGGATGGGCAACAAATGCTGGCCTTGCCAGCGACACCTACATCCCATGAAAGAATTTTAAAAAAGCAAACATATGGAAAGGTGGTGGTCCATTACCTCTAACTCTATGAAATGGAGAACGTTGTCATTGAATTGAAGTAGCTTGCAGCGCCATTCCAGACTTTCCTGTCCTGGAGGAGCTGGACTACACAGTAGAACTCAACAAGGCCATTGACTGTTTGGTTGAAATATAACAAAAGCAATCTGCAACAGTGCATCCATCTTCTTAAACCTCCCAAGTCTTTCTTCAGTGAATAAGGGAAAAGAATACCGGCCTGCCCCGTTTCAAGTCTTCACTCCAGAGAAAAGCAAGTTAAACAGAGGACACTTTTAACTATCAGACCTAAATGTATGTTATCTCCTAATCTTCATCTTTTCTTGTGTGTGTGTGTATGCATGTCAGAGTGGGTGAAGTTGCATACATTTTCTGGTGTTGTATAATAAACATTTATCTTTCTTTTAAACTTACAAGAAAACCTGTCATTTGTATGTTTGTTGACCATTAAAATGCTCAGGGGATTTTCTTTTTACAAAACGCTGTCTTCAGCCATGTTGAGAGGTGAAAAAGGGGCAACCATCCCTATTAACTCCCAACTGTCCATAACACTGGTCCATTGTTTACATCAGTGAACAATTCATTTAACACATCTGTCATTCTACTCAATGTATTCCTTAATAATCAGATTTGATTTTTGAACCATTTTCTATTTATACAATGGAAACATTTCTTTCGATCTCTACTGTTGCCATCTGCAATCTGCCGTTGTCATTGCTGATCTGGTCATTATGAGATACACAGATCTCTGATTTTCTCTCCTTAACAGACCAGACAGTCACTATGTGGGGTATGTTGGTAGATAAACACTGTCCTACCTCTCCATATTAATAAATCATCAAGCTGTCCATCTTCATATTTTCTTAAATTTGGAATTAATTTGAGAGAAAATGAATAAATATTATAATTTGTTACTTACACATGCAATCTGTAATGGAGATATATCAAAAGAATCTCCAACAACATAGTAGAGATACTGTACAGATGTCAATGTGGAACAGACAATTAGTTTCAGGAAGCCTTGTTATGATGCTTAAGAAATGAATACAAGTAGGCTGCATTGAAATTAAACTATCACATGTTATGAACACATTGGAATCAGGAAAGGTAAATCAAGGACTTAAATATACAGTTGACTTGTATAGTAAAGGATGTTAGATGGAACTCTTTGTTGCTTTTTCATTAGAGACAGAACTGTTGAATGGTCAGGGAGATATCACATTGCAGATTTCTTTGTACTTGGATGGCTACATACAGAAAATCAGTTAGAGACGCTCCATTATGATAGGACTGATACTTTAGAAGGCTAACATCTGAATTGAATAACTGCACAAGGAAGCAAAGAACACAGAGAAGAGCTGCAGCCGCTACCCCCACCACCACCCCTCCCACAACAAGCACTGATAACAGCTAACAACTTTATTATAAACAGACTGAAGGAAAAAGTAAAATGTAAAACTATTTTTCAGTAGTGTATTATATCTGCTACTATATTGAACATGTCTTTTCCTGATTCTGTTTGTGCACTTTAGGTATCATACAATATTTTACACCAGCTTTTCCAAGTCTGCATACACCTCATATATACATGATTGGCATTAATGAAACAATTGGTTTAAACACAGCAACATTACTTTTTTAAAAATGCTTAGCACCTGCAGGGTGGTTTTGGAGGACAGGACTTCCTCTTTTTAAGTTCTATTACCCCCTCTTTCTAGGTATATGCACCATGCAACATTGCAACATCCTCAGTTCAGAGGACTGATGTGCTCCCAGATTACCATCAATGTTGGAATAAAAACAAAAAGTGTTGGAAATACTCAGCAGGTCTGGCAGCACCTGTAGAGAGAGAAGCAAAGTTAACGTTTCAGGTCTGTGAACTTTCATCAGTATTTCCAGCACTTTATGTTTTTATTTCAGATTTCCAGCATCTGCAGTATTTTCCTTTTATTTTACCATCAATGTTGGTCCAGGTTCAGGCACCACTAAAATTTTCAGATGACACAACCTTGCTCAAGAGTCCTTCTTTTACCGATGGTCAGAACACTTTGAGTGCTTATTTGGTGACCAGCGGATGGCGCGGGAGACGTCCATCGTGAAAATCTCCCAGAGGGAAGTTAAGTCCGAGCTGGATGAACCACCAACCCGTGAAGAGATCAAGACCGCTACAGTATAATTAAAATCACACAAAGCCCCCAGAATGGATGGGATTCCAGCTGAGGTCTAGAAACAGGGAGGAAATGTGACTCTTGATAGGCTTACAGATCTGTTTATAGCTTTCTTGGAGAAAGGACTTTTGAGATGCAGTGATTGTCTCCCTCTACAAAAACAAGGGAGAGAAGTCTGACTGTTCAAATTACCAAAGCATTACCTTACGCTCCATTGCAGGCAAAATCTTGGCCAGAGTGCTTCTAAATAGACTTGTTCCGACAATAGCTGAAGAAAGCCTCCCTGAAAGTCAGTGCAGATTCAGACCCAATAGCAGAACTACAGACATGATTTTTGTGCTGAGACAGATCCAGGAGAAGCGTAAAGAACAAATTATAGACCTGTACACTACTTTTGTAGATCTCACCAAGGCGTTTGATACAGTCAGCCAGAATGGACTTTGGAAGATACTATCTAGATTTGAGTGCCCTCCAAGGTTCCTCATCATTCTCCGTCAAGTGCACAAAGGCCAGAAAGGTCAGGTCAAGCAGATTGGAGCCCTCCTAGACACCTTCCCTATCTCCAATGGTGTTAAGCAAAGGTGCGTTCTAGAACCGACTCTTTTCTCTATTTTCTTCAGTATGATGCTTCAAGAGGCAAAGGCAAAAATTGCCCCTGGTGTAGGTAGGTGGTAGGGAATATGAGATTCCTGTAGGGTTAGTATAAATGGGTGGTTGTTGGTCGGCACAGACTCGGTGGGCCGAAGGGCCTGTTTCAGTGCTGTATCTCTAAATAAAAAAATTTTAAAAATAAATACATCCGCTTCTAAACAGACGGCAGTCTCTTTAACCTGTGGAAACTACTGGCACATACCAAAACCACAGAAGAGCTTATTGTGGAGCTTCTGTTTGCTGACGATTGTGCCCTTCTGTCATACATGGAGGAGACAATACAGCTCATTGTAAACTGTTTCTCTGAGGCAGCAAATGCCTTTGGCCTTACTATTAGCCTAAAGAAAACAGAAATGCTGTACCAACCATGGCCCCAAGGAAATTACAATCCACTACAGATCAGCATGGACAGCAGCAACTTCAATGCAATACAACAGTTTACCTATCTTGGTAGCATTATCTCAAATGATGCCACGGTCAACAAGGACATTGACAATCAATTTTCCAAAGCCAACAGCTCCTTCAGCTGCCTTTCGAAGTGTGTTCAGCGAAACCATTCACTACACATCTCTGCCAAAATTCAAGTATACAGAGTGGTTGTCCTCACTGCCTCTTGTATGGGTCAGAAACATGGGTTCTGCACAGAAAACAAATGTGACTGCTGGAGCAGTTCCATCAATGCTGTCTTTGATCTATCATGAACATCTGATGGCAGGACTACATCAGAAACAATGAAGTCCTCAACAGAGCCAATCTGCCTGGCGTTGAATGGATTCTCTTACAACGCCAATTGTGCGAGGCAGGATATGTGGCACGCATAGAGGATTCCAGAATGCTAAAAAGACTGCTTTATGGTAAACTATGCTCAGGTAAGTGAGATCGAGGTGCACCTTGCAAAGGCTTCAAAGGCCAGCTGAAAAGACAGCTCCCTCTGACTGACATTGACCAATGGGTGTGGGAGCAGGAAGCTGCCGACAGAGACAGTTGGTGCACAACAATCGGGGAAGCAACCTACAAGTTTGAAACAAACAGACGCAAGGCGGCTGAAGAAAGGCGCAGACAATGGAAGGAGTTTACTTATACCAGAGCCCCTCTAAACTGGGAGTTCTTGTGCCCCAACTGCTCAAGAGCCTGCAGATCAGGAATTAGCCTCTTCAGTCACCAACAATCATGCCAATTACCACAGAGACAAGCCTTCCCATGATCTTCACCTGTAAAGGATCTGCCATCATCATGTATAGTTTCTACACTGACAGGGATCAGTAGAATTCATACCTCTTGAAACAACATGGAAAGGAGCCAACTTAAAGTCATTAGCTCCACAAATGAAAATTACCAAAGTGCCCACCTCAAAAAGAATAACAAACATTACCACACCCACTGTCTGTCATTACAGCTTTGGTTCAGTTTCATCCGCATTTTAACCTACAATGGAATATTACAGTATTTTATGCCATGTTAATATTGCTCAAGAGTAATCTGAAGACCTGGTGCAGTCTGTTCACCTCCATGGGTGGAAATCAATAGTAAACCCAAATAATTAAAAGACAAATGATTGGTTAGTATAAACTCAAATAAATTACCACATGCTAAATTCTCGCCAAAAGCTTATTGCACTCTTATGCTCTATGTTTACACCTTGAACTACAAATGCACAAAAATGAAAGTTGGGAGTCTCAGAGGCATTTGCCTTTGATTTTAGACCAAACTGGAAATATATTTTTAATGTATTACCTCAGTATGATAATAATCTAGAATAGTTGACCCCAGTCACAGGGTGACCTGTCAAAGTATACTTCAGAGCTGGTGCTGAGGAGTGGAGATGTTACGGTCACACGAAAAAAAGACAAACAGGAAAAGACTTGCTGGTCCATCCAATCCAAAGTCATGTAATCTCCTGGGAGAGGCGACAAACTAGATACAAACAAAGCCAAAATACAGTGGATACTCAAAATCTGAAATAAAAACAAAAAATGCTGAAATATTCAACAGGTTAGGCAGCATCTGTGGAGAGAGAAACAAAGTTAATGTTTCTGGTCGATGACCAACATTCCCTTTAATTTTCTTCAGAGTGCGCAGGCAATTTATTGAAGTGTGCAGACCTTGTAAATTTTTTGTGCGGTTATTTAAAGGGATCAACTTGTGTGCAGCCTGCATGGGGACTTTCTTCTGTGGCCGTGCAGCTTAGAGGGAACAATGTTGATGACCTTTTATTAGAACTGGAAGAAATTGAAGTTGTAATAGGTTTTAAGCAAGTAAAGAGGCATGGAAAGGGGGGAGAGGAAAAGAACAAAAGGGAAGATGTATGATAGGGTGGAAGGCAGGAGAGATTAAACGACAAAAGCGATGATAGTGTAAGGCAAAAGAAGATGGTAATGAGGCAAGTAACAAAACAAAAGATGGGTCCAGAGGAGATATAAATCATTACCAACAGCTGCTGACCAAAACAATGGGAGCAATGGTTTTAATTTGAAACTGTTGAACTCAATAATAAGTCCAGAAAGCTATAAAGTGCCTAATTGAAAGATCAGGTGCTGCTCCTTGAGCTTCCATTGAGCTTCATTAGAACAGTGGAGGAGGGCAAGGACAGAGAGATCAGAGTGGGAGTGAGGCGGAGAATTAAAATAGAAGGTAACTAGAAGCTAAGGGTCATGCCTACAGACTGAACTGAGGCATTTCGCAAAACAATCACACAATCCTCATTCGCTATCCTGGTGATTTTGTCAAATTATTCAATCAAATTGTTAAGACACAACCTTCTTTTCCAGAAGACTTCTTGGAAACAGACCCCGAATCCAGTGAGCTATTAAAGATACGGGCAATGGACTCACACAGCACCTGTCCCAATTCCTTAATGACACTTGGGTGGATATCATCTGGTGAGACAGGAAGTACAGGGAGCAGAAATGCTGAGGGTGATGTCAGGCATAGGATCATGAAAGAGAGACACTGATTGTGGTGTGAAGCACAAGGCGAGGAGGAAGGACATTGAGTGCAATGTAGAGGGCAGGGTCGTAGAGAAGATCTGTTGAGTGTGATGTGAAGCATTGCATCGGGATGAAAAACTTTCTATTTTTATCATCTCTTCTAAGGAGATATTTGTTGTCTTTGGGTAAAGTCAAGCAATGGATGCCATTCTTCAATCGGTGGTGGACTGAAAACATGGATTATTGTGTAAGATGCTATATTTGGATCAATATTACACATTTAAATGGTCCAGCTATATGAGGAATCCTATGTAATGGGGATGATTTGAGCTCTGTTTGGATAGGCTGTGTTTCATTGCTGTGGGCTGCACTGCTGGCAACTGTGGTACATTGAGAAGAGATACTTTATAAAACAAATGTGTGGTTTGAAATGGAAGTAACATTTATGTTTACGGCCCTGCTGTGTAAGGCAGTGAGTAGCTGAATCATGAAGATAGGGACAGGTGGGGATGTGGTAGAAATATGGGATTAGTGTAGGATGAGGATAAATGGGTGGTTGATGGTCGGCACAGACTCGGTGGGCCGAAGGGCCTGTTTCAGTGCTGTATCTCTAAACTAAACTAAACATTGCAGGCATGATCACAGGTCCAAGGTGAATTAGACAAATATCAGGGCAGAAGGCAGTAGGAGCACTACTCTTGATCGTGGCCTAACCATTTGATGAATTCTACCCGTGTATGTAAGATATTCTGACTGTTTTTACCTTAATTGCAGACATCGGACTGTTATATCTCATTTAAATGATTTAAAAAAATCAAACTATTGAGAAAACAGTTGTACTATTTTACAGTTTTTAATTTAAAAGTTTTCCTTTGTGTCCAAATAAAGAGAAACAACCAGATCAGTGGCAATGCATATTTTCAACTGTCAGCATGAATAAGGTAAAGTATCTACTGCGACGATATACTTCATTCAAAGAGGGAACATTTCCTCTGTTTAATATTTACAGCAAAATCATAAATTACATTCATTATACATGCAATTGTGATTTCAGAGGAAATTTTCTTCCAAAATGTGAAAACTTACCTCACATTCATAGATCAAACAAAAGAGCCACAAGATAGGCCTTACAGTGCTCAGCCCACTGCTCCCAAAAGGGCACGACTAATATGAACTGGTTTCCAATAGAAGAAAAATAGATCTAAAAGGGTTTCTATATTTTAAGTATTATGTAGTGTTGGTACTGAATCATCTTTAAGATCAGATAGTTTTCTCACATGATATTGTACAAATTTCAATGGATTGTTAGGGAAAAGAATCATTGTTAGCTACTTATTAACAAATCAAAAGAAACATGCTTCATGTCAGTTTGATTATTTCAGTTAAGTAGGAGGACGAGGAAAACAAGCTTGGGAAAGTCATTGTTCCATTGATAGCATATCAGTGATCCTCTTCAGTGTACAATGCATTCAGAATAAAGTAAAGACAGAGAGATTAGAGCACAACGCACTCAATATAAATTCCAGCCTTTGATATTTTCAGCCTCTAAAATGTCTGCATTAATAGGTCTAAACATATAAGTTAAATACTCTTCCTACTCTGTTAAAACACAATTCATTCAACGTGGTGCAACAGAAAACAGGTTCTGCCTCAGAGCTTCAACAACTTTGCTTGACCTTGTTCAGCGAAACACTGTAAAATTGATTTGGTCATAATAATAAATGAAAGCCTGCATTATCTGCATTCTAATTATAATTAATATAACTGGTATAACTGCTGTATTATTTATGATTGGATCCATAGAGAATGAAATGCAATAATAATCTGTTGTGTAATTTTATTGATATACTGATGTATGGCTTTAATGTGGAAATAAATGATACAACGTAGGGTAACAAAATCTCCTACATTCCACAGCACATCATAGTTAATGCTTTAAAAATGTCCACCAAGTTGTACGTATACAAACACACAAGCACTGTGAGAAGTAGTCTTAAAATGATTGGTTAAAGCGATACCTTCAAATAAAATCTGAGAATTAAACCATCGATACAATGCATATCATAGCAGCAGCTGTAGAATATGATGCTTCAATACAGTCCCAGTGATCCTTACTTTTCCAAATACTGCACAGTGAGAAAAAAGCCTCCTTTCTGCATGCTGTTGCACAGTGTCCAAATATGCTTCATTTGTACTGTCGAATGTACAAGCGTAAAAAGGAGAAACTGAGTAAAAACTATTCAACTCATCCATCTCATTTCATCTTATCATTGTTCAGGACCTCTATTTTCTTTCTTTTCCTACCTTGGTGTGGAGTCTATGTCTTCCAATTTCTTGTTGAATCACATGCCAGTTTATTTTGCTTTTAAATGTTTTACATCCATTTAATACAGTCTATTCCACAAAGCACAGCTTATGTTAAGTAGGAGTTTCCTTGGGTAATATTAGATTGCATTCTTCCATACAAGGAATTTCTCCACACTCCTCTGTCAATTCCCTTCACAACCAAAAACCTATGATGAAGTCCACATGACATCCACCCAAGAAAATTCAATGGACTGGATTTTACAGCCCCTCCCCCGACATCGGGGGTCGTGGCAGAGGGGCCAGAAAATGACTGTGGCAGAGGCCCGCCAGGGACCCCGATGCCGGGAAGGCCCGGCCCCATATGGTCAGTGGCGGCGAGGCCTCATGGCGCCACACTCACCCCCCCCCCCCCCCCCGCCGCTCGGTTGCGGAAGGCAAATTTTATTATTTAAATAAATTGTTAATTACTGAATAAATGTCCTACCCGCTCCCACCGTCCATCCCCCTCCAATATTGGTGCCGGTGGCCGGCATTCCCGTGCCTTCGGATCTCCGTTTCTCTGTGAGGGGGGCCGGTGGGGGAGCGGGGTAAAGCTCTGCCGATTGGTTTAGGGGATGGTGGGAAAAGGTAAAGTGCATAACTTGTGAAATTTGTGGGGGAGTGGTGGGAAGGTCAGGTGCACTAGGTAAGAATTTCGGGGTGGGGGAGAGGGCAAGGAATGAAATATATGGTTATTGGGGGGTGGAACAGGGGCTAGAAACATTTATTTAATTTTTTTGAATAAATTTCAAATCACTGTGTCTCTAAAATTTTAAATTGTTATGTAGGGCTTGAAGCCCTTTAAAAATGGCATCGGCGCCTACACAGTTGTGCCTGACGCCGTTGTCAGGGACGGACTGCCTCCCCCCTCCACATCATCGGGGGAGCGGGCGGGCTGTCCACCGTGGCCATTTAA
The DNA here is from genome assembly GCF_036365525.1 of Heterodontus francisci. Classification (NCBI taxonomy): domain Eukaryota; kingdom Metazoa; phylum Chordata; class Chondrichthyes; order Heterodontiformes; family Heterodontidae; genus Heterodontus; species Heterodontus francisci. Next base: position 161,948,190 of record NC_090375.1, on the reverse strand, counting down.
ATGAGCCACCATGTTTAATATCATGGTGGCTCCGCAAAGCTTGGCCCATGCGTGTAGGCTGCCATTGTTTATGGCTGCCGCTGATCACGGCAGCGGCAACATAAATTTCAGTTCAATTAATCAGTGTTTCTGTTGACGATTCTTCTTAGCCCTGATTCTTGGTGGTTACTTTGATATATTTAAGACATTCTATTTTTAGTTAAAATTAAATTCCAATTCATCCTTACGCCCTCAAATTCTTTTGGAGTTCTCCTGGTCTCCCACCACATTCCAAGGAAAGACTGGCATAACCAAGAGAAACAGCGTGATCAGTCATTTTCAGCCAGAGTTACGATGGAAGAACCGTCCCCGCCCACACCGCCCCCCCCACACCCCCGCTGATGCCCCCATCTCCGTACTTTCAGAACCATATGCTTCATGATGATAATTTAAAAGTATATTTTTCTGAATCTTCTCATCCAGCTGGAAAGATAGACAGAATAGTTAGCCTATGATTTCAGCATGCTTTGCTCATGAAGAAGACATAGAATCACATCTATGGGTGCAACCAGAAGTTAGACCTGACAATATACCCATTCTTGCACCTGTTCTGCTGCCATCAAGTTATGCATGCTCAAACTTCCTGCGAATCTCATTAAAATATGCATGAATGTAAAATAGGCATAAATCAGCAAAACAATCAGGCCCAAGGACTCACACCATGCGCTGGATTTTACCAGCTCTTTGGGAATGAGCTGGGAGGCAGGAAGGTGGTGGGTGGCATGCCTGTTGTCTTCCTGCTGCCATGCCATCTTGCCAGCAGTGAGAAAGATGGCGGATGGTCCTTAAGGAGCCAATGGATGACCTCTTCCCGCCTCCACTGGCATTTAACCAGCGGCCGCGGTACTGGTTAGGAGGACCCTCCGCCGCATGGGGAGACCACCAGTTAAATCTTGGTGGCCTCCCAGCAGGCTCCAGGATTGGGGGGGAGGGCCTCCTTTTTGGGCGCTATTTGGCCCATGGAGGCTGTTCCCCCCTCCCCCCAGCGGCAACAATGGTTGTCACTGCGCGGCGCTACCTACCCTCACCAACTCCACCCTCACCAAGGCCTGCCTGACTGGCCCCAATGCTCTCAGACCCCATTTACCTGATTGTGAGGGCGCATGTTCATCGATGCCCTTCCTCCTCCTCCAAGTGCAGCCTTAGCAGTGGTCAATGCTCCTGGTAGTACTGCTGACACAGCTGTCCCTCAGATTGGATGGTAGCTCTAGGGATTGGCTGCTACTGATAAGATCCGGCCATGGGCGCTGCTGACCACTGAAGAGGGTTCGCCTCATGTTTTTGTGCCCGGCAGTGGGACCCCTGCCACCGGCACTAAATCCAGCCTATATTTTCTTTCTTCAGGCTCTGCCAACAGGTGGAAATTGCAAGATTCTGCCGATTGCGCTGCTTAGGGAAGGCTCTTCAAATTGCATTCACTTTCTGGCACGTTTTAGAAGTTTTTTCATATCAAACAATATTTAATTTACTAAGAAACTGACTAGTGTACCCTAATGTAACTATCAAATGATTCAGTATAGATTTTTGAGTCATTTTCGGTGATTTTAAATCAGGTCACTTGCAGATGGAGGTCTGGACACCCTAACTAAAAATGCTCATTTTTGTTAATAAACCTTATTGATAGGTGAATCAATAAAACTGCATCAGGTTACCAATCTTAAATGCATCAAGGAATACTTTTTAATTTAAAGGAAGGAAAATGATTACATTCTATTCCGTTGCCCAATTGCGCTGGTTCATGAAAGATTTTGGCCGGAATTTTACGGTGGATGGATGGGAGCCGGACTCCGACGTGAAAGTCATTGGCGAACCCGCCTCCGCCTAGCCCGGGAATCCATCCCGTATTTTACGGATCCCCGGGCTTTAATTGCCCCAAGGCGGGAGGGAGTCCCGCCTCGGTGAACTGCTGGCCAATCAGCGGGCCAGCAGCTCCTAATCCCAGCAGGGCCACTGGGAGCGGTGGCCACTGCTGGGACTGCAGCCAAGCCGACACCATGGATCGAGGAGGGAAGCTAAGTAGGGTCATACCTCACCAGGGGGATCGGTCCTTCCCTGGTGAGGATGGAGTAGTCGGTGGGGGGGTGGGGTGTCTTGGCTCCCGGGGGTGGGTTGGGAGGTGGAGGTGGCCCTCAATCGGGCACCCTGTGCCCGACTGCCACGCCCCGCCCCGGGGGCGCGGAAAGGCTGGCTACTATCGCTGGGCAGCCTTTCATGTCCTCAGCACACCCGCTTGCCACAGGTAAAATACCCGTGGAGGCGGGCGAGGGCCCTTAACTGGCTGTTAAGTGGCCACTTAAGGGTCTTGATTGGCCTCGGGCAGGTGGGGTGTAAACTTGACCGGAGGCGGAAGCGGGGCAGGTAGACCTCCTGGAGCTTGCCGCTCAATTTTATGCTGCCCCCACGCCACCATCCGACCCACTGCGGTGGGGTAAAATTCCAGCCTTTATGTTTGTGATTATCCAAATGAGTTGTGGCGGAAACCTGAAGCCTAACTTAACCAACGCAATTATCAAGCGCAGTTTGGGTGTAATTTCCTAATTGCGCCCAAAGCAGCGACTCTACCCCAACATGTTTAAGAACATGCAATTGAGGAAGCTTTTCATTTTTTAATGTGACTTATACATATACCACAAAAAAGTATTCAAAGAAACTGAAAATACAGAACTGGTCACAGAATATTCTAAAAACTCAAACAATTTCAGTAAAACACCAGACTTGTTTCCTGCTGTGCCAGAAATTTTGGTCACAATTTGAAGAGGATATCTGAGCAAATATGCTTGCAGGAAACTCACTTGTAAGGCTCTGTAACCTGAGGGCGGAGCCAATATTATAGGCCGAGATGCATTTAGGCTGAAGGATTGATAAATGATCGTAAAAAATCAAGGAGCTTTGAGCATGTTCCACTTGCACGCATAAATCACTTACACGCAATATTGCACAATCCTTTCGGCCACATATTTTATTTATGCCTAAATTGTGTGTGCATCAGGCCACAAATACATGGGAAATTCTGGTCCCAGAGTCAGACAATAGTTGTGTGAAAATGTACAAATGCAGTCTGTTCAGCCTGGTTTTATGCAAAATAATAGCCTGGAGGGACAGCATCAATGCTACTCCAATTCTAATTTTGCTTTTTCTTTTAATACCAGGGTTTGATTTAGCATGCCTTTCATATTACAATCACAATAGTACTAATTCCACGACCAAAAAGCTATGACATATAGCCCCTTAAACTATAGGATAAACTCACTTAATTAGTAAATGGAAGCATATTCAGATTTCATTGAGAATACATGAATTAGTGTTATCATATTTATATTTAAACCAAATATTACTTGAGTGCATTACAATACTGTTTAGTTTGTAAAATACTCTATAGGACCACTCTTTCCAAATGTATATCTGAATTGGACTTTCCTCGGATCCACTGTTTCGTTGATAAGATCTAATCTGTTTGACAAAACTAATGAATCTGCGACTTTAGGTGCTGCAAACATTTTAAATCGCAAGCCTTCTGTTTAATACACTGTATTGATGACTTGAAAACACTTCTGCTAGTAAAGTCACTTGTGAAAATAAAGGACTCCAGGATATTTCAACATTACATATATCCCTTGCCAGTCTGGCTTGCCATTACATTGTTGTCACTTGAATTTGTCTGTAATTTTAATGTATTTATTGTAATAGCTCATGCTGTGAACTTTATGGTTCTTATCAGTAAAAGTCCTGAACTTCCTTATCCCTTTTACTCTGGCACACATTTATGAGATCTCTATCTGCTTCAGAGGGATGCATTTTGTGCGCACGGAGTCTGGTAACTATAGACCCTTTTGACAATCAGACTTATTAGCCCTGATATTTATGGGGACGTGGGGAGGGTGTGGGTGGCGCCAAAAATTGCCAAAGCACCCAGAAAGGCTGATGGTACAGAGGTCCTGCCAAACTAAAAAATTAAAAAATAAGGTGTCGCCCATTTAGGACGGAGATGAAGAGAAATTTTTACTCTCAGCGGGTTGTGAGTCTTTGGAACCCTCTTCCCCAGAGAGAGGTGGAGGCAGGGTCATTGAATATTTTTAAGGCAGAGGTAGATAAATTCTTGACTAACAAGAGAGTCAAAGGGTGTCGGGGCTAGGTGGGAAAGTGGGGTTGAGGCCACAATCAGATCAGCATTGATCTTATTAAATGGCAGAGCAGGCTCGAAGGGGCCGAATGGCCTACTTCTGCTCCTAATTCATATGTTTGTAGGATCTCATTAACATTTTGTAGCTCCATTTCATGCCTGGCAGCTGGCCAAATGGACAGCCTGCGCAGCAGACAAAAGGGAAAACCACCATCAGGAGGCCGCAGCCAGGAACACTTCAGGACAGTCCGCGGCTATCAGGAGGGGGAACAGAAGCTACAATAGGAAGAGGGAGAGAGGCTGCGATGCGGAATGGGGAGAGAGGCCTCAATCGGGAGAGGAGAGAGGCCTGCAATTGCAAGAGGGGAGAGAGGCTGCATTGGATGAGTGCAATAGCTTCCTTCAGGGGCTGGGGAGCTGGGAGAGCACTGTTGCTCCTCCTCATCCACATGGAGTGCTTGTTGAGCCAGCAGCTCCCCCTTCGCTTTCATTATTTGGTTTCCCCACCCCTTGGAAACCCATGCAACAACAGCCAATTTTAAATCAGGTTACCAATTACAATGTGGGAGACTTAATTACATGTGTTATTGAAGTGTCCCACCTCTCTGCAGAGGGATGCCCAGCAGCCTCAATATCTGACACCATAAATAAAGGCAGCTGGCACGCATACACGTGTTGAGGTAGTGATCCCCATATCTAAGTCTTTAACAACCCCCCACCCACCCTCTTTTGCCTGGTATGCGTGGGTTAATACCAAGGTTGATGTGTTTGACCTTGTATAAAACTTTAGACAAAACAGAGTACAGGTGCTGTTTACTGAATGAGTCTGGGTCATACTGAAACAATTGCACGATTTTGACTATTTGTATACAAAATTGATATAGTATAGGTTAATCAGTACACAGATGATATTTTTCTTTCCATGTAATACTTGCAAAATGAGGCTTTTACCATTATCATATTTGGGAGGAAGGGTAACACGATGTTGGGAAACCCCTTCCCGGTAAATTGGATGTGGAAGCCTGAGACTTGCAAAACTCCTGAGGGTCCCAGCACACCCCAATGTGGGTGGCAATTGCAAAGCAGATCAGGCTTCAGACTTCAGTGTTAATCAGGCAGCCACCATAATGTAACAGAAGCTCTTCGGTGAGGCTCTTGTGGCACAGTACCTACTTTCAATAGGCACTAAAGGAGATTCCACTATTAAAATTTATTAAAAAGAAATTCAGGTTTTTCTGCCCTCCCAGCACTGGTGGTCCCATTCCCTTGTCACCATGACTTAGGCCTGTTTGTCATAGCCTCATGCCAGTGATAATGGCTAGGGCATAACTGGCAGTTAGCAGCCCTTCACTGGCAGCTGGAATTTGTCAATGTGTCTCTGGTGTGAGAGATACCGTAAATTAAACAAATGTGCCATCTGAACATTATCCAGTGAACTCAAACCATTTGTTTGCGCGCATGTACAGCACCTGTGCAGCACTACAATGTTAGGCCTTGTTATCGGCCCCATTGCTTGACTTTTCCTTGAAAAATATTTATGGAAGCTCATATTTCAATACTTGTATTCGTCGTCCATCTCAATGTTATACTTTCTACAGGCAAAATGGAATACATATACAAGGGTTTCAAGTAATAACAGATGACCACCTGAACTATAGAGGAAATTGGGGATCAGTTGTTTTTTTTCCAAAGGATGAACCTCCAATCCTTCACCTGTGAAATAAATCACTTCTGAAGAGATACTTAAGCATGCAGACTTTACAATATTTGAAGAACTCAAAATGAAATAGCAATTTCAAAGTAGCAATGGACTGACCAAAAGAATTTAGCACGTGATGTGATCTTTTAGAGTTGTTTTAATTTATGTGGATAAGACAGAGAACAATATGCAAAATGCTTAGTTTTTACACTTAAGGTAGATTCTGCTGTGCTGGATTATCCCAAGTGTGAACCACAAAATTGTTCAAAAAAAAAAATTCATGCAGACTTAATGCACGTTATTTAAAAGAGTACATTTAAATATGCAGCGCTTCACAGAGTAGGCATTAGCCTGTACAAATTATTTTACTTCTTTTATGAATAATATGCTTTAAACATGTAAATACTGGGCTAAGAAAAAGGGGAAGCATAAATAATGAAAAATAAGGAGTTTGCAGAAATGTAATTCAGTCATGATTATATATGCTTTGGAGTATATTTATTAAAATTAATTTGGATCAACAAGGTTTAAATTAAACAGCTGCCTGATAGTTGTGTTAGGCCACTGATAAACTATGGTGCTGCTATGAATTCCCACATTTAACACATCATTATTTAATTCAATGTTACCTTTAGGATACCCAATTCTTAAAGAAATGTGTGTTGTTTGCCAAAGACCGAGGCACAATTACTGACCAACTAATGAATAACCTTTCCTTTAATTTGCTCTGTTCCCTTACTTTAAACCATTTAAATGATTCATTTTGATCTTCCGTGCGATGTAAACTGTATTATTATGCAAGATTAGCAAAGGAAAGGACAAGCCACTTGAACTTGAAGCCTGTTAATTGGGGTGATCTACTGTCCCATGAATCGAGTAATTCCTATTCAGTCAAATCTATCAGCTGCTTGGTAGCTGAGAAAACGTCCCCTGAAAAGATGTCCGTTATCTACGGTTTACATTAACTGCATCAGCTGTTTAATATTTAGCAATGAATATTATCAATTACTCATGTTTCCCAGATAATACATAACTCATTCGCAATTCATCAGAAAATGAAACAGTTCATGCCCACATGCAGCATCCAGGCTTGGGCTGATAAGTGGCAAGTAACATTTGCGTCACACAGGTGCCAGGCAATGAGCATCTCCAACAAGAGAGAGTGTAGCCACACAAGAGATTATTGCACAAAATTAGGGCTCATGGAACTGGGGGTAATTTTCTTAGCATGGATTGAGGATTGATTAATGGTCAGAGTGGGGAATAGGAATTTTCGGGTTGGCAGGCTGTAACTAGTGAGCTACTGCAAGAATTAGTGCTTGGGCCTCAGTTATTTACAATCTATATCAATAATTTAGATGAGGGACTGAGTGCAATGTATCCAAGTTTGCTGATGGTACAAAGTTAGGTGGTAAAGTAAGCTGTGAGGGGGATGCAAGGCAGGTTAAGTGAGTAGGCAAGAATATGGCAGATGGTATATAATGTGGAGAAATAGCATCAACTTATATTTCTATAGCTTCTTAACGTAATAAAATGTCCTGAGGCACTTCATAGGAGCATTATTAAGCAATGTATGATATTGAGCCACAAAAGACGATATTAGGTCAGATAACCAAAAGCCTGGTCAGAGGTAGATTTTAAGGTGTGTCTTAGAGGAGGAAAGTGAAGTGGAGGGGGGAAGAGGTGTAGGGAGGGTAATCCAGAGCTTGGGGCCTAGGCAACTGAAGGTGCGGCAAGCAATTGTGCAGCGATTAAAATCAGGCACGCACAAGAGGCCAGAATTAGAGGAGTGCAGATATCTTGGAGGATTGTGGGGCTGGAGGAGATAACAGCGACAAGGAGCGGCGAGGCCATGGAGCCATTTGTAAACAAAGCTGAGAATTCTAAAATCAAGACATTGCTTGACCAGGAGCCAATTTAGGTCAGCGGGCACAGGGGTGATATGGGAATGGGTTAAGAGACGGGCAGCAGAGATTTGGATGATCTCAAGTTTACAGAGTGTAGAATATGGGAGACTGGCCAGGAGTGCATTGGAATAGTAATGAAGGCATGAAAGAGGGCTTCAGCAGCAGATGAGCTGAGACAGGGGCGAAGTCAGGCAATGTTGCGGAGGTGGAAATAGGCGGTCTTAGTGATGGCACGAATATGAGGTCGGAAGCTCATCTTGGGGTCAAATGTGACATGAAGGTTGCGAACAGACTGGCTTAATCGCAGACTGTTGCCAGGGAGAGGGATGGAGTCAGTAGCTAGGGAACAGAACTTGGAGCATGGACTGAAAACAATGGCTTCAGTTTGCCCAATATTTAATTGGAGGGAATTTCTGCTCATCCAGTATTGGATGTTGAATGTGAAGTTATCCACCTTGGTAGAAAAAATTGAAGCGCAGAATTTTTTTTTTTTAAATAATGAGACTGGGAAATATTGGTACTCAGAGGGACCTGGATGTCCTTGTACATGACTCACTGAAAGTTAACTTGCAGGTACTGCAAGCAAATAGGAAAGCAAATAATATGTTAACCTTTATTACAAAGGGATTGGAGTATAAGAGGAAAGAAGTCTTGCTGCAATTATATAGGGCCTTGGTGAGACCACATCTGGAGTGCTGTGTACAGTTTTGGTCTCTGTACCTAAGGAAGGATAAACTTGCTTTAGATGGAGTGCAACAAAGTGCACTGGACTGATTCCTATGAGGAGAGATTGAGTAGACTAGATCTATATTCCCTCGAGTTTAGAAGAATTGAAACATATACAATTGTTAAGGGGCTTGACAGGGTAGATGCTGGGAGGATATTTCCCTTGGCTGGCAGTCTAGAACTAAGATTCACAGTCTCAGAATAAGGGCTCAGCTATTTAGGACTGAAATGAGGGAAATTTATTCACTCAAAGGATTGTAAATCTTTGGAATTCTCTATGCCAGAGGGCTGTGGATGCTTGGTCGTGCAGCATATTCAAGACTGAGATCAATAGATTTTTGGGCACTAATGGTGATACAGCAGGAAGGTGTCGTTGAGGTAGAAGATTAGCCATGACCTCACTGACGACAAAGCAGGCTCGAAGGATGAATGGCCTACTCCTGCTCCTATATCTTACATTCTAATGTTCACTTTCAATGACATTACCAAGGTCAGATCACTCGCCATCTAAATCCTAGGGGGTCACCATTGACCAGTGACACAACATGACGAGCCATATAAATACTGTGACTACAAGAGGTCAAAGTCTAGATATTCTTCAGCAAGTAGCTCACCTACTGACTTCCCAAAGCCTTTCCATCACTTACATGGGCGGCACAGTGGTGCAGTGGTTAGCACCGCAGCCTCACAGCTCCAGGGACCCGGGTTCGATCCCGGGTACTGCCTGTGTGGAGTTTGCAAGTTCTCCCTGTGTCTGCGTGGGTTTTCTCCGGGTGCTCTGGTTTCCTCCCACAAGCCAAAAAGACTTGCAGGTTGATATGTCAATTGGCCATTATAAATTGTCACTAGTATAGGTAGGTGGTAGGGAAATATAGGGACAGGTGGGGATGTTTGGTAGGAATATGGGATTAGTGTAGGATTAGTATAAATGGGTGGTTGATGTTCGGCACAGATTCGGTGGGCCGAAGGGCCTGTTTCAGTGCTGTATCTCTAATCTAAAATCAAGGCAAAAACCAGGAGTGTGATGGAATACTCTCCAATTGCCTGGATGAGTGCAGCTCCAACAACACTCTAGAAGCTCAACGCTATTCAGGACAAAGCTGCCCGCTTGATCCGTACTCCATCCACCACCTTCAACATTCGCTCCCTCCATCACTGGTGCAATGTGGTTTCAGCGTGTACCATCTATAAGATGCATTGCAGCAACTCGCCAAGGTTTCTTCAACAGTACCTCCTAAACCCACAACCTCTATCGCCTAGAAGAACAATGGCAGCAAACAAATGGGAACACCACAACCTCCAAGTTTCACTTCAAGTCCACTCTGATTTAGAAATATATCGCCATTCCTTCATCATCACAGGGTCAAAACTCTGGAACATCCTATCTAACAGCACAGTGGGAATACCTTCACCATACAGACTGCAGTGGTTCAAAAAGATGGCTCACCACCACCTCCTCAAGGGCAATTAATACTGGCCTTGCAAATGACAACCACGTCTCATGAATGAATGAATTTTAAAAATGTGCTTCAAAAGAACTTGCTGCAATCCAGCATCTCCTTACTTCATAGAATTTACAGCAAGACAGAGAATTTTGTGTGTGTGTTGGGGTGGCGAGGGTGAAGTCTATTTAGAGGGGAAAAATCTTCATTCTAAACTTCCCAGTAAAGCTTATCTTATTTAGGGAGAAGAGTGTCATATTTGTCACATTGAAATCCTGCAATGTGACTTGATCACTGAAATGTACATTTGCAAGCAAATGAGAAAAACAATAAAGAAACATTATCAGCATCAGGCCTTTCTGCTATCACCATGACTCTGTGTGGTAACTGGTGTGATTTAAAGGGATGGTGACTTAAACGTTTGCAAAGTCACTATGGCCTCAAACCAAGGCAACATCTAGGAAATGTTTGTGGTTTTGAACTTTTTTTTAGAGTTTCATGGTATAATTGAAACTGTCCAAAACACTGTTGATGATAAGGAGCAAAAGTCCTTCCTTTTTTATAAAGATTTTTTTCTCCTTTCCTGAGTCTATTCCATACACATTTTCCCAGGCTGAGAGAGTGGGTGAGAGATCTGAAACTCTACAAATGCCACTTTGATAGTTGCAGCCAACAGGTGCAAGACTCTTGCAGCAACCTCTGACATCAACACATCTGAGACTTTAGAGGATCCCCATTCTGTGATTGAATGCACTGCAACATTAACACAGTATATAACTGCTTCAAAATTACTTTTATATGATTTTACATTGAAATATAGATAGTTGGGTCGCTTAATCGCACAGTGGCAAATGCACCTGGACCATCAGAATGTGTGATTGTGTGATGATGCAATCCTTGTTTAATGCTTTGCTTCTATTAACTGATCTCACAAGGGTCATGGGTGACACATTTCAATTGGCCTCTGTTGGAAATCTAGGAAAAAGAAACTGTCAGTTCCTAATCACTTTAGTGACCGCGTGTATATTTGATCATTGGGTGAACTAGCTCACACATGAATAATGGTCATGTGTGTTATGCATCATAGGGCTATAAGCAACCATGGAACAGTACTGTAGTTTGGGTCATTGCCTTCAAGCAATGAGGAGTTAAAAGGGAAGTAAATAAAGGAAAATTAATACAAATATAATAAATACACAGGTACTAAAGTCATCAAGGGAAACAGAATTAAACTTGTATGGGTGTTTTACAGACTACTTACAGTAATAGTGCAATATTTATGGTGGAGTGATGGTATGTGTCTTGTTCCCTCAAGGTGAAGTGATGGTAATGCTTGGCTCCATTATGGTACAGTGTTGTTATGCGCTTGGCTTCTTCATGATGTAGTGATGGCCTCTACTTGTGTTCCTGGCCAGGAGAATAAATGGTATGTGTTTTGCTTTGTTGGTGAATGAGTGATGGTATAGCTCTGGTAGTTTGGTGATTGAGTAATAGCATGCTTCTGGTTCTCTGTTCGTTGGAATGGGTGATGGTATGAGGCTAGTTGCCTTGTGGTGGAGTGGCAGTATGTACCTGGTTTACTTTGGTATGAGTGACAGTATGCATCTGGATCCCTGATAGTTATGCACTAATACAAAAGCAAAATAATACTGAAGATCTGAAATAAAAACAGAAAATGCTGGACATACTCAGCAGGTCAGGCAGCATCTGTAGAGAAAGAGAAACAGAGTTCATGTTTTAGGTTGATGACCATTCATCAGAACTGAGAAAAGTTAGAAATGCAATAGGTTTTAAAGAAGGAAAAGGGGAGGGTGGAAAAAGAACAAAAGAGAAGGTCTGTGATAGTGTAGAAGACAGGAAAGATTAAATGACAAAAGAATTAATTGATGGAGCCAAAGGGAATGGTAATGGGACAAGAAAAGAAACAAAAGATGTGTCTAGAGGAGGTATGAATGGTGGACTCAGGAACTGGAAGGCTGCATCATCAGAACAGATGCGACAGACCATATTCTATTATGCCTTTCTTTTTCCTCAACCGAGGATTCCCACCACCAGGTTTGACAGGGCACTTGACCATGTTGGTCCCATTTCCCGCACACCTACTCTCACTCATTCCCCTCCCTCCCAGAACAATGATCGGGTTCCCCTTGTCCTCACCTTCCACCCCACCAGCCTCCGTATTCAACGGATCATCCTCCACCATTTCTGCCACCTCCAGCATGATGTCACCACCAAACATATATTCCCTTCTCCTCTCTTTTCAGCATTCCGAAGAGACCATCCCCTCTGCAACACCCTGGTCCACTCTTTAATGACCCTCACCATCCCATCCCTTTCCATGGTACCTTTCCATGCAAGCGCAGGAGATGCAACACCTGCCTTTTACATCCTCTCTCCTCAATCTCCTCCTTTCACTTGTTTAAAGCCTATTAAATTTCAAACTATTCCCAGTTCTGATAAAAGGTCATGGACCTGAAACGTTAACTCTGTTTCTCACTCCACAGATGCTACTGGACCTGCTGAGTATTTCCACCGTATTCTGTTTTTATCCCTGGTAGTTAAGTTAGTTTGTACATGGTTCCCTCGGGGATGAGTGACAGTATGTACCTGATGTTGTGGGACCACCTTAGGAGGCTTAGTGAAGGTCACCAGAGAAAGTGATGTCGCGTCACACATCACCAGGGAGTTGTGGGTGTCGCCCAACAGAATGAGATTTGTGTAGATGTGCTTGTGTAGTTATATATATATGTTCCAGTTAAGTTATAATAAAAACCCACATATTCATTGGATATTACTTAGAATCCAGTGAATCTTACAATAGTTCACATACCAAAGGAACAAGTAATATTATATGGTGGCAGCGGTGGGATATATTTTGCTGAAGAGCACCAAATACTACATCATGGCAATGTTTGATTTTTTTTCTCAAAAACACACCAAGAGAGAACAAGGAACAGCAGGTTTCTTACCAGGAGTGCAGTTGGCAGAAGGCCCTACAACATTGCAGCGATCTCGGATTGCAGACAGGACCCCAGGAGGTGTTGAAACTCTGAGTTCAGCAGGCAATTTCCCAGGGGTGCAGATCTTTCAACTAATCTGGCAGTGGGTTGAAAAATTTGAAAAAAAGTAGTACATCCATAATTTCATTAGATTTCCTGGGTTTTGGTATTTCATGGGTGGGGCCCAAGCCAAAAGAGTGGGAAGAGCTCAACAATACCATTGGAGGACCAGCACAAAGAAAAAGGCTGGTTGTGACAGCTGCCGGTACTGCAAGCTGCAGATCTCAGGAGAGAAGAAAAAATGCTCTTTCAATTTAAAAAAAAGACAAACTGTGTAAACAAAGAAAGTAGCTGTAGGCTCCCACTCTTAAAAGAGGCAGGCCTACAAGAACAAACCTGTTTAAAAAAGGAACCAGAAAGCTTTACCTGTGAGACAGGAAACCTGTAAAGCAGAGAGCCTGTAAAAAGATTGTGACTGGTTAAAAGAAGAAAACCTGTGAAAAAGTCTGATATTAATGAAAAAGCAGAATCATCTAGAATATAGCTTTCAGGCATACAATTATGGATTGGAAGGCATCGGACATAGCGCCTGAATTTAAACTGTTTCATCAGCGAATGGAACTGTGTTTCCTGGATCAACAAGTAAATGAACCAGAGAAACAAACTGTGCAAATCAAGATTACACTGGGCAATGAGGGCCTGCAACAGATCAATATGTCAGGATTGTCAGCTGAGGATCAGAAGGACGCTAGAAAGCTACGGACATTCCTGGAGTAGCAACTGAAGTTGAAGGTAAATGTCTGAGTACATAGGCTGCAGCTTATGACCGAGCACAAAGGTAAGATGAGTCCATTGACCAGTTTGTCGCAAGGTGCCGAGATGATGCTCAAGAATGCAACTTCGCAGATATCGAATAGTCAGAACAGGTTACAGAACTAGTCATTGCGTCTACCCCAATAGAGGCCTTTCAAAAAGACATGCTAGAAAAGAAGGGCACACCATAGATGCACTACTTAATGATGGAAGGAAATCTGAAGCCATAATGGCTGGGCGCCAACAGTTACAAGCGTTGGAGGTGGCTACGACAACTGGTATGGTAACCAAGGCTCAGAAGTTGGCTATGTCTTGTGGCAAATGTGACCTGACTCACCCAATTTGCAGTTGTCCAGCGTACCAGGACCTGTGCAAAGCTTGTGACATGTGAGGACATTGAGCAAGGCAGTACAGAAGGCCAAACTCAGATACTGCACACAGGAATGGTGGCAGATCACATGCAGAGACTATGGGCTGGATTTTAAATGCTTGTCGCCGAGCTTCAAAGATGGTGGTCCACCTGTGCAGGCCGCTCATCGTGGAGCCGCTGCAAAATTAAACGCAACGGCTCAATTAAATGGCTGCGGCAGATCGCCCCTCCCCCATTCCGATAACATGGAGAGGGCGGGCGGTCCGTCCCGGCAATGGCGTCTGGCACCACTGCGGAGGCAGCAACCCCATTTGTAAAGGGCTACGAGCCCTTCAACTCAGTTTAAATATTTAAATATACAGCAAGGTTAAATTTAATTCGAAAAGCTAAAATAATGTTTCTGGACCCTCTCTCACCCCTCAATAACCATACAGTTCATTTCTTGCCCTCTCCCCGCCCCCAGAAAATACTTACCTGACCTTCCTCGCCCCCACCAAAGTTTATAAACTTTTACCCTCAACCCCTTTCACCATCATCTAAACCAATCAGAATAGGTTGACCTCGCTCTACCCCTCTGAACGGAGATCCAAAGGCACGGAAGTGCTGGCCACTGGCATTAATATTGGTGCAGCATGAATGTCGTGAGCAAGACAGTCATTAATGCAGGTATTTAAATAAATTTTCTTATGTAAATTCTGGTCCCATCACCGAGCGGCGGGGGGTCCGCCATGAGGCCTCGCTGGCGGTGACAATATTGAGCCTCTCTCGCCCCGCCTGTCCCCACCATGACCCCGAATGTCGGGGCGGGGGTGGTGGGGGGGTGCTCTAAAATCCAGTTCAACATCTATAAGACAGGATGGCAAACAAAACAAAAGATATGCCGACGCACAACAAAAGCCGAAGCAGGTACATCAGGTCAACAGAGAGACAGATTGTCAAGAGGGCATGGATGAAGAATGCACTAATGCGAACAGCAGGCAAATACTTCACATAGTTAATTTGGATCAATATGTCAATGCTATTATGCAATCTGAGGCATTTGCCATGATCAGGATTATATGCCCACAGAAGAGTGGTAAGCATGAGCTAAAAGTGAAAATTGACACTGGAGCAAGTGCAAATATTCTACACATCCGTAAACTGACGGACATATACTTAAAGAAATGGGACCCACCATGGCTAGGCTGACTGCCTATAATGGTTCTCCAATCAACTGCATTGGAACAATAACCTTGCAATGCAACTATGGGAGCTCCGAATGTCTACCACAAATATTTTATATTGTAGACACAACAGTACCAGCTGTCGCAGAACTTCCAGTATGCACAGGTTTACGATTTGTCAAAATACATGAAGTCAGTAAAGCACTGAAGATGGTAAAAAATATCCAGGTCGAGTGTATCGGGTCGGTCCAAGTAAAGGATGCCACCAAGGATTGGAGTCTTGACACGAAGAGACAATATGACTCGGAATCTCTCCTCAGACTTCAGTTTGGTACAGCAAGTACCCAGAGGCCAGAGGGATTGCTGGTGATTGGTGACATTGCCAGTCATCATTTTTGTAAGCTTTCCAAACAAGAGAAGATGAAGGCATCATATGACAGGCAAGCAAGACCTAAATTAACTTGATTGTGCATAGGACAGGAAGTCAGAGTCCTCAATCATGCGTCGGGAACTTGGTATCCTGCAGTGGTTGCTAGGATATGTGACCAGCCCAGACCAGACACCCAATGGTGCGATTCTCAGAAGGAACTGAAGTCAACTAAGAGAGCTGTACGACACTACATGTGACAAATCTACGGCATTGCAGACACGTTCAAAGACAAAGTCTGAAGATGAACATACAGAGGCTACGAGCACAGAGAAATAACCAGAGTTCTGAGTTATCAGACTCTCAGAGGAGTCTCCGCTCTGAGAAGAGGATTACGATAACATTAGGAGAATAAACTAACTTTCTCTAAGTTTTAGAGAGTGTTAAACTTGCTTACTTGTACATTTCAGTTTGTTTTATTTATGAAGGGCTAATCTGAACTGCAACATCATTGTATATTGTACATATGTTTTTATCTTTGGAAAAAAAGTGAATGTTGTGGGACCACCCTAAAAAGCTGTAAGTGAAGGTCACCAGAGGAATTGATGTCATGCCACACATGTCCAGAGTATTGTGGGTGAAGCCCAACAGAGTGAGATGTATGTAGATGTGCTCTTGTAGTAACTGTGTGTATATATGTGTTCCAGTTAAGTTATAATAAAAACTTATGTAGTCCTTGGATATTACCTGGAGTCCTGTGAATCTTACAATAGTTCACATACCAAAGGAACAAGTAATATTACACCCGGTTCCCTGGTTTTTAAATTAACGAATCCACCCAGTTCCTTGGGGATGGGTTTCAGCATGTACCTGGATCCCTGCTAGTTGTTAGTTTGTACCTGGTTCTCTTTGGTATGAGTGACAATTTGTACCTGGTTCCCTCGTAATTGAGTTACAGTATTTATCTAGCTCCCTGGTTGCTGAGTTACAGTATTTATGTGGCTCCTTGATGGGGGAATTATAGTGTTGATTTGCTTCCCTAGTAATTGAGTTACAGTTATATCTGGTTCCCTGGTTGTTGAGCTACAATGTTTATCTAGTTCCCTAGTGGTGAAGTTATAATATTTATCTGGTTCTCTAGTGATTGAGTTGCAGTGTTTATCTGGTTTCCTAGTTACTGAGTGACAATATTTATCAGGTTCCCTGGTGGTTGAGTTACACTATTTATCTAGTTTTCTGGCAATTGAGTTATGGTATGTATCTGGTTCTTTGGTAATTGTGTTACACTACTTATCTGGTTCCTTGGCGGTTGTGTTACGGTATTTATTTGGAACCCTGGTAATTGAGTTACAGTTTTTATCTAGTATTCTGGCAACTGAGTTACAGAATTTATCCGGTTCTCTGGTGGTTGAGTTACAAGTATTTATCTGGTTTTCTAGTAATTGTGTTACAGTATTTATCTGGTTCCCAGATGGTTGAGGTACAGTATTTATCTAGTTCCCTGGCGATTGACTTACAGCATTTATCTGATTCCTTGTGGACAGGTTACAGTATTTATCTGGTTCCCTGGTGGTTGCGTTACTGTATTTTTTTTTATTCATTCATAGGATGTGGGCATCGCTGGGTAGGCCAGCATTTATTGCCCATCCCTAATTGCCCTTGAGAAGGTGGTGGTGAGCTGCCTTCTTGAACTGCTGCTGTCCATGTGGGATAGGTACACCCACAGTGCTGTTAGGAAGGGCGTTCCAGGATTTTGACCCAGCAACAGTGAAGTAATGGTGATATCGTTCCAAGCCAGGATGTGTGTGGCTTGGAGGGGAACTTGCAGGTAATGGCGTTCCCATGCATTTGCTGCCCTTGTCTTTCTGGGTGGTAGAGGTCATGGATTAGGAAGGTGCTGTCTAAGGAGCCTTGGTGCGTTGCTGCAATGCATCTTGTAGATGGTAAACACTGCTGCCACTGTGCGTCGGTGCTGAAGGGAGTGAATGTTTGTAGATGGGGTGCTTATCTAGCGGCTGCTTTGTCCTGGGTGGTGTCGAACTTCTTGAGTGTTGTTGGAGCTGCACCCATCCAGGCAAGTGGAGAGTATTCCATCACACTCCTGACTTGTGTCTTGTAGATGGTGGACAGGCTTTGGGGTGACAGCAAGTGAGTTACTCGTCACAGCATTCCTAGCCACTGACCTGCTCTTGCAGCCATGGTATTTATATGGCTACTCCAGTTCAATTTCTGTTCAATGGTAACCCCCAAGATGTTGATAGCGAGGGATTCAGTGATCGCAATGCCATTGAATGCCAAGGGGAAATGGTTAGATCCTGTCTTGTTGGAGATGGTCATTGCCAGACACTTGTGTGGCGTGAATGTTACTTGCCACGTATCAGCCCAAGCCTGGATATTGTCCAGGTCTTGCTGCATTTCTATGCTTATGTATCTGAGGAATCACGAATGATGCTGAACATTGTGTAATCATTGGCGAACATCCTCACTTCTGACCGAATAATTGAAGGAAGGTCATTGATGAAGCAGCTGAAGATGGTTGGGCCTAGGACACGACCCTGAGGAACTCCTGCAGTGATGTCCTGGAGCTCAGATGATTGGCCTCCAACAATCACATGCATCTTGCTTTGCGCTAGGTATGAATCCAAAAAGCGGAGAGTTTTCCCCCTGATTTCCATTGGCTCCAGTTTTGCTAGGGCTCCTTGATGTCAGACACAGTCAAATGCTGCCTTGATGTCAAGGGCAGTCCTTCTCACCTCACCTCTTGAGTTCAGCTCCTTTGTCCATGTTTGAACCAAAGCTGTAATGAGGTCAGAAGCTGAGTGGCTCTGGTAGAACCCAAACTGAGTGTCACTGAGCAGGTTAATGCTAAGCAAGTGCCACTTGATAGCAATGTTGATAACACCTTCCATCACTTTACTGATGATTGAGAGTAGACTGATGGGGCATAAATTGGCCAGGTTGGACTTGTCCTGTTTCTTGTGTACAGGACATACTTGGGCAATTTTCCACATTGGCGGATAGATGCCAGTGTTGTAGCAATACTGGAACAGCTTGGCTAGGGGTGTGGCAAGTTCTGGAGCACAGGTCTTCAGTACTATTGCCAGGATGTTGTCAGGACCCATAGCCTTTGCAGTATTCAGTGCCTTCAGTTGTTTCTTGATATCACGTGAAGTGAATCAAATTGGCTGAAGTCTGGCATCTGTGATGCTGGGGACTTCAGGAGGAGGCCGAGATGGATCATTAACTCACCACTTCGAGCTGAAGATTGTTGTAAATGCTTCAGCCTTATCTTTTGCACTGATGTGCTGGTCTCCACCATCATTAAGGATGGGGATATTTGTGGAGCCACCTCCTCCAGTTAGTTGTTTAATTGTCCACCACCATTCACAACTGGATGTGGCAGGAATGCAGAGCTTAGATCTGATCCATTGGTTATGGGATCACTTAAATCTGTCTATCGCATGCTGTTTAGCACGCAAATAGTCTTGTGTTGTAACTTCACCAGGTTGACACCTCATTTTGAGGTATGCCTGGTGCTGCTCCTGCCACACCCTCCTGCACTCTTCATTGAACCAGGGTTGGTCCCCCGGCTTGATCGTAATGGTAGAGGGGGAATATGCCAGGTCATGAGGTTACAGATTGTGGTTGAATACAATAAATTAAAAGCAAAATACTGCAGATGCTGGAAATCTGAAATAAAAACAAGAAATGCTGGAAATACTCAGCAGGTCTGGTAGCACCTGTGGAGAGAGAAGCAGAGTTAACATTTCAGGTCAGTGACCCTTCATCAGAACTGGTTGAGTACAATTCTGCTGCTGTTGATGGTCCACCGTGCCTCATAGATGCTCAGTTAATCTGGTTCCCTGGCGGTTGAGTTACAGTATTTATCTGATTCCTTGCGGATGAGTTACAGTATTCAACTGGATACCCAGTAACTGAGTGACAGTATTTATCTGTTCCCTGGCAGTTGAGTTACAGTATTTATCTGATTCCTTGCGGATGAGTTACAGTATTCATCTGGATCCCCAGTAACTGAGTGACAGTATTTATCTGTTCCCTGGCAGTTGAGTTACAGTATTTATCTGATTCCTTGCGGATGAGTTACAGTATTTATCTGGATCCCTAGTAACTGAGTGACAGTATTTATCTGTTCCCTGGCAGTTGAGTTACAGTATTTATCTGATTCCTTGCGGATGAGTTACAGTATTTATCTGGATCCCCAGTAACTGAGTGACAGTATTTATCTGTTCCCTGGCAGTTGAGTTACAGTATTTATCTAATTTTCTGGCGATTGAGTTACAGTATTTATCTGGATCCCCAGTAACTGAGTGACAGTACTTATCTAATTTTCTGGCGATTGAGTTACAGTATTAATCTAGTTTTCTGGCGGATGAGTTACAGTATTTATCTGGATCCCTAGTAACTGAGTGACAGTATTTATCTGTTCCCTGGCAGTTGAGTTACAGTATTTATCTAATTTTCTGGCGATTGAGTTACAGTATTTATCTGGATCCCCAGTAACTGAGTGACAGTATTTATCTGTTCCCTGGCAGTTGAGTTACAGTATTAATCTAGTTTTCTGGCGATTGAGTTACAGTATTCATCTGGATCCCCAGTAACTGAGTGACAGTATTTATCTGTTCCCTGGCAGTTGAGTTACAGTATTTATCTGATTCCTTGCGGATGAGTTACAGTATTCATCTGGATACCCAGTAACTGAGTGACAGTATTTATCTGTTCCCTGGCAGTTGAGTTACAGTATTTCTCTAGTTTTCTGGCAGTTGAGTTACAGTATTTATCTGGATCCCTAGTAACTGAGTGACAGTATCTATCTGTTCCCTGGCAGTTGAGTTACAGTATTAATCTAGTTTTCTGGTGATTGAGTTACAGTATTTATCTGGATCCCTAGTAACTGAGTGACAGTATTTATCTGTTCCCTGGCAGTTGAGTTACAGTATTTATCTGGATCCCTAGTAACTGTGACAGTATTTATCTGTTCCCTGGCAGTTGAGTTACAGTATTAATCTAGTTTTCTGGTGATTGAGTTACAGTATTTATCTGGATCCCTAGTAACTGAGTGACAGTATTTATCTGTTCCCTGGCAGTTGAGTTACAGTATTTATCTAGTTTTCTGGCAGTTGAGTTACAGTATTCATCTGGATCCCTAGTAACTGAGTGACAGTATTTATTAGGTTCCCTGGTGGTTGAGTTACAGTATTTATCTGATTCCATGCGGATGAGGTACAGTATTTATCTGGATAACTAGTAACTAAGTTACAGTATTAATCTAGTTTTCTGGTGATTGAGTTACAGTATTTATCTGGATCCCCAGTAACTGAGTGACAGTATTTATCTGTTCCCTGGCAGTTGAGTTACAGTATTTATCTGGATCCCCAGTAACTGAGTGACAGTATTTATCTGTTCCCTGGCAGTTGAGTTACAGTATTTATCTGGATCCCTAGTAACTGAGTGACAGTATTTATCTGTTCCCTGGCAGTTGAGTTACAGTATTTATCTAGTTTTCTGGCGATTGAGTTACAGTATTCATCTGGATCCCCAGTAACTGAGTGACAGTATTTATCTGTTCCCTGGCAGTTGAGTTACAGTATTTATCTGGATCCCTAGTAACTGAGTGACAGTATTTATTAGGTTCCCTGGTGGTTGAGTTACAGTATTTATCTGATTCCATGCGGATGAGGTACAGTATTTATCTGGATAACTAGTAACTAAGTTACAGTATTAATCTAGTTTTCTGGTGATTGAGTTACAGTATTTATCTGGATCCCTAGTAACTGAGTGACAGTATTTATTAAGTTTCCATGGGTTGAGTTACAGTATTTATCTGATTCCATGCGGATGAGGTACAGTATTTATCTGGATAACTAGTAACTAAGTTACAGTATTTATCTGGTTCCCTGGTGATTGCCTTACTGTATTTATCTCGTTTCTTGACGGTTGAGTTATAGTATTTCTCTAGCTCTCTAGTAGTTGAGTTATGGTATTTTCTTGGTGCCTTGGTGATTGAGTTACAGTATTTATCTAGTTTTCTGGCGATTGAGTTACAGTATTTATCTCGTTCCCTTCTGGTTGAGTTACAGTATTTGTCCCGTTCCCCGGTGTTGGAGTTACAGTATCTAAACCCCTTTTGGTTGATTTACAGTATGTATCTGGTTCCCTAATGGTTGACTGAAGTTTTGAGCTTGTTTCCTTCATGATTTAGAGAAGATATGTTCCCTGCTGGAGTGGTGATTTGAACCCGAGTACCCTAGCTCATTGCTGGAGGTCCTCCTCGCCTTACACAGCATCCTTCTTTATTTGTGCATCCGAACGGTAGAAGATCCTCACCTGAAATTAACATCTTAATTAACCTGATTGCTTAAACAATTGACTTCTGAAAATACAACCAAAGCATCAGCATGCTACAGAATCCAGAGCTGTCACAACTAACTACTTCCCACTCTCAGTTTTTATTTATCTAAAATAAAAACTGGAAAGTGCTGGAAAAACTCAGCATGTTTGGCAGCATCTGTGGAGAGAGAAGCAGAGTTAATGCTTCAGGTCAGTGACTTTTCATCAGAAATGCTGATTTTATATAACTGTAAGCTTGTATACAATTAATAATCAAAATTATTTTAGTATTTGCGCTTATTTAATGATAATTTTAAACATTTTTGCCCAAAAAACCCTGTAGACTAATCTTAATCCCACATGCTGAAATTTAATTGAAAAATTAAGATAAAAGCTATGGTCTTTACGAGCAGCTGCTAGTGTGTGAAAGTTGTGTGGTTGTACTGGACTGAAAATATCCTTCTGTGCTGAGCAATCAAAATATGAATAATAGGAGCAGCATTTTATGATGGGATCAGGATTATACATTTAAGTGATATGGGTGGATTATAAACACTATTCTGAATAAGGGGAATGAATGGATAGTGATTTAGTTTAGTGAAAATCTATTTCTATTTTAAACTTAGCCGACTAGTATTTTTAAATGCCACAGGGTTCTCTGATAGGGGATACAGATTGGCCATCTTTAAAGGATTGTCAGTGCCTGATGTTGAGAGGCTTTGTCACACTGACATTCTCTGTTGTTCCCTCACCGATATTCTGCTAGCATTATGTGAGCTCAGATTGTTGTTAAGATTTATTCTATGCCCCAGTTATACAGCAGCTCGTGACGCTAGTACCTGCCTTGCAGCAGAGCGAACTGGAAGAAAAAAGTTATATTTCTATCTCTACATCACTGTCTTGTCTAGCCAATGAAAGTGGAGCTCTGTACATACATACTTAAATACATGAAACAAAGGCTCACTCACTGTCATCCAAATGCCAGTGACATTTTTAATGAATCAGAATTTGATCAAGAGGGTCAACACGCAGCATGACCTGTTTGTTAAGACTTTTTTCCTTCACCATTCAGCTCAAGTTATTATGCCAAACATTGCTCACAGTACAAGGTCAATGAGGCATCTGGGATCTTGGTGGACAATGTGGCCAACAGTCTATGTCTGCAACCAATGAAATTTAAGGATAAAGAAACAGAATAATGTCAGAGAAGGAAATAGGGTGAATTAGATTCAAATTAGATAAATAAAGTGAAATAAAAAGGAAAGGAAAATTGGGTTATGAAAGAGAGAAATAAGAGACAGAAAATAAAAGTAAAGACATTATTTTAAAATGTATAATTTTATATTTTAAAAACCTCTAGGAGCAATTTACTACCTGCAAGAGAGAGAGACTCCATAGTTTGAATTGCTTCCTTTCTGGGTGCCTGAGATTGAGTGGCATTGCAGGAACATAAATCTCATCGCTAAAAGGGTCCTAATGTAGTTCAATACCAGCTCTGACCCTCTGCGGTGAGCTTAATTAGTAATTAATGCACAAATGCAGCAATTTCTTGACACTCATAGGAAGACCGACAGTGTGTTTCAGTTTTTGTGAGGCTAATGGTGGAGCAGTCCAAATCGTCAAGAAATTTGTAGCTCAAGGTGTATCTCATCTTCATCCCAAATTGCTGTTTTTTAAAAACACATTAATAACAGCCAGCACATGAAACTTGCCAGTATTTTCCTAGCAAATTCAGGGCCATTATTAGCAAAAGTACTGCAGGATAGTGGGCTCTTTGCTTAACTGAACAAATTTAAGAATAAAATTTGGTTTGCCTTGGGACTTGTTAAAGTTTGCTTTCCAATTGTTGCAATTATACTATTGCCAGCATGAAATGGATGCAATGTGAGTGTGTGCAGGGTGGGGGGAGAGGGGCAGTGGGGTGGGGGGGGAGTGGGTAGAGAGGTAGCGGGGTGGGGGGAGAGGGGCAATGGTGGGGAGAGGGGCACCTTCTGGATGACACTGAATAACAATTAAATGCAGTAAATAGTGAGGAGGATAGTAGCAGACATTAGGAGGGCATAGACAAAATGGTGAAACTGCAAATGAAATTTCATACAGAAGTATGAAGTGATGCATTTTTGGAGGAAGAACAAGAGAGCCAATATAAACTAAATGGTAAAATGATAAAGAAGGTTCCGGGGCAGAAATCCCTGGGGGTTCACATACACAAATCCTTGGTGTCAGAAAAAAATGGTCAGGCTATTCAACAAGCAAATGGGATCCTTGGCTTTATTATCAGAGGGATAAAAAGTGCAAAAGCAAGAAAGTTATGATAAATAAAAACAGAAAATGCTGGAAATATTCAGCAGATCAGGCAGCATCTGCAGAGAGAGATAAACAGAATTAACGTTTCAGGTCAAAACTGAGAAAAGTTAGAAATGTAATAGGTTTTCAGCAAGTGTAAGGGGGAAGGTGGGAAAAGAACAAAAGGAAAGTTCAGTGATAGGATGGAAGGTAGGAGAGATTAAATAACAAAAGAGTTGGTGGTACAAGGATAAATGGAGCAATAATGAGAAAAGTAAAGAAACATAAGATGTGTCCAAAGGAGGTGTGAATGGCAGAATGATGAACAGCTGCTGTCCGAAAGCAAAAACAAGAGATAAAGGAGAGTAAAGTCAAAGCCTGCAAAGATAAAGGAAACAAAATGATGGCAGAGATTTCAGTCTGAAATTGTTGAGTCCAGAAGGCTGTAAAGTGCCTAATCAAAAGAAGAGGTGCTGTTCCTCAAGCTTACGTTAGGCTTCACTGGAACACTGCAGGAAGTTAAGGAAGAGAGTCAACATAAGAGCAAGGTGGAGAATTAAAATGACAGGTGACCAGAAGATCGGGATCAAGCTTGCAGACTGAATGGAGGGGTTTCACAGTGCAGTCACCCAACCTGCATTTGGTCTCCCCAGTGTGGAGCAGACCTAATTTTGAGCAGTGAATACAGTATACTAAATTGAAAAAAGTACACACAAATCACTGTTGCACCTGGAAGGAGTTCTTAGGGCCTTAGATGGTGAGGACAGTGGAAGTGGAAGGGCAGTTGTTGTATCTCCTTTACATG
The DNA here is from genome assembly GCF_036365525.1 of Heterodontus francisci. Taxonomy (NCBI): domain Eukaryota; kingdom Metazoa; phylum Chordata; class Chondrichthyes; order Heterodontiformes; family Heterodontidae; genus Heterodontus; species Heterodontus francisci. The sequence continues at coordinate 161,923,106 of NC_090375.1, read as the reverse complement.
GAAAAGTGCTGTGGGAAGGGGAGGAGTTGTTGGGGGTGATTGAGGTGTGGACCAGGGTGTCTCAGAGAGAACAGTCACCAGAATGCTGAAAGGGGAGGGGAAGATGTGCATCATGATGGCATCATGCTGGGGGTGGCGGAAATAGCAGCGGATGATCCGTTCAATATGGGGACTGGTGGGATGGAAGTTGAGGACAAGGGAAACCCTATCGTGGGTCTGGGAGGGAGGATAAGGGGTGAGAGCAGAAGTGCGGGAAATGAGACGTATGCGGTTGAGAGCCCTGTTAACCACGGTGTGGGGAAATACTTGGTTAAGGAAAATGAAGGACATATCAGAAGCAGGGGTACAGATGGTTGCATCATCAGAACAGATGCAACAGAGATGGAGAAACTGGGAGAATGGAATGGAGTTCTTACAAAAAGCAGGGTGTGAAGAAGTGTAGTCATGGTAGCTGTGGGAGTCCATGGCTTATTGTGAGTATTTGTTGATAGCCTATCCCCAGATATGGAGACAGAGAAGTCAAGAAAGGGAAGGGAAGAGTTAGAAATGGACCATTTGAAGGGGGGCAGAAGGGTGAAAATTGTAAGCAAAGTTGGTGAAATTTTCCAGTTTAGGGCAAGAGCAGGAAACAACACCAATACAGCCATCAATGTCCTGGAAAAAGAGGTGAGGGAGGGGGCCTGAGTAGGACTGGAACAAAAAAGTTTCACATTTCCCACAAAAAGGCAGGCAAAGCTAGGAGCTATGTGGGTAACCATAGCAACACCTTTCATTTAGAGGAAGTGAGTGGAGTTAAAGGAGAAGTTGTTCAATGTGAGAACAAGTTCAGCCAAGTGGAGGAGGGTGGTGGTGGATGGAGTCTGCTTGGGACTTCATTCAAGGAAGAAGTGGATAGCCTTCAAATTGTCCTGTTAGGGATGGACGTGTAGAGAGATTGAACGTCCATGGTGAAGAGAAGATGGTTCAGGCCAGGAAACTGGAAACTGTTAAAGTGACAAAGGGAATTAGAAAGATTGCAGATCTAAATGGGAAGAGACTGGACAAGAGGGAAAAAGAAAGAGTTGAGATTGGAAGAAATCAGTTCAATGGAGCAGGAACAGGCTGAAATATTGGGTCTACCAGGGCCGTCCTGTTTGTGCATCTTGGAAAGTAGAAGCAGGTCTTTTGGAGTTGGGGGACTATGAAGTTGGAGGCCATGGAGGGAAGATCTGCAGAGGAGATGAGATCAGTGACAGATCTGGAGAGGATGATAAACCTCAGTTGAAGTTCTGGGCACAGAGTTTAGGAAGGATGTCAAGGCCTTGGAGAGGGTGCAGAGGAGATTTACCAGAATGGTTCCAGGGATGAAGGACTTCAGTTGTGTAGAGAGGCCAGAGAAGCTGGGATTGTTCTCCTTAGAGCAGTGAAGGTTAAGGGAAGTTTTAATAAAGGTGTTCAAAATTAGGGGCTAAATTTTACTAGTGGCAGCCCGCACGTGCGGCTTTTACTCCGTGAAGGCGGTACGATATTAGACGTGGCGGCTCATTTACATGGACAGGGCGGACCTCCGATGACGTGGAGGGGGCGGGCACTCTGTCCCCGCCAATGGTGTCCGCGCCACTGTGCAGGAGCTGGTGCCATTTTTAAAGGGCTTCAAGCCCTTCCATTGCACTTGAATTTTTAAAGATATATACATGATACAATTAAAGTTATAAATTTAATGAAAGAATTAAGCCCCTCTCCCACCCCCCACCAATGACTAAACAATGTATTTAATTGCCCTCTCCCCCCAAAAAAAAACTTAACTTGCGATCCCGACCTTTCCGCCCCCGAACTTTATTAACTTTCACCTTCAACCCCTTCCCACCATCCACTCCACCAATCGCAATTGTTTTCTCCGCTGCCCCTCCTCCCCCTTCTCCACCAATGTTCCGCCGTGCTTCACAGGTCAGGATTGGACACCGCGGGAGTGCCGGCCACCGACCGTAATATGGGAGCGGGACAGCCGGCATGACAAAATAAGTATTTATTCCTTCATTAGCATCCATTAGAATATTTAAATTCCGGCCCCGTCTCCGAATAGCACTTCAAGACAGCAGCTAATCACCACCCTCTCAATGGCAATTAGGAATGAGCAACAACATTGGCCTTGCCAATGACACTCACACCCCATGGATGAATTAAAAAAAAAACTGTAGGGCTATGAGGAAAGAGCAGGGAGTGGGATTACTTGGATAGTTCTTTCAAAGAGTCAATGCAGGCATGATGGACTGATTAGCCCCTTTCTGTGGTATATGATTCTATGAACAATGTGCTTGCTGCTGTAATACTGCAGATTCTACATCAATTCACAACCGTTTTTGTTTGGAATAGATGCAAACTCTGTACCATCCTGATTACCCAATGAAGTAATCACGTAGGTGGTAGAAGTGGAATTAGAACATTACAGCGCAGTACAGGCCCTTCGGCCCTCGATGTTGCGCCGACCTGTGAAACCATCTGACCTACACTATTCCATTTTCATCCATATGTCTATCCAATGACCACTTAAATGCCCTTAAAGTTGGCGAGTCTACTACTGTTGCAGGCAGGGCGTTCCACGGCCCTACTACTCTCTGAGTAAAGAAACTACCTCTAACATCTGTCCTATATCTATCACCCCTCAACTTAAAGCTATGTCCCCTCGTGTTTGCCATCACCATCCGAGGAAAAAGACTCTCACTATCCACCCTATCTAACCCTCTGATTATCTTATATGTCTCTATTGTCACCTCTTCTCCTCCTTCTCTCCAACAAAAACTACCTCAAGTCCCTCAGCCTTTCCTCGTAAGACCTTCCCTCCATACCAGGCAACATCCTAGTAAATCTCCTCTGCACCCTTTCCAAAGCTTCCACATCCTTCCTATAATGCGGTGACCAGAACTGCACGCAATACTCCAGGTGCAGCCTCACCAGAGTTTTGTACAACTGCAGCATGACCTCGTGGCTCCGAAACTCAATCCCCCTACTAATAAAAGCTAACACACCATATGCCTTCTTAACAGCCCTATTAACCTGGGCAGCAACTTTTGGGGATTTATGTACCTGGACACCAAGATCTCTCTGCTCATCTACACTACCAAGAATCTTCCCATTAGCCCAGTACGCTGCATTCCTGTTACTCCTTCCAAAGTGAATCACCTCACACTTTTCCGCATTAAACTCCATTTGCCATCTCTCAGCCCAGCTCTGCAGCCTATCTATGTCCCTCTGTACCCTACAACATCCTTCGGCACTATCCACAACTCCACCAACCTTCGTGTCATCCGCAAATTTACTAACCCACCCTTCTACACCCTCTTCCAGGTCATTTATAAAAATGACAAACAGCAGTGGCCCCAAAACAGATCCTTGCGGTACACCACTAGTAACTAAACTCCAGGATGAACATTTGCCATCAACCACCACCCTCTGTCTTCTTTCAGCTAGCCAATTTCTGATCCAAAGCTCTAAATCACCTTCAACCCCATACTTCCATATTTTCTGCAATAGCCTACCGTGGGGAACCTTATCAAACGCCTTACTGAAATCCATATACACCACATCCACGGCTTTACCCTCATCCACCTGTTTGGTCACCTTCTCGAAAAACTCAATAAGGCTTGTGAGGCACGACCTACCCTTCACAAAACCGTGCTGACTATCGCTAATGAACTTATTCTTTTCAAGATGATTATAAATCCTATCTCTTATAACCTTTTCCAACATTTTACCCACAACCGAAGTAAGGCTCACAGGTCTATAATTACCAGGGCTGTCTCTACTCCCCTTCTTGAACAAGGGGACAACATTTGCTATCCTCCAGTCTTCCGGCACTATTCCTGTCGACAATGACGACAGCTGTGTATGTTAATTTTGTTTCTTTTTTATTACATCTCTTTCCCTTTCAGGTTCCTGATATTGTCTTCCTCTAACTCACTTGCTCCTTAAGACAGGAAAGTTTCAATGGCTAACTTTCTCACAGCCACCATCAATGCTGCACCATGATTAGATGCTGCATGCAATGTGAAATGCTCCATTCAATAACTGGGTCTTTAAGCCAGACAAGTTCGAATGCTGAAATCTGAATGTGAACGATCAGGGATCTGTCTTGTTTTCACTTATAAAAGATTGATTTCTGCCAAAGTGAAACTGATGGGTGGTGGATAGGGAAGAAAGGGACAGTCTCTTAGAGATGTGGGTACTGTCCCATTTTCTGAGTCATATCAGTTCTGCATGTTAGGTGAGCTGACACTGCAAAATGTACTTGCCATTGGCAGATCCCCAATTAGGTACCTCTGAAGACTCTTAAGGGCTTTCAGCAGCTTAAAGGGAAAGTAATTTTAAAGAAGAACGGTTTTTCTTTGTGGCTAAAGCAGGGAATGATTACGATTAGGCTGCAGAAGTCTGGGGGCAAGAAAAACTGCCGTAGGTTCCTGAGGTTGTTGGGTTCAGCTGTGGATATGCTGGTGGAGCAGATTTGAGAGAGCGGGGCATCTAATTTTCCTTGGGTGGTTGGCAGGTTCCAAGGCAAGTTTATGAGCAGACATTGCGAGATGTGGTACAGCATGTGAGTGTGAGCAGTATTTACACCAGGACGCTGCAGTACATTATTTCTACTCAGGCCTGCATGATCTCCACCTTTGTCTCTGCACCATTAATCATTTATTATTCTGCTTTCCCTTGTTGTCCTTAAGTCAGCAGGGAAGACCTCACTGCATATCGCTTGTGCTTGCACTCAAAAGATGCTGCACTCTTCAAAACTGCTTCTCCCTCTTGGTTACACCTGTTATTTCTTCTTGTCATCATATCCACTATGGAAAGCAGACTCGCTCACGATGACGGTTGAAAGATATTTATTTACCAGTATCTATTCTTTTTCCAGGGAAGCTCCCTTACAAAAAGAGGGAGATAACAAGCACGAAGCTGGATGCCTGGTCATACCACAGACCTTGTGAGTATCTTCCCTACCTCTTACTGGTTAATTCATGTGCTTATAGTTTCACTTAACTCCTGAACATGGCATTCTGCTGTGACCCAGCCCTAACAGTGATTTGACATGTGCTTGCCATCCAAACTACAGTATTTGATTTATTCCCCTCTCTTCTTTCTCCAGGTCCAACAGATGACTCGGTAACCAGTGCCAGGCAGAGTGTCGATGAAAGTCTTGATAACAATGCACCTTCACTTACTCTGCTAACCATCAGCTCAGAAACCAGCATCCCAAATGATCTGGATAGTGATTTTGAGAAAAATGCATGAGGAGTCTCAGTGAACACAAGTGAGCAAGAGTAGATGAAATTAACAGGAAGGTATAGGGATAAGCTAACCAGAGCATCAGCTGAAGAGGACAGAGAAGTATACTTCAGGGGATCAGTATTTACAAAATGGTTGTGTGCACCAGTAATTGCTCAGGTGTAAGATTGCCTACCAGGTAGCTATAAAGACATGTCTGATAGTATGGTGGAGTCCTTTGGAGTCCATGAATTCTCAAACATGGCAGTGAAACACTATGGTCAACCCAGAACCCTATCCTGCTGCTTCCAGATACCTGTTGGGAAAGTGATGAATACATTTGCTCTAGTAAACAAGACATTACTGACCTGCATAATACAAATATGAATTACAGATTGGATGATGTTATCAGTATCCCTTGTTGTTGCCTGAAAAGGATCAGAAGCAAAGAGCTAAATTTTCCCCTTTGGGATCATATGCAGGCCCCGAACCCACACATGCCCTCAGTGTGCCCGCTGGAGCAACTTTACGCAAAGCACCCAAATGGCGGGTAGTCCAGGGAAGTGGGAGGCCCAATAGGAGGGCACGCAGCAATACCTGGATAGCAGAACCACCAGGAGAGGTGAGCACTGCTGGAGAAGAGGGAAACTGAGGGGACACCTTGTTTCTTCTCCTTGTGTTAGTGTTGACTATACACAAGTACCAACCATGCTAAGGGATCGATTAACACATAGCGTGGGTTCTTTATTAATGACTGTGCTGCATGTGTACAACCAGGAGTAATTTTACATAGGTCTGGACTAGACGTCTACTCTCTACAGACTCACACACGGAGTAGACATCACATGGTACATTACATCATTTCCCTTACACTGTTGTACATCGAAAATATAACCACACCTTCTTAAAGGTGCACCACGACAGTGCTCATGAAAGCCTCTCTCTTTAATGGTGAAAAATATGACAAAGTACTGTGAGGCACCTCAGGGTGGAGGGTTAGCCCCTCCAGAAGAGTGCCTGCAGCTGCTGCTGGACCCTAATGAACACTGAGGCCATCTGATGCTGCCAGTTAATTCAGGCACCCATGGCCTGCTGACCTTCTGGTGAGAGGCTGCCACTGCAGCATTGCCAGGCTCCTGACACAGTGGGGCGGGCGGGCGGTGGGGGGGGGGTCCATGTGACAGAATGAGAGTTGCAGTGCTGGGGGAAATTGGCCTTTGATGGGGCCTTAATTGGCCTCATTGCCTTTCCACCTTGGTGCAGCAGGCTGTCGACTCCTGCAGCAGTCCGCCCCTGGAAAAGTCGCTTGCAGGTGGGACAGCATTGGGGAGCAGTTCCAGCGGGGTTTCCGGCTATTTTCCCAGTACAACCCCCAACCTCCAAACCCGTCTCTACGGTGCCAGGGAAATTCAGCCCAAAGTAATTCAGGGCTGCATTGATCATGATTACAACAAATAGTGCTTTCTTTGCTCTAGTATTTGGATGCAAACCTTCTTGCAAGATGTAAAATAACTCTGTCACTGTCTCCCTGGACAGCAACGTCTCCTCAAACATTCTTCCTCAGAGTACACCAGTTATGAGATTCTGGACCTCAATATGCGGCTGGGATGGTAAAGGGAATGAAAGAAAGACTTTCATTTATATAGTGCCTTTTCCAACCTCTGGACATCCCAAAGTGCTTTACAGCCACTGTAATATAGGAAATGCAGCAGCCAATTTGCACTCAGTAAGGTCCAACTAACAGCAATGTGATAATGATCAGATTATCGGTTTTAGGGTGGATAAACCCAACAACTACAGGCTAGTTAGTTTAACCTTGGTGGAAGGAAAACTTTCAGAAATGATAATTTGGGACAAAATTATCAAGTTTGGCTCAATTAGGGAAAGCCAGAATGGATTTGTTAAAGGCAAATCGTGTTTAACTAATTTGATTGAGTTTTCTGACAAGGTAGCAAAGAGGGAGGGTAAAGCCGTTGATTTGGTTTGTATGGAATTCCAAAAGGTGTTTGATATAGTGACAATAATAATGCCAAGAGAGTGTGGGAAAATGGTGCACTGACACGGAACACAAAAGTCCGAGTGTATCAGGCCTGTGTCAGATTAGATTATGATTAGATTAGAGATACAGCACTGAAACAGGCCTTCGGCCCACCGAGTCTGTGCCGACCATCAACCACCCATTTATACTAATCCTACACTAATCCCATATTCCTACCAAACATCCCCACCTGTCCCTGTATTTCTCTACCACCTACCTATACTAGTGACAATTTATAATGGCCAATTTACCTACCAACCTGCAAGTCTTTTGGCTTGTGGGAGGAAACCGGAGCACCCGGAGGAAACCCACGCAGACACAGGGAGAACTTGCAAACTCCGCACAGGCAGTACCCGGAATCGAACCCGGGTCCCTGGAGCTGTGAGGCTGCGGTGCTAACCACTGCGCCACTGTGTCCTCAGTACCTTGCTCTATGGCAGCGAGGCCTGGACAATGTATGTCAGCCAAGAGCGACGTCTCAATTCATTCCATCTTCGCTGCCTCCGGAGAATACTTGGCATCAGGTGGCAGGACCGTATCTCCGACACAGAAGTCCTCGAGGCGGCCAACATCCCCAGCTTATACACACTACTGAGTCAGCGGCGCTTGAGATGGCTTGGCCATGTGAGCCGCATGGAAGATGGCAGGATCCCCAAAGACACATTGTACAGCGAGCTCGCCACTGGTATCAGACCCACCGGCCGTCCATGTCTCCGCTTTAAAGACGTCTGCAAACGCGACATGAAATCCTGTGACATTGATCACAAGTCGTGGGAGTCAGTTGCCAGCGTTCGCCAGAGCTGGCGGGCAGCCATAAAGACGGGGCTAAAATGTGGCGAGTCGAAGAGACTTAGTAGTTGGCAGGAAAAAAGACAGAGGTGCAAGGGGAGAGCCAACTGTGCAACAGCCCCGACAAACAAATTTCTCTGCAGCACCTGTGGAAGAGCCTGTCACTCTAGAATTGGCCTTTATAGCCACTCCAGGTGCTGCTTCACAAACCACTGACCACCTCCAGGCGCTTATCCATTGTCTCTCGAGATAAGGAGGCCAAAGAAGAAGAAGAATAGACATGCTAGCAAAGTTGAAGCCCATGGAACAAAAGGGACAATGGCAGTATGGATACGAAGTTATCTGAGTGACACGAAACAGGGTAGCAGTGAATAGTTGTGTTTCGGACTGGAGAAAGGTACAAAGTGGAGTTCCTAGGGGTCGGTACTAGGATCACTGCTTTTCCTGACATATATTGATGACCTAGACTTGGGAGTACAGGGCACAATTTCAAAATTTGCAGATGACACAAAATTTGGAACTGTTGTGAATTGTGAGGAAGATAGTGATCAACTTCAAGAGGACATAGACAAGCTAGTGGAATGGGCAGACACATGGCAGTTTTTAAAAAAATTTGTTCATGGGATGTGAGCATCGCTGGCAAGGCCAGCATTTGTTGCCCATCCGATATTGCCCTCGAGAAGGTACTGGTGAGCTGCATTCGTGAACCACTGCAGTCAATGTGGTATTATGTACACCCACAATACTGATAGGAGGGTATTTCCAGGTTTTTGACCCAGCAGCACGGTGAAGGAATAGCGATATAGTTCCAAGTTAGGATGGTTATGGCTTGGAGGAGAACTTGCAGGTTCCTATGCGTCTGCTGCTCTTGTTCTTGTAGGTGGTTGAGGTCATGGGTTTGGAAGGTGGTATTGAAGGAGGCTTGGTGAGTTGCTGCAGTGCATCTTGTAGATGGTACACCTTGCTGCCACTGTGCGCCAGTGGTGGAGGGAGTGAATGTTTAAGGTGGTGGATGGGGTGCCAGTCAAGCGGGCTGCTTTGTCTTGGATGCTGTTGAGCTTCTTGAGTGTTGTTGGAACTACACTCATCCAGGCAAGTGGAGAGTATTACATCACAGTCCTGATTTGTGTCTTGTAGATTGTGGGAAGGCTTTAGGGAGTCAGATGGTGAATTACTTGCTGCAGAATTCCCAGCCTCTGACCTGCTTTGTAGTCAGAGTATTTATATGGCTGGTCCAGTTAAGTTTTTGTTTAATGTTAGCCCCCCCTAGGATGTTGATAGTGAGTGATTCAGAGGTGGGCAATGCCATTGAATGTCAAGGGAAGATGATTAGATTCTTTTTTGTTGGAGATGGTAATTGCTTGGCACTAGTGTGGTGTGAATGTTACTTGGCACTTATCAGTCCAAGACTGAATACTGTCCAGGTCGGATGAAATTTAATGCAGAGAAATGTGAAGTGATACATTTCGGTAGAAAAAATGAGGAGAACAATATAAAATATATTGTACAATTCTAAAGTGGGTGTAGGAACAGCAAGATCTGGGTACAAATGTGCACGAATTGTTGAAGGGGGCATGGCAGGTTGAGAAAGTCATTAAAAAGGCATACAGGTTCCCTGGCATTATAAATAGGGCATAGAGTACAAAAGCAAGGATGCTATAAAGAACCTTTCTTAACATTGGTTCGGCTTCAACTGGAATATTGTGCTCAATTCTGGGCACTGGACTTTAGAAAGGATGTGAAGGCTTCAGAGGGGATGCAGAGAAGATTTATGAGAATGGTTCCAGGGATGGGTCATTAAGTTCTGTGGATAGAATTGAGATGCTAGGGTGTTCTCCTTAGAGAAGAGACAGTTGAGAGGAGATTTGATAGAGGAGTTCACAATCATGAGGGGTCTAGACAAAGTAGAAGACAGAAACTGCTCCCATTGGGGGAAGGGTCAAGAACTAGAGGAACCAATTTAAGGTGAATGGCAAAGGTCAAAAACGACATGAGGGAAAAACATTTTATGCAACGAGTGGTTAGGATCTGGAATGCACTGCCTGAGACTATGGTGGAAGCAAATGTAATGATGACTTTCAAAAGGGAATTGGATAAGCATCTGAACAGAAAAAAATTGCAGAACTATGGGGTAATGGTGGGGGTGTGAAATCAGCTGAGTTGCTCCTGTTGAGAGCCGACATGGACACAATGGGCCAAATGGCCTCTTTCTATGCTGTAATGATTCCATGATTTTACGACAATGTTATTGGCCAGGACACCAGGGGTAACTCCCATATTCTTCTTCAAATCTGTGCCATTGAATCTTTTATGTCCATCTGAGAGGGCTGATATAATCTCGCTTTAAAGTCTCATGTGTTTTATCGCACGTCCAACAGTGCAGCATTCCCTCAGTACAGCACCAGATATCAGCCTAGATTATATGCTTACGTTTCTGGAGAGGGACCTGAACCCACAAAATTCTGATAGCTGAGAATGCTATATTACCTGGGAGTCAGAGAGGCATCAGACCTGTGAGGAAACAGCCCGGAGCAGGAGACTATAAATCAGGACTGAGATTTGAGGCTCACAATTACCTGGGAGTCGGAGAGGCATATATCAGGAGCTCCTTGGAATCAACGTGCACTGAGTTTGAAAAAAATCCGTGACATCACAGCAAAGTTGATTGGTTGGTGAGTACCTCGTGTAAGTGTCTGTTTGTAAAGAGCTTGACACATTCAATACTTTTAGGTGGGTTAATAATTGGATTGTAGAAACAAAGAAGAAAGGTGAACTTTTTTTTTCTTGAACTCTTAAGTACGTACCTTATACACACAGAAGGAGCTGATTGGTGAGTGATTTTACTTTCTACTTTCTAGTCTCCAGTGGAAAGTAAATCATCTGAAAGCAAGCTTAAGGTATGGCAGGACAGCTCAGCTGCATGGAATGCCCATCCTGTGACATGTGGGGAGTCGTGGACGCTTCACGTGACCTAGACGATCACATGTGCAGGAAGTGTCTCCAGCTGCAAAAAGATGAGCTCTTCGTTTTGGAACTCGAGCAGAGGTTGGAGTCACTGTGGTGCATCTGCAAAGCTGAAAACTACATGGATAGCACGTTTAACAAAGTGGTCACACCACAGATTGAGTGCTTGCAGGCAGAGAGGGAATGGGTGAGGAAAGACCAGGCAGGTAGTGCAGGAATCCTCTGAGTCTATCTCATTCACTAACCAGTTTTCTGTTTTGGATACTGGTGAGGGCAATGGTCTGTCAGAGGAATGTAGCAAGAGCCAAATTTGTGGCACCACAAGTGGCTCAGCTGCACAAGTGGGGAGTAAGAACAATGGAAGCACAATAGTGATCAGTGATTTGATAGTTAGGGGAATAGACAGGTGTTTCTGCGGCCATAGACGTGACTCCAGGATGGTATGTTGCCTCCCTGGTGCCAGGATCAAGGATGCCATAGAACTGTTGCAGGGCAGTCTTTCGGGGGAGGGTGAACAGCCAGAAGTCGTGGTCTACATGGCACCAATGACATTGGTAAAAAGAGGGATGAAGTCCTGAAAGTACAACTTAGGTATCTAGGAAGGAGATTGAAAAGCAGGACATCTAAGGCAGTAATCTGAGGATTACTCCCAGAACCACGTGCTAGTGAGTATAGAAATAGGAAGATTGAGCGAATGAACACGTGGCTGGAAAAATGGTGTAGGAGCGAGGACGTTAGATTCCTGGGGCATTGGGACCGGTTCTGGGGCAGGTGGCACCTGTACAAGATGGACGGGTTACACCTTAACAGGACCAGGACTAATATCCTCAGGGGGAGATTTGCTGGTGCCGTTGGGGAGAGTTTAAGTGAGCTTGACAGGGGGTTGGGAACCTGTGAGTGAATTTGGATAGGAGAAAAACAAAGCTGGCTATGGGAAATAGAAAAGCTGTGAATGAAAGTGGAAAACAGCAGAAACAAATGCTCGAACCAACCAGGGTCAAAATACAGAATAGTGTTAAAAAGGCAGAATTAAAGGTACTCTATCTGAATGCACACAGCATTCGCAGCAAGGTAGGTGAGTTGATGGTGCAAGTAGAAGTAAATGGGTATGATTTAATTGCCATTATGGAGACGTGGCTGCAGGGTGAGCAAGACTGGGAACTGAATATTAAAGGATATTCGACATTTAGGAAGGACAGGCAAAAAGGAAAAGGAAGTGTGGTAGAACTGATAATAAGGGATGGGATTAGTGCATTAGTGAGACAGGATCTTCAATCGGAAGAACAGGATGGAGAATCAGTTTGGGTGGAGCTACGAAACAGCAAAGGGCAACAATTATTGGTAGGAGTGGTTTACAGGCCACCAAACAGTAGTGGTAATGTAGAGCATGGTATAAATCATGAAATTAGAAGTGCATGTAGCAAGGGCAATGCAGTAAGCATAGGTGATATCAATCTACATATAGACTGGGTAAATCTAATGAGCACCAATGCTGTGGAAGAAAAATTCCTGGAATGTGTCCAAGATGGTTTTCTGCAGCAATATGTTGAGGAGCCAACTAGGGAACATGCTATTTTGGATCTAGTATTGTGCAATGAGAAAGGGCTAATTAATAATCTGGTGGAAAAGAACCTTTAGGGAAAAGTGACCATAGTATGATAGAATTTTCCATTAAGTTTGAAAAAGATGTACTTCAATCTGAAACTAGGGTCTTAAATCTAAACAAGGGCAATTATGAAGGTATGAGGAGCAATTTGGCCATGATGGATTGGAAAAATACATCACAACGTTTGATGGTAGATAGGCAATGGCTAGTATTTAAAGAATTAATGCATGGTTTTCAAAAAACATACATTCTTTTAAGGCAAAAGAACCCAGTAAGGAAAGTGAGTCAGTCGTGGCTAACAAAGTAAGTTAAAGATAGTATTAGATCCAAGGGAGAGGCTTATAAAGTTGTCAAAAAAGTCATAAACCGGAGGATTGGGAGAATTTTAGAATCCATCAAAGGAGGACCAAGAAATTGATAAAGAAAGAGAGAATAAAATATGAAATAAAACTATCAAGTAATATAAATATGGATTGTAAAAGCCTTTCGGTATGTTAAAAGAAAAAAAATGGCAAAGACAACTGTGGGTCCATTACAGGCAGAGACAGGAGAATTTATAATGGGAAATAGAGAAATGGCAGAGAAGCTAAATAATTAAAAACAAAACACAAAGTGCTGGAAATACTCAGCAGGTGTGGCAGCATCTGTGGACAGAGAAGCAAAGTTAATGTTTTAGAGCTGTGACTTTTCATCGGATGCTGCCACACCTGCTGAGTATTTCCAGTACTTTTTGTTTTGTTTCAGATTTCCAGCACCTGCAGTTTTTTGTTTTTAAGCTAAATAATTACTTCGTGTCTGTCTTCATGGAGGAAGATACAAGACGTCTCCCTGAAATATTTGAGATCCAAGAGTCTAGTGAGAATGAGGGACTGAAAGAAATTAGGATTAGTAAAAAAGTAGTATTGGAGAAATTAATGGGACTGAAAGTTGACAAATCCCCAGGACCCGATGATCTTCATCGTAGAGATGGGTACAGAGATAGTGGATACACTGGTGATCATCTTTCAAAATTCTATAAATTCTGCAATGTGCCTGCAGATTGGAAGGTTGCAAATATAACCCCACTGTTTAAGAAAGGAGGGAGCTACAGACCTGCTAGCCTGACATCGGTAGTAGGGAAAATACTAGAATCTATTATAAAGGATGTGATTACTGGACCCTAAGAAATAATCGTCTGATTGGGCAGAGACAACATGGATTTATGAAAGGGAAATCATGTTTGACAAACGTTAGAGTTTTTTGAGGATTTTACTTGCAGAGTGGATAAGGTGGAACGAGTAGATGTGGTGTATTTGGACTTTCAGAAGGTTTTTGATAAAGTCCCACATGGGAGGTTACGAAGCAAAATTAAAGTGCATGGGATTGGGGGTAATATATTAGCATGGATTGAGGATTGGGTAACAGACAGAAAACAGAGAGTAGGAATAAATGTGTCATTCTCAGATTGGCAGATTGTGACCAGTGGGGTAGGCAAAGATCAGTGCTTGGGGCCCCAGCTGTTCACAATCTATATCAATGATTTGAATGTGTGGACCAATTATAATATTTCCAAGTTTGTGGATGACACAGAACTTTAAACTTTAAAAATTTAAATATGATACCAGGGCTGGCTGCTCTTTAAAAATGGTGCCAGCTCCTGCGTACAGGCGGCTGACGCCGTTGCCAGCGATGGAAAGCCCGCACCCCCCCCCACCAGGTGATGGCTGGCCACCCCAGCTATTTAAGTGAGCCACAGTGTGCGCAGCCATTTTTTGAGATCGGCGGCGGGCTCTTAAAATCCAGCCCTAACAGACACTTCGAGAGGCTTTTGTTAATTAAGGAGAACTGGCACAGATTTGTAAAAGACTTTCACTACTCTAATTGAATTCTTGATGAAGTAACAGGGAAAGTTGATGAAGGGAAATCAACGAATGCTGTCTACATGGATTTTAAGAAAGCATTTGATCAAGTACCACATAAAAGGCTGGTTAACAAAATTGACGCTCATGGAATCGGAGGGTCAGTGTCAGATTGGATTTTTAAAAAGTGGCTTAAGGACAGAATACAGTGAGTTGTGGTGAATGGTTGTTTTTTTGGACTGGAGGATGGTAGACAGTTGTGTTCCCCAAGGTTCAGTGCTGGTACCACTGGTTTTTTTGATATATATAAATGACTTGGATCTTGGAATACAGAGTAAAATTGCAAAATTCGCCAAGGACACCAAACTTGGAGGAGTGGCAAGCAGTGCAACAGGCCATAGATAAGCGAGCAGAATGGGCAGACAAGTGGTAGATTGAGAGAAAAGTGAGGTGATGCATTTCTGCAGCAGGGATAGGGTGAAGTAATATATGCTTAATGGCTCAGTTGGTAGCACTCTTGCCTCTGAGTCTCCAGGTTCAAGTTCCACTACAGGGCTCGAGCATGAAAATCAAGACAACACTCCACTGCAATACTGTGGGTATACTGCACTAATAGAGGTGCTGTCTTTTGGATGAGACATTAAAATAAGGCCCATCTGCCTGCTTGGGTGGATTTCAAAGATCCCATAGCACAATTCTGAAGAAGAGCAGGGGAGTTATCCCCAGTGTCCCGTCCAACATCACAAGAACAGATATCTGGTCATTATCACATAGAGATTTTTCTTTCTTAGTGTGCAGAGATAGAGGGATTTGGGGGTACATGTGCATAGATCTTTGAAGGTGGCAGAACATATTGAGAGAATAGTTAGTAAAGCATATGGGGTCATGGGCTTCATAAATAGAGGTATTGAGCAGAAAAGGAGGGAAGTTATGTTGAACCTTTATAAAGCTCTGATTAGGCTACAACCAGAGGACTGCATCCAGCTCTGGTCATTACATTTTATGAAAGATGTGAGGATCCTTGAGAGGGTGCAGAGGAGATTTACCAGAATGGCTCCAGAGATTTTAGCTACTATGTTGGGTTGGAGAAGTTATGATTGTTCTCCTTGCAGCAAAGGAGGTTGAGGGGAGGTCTGATAGAGGCATACAAGATTAGGACAGGTTTAGATAAGGTAGACAAAGAAAAGCTGTTCCCATTAGTTAATGGTACAAGGACTAGGGGACACAGATTTAAGGTTTTGGGCAAGAGATGCAGGGGGAATGTGAGGAAGAACTTTTTTTATGCAGCAAGTGGTAATGACCTGGAACTTGTTGTCGATGAGGGTGGTGGAAGTGGAGATGATCAATGATTTCAAAAGAAAATTGGACAGGCACTTGTGGGAAATAAAAGTTAAACTTCAAAGTTACAGGAATAGAGCAGGGGAATGGGACTGATTGGATTGCTCACAAAGACTTGATGGGCTGAATGGCCTCTTTCTGTGCCATAATGACTCTATGACTGTGATATAATACTATTTTTAACTCTTATTAACCAAGATTGGACCACTTTATGGCCAGGATTTTGTTGAGCTCCCGATGTCAGGCTCCTTGGCAGGGTGGCAGGGTGGCAGGGTGTCAGAAGATCGCAGCGGCAATGGCCTGCCACGGAGCCCAACACCGGGATTGCTGGGCCTGATCAACCGACGGCGAGGCTCCGGGGCAGCCCCCCCACCCTGCCGCTCAGTGACAGGACTCAACTTTAAATATTTAAATAAAGGAAATGAATATATTTAAATACCATTCACCGGCTATCCAGCATCTTTCATGGAATGGGCAGTACTCGCGCCTTCACTTTCCCACGCAGGGAAAGCTGGCGCCAATGAGGTGGGGAAGGGGGGAACTGAGGATTTTTAGTGAAATTGGTGGGGGGTGAGGCGGTATCATCTCTGCATTTCTAGTTTCCGGCGGCGGGGGAAGAGGTGAGTTTTGCACTTTGTGCAGTTGGGGGAGGGGCAGGGTCAAATCTTCAGTGTAAGTGTTTTGTGGGGGGTGGGAATGGGGTTGCCATTTATTTTCATTGTTTGGGGGGGGGGGGAAATGAGTCAGAAACTTATCTACAGTGCAGTGAGTTGGGGGTACAGGGCTCAGTGCAGATCTGGTAGCCCTTTAAAAATGGTGCCAGCACCTATGCAGAGGCAGCTGACGCCATTCACGGCATCATTGAGGCTGCCGCCGCCACGTGATGGGGGGGATCCCAACCTGCATATTTAAATGAGCCGCCACACAACATCGCGGTAAGTGGCCCATGCGTGTGGGCCACCATTTTATTCGCCCGCCCCCACTCCCTGCGGCTCTATTTGTGGGATTTTTGTGCCTGAAAGGAATGCCTATTTGTTGCAAGTTATCTATTAATTCTTTAAATGCTAGCCATTGCTTGTCTACCATCATATCTTTTAATGTAGTTTCCCCAACCTACCTTAGCCAAGTTGTCCCTCATACCTATGTAGTTTGCTTTTCTTGGATTTAAGACACTAGTTTCAGACTTAACTAAATCACTTTGAAACTAAATATAATATTCTATCATATTATGGTCACTCTTCCTTACAGGCCCCTTTACCACAAGGTGATTAATTAACCCAATCTCATTGCACTATACTAGATCCAAAATAGCCTGTTCCCTAGTGGCTGCTCAACATACTGACCTAGAAAATTATCTTGTATATATTCCATGAAGTCATCCTTCACACTATTCCTGCAAATTTGGTTTGCCCAGTCTATATGAAGATTAAAGCCCCCATGGCTACTGTATTACCCTTATTATATGTATCTCTAATTTCCCGATTTATACTCTGCTCTACTCTACAACTACTGTTGGGGGCCTATAATCAGCTCCCACCAATGTTTTCTATCCCTTGCCTTTTCTTAGCAACTCCCACACTGATTCTACTTCTTGATTTTCTGAGCTAAGATCCTTTCTCTGCACTGTCTTTATTCCATCCTTTATTATCAGGGCTACTTCTCCTCCTTTTCCATTTTACATAGTATTTACAGTCCAGAAATAGGATCATCAGCTCAAGTCGTCTGTGCCAGTGTTGATGGTCCATATGAGCCTCCTCCCACCCTACTTCATCTAGCCCTATCAGCATAACCTTCTATACCTTTATTACCTATGTATTATGCTATTCACCTCTACTACTCCATGTGGTAGCAAGTTCCACATTCTAACCACTCGCTGGGTATAGAGGTTTCTTGTGAATTTCTTATTGGATGTATTGGTGACTATCTTCTAGTTATAACCCCTAGATTTGGATTCCCCCACAAGCAGAAACATTTTCCCTATGTCTAGCCTATCAAATCTATTCATAAATTAAAAAATCTCTATCAGGTCACTCCTCAGCTTTTCCAGAGAAAAGAGCCCCAGCCTGTTCGGTGTTTCCTGATAGTTACAACCTCTCAGCTCTAGTATCTTCCTTGTAAATCTATGTTGCACCTTCTGCAGTGCCTCTATATCCTTTTTGTAATATGGAGACCAGAACAGTCCAGTTTAGAGTTCAGATCCTGCACATTTTTGCAACAGTGACTCACTTCCTTCCCACATAGTATTGTTTGCATAGAGTTTGTCAGTCTAGTTCTGGCTAGTTTTGTTCTCCATATTATTGATTGAGCAACACTAGCTCTGTTTGTTCGGCTATCTCTATACGACATTTAGTCAATTCAAGAATGAATTCCTCCCACCTCGTTTTCTTCCCTCTACAAGCTTCTTGTTACTACCCGTCCAGTTTGAAGCATGGGAGGAGAAAGGCAAAATAATTTTGCCTGGGTACTTCTCCATGGCAACTCTGAACAAAAGTTAATTATTTGGGGATATTTGATGAAAATTTACAGCGTGGCCACTTCAGAAGAAAATTCTCCTGTTAATCAGTAACTCCGTTCTCATTTATTTCTATCTTTTTGTGTCTCTCCTTGAAGTGCGTTTGTTTTAATAACTGTCATTTGAGAATGTTCCAAATCAGATTCATGTTGCTTCAACCCTGCCCTCCCATATAACAATGATCGGACTTTAATCACGTGTGCAATTACAGCCCTGTTGATGCATGTCACCTTCTCCACCCCACTGATAACCATTTTTTTTTCCCATTTCACTTGAGAAACTACATTTTTCCTTATCTCCTTATCCATCCTTTCACAAACCCTTGATTGTTCTATTGGAAATGTCCTCTCTCATATCAGTCTCTGTGTTTTTTGTTTCTCTCTCCACACTAACCAACTCCTATACCAAACAGCCTCCCGCTTCATGAATCTCGTTTTGTTTCTCATTTAAATGAACAGTTGGATTCTTTTATTTCTTACAGAGCTGGATTTACCTTATCACTATTGTCCCTTTGGGGGGATGCCAATTGGTTTTATCCAAGGATGTATCATTTTTTATGCCTCCTCTTAGAAAAAAGGAACCACTTCATCAACAAGCCTCTCCGGAGCAGCAGATTAACAACCTCGACATCACCTACCTTACAACACTACTCCCAACTGAATTCTGTAAAACTCAATTAAACTTTTCCCTGTTGAATTTTGCATTTCATTAAACGTAACAGAAATTCTTCAAGCTTGATGACATGGCTGAGATCCCTTCATCACACCTGCTTCTTACGGCTTTCTAACCTTACATGTTTTCAATATGATCTCTCAGGGTGGCTGTCACATGCTGCCTTACTTCAGACAGGCAACATTTATGAACATTGCAGTCTCTAGAAATTCAACCTCTGTGGCATCAGAGATGTATGGAGGTCACCCTGTTGATCGCAAGTGCTCTTCTGAAAAAGTTGCGATATGGAATAGGTGGAGCTAGGATTTGTAACAACTGTCACTCTGCAAACATTCTACTTCATTCTGCATCCTGCACATATTGCAGAGAATATGCCCCGGCATGATAGATTCTGTGGAAACCATGCCTGGAATAAGCACATGAAATGCTGTCAAGACATTACATATAGAGAAAGAGCGGGTGAGTGGCACTAATTGGATAGCTCTTTTAAACAGTCAGCAGAGGCACAATGGGTGAAATAGCCTTCTTCAGTGCTGTAAGATTCTATAGGCAGTGTGTACATGGTCTTCTCCTCATGATGACATGAGCAAGAGTCAGAAAACACTGGTGGGAGTAGTTTACAGGCCCCCTAACAGTAGTAATATTATTGGACAGAGCATTAAATGGGAAATTATTGGAGCATGTAAAAAAAGGTAATGTATTAATTGTGGGGGACTTTAATCTGCATATAGACTGAGACAATCAAATTGGTAACAGTGGTCTAGAAGATGAATTTGTAGAATGCTTTTGTGACAGCTTCTTGGAACAATACATTGTAGAACCGACTAGGAATAAAGCTATTGTGTAATGAAGTAGGGTTAATAAGCAATGTCGTAGTAAAAGATCCACTGGGAAATAGTGATCATAATACCATTTAATTTCATGTTAAGTTTGAAAGTGACACATTTCAATCACAAACAATAATCTTAAACTTAAACAAAGGCAATTATGAAGGTATGAGGGGAGAACTGGCTCCGGTTAATTGGGTAAATAGACTGGAAGGTATGCGGTAAATGAACAGTGGGAAACATTTAAAGATATAATTCAAAGGGTTCAACAGAAATACATTCCGTTCAAAAACAAAAACTCATTCAGAAAGGCCCATCGTGGCTCACTCAGGAAGTTAAAGACAGTATTAGACTAAAAGAAGAGCTTACAATGTTGTAGAAAATAGTAGCAAGTCTGAGGATTGGGAGCATTTTAGAAACCAGCAAAGGGTCACCAAAAAGTTGATAAAAGGGAAAAAATAGAAATGAGAGTAAACTAGCCAGCAATGTAAAAACAGATTATAAGAGCTTTTATTAGTATAGAAAAAAGAAGAGAGTAACTAAGGTAGACGTTGGTCCCTTAGAGGCAGAGAAATCATCATGGGGAATGAGGAAATGGCAGAGCCATTGAACAAATATTCTGTGTCTGTCTTCACAGTAGAAGTTCCATACCAGAAATAGGCAGTAATCTAGGGGTTAAAAAGAGTGAGGAAATTAAGGATATTGATATCAGTCGAGAAAAAGCATTAGAGAAACTTGAGGGACTAAAATCTGACAAGTCCCTGGGACCAGATGGCCTACATCCTCGGGTTCTAAAAGAGATAGCTGCAGAGATAGTGGATGCACTGGCTATGATTTTCCAGAATTCTTTAGATTCAGGAATGATCCCATCAGATTGGAAGTTGGCAAATGTTACTCCGCTTTTCAAGAAAGGAGGTAGAGAGAAAACAGGGAACTACAGGCCAGTTAGCCTAACTTCAGTCGTTGAGAAGATGCTGGAAACTATTATGAAAGAAGACTTAACATTGCGCTTGGAAAAGCATAGTATGATTAGAACAAGTCAGCATGTTTTACTAAAGGGAGATCCTATTTGATAAATTTATTAGAGTTTTTTGAGGATGTAACCAGTAGGGTAGATAAAGGGGAACCAGTAGATGTAGAATACCTGGATTTTCAAAAGGCATTCAATAAGAGGCCACATAAAAGATTAATAGGCAAGATAAGGGCTCATGGTGTTGGGGGTAATATATTAGCGGAGATAAACGATTGGTTAACAGATAGGAAGCAGAGAGTCCGCATAAATGGGGCATTTTCAAGTTGGCAGGCAGTGAATAGTGGGGTGCAGCAAGGATCAGTGCTGGGACCTCAGCAATTATAATCTATTTTAATGACTTGGATGAAGAGACAGAGAATAACGTATCTAAGTTTGCTGATGATACAAAGCTCGGTGGAAAGGTAAGCTGTGGGGGAGGATGTAGAGAGGCTGCAAAGAGACATAGACAGGTTAAGTAAGTGGGCAACAAGATGGCAAATGCAGTAAAATTTAGGGAAGTGTGAAGTTGTTCATTTTGGTAGTAAAAATAGAAAAGAAGAATATTTTTTAAAAGGTGTGAAACTGCTAAGTGTTGATGTTCAGAGAGACTTGGGGGGTACTCGTACAAGGAACGCACAAAGTTAATATGAAGGTACAGCAGGCTATTAGGAAGGCAAATGGCATGTTGGCCTTGATTGCAAAGGGATTGGAGTACAGGAATAAAGAAGTCTTACCAAAATTGTACAGGGCTTTAGTGAGACCGCACCTGGAATACTGCGTGCAGTTTTGGTCTCCACATTTAAGAAAGGATATACTTGCACTGGAGGCAGTGCAGCAAAGATTTACTAAATTGGTCTCTGAGATGAGAGGGTTGTCCTATGATGAGAGGCTGAGTAAATTGGGCTGATATTCTCTGGAGTTTGGAAGAACGAGAGTCGATCTAATTGAGACATACAAGATTCTGAAAGGACTTGAAGGATAGAAGCTAAAAGATTGTTCCCACTGGTCAGGGAATCTAGAACATGGGGACACAGTCTCAGGATAAGGGGCCAATCATTCAGGACTGAGAAATTACATTACTCAAAAGGTTGTGAATCTTTGGAATTCTCTACCCCAGAGGGTTGTGGATGCTCCGTCATTGAATACATGTAAGGCTGGGATAGATAGATTTTTGGTCTCGCTGGGAGTCAAGGGATATGGGAAGCAGGCAGGAAAGCGGAATTGAAGCCCAAGATCAGCCATGATTGTATTGAATGGCGGAGCAGGTTCGATGCGCCATATGGTCTACTTGTGCTCCTATTTCCTGCGTCCTTGTGTTCTGCATCTTACAATATCCCAGGACCTGTGCCACTGAACCAGTTTGTATCTCCCAATTAAAGATTCTCCTTACATTGGTTAGCTCATCACCAAAAGTTTGGGATAGAGTTGCTAGTCTCTTTACAAGAGTAAGCTAGATTAGTCAGATATTAGAGTACCAAACATTCTGTGAATATTAGCTGGCTTGTTCTGGGTTATTATTTTCCTTTTCAGGGTTTTTCAGGACTAAAGTGTTGTTCCTGGTCAGCATCAGATGACAAACCTGCAGAAAATACAAAGCTATTGTTTCCAGGATAAGCAATCAAAGGTAAAGCTACTCTCCTTATGACATGTGGTATTACCAGCTACTAATCCTATACTCCCTAAATGATTGAATGGAATGCAAATAAACCAAGCAAAAACAAACAAGAAAATTCACATACAAGGGGCTAAGCATAGCTTGTAACTTTATACTTAGCACACAGAACATACCTGCAACAGGCCTGTGGTTGTTCAGTCCAACTTTTAGCATTAAACCACTGAATACATTCCATCAAAAACAAATTCAGTTGCTCCACAGTTGGTTCAGCATATTTGGACCACACTGTGTCAAAAGTACTAAGTACTATGTAGAATCAATTAACTGGTTTATGGTTGTTGCTACTTGTGATCATTCATAAAATAATATGCAATAACTTGTTAAATCTGAGTTCAGTTTGTGAAATTTCAAGAGCTGGTACACTGTACTTCCTGCAATATTCCGAAAACGAAATCTAGTCTGGTCTTATTGAACACAAGGTGATAGAAGGACAAAGTGCCAAAGGCTGAACAACTTCAGTTGGAGTTGGACAGCCAATGGCATTGAAAATGACAAGATAGCACCACACAAGAGCATAACTTCTTCAAGGCAGGCATTCTTGGAATAGAAGTGGCAGTGAATTAAGCACTAATACAAAAGCAAAATACTACAGATGCCAGAAATCTGAAACAAAAACAGAAAATGCACAAGAACCTTTCTTGACACGCACTGCCAAGACTTTATTTGTACTGAACAGCAAAACATTGCACTCAACATCATTGAGACAGCAACACTGACCACCAACAAGAACTTGCATTGATAAAATGCCCATCACCTTGGAAAACATCCCAGACGTGTAATCAAAAAAATGGATGCTGAACCAATGGTAGATATGTGAGGTGACCAAAAACCTGATCAAAGAAATGGGTTTTGTGGAAGATCATAGAATCATTATGGCACAGAAGGAGGCCATCTGGCCCATCAAGTCCATGCCGGCTCTCTGTACAGCAATCCAATCAGTCCTGTTCCTCCACTCTATTCCTATAGCCAGAGAAGTTTATTTCCCTCAAGTGCCCATCCAATTTCCTTTTGAAATCATTCATTGTCTCCACTTACACCACCCTCATAGGCAGTGGGTTCCAGGTCATTACCACTCACTGCGTAAAAAAGTTCTTCCTCACACCACCCCGCCCTCAACATTTCTTGCCCAAAACCTTAAATCGGTGTTCCCTCATCCTTGTGCCATCAGCTAATGGGAACAGATTTCCTTTTTCTACCTTATAGAAACCAGTCATAATCTTGAACACTCTTATCAAATCTCCCCTCAACTTCCTTTGCTCCAAGAAGAACAACTCCAGCTTCTCTAACCTAACCCTTATCACCGGAACCATTCTGGTAAATCTCCTGTGCCTTCTCAAGGACCCTCACATCCTTCCTAAAGTGTGGTGACCATCTTCAGGTTGGAGACTAACCAGAGCTTTATAAATGTTCAGCACAACTTCCCTGCTTTTGTACTCAATACCTCTATTTATGAAGCCCAAGATCCCATATGCTTTGTGAACTACTCTCTCATTATGTCTTGCCACCTTCAAAGATCTATGCACATGAACCCCCAGGTCCCTCTGTTCCTGCGCACTCTTTAGAACTGTGCGTTACATTCCAGAAAGCTTGTTATGGAAGGATAATGCCGGAGCCTATATTTACTCAGGTTCACATTTATTGTGCAGAGTAAAAGAATCACAAACATGTAGCTCCTCACTCGAACCATCCACCAGTCTTAGTGAGTGTCTGCTTATAAGTGTTCAACTAAGACCCCAAGTAATACTCTTCACCTGCATATAATCAAACCATTGAGACACAATTAACAGATTAACTATTGTGCCATTTAGTCTATATTTCTTCTCTCCATCCTTTCTGCCAAAATGCATCATGTCACACTTGTCTGTATTAAATTCCATCTGCCACTTGCCTGCCCATTCTGTTTGCCTGTCTATGTCCTGTTGCAGTTGATTGGTATCATCCTCACTGTCTGCCATACCTCCACGTTTGGTATGATTGGCAAATTTTGAAAATCTACTCTGTATTTCAAGATCCAAACCATTTATATATATCAAAAAAGCAGTGGTCCTAGCACTGAACCTTGGGGAACACCACTGTCTACCATCCTCCAGACTGTAAAACAACCATTTACCACGACTCGCTGTTTTCTGTCCTTAAGCCTATTATTTTATCCAATCTGACACCGACCCTCCTATTCCATCAGCCTCAATTTTGTTAACCAGCCTTTTATGTGGTACTTTGTCAAATACTTCCTTAAAAACCGGATAGACAATGTCCATTGCTTTCCCTTCATCAACCTTCTCTATTACTTAATTAAAAAATTCAACTGGATTAGTCAAGCATGATCTACTTTTTACAAATCCATGCTGGCTATCATTAATTAACTCAAACTTCTCCAAGTGCCTGTTGATTCTTTCCCCTGATTATTGTTTCTAAAACTTTATCCACCACTGACATTAATCGGTCTAATAGGAGGAAAGGGAGTTGGAAGGAGCAAGGTCTTAGTGATTGAATTGTAAAGGATATGGCCTATGTGGCTGAGGTCCTGGCCACTAATTGTAGGACAGAGAGAGAGAGGGTTGCACAGAAGGCCAGAGACAGAGGAATGGATAGTTCAGAGGGGACGATCTATTTGGCTGGAAGTTAGAGATCAGGAGCTGTTGGAAATGAAAAGACTTAGGGTGGGATTTTCCCGCAAACTTTGGGAAAATATGGGGGTCCTGTGCCTGCACAACAGCAGCAAGACTAGCAATATTCCCGGAGGTGACCTCCTAATTGGCCACCTCTGAGCTGGCCATCCTATTAAGGATGGTGGGCAGGCTCCCAATGCTGCTGGCCCAATCAGAGGGCCGGCACCTCTACAGCCTCAGTAGCTCCACCAGGAGAGGTGGATGTTGCCGAGGCAGGTTGGGGACCACAGAGCAACATGAAGGCACCCTTGGAGATCTAAAAATAATTCTTTCAGAGTGTGGATGGTGGAAGACACCATGGGATGGATGGGAAACCCTTCTGGGTGGCTCTTTGGGTTCTTGGGGGCAGCCGTTCTTGCCCAGAGTCCTCTCTTTGGGGGGTGGAGTCTCTGGCTCTGATGGCCCCTCTGGACTGCTTTAGGGAGCCTGCCTCCAATAAGCTGGCAGCCTCTGCATGTGGTGGGGGACACTCCACCACTGGGAAAATGCTGGCAAGCTGCTAAAATTGCCCCTGCCTGGCTCCGTGGTACGGGCAGCCGATCTGCTTTTTGCCTGCCTCTGGGAAAGTTCCTCAGTGGAGAGAATGCAACAGGAGCCATCCCGAAGCGGCTCCCTGCTGTTTTCCTGGCCCCACACACCCTCACCCACCTCCAAGCCCACCACCCTGGGGCTGGGAAAATTCAGCCCTTAAATTCAACCAGGAGCCAATGAAGAGTGGTAAGGCCAAAGCTGATGGGCTCGTAGGTCTTGGTGCAAGACACAAATATGAGCAGCAGAGTTTTGGATGTGTTGGCATTTATGGAAGATGGGAGGTGACCCAGAAGAGCATTGGAATAGTTGAGTTTGGAGGTGACTGGAAAATTGGATGTGGATCTCAGTTGCAGATGGGTTAAGGTAGGGTGGAGGCAGGCAATGTTACGAAGGTGGAAATACGAAGTTTTTGTAATGGAAAGGGTGTGGGCTCAGCAACTCAGTTTAAGGCTGAATATAACACCAAAATTGCAAACAGTCTGAGTTAGTGGCTGGTAAAAAGGTTGCAGTCAATGGCAATGGTATGGAGTTTGAGGCAGGTGCTGAAGATGATGACTCCTAGTTATATTTGGCTAAGCCAGTTTGGTGTAAACTTAAGGACTTTGTCATGCTTACGAGAAGTGCGATGATGAAAAATTATGGGCTAAAACTGAAGAGTTATAAAAATTGACTTTGCCTTGTTAAGAAAATGCTCAATGCTGCAAAAGATGGCTTCATGTGTATTTAAACACTGCCACACTGTCCCCTGTTTAGAACAAAGAATGCCTTCAAAGCTAAGAGGTGTCAATTGCACCTATCCTGAAACATTCCTAAATTGAATGGGTTCTACTGAAAAAAAGTAGGTAGGAAGTGAAAACATTATAACCTGATTATCATTATCCGAGGCCATTGTGTGATCACCATGGGGGAGAGATAAAAGCGTCTCCTACCTGAAGATGGTGTGACGAATATTTTACCTCAAAAAGGCATCCCTCGAAGAGACAGAGAGAGAGACACACACACCCAGGAAGAAGCATCACCATAAAGCTTATCCAGCTGGGGGCTGGGAGAAGATAAAGCAAGCCATAACCCTACTGTAAAATCCTACATTTTTAACTTATGCAGCAGTGAAATTGGAAGTGATCCACTGTCTCAACTGAACTTTCAACCAAGAACTTTCAACCAAGAGAGAAATCTACAAACACCTCAAGCCTGCAACCAATGAGAACCTGACTTCAGAGAGAATTCAACAGGTTTACTATGAACCCTGAAATCCTACATCACCTAAAAAACACTTATCCCTTTTCCTCGCTGTCTGTCTCTTCTTGTGTGTGCGTGTGTGTGCGAGTGAATGCATGAGTGGATGTGGTTGCAAACATTTCTGGATAAGTTGTATTGCTCAATAAATAATTGACCTTCTGTTTAAACATAGAAGAAAACCTGTTGCTGTCTGTTTATTTGACAAATAAAACACCAAGGGTTAAACCCTAATAACAAAAAAAACACTAGCTGCAGTCAGGTGAGAGTTGAACAGTGGTAATCACCCACACCCCTCACCACATGGCTGTGACAAATTGAAGATGTAACAATGTGAACCATATCAGGAGAAACGACGAAGATGGGAGGCAGCGAAGGTTTTGATGTGTTCCAGTGCTAATTCTATATAAAACAGAATCAGATTGATTCTGATCTCTTCAAAGAGATCATGATCAGTCTGTAACAAGGGACTCCCCTCAGACAGATTCTTCTGCTCAAAGATTCTGGCACCACTTGGAATGACACCACCTAAACAGCCTCCTGTTTGTGTTAGCAATGGGTAGTTGGTAGCAGGTTTGCCTGTGAGGCCTGTGCATTCAAGTCTCACTCAAGATAATTGAGCAAAAATCCAAGCTGATGCTTCAGTGCAGTGCTGAGGAAATGTTGCACTGTCAAAGATGCTGTCTTCTGGATCAGACATTAAACTGAGGCCCTGTCTACCCACTCAGGTGGATGTGAAAGATCCTATGGCACTATTTCAAAGAAGAGCAGGGGAGTTCTCCCCAGTATCCTCAGTTTCTTGACTGTGTCCAGGATAATCTTCTGCAGCAGTATGTTCTAGAACCAACAAGAGGGCATGCCATAGTAGATTTAGAAATCAGTAATGGCTTATCTAATAGTCATCATAATATGATTGAGTTCAACATAGTGTTTGAAAGAGAGAGATGCTCAACAGCTACTAAGACTCTAAATTTAAGCAAGGCTGACCTCAATGGGATAAGACCAAGATTGTCCACAGTAAACTGGCAAATCTGTTAATGGGTAAAAACAACAGAAAATCAGTAAGGGGTGTTCAAAAAAGAATTTGCGATACAGAATCAGTTTATAGAGGCAAGACCTCTACTTATCAAAAAAGACAGCCACAGATATCTAAAGAGGTAAGAGACAGTATAAAACTAAAAGAAACAGTACATAAAAATACAAAAAAGGCATAGATCCTGGCAAATGGGAAAGATACCAATACCAGCAACAGGTAACAAAACAGTAAGAATTACATAAGGGTGTATGAATGAGTCTTTGCAACTCTCTTCCTCAAAAGGTGGAGGAAGCAGAGTCTTTGAATATTTTTAAGGCAGAGGTAGATAGATTCTTGATAAGCAAAGGGGTGAAAGGTTATCGTGGGTAGGTGGGAATGTGGAGTTGAGGTTACAATCAGATCAGCCATGATCTTGCTGAATGGTAGAGCAGGCTCGAGGGGCCTACTCCTGCTCCTAATTCATATGTTCGTATGAAAAAAACATGCATGGAATATCAAAATTGACACAATTTTTTTACAAATTCATTAGGAAAAAGAGGGTGGTCAGAAGCAACTTGAACCCTTTAAAACTTATAACAGGAATACTGTCAATGAAAATAAGGAAATAGTGAACATGCTGAATAATTACTTTGCATCAGTATTTACAGTAGAGGAAGAGGTCACCATTCCAGACATCCCAAGGAAACTAACGCTGAATCAGAATCACTGATTCAGGTCTGGCAACATAAGTAGAGAGAGAAACAGAGTCAACATTTCAGGAACATTGGTGAAATGGTTTGGGGGACTATGAGGCTGGAGGCCATGGAGGAAAGATCCCCGGAGGAGATGAGGATACTGTCAGCTCAGGATACAATGGCTTGATCTTCGGTGGTGAGGTCATGGTCCAGGGGAAGGTAGGAGGAAGTGTCAGGGAGTCCACTCCTCAGTTACCTCCAACACTCTTTCCCTTTCCTATGGCACCTTTCCATGCAAGCACAGGAGATGCAACACCTATCCTTTTACCTCCTCCCTTCTCACTGTCCAAGGCCCCAAACACTCCTTCCAAGTGAAGCAGTGATTTACTTGTACTTCTTTCAATTTAGTATATTGTATTCGCTGCTCACAATGTGGTCTCCTCTACATTGAGGAGACCAAATGCAGACTAGGTGACCGCTTTGCAGAACACCTCCGTTCAGTCTGCGAGCGTAACCCCGAGCTTCCTGTTGCCTGTCATTTCAATTCTCTACACCTTGCTCCCACTCTGACCTTTCTGTCTTTGGCCTGCAATGCAAGCTCGAGGAACAGCAACTTATCTTTCATCTGGTACTTTACAGCCTTCTTGACTCAACATTGAGTTCAACAATTTTAAATCAAAACCTCTGCCCCATTTTGTTTCATGTTTTTTTTTGCTGGTTCAGTTTTTTTGTTCTGTTTCTTTCTTAATCCCTATACTTTGTATTCAGATGGCAGCTATTCTGTCTTTTACACCTTATCTAGATGCATCTTTTGCTTTACTTGTCCCATTACCACACTCTTTGGATTTGTACTATGAAACCTTTTGTAATTTAATCTATCCTGCCCTCCACCCTATCACAGATGTTCCCTTTTGTTCTTCTTCCCACCCTCCCCCTTCCACTTGCTCAAAACATATATTTCTATTTCTAACTTCTTCCAGTTTTGGCGAAAGGTCACAGACTTGAAATGTTAACTCTGTTTCTCTCTCCACAGATGCTGTCAGACCTGCTAGTGTTTCCAGCTTTTTCTGTTTTTATTTCAGATTTCCAGCATCTGCAGTATTTTGATTTTGGCTAATCTTCCAAAATTCACTGGATTCGGAAACTGTTCCTTTAGATTGGAAAACTGTGCATGTCAATCCACTATTTAAGAAAGGTGAGAGAGGGAAACCAGGGAATTATAGACCTGTTAGCTTAACTATTGTCAGGAAATTGCTAGAGTCCACAATTAAGAATGGGTTGACTGGACACATTGAAAATGTTCAACTGATCAGAAAGAGCCAGCTTGGATTTGGAAAGGATAGGTCATATCTGATGAATTTGTTTGAAGTTTTTGAACAGGTGACTAAAGTTGCGGACGAGGGAATGTCTATAGATGTTATTTAAATGAACTTCTGGATAAAGTCCCTCTTAAGAGACTGTAGGCTAAAGTTAATAAATTAGCTGAGTGGCAGGAGACAGAGAATAGAAATAATGGGAAGGTACTCTAATTGGCAAAATGCGATGAGTGGTGATCCACAAATATCCGTGTTGGGGCCTCAACAATTCACCATATTTATTAACAACTTCAATGATGGGATAGAAAGTCACATATCCAAGTTTGCCAATGGTATAAAGACAGACAGCATTGTAAGCAGTGCAGATTGAAACATAAAATTACAAAGAGATATTGATAGATTAAATGAATGGGAAAAACTGTTACAAATGGATTTCTGTGTAAGCAAATGTGAGGTCATCCACTTTGGACTTAAAAAGGATAGAGCTGGGTACTTTCTAAATGGTGAAAAGTCAGAAACAGTGCAGCTGAAAGAGAATTGCAGTCCATGAGACTTGGGGATCATTAAAATATCATGAGCAGGTAGAGAAAATTATCAAGAAGGCTAATGGAATGCTGGCCTTTATATCCAGAGGATTATAAATACAGTGAGGTAGAAGTCATGCTTCAGCTATACAAAGTCCAGGTTAGATCACATCCGGAATACTGTGAACTGTTCTGAGCATCACACCTCAGGAAATATATACAGACCTTAGAGGGAGTGCAACATAGATCTACCAGAGTGATACCTGGACTCCCTGGGTTAAATGACTAGGAGAGATTACACAAACTAGGGTTGTACTCCCTGGAATTTAGAAGGTCAAGGAGTGATTTGATCATAACTTTCAAGATATTAAGGGTAACAGATAGACTAGATAGAGATAACCTTATTATTTAGGGAATGTAGTATAAAAATTAGAGCCACTCTTTCAGGAGTGAAGTTAGGAAACACTTTTACATGCAAAGGGTGGTAGAAGTTTGTAACTTTCTCTCACAAACAGCAATTGATGCTTGATCAATTGTTAGCTTTAAATTTGAGATTGACAACTTTTATTAACCTTAAGTATTAAGGGAAGTGGGCAAAGGCGGGTATATGGAGTTAGGTCGCAGATCAGCCATGATCTAATTGAATGGTGGAACAGGCTCGAGGAGCTAAATGGCTTACTGCTGTTCCTATGCCCTGACCAATATTCATCCCTCTACTAACATCACTCAAAGATTATCTAGTCAACATCTCACTGCAGTTGGTAGGACTTTGCTGTATGCAAATTGGGCCCAGGCATTCAGTTTAGGTTCCCACCATTGAAGATGATTAATCCACCTCTGTATTCATCTGTATCACTTCTGTTGGGAACTTTTTCCTTTGAAGGCATCCAGAGGACTCCTGCTGGGGATTCAAGGAGACAGGACAGTATCCTTTTCTCTCTCCCAATGAAGCATATTGCATAATCTTTTGACTTCTGAACAAGACTGTTAGGAACATGATTGGGTTAACATGTTCCACGATCCCAGCCATGATAAGGTAGACTCTTGATGATGCTCACTGCAGTCCCAAACCCAGAATACATTTGTGTCCTTGCATCTCTTAGAGTATCCAAGTGGTGATCAACATGGAGGAGTACTCATTCATTAGTTAAGGATGAGCAATGGCTAGTATTCAGCAGGCTACTTCCTTGACTTTAGTAGACCTGAAACCATAAGTCTTCATGCAGTTCAATCTCATCCGCTCCTTCCATGACAAGATGCACTGCACTGTACAGTTTGATGGCTTCACTTCCGACAGTTTTAGAATGAAGAATGGTGTGAAACAGGGTTGTGTCCCAGACCTCACTCCGTTTGGCATCTTCTTCTCTATGCTCCTGACCTTCGTCTTCCCTGCAGATATGGAAGGAGTCTACTTGCACACTAGGTCAGACGGCAAGCTCTACAATCTATCAAGGCTGAAAGCAAAGACAAAAACACCTCACGTCCTGATCAGAGAACCTTTCTACGCTGATGATGCTGTGTTAGTCACTCACACGGAAACTTAGCTACAAAGACTCATGGACTGTCTCTCCCATTGCATGTAACTTGTTCTCCTTGACTATAAGCATCAAGAAAACCGTGGTCATAGGACAAAGTGTTGCATCTCCTCCCCTGATCACACTAAACAACACCCACTGGAAGTGGTTAGCAAATTCTGCTACCTTGGGTCCACGGCGACAATCTTCCTTTGATGCAGAACTCAATACATACATAGGGAAAGCAGCTACCAGCTTTGGAATAACACCAAGCTGACCCTTAGGATCAAACTGATGGTTTGTAACGCCTGTGTTCTCAGCACCTTGTTGTATGACTGTAAAACATGGATGACTTACGGCTACGGGGAAAAGAAGCTCAATATGTTCTGTCTTCGCTGTTTGCGGCGCATTATGGGTATATCCTGACAGGACAAAATCACAAATGTGGCAGTCCTCTCAAAGGCAGAGCTCCCAAGTGTATTGGCACTAATCAAACAAAGGTAGCTACGGTGGATTGGACACATCCGCAGGATGGAAGACAGTCGCATACCCAAGGACCTTCTGTATGGGGAGGTAGCTGGAACCAGATGATCAGATGACCAGCGGGGCACCCAAAGCTCCGTTTCTAGGATGCCTACAAGCGTGACATGAAGGCTCTAAATGTCGACTATTGTACCTGGGAGTCACTAGCTGGTGAAAGAGGGGAATGGCGACACATCCTGTGGACTGGTGTGCAGTATCACGACAACCAGTTGCTACAGCAGCTCAACAACAGGCGCCAACATTATAAACAACAACTCACAATGACACTTGGCAGCTTCATGTGCAGCACTTGTGGAAGAAACCTGCTTCTCGAGGATTGGCCTTCACAGCCATTAAGAAAGGTGAACCAAGAGAAGACACCCCACCTAAATGGATTGTTTGCAGCATGTCCATCATCTTTTGTAGATGGAAGGATGCTAACCAACCCAATTAACAGCCTATGATTTTTTTGTCTATTCATTCTGTAGGGCAGAAAATTGAAAGCTGGTAAACACAGGCACAAAAATCCCTGGCCCTAGCATTTTTAGAAAGTACCTATCAAGAGTTATCAGGTTTCAGTGTCTCAATGTCTCATCTCAGCAAGCAAGGGCTGGGCCTTTTTATAAGAATTCATTCTTGGGATATGGGCATCAGTGGCAAGGCTCGCATTTATTGCCCATCCCTAGTTTCCCTTGAGTGGCTTGCTCGCCCACTTTAGAGGGCAGTGAAGAGTCAACCACATTTGTATGGAACTGGAGCCACATACAAACCAGACCAGGTAAGGACAGCAGGTTTCCTTTCCTAAAAGGACATTAGTGAACCAGTTGGGTTTTTGCAATAGTCCTTGAGCTTTATCATTATATCTATCAAATTCAAATTCTCATGGTGGGATTTGGATTCATGTTCTGTGGGTTATCAGTCCAGGCCTCTGGATTACTAGTCCAGTAGCATAATCAGTAAACTAGCATACCCATATGAGAAATTCCAGATACTTTTAGAGGTGTTGTCCTACACTCATCAACCTAGGAAATTAATAAGAGCTGACCAGCAGCTTCAAAAAAAGATGACAACTCCAAATTATCTTGATTTAATAGCCTTGGACACATGATTTGGATAGAAGCAGCATTGAGAGATAGGGGCCCAGTCCATGTTAATAACTTCCTAGTTCAATCTGACACACCTCTCTCTTCTCTTTCAATTCAACCTGACACCTTTTTTCCACCCCTTACCCTATTCATGCTGCCTTCTTCTTCTACCTCTTAGTAAATGCTGGGTCTTGTTGAAACCTCTCTGTTCAATCTGGACCTCTTCCTCTCTCTTCCCCCCACCATTTTTAGCTGGCACTTATCCCTCCAATTGCTTTAGTTCAAGCAGTCATTCATCCCCTCTACTTTCCTTTCAACCTGACACTGTATTTCCCCACTCTCCTTATTAATAGAGATACTCTTCTGCCTTCTCCCCACCCCTGTAGTTAATGCAAGCACTGTCTTTTTCCACTCCCTAATGCGGGCATCCTCCTTTCTCCTCTACCCCAAAGCACTACTTGCATCTGCTCCTTTGCTTCCAGCTTCTTCCCCTTTCCCTTAAAAGCACCACTCCCATATTCCCTCCCCTCCACCAGCTTCATTCTTAACTCCTTCCATCTTCCCTTCTAAAGCTTCACTCTTGACTTCTAGACTCTTTCTTTTATCCACTTTAGGCCTTTCCCTGGCCCTTAACTTACAGTTTCTCTCTCCTGTTCAATTCCCCCCTACCTTTCTCCTTGGTGCCATTCTTATTGTTACTAGAAATGTTATTAACACTTTATACTACAGGTTGGAATTTCTGATGCTGCAAATATTCTTACTCACAAAATGCAGTCAGAACCAATTGATTTGCGGAAGACTGGTGTCGGAGCAGTGGTCAGGGGAAAGGTCTTAATTTGTGTTGATAACCATCAGCTCCATGCTTCTTGTCAAGGATAAAGAATGTGTCAACCTGTTCATGGCCCAGGTGGTTAACAAATGTGGTTTGAGGCAACACAGCAAGTTTTTCTGCTTTCAGAGGTTTACATGGTAAGGACCTAATATTCCCTTTACAGAAGCATTATGAGTAGCAAGAAAATTTTACTTTGGAATCTTATGGTTGGCAACAACTCTTTAGTTCCCAACATATGACTTTGTATCTGAACACTTCAGCTGAAACCATTTAGCCATTGGTCCTACCTGAAATTCCCTTTCCGACCCTGTAAGGATCAAACATGCCTCAGCCCAAGACCTGAGGATGATTCCTAATGTGCAATCCCTTTCAATGGCTGACAACTCTGATAGGATGGATAACCATCTGCAGAATGGAAAGCCCATATCAGATTCCCAAGTACTGTGAAGACAAGTGGACAACAGAGAAATTCATCTGACTAATCAACCAAGAGAACAAAGGGTAATTAGACTAGATCTGAAACATATCATAGTATGTCAGCAAATACAACATCAGTGTGTTACATTAACAAGCAGGGAAAGATCTGTCTTGCTCCCTTTGTGAAGTTGTGATTGCACTACTGTGCTGCTCTTTGGTTCATGAGTTTTTTTTTATATCAACATTTAGTTGGGGTAGACAGAATAATGGTGGGCTCTCTCATTCATCCTGCAGCTATCAACCCAGATTCTGGACAAACATTTTCCTGGTTCCATGCGTTATGTAGGACAGCAGAAGCCACACCAGACATTCCTTATTGTCTACACAAAATACAGATCTCAGACATCATGCTAATGAGCAAAGATACTGCTTTATCCCTCCTTATCTCTGTAACTTCCTCCCGCCCTACAACTAACTCCTCCCCAAACTCTTTTTTTCTCTGATTCTGGCTCATTGAGCACACTCCAACCTATCTTTGTATCACCAATGGCAACCATGCCTTCAACTACCTCAGCCCCACATTTTGGAAATCCCTCTCTAAACCTGAACAGCTCTCCATCTTCAAAAGCTTCCTTAAAATCCACCTCTTTGACCAAGCTTTCAGTCGTCCATCCTAATAACTCCTTTGTTGGCTCAGCACCCATAATTTTCAATATCTGTGAAGCATTTTGGGGCATGTTTCAAAGCTATTAATACAAGATGTTGTTGTTGAACCCAATCTCTTTTGCAGAAGGCTTTTCTTTCACTATTATGGGATTTGTTTTGCCAATGTGCTTTTCTTGAATGATAATTTTCTTTAATCCACTGACTGGAGATCTGAAATTATAGTTTTTGAAGACATTTTAAAAAGACCAGCTAAAAGGATGACTTTGTTGGCAGCTTAAGATGGCTACCTAATTTGCAACACTGTATCCTACACGGCAAAGCTTGTGAGGAGGGAGACGAAATGTCTGCTTATATCCCAGCACGAACCAAGACCTAGGAAGTTTAAAGGAACTACCTGTTCTCTTTAGCAAGAGCACAATACTGCTAACTGCTATGTTTTGAATCGCTGAGTGACTGTCACGTGACAAGCCCCTCCCCCTTTGTGGTTTTAAGCTTGTGTTTCTCTGCAGCAGAGGAGAAGCAACTGGACTCTGACACGCTCAGAGCCAAGTGGGCATCTCTCTCTCTCTCTCTCCATTCCAACTTGAAAGCTTCCAAATCCTGCCTGTTGACTGACCACCTTTACATACTCCAGCTACAATCAGAAACCCCGTTGGATGAAATCATCGCATCGCTATCTCCAAGAGACCCACCAAACTAGTCAACTACCTCTTCAAACTAAAAGCTTCAAGACCACTGAATTTAGCTTGAAGTCAGCCGAAACATCAAACTCCACAGACTCAATACCTTTTGTTTTATGGACTCTAACTCAACCAATCTACCTTCCCCCATTCTGTAACCTATTTGTGTGTGTGTAAACCTCCAGAGCGTGTGTGAAAGCGTTGTTCATTATTATTATTAGTTCGGTTTAGGTACAATAAAGTTAACCTCTTTCTTTGTTAACTCAAGAAAACCTGTCCGATTGGTTCTTGCTATGATCATAGCAAGAACCAATCAAACACCTACTGAATTGGCCAGTGCATCCACTTTAAGAAAGAATTAAACATGTTGTGGTCAAACAAGGAGAGGGAAAAGAGGGAAGTTCTTCGACCCGTCCGCATTTGACCATAGAGATTAAATATTGCAACTGAATTTGTAGATATATAACTATGAGAACAGGGTTTCCCAACAAATATTTTGACTGTGTCCTGCAGAACACCCACTAATAGAGTTAATAACATAAAAACGGTTGTCGAGTGTTGTTTGACTACTGAGGTTAGTTCTATCTGACATGATGTCCCACACATTGTGAAGTACTTCCAGCACTTTTTCTACACTGATCTAAGATCTCGTTATGTACAGATCCAAATAGTGTGCCACTTCAGTTTTTCAGGATTCATTTATGCTTTGATTATTCAGGGATTACTCATTGGTATCCTTTGTTATGCAGCCATTTGGAAATTGTGCCTAGTCAGAGCTTCACTAGACCCCAATTTAGATCCTGATTTAGCTCTTCATAAGTTAAAGCACCTGCTATTCGATACTTCTTTGAATGCCTGAGCTTAGGTTTCTTACATGGAAAATTGCAGAGTTGTTCCATTACTTTCAGCTTGTAGAATTACTGAACCGCCAGCCCTTACAGTAGGAAATCCATATTTGTCTTAGTATTGTAACAAGGCATCTTATGAACTCAAGCAGAATTTTATCTTAGGTAGTTTCCCACTTTCATTTTGGTCAAGAAATTATTGGAGCATCATTTGATCCACTGACACACAAATAAAATTTAGGACATCATTTTCATGAAGTAGATGTTCACAGAATCCTAAATTACTGGAGCTGATTATCCTGCCCCTAATGCCCATGTGTGCACCAATTCCTGGGAGGCGACAAATAGGACATTGGGGAAAGACCCATAATGCTAGGTTTCTGCCGATTTTGAGCATTACACACATTGGGGCTGAGTGAATGGGAAGTGAAATCTTGCCTGAAACAGGCAGAGATATTTAAATGGAAAATAAGTAACATACAAGCCAGCAGCCAAGAAATGAACAGAACTACACTGTTTTCTGGCCTGGTTCTGCCTTCAGCTGATGAGTTTACACTGGCTCTGATAGGGACAAAGCGGATGGCTCAGACAGAACTTTATGTTACAAAACCTTGGAGCTGAATTTTTTGTTAAGCTAGTAGCACATATTTATTTGGAACACAATTAGTGTTGTTTTGTGGAAGTAGCCAGGCACTCTGAATTAAGCTGAAACGTCAAGAAGCTAATTGTTGGATTACACGCAATAGAATCTGTGTGACAGTATAATTGATGTAGAAGAACAAAGATGCGTTGAAAGACAGTGGGAGAACTGATATCAAATCCCTAAATAGTTGAAGCATTGCTCACTTCTATTTCTTATCCAGCTATACTATATGCCTGTCCCGTGATATTACTCCTTCTGAACCCCCTGTCCCTTGAAGGCCCAGTCTACTCCTTGTCTCAAGCACTTCCTTGCCAGAATTCCAAGCTCAATACAATCCTGAGAGACCAG
The DNA here is from genome assembly GCF_036365525.1 of Heterodontus francisci. Classification (NCBI taxonomy): domain Eukaryota; kingdom Metazoa; phylum Chordata; class Chondrichthyes; order Heterodontiformes; family Heterodontidae; genus Heterodontus; species Heterodontus francisci. The sequence goes on along the minus strand of NC_090375.1, from coordinate 161,885,065 downwards.
AAGACCCCTTATAATTAAGGAAGCACTACGAGTTCCTAAGTTGAAGGCCAGGGAAAACTAAAAAATATCAAGTACAGATATTTGGGAACAAAAAGAGATTCTGTCTTGCACATAATTTAGGAGTGATGATGCTGTGTGTATGATTAAATTGTGGCTGTGCACTGATCTGTGTTGCTTTGAATTTCCTTCTACTGGATTGCAACATGAAAAATTGCATGTATCTAGTCATACACTACAGTATTTCATAGTAATTACAATTCACAATATTTTCAAGTAGAATGGCATTTTATAATGTAATTCAGTAGTATTCATCTATAGTAAAGCTTTGTTTGTACAGATAACATTTCAGTGTATCTAGAGTTTCACTATATTGGGAGCCAGCTGATTGTAGGCATTTTTATTGAAAGGGAGAAAAAGAACAGCAGCAACTGCTCATAATTGCTAGAAGACTTGACTAAGTCAACTTGTGGAAACATTCTTTCTCATTGGCTATGCAAAGTCATACATTATTTTGAAACTATTATTTGCATTTTTTCTTTCATACTAATATTAAAGATATTACAAAGTAAAGGTTATTAAAGCATTTAAGGAAATGCTCATCAGGGAAAATGCCCAGATGATTTGCTGTCAAATAATTGGGCATTACATCACCAGCAATTTTATACCCAGTGAATTCCCAATTTTAGGGGGGTATTTAAAAGATCAGTAGAGACGAAAACACAAGTTATATGGAGCACTCTCAACCATCTCCTATCAACTCAAGAGCATCAATAGCAGAAGGAAACAAGCAGGTCATCTGCCTGGTCTCAGTTGAAAAATTGATTTGTGCTGTCAGGGTTCAAAAGGAGATAAAACAAACAAAAAAATGATGGTGGGAAAACATGCATAATGTTTATGATTTATGAATTTTTTATGTATATACATAATAAATGATGCATCTTTATTGTATTGCAAAAATTATTACTGAATGATAAACTGCAACTGACAGTGATTGATAGCTGAATCAAACTTCTAATTTGCTGATGGAAATCATGACTGTGCAATAGTGTGCACAGTCCTACTATCGACAAACAGCTTTAATTTCTAAATACATTGTAGCTCACACAAGCTAAAGTAACTGGAATTTAAATAAACAAAAAATAAATTTCAAAGTTAAGTTTATAACATCATGTTGGGTAGTATACAATATTTTGGTCAAGTTTTTACCTTGAATCATTCGGTATAAATGATAATCATATTGGAATGATCAGACACATGAAAATAATTTGACTTGTGACATTGGAAGTCATGCAACTCACAAGGTTTTAATATCTGTCCAGTGCCTTTATCCTCACATCTCCCAGTGCTCCCACTTGGTTATTCTATATCACCACTGAGCTATGAGATTCAATTTAGCTGGTTGCAAATCTGTTAGACGCTACAAAATACAGTTAAATTATGTTACAGGCACTGGGACAAGACTAAGAACTAATGCTATTTAATATAAATGGCTATTGAGTAAGTAGACTATTAGTTACAGTTTAAAGAATTGGTGTTCTGTAACATTTAGTGGTATTGATTAGCTCAGGAGAGAATTTGGGAATTGCCAGTCTAAGCTTCTCAATGATTTGGCATTATCATTCTGATATCAATAAAGAAGTTCTTTGACACAAAATAATGTTCCGTATCGCAAAAGAAATGGACCTTTTAAAAACAATTTGTCCCAGCACTTAAGGCTGTGTAAAGTATCGGAGATGTGTATACACAAATGGGAATTGTAATATTAAGCCAATAAAAGACTTGTATGTATTACAGAACTTGTTGAAATCTCTGGAGGCCTATTAAAAACAGACCAGTGGTTTGCCCTGGATAATAAAGACATTTTGTTCCGCTAAGTACAAGAAGTCTTATTTCTAAATGTATATAATTGTGGATCTCACCAGATGAAGTGACCAAGAAGAAAACAGGGTCCACTTTATGTGCACCTTGCTGTATAAGATAGTGACATAGGAGAATGTAAAATGAACAAGAGATTATAATAAGAAAGAACATTGATCCAGTGCATTCAACATAAAGGACCATTCCTATTTAATTTATCATTAAAGCCTGGCAACATTACTGTATACTGCTAGGTATATAGAAGCAAAGGTAAGCAGGTAAGTCGCTTATATGTTTCTGTATTTGAAAGTAAAGACTGGAACAAAAGTAGCAGAGATTCACATCTCATTCTCACAACACAATAAAAGGATTATCATGGCAGTATAATTACAGCACCATTCGTACATCATTCCTCATCCCAAAAATAACTTTGCCACTTAAAGAAAATCTATTTCCTGATTATTTTTATACTCAGTTTTCCAATTTGATGAGAAAAAAAAATCAAACATTAAATGTGAGGGGGAAATTGCCAAAGTTTTAGCGAGGAAAAGAGTTAGTTCGATTTTTATCTAACACTGCTATGGCAATTGACACTTCTGGTAGATCTGGACTTTGTGTGATATAGAATTGATGATATCAAGTGGGCAGCCCACTTTACATCTCTCCCCATTTTTATTTCAACTGATGTCAAATAATTCCAAATAAGACAGTTTCAAACTATAGTTAAAAAGAAAATTAAAGCTTTTGCATGTGTTATAATCTGTTTATATAGGTGTGGAATAATATCTAAAACCAGCATAACTTTCAAATTTGCACAGTTCTTGAATACACAGCCATCCAGACATAAAATAAACAATATCCTTGGAAATACATAGACTTGCACAGAATTTACAGCACTGAAGAGTCTCCTCCCACTTTATTTCAACGAATTCTGTTAATACAGTCAATAATAACTAGTATTTAAACTATGATATTGTTGGTGCATTTTGACAAATAATGGATTTTTCTCCCTCCCCTCAAACAGTGATAGGAATGACAGTTGACAAAATTATATTTAAGAAATAAAGCTCCTAAAATGATGTGCACATTTCAGACATCATAACTTTGGTCACCTTGCGTCTGGCTGGCAAATGATTCAGTCTGCTGATCATTGCTAACGAAAGTGCTTTTTTATCCAATATATTTGATAGCACTGACTTAGGGCTCATACTTTCAGTGTTGGTGATGCATTTATCTTTAACTGACTACATATAAATGATAATTCTGTTCAATAATATGGAACAAGGATGGAGTAATTAAAACAATTTGGATGTCAAAGGATCTCACATGTCAGCATCACACTAGCCTAATATGGCTTTACACCCCAAGCTGACCTTGTGCCTCTCTCTGCCTTTTCAGGTATGAGGCTTTATCAGGCTTCTTCGGGCTGTCTCCTGTTTGTCAATCTCCCAAGAAGAGGAAAGATAAATGTCATTTCACTAGCTACAAGCCTAACTCTCTTCAACATGAAATTTCAAATCCTATCCAAAGTATTGGCTGTGTATTTGGAATCTGCAGGTTTAAACCTTGTCCACTACGATCACACTGGATTTATGAAGAACTGTAACTCTTCAGACAACATCCAGCAGCTTATTAATTTAATAGACTCCTGTCCATTCCTTGATATTCTACCCTTGACAGTCTCTCAAGATAAGGCAAAGCCTTTTGACAGGGTAGAGTGCACATATATTTTGCTGTTCTCTGTTGGATGGTTTTTGCAAGAACATGAGATGAAGGTTTCCACCATTATTGATGCTGTTTCCATACAAATTTTACTGGACCAGGGTAACAGTACAATTTGAATTCATGACAGTATTTTCAAGAATGAGATATGAAAAACAATCATAAGACAATAAAGGAATATTTATTTCTGTTATGTCCAAAGAAACACTCCAATTAGTGTAGTACCAACTAACTTCTTTTATCTCCAGGTAATCCAACCTGCGTATTAAACCCCTCTAAAATATTCCTAACAAAGAATAACAAAGTAATACAAGGAAGACATCGGAATGTAATTGCCACAATCTGCTAATCCCATCAGGGGCCATCAAGTCTTCAGTTAACAACATGCAAGTACCATACTTATCAATTTCAAGGACAACATTAAGTCAACATTAACTGGTTACCTGAAAATCACAGGCAAAAATTAGCCTATTTTTCTTTTTCTAATATTTTCTGTTTTATTTTGGACTTCCAGTGTTCACTGTTTTTCTTTTAATCTCTACTGATTGGCAATCAATCGTGACAAAATAACTACCTCCCTTTTTGTGTGCTAACTACCAACATACTGGAAAAGCACAATGCTATGATTGCCTGAACAGACTAAGTTATTAAACTATTTTTCATCAATTTTCTTTCCTCCTAAGCTGTCTTGAACATTCTGATTTTATGCAACTAGCAGCCCTCTAGTTGCTTGTCCAAATAACCATTCTAGTATGAATTTGGACAGTAAGTGTCATCCTGATAAAAATCCAAAGGCTGGAAACAAGTTTAAAGAAATAAACTTTATATCAAATCCAGAAAAGCAGGGAGTTTATGATCGCAGACTAGTTACACATGGAAACATCAGGGTTCAGCCCAATCTTGTCCTCACCCAGGATCCACAAGCAAATATTTCCATTGGTGGATCACTAGGCTACAATCAGTAGCAGGAAACTATGGCCAACTAAAATAAAAATAAAATACTGCGGATGCTGGAAATCTGAAATAAAAACAGAAAGTGCTGGAAATACACAGCAGATCTGGCAACTTCTGTGGAGAGAGAAACTATCGTCAACTGCCCTCCCTGATCCAGAGGTTTTAAAACCAATTGTGCACTCGTACTGCCACAAAGATAAGAGCTATTTAATTGAAAATTATTTTAAAAAAACAAGTATGAGTGAAGCAAAGAATGACTGAGTTTAAAAGAAAGACTTGCATTTATATAGAGCTTTTCACAACCACCGGACATCTCAAAGCGCTTTACAGACAATGAAGTTCTTTTGCAGTGTAGTCACTGTTGTAATGTAGGAAAAAATTATTAGGACAGATTTTCCTCTCCTTTGATGCTCATTTCCTGGGTGTAATACAGAAGTTAAAAGGGCAGAACTGTTGTGGCAATGAATCTCTCCATCCCCGCACCCCTTTCCATTGCTCAGGGTTTTGTTAAGGATCCTTCAGGATGGGGTGAGTGTCCTTTGTTATTTTAAGACTTGACTATTCTAATGCTCTCCTAGTTGGCTGCCCACACTGCACCCTCTGTAAACTTGAAGTCATCCAAAACTATGCTGCTCGTATCCTAACTCCCACAAAGTCCTGTTCATCCTGTGTTCGTTGACCTACATTATCTCCCTGCCCAGCAATGCCTCAATTTTAAAATTCCCATCACTTTCAAATCTCTCCATGGCCTCATCCCTCCCTATCTGTGTAACCTTGTGCTGCCTAACAACCCTTCAAGATCTCTGCAGTCCTCCAAGTCTGGGCTATTGTGCATCCCTGATTTGCTTCACTCCAACATTGACAAGGGTGTTTTCAACTGCTTAGGCCCGAAGTTTTGGAATTCCCACCCAAAACCTCACTCTGCTTCTCTAGCCCTCTCCCTTCCTTTAAGTCGCTCCTTAAAACCTACCTCTTTGGCCAAGCTCTTTGTTATCTGTCCCGATATCTCTTTCTGTGGCGTAGTGTCAAAAATGTTTTCACTAATAACACACTTGTTCAGCTGCCTTGGGCCATTTTGCTACATTAAAGGCACTATATAAATGCACGTTGTTGTTGCTAAAGTTGCTATATAAACGCAAGTTGTTGTTTTTAAAGGAAAATGCTGGAAATACTCAGCAGGTCTGGTAGCATCAGTGGAAAGAGAAAAAGAATTGATGTTTCAGTGTGACGGCCCTTCAACTGATGAAGAGTCATCGACCTTAAACATTAACTCTGTTTTTCTCTACATAGATGCTGTCAGACCAGCTGAGTATTTCCAGCATTTTCAGTTTTCATTTCAGTCTTCCAGTATCCGCAGTACCTTGGCCTTGTATTATTGCTGTTATCTTCCAAGCAGCTGCAGCCACATAAATGAAACAGAAGGGATCTCCAGTCTCATAATTCTGCACATCTCACAAGCAAGTACACATTGAGAAAGGTGCCCAGGGAAGTGGATGCTAGGCCATGTGTCTCACCCCTCCTCAGATTGAAGCAATTATGAGGAGCTGTTACAGCTGCTGAAAGTCTCTCTAGCTGAGCGGAGTCAGAGATTGGATTGTGTTCAAGTTCTTCCCAAGGGACCGTCTGCATCTGGAGTGCCTTGAACACTCAAATACATTTCTGGATTGCACCTGACTTGGGAGTGTAGTGGTGGGGGGGTGGGAGGTGGTAGGGAGTGGTGGAGGGATGGGTAGGAAAATCAGACCTATTATCTTCGTATGTATTGTGTAATATACCATCCAGCATGCACACAAGTGAGAATAATTTGCATTTTGTGACAAGTTTCAAAACACTTGCATGATCAAATGAAGGGCAATCACGCAGAATGATTAGCATCTCTAAGGGCATTGCTGACAAATAGATAGAACCTTTTAACCATAATTTTATTAAATTTTATTACTAATTATATGTGTCTAGCATTGGATTACAGAGGAGTTTGCAATCGTGTTGAGAGTATTAGTGATAAAGTCAGGCTTGGGACAAAGTTAACAGTCACTTGGAAACGTGTGGAGTAATTAAGGAAAGCCAGCACGGATTTGTTAAAGGCAAACCATGTATAACTAATTTGATTGAGTTTTTGATGACGTAACAGAGAGGATTGATGAGGGTAATGCAGTCGATGTGGTGTACATGGATTTCCAAAAAGTGCTTGATAAAGTGCCACATAACAGGCTTGCCAGCAAAGTTAAAGCCTATGGAATAAAAAGAACAATGGCAGCATGGATACAAAATTGGCTGAGGGACAGGAAACAGAGTATTGGTGAATGGCTGTTTTTTGGACTGTAGGAAGATATACAGCTGTGTTCTCCAAGGGCCCCTGCTTTTCTTGATGTATATTCATGACTTGGACTTGGGTGTACAGGGCACAATTTCAAAATTTTCATATGACCCAAAACTTGGAAGTATAGCGAACTGTGAGGAGGAGTGATAGACCTAAAGAGGACATAGACAGGCTGGTGAAATGTGCAGACAAGTGGCAGATGAAATTTAACGCACAGAAGTGTGAAGTGATGCATTATTGGTGGGAAGAACAAGGGGAGGCAATATAAAATAAAGGGTACAATTCTAAAAGGGTTGCAGGAACAGAGAGACCTGGGGGTGTATGTGCACAAATCATTCAAGGTGGCAGTGCAGGTTGATAAAGTGGTTAAAAAGGCATACTTGATCCTCAGTTTTATAAAAAGAGGCATAGAATACAAAAGCAAAGACGATATGATGAATCTTTATAAAACACTGGCTCAGCCTCAACGGGAGTATTGTGTCCAACTCTGGGCACTGCACTTTAGGAAGGTCATGAAGCATTTAGTGAGGGCACACAAAGAATTTTTGAGAATGCTTCCAGGGATGAGGGACTTCAGTTACTTGGGCAGTTTGGAGAAGCTGGGGTTATTCCCATTATAGAAGAGAAAGTTGAGAGGAGATTTGATAGAGGTTTTCAAAATCATGGAGGATCTACACAGAGTAGATAGAGAGAACCTGCTCCCATTAGTGGAAAGATTGAGAACCAGAGGACACAGATTTAAAGTGATTGGCAAAAGAACCAAAGGCGACATGAGGAAAAACTTTTTCATGCACCGAGCGGTTATGATCTGCATTGCCTGAAAGGGTGGTGGAAGCAGATTCAATTGTGGCTTTCAAAAGGGAATTGGATAAACACCTGAAAGGGAAAAAAATTGCAAGGCAATGGGAAAAGGGTGGCAGAGTGGGACAAGCTAAATTGCACTTGCAGAAAGCCGGCATGGGCTCGACGGGCTGAATGGCCTCCTTCTGTACTATAACCATTCTTTGATTCTATGGGCAGGGTGACAGAGAGAGAAGGGTACAGGAATGGATCTGAGGACCGTGTTGGAAAATACAAATCCCTAATTAAAACTTGCACTGTTATTGTTTTATTTATATCTACTTCTACTTTTCTCCCTTTATGTTCCTTCTTGCTTTTCCCACTTGCCACTGTTTATTCTTCAGAACAGATTAACTGCCAGTGTCACTGCACAGTAAACATGAGACACGTCCTGTGAAGAATGGCAAGGCGGTTTTGTGAAGTTTTTCACCACTGGGCACTGCAAGTTTCTAAGCTGGGATGAAAACTCCTGACCTTTGGTTGGAGGCCAAACAGTCTTAATGCTAGATGTCTGGTTGGCTTTGTTTTGATTTTATGATGATAACACCTTATTCAGCCATGAAGTTATGTTGCGTAACTACGTCATCTGTGTTGCAGCCATTGCTGGTGCAATTTACTTTGGTTCAAGTGGCTTATTTTCTAGTATTTGTGCCACAGAGAGGTGCACATCTTTGCATGATTTCCATGGCTGCTCCATGTTTAGTAGTTAATAATCACATAATGGATGATGGAATAGCAAGGGCAGCGAATATTCTCTTCCTTGTGGCTTTAATCACGATAGCTACTACATTATGAAAGTATATGACACCACAATAAGTTTAGAATTCAAAACAATATATTATTGGTAAATTATTTATGCTGAGAACAGGCAAACTGTTCAAGATTTAATGATATGCTTTGTATAACTGTTGTGTAGTCCTGCCGGAGTATCAGAAAATTACCCAAAGCATTTTATAATGTGTTTATCATGTTGCTATTTTCTGATGGTTGCTGAAGTGCTGAAATACACATTGACAGCTGAATAGCTGCAGAGAGCTACAAGGTAGTAACTCAATGGAGGGGCTCAGATAACCCCAGAAACCACAAGACACTTTATGTATGTTCCATGAATCCCTGAGAATGAATTAGTCACTATTTTTATCTATTAATTAGTTTTTCTAAATGCTACCTACAAATATGCTTTTCCCCCTCGCCTGAAAGTGGAGACTTGTGCTAGGCTGTGATTCCAGGGGCACCAGCTGTCCTCTGATACTTCCCCAACATGCCTGTTCTTTTCCTGAAAGCCTAGACAATGCAAATCAGCAATTATTTGACTCTGCAGAGAAATAAAGCCAATCCTGATCATGTTTTCAAACAACACCCATATTTGAGCTCTTAGTCATAGGGCTGAATTTTGTGCCTATGGTGGGGCTCCCCGGCGCCAGGCCAAAAAGACGGAGGGATTCCTGCCTCGGCCAACTAGAGCACCCCTGGCACTGTGCCAATTAACAGCCTGGCGCCAGGATCCCCGTCCCTTTAGAGAGGGGGATCAAGAACTGCCAGCCAATCACAAGGCCGGCAGCTCAGCAGTATCAGCAATGCCACCGTGAGCGGTGGCCACTGTCAGTACTGCAAGAGGTCTTGGACCCAGGCCCAGCACTGGAGACCCCAAATTCAAGGTGACTGAGGTGGGGTCGCCGAGGCCAGCCCGGCAGGCCCTGTAGAGGGTGGGCGGTTAGTGCAAAGGGAGGGTGGTTCAGGGAGGTGCACGTTTTTTCAGTGGGAGCCTTCCATGGGATACAGATTGCCATGGAGGAAAGCACCCCACCCCCCCACCACACCTCAAGCCCGCAGAAAGGTTGCCTTGTTTTACTAGGGGACTTCCCCATGTGGCAGAGGAACACCCCCCCCACCCCCACCCCGTCTCCAGTTAAATTCCAGTGGCAACAAGAAGAGGCCCTTAAGTGGCTTTTAATAGGCCACTTAAGAGCCTCAATTGGCCTCTGGGCAGGAAGGTCGTCTTCGGCCTATTCCAACCCCTACAAAATTGCATTGTGACGGGCCCTCTGCCCACCCCCACCCCCCCACCCCCATTCCCGCCACCTCTCGTCGCAATTCTATGGGCCCCCTGCCTCCGAACCCATTTCAGGGGGGCCCATAAAATTCAGCCCATGGAGTCTTTACGGCACAGAAGGAGGCCACTTTACCCATCAAGTCCATGCCAGTTCTCTGTAGAGCAATCCAGTCAGTCCCATTCCCCTGATCTATCCTCATAGATCTGCAAGTTTATTTCCCTCAATTGCCTATAAAATTTCCTTTTGAAATCATTGGTCGTCTCCATTTACACCACCCTCCTAGACAGTGAGTTCCAGGTCATTAACACTCACTGCATAAAAATGTTCTTCCTCACATCCCCAGATATCTCTTGACCAAAACCTTAAATTTGTATACCATCAGCTAATCGGAACAGCCTTTTTTATGCCTTTCTTTTTTCTTCTAACAGGAGTCAAGGAATAGTTAACAGGAGCATAAATCATGTCTGGTTTTCTCTTCCCTAGGTAAAGAACACAGAGGCCCACAAGCACTGTTGGGGTGTTGTCGGGGATTACCAGTACGAAGAGTTGCCTCAGCTTTTTGTTTTTTTAATTCATTTTTGAGCTATGGGCGTTGCTGGTTAGGGCAGCATTTATTGCCCATCCCTAATTGCCCTTGAGAAGGTGGTGGTGAGCTGCCTTTTTGAACCACTGCAGTCCATGTGGAGTAGGTACACCCACAGTGCTGTTAGGAAGGGAGTTCCAGGATTTTGACCCAGTGACAGTGAAGGAACAGTGATTTTGTTCCAAGTCAGAATGGTGCGTGGCTTGTAGGGGAACTTGCAGATGGTGGTGTTCCCATGCATCTACTGCCCTTGTTCTTCTAGGTGCTAGACTAGGTGCTGTACACGTTCATTGAGATTGCTTCTGAGTACACACTGCCTAGTGTGATGAGGTAACTGAATTCATCATGAATGGTAGAAGGATTTTATAAGGTTACATGAGTAGTCATATACCAGGTTATTCACAACTTCGAATTTATTCTGTAGGTGTCTGCAGCAATTCCACGGCCCAGGAACAGTGTAATTAACTGTAGGGAAGATACAAATGGTAGCAAACTGCACCGCACTGCACAACACGTTCCAGACCATGTTCAAAAGAAAACTCATAGAATAGGTAAAGCATTGCACCGTTGACAGTATGTCGCTCACACAAAAGACTGTCACAAATGGGTCAAAACTTGTAAATGAACTGTTACAACATTGCATTACCAGTGGAATATTCTTGCTGACTTGTACACATTATGTATATGCATTTGTATCTTTTAGTGTGTATGCGTCATTGTGTGTATCTATTACCTTTATAACATCTTTAGGATCTGTTTCTTTATCTATCTTCACATCTTCTAAAACACACCATGGCATGCTACATTGCTGCAACCCGCCTCTTATTCTGCTTAATGAAAGATAATTTATTAATCATTTTTCAATTTTAATTATTAGAGAAAAGCATAATTATGCTTCAGCTTTCCGCTGGCTTGTATGTTCCTTTAGGGTACAATTTTGTTTTAATACTGTAATAATATGATTTTCTGCCGTGATACTGCATTGTGACAGACTTTGACAGTCAAGCATACTCAATATTCTTCTCTAGTTCTGATGTCAGCTGATAAACTCCAGCCCCTCCTATTCCCTGCAGATGTTTAAAAGAAGAAAACATTTGACTTGCATGAAATGTTAACTTTATCAATGCTTATTAATTTCACACTTTTGCTAGGCCAAATGCGCAGACTAACAGTAGCAATACTGGCATAGCTGCTATAGCCTACTGGCAGTACCGGAATTCACTATGGGCAGTTTGTTCTTGGCAGAATGAAAGACTGTACAGTGGCTAGGCTGCAGGTTACTTCAATAACAAACAGATCAGCACAATTGAACCTTTCAAGAAAGATATTTTGCTTGTTGCAAAAAGATTATATCGTAACTTAACTAGAGCAAAGGAATTTATTCAGTGCAAACCAACACCAAATTCACTGACCAAGTTCAAACATACTCCTCTTTCCCAGCCTTGGTATTGCAGATTGTGCAGCACTCGATTAACTAGTCAGTCAGGCAAGACTTTCAGGGACGAATAGACCTAGCAATCTGACACTGGAGGGCTAATTTTACATTATGTGTTCTCATTGGGCAAAGCTTCTATTGAGAGCAATAATTTAAAAAAAAAGATTCAACCCATAGAAGTTTAGTCAGATTTCCATTCCCAATTTTCTAGACTCCAGGGATGAAAGTAATTATTGATACAGTAATGGTGTTCAGAATCTACAGTCCCAACTTAAAACCTGGGGTGCAAACTGGGCAGGGAATAAGCCCCCAGAAAGTCATCAGTGTGAGACCTGAGGAATTTTATCTCCCAAGTGTCATTTCCATTTGGGTGATGGAATCGAACAGTGTATCCACAGGATATGCACAATTTTTAGTTTACCTCCCAAGGTCTATTTAAAGCGGAGATGCACCTCTTTAATAGAAGCTGCAGAGTCTGCTTTCATTTTAATATATTGGCAGCACAAATGAGTAGTAAGGCTGTCCCCCAACCCCCACCAGCTCCTAGACCAGCAGTCCTGGTCACAGGTGGCTTAGAGAGAACCCGTTTATGCCCCTAAGAGGCCACTGCTCTACTTACCAAAAAAATACAGCCTCAGAAGAGTAAAGAGGTAATGTAAAACTAAAAGAAAAAGCATACAAAAATGCAAAAAGTAGCACAAAACATGGCAAATGTGAAAGTTTCAAAGAACACTTAAGGTGACAAAACAAATAGAGCTCCAAAAAGGAGCATGAAAATAAACTTGCAAGAGACGCGGTCAGGAGCAATGTAGGCCCCTTGGAAACTGATAACAGTGATATTGTCATTGAAAAATCAGAAATGGCAGAAATGTTGAATAATTATTTTGCATCAATATTTGCAGTAGAGAAAGAGGTCAGCATGCCGGAATTCCCAATGAAACAAATATTGAATCAGGGAAGGGACTCACCAAAATTAACATAAACAAAATAACTGTAATGAAGAAAATAATGGAACTATAAAGAGTGACAAATCCACAGGACCAGATGGTGTCCAACCCAGGTTTTAAAGGAGTAGGTGAGAACATTGCAGATGCCTTAACTCTAATCTTCCAAATGCAAAATACTGCAGATGCTGGAAATATGAAATAAAAATAGAAAATGCTGGAAATATTCAGCAGGTCAGGCAGCATCTGTGGAGAGAGAAACAGTTAATGTTTCAGCTCAATAGGTACCCTATCAAAGACCTGCCCTTTCGTTCTTTTCCACCCTTCTCCCTTTCACTTGCTTAATACCTATTACATTTCTAACTTTTCTGATGAAAGGTCATCACTCTGAAATGTTAACTCTGTTTCTCTCACTACAGATGCTGTCTGACCTGCTGAGTATTTCCAGCATTTTCTGTTTTTTTAATAATCTTCCAAAGTTCGCTTGATTCAGGAACTGTTCCTTTAGATTGGAAAATTGTGCATGTCGCTCTGCTATTTAACAAAGCTGTCAGAGGAAACCAGGGAATTATATATCAGCCTAATATACATTGTCAGGAAATTGTTAGAGTCTATATACTTAAGGATGGAGTGACTGAACACGTTGAAAATTTTCAACTGATCAGAGAGAACCAGTATGGCCTGACGAACCGGACTGAATTTTTTGAAGAGGTGACTGAAGTAATGGACAGGGGAATGTCTATGGATGTTAGTTATATGGACTTCCAAAAGGCATTTGATAAAGTCCCTCATAAGAGACTGTAATCTAAACCTGAAGCTCATGGAATTGAAGGAAAATTATTGACCTGGTTAGGAAATTGGCTGAGTGACAGAAGACAGAGAGTAGGGATAATGGGCAGGCACTCTAATTGGCAAGATGTGACTCATGATGTCTCACAAGGGTCTGTATTAGGGTCTCAACTCTTCACCATACTTATTAGCAACTTAGATGATGTGGTAGAAAGGCACATTTCCAAATTTACCAATGACACAAAGATAGGTGGCATTGTAAGCAGCGTAGATGGAAACAGAAATTACAAAGAGATGGATAGGCCATGTGAACTGGAACAAATATGACGAATGTAGATAAATGTAAGGTCATTGTTCTGGACCTGAAAAGGATTGGCCAGGGTACTTTCTAAGTTGTGAAAAATTAGAAACAGTGGCAGTCCAAAGAGACGTGGAGGTTCAGGTACACAGATCATTAAAATTTTATGAACAGGTATAGAAAATAATCAAAAAGGCGAATGGAATGCTGGCCTTTATATCTAGAGCACAAGAATATAGGAGGGTAGAAGCCATGCTTCAGCTATAGAAAGCCCTGGTTAGAGCACACCTGGAGTACTGTGAGCAATTCTGGGCACCACATCTTAGGAAGGATACACTGGCGTTGGAGAGAGTGCAGCAGAATGGTAGCTAGACTCCTGGGTTAAATTTTGATGAGAGATTACAGAAAATAGGGTTGTATTCCATGGAATTTAGAAGATTAAGGGTGATTTGATTGAACTTTTCAAGTTATTAAGGGGAACAGATAGGATGAATAGAGAGAACCTATTTCTGCTGGTTGGGAAATCTAGCATTCGGGGGCATAGTCTAAAAATTAGAGCAAGACCTTTCAGGAGTTAAATTAGGAAACACTTCTACACAGAAGGGGCTGGATTTTATACTCTCCTTCGTGGCGAGTTTGAGGGTGGGGAGAGCATTCAATTGGGTGAGATGGTGGTGGGTGGGGACCCCGCTACCTTCCCACCTCCACCCCGATTAAGTCCCTGGCGGGAAGACCTGTGGATGACCTACACCAACCTCCCCCCATCCACCTCCGCTGGCAATTAACGCCCAATTAAGGGCCTCATCCCACCACCGCCGGCATTAGCCCAGCAGTGGTTAGGCCTGTTGCTACATGGGAAGCATGACAAACCTTGTCGGCTCCTGCGGTGGGGTGGGGGGGGGATCCCTCATTCAAAGGGACTTAGTGCTTGATCGAGGGATGCAACATCAAGAAGGGCGGTCCTGCTGAAAGTCAATCCCCCTGCCCCTGCTGCTGATCCCGTTAAACCCGCCTCCCACGCAACCCCCACCCTGCAAAACCCCTCCCGTCATGACACACCTGTGGCCTGGGTTCTCAATGATCCTAGGCCTCGGGTGGGTGCTTTACCGGCAGTAAAAGAGCTTCCAGCCTCTGATTGGCCGCCAGCTCTCAGCAGGAGGGACATCTGCCGCTGTGGTCCTTAATGTCGGGAAAGACCCACTGCTTAAGTGCTTAATAGACACGTGATGTGGTGGCCCTTCTGGAAAAGAGGCGACGTGGGGCTCTTGCCAGCTCTAGAGCTGGTGACTGAGACCCCTGTCGCCTACATAAAATATTACCCAAGGAGTGTTAGAAGTTTGGGACTCTCTTCCACAAATGGCAATTGCTGTTAGATCAATTTTATATTTTAAATATGATTGATAAATTAATATGCAAAGATATTAAGGGATATGGGGCAAAGGTGGGTACGTGGAGTTAGGTCGCAGATCAGCCATGATCTTACTGAATCGCAGAACAAGCTTGAGGGCTAAATGACCTACTCCTGTTCCTATGACAGGGTTAGTGGCACCCCCAGCATCATCCCCAGGACCTGACTTCAATGTAGGAAGAGATTCAATTATCTCACAAGAGCTGCAAAGGTGAGAAGATATCTTCATCTATCCATTTCTCTCAACAACACCTGACAACACTCCTTCCACCCTCACGCCTATCGCTGGCAACAATTCCCTCCCCTCCACCCTCCATCACACCCTTCATCATACAATCACAAGGGCTCACTGCAGCACCTCTCCTTTTCATTCCAAACACACTCACTTCTTCCTTTGTTCTTTTTATACCCACATGCTACATTAACCCATTCTCTTCTCACATCCACATTTGCACAACCAGCAACTCATCCTAACACTGCTTCCTCGCTTCACATTAAATACACTTCCCCTTACATGCATCATGTCCCCATCCTCATTTCATCTTGCTTCTTTTCCAGCTCCCAACATATGCATTAAATGCACATCACATTTCCACTTAACCTATTCAACAGCTACTCCCTAACTTTTGCCCTTGCTTTCTGCAGCAGAAGACAGCACGTAATCAGAGTATTATTTTAAAACTGAGATTGATGGATTTTTGTTACCCAAATGTATCAACTGATTTGTGGCAAAAGCAGGTATGTAGAGTTAGGTCGCAAATCAGCCATAGTCTCATTGAATGGCAAAATTGGCTTAAGGGGCTAAATGCTCTTCATATGTGAGTGAGAGGAACAAGACAGAAGGAGGGTGGAGGGAGCATGAGGTGGGGTCAGTGCAAGTGATGAGTCCAAGCCCCTCGGGAATGACAGTGGTGGAAAGGAAGTGGCAGGTCCTCACTTCTCAGGATTTTTGCACATCTGCTCCTCCATCACCTCCTTAACTGGAATCTGCCATAATGCCAGCAAGTCAGCTAAGCCAGATTGTTCGGCAGAAGCCAAGATGCAGAACTCTGCAGCCAGACCCTCACTGGCTCCCTGCAGGTTGAGGGATGTTGAAAGAGTAGACGTGCCAAAATCCTGAGCTGACAACACAGATTGCTCCCACTGCTGCAGCCAGAACCAAGTGGCTCCAGCACCAGATGTCACCAGCCATAAACATTTTTTTGTTTTATTGGTTATTGGAATGTGAATGTTACAGGCAAGGCCAGCAGTTATTGTCCATCCCTAATTGCCCTTGAGAAAAGTGGTCATGAGTAACCTTCTTGAACCTCTGCGATCCATGTAGTGTACGTACATCCACAGTACAATTAGGAAGGGAGTTCCAGGATTTTGACCCAGCAACAGTGAAAGAACGGCAACAGAGTTTCAAGTCAGGATGGTGTGTGACTTGGAAGGGAACTTGCCGGTGTTGGTGTTCCCATGCATCTGCTGCCCTTGTTCTTCTAGGCAGAAGTTGTTGCAGGATTGGAAGGTGCTGTCGAAGGAAGCTTGGCAAGTTGCTGTAGTGCATCTTTCTAGATGGTACACACTGCTGCCACTGTGCACCAGCGGTGGAGGGAGTGAATGTTTAAGGTGGTGGATGGGATGCCAATAAAGAGGGCTGCTTTGTCCTTGGTGCTGCTGAGCTTCTTGAGTGATGTTGGAACTGTACTCAGACAGGCAAGTGGACATTATTCCATCATACCCCTGGCTTGTGCCTTGTAGATAGGAGGTGAGTTACTTGCTGCAGAATTCCCAGCCACTGGCTTGCTCTTGTCGCCACACTATTTATATGGCTGGTCCAGTTAAGTTTCTGGTCAATGGTAACCCCTAGAATATTGATGGTGGGGCATTCAGCAATGGTAATGCCATTGAACGTCAAGGGGAGATGGTCAGATTCTCTCTTGTTGGAGATGCTCATTGATGTGGTGGGAATGTTACTTGCCATTTATGAGCCCAAGCCCGAATGTTGTTCATGTCTTGCTGCATGGACTGCTTTAGTATCTGAAGAGTTGAAAATGCTACTAAGCACTGTGCAAACATCAGCGAACAGCCCCACTTCTTATGATGGTGGGAAGGTCATTGATGAAGCAGCTGAAGATGGTTGGGCCTAGGACACTATCCTGAGGAACTCCCACAGTGATGTCCTGGGACTTGGATGATTGTCCTCCAACAACCACAACCATGTTCCTTTGCGCTGGGGATGATTCCAACCAGCAGTCATGCTCACCTCATCTCTGGAATTCAGCTCTTTTGTCCATGTTTGGACCAAGGAGGTCTGGAGCCGAGAGTCCCTGGCAGAACCCAAGCAGAGCATCGATAAGCAGTTTATTGCTGAGGAAGTGCCGCTTGAGAGCACTGTCGATGACACCTTCCATCACTTTGCTGGTGATTGAGAGTAGACTGATGGGGGCAGTGATCAGCCAGAGTGGATTTATTCTTCTTTTTGTGGACAGGACATACCTGGGCAATCTTCCACATTTGTCAGGTAAATGCCAGTGTTGTAGCTGTATTGGAACAGCTTAGTTCGGGGCGCAGCTAGTTCTGGAACACATGTCTTCAGTACTACAGCTGGGATATTGTCAGGCCCATAGCCTTTGCTGTATTCAAGCATTCAAACATGAGGAACAGTCTTCCAGTGGCTCTCTAAGACCACTAACGAAGCAACTCCTTAGAGTGATAAAGACATCATGTGTTGATCACTTTGGTGAGAAATAAATGGAAAGCATTTACTCTGATCACCATTAAATTAATCCATTGTCACATTTGTCACTTTGATCTGCATTGCAGTTTAATAGCAGCTTCCAAATCTGCATTGTCATAATGTCATGGATATAAATGTTGCCTGAATAGTTTGAGTGTTCTTTCATGCAGGATTAAGGGAGTGATGAAAGATGTAATAAAGACTATTAAGCAGACAGTCTCTGTGTTCCACTGTTCCAGCAAGTAGCAAATCATGTTGCAGGAGGCTGCAGAGGTCTGCACAAGCCTGCTTGGAGAAGCAGTCTCCTGATGCATTGCTGTTCCGCCATTCAACGAGATCATGGTTGATCTGTGACCTAACTCTGTAGAGCTTTTGTTCCATATCCCTGAATAACTGATTAATCTCAGATTTAAAATTAACATCTGACTCAGCATCAACTGCCATTTGTGGAAGAGAGTTCCAAACTTATACTACCTGTTGCATGTATAAGTCTTCCCTCATTTCATTCCTGAAAGTCCTGGCTCTAATTTTAGGCTACGTCCCCAGCCCTAGATTATTCAACCAGCGGAAATAGTTTCTCTCTATCTATCCTATCAGTTCTCCTTAATATCTTGAAAATGTTGATCAAATCACCCCTTAATCTTCTAAATTCCAGGGAATACAGCTTTAGTATGTGTAATCATTCTTGTTATTTAACCCTTGGAGTCCTGGTATCACTCTAGTAAATCTACGCTGCACTCCCTTCAAAGCCAATATATCCTTCCTAAAATACAGTGACCAGAATTGCACAATGCTCTAGCTGTGGTCTAACCAGAGCTTGCATACCTTCTAATCACGTGACTTCTACCCCCTTGTATTCGAGTCCTCCAGACTTAAAGGCCAACATTCCATTAGACTTTTTGATTTTTTAGGTCGATGCCATTTTAATGATCTATGTACATAAATCCATAAATCTCTTTAGACCTTCACTGCTTGCCTAGCTTTTCACCATTTAGAAAGTACTCTGATCTACCCTTTTTAGGTCCAAAGTGGATGACCTCATATTGCCTATATTGAAATCCATTTGCCATAACTTTGCTCATTCACTCAATCTTTTTTTGGTAGGGATGTGGGCATCGCTGGCTAGGCCAGCATTTATTGCCCATTCCTAATTGCCCTTGAACTGAGTGGCTTGCTAGGGCATTTTAAGAGTCAACCACATTGCTGTGGGTCTGAAGTCACATGTAGGCCAGACCAGGTAAGGACGGCAGATTTTCTTCCCTAAAGGACATTAGTGAACCAGATGGGTTTTTACAACAATCAGCAACGGTTTCATGGTCACCATTAGACCAGCTTTTATTTCAATTAATTGATATTAATATTAATTGATTTTTTATCAATTGAATTCAAATTTCACCATCTGCCATGCTGGGATTTGACCCATGTCCCCACAGCAGTAGCCTGGGCTCTGAATTAATAGTCTAGTGACATTATCACTACACCACCGCCTCCCCTATAAGATAGCTATTGATATCTTTAAGTAATTTTATGTTTCCATTGAAACTGTTTCTAATGACTATCATTCAGTCATCGGCAAACTCAGATATGTGGCTTTCTATCCTAGCATCTAAGTTGTGAATAAACACAGTGAATAGTTGAAGCCTCAATACAGATCCCTGTGGGACACTGCTAGTCAAATCCTGCTAATTAGAATACCTGGCCATTATCCCTACATTTTGTCTCCTGCGACTCAGCTAATCTCCTAACCCAGGTCAATAATTTGCCCTTAACTGCATGAGCTTCGACTTTAGCTAATGGACTTTATGAAATGCCTTCTGGAAGTCCATATAAATAACATCCATAGTTATTCTCCTGTCCACTACGTTATTCACAATATATATTAATGATATAGATGAGGGAATTAAATGTAATATATCCAAGTTTGCAGACGACACAAAGCTGGGTGGGAGTGTGAGCTGTAAGGAGGATACAGAAAAGCTCCTGTGTGATTTGGACAGGTTGAGTGAGTGGGCAAATACACGGCAGATGCAGTATAATGTGGATAAATGTGAGGTTATCCACTTTGGTGGCAAAAACAGAAAGGCAGATTATCTGAACGCCAATAGATTGGGAAAGGGTGAGGTGCAGCAAGACCTGGGTGTCCTTGTGTACCAGTCGCTGAAAGTAAGCATGCAGATGCAGCAGGCAGTTAAGAAGACAAATGGTATGTTGGCCTTCATAGCGAGAGGATTCGAGTACAGAAGCAAGGATGTCTT
Organism: Heterodontus francisci; assembly: GCF_036365525.1. Classification (NCBI taxonomy): domain Eukaryota; kingdom Metazoa; phylum Chordata; class Chondrichthyes; order Heterodontiformes; family Heterodontidae; genus Heterodontus; species Heterodontus francisci. The sequence continues at coordinate 161,864,884 of NC_090375.1, read as the reverse complement.
GCTGCAATTATACAAGGCCTTGGTGAGACCACATCTGGAGTATTGTGTGCAGTTTTGGTCTCCTTATCTGAGGAAGGATGTTCTTGCTATAGAGGGAGTGTGGCGAAGGTTCACCAGACTGATTCCTGGGATGGCAGGACTGAGGTATGAAGAGAGATTGGGTTAATTAGGCTTGTATTTGCTAGCGTGTAGAAGAATGAGAGGGGATCTCATAGAAACCTACAAATTACTAACAGGACTGAACAGACTAGATGCAGGATGTTTCCAATGGCAGGCAAGTCCAAGACCAGGGGTCACAGTCTAAGGATAAGGGGTATGCCATTTAGGACTGAGAAGAGGAGGGAATTCTTCACCCAGAGAGTGGTGAACCTGTGGAACTCTCTACCACAAAAAGCAGTTGAGGCCAAATCATTAAATATATTCAAGAAAGAGTTAGATATAGCTCTTCGGGCTAAAGGGATCAAGGGATACGGGGAGAAACCGGGAACAAGCTACTGAGTTTGGATGATCAGCCATGATCTTATTGAATGGCAGAGCAGGCTCAAAGGGCCGAATGGCCTACTCCTGCTCCTATTTTTCTATGTTTCTATGTTAGTCATCTCTTCAAAAAATTCAATCAGATTTGTCAGGCATGACTAGTCCTTTATAAATCCATGCTGGCTCTCTGATCAGCTGAACATTTTCAAGGTGTTCAGTCACTCCATCCTTAATTATAGACGAGTAATTTCCCATCAACAGATGTCAGGCTCACTGGTATATAATTCCCTGATTTACCTCTCTCACCTTTCTTAAATAGTAGAGTGATACGTGCGAGTTTCCAAACTAAAGGAAAGGTTTTGGAATCAAGAGAACTTTGGAAGATCATGGTTAAGGCATCTACAATGTTTGCACCTTCTTGCTTTAAAGCCCTGTTATCCTCGGGATGTGTCACTCTTTAGTGTCATTATTTTCTTCATTACTGTTAATTTGCTTACATTATTTTTAGTACATCCCTTTCCCTGATTCAATATTGGGAGATCTGGAATGCTATCTTCCTCCTCTACTGTAAATACTGACACATGTCTGCCATTTGCTTATTTTCATCTATAACATCACCTTTATCAGTTTTTCAGGAGCTCAAATTGATCTTAACCCTCCTTTTCCTAATTTAATTGTGAATGTACTTGTGTTGATTTTGATTCCCTTGCCACTTTCTTTTCATACTCCCTTTTTTATAGCTCGATGTGTTTTGTCACCCTTTGCTGGTCTTTGTACCTCTCTGATGTGCCAGGATCTGATATATATTTTGTATTCTTGTAAGCTTTTTCTTTTAGTTTGATGTTGTCCTTATCCCTTTAATTGCCCATGGCTGCTTTGTTGGCAAGTAGAGCTATTGCCCCTTAGAGATATAAACTGGTTCTATATCATGTTAAATTCTTTTTGAACACCTCCCACTGATCTCCTGGTGTTTTACCCATTAACAGATTTGCCCAGCTTATTGAGGATAGTCACTATCTCATCCCATTGACTTACCTAAATCTAAAATCTTAGTAGCTGTTTTGTCTTTCTCCCTTTCAAACACAACGTTGTACTCAACCATATTATAGTCACTGTTAGATGGTTGCTCTTCAGATAGACCTAGGAAAGTGACTCCTGACCTCGTATGCCAGTATGGTTTCCAACAAGTACCGCTCCTCTTCTCACGTATGGACATCAAATAGGCACAGCAACGGCCAGTGCCTGTTGTTGAGGCTTATGCTGCCTGTCTTTCCCCAACTGTTCCTCCAACCAAATAAAAGGGTCAAGAAAAGCAGCCATGATAAGCAGATAATGCTTAATGAAGTTGATAAGGCAGAAAAAGTGAGAAAGGTGTTAATCTGAAAACACTCCTAGCAATCCAAAAAATAGAACAATCCTATTAACCAATTACCTGCAGGTGAATGCGCCCTTAAATACTGCTTCAGTGGCTCTGAGACACAAAGTTTAACTGGCACGTCAGACACTGGGCAAAACTTCTATGATTTTTGGTTCAAATGGTGTCAGGCTCCTAACTGTATCATAGGATGCTAGTATTGCCAACTGTGGTTGGACATAAAAATAGATGGTTTATAGTTTAAAAATGATATCACACATGGTATGGATGAAACAAATAATTCATTTCTGCATACAAACACACCAGGGGTCTATGTGAATATTTACCAGCTCAGGTGAATACAGGTAACTGTTTAAGATAAAATGTAACCTTTGGTATGGGACGTTATTCTACCATGAAACTGACAACTGGTAACAAGTCTGATCATGTGAAAATTGCACACAGTTTGCAAAGTTAATGGAGATACTCTTACCTCCCCCATTAATACAGACACTCTCCCCTTCCTCTCTGTTAATGCAGACACTCCCACATCTTCCTCTGTTAATGCAGATGTTCTCCCCTCCCCTCCTCCTCAATTAACGCAGATGCTCTCCATCATTGCTGTTAATGCAGATCCTTGCCCCCTCTTTTAATGCAGATGCTCTGCCTCTCCTCGTCAATTCATGTAAACAGTTCACCCCTCCCTCACAGTTAATACACTCTTCCTTCAACCACAGTTAATGCAGTCTCTCTCCCCCTCCCCCTCAGTTAATGCAGACACCCTCCCTCTCCCACACAGATATTGCAGACGCTCTTCCCTCAGGTAATGTTGATGCTCTTCCCCTCCCCATAATTTTAATATATTGATGAAGGCATCCCATCTGTGGCACGCATCACTCCCATGTCCAAGAAATGCATGCTAAAATGGTGCCCAGTGTGAGTGTGGCAGGATTGAAGCAGTAATACATGACCGTTATTCATCTGCTTGCCTCCTCCTCTCAGGTGGACAGGGTTAAAATTGGCCCTTAAATGCCTCTAGTACAAACCTAGTCACAGGGCCTCAAAACATATCATCCTTTATTTTTGTATTGGCAGGCTGATAGAAAATACCCTTGGTGTTGAATCTATGGCCTTTAATTGGAAAGTCAACCATTCACAGAACAGCTAGGCAATGAATACCTCTCAATAAATACATGTAAATTTGGTCATAGATAAATAAAATCCTTCTTAATGGTTAAGCCCTAAATCTAGTTACTTATTTCACGTTACAAGTGATTTGAATTGACACTGTTCTGATGAAATGAACCAATAATTAGGCAATATACAAAAATCACAAAGGAAAAGTCTTAATTCATAAACATTTCATAGCAAGTAAAACATTATTTTTAATGCCACATCTGCAGTCTGAGAGCTCTAAAGAAATATTTTCATATATGCACATTTACAATGTAATAAAAATATGCATTTTTAAAAATATATTTGTCATATATAGAATATGTAGCAATAAATACCTATACTTTGTCACCTATTTCTAGCTGTGTAGCTTTTAGCTGTCCAAACAGACTCAGTTTACAGGTAAATATGAAATGATACTAATGACAGAACATATCCCCTGCATATTTTTCTTTTATAATACAACGTTACACTTAAATATTTGATTGCTGAATTCACATTAAGATGGTTTATAGTTTCAAAATGATATCACACATGGTATGGATAAAACAAATAATTAATTTCTGCATACAAACATACCAGGGGTTTATGTGCACATTTACCAGCAAAATGTATGAATGGTATGAAATGTTATTCTACCATGAAACAGACAACTAGTAACAAGTCTGAATATTCCAATAGGTGGAAAGAATTGCTCTGGTCCTCATGTAATAGCATGACTGTAAATACAGTCAAAACAAATACATGTAGGATTTTGGTTAAGATAGGAACCAGAGTAATTCTTCCCAGCGAGAGTAAAGACTATGGCCCATTATACATGTCTGTGATCAATGTTCTCTCTAATATCTGTTTGTTGTGCATGGCCGGCTTGTTGCACTGTGTAATCCCTTTAAGATTGATGCGTGGCCGCGCATGTGCACATCTTAAAGGGAACATTGCTTATGCATGGTCTATGTGTTCCCTGCATGGTACATTATCGATTCCTGCACATTTGTGCAGCTTAGAGGAACACTGTCTGTGATCCTACCTTACCAAAAGTGTAGATTCAAACAATCATTACATCACTGATAAAAATATTAGAAACCTGTGATCGTACAACTTCACCGTGAGTAAGCTACACAGCGGCTCAAGCCAACCTTATTCAGCAAGCGTACAAACTTTTGTTAGTTTTTATCTTGCTGCTTCCGCATCAGAACATCAGTGGAAGGCTCTTCGCTGATCTGGCAGTGCATTGTCTGTTAACTACTTAGCTTGTTATTTATATGTACACTTCATTGATACCATTTAATCAAATAATGAGTGACTTCTCTCAGTTCTTCCAGTTTCAGTCACTAGAAATATTTCTATTCACAAAATGATTTTTATGTGACATATGGAACATAAATAGTCTTCCCCTCATGCACCCTCTTCCCCCACCCGCCCACACCACCCCCACCAAGAAAAAATACTTCATATATAGGCTCGGGGATTAAGATTAACTCTATGGTCATACCAACAAGTCCTGTACTACAACAGAATCATTATCTTGAGACACTTATTAAGGAATCAGTGTTTCATTTCAATGGGGAGGGAGAGACCTAGAATGATCTATGCCTCTTGAATTCAAGTTGTGATCTATTGGCAGTAACAGCGAATGCTCGTTATAATAACCCTCCCAAGTCTCTCATCATTATCAGCACTGATTATGGTAAATTTTAGCTTCCGTGATAATATTTTGTATAAAAGCAAAATAACAGCTAAAATAAAAAAAACTCAACAAATTTCCATTACACAGCAATTCCATTCCAGAAGTGCACACATTATATATCAATTCATAGGTATAATTTCACATAAAAAAAGAATATGTTTTTACCTTTGCTGTACACAACACAGTTGTTGTTGTTGTCCTCTGTTCCTCGCCAAGTCACATCCATCAGCCACTTGGGACCAGCATGCACCACTATAGGGACAGCTGTTTTTGTCTTCTGTACAAAAGGAGATAATAACCAGATGCCGTTTGTTTTTTGTGATTAAGAACTTGATGAATAATACTAATTTTCACAGAACCTTAACCCCCAAGCACATAAGCCAAAATCAAAATCCTTTGTTGAGTTCTTACAGAGGACAGAGAAAGGCATACTGAGTGCAGTCTCTCTTCTGATTAACAGAATTATTATTAAATCAGGAGTTTCCAAATGATAATGGATCAGATCTTCCAGATTAATAAATCTCTATGGCTTGGATTTAAACTAAGAATGCCTATGACTTTGGCAACTAACTCAGTGAAGTCTACTGGTGAACTTCAAGAACTTTGTCTTCTTGCAAATTACTGCCGTCTCACTGTTGGATGAAATGGTTTAAGGAGGCAGTCACCTGGATTCTAGAGAAACCCACGGCTGTGGGTTCCTATGTGCCATTTTTCTGTTTATTCAATATGATGCTGGGAGATGGCTGCCAGATGAATACATCAATTGCAAATTATGATTTAAAATGGCAGACAAGATGGGAGATAGGGGTAGTTAAGGAATACACAATGCATTTGCCATTAACATCACCATTTTCATACATGTGTATATTTTATAAAATGTTTTTCAGATATTACTTTCATGACTGATGATGTCATAACCACTCCATCTCCCATACATATGTACAAACACACACATACAATGCTACTATATATATTTAATACATATAGTGCAAATATATTTATTATCTGTTGTGTTGCTAATACACTTATTACTGCATATAGTGCTGCTTATATGAAATATCTTAAGTCTTCCATGACTATTAGCTACTTTCTAGCCAGTTTGTTTTCTTCATTCTCATTCAGAAATTGCTTAAGTGTCTACAATTTCTCGACTTTAACTGGTTGTCTTCTGCTTTTGTTATTTGTTTATCTGTAATTTGTTCCACATATTGCTCATTCTGTGTGATGAAGAATTTCCTGATATCAGTCCTAAAATTACATCTTACTGTTTGAATCCTTATGCCCTAGTTCTATTCTCACAGTTTAGTGTTATATTCTGGGTTAACTTTTCTACAACCTTAACAATACTGAATTCCTCTATATGGTGACCTCACAGATGCTTTCATTCCACACTGAAAAACCCAAGTTTCCTCTGTCTATTTTCATAACTGAAGACACCTGAAGCTGCAGATCACTACTCTGCACTGCCCCCAGTGTTTGAATGTCTCACCTGTTTCTTGGTGACTCAAACTGGATGTAGTACTCAAGGTATGTTCTGACCAGATCACAGTACATTTAGATCATTACCTCCTCTGACTTATATTCTACAACTTTAGCTAGCTAGTTAAATATCCTATTAGCTTTGTTGATGGCTGCTCTGCATTGGCTGCACATTAAGTCTACTAGGACCCCCAGGTCTCTTTCAGTTTCGCACTCAGCTACTTATACACCATTTTTCTTTCCTATGAGTAGCACTTATTGTCATTAAATATCATCTGCTATTATTCTGAACACTGGCATATTTTGTTCAACTAATTCTGTAATTTCTGAACTGGTTCCTCTGGTTCTACTGCACTTTATAGTTTGGCATCATCTGCAAATGTGAACACTTTGCATTGAGTTCCTGAATTCACATATTGTATGTAAAATAGTAGTGGCACCAGCACAGTCATTACTTGCCCCCCCAACTATGACATAACTCCTGTCTTTTTCATTTCAAAAGTGCTACTCAGTGCCTGTGCTGCCTCCAAAGGATGCATTTGCAAGAGTTCAGCATCACAAAGCTCGTTTTCAACATATAATTAGGAAGAAATTATATTCCACAATTAAAAATAATTAAATATTGGCAAAGTGATAATACTGGAGAATGGAACACTTTTCTATTTTTTAATCCACCAGTATGTCGTTTTTCCAGACCAGGCTCTTCATTGCAATATGAGAAGTGTTACTGCATTTCAAATTTACTGACAACACGGGAAGGAAGACATTCATGATAGTATTTCAGGGACAGTGATGGCATCCTTTTAATATTTTTGCCTTGGTAAAAATTCTTCAAAGAAATCAAAATATACTGCCTGAATTCCTATCATGCTGCTTTTAAATACAAGTTTCATGCCTTGTGCTACAGTAATACCCAACTCTCAGCCCAACAGAATTATTACCTCCTCTCTGCTCAATTAATTACAACCTTATGACATATTCTGAAAAATACAGAATTCTCCATATGTATTTTGCACACACTAACTGGAGGTGAGAACTCTCAAGGTCAAAAATATGTCTGATAACTGACAACATCAGCAGTACTGCTCCATTGCTCCCATAGTCCATATTTCACAACACAAAAGTTACTGGGTTTATTTTTGTGTATATTATAAACATGTTGATTATACAGAAAGAGTTATGCAGAGAACATGCTCTTTAGAAAATATACAATGGAGTGAGAATACCAGTTGTATGTAGGTACAGCAAGTAATTAGGAAAGCTAATAGAATGTTATCGTTTATTGCGAGGGGAATTGAATACAAAAGCAGGGAGGTTATGCTTCAGTGATACAGGGCATTGGTGAAACCACATCTGGAGTACAGTGTACAACTTTGGTCTCCCTTACTTAAGGAAGGATGTAATTGCGTTGGAAGCAGTTCAGAGAAGGCTTACTCAACTAATACCCGGAATGGGCGGGTTGTCTTATGAGGAAAGGTTGGTCAGGCTAGGCTTGTATCCACTGGAGTTTAGAAGAGTAAGAGGCGAAACATACAAGATCCTGAGGAGTCTTGACAGGATGGATGTAGAAAGGATGTTTCTCCTTGTGGAAGAATCTAGAATTAGGGGTCATTGTTTAAAAATAAGAGGTCGCCCATTTAAGACAGATATGAGGGGAAATATTTTCTGTCAGAGCGTTGAGAGTCTTTGGAACTCTCTTCCTCTAAAGACAGTGGAAGCAGAGTCTTTGAATATTTTTAAGGCATAGATTTGTAAAGGGTAGGTCATGACGGATGAACCCAATTGAATTTTTTGAAGTGATGACTAATGTAATGGACAGGGGAATATCTATGGATGTTATTTATATGGACTTCTAGAGGCATGTGATAAAGTCCCTCACAAGAGACTGTTGGTTAGAATTGAAGGCAAATTATTGACCTGGAAGGAAATTGGCTGAGTAACAGGATACAGAGGGTAAGATTTTAACCCACTCAAAACTCATCCACTTGCTCAAAGTTAAAATCTGGTTCAGAGAGTATGGATAATGGGTAGGTACTCTAATTGGGAGGATGTGACTAGTGGTGTTCTGCAAGGATCTGTTTTGGGGCCACAACTATTCCACCGTATTTATTAACAACTTAGCTGATAGGAAAGGAAGCCATATATCCAAGTTTGCTGACGGCACAAGTATAGGCGGCTTTCTAAATAGTGTAGATAGAAGCACAGAATTATGGAGAGATATTAATAGATTAAGTGAATGGGCAAAACTGGCAAATGGATTTCAACCCAGGCAAATGCAAAGCCATCCACTTTGGACTTAAAAAGGATAGAACAGGGTACTTTCTAAATGGTGTAAAGCCTGAAACAGTGGAGGCCCAAAGAGACTTAGGGATCCATTTACATAGATCATTAAAATACCATGAACAGGTACAGAAAATGATCAAAAAGGCCAATAGATTTCTGGCCTTTATATCCAGCAGACTAGAATACAAAGGGGTAGAAGTCATGCTTCAGTTATACAAAGCCCTGGTTAGACCAAACCTTGGTACAGTGAGCCATCTGGGCACAACACCTTAGGAAGGATATGTTGCAGGAGTGCAGCATAGCTTTACTAGAATGATACCTGGACTCCAGGGGTTAAATTACGAGGAGAGATTACATAAACTAGAATTACATCCCCTGGAATTTAGAAGGCTGAGTAACTTGATCAAAGTTTTCAATATATTAAGGGCAACAGATAGGGTAGATAGAGGGAAAATATTTCTGCTGTTTGAGAAGTCTAGGACTAGGATGCATAGCCTAACATTTAGAGCCAGACCTTTCAGGAGCGAAATCAAGAAACAATTCGACATAAAAATGGTGGGAGAAGTTTGGAACTCCTTCTACAAATGATAATTGATGCTGGATCAGTTGTAAGTTATATATCTGAGATTGATAGATTGTTAAGCAATGGCACTAAGGAATATGGGGTAAAGGCGAGTATATGGAGTTAGGACGGAGATCAGCCATGATCTCATTGAACAGTGGGACTGGCTCGAGAGGCCAAATGGCGTAGTCCTGTTCCTGTGTTCCTAAATATGAAAGAATTAGACTCCACTTTCCAAAGTGGTTGTTTGGTAGTAATTAAGACTTCTCACCCTGGTTAAAAAAAACTTACTAACATTTGAATGGACTAACTAACTTTTTGTCATGTTTAGTGGCTGAGTAATGCAACTTCATGTCCTTCCATGTGTTTGAATATTGAGTCTCTCATTGAGGTACAAGTGTAACAAAGCTTGTGGAGGAGGAGCAGAGCAAATTGGATAGCAACTTCCAGATTTTGACATTTAACTATGCATCTGTGGCGCTGGAACTTGATGTCTGATTTACTCTATAATACCGGTGAACACTTAGTCTCACCATTATGCGTTCTGCAAAATCCAGGCCAGTGTTCTTTTAAGGAAAAGGTGGATTAACATTTGAGGCAGAGAACAATACAGGTCTCTGGGGTGACAGCAGAACTGTGCGATTCATTTTAAATTGCTTCAGCAAAGAGTCAGTACAGACAGTGGGTCAAAGAGCCCTTTCTGTGCTGTAAACTTCTATGTTTTGAATAAATGAAAAGTTCAGTAATTCAGGTGGGAAAATGCAATACTCATGCGTAATAACTGCATGAAAATCACCATTTACACACAAAGCCTTCTGGCTCCAGTTTATGTTTATATTCAAATGCATTGGCACTGGAATTGAAACTATCAGTAAAATAGTTTAACATTTTTCAATAGTTTCAGTTAAGTCGAAAGAAAGTTAAGTGAAATAAATATCTTGTCCGTATTGACTTGTACTGGTAGAAACTTCTTCCTCGCATTTTAATGTGTAACTTCACAAGCTGCATAGTTCAACCACACAAATTTAATACATATATAATGTAATATTATTGACAATAAAAACAGGAAAGCACAATTTGAAATGTGCTTCAGATCTCAGCAGTGTGAAATGTGACAAGTTATAGCAAGTTGTAGTTTTCTACCAAAAAACAGACTCAGAATATATTACATAGTTCTTTACTGAATTCAAATCTATAATGATGAATATTGAGTTCCATATTAAATAATTAATATAGTTGGCATCTTTGGGATAATATAGAACATAAATTATAGTAGTAAGGTTAAATATCATGAAACAATCAGAAATTAACTTTTCAACTTCTAATAAAATGAGAGTGTATCACAGACTTTGACTGTGAATTGTAATTTCCATTTGTTTTGAACTTCAGTAAATAATATTCTATGAATTCTGGGCTTGCTATGGCTTTGCACTCATTTTTAACTTAGAAGCACTAAAAGTACAAGCTTGAGAACATATGGCATCCATTGTAATGCCGTGGGCTTCAATATTGGGGTTTTTGACCTGTGTCATGAGCCAAATTTGCAGTGGGTATTGCTTGTCACTTAAAAGCTTCCCCTTAAGTCTGCTTCCAGGTCCTAAGAGATCAGGCAGCTTGGACTGCTGCAGGACGTTGCTCTTGCGGTTGACGCAATACTCCTAGATGCTCTGGGGATGGCCACATGTACGCAGTTGATGGCACCCTGCGCCAATGGGAAGACAGGCAGAAGTACAAAGCTGAGCACTATCTCATTCTGACAGGCAAAGTTGACATAGTGAGACTGAGTGAGACCAGCGGTGTTTAAAAAGTGCAGCGACAGCGGGAAAGAAGGAGACTGAGTGAGACCAGCGGTGTTTAAAAAGAGCAGCAACAGCGCGCCTGAGTTTTGAAAAAAAAAGCCAAGTGACATCACAGGAGAGCTGCAAGGTGATTGGTTGGTGAGTAGCAGCTGTTAGAATATCTTAAAAAAATAAGGGGTAACTTTTTTTGTTGAAAATCAAACCTCTGGTGATAAGGTGAGTACTACGAAAGTGTTTTTTTTTAAGGACTTTAGATTGGAGTGGGTAGAACAAGGCCCCTAGTATAATTAGTATTTTTTAATTAAGGGAGTAACTAATTAGCCTAAGGGTGAGTCATGGCAGGAGAGCTCAGCCCCGTGATATGCTCCTCCTGTGCTATGTGGGAAATCAGGGACGCTTCCAGTGTCCCCGATGACCATGTGTGCAGGAAGTGTATCCAGCCGCAGCTACTGGCTACCCACATTACGGAGCTGGAGCTGTGGGTGGATTCACTGTGGAGCATCCGCGATGCTGAGGAAGTCATGGATAGCACATTTAGTGAGGTGGTCACACCGCAGGTAATGGGTGCACAGGCAGAAAGGAGAGGGGTGACCACCAGACGGAGTAGTCAGAAGGAGTAGTGGGCGCAGGCAGGTAGTGCAGGAGTCCCCTGTGGCCATCCCCCTCTCAAACAGATATACTGCTTTGGATACTGTTGGGGGGGGTGACCTCCCAGGGGAAAGCAGCAACAGCCAAGTTCGTGGCACCACGGAGGGCTCTGCTGCACAGCAGGGGAGGAGAAGGGTTGGAAGACCTATAGTGATAGAGGATTCTATCGTAAGGGGTGCAGATAGGCGTTTCTGTGGCCACAAACGAGACTCCAGGACGGTATGTTGCCCCCCTGGTGCTAGGGTCAAGGATTTGTCGGAGCGGCTGCAGGACATTCTGAAAGGGGAGGGTGAGCAGCCAGAGGTCGTGGTCCATATTGGTACTAATGACAAAGGCAGGAAAAGAGATGAGGTCCTGCAAAGTGAATATAGGGAGTTCAGCAGAAGGTTAAAAAGCAGGACCTCTAGGGTTGTAATCTCAGGATTACTCCCTGTGCCATGTGCTAGTGAGGGTTGGAATAGGAGGATTAGGCAAATGAATGAGTGGCTGAAGGGCTGGTGCAGGCGGGAGGGCTTCAGCTACTTGAATCATTGGGATCTCTTCTGGTGCAGAGGTGACCTGTACAAGAAGGAGGTTTTAAACTAGTCTTGCAGGGGGGGTGGGACCAAAAGTAGTAGACTCTCAGATCAGATAGTTGAGGCAAATGTAGAGGTTAAAGCGAGCAAGTCCAGTAGGCAGGCCGGGCAGGGGCCGGACAGGGAGCCTGGAAGGTCTGGTCAGCTAAACTGCATTTACTTTAATACAAGAAGCCTCACAGGTAAGGCAGATGAACTCAGAGCATGGATCGGTACATGGGATTGTGATATTATAGCTATGACGGAAACGTGGTTGCGGGATGGGCAGGACTGGCAGCTCAGGGTTCCGGGGTACCGATCTTTCTGGCGTGACAGAGGTGGAGGTAAGAGAGGAGGGGGAGTTGCACTATTGATTAGGGAGGACATCACGGCAGTACTTAGAGAGGATATCCCTGGGGGAATGTCCAGCGAGGCCATATGGGTAGAACTTAGAAATCGAAAGGGGTGATCACTTTGATGGGATTATACTATAGGGCCCCCAATAGTCAAAGGGAAGTGGAGGAGCATATATGTAGGGAAATCACAGATAGATGTAGGAATTATAGGGTTGTAATAGTAGAACAAAGAACAAAGAACAGTACAGCACAGGAACAGGCCATTCGGCCCTCCAAGCCTGCGCTGATCTTGATGATTGCCTAAATTAACACCTTCTGCACTTCTGGGGCCCATATCCCTCTATTCCCTTCCTATTCATATATTTGTCAAGATGTCTCTTAAACGTCGTTATCATATCTGCTTCCACCACCTCCCCTGGCAGCAAGTTCCAGGCACTCACCACCCTCTGTGTAAAAAACTTGCCTCGCACATCCCCTCTGAACTTTGCCCCTCGCACCTTAAACCTATGTCCCCTAGTAACTGACTCTTCCACCCTGGGAAAAAGCTTCTGACTATCCACTCTGTCCATGCCGCTCATAACTTTGTAAACCTCTATCATGTCGCCCCTCCACCTCCGTCGTTCCAGTGAAAACAATCCGAGTTTTTCCAACCTCTCCTCATAGCTAATGCCCTCCAGACCAGGCAACATCCTGGTAAACCTCCTCTGTACCCTCTCCAAAGCCTCCACGTCCTTCTGGTAGTGTGGCGACCAGAATTGCACGCAATATTCTAAGTGTGGCCTAACTAAGGTTCTGTACAGCTGCAACATGACTTGCCAATTTTTATACTCTATGCCCCGACCGATGAAGGCAAGCATGCCTTATGCCTTCTTGACTACCTTATCCACCTGCGTTGCCACTTTCAGTGACCTGTGGACCTGTATGCCCAGATCTCTCTGCCTGTCAATACTTCCTAAGGGTTCTGCCATTTACTGTATACCTCCCACCTGGATTAGACCTTCCAAAACACATTTGTCCAGATTAAACTCCATCTGCCAATTCTCCGCCCAAGTCTCCAACCGATCTATATCCTGTTGTATCCTCTGACAATCCTCATCACTGTCCGCAACTCCACCAACCTTTGTGTCGTCCGCAAACTTACTAATCAGACCAGCTACATTTTCCTCCAAATCATTTATATATACTACAAACAGCAAAGGTCCCAGCACTGATCCCTGCGGAACACCACTAGTCACATCCCTCCATTCAGAAAAACACCCATCCACTGTTACCCTCTGTCTCCTGTGACTGAGCCAGTTCTGTATCCATCTTGCCAGCTCACCTCTGATCCTGTGTGACTTCACCTTTTGCACCAGTCTGCCATGCGGGACCTTGTCAAAGGCTTTACTAAAGTCCATATAGACAACATCCACCGCCCTTCCCTCATCAATCATCTTCGTCACTTCCTCAAAAAACTCAATCAAATTAGTAAGACACGACCTCCCCTTCACAAATCCATGCTGTCTCTCGCTAATAAGTTCGTTTGTTTCCAAATGGGAGTAAATCCTGTCCCGAAGAATCCTCTCTAATAGTTTCCCTACCACTGATGTAAGGCTCACCGGCCTATAATTTCCTGGATTATCCTTACCACCCGTCTTAAACAAAGGAACAACATTGGCTATTCTCCAGTCCTCTGGGACCTCAGCTGTAGCCAATGAGGCTGCAAAGATTTCTGTCAAGGCCCCAGCAATTTCTTCCCTTGCCTCCCTCAGTATTCTAGGGTAGATCCCATCAGGCCCTGGGGACTTATCTACTTCCCTAATATTGACTGGGACTGCCTTAGTGCGAGTGGTTTGATGGAGAAGATTTTGTTAAGTGTGTCCAGGCTAGTTTTCTGAAGCAGTATGTGGATGGCTCTCCTAGAGAAGGGGCTACACTCGACCTTCTCTTAGGAAATGAGGATGGGCAGGTGGTAGATGTGTCAGTGGAGGAGCACTTTGGGATCAATGACCATTACTCTATTAGCTTCAAGATAGTGATGGAAAAGGATAGGACTGGTCCTCAGGTTGAAGTCCTAAATTGGGGGAAGACTAATTTCAATGGCATCAGACAGGAACTCTCAAAAGTTGAATGGGAGAGGCTGTTTACAGGTAAAGGGACGTCTGGCAAGTGGGAGGCTTTTAAAAGTGAGAAAGGAAGAGTTCAGGGCCGGCATGATCCTGTTAGATGGAAGGGTAAGGCTAGCAAGTTTAGGGAACCTTGGTTGACAGGGGATATTGAGGGTCTGGTCAGGACAAAGAAGGAGGCATATGTCAGGTATAAGCAGCTGGGATCAAGCGAGTCCCTCGAGGAGTATAGGGGATGTAAGACTACACTTAAGAAGGAAATGAGGAGGGCGAAAAGGGGACATGAGATTTCCCTGGCAGATAAGATAAAGGAGAATGCTAAAAGATTCTGTAAGTATATTAACAGTAAAAGGGTAGCTAGGGAGAGAGTAGGTGAGGTCTTAAATGAATATTTCTCATCCGTATTTACCGTGGAGAAGGTCATGGAAGCTAGTGAGTTCAAGGGAGAGAACACCGATATCCTGGAGCATATCAACATTACAAAGGAGGAGGTGTTGGAGGTTTTGAAGCGCATTACGGTGGATAAATCCCCAGGGCCTGACCAGGTGTATCCTAGGATGCTATGGGAAGCAAGGCAGGAGATTGCTGGGGCCCTGGCAGAGATTTTTGTATCATCGTTAGCCACGGGTGAGGTACTGGATGACTGGGGGATAGCTAATGCTGTGCCTTTATTTAACAAGGGCAGCAGGGATAAACCAGAGAACGACAGGCCGGTGAGCCTTACATCAGTGGTGGGAAAGTTATTGGAAGGGATTCTGAGAGACAGGATTTATATGCATCTGGAAAGGCATGGTCTTATTAGGGATAGTCAGCATGGCTTTGTGCGTGGGAAATCATGTCTCACGAATTTGATTGAGTTTTTCGAGGAGGTGACCAAGAGGATTGACGAGGGCAGGGCGATGGACGTTGTCTACATGGACTTTAGCACGGTAGGCTGGTCCAGAAGGTTTGAACAAATGGGATCCAGGGTGAGCTAGCAAACTGGATAGAAAATTGGCTTGGTGATAGGAGGCAGAGGGTGGTAGTGGAGGGTTGTTTTTCAGATTGGAGGCCGGTGACCAGTGGTGTGCCGCAGGGATCGGTGCTGGGCCCTCTGTTGCTTGTCATATATATTAATGACTTGGATGTGAATGTAAGGGGCATGATTAGTAAGTTTGCAGATGACATCAAAATTGGTTGTATAGTTGACAGTGAAGAAGGTTGTCTACAACAGAATATAGATCAACTGGGAAAGTGGGCAAGGGAGTGGAAAATGGAATTTAACGCAGACAAGTGTGAAGTGATGCATTTTGGGAAGTTAAACCAGGGCAGGACATATGGCAGGGCCCTGGGGAGTGTTGTTGAGCAGAGAGACCTTGGGGTGCAAGTACATAGTTCCCTGAAAGTGGCAACACAGGTAGATAGGGTGGTGAAGAAGGCATATGGCATGCTTGCCTTCATCGGCCGAGGCACTGAGTACAAGAGTTGGGACGTCATGTTACAGTTGTACATAACATTGGTTAGGCCGCATTTGGAGTGGTGTGTGCAGTTCTGGTCGCTGCACAACAGGAAAGATGTGATTAAGCTAGAGAGGGTGCAGAAAAGATTCACAAGGATGTTGCCTGGTTTGGAGGGCTTGAGTTATAAAGAGAGATTAGATAGGCTGGGTCTGTTTTCCCTGGAGCAAAGGAGGCTGAGAGGGGACATGATCGAGGTATATAAAATTATGAGAGGCATAGATAGGGTAGATAGCCAGAGTCTGTTTCCCATGGTAGGGGTGACTGAAACTAGAGGGCACAGATTTAAGGTGAGAGGGAGGAGGTTTAAAGGGGATCAAAGGGGTAGATTTTTCACACAAAAAATAGTGGGTATCTGGAATGAGCTGCCTGAGGAGGTGGTGGAGGCAGGAACAGTAGCGACATTTAAGAGGAATCTGGACAGGTACTTGAATGAATAAGGCATAGAGGGATATGGAATGAATGCAGGCAGGTGGGATTAGTATAGATAGGCATTATGGTCGGCATGGACGCGTTGGGCCGAAGGGCCTATTTCTATGCTGTACGACTCTATGATACTATGAATCTAGTTGCCGGCCCTGGCAAACAACCAGTGAGCTGTCTGATGTATTTACGGGTGTCTTTGATTGTGAGAACTTGTTTATGTCTGTGGCAGAGATCTGGAAGGATCCAGAGGGAAAAAAATTGAGGGCGTTGGTTACTTTGACTGGTAACGTGAGGCCACCATATCCAGCAGGCAACAGGTCTTCTTCTAGGAAGCTGCAGATGTCTGCCACCACCTGACATAACATCCTGACCCTCCTGAGACTCTGATGTTCAGACAGGTCATGGAAACAAAGCCTGCAGACCCTGTTTTGTGGGCAGTGCCTCCTGCAAGCTGCACCTCTCTGTTGCTCCTCTCTCCTGTGTGGTTCCAGGTCTATGGGCAGCAGGCAGTGGGTCCTGTTGCTGGCCAACTTGGTCCTCATCTGAGGTCCAATCTAAGGTGGCATAAACAGCACCCATCCTGATGTGATGAAGCAAGCCTCCAAAGTGTTTAGCGTAACCTCTCTGCAAAAGTACTGTGACCAAATCCTTTCCTATTATTAGCTAAGAAAGAAGCTGCGAGTACTGAGCATTTATTGGCATATTCCCCTGAGGTTGATTCAGCTCCGTTAATTGATGCCTGTGTACTCTAGTTGCCTTGATTTCACTGGCAAGTTTCAGAAAACCTGAGAAGTGCGTTGAAATATCCCTCTAATTGAGTGGTTAAGAAATGGTAATTGACAACCTGCCTCTCCCGAGGGGGTTACACGCACACAGCCTAGCTCAAGTGAATGCGGAAGTAGATGGCACTGTCAATTTTGTTGGTTTTAACTCCCCCACCTGATCCCAAATCCACGCGTTCCTGCAAATTAATATTCAGTTTCAAAGTTATCATTTTAATTTTACATTCTGGCCTGGAACATAAGCAAAAAATATTTGTGGGATGCCTGTTTATTTATACTGTTCTAAAATGATCATAGCTAGTTGATTGTACTATATGAACATGTTGTGTATTAGAAACTGGAGAGCAAGTTATATATTAAAATTATTTGATCAAATGATATTAAAAGCAAAATCAACACTCAAATGATGATTAAATTTGAATACACTAACAAAGTAAATGATACATTGGCCTGAACTACTATAAATCTATTGCTATTTCTACAAAGTCAAACTGAACATTCGATATCAAGCATTCTCAAAATTAATGTATATTCTATATAAATAAACACATTTTACTGGATAAGATGAAGCCATATGTGTTTGCTGTTCATTTGATAGCGTGAATCAGGTTAGCTTAGAGAAGCACAGTCAGCATTTACTTCTCTCAAAAAACCATTTTGCAATGCACATAAAAAAGGCTGAACAGATTACGCCCATTGTACAATTTTGGTTATATAATACTGAAACAGATGTGAATTGTATAAAACAGGGGTGTCAAAACTTTGGACCATAATCTTTCAGGTGAGACACTAAACCAAGCTAGTTAATGAGGTGGAAATACTCAGCAGGCCTCTCACCTTCCCCCCTCTGACTCTGAATGATCCGTCCTCAGCAAAGGTCTTAGCTTCACCTCCTTCCCCGCCGACCTCAATGAATTTCAAGCTTGGCATGATGCTGATCTCTTTTTCCGTCGCCTCCACCTCTATGCCCACTTCTTTGGCCAGGAGTCATTCCCCACTCAGCGAACCCTTTCATTCGTCTCCAATATTCTCCCTCCACCCGGACCTCTCCCTCTGTCCTCTCATCCACCCTTGATCTTTTCATTGGTAACTGCCAGCATGACATCGGCCATCTCAATTTCTCTGCTCCCCTCAGTCACTCTAACCTGTCTTCCTCTGAACTTGCTGCATTCCATTCTCTCAGTTTCAACCCAAACATCTTAATCAAACCTGCTGACAAGGTTGGTGCTGTTGTTATGTGGTGTACCAACCTCTAAATAGCAGAGGCTGAGCGCCAACTCTCTGACACTTCCTCCTACTTTCCCCTGGACCATGGCCCCACTACTGAACATCAAGCCAATGTATCTTGGACTGTTACTGACCTCATCTCCTCTGGATATCTTCACTCCACAGCCTCCAACTTCATAGTTCCCCAACATTGTACAGCCCACTTATACTTCTTCCCCAAAATCCACAAACAGGACTGCCCTGGTAGACCTATTGTTTCAGCCTGTACCACTGAACTGATTCCTTCCTCTATCAACTATATTATTGCTCCACAAAGCAAAATACTGCAGATGCTGTAAATCTGAAATAAAAACTAAGTGCCAGAAATACTCAGCAGGTCAGGCAGCATCTGTGGAGAGAGAAGCAGAGTTAACGTTTCAGGTCTGTGACCTTTCACCAGTTTTATTTTTGATCCCCTTTTCCAGTCTCTTCCCACCTACATCCATGACTCTTCGGCTTCTCTCCATCACTTCAACAGTTTCCAGTTTCTTGGTCCTCACCATCTGCTATTCACCATGGACTCCCAATTCCTCTACACCTCCATCCCCTACCAGAACAGTCTGGCAGCTCTCCACTTCTTCCTTGAACAGAAGCCCAAGCAGTACCCATCCACCACCACCCTCCTCTGCCTGGCTGACCTTGTTCTCACAATGAACAACTTCTCCTTCAACTCCATTCACTTCCTCCAAATAAAAGGTGTTTCTGTGGTTAACCTCATGGGTCCTAGCTATGCCTGTCTTTTTGTGGGATATGTGGAACATTCCTTGTTCCAGTCCTGTTCGGGCTCCTTCCCTCACCTCTTCTTCTGGTACAGTGATGACTGTATCAGTCACACTTCCTGCTCTCGCCCTAAACTGGAAAATTTCATTGACTTTGTTTCCAATTTCCACTCTTCCCTCACCTTGACATGGTCTATCTCTGACTCTTCCCTTCGCCTCCATTTCTGGGGACAGGCTATCAACCAATATTCATTATAAGCACACAGACTCCCACAGCTACCTGGACTACACTTCCTCATACCCCACTTCCTGCAAGGACTTGATTCCATTCTCCCAGTTTCTCGGTCTCTGTCACATCTGTTTGGACGATGCAACTTTCCATACTAGCGCTTCTAATATGTCTTCCTTTTTCCTCAACATTGGATTCCCCCCCGTCCCCACCATGGTTGACAGGGCCCTCAACCATGTCTGATCTATTCCATGCACTTCTACTCTTACCTTTTCCCCCTCCCCCAGAACCATGATAGGGTTCCGCTTGTCCTTCCACCCAACCAGCCTCCGTATTGAACGGATCATCTGCCACCATTTCCGCCACCTCCAGCATGATGCCACCATCGAACACATCTTCCCCTCCCCTCCCCTTTCAGCATTCTGAAGGGACTGTTCCCTCCATGACAGCCTGGTCCACTCTTCAGTCACCCGCAATACCTCTCCGTGTTCCTACGGCACCTTTCCATGCAAGTGCAGGAGCTGCAACACCTGCCCTTTTACCTCCTCTCTTCTCACCATCCAGGGCCCTAATTACTCCTTCCAAGTGAAATAGCAATTTATTAGTGCCTTTTTCAATATAGTATACTTTATCCGCTGCTCACAGTGTGGTCTCCTCTACATTGGAGAGATTAAATACAGACTGGGTGACCACTTTGTGGAACACCTCCTTTCAGTCCACAAGCATGACCCTGAGCTTCCTGTCGCTTGTCATTTCAATTTTCCACCTTGCTCCCACTCTGACCTTTCTGTCTTTGGCCTGGTACCGTGTTCCAATGAAGCTCTACGTAAGTTCAAGTAACAGCACCTCATCTTTTGCTGGGTACTTTACAGCTTCCAGATTCAGCATTGAGTTCATTAATTTTAGATCATAACCTCTGCATCCATTTTTTGTCTTTCTTTTACTGGTTCATTTTTTATTCCCTCCCCCCCACCCCCTATTCCTTTCTTAATCCCTTTACTTTGTGTTGGGACAGCTGTTATCCTGTCAGTTACACCTTATCCAAACACATCTTTTGTTTCCCATTACCAGGGCCCTACCAAATTCACAGCCGTGAAAAATGCGTCATGGACCATGAAATCTTCGTGGTCTCGGGTCTCCATGAAATCGGCCATTTTGCGAACTTAGCGTGTTTTATTCATTGTTGCGTTTGCTGATAATGCAACCACTAGGTGGCACAGTACTAGCACAAGCGCAACTGCAGCCTCTTCCACTGAAACGTCACTGTCTGCGACGTTCAGGCAGCTGCCAGGATTAAAGATGGCGCTGCTCAATTTATCATAGAAAAATAACTTCAACCCAAAAACCCCCTCAAAGGCTGCCATCGCCACCTCCATCCCACCCCTAACAGTCCCCCGCTCCCTCCTGCCATTGCGCTTCTCTCTATTGGTTCCTTCTGCGCCTGTCTTCTCACTGCTGGCTTCCCTTAAGCACTCGCTACAGCCTCACCATTTCCCCCCCTCTTTCAGCCACTCACTCAAAACCTCGCCACTGCTCCCCCGCCTCTTGCCCTCCACTCAGCCAATTGTTCCCTGCTCCTTGCTTCCTGCCACCCCACCCCCCACCCCGCAACCCCATTCTCCGGCCGCTCACTCCCTGTTCTCCCCCACCCCTCCAGCCGCTAGCTTCAGGCCACGCGACTTCCCTCCTCTTGGCCACCTCCTCCCACGTTCGATCATTCTCCGTGCACCGCCCGAAGAAGCAAGGCGGGCCGTGAGGGGTGCCCCATTTAGCCGCTCGATGAGGTTGGTGTTACGCGATGACGTTTTTCCGCGCATGCACTAATTAGTCCTGGCAAGATGTAGGCTGTGCATGTGCAGCATCTCACTGAGAGCAAGAGACCGTTTGCGCACGCCCGCAGTTTGGAGTGCTCTGATGAGGTTGGCGGGCTGCTGTCTTGTCAGGAGTCACTTTGTTTATTCATGGCCACAAGGCTCTCCTCGCTGATTGGCACATGAGGGAGGGCTTCTGGTGCAGATTCAAAAGAAGCAGTCTCAAGTATTGGCAGACAAGTGAGAATGCCAGAATAAGCAAATCAAAATGACCACTACCATTACTACAGCACATCAAGCGAAAGAATTTGGAAGCCAAATTCTGCATGCCGATGGTGGAGTACTGTTTTGTACAAGCTGCAATGTTTCATTGGATCACACATGGCAATGGTTCAGCGCCACTTTGAGTCTGAAAGCCATCGCAGCAGAAAGAGAGCGTCCAACACTGCACTGCTGGAAAACAAACATGGAAAAAAACAAGCAATGATTTCATCTCTTTTTAAGAAGTCGACAGAGAGCTCAGAAAATCATCAGTTGGTTACAATGGAACTTGTGGATGGTTTTGTAAGCGCCAACATACCAATGGAAAAACTTGATCACCCAAAGCTGTGGGTACTCATTTAACGTAATGTGCAAAATGGTGGTTGCTTGCCAAGTGCAAATAAACTACGACAGGATTACTTACCAAAGGTTTTTGTTACACATTGTGAGGAGATGAAATCTCAGATTAATGCATGTGAGTCTTGTGCAATTATTTGTGATGAGTCCACTGATAAGCAAGACAACTATGTACTGCATGTTTTGTTTGATTTTAAGTCTGGTAAGGCCAAAGATGTACAGTCAGGAAAGCTAACAACAGTGCTCGTACACTACGGTCACTTAGAAGTTCTAAATTACACCAGATTCCCAAGCGATAATCAAAACTATCTCAAAATATGGTGTGGATTTCACCAAAGTGTCTGCTTTCATTACTGACAATGCAACTTACCTGACAAAACCGTTCAAATCTGGGCTCCAAGGTATAATGCCTAATGCTGTCCATATTACATTTAATGCACATATAACTTCTCTTGTCACCAAGCTATGGAAGAGTGCATTTGACAAAGTCGACAAGTTGGTCAGCTACATTAAAAAGATCTTCAAACATTGCCCTAGCTGTAAGCTCCAATACAGACAACACATTGCAAATGCAGCTGAAATTGGGGTCAAAACATTAGTCTTCCTCCAGAGCCAGTAATTACACGCTGGATTTCTTAGTTTCAGGCAGTGCAGTATCATACAGCTCACCTGAAATACTACTCAGACTTTGTCTCAGAAGAGCTCACAGTGACAGTGAAAACACAGGTTTTAACATAAATTGTAACCCTTCTAAATGATGCTCAGCTTAAATGAGGAGGTTCAGTTTGTTGTCACGAATGCTACATGACTGATGGATTTAATCACTTGGTTTGAATCTCAACGTATCACAATAAACAAAGCTTCCAATAAAGTAATGGATGTACTGTTCTGGACTGAAGCACAGTCAAATGAACAACACTCTGATGACATTGAATGAAATGCCCGTGCTAAACAGATGTTTGACAAAGAAGCTCAAACAATTTTACTACTACGGGAAAGAGTCAAGCGGTAAAGAAAAAGCAGCTCAGAGGTTTCAACAACCTTCTGCAGCATTCCTGAAAGCTGTGCGTATCTTTGACCCTGAACAAATGCACCTGTTGATGGTGGATTTAAACAGTTTTGCTGTGGTTCCTGGCTTTGTTAAGAACTGGCGGCTGGAGATTCCTGCTTATAAAAGCATTGAAAAGAAGCAGATTGTACTTTTCCTGTGCTGAAGTTTTGGAACTCTATGGAATACAGAATCTCCCACCTTGGAAGGCTAGCACGGCGCTGGCTGACAATTCCAACAAACTCTGCGGAAGTGGAGAGAGCTATGTCTAAACACGGACAGGTATTCACAGCATAGAGACATGGTGTGAAGAAAGAGACAGTTGCAGGTTGCTCCATGCTGACATTCAACCACTGACTCCAATGAGTAAAGAATACAACCTGTTTATAGTCAACTTTTTACAATAGTTTTTGAGTACACAATAAATGTCATTTGCAACTAGAAACCTCCCTTGTCTTTTTTTTTTGTTTGAATAGATCATCTTCATGGTTTGTTGTGACACCATGAAATTTACGATTTAAATACGTGAAATCATGAAATTCGCAATTTTTTAAATGCTGTAATCCTGAAATTTATAAAATTTGACCATGAATTTGCTAGGGCCCAACCCATTACTACCCGCTTAGGCTTTGTACTATGAAATCTTTTGTTGTTTAATCTCTCCCATCCTCCACCCTGTCACAGACCATCCCTTTTGTTCTTCTTCCCCCTTTCACATGCTCAAAACCTATGACATTTCTAACTTTTGCCAGTTCTGATGAAAGGTCACACAGACCTGAAATATTGGGCAGAATTTTGTTCTGCCCTTTGACCAGGACACGGAGGTGGGGGGCGAGGGGGCGTGGGGGGGGGGGGGATGGGCAACAAAATGGCAGGACGTGCCATTTCCGACATTGCCTGAACCCTCTGTCATTTTGCCTGGGGTGGGGGAAGGCCGAGCAGGGGATTCTGTGTTGGCCTGGAAAACATTCATACCTCAAGCATCACAATTAAAATTGTGTAACTGGTCAGTCATCTCAGTGCTCTCCTGTGCACCCATTTGTTGCTATGTTTGACTGCACAACAACAGTTACAAGTTGGGATCTTGCTTTAGATATTCTCTTGGGAACAGCGGTGCTAAGTACTCCGGTCAACAGTCTGTGGCTGTTAAATTGGCTGAGTAATGCCCATTTTTTGGGTGCTATCCAGCCTCCTCAGGATGAAAATGATGAGCAGGAAGTGTGCGCACATTGAGAAAGGACAAATAAGAGGCATTCTTTTCCCAACCTTGAAACAGGCGTCAGGCCATTTTAGTATACAAGTATGTGACCTGACGTCCACGTCCACGTCAGGTCCCTGCTGCAATTTTAGCTTGTCCTAAGGTGGTTACTGCTGTCATGTAAGTGGAAAAAAAGTAAGTACTTACTTTAATCACAGGCACTCCAGGTCTGGACCGCTGACACCAGGACCTGATCCTGACCTCCAGGCTCTCTGACCCTCAATCTGTCCCTCCCAACCCCGCGATCATTCCTCCGAAGCTCCAATCCTTCCCCCATTCCTGATGCCAACCCCAACCAACCCTCCAACCCCCATCAAGCCAGTGTTCAGGCCCTGATGCCCCAACTCCCAAGGATGACCTAATCCAACCATCCACCACAATTCATGCCAATCACTTACCTACGTGGCTTCCTACTGCAGAACCATCTTCATTTTGATGAGGTCTAAGACCCAAAATTTGGGACTCACTGGCTGAGAAATTGAGCCACATAAAAGCACCAGTTTACCAGACCTGAGGTAACTGGTGTCCAAGAAATACATGCCCACTTCTGATGGGAAGTGCACAGCTTGACAGTTTCGCATAAAAGAGGGTGCTCGCGAGATTATCTTATGCTGGCACCCGTAGAACAGAGAGATAATCAATTGGGTCAGCAGGCCAGTGTAGCATTGTAGTGTTTTGAGATAGTGTTTTGAAGTTGCAATTGCATTGTACTTTGTGTACACTTGGGCCGCTGTAGAATAGCTAGCAAAGGGAAAGAGAAAGTAAAACAGAATAAAAGACGACTCCATTACGTTCAACAGCTTGCTGCTGCTGTCTCAGTCTTTGCCTCACATATCTGATACTAAACTTGGCTAAACTTCACTCAAGTCCCGAGTACATAGTAAAGGATGGTGAAAAACTGGAAACATTGTTTTCAAGTATGACATTTTTGGAAAGTTTTTGTCTACTTTTACAGACAGCATTTTAAGTTGCAGACTGTATTAGAGTGACACAAAGGAAACTTGTACAGTGTATACTCACAAACTGATCTCTCCAAAATAACCATCCAATCAAAAAAATATATAATCTTGGAGCATTGCAGAGAAGCTTCCTCTGAAAAGAGATTGATCCCGGATCCTTAATCACTGTGTTGCTGATTCACTCTGCACTTCAAGGACTTGAAGGCACACTGAACATCAGTGATGACATTTTTATCCATGGCTGCACCGAAAATGAACTCTAGACACACCTACGTACATGCCGACAACGTCTCAGAGAATGTAACCTCACCTTGAACAAAGACAAGTGCTTGTTCAATTAAAGTAGAATTGAATTCTTCAGTCACATGGTGAAGGAGTATCACCAGATCCATGGAAACTTGAAGCCACTGCAAACACTGGATCCTACAAATGTGCAAGAAGTCTGGAGTGTGCTAGAACTCATCACGTACTGTAGTCGTTTCATTCCTGACCTTGCTACCCAAACTGCCCCCCTACAGGATCTGACAAAAGAGACCATCAAGTGGGAATGGACTCCATATTTGCAGATGACACAAAATTGGGTGGGAGGGTGAGTTGTCAGGAGGATGCAGAGAGGCTTCAGGGTGATTTGGATAAGTTAAGTGAGTGGGCAAATGCATGGCAGATGCAATATAATGTGGATAAATGTGAGGTTATCCACTTTGGTAGCAAAAACAGGAAAGCAGATTATCTGAATGGCTATAAACTGAGAGAGGGGAATATGCAGCGAGACCTGGGTGTTCTCGTACACCAGTCGCTGAAGGTAAGCATGCAGGTCCAACAGGTGGCAAAAAAGGCAAATGGTATTTTGGCCTTCATAGCGAGAGGATTCGAGTCAAGGAGCAGGGATGTCTTGCTGCAATTATACAGGGCCTTGGTGAGGCCACACCTGGAATATTGTGTGCAGTTTTGGTCTCCTTATCTGAGGAAGGATGTTCTTGCTATAGAGGGAGTGTAGCGAAGGTTTACCAGACTGATTCCTGGGATGGCGGGACTGAAGTATGAGGAGAGATTGAGTCGGTTAGGATTATATTCGCTGGAGTTAAGAGTGAGGGGGATCTCATAGGAACCTATAAAATTCTAACAGGACTTGACAGGGTAGATGCAAGAAGGATGTTCCCGATGGTGGGGGAGTTCAGAACCAGGGGTCATAGTCTAAGGATACGGGGTAAACCTTTCAGGACTGGGATGACGAGAAATTTCTTCACCCAGAGAGTGGTGAATTTGTGGAGTTCGCTACTACAGAAAGCAGTTGAGGCCAAAACATTGTATGTTTTCAAGAAGGAGTTAGATATAGCTCTTGGGTTTAAAGGGATCAAAGGATATGGGGTGAAAGCGGGAACAGGTTACTGAGTTGGATGATCAGCTATGATCATAATGAATGGTGCAGCAGTCTCGGAGGGCCGAATGGCCTACTCCTGCTCCTATTTTCTATGCTTACAAGAGTACGAGTACCAAGTTGAGTATCAGCCAGGCAAGCTCAACCAGCGGACTATCCTTCATGACATCCGTTGCCGATAGTCGGTCCTACTACTCATGAGGAAAAGGTTGCTGAACAACATCTTAAACTACGTAAGCATAAATGACTTGCCAAAGTCGTTAAAACTAGCTGACTTCAAAGCAGCAATAAAATAAGATGAAGCTTTACAATTATGTATGAAGGCTATGGAATCATAAAACTGGAAAGATGTGATTGAGAAAGCATCTACAAACGAAATTACTTACACACTACAAGGTCTTCACAATATTCAAAATGAGCTCACCATTACAACCACATCTGATCTTGTATAACGCAACAACTGCATTGTAATTCCACACTCAATGAGGGAATGTGATGTCGATGTAGCACATGAAGGTCCCCAGGGAATAGTCAACACCAAACAGATCCTTAGGGAAAAGATATGGTTCCCAGGAATTGACCGCATGGTAGAGCACAAAAAATCAATCAGTGTTTGCCATGTCAAACAACCACAATGTCAAATCTTCATGATCCTCTCAAGAAGTCCGCACTACCTCCAGGACCATGATTTGAAGTTAGTGTTGACATCACAGATTTGCCCACAGATGAACACCTGTTGGTTGTCACTAACGACTACAGTAGATTCCCAATTGTGGAATTAGTTACGTCAACTTCAACGAAAGCAGTCATCCCAAAGCATGACCAGATTTTTGCTTTATTTGGAATCCCTCCAATGGTAAGAACTGACAATGGACCCCATTCAACTGCAATGAGTTCAGTAAATACACAAACTAGCTCGGGTTCACTCATCAGAAAAACACATCCTATTGGCCAAGAGCTAATGGAGAAGTCAAAAGATTTATGCGAACCTTGAAAAAAGTGATACGTATAGCAACAGCTGAGAACAAGTCTTGAAAGCAAGAGCTGCATCGCTTTCTTCGTAACCACAGAGCGGCTCCTCACTCGACTACTGGAAAACCTCCAGTTACACTCATCTTTGCAAATCCCATGAACACAAGTCTACCTGAGCTACCCTGCACAGCTAATGATCAACATGTACGCAAACGCGATCGAGAACAGAAGGATCGAATGAAGGTACAAGAAGAGTGAAACATGAAATTTAGTGCTACTGCACTAAAGCCTGGAGATAAAGTACTTGTGAAATCTGATGGTCATAATGGAAAGCAAACAACCCCTTATGACATCCAACTATTTGTTGTGACCAACACAAAAGGATCAATGATCACTGCTAAGTGTGGATCACAAATCATCACAAGAAATGCATCATTCTTCAAAGCACTGAAAACACCACTTGTAAGCATTGAATCCAATTCTGACATCAACATCTCAGACAACGATTATGAGTCAAGTGTGACAACATCTGATGTAAGACAATATCCTACTCATGACAGAAAACACCCACCATACTTAAGTGACTATGTTACGAAGTGAACTATTTGTTTAAGTTTATTGTTTACACTTTTGGAAACAAACCATTGAAACATGCTATGTCTCTCATTTACTAAGAACATATGAACATACGTACATATGACCATACGAATTAGGAGCAAGAGGCGGCCACTTGGCGCATCGAGCCTGCTCCGCCATTCAATAAGTTCATGGCTGAACTCCACATTTCACCTACCCCTTATAACCTTCCACCCCCTTGCTTATCAAGGATCTATCTACCTCTGCCTTAAAAATATTCAAAGGCTCTGCTTCCGCCGCCTTTTGAGAAAAAGAATTCCAAAAACTCACGACCCTCAGAGAAAAAAATTCTCCTCATCTCTGTCTTAAACGGGCGACCCCCTATTTTTAAACAGTGATCCATAGTTCTAGATTCTCCCACAGGAAGAATCATCCTTTCCACATCCACGTTGTCAAGACCCCTCAGGACCTTATATGTTTCAATCAAATCGCCTCTTACTTTTATAAATTCCAGCGGATACCAACCTAGCCTGTCCAATCTTTCCTCATGAGACAACCCGTCCATTCCAGGTAATAGTCTGGTAAACCTTCTCTGTACTTCCTTAAATGCATTTCCATCCTTCCTTAAATAACGAGACCATACTACACAGAGTACTCCAGATATGGTCTCAACAATGCCCTGTATAGCTGAAGCATAACCGCCCTACTTTTGTATACAATTCCCCTCGCAATAAATGATAACATTCTATTTGCTTTTCTAATTACATGCTGTACCTGCATACTAACCTTTTGTGATTCATGCACTAGGATATCCAGATCCCTCTGCATCTCAGGCTCTGCAATCTCTCACCATTTAGATAATATGCTTCTTTTTTATTCTTCCTGCCAAAGTGGACAATTTCCCAATTTCCCACATAATACTCCATCTGCCAGGTCTTTGCCCACTTACTTAACCTATCTATATCCCTTTGTAGCCCCCTTATGTCCTCTTCACAAGTTACTTTCCGATCTATCTTTGAGTCATCAGAAAATTTAGCAACCGTATCTTCGGTCCCTTCATCAAAGTTATTTATATAAATTGTAAAAAGTTGAGGCCCCAGCACAGATCCCCGTGGCACACCACTCATTACATCTTGCCAACAAAATGACCCATTTATGCCTACTCTCCGTTTCCTGTTAGCTAGCCAATCTTCTATCCATGCCAATATGTTACCCTCTACACCATGAGCTTTTATTTTCTGCTATAACCTTTGATGTGGCACCTTATCAAATGCCTTCTGGAAATCTAAGTACAATACATCCACCAGCTCCCCTTTATCCACAGCACATGTAACTCCCTCAAAGAACTCCAATAATTTGGTAAAACATGATTTCCCTTTCACAAAACAATGTTGACTCTGCCTGATTACCTTGAATTTTTCTAAATGCCCTGCTATAATGTTTTTAATAACAGCTTCTAACATTTTCCCTCAGACAGATGTTAAGCTAACAGGCCTGTAGTTTCCTGCTTTCTGTCTCCCTCCCTTTTTGAACATTCACTATTTTCCAATCTAATGGAACCTTCCCCGAATCTAGGGAATTTTGGGGAGGGATGTCGTGTTGTAGTGTTTTGAGATAGCATTTTGACACTGCAATAGCATTGCGCTTTGTGTACGCTTGGGGCTGCTGTAGAATACACATGCGAGCAAAGGGAAAGTGAAAGTAAAACAGAATAAAAGAAGACTCCATTATGTTTAACAGCCTGCTGCTGCTGTCTCAGTCTTTGTTGACAAAATATCAGTAGAAGCGGAGATGGTAGAGGTAATGGATGGGGTACAAATTGAGAGACAAGAAGTACTGGAAAGGCTAGCTATTCTTAGAGTGAATAAGTTAACAGGTTAGCAGAAGGGCTTGACATAATCTTCCAATCTTCCCTTGATACGGGAGAATTTGTAAGGAGCATCAAGGAGAGTGGCAAATGTGACACCCTTATTCAAGAAAGGACATAAGGAAATTCCAAACAACTACAGGCCGGTCACTTTAATATCAGTGATGGGTAACATTCTAGAAACAATAATCAGGGGAAAAATCAATAGACACATGGAGAGGTTTGTGCTAATTAAGGAAAGCCAGCAGGGATTTGGAAAAGGCAAATTTTGTTTGACTAATCTAATTGAATTTTTTGATGAAGTAACAGAGAAGGTTGATGAAGGGACTGCAATAGATGTTCTCTATATGGATTTTAAGAAAGCATTTGACAAAGTACCACATAAAAGGTTGGTTAAGAAAACTGAGGATCCTGGAATACGAGGGTCAGTGTTAGGTTGGATAAGAAATTGGCTTAAGGACAGAAAACAGCAAATAGAACAAACAAAGAACAAAGAAAAAAGAACAGTACAGCACAGGAACAGGCCATTCGACCCTCCAAGCCTGCGCCGATCTTGATGCCTGCCTAAACTAAAACCTTCTGCACTTCTGGTGACCATATCCTTCTATTCCCATCCTATTCATGTATTTGTCAAGATGCCTCTTAAACGTCTCTATCGTACCTGCTTCCACCACCACCCCCGGCAGCAAGTTCCAGGCACTCACCACCCTCTGTGTAAAGAACTTGCCTCGCACATCCCCTCTAAACTTTGCCCCTCTCACCTTAAACCTATGTCCCCTAGTAACTGACTCCTCCACCCTGGGAAAAAGCTTCTGACTATCCACTCTGTCCATGCCGCTCATAACTTTGTAAACCTCTATCAGGTCGCCCCTCCACCTCCGTCGTTCCAGTGAACACAATCCGAGTTTATCCAACCTCTCCTCGTAGCTAATGCCCTCCAGACCAGGCAACATCCTGGTAAACCTCTTCTGTACCCTCTCCGAAGCTTCCACATCCTTCTGGCAGTGTGGCGACCAGAATTGCACGCAATATTCTAAGTGTGGCCTAACTAAAGTTCTGCACAGCTGCAGCATGACTTGCCAATTTTTATACTCTATGCGTTGACCAATGAAGGCAAGCATGCCGTATGCCTTCTTGACTACCTTATCCACCTGCGTTGCCACTTTCAGTGACCTGTGGACCTGTACGCCCAGATCTCTCTGCATATCAATGCTCCTAAGGGTTCTGCCATTTACTGTATACTTCCCACATGCATTAGACCTTCCAAAATGCATTACCTCACATTTGTCCGGATTAAACTCCATCTGCCAGTTCTCCGCCCAAGTCTCCAACCAATCTATATCCTGCTGTATCCTCTGACAATCCTCATCACTATCCGCAACTCCACCAACCTTTGTGTCGTCCGCAAACTTACTAATCAGACCAGCTACATTTTCCTCCAAATCATTTATATATACTACAAACAGCAAAGGTCCCAGCACTGATCCCTGCGGAACACCACTAGTCACATCCCTCCATTCAGAAAAGCACTCTTCCACTGCTACCCTCTGTCTTCTATGGCCGAGCCAGTTCTATATCCATCTTGCCAGCTCACCTCTGATCCTGTGTGACTTCACCTTTTGTACCAGTCTGCCATGAGGGACCTTGTCAAAGGCTTTACTGAAGTCCATATAGATAACATCCACTGCCCTTCCTTCATCAATCATCTTCGTCACTTCCTCAAAAAACTCAATCAAATTAGTAAGACACGACCTCCCCTTCACAAAACCATGCTGTCTCTCGCTAATAAGTTCGTTTGTTTCCAAATGGGAGTAAATCCTGTCCCGAAGAATCCTCTCTAATAATTTCCCTGCCACTGATGTAAGGCTCACCAGCCTATAATTTCCTGGATTATCCTTGCTACCCTTCTTAAAGAAAGAAACAACATTGGCTATTCTCCAGTTCTCTGGGACCTCACCTGTAGCCAATGAGGATGCAAAGATTTCTGTCAAGGCCCCAGCAATTTCTTCCCTTGCTTCCCTCAGTATTCTGGGGTAGATCCCATCAGGCCCTGGGAAATTATCTACCTTAATGCTTTGCAAGACACCCAACACCTCCTCCTTTTTGATAATGAGATGACTGAGACTATCTACACTACCTTCCCTAGGCTCATCATGCACCAAGTCCTTCTCTTTGGTGAATACTGATGCAAAGTACTCATTTAGTACCTCGCCCATTTCCTCAGGCTCCACACATAGATTCCCTTCTCTGTCCTTGAGTGGGCCAACCCTTTCCCTAGTTACCCCCTTGCTCTTTATATACGTATAAAAAGCCTTGGGATTTTCCTTAATCCTGTTTTCCAATGACTTTTTATGACTCGTTTTAGCCCTCCTGACTTCTTGGTTAAGTTCCTTCCTACTGTCTTTATATTCCTCAATGGATTCGTCTGTTCCTAGCCTTCCAGCCCTTACAAATGCTTCTTTTTTCTTTTTGACTAGGCTCACAATATCCCGCGTTATCCAAGCTTCCCGAAACTTGCCAAACTTATCCTTCTTCCTCACAGGAACATGCTGGTCCTGGATTCTAATCAACTGATGTTTGAAAGACTCCCACATGTCAGATGTTGATTTACCCTCAAACAGCTGCCCCCAATCTAAATTCTTCAGTTCCTGCCTAGTATTGTTATAATCAGCCTTCCCCCAATTTAGCACCTTCACCCGAGGACGACTCTTATCCTTATCCACAAGTACCTTAAAACTTATGGAATTATGGTCACTGTTCCCGAAATGCTCCCCTACTGAAACTTCGACCACCTGGCCGGGCTCATTCCCCAATACCAGATCCAGTACGGCCCCATCCCTAGTTGGACTATCTACATATTGTTTCAAGAAGCCCTCCTGGATGCTCCTTACAAATTCTGCCCCATCCAAGCCCCTAGCACTAAGTGAGTCCCAGTCAATATAGGGGAAGTTAAAATCACCCACCACTATAACCCTGTTACCTTTACATCTTTCCAAAGTCTGTCTACATATCTGCTCCTCTACCTCCCGCTGGCTGTTGGGAGGCCTGTAGAAACCCCCCAACATCGTGACTGCACCCTTCCTATTCCGGAGCTCCACCCATATTGCCTCACTGCATGACCTCTCCGAGGTGTCCTCCCGCAGTACCGCTGATATTCTCCTTAACCAGTAATGCAACTCCCACACCCCTTTTACATCCCCTTCTATCCCGCCTGAAGCTTCTAAATCCTGGAACATTTAGCTTCCAATCCTGTCCTTCCCTCAGCCAAGTCTCTGTAATAGCAACATCATCATATTTCCAAGTACTAATCCAAGCTCTAAGTTCATCTGCCTTACCTGTTATACTTCTCGCATTGAAACAAATGCACTTCAGACCACCAGTCCCGCTGTGCTCCGCAACATCTCCCTGCCTGCTCTTCCTCTTAGTCTTACCGGCCTTAATTACTAGTTCCACCTCATTTATTTCACTTGCTGTCCTGCTGCTCTGGTTCCCACCCCCCTGCCACACTAGTTTAAACCCTCCCGAGTGACGCTAGCAAACCTCACAGCCAGGATATTTGTGCCCCTCCAGTTTAGATGCAACCCGACCTTCTTGTACAGGTCCCATCTGTCCCTGAAGAGATCCCAACGGTCCAGATATCTGAAACCCTCCTTTCTACACCAGCTGTTCAGCCACGTGTTTAGCTGCACTATCTTCTTATTTCTAGCCTCACTGGCATGTGGCACAGGGAGTAATCCCGAGATTACAACCCTAGAGGTCCTGTCTTTTAACTTTCTACCTAACTCCCTAAACTCCCCCTGCAGGACCTTGTTACTCTTCCTGCCTATGTCATTGGTACCGATGTGTACCACAACCTCTGGCTGTTCACCCTCCCCCTTCAGAATAGTGGTAAATGGTTATTTTTCAGACTGAAGGATGGTAGACAGTGGTGTTTTCCATGGGCCAGTGCTAGTACCACTGCTCTTTTGCTATATATAACTGACTTGTATCTTGCAATACAGAGTAGAAGTTCAAAATTTGCTCATTATAGCAATCGTGAATGTGTGGCAAACAGCGAGGATGATACTGATCAACATGGGACATAGATAGGCCAGCAGAATGGGCAGACAAGTGACAGATGCAATTTAATACAGAGAAGCGTGATGCATTTTGGCAGAAGGGATAGGGTGAGGCCATATAGACTTAATGGCATTGTTCTAAAAAGTGTGCAGGGAACAGAGGGACCTGGGGATTCATGTGCATAGATCTTTGAAGCTGGCACAACATATTGAGAGAGTAGTTAGCAAAGCAGGATCTTGGGCTTCATAAATAGAGGTATTGGGTACAAAAGCAAGGAAGCTATGCTGAACCTTTATAAAGCCCTGGTTAGGCCACAACTGCAGTATTGCATCCAGTTCTGGTCACCACACTTTAGGAAGGATGTGAGGGTTCTTGAGATGGTACAGAGGAGATTTACCAGAATGGTTCCAGGGATAAGGGATTTTATCTACGAGGTTAGGTTGTGGAATCTGTTGTTGTTCTCCTTGGAGCAAAGAAGATTGAGGAGAGATTTGATAGAGGTGTACAAGATTATGACAGGTTTGGACAAGGTAGTCAAAGAAAAGCTGTTTCCATTAGTTGATGGTACAAGGACCAGGGGACACAGATATAAGGTTTTGGGCAAGAGATACAGGGGGAGGTGAGGCAGTACTTTTTTACGCAGCAAGTGGTTATGACCAGGAACGCGCTGTGTACAAGAATGGTGGGAGCGACGACAATAAATGATTTCAAAAGGAAATTAGATAGGCACTTGAGGGAAATAAACGTGCAGGGCTACGGGACTAAAGCAGGAGAATGGGGTGGACTGGATTGGTCTACAGAAAGCTGGCATTGGACTCGATGGGCCAAAAGGCCTCCTTTTTAACCATAATGACTCCATGGGCTGAATATTTGCCACGGTGGTGGGAAACAGGAACTGGGTTTGTTTTCTGGTCAGAAACCTGCTTCCAGTGGGAAACTGATTAAAATTAAGATTTACGCACGGTGAAACCTTTAATTCGTATGGAAATGGGTTTCCTGTCCACTTAGAGCCACCGTAGAGGGAACGAAGGTGGGTCTGATGAAGTTTGGGATTCAGTCAGACTCCCACGGTAGCCATCATCGAGGCTGCTAATTGTCCTCAGGGAGAGTTCTGCAGTTTATGCCAAAGCCTTCCAGTGCTCCAGATAGAAGCGAGATGTCATAGGGGAGCAGCAGGCCTGGCACCTGGGGCAGGCTACCCCTTGCTTCATCAATGCCAACCTGGATCTAATGCTGGAGTCTGAGGGTGAAGAGGGATGTCATCTTGTTGTGCAGACAGGGCACCTCTCTGTTCAATGTCATCTCCCTCCGCTTCCTCTTGCTCCTCCTCTCTCACCTCCTGTTTCTGCACCTCCCCCGATGAGCTATTTCCTACCAGGGCCTCATTGTCCTCAAGGTCCAAACCTCTCTGGAGGGCCATGTAATGGAGGGGGCAGCAGACCACCACAATGACTGAGACCTTGCAGGAGGGTATTGGTGGGCACTACCTGAATGGTCCAGGTACTGGAATTGCATCTTCAGAAGCCCGATGGCCTGCTCAATAGTTGTCCTTGTGAGCAGGTGACATTGGTTGCACTGCCTCTGTGCTTCTGACTAGGGCTCCTATAGAGGAGGTGAGTATCCATCTCTTCAAGAGATATCCCTTGTTCCCCTGGATCCATTCAAGCACTTTGGGGGTTGGAGTGAATATCTGAGGCACCCTGGACTGGCGGAGGTTGAAGGAGTCATGGCAGCTGCCTGGAAAGTGAGTGCACACATGGAGGAAGCTCTTGTTGTGGTCACAGAGGAAGTGCAAGCCCTTCATCTTGATGGATCTCACTTGCTGGTCGCTAAGTGCCTTGATGGCCATATGGGTGCAATAAATAATGCCCTGCCCCTGGGGGAATCCAGTGATGGCGGCAAAACTCAATGCCCTCTTTCCCTGTGAGGCCATTTCAGTTATTAAATGAATGTGCTGTCCAGCTCTGGCAAAGTGCGCATCAGTGACCAGTGAGATGCAGCGGAGTGCAGCTGGTTTTGAGAAGTCACTAAGGTCTGCAGCTGATCCTTTGAAGGAATCAGAAGTGAAGAAGTTTAAGGCCACAACGACTTTGATGGTCACTGGCAGGGCATGGCGACCAGTGCTGTGAGCTGCGAGGTCTTTGGCGATGAGGGCACAGATGTCTGTGACCATCTGCCTGAAGAGTTGCAGTCTCCTGCACCACTGATTCTCAGTCATCTCCAGGTAGCTCCATCTTCAGTGATAGATCCTGTGTTGAGGGTTTAGTCTCTGTTGCCTTCCTGCCCTTCTTTCCTTTCCTGATGCTGGGGATTCTGCACTTCCGATGAAGGGTGTTGATGCTCATTGCACTGAGCCCAAAATCTGACAGTCGTGCACCCACTGCCAACTGGAGCCTTCCTTTTGTGCAGATGGCCACAAAATTGTCCTTGGCAGCTATGCCCCCTGCTCTTCTGTCTCCAAAATACCATGGGGTGCCAACCCCATTTAATGCCCTGGTGCTGAGTGCCCACTCTCCCTGCCACCTATGCAATGCTAAGGGCACCCCCTTACCAAGTGCCAATTCCCCCAATGCCCTGCTGACCCTCATATGGCATTAGGGAAAAATGGTGAAAAATCCTGAAACATGACACCAACTTCCAAAAGCAATTCTTGGATTTGAAGGTTTTAATCCTAAAGAGATGAAAAGCACTATATAAATGCAAGTTCTTTCTTCCTATATGTAGCCCTTGAACCCTGGCAATCTGGTCTTTAAGAACAGACACTTTAGTCTTTTGTGTACACACATTTCTTAACCACTGGTTTGTCCTGTTTGAATTCTGCAGGTTTGGAGGTTTGGAAAGGGCTGTTCTTTGCACCATCACCTCACTGGGAGTTAAATCCTAAATCAGAGCAATTGCTTTGAAATATATGTAGCTTAAACTTTAAGAAGCTCTTAATTATCAGTGCACAGTACCAGATTATTGCTGCACATTCACTGGCCTCACCTGTGCCTCATGAGTTGGCCTTGCCCAATAATGATCAGGGCATTATAACATACAAATTTAGCTCTGAATGATTAGTGGGAATATGCCAAATTTATAGGGTAATGTGTGACCAAATGATTGGTGCTTCCATGCTGTCCACTGGGGCTTTCACCCTTACAGGATCTTTTTTATGGAGCATGGACAGGAGGCATGCACTCCCAGATGCTCTGTTTGCACAATGGCAAGCAGCCTGATTTCATTGGTTCTCTGGCCTTAGTGAGTTTACTATAGTTAGGGTATGCAAATTTCCAGCATACCAGCTGGCCACAATGGTTATGTTAGAAGCAAGCCTTGCATTTCCACACTGGATAATACGATGATCAACACAATATGCTCAACGGGCACCAGCCTTCGCACAATAGGTGCTAAGGTTCCATGGTATGCAAGTATGTGGTAAACGAAGACAAAACGTTTGGGCACCTCTAATCTGCAGCTTTGTTGTAATGTTATTGGACGAGGCTATTTTAGATTATTTTTATTTTTAAATAATATGGGCAGAAAAGTAATTTTCTGACTTCATGTTTCCAGCAGGGAGCCTCACCTGCTCGGAGCATATTAAGGAGATTGTTATGGTCAAGTTAGGAGGGGTCAAAGGGCTTCCCTCTTTTCCGTCTCCTTGTTTGACCGCAACAGGTTTAATTATTTCTTAAAGTGAATGTATTGGACAATTCAGTAGGTGTTTGATTGCTGCCTTGCTATGATCATAACAAAAAACAATCAGACAGGCTTTCCTGAATTTAACAAAGAAAGAGGTTAACTTTATTGTACTTAAACCGAACTAATGAAAATAATAAACTACGCGCCAACTTTCAGTCACACACACGCATACTAGAGGCTTACACATACACAAATAGGTTTCAGAGTAGGGAAAGGTAGATTGATTGAGTTAGAGCCCATAGAAAAAAGGGGTATACAGTTTGTGGGGCTTGGTGATTCAGAGTATGCAAAGGAGGGCAGTCACAAGCAGGATTTGGAGCTTTCAAGCGGGAATGAAGAGAGAGAGAGAGAGAGAGCCCTGCTTGGGTCTGTACGTGTCAGAGTCCAGAAGCTTCTCCTCTCTGCTGTAGAGAAACACAGGCTTAAAACAAAAGATGGGAAGGAGCTTGTTACATGACAGTCACTCAGTGATTCAAACATAGTAGTTTACAGTATTTCTTATCTCGCTAAAAGAACAGGCTGTTCCCTTAAGGAGATTGTTATGGTCAAGTTAGGAGGGGTCAAAGGCTTCCCTCTTTTCCGTCTCCTTGTTTGACCGCAACAGGTTTAATTATTTCTTAAAGTGGATGTATTGGACAATACATCCTGGGTCTTGGTTCTTGCTGGGAAATGAGCAGCCATTTTGTCTCCCTCCTCACAGGCCTTGCAACGTAGGATACAGTGTTGCAAATTAGGTGGCCATCTTAAGCTGCCAGAAAACTTATTTTTTTTGTTCTTTTTAAAATTTCTTCAAAATAATATAAATCTCCAATCAGTTGATTAAAGAAAATTATCATTCAACAAAGCATGTTGGCATGACAAGGTTCATAGACTCATAGAGTCATTTACAGCACAGAAGGAAGACATTCAGCTCCATGGAGCTATCCAGTCAGTCCACTCCCCTGCTCGATCCCCGTAGTCCTGCAAGTTTATTTCCCTCAAGTGCCCAACTAATTTCCTTTTGAAGTAATTGATTGTCTCTGCTACCACCACCCTTGTGGGCAGCGAGTTCCAGGTCATTACCACCCGCTGTATAAAAAAGGTTCTTCCTTATATTCCCCAGCATCTCTTGCCCAAAACCTTCAATCTACCTCCCCTAATCCTTGTACCATTAGTTAATAGGAACAGTTTTTCCTTGCCTAACTTATCTAACTTGCCATAATCTTGTACACCACTATTAAACCTCTCCTCAAACTCCTTTGTCCTAAGGAGAACAATCCTATATTTTCGAACCTAACTTTGCAATTGAAAGCCCCCATCCCTAGAACCATTCTGGTAAATCTCCTCTGCAGCTTCTCAAAGACCCTTACATCCTTGTGGTGAGCAGAACTGGACATAATACTCCAGATGGGGCCTAACCAGAGCTTTATAAAGGTTCAGCATAGCTTCCCTGCTTTTATACTCAATGCCTCTATTTATGAAGCCTAGATCCCATATCCTTTACTAATTACTCTCTCAATATCTCCTGCCACCTTCAAAGTATATATTGCCTCTCCCTATTCCTTCTGACAAAATGCAGCACCTGTCAGTATTAAATTCCATCAGCCATTTGCCTGCCCATTCTGCTAGGCTATCTATTTCCTGTTGCAGACATATCATCCTCACTGTTTGCCACCCCTCCAAGTTTGGTGTCATTGGCAAATTTTGAGATTCTACTCTGTATTCCAAGATCCAAGTCATTTAAGTCCCAGCACTGACCCTTGAGGAACACCACTGTCCACCATCCTCCAGTCTGAAAAACAATCATTTACTATGAGTCAGTTTTCTGTCCTTAAGCCAATTTTTTTTTAATCCAGTGGGACACTGACTGTCCTATTCCACAAGCCTCAAATTTTATTAACCAGTTTTTTATGTACCTTATCAAACACTCTCTTAAAATCCATAGAAACAACATGCACTGCATTCCCTTCACCAACCTTCTCTGTAACTTAATCAAAAAATTCAATTAGATATGTCAAGTATGATCTGCCTTTTACAAATCCATGCTGGCTATCCTCAATTTACTCGAACCTCTCCAAGTGTCTGTTGATTTTTCCCCTGATTATTGTTTCTAAAACCTTACACACGACTGATGTTAAATTAGCCTGTAGTTGCTTGGACTGTCCTTACACCCTTTTTTGAATAAGGATGCCACATTTGCCATTCTCCAATCCTCTCCCATATCTAGGGAAGATTGGAAGATTATGGCAAGCCCTTAAGCTATCTCCAACCCCACGTCCTTTAGCAATCTGGGATACAGGTCATCCAGACCATCTACCCGAAGCATAGCCAGCCTTTTTAGTACCTCCCTACTCTCAATTTTTACTGCATCTACTGCCACTACTCTCTCCACTTCTAGCAATATTTTGTCAGATTCCACTTTCTTAGTGAATACTGATACAAAGTACTCATTAAAGAACAAAGAACAGTACAGCACAGGAACAGGCCATTCGGTCCTCCAAGCCTGCGCCGATCTTGATGCCTGCCGAAACTAACACCTTCTGCACTTCTGGGGCCCATATCCCGCTATTCCCTTCCTATTCATATATTTGTCAAGATGTCTCTTAAACGTCACTATCGTATCTGCTTCCACCACCTCCCCCGGCAGCAAGTTCCAGGCACTCACCACCCTCTGTGTAAAAAACTTGCCTCGCACATCCCCTCTGAACTTTGCCCCTCGCACCTTAAACCTATGTCCCCTAGTAACTGACTCTTCCACCCTGGGAAAAAGCTTCTGACTATCCACTCTGTCCATGCCGCTCATAACTTTGTAAACCTCTATCATGTTGCCCCTCCACCTCGGTCATTCCAGTGAAAACAATCCGAGTTTTTCCAACCTCTCCTCATAGCTAATGCCCTCCAGACCAGGCAACATCCTGGTAAACCTCTTCTGTACCCTCTCCAAAGCCTCCACGTCCTTCTGGCAGTGTGGCGACCAGAATTGCACGCAATATTCTAAGTGTGGCCAAACTAAGGTTCTGTACAGCTGCAAAATGACTTGCCAATTTTTATACTCTATGCCCCGACCGATGAAGGCAAGCATGCCGAATGCCTTCTTGACTACCTTATCCACCTGCGTTGCCACTTTCAGTGACCTGTGGACCTGTACGCCCAGATCTCTCTGCCTGTCAATACTACTAAGGGTTCTGCCATTTACTGTATACCTCCCACCTGCATTATACCTTCCAAAATGCATTACCTCACATTTGTCCGGATTAAACTCCATCTGCCATTTCTCCGCCCAAGTCTCCAACCGATCTATATCCTGCTGTATCCTCTGACAATCCTCATCATTATCCGAAACTCCACCAACCTTTGTGTCGTCTGCAAACTTACTAATCAGACCAGCTACATTTTCCTCCAAATCATTTATATATACTACAAACAGCAAAGGTCCCAGCACTGATCCCTGCGGAAAACCACTAGTCACATCCCTCCATTCAGAAAAACACCCATCCACTGTTACCCTCTGTCTTCTGTGACCGAGCCAGTTCTGTATCCATCTTGCCAGCTCACCTCTGATCCCGTGTAATTTCACCTTTTGCACCAGTCTGCCATGTGGGACCGTGTCAAAGGCTTTACTAAAGTCCATATAGACAACATCCACCGCCCTTCCCTCATCAATCATCTTCGTCACTTCCTCAAAAAACTCAATCAAATTAGTAAGACATGACCCCCCCTTCACAAAACCATGCTGTCTCTCGCTAATAAGTTCGTTTGTTTCCAAATGGGAGTAAATCCTGTCCCGAAAAATCCTCTCTAATAATTTCCCTACCACTCACGTAAGGCTCACCGGCCTATAACTTCCTGGATTATCCTTGCCACCCTTCTTAAACAAAGGAACAACATTGGCTATTCTCCAGTTCTCTGGGACCTCACCTGTAGCCAATGAGGATGCAAAGATTTCTGTCAAGGCCCCAGCAATTTCTTTCCTTGCCTCCCTCAGTATTCTAGGGTAGATCCCATCAGGCCCTGGGGAATTATCTACCTTAATGCTTTGCAAGACACCCAACACCTCCTCCTTTTTGATAATGAGATGATTGAGACTATCTGCACTCCCTTCCCTAGGCTCATCATCCACCAAGTCCTTCTCCTTGGTGAATACTGATGCAAAGTACTCATTTAGTACCTCGCCCATTTCCTCTGGCTCCACGCATAGATTCCCATCTCTGTCCTTGAGTGGGCCAACCCTTTCCCTGGTTTCCCTCTTGCTCTTTATATATGTATAAAAAGCCTTGGGATTTTCCTTAATCCTGTTTGCCAATTACTTTTCATGACCCCTTTTAGCCCTCCTAACTCCTTGCTTAAGTTCCTTCCTACTGTCTTTATATTTCTCAAGTGCTTCATCTGTTCCTAGCCTTCCAGCCCTTACAAATGCTTCCTTTTTCTTTTTGACTAGGCTCACAATATCCCGCGTTATCCTAGCTTCCCAAAACTTGCCAAATTTGTCTTTCTTCCTCACAGGAACATGCTGGTCCTGGATTCTAATCAGCTGACGCTTGAAAGACTCCCACATGTCAGATGTTGATTTACCCTCAAACAGCCGCCCCCAATCTAAATTCTTCAGTTCCTGCCTAATATTGTTATAATTAGCCTTCCCCCATATTTAGCACCTTCACCCAAGAACTACTCTTATCCTTATCCACAAGTACCTTAAAACTTATGGAATTATGGTCAATGTTCCCGAAATGCTCCCCCACTGAAACTTCGACCACCTGGCCGGGCTCATTCCACAATACCAGGTCCAGAATGGCCCCACCCCTAGTTGGAGTATCTACATATTGTTTCAAGAAGCCCTCCTAGATGCTCCTCACAAATTCTGCCCCATCCAAGCCCCTAGCACTAAGTGAGTCCCAGTCAATATAGGGGAGGTTAAAATCACCCACCACTACAACCCTGTTACCTTTACATCTTTCCAAAATCTGTCTACATATCTGCTCCTCTACCTCCCGCTGGCTGTTGGGAGGCCTGTGGTAAACCCCCAACATCGTGACTGCACCCTTCCTATTCCTGAGCTCCACCCATATTGCCTTGCTGCATGACCCCTCTGAGGTGTCCTCCCGCAGTGCAGCTGTGATATTCTCCTTAACCAGTAATGCAACTCCCCCACCCCTTTTACATCCCCCTCTATCCTGCCTGAAGCTTCTAAAGCCTGGAACATTTAGCTGCCAATCCTGCCCTTCCCTCAACCAAGTCTCTGTAATAGCAACAACATCATATTTCCAAGTACTAATCCAAGCTCTAAGTTCGTTAAGTACATTAGCATTGCCTGCACCTCTAAGTATATATTACCCTCTTTGTCCCTCATAAGCCCCACTCCACCTCTTACTACTTACATGCTGGTAGAAGATTTTTGGGTTCCTTTTTATGTTAACTGCCGTTCTATTCTCATATTCTCTCTTGCCAGTCTTATTTTCCTCTTCACCTCCCCTCTCAGCTTAT
Organism: Heterodontus francisci; assembly: GCF_036365525.1. Taxonomy (NCBI): domain Eukaryota; kingdom Metazoa; phylum Chordata; class Chondrichthyes; order Heterodontiformes; family Heterodontidae; genus Heterodontus; species Heterodontus francisci. Next base: position 161,821,802 of record NC_090375.1, on the reverse strand, counting down.
TGTATATGGTCTGATTCCCTCTTGAAGAATCCACCTGACAGGGATCATACACCCTCTTTTTTTGTTTCATCATAATCTCTATCTACCTCGTCATTGAAGGAGCCCTATTTTTGGTTCCCTTACTTTTTGTCCTTGTTGGAAAGTATCTAGCCTGTACCTAAAGCATCTCTTCCTTAAAGATAACACATTGTTCTGATACAGCTCTTCCTGTCAGTCTTTGGTTCCATTTTACCCTGGCTAGCTCCCTTCTCATCACATTGAAATTAGCCCTCTTCCAATCTAGATGTTCTACCTTAGATTGTTCTTTGCTTTTCTGCATTACTAGTCTAAAACTTATGATACGATGATCACTCTTACCCAAGTGCTCCCTGCTCCAAGTCCACTTGGCCCACCTCATTTCCCAGCAGCAGATCCAGCAATGCCTCCTTTCAGAAACATGGAAGGTATAATCATCTCAGCATTTAATGAATGATTGAAAAATCATAAATTTCATATGTTCTAATTTCTGATGTATGCTACTGGTGGGTAAGGTGAAGCGCAAGATCAGAAGTTATCTCTTTTGTTTCATATGCGATTAGGCAAGATTTAGGATGCGTAGGATGGGGAAGGAAACTGCAGGGGATGGGAACAATCGAAATGTGGAGCTTATTCAAGGAGCAGCTACTGCGTGTCCTTGATAAGTATGTACCTGTGAGGCAGGGAGGAAGTTGTCGTGCGAGGGAGCCGTGGTTTACTAAAGAAGTTGAAGCGCTTGTCAAGAGGAAGAAGAAGGCTTATGTTAGGATGAGACGTGAAGGCTCAGTTAGGGCGCTTGAGAGCTACAAGCTAGCCAGGAAGGATCTAAAGGGAGAGCTAAGAAGAGCAAGGAGAGGACACGAGAAGTCATTGGTGGATCGGATCAGGGAAAACCCTAAGGCTTTCTATAGGTATATCAGGAATAAAAGAATGACTAGAGTTAGATTAGGGCCAATCAAGGATAGTAGTGGGAAGTTGTGTGTGGAATCAGAGGAGATAGGGGAAGTGTTAAATGAATATTTTGCGTCAGTATTTACAGTAGAGAAAGAAAATGTTGTTGAGAATACTGAGATTCAGGCTACTAGGCTAGATGGGATTGAGGTTCACAAGGAGGAGGTGTTAGCAATTTTGGAAAGTGTGAAAATAGATAAGTCCCCTGGGCCAGATGGGATTTATCCTAGGATTCTCTGGGAAGCTAGGGAGGAGATTGCAGAGCCTTTGTCCTTGATCTTTATGTCGTCATTGTCGACAGGAATAGTGCCGGAAGACTGGAGGATTGCAAATGTTGTCCCCTTGTTCAAGAAGGGGAGTAGAGACAGCCCTGGTAATTATAGACCTGTGAGCCTCACTTCGGTTGTGGGTAAAATGTTGGAAAAGGTTATAAGAGACAGGATTTATAATCATCTTGAAAAGAATAAGTACATTAGAGATAGTCAGCACGGTTTTGTGACGGGTAGGTCGTGCCTCACAAACCTTATTGAGTTTTTCGAGAAGGTGACCAAACAGGTGGATGAGGGTAAAGCAGTGGATGTGGTGTATATGGATTTCAGTAAGGCGTTTGATAAGGTTCCCCACGGTAGGCTATTGCAGAAAATACGGAAGTATGGGGTTGAAGGTGATTTAGAGCTTTGGATCAGAAATTGGCTAGCTGAAAGAAGACAGAGGGTGGTGGTTGATGGCAAATGTTCATCCTGGAGTCTAGTTACTAGTGGTGTACCGCAAGGATCTGTTTTGGGGCCATTGCTGTTTGTCATTTTTATAAATGACCTGGAAGAGGGTGTAGAAGGGTGGGTTAGTAAATTTGCAGATGACACTAAGGTCGGTGGAGTTGTGGATAGTGCCGAAGGATGTTGTAGGGTACAGAGAGACATAGATAGGCTGCAGAGCTGGGCTGAGAGATGGCAAATGGAGTTTAATGCGGAAAAGTGTGAGGTGATTCACTTTGGAAGGAGTAACAGGAATGCAGAGTACTGGGCTAATGGGAAGATTCTTGTTAGTGTAGATGAGCAGAGAGATCTTGGTGTCCAGGTGCATAAATCCCTGAAGGTTGCTAACCAGGTTAATAGGGCTGTCAAGAAGGCATATGGTGTGTTAGCTTTTATTAGTAGGGGGGTCGAGTTTCGGAGCCACGAGGTCATGCTGCAGCTGTACAAGACTCTGGTGAGACCGCACCTGGAGTATTGCGTGCAGTTCTGGTCACCGCATTATAGAAAGGATGTGGAAGCTATGGAAAGGGTGCAGAGGAGATTTACTAGGATGTTGCCTGGTATGGAGGGAAGGTCTTACGAGGAAAGGCTGAGGGACTTGAGGTTGTTTTCGTTGGAGAGAAGGAGGAGGAGAGGTGACTTAATAGAGACATATAAGATAATCAGAGGGTTAGATAGGGTGGATAGTGAGTGTCTTTTTCCTCGGATGGTGATGGCAAACACGAGGGGACATAGCTTCAAGTTGAGGGGTGATAGATATAGGACAGATGTGAGAGGTAGTTTCTTTACTCAGAGAGTAGTAAGGGCGTGGAATGCCCTGCCTGCAGCAGTAGTAGATTCGCCAACTTTAAGGGCATTTAAGTGGACATTGGATAGACACATGGATGAAAATGGAATAGTGTAGGTCAGATGGTTTCACAGCTCGGCGCAACATCGAGGGCCGAAGGGCCTGTACTGCGCTGTAATATTCTAATTCTAATATCATGCCCTTCATTTTGAACGTGAGTTCATAACTCATTCTGTTTACCTCATGCCCATGGGCAATTCTTTACTATTTCCTCTAACAAAATGTAGTAGCCCCAAATTAATGGATTTTTCCACCACTGTTAATTTGCTTACACCTATTTTAGGAAGGGAACACGAATAAGAGCAGTAATAATACTGGATGAAAATTTCATCACCATGTTCTTTCCTTCCCACTCAACTTTCTTTTTATTCATTCATGGGATGTGGGCGTTGCAGGCCCGCATTTATTGCCCATCCCTAATTGCCCTCGAGAAGGTGGTGGTGAGCTGCCTTCTTGAACCGCTGCAATCCATTTGGGGTCGGTATACCCACAGTGCTGTTACACTAACAAACTACATTTTCATATTCTACTTTTTCATTCGAATTACACCCAGAAAAAACCTGATGCATAAATAATTTAGATCCACCGTAATCAGAAATATGCCAATCTCAACCAAAGGATTATCATAAGTGAAACAACATTAATACTGGTGGGTGGTATTCCATGAATATCCTTCTAATACATAGTACAACATCTGGATCAGGAGTTGTAGACTCTGGAATGATTAAGTCATATAACTGACTGACCTACATAGATCAGATTTAAAATCAATCCCAGAAGACTGAACCAGTGCCAGTCTGTAATATGGCCATTCTCTGTTACAATGCTGACAATATCATAAGGAGTCCGTTGTTGCATCTTCTACTTCTATCTGGAGTGTTTCTAATAACATATAGCTTTCACCCGTGTTTCAAACCTGTGGTGATGGGATGAAAGATGTCTTGATGGCTGGAAAGTCCCTACCACACAAGACTATTCCTAAATCAGAACTAATTATAACTAAATTTACAATCTCACTCAATGCAGTCACATGATGAAGCAATGGGAAATGGAAAAATAGGTGGAAAAATCTGGTGCATTAAGGAGGCACTGTTCTGCATTTGGGGTTGCATTACATTTTTGGAGCACAGGTAAGGAACTTGAGATGCTGACACTGTGCGCTCGGAATGCAAGGATTTCCATTTTCCAGCACTGGCATCCTCAGAAATAGTTGTGTTTATATAGAACTTTGATGCATCATTGAAATGTCTCAACATACTTATGAGCGCAAAAAACCCCCAGAAAAAGCCATTACAAAATAATGAAGCCTCTCTGCTTCTGAAGTCCTCACTGAATCCTCAGTGATAAAATCTAAGTAGTTTTAATCTACTCAGAAAAGGTGTGTATACAGTAATTAGAAAGCTAACAGTTTCAACCTACTTGCCAAGTACATCAAAGCCACATTTCAGGGTATGACTGCAGTGAGATCCACTTTACTCACCTACCTCTATTGCAGAATGGAGAGATGCCATCTATTTACGTACTCAATAAGCATCACTGATGTAGTGTTGGCTTCAGTTCCACTAGCCAGCTCTTCAGCTGAGCACTTATGTGATGGTAGTGATAGAGCTAAATGGCTATTGATGCAATGCTAGAATTGGTTGGAAGGTGAACAGTCCAAGTAGTTGTCAAAAGGTGGCGTTCAATATTGCAGCACATCATTAAATCTCCTATGATCTTCTTAAAAATTCTATTACAAAGAGTTCAAACAACTAATTTTGAACTTAGAAGATTCTATGTGAAGAATGTACTTTTTAAAAATCTCACTGCTGCACTGTCAGAGGTGCTGTCTTTCAGATGAGACATTAAACTGAGGTCCGTCTGCTGTCAAGTGGATGTAAAAATTCTCATGCTCTAATTTACAGAAGAGCAATGATGTTATCCCCAGTGTCCTGGCCAATATTTATCTCTCAATCAACATCACAAAAAAAAGCAGATTATCTGGTCATTATCACATTGCTGTCGGCATTTGCTATGTGCAAAATTGGCTGCCGCATTTCCTACATTACAACAGTGACTACACTTCAAAAGTGCTCCACTGGCTGTACAGTGCTTAGGGACATTTTTGTAGTATTGAAATGTGCTATATAAATGCAAGTCTTTCTTTTCCTGATCTCACTCACCATTACTCTCCCTCCTGGCCTCCACCACCCCCACCCCCTGCTTCTGATTTCCCTCCTCTCCAGCTCCCTTTAAGGATGTATCTGAGGGCTGCTGCCAGTGACGTTGCGGCCTTATTTTTGAGGCCTCTTCCAGAGCCCCAGATAAGCCACCTGGGGATGTCCATTAGGTGTCTGCAGCTCGCAGCTCGCCGGTTTGATGACAATGTGGCCCGAGGCCCCTGTAGGTGAGTCTCAGGCCTATCTATTTGTGGGCAGGGATTGCTCCACGCAGACCTATTTTGGGCATGAACAAATTTTTACCCCACAGTGTTTTTAAAAAAAAAAATCTTTATACGCATAAAGAGTGGCTTATATCAGTTTCGGATCATTCTCTTCAGCCCCAGGGACTGTGTGGAGAACGCTTACTTCCAAATTGGTGAGCTGAATTGCAGCTTTTAATGCTTGTACAGATAAATAAGATTGCAAGGATTTCTGTCTGTCAATGCTGCAATTATCTGTAATAAAATCTAAGATTAAAATAATGAAATATTTAACAGAAAGTTAGCAAACATTTGCATCAGAAGAGGAAGTATATCTGTAACAAAGTGGCTGAATTTCTGGTCTTAAGTACTGGAAGCAAAAAAATTCTGTAACACTGATACGAAGAGAGAAAAAACATAGTAGTCAGCGAGACAGTGATTACAAACTCATGCAGCAGATTCCCTATAAAATGAAAATCAATATTTCCACAAGTTGCTGTTACATAAAAGATAACCTCCATTGATTTTTTTTAGACTTAGGCCTTCCCGATAAAATCTAATATAAATTTTCGGCCATGTGGATTTGGATCAGAGTAGAGTGTGATAAATCCTGCACATCTTTAGACCCAGATGATTTTTTTTTGAAGCACGTGGCTGCACTATTATGCCCTGTGCAAGCAAAAAGCCCTGCCATCATCCCTATCAGGAATCTGTTCTAATTTTTATTACTGAGAGGATAAACCCTGTTCCAGATAATTTGGAAATTTCAGGGGAATTGTGATAGAGCTGATGGTGCAGCCAGCCTAAGTTGAGAAAAGAGCCAACCTGTAATAGCCTCCGTGCCTGTCCTGATTAAATGTTGCCGTAGATGAAAGGCTTGCCATCACCGCAATAAATTAACCAATCACACAAATCCCAAGTTGGTACTAATCCTTCCTTGATACTCTGATCCTCTGATCAGCTCAAGGAGGTAAAGAAACTGACTGGTGACATACAGAGTTCTAACCCTGGGTTTCATATAAACTAGAAGCTAATGATCTCTTCCTGACTGTTTCACAGCAGAACTCTGGTGTAAGCAAAAGTGAAAAAAAATCTCAAAAAGAATGAAAGATTGTCATTTCTATGCAGCTTCTGTTATCAGCCAGCTGAATATTTAACAAAGCGGGAAATACATTTGAACAATTTATTTTGTAGATTATATATACTTATCATGAACTGCAGGCTTCTGATGATGCAAAATTAAACCAATTGCTCTAATCACTTCTGCATTACCAAATAGCCCCAAAGAAAGGAAAAGAAAAATGCAAGCTGAGCAGCAAAAGTGAGATACCTGTCACTGTGAGAATGAACTAAAAAAAATCCAATAGTCCCTGTGCAGCTTGCTTCTCCATTATCACTTTTTAATTACCGAGCTTTTCAAAGACATCCATATGTTGGCAGAAAACAGACCGCACACATTTTGGCAAGACTTGTCCTCCTCCTCTCTCTTCTCTCTCCTCCCCCACTTCCCCCCACCCCCAACCAAGATGCAAGTCTGGGCCAGATAAGAAGAAAAGGAGAAGAAAGATTGCAGAGATTGATTTCTAATTTTCTACCTAAATCTCATACGGAAAATGATGTACTCTACAGGTACTTTTAAATTTAATCAAAGCGTTTAAAATACATAAAAAGCAGCAAGGGTCATACAAATAGTTAGGGAAAAAAAATCTTTGGAAGTGGCAATCTCCATTTTAGCTGAACTGTGTCTGCACAGTTTCACTGTCTCACACTCATTATCGTTCTAATTCCAATGTTTCTGTAACTACAACCGAATAAGGAACCCACTCGTAGAATTTGGATCAAATTTACTTTTCTAAGTTACGGAGTAATGAGAAGGATCAGATTTAGGGTTTTCAGGACCCAATCATTGTCCTCTGGGCTCCAGACCTTTATGTCCTAGGCTGTATTTTAAAAATATCCTGTTTGTAGGTCAACCTGGCGCTTTACATGTTTTTGTTTTTAGCTGACTGGTAAACCAGCAAGTGCAGAAAATTCATAGACTTTCAAGCCCCTTAGCGTTCCTCGTCCATCTGTCTCATACCATTTTCCTTCGGGCAGATTTAAGTTATTGCAGAAAATGCAAAGTAAAAACTCTTTCTCCAGGAGCAAAAAAAAAATTCTTACTCGATATTCAAATTTTGTACTTAACTGGTTTAATAGCCAGTTCTGGGTCAAAAGGATGCTTTGCTTAAAAGTGAAACAAAATGTTTTCTCTGTCAGCAGGTTGTGGCTATCACAATGGTAACATTTGTCAGTTACCTGATGGTACCAGGAATAATGACTGCCAATTATCCTCTTCCTAATTGCAGATTAACAATCAAACTGCACAAAATAGCACATGGGCACTAAAAATCAAACCAATTCCAAAGAAAACTTTCCCACCTGGTCACCACGTTAGCCGATATTGTTCACAGTTTTCTCTCTTCCGGTGTTGTCCCTTTCTCCTTTAAATCTGCTGTCATCACCCACTCCTCAAAAAACCAAACCTTGGATCCTTCCGTCCTTGCAAACTACCATCCCATCTCCAACCTCCCTTTCCTCTCCAAAGTCCTTGAACGTGCTGTTGTCTCCCAAATCTGTGCCCATATTTGAATCCCTGCAATCGTGTTTCCGCCTCTGCGATAGTACCAGAACAGCTCTTATAAAAGTCACATGATATCCTATGTGACTGTGGAAAAGGTAAACTTTCCCTCCTTGTCCTTCACGGCCTATCTGCAGCCTTTGGCATGGTTGAGAGCACACCATGCTCTCCAACGCCTCTCCATGTCACCCAGCTGGGTAGAACTGCTTTTACCTGGCTCTGTTCTTACCTATGTAATCAGAGCCAGAGAATCACTTGCAGTGGCTTCTCTTCCTGCTCCCTCACTGTTACCTCTGGTGTCCCCCAAGGATCTATCCTTGGCCCCTACATTCTGCCCCTCAGCAACATCATCCGACAGCACAGTGTTAGTTTTCACATGTATGCTGACGTCACCCCAGCTGTACCTCACCACCACGCTCATGACTCCTCCACTGTTGCTAAATTATCAGCCTTCTTCTCCGCCATCCAGTACTGGATGAGCGGAAATTTTCTCCAATTAAATATTGGGAAGACCGACCCCATTGTTTTCGGGCCCCAAACTCTGTTCCCTAGCCACCGACTCCATCCCTCTCCCTGGCAACTGTCTGAGATTAAACTGGTCTGTTTGCAACCTTGGTGTCATATTTGACCCCGAGATGAGCGTCCGAACACATATTCGCACCATCACGGAGACTGCCCAGTTCCAACCAACTGCACCTCTGTCTCAGCTCATCTGCTTCTAAAACCCCCATCCCTTTGTCATCCCTAGACTTGACTATTCTTACATACTTCTGGCTGGTCTCCCCCATTCTACCCTCTGTAAACTTGAGATCATCCAAAACACTGCTGCCCATGTCTTAACTTTCACTAAGTCCTGTTCACCTATTGCCCCGGTGCTCGCTGACCTATATTGGCTCCCAGTCAAGCAACATCTCAACTTTAAAATTCTCATAATTATTTTCAAATCCCTCCATGGCCTCGCCCCTCCCTATCACTGTAATCTCCTCCAGCCCCACAACTCTCCAAGATATCTGCACTCATCTAATTCTGGCCTCTTGAGCACCCCCCATATTAAACACTCCACCTTGATGGCTGCACCTTCAGTTGCCTAGGCCCTAAACTCTGGAAATCCCTCCCTATACCTCTCCGCTTCTACTTTGCGTTCCTCCTTTAAGATACTCCTTTATTACATTAAAGGTGCTATATAAATATTAGTTGTTGTTGTTGAAAAGTTACTGATCATGTTTGTAACATTAGCAAATTGGGCCCTGATTCACCTGTCTCAAACCACCTTTCATCTCCAATTCCCATTTATAATACATACAAAGAAGAATGTTTAATAGGGCCCTCCAAACTGCATTCTTAGAACAGAAGACAGTAGTGAAGGGAAGGGACAATACAGAATAACCGAATAATCCAATAATAATAATGTAAAATCTTGTGAATAACAAAAGAGCAATGATATTGGTAGATTGTTACATTATATAAAGTACATTGGACTGCCTATTATCTGAAACGTAAGATAGAAGAGCTATCAGCTCCAACAAACAAGATCATCAGAAAGCAGAAAACAGATACATGGAGAATGGACAGAGCAATTGCGATTTGGAAAATCTGCTAGTTTGAATCATATGTTAAATAGGTGCTGTGTTACTCTTTCAAATAGGCTATGTAGTCACACTGAAAGACAATCCTTTCATTTGTTTATAGTCCTGGATGTGAGACTGCCATTTTCACTGGATTCCTGTTGTTGACATCATTTCTGATTGAAAATAAGGAACAAGCCATTAAATAGTGCAGTAAGAGAACCAGTAAAAACCTGGCCATCTTCCACTCCAGGACAGGGCTTATCCAACTCCTAGAAGATTTCTCCAATTCACAATAAATGATTTGATAGTCACAAGCCCAATGAGTCCTAAGAGTTGCATTCTAGTCTCATAAGGCAATCTTATTTATTTTTATTTATTTTTTATTTAGAGATACAGCACTGAAACAGGCCCTTCGGCCCACCAAGTCTGTGCCGACCAAGAACCAGCCATTTATACTAACCCTACAATAATCCCATATTCCCTACCACCTACCTACACTAGGGGCAATTTACAATGGCCAATTTACTTATCACCTGCAAGTCTTTGGCGGTGGGAAGAAACCGGAGCACCCGGCGACAACCCACGCAGTCACAGAGAGAACTTGCAAACTCCGCACAGGCAGTACCCAGAATTGAACCCGGGTCCCTGGAGCTGTGAGGCTGCGGTGCTAACCACTTGCGCCACTGTGCCGCCCCTTATCTGAGGTTTGAGATGACTGTGATAAATTATATAGAGGGAGAGTGTTTTACTTAGGTTTCATTATTCGGGACAATATAAGTGCCACTTATAGAGCCCAAGAAGGCAATGGAGAAGGCCCGTAAATTAATGAAGGAGCTGGATGTATATTTGGTGAGGGAGCCAGTTGAGGGCTTTCACCAATAGAGTGGCACAGAATATTATCAAGGCTCTGGGGGCCAGCTTAAAGGACTGGAATAGTCATTTTTGATCCTACACATTCCTCGGTTTTTGTAGTATTTAACACTTGTAATGTTGTGCATCCAATGAAAAGTACTGTCAAGGGAACAAGTGCGTCAGTTCACAGGCATCTTCAAATCTCCATTGAACTGCTACATTAGTTTCCATAGTAACTCTGGGTACCACACTTTCGGAAGGATGTCAAAGCATTACGGAGGGTGCATAGGAGATTTACTATGATGGTACTGGAGATGAAAGACTTCAGTTATATGGAGAGACTGGAGAACGTGGGGTTGTTCTCCTTAGAACAGAGAAGGCTAAGAGGAGATTTGATAGGGGTGTTCAAATCTTGAAGGGTTTTGAAAGAGTAAATAAGAAACTGTTTCCAGTGGCAGAAGGGTCAATAAACAGATGACACAGATTTAAGGCAATTGCCAAAAGAACCAGAAGTGACATAAGGAAAAAAAATGCAGTGAATTGTTATAATCTGGAATGTACTGCCTGAAAGGGTAAACAATTCAATATTACCTTTCAAGAGAGAATTTGGATAAGTACTTGAAAAGGAAAAATTTTCAGGGCTATGGGGAAAGAATAGGGAAGGGGGACTAATTAGATAGCTCTTTCAAAGAGCTGACATAGACACAATGGGCCAATTGGCCTTCTTCTGTTCTGTATCATTCTATGAACTTTGTGCTGCAATAGATGTGATAAATGTTGTAGCAAATTTGTAGCACCTGATGTGATGAGAGTGCAACAATGTCACCCCTTCACCAATCACAATATTGTGCCCTCTTACGTAGATAAATGTGGTAAAGTCTTGTAAGACACTTTGCCATGGAGAAAATGTCCCTTTAAACATAAATATTTCAAAATTTGTTTATGTATCAAATAAATGCAAAATCATGACATATTTTACCTATCAACTTATTTATTTACTTATTCTGGTCTCCACACCACTCCCATCTCCCCTCCAACCCCACCATCATCACTCTCTATTACAACCATTCTTGTCTTTCTCTACTTTATCAATAGCACTAAGGTCACTGATCCACAAAACTTTCCTCTCTTGTCCCTCTCAAGTTCCAAATCTGTATCATAATGCACTTCTCCCTCACTGTGTTTAAATCATGACTCACTGCATATTTTCCGACTGTAACATTCTTTGGCAAAATCTCATAACAGTGAAATTCTTTATCCCTCCCAGTCTTGCTTTTCTCAATCTCCAGGCTTTTAAATCCCAGTTGCTAATTCTGATTTGCCCCATTTTTCCACCTGCTCCTTTCAACCTTTATGATACCCTATACTGTGGACCTTGGTTCTTCACCTGGGTCTTTCTTCTTGTAACTAGAGATTTTTAAAAAGCTCAATATAACTGAGCTGGTAAAATGGAAATGGGGGTACCAAACATGGAATGAATTGTCAGATGTATGTGCATCTGTTCATGTCAGTTTGTCGCATTGGCCATGCAATCTGTTTGATGGAAAAGATCACTGTGATGTGCGATGTTTGCCATAAATGGAACATTATGTGGAGAGAATTTTGAGATTGTACATTTATAGTCAGCTAATTAAAATCACTGTTAGAGAGAATAGGTGGGAAAGATTATTTTAAGCTTCTCCCAATGTCACTTTTTCATTGGTCACTTGGAGAGGCACCGTTAAGTGCAACATTTAGGTTGGAAGGGTAAAATGCATACAAATGATAAAACAGAGTTTTTGCTCTATGTCTGCCATCTATTCATTTGCATGCCATAAAAAGACACATTTCCTTTGGCTGTAAATCAAGCAACTTCATGATTGCAACACATTTACACTGCCTAAAACTGTATTTGTACCAGGGATGAAGAGAAAACCTGAACTAAGACTCAAGTGTCATGCATAAATGGCAATATGGGGATATCAAAATGGTCAGAGATCATTTAGACTGGTTCAGGTTCAAACATTAAAGTTCATCTGAACCTGACTGTGAACTGAACCAGCTGGCTAAAACATTAAGCAAATGTCATCACAAAAAGGTGCAAATGCACAGGAATTTGTCACAGTATTTATTGAAAATTCAATATAGTCACAGCAGGAACACTGTCTGGTTGTTTTTTGGGCCAAGAATGCGCAGTTTAATGAATACCTCAGTACAACACCTGCTCTCCCTATAGTCCCAAAGTATCAAAATCAGGATTTCTAGTAAAACCTTGTGGCAAAACTTTTAAGTTGATTAATAAATAATGGAAGAGTTGAGCAATGTCAGTGCATAATGTTGACTTGAAAACAATCATTTTCAATCATAAAATATTATTACATTAAAATGTTCCAACACAGAGGTGAAAACAGAAGGTGAGCAGCAGCAGCAAGAGAATTATTGGGAAGGTACAAGGTCAAAATGGAGGTTATGTGGAGGCTTTCGAAGTTAGCAAAAGTAGTAGTAAAGGGAAGGAGTTTAGGGAGAATGTTGCAAAGTGTGAAACCAATATGGCCATAGGTTTTCTGATTAACTGTGCAGTGGAGAGAAGGATGATGCAAAGGAAGTTAGAATTGGAAGAGCAGAATGTGATATTGCTATGTGGGGCAGAAGAAGTTGGAAGACATAGGGAAGGCTAAGGCTGTGAAGGGACTTGTAAAAGAGATTGAGGATTTTAAATTTAATGTAGTGGTGGAGGGGAAACCAATGGAGGTTGACAGGATGAACGGTGACAAGGTGGAAAAACATGGCACAGGGTGTGGAGGGCACAGTTTGGAAAAAAAATTATAGTTTATGCAAGATGGAATTTGGGAGGTCAATGAGGAGACCTCGAGCAGGAGATAACAAGGGCATAGATAAGGGGTTCAACGATGGTGAGGATGACAAAGGTGGAATAATATGATGCTGTGGCGGTCAAAATAGGTAGCCCATTCAATGGGGTTTGAAACTTAGCTCATGATCAATCAGGACACGTGTTTACAATGGGCAGACACTGGGAGTTATGGTCGATATGGTTTTATTTACCTAAAATAAGGTCACCTCTTCCCATACCTCTAACAAGGCAACTATTTAAAGTCATGGTAGCAAACCTTGCTTCCTGATTTTCACTCCAATGAAAAAACACAAACCTCCTGCTCAGTAGCTTCCCTAACAGGTCAGCTGAGATCAAGAAACTGAGGGTTGAGATTCCTACTGTTGACAACATTACTGAAAAAGATGGTACAAAATGGGAAATCCCATTTATTTTCACACTGACTTTTCCAATATCATTGGTAAGAATTTCATCCCATGGTGCATTTTGAACCACTATTTTTGCTTACTATTGGATACATTGCCATATACTTAATTAATAGTGCATTTGTGAATTCGCAGTTTCACTATTTTTGAAGTCATTTTCCACCAGTATTTAAAATAAAAAATAGAATATGAGCATCATTGGCAAGGTTGGCAATTATTGCTCATCCTTAGTTTACCTCAGAAATTGGTGATTGGCCACCTTCTTGAATTGCTGCAGTCCTTATGCTGAAGGTACTCACACAACATTGCACATAGGGGGTTCTAGGATGTTGACCCAGTGGCGATATTTGTCTAAGTTAGGATGGTGCGTGGCTTGGAGAAGAACATAGAAATGGTGGTGTTCTTATATAGGTACTGCCCTTGTCCGTCTCAGTAGTGGAGATTGTGGGTTTGGAAGATGCCAGCAGACAAGCCTTGGCCAGTTCATGGGAACACCACCATCTCCAAGTTGCTTCAAAGTTACACTTCATCCTGACAGATATATATCATTGTTCCTTTATCGTCACTTAGCCAAAATCTTGGAATCCCTACCTAACAGCATTGTGAGGGCACCGTCACCATACAGACACTAGTACATCCTGTAGATAGTACACACTGTAGCCACAGAACATTAGTGGTGGAGGGGAGGGATGTTTAATCTGGTGGATGAGGTAACATCAAATGGACTGCTTTGTTCTGAATGTTGTCAAGCTTCTTGTGCTTGTTGCATTCATTCAAGCAAAAGGAGCATATTCTATCACACATTGACTTGTGCCTTGTATATGCAGAACATCCAATCATCAACTTGCTCTAGTAGCCATTGCATTCATGTGGCCTGTCCAGTTGAGTTCCTGATCAATGGCAATCTCCAGGTGTTGATGGTGGGGAATTAGTGATGGTACTGCATTGAATGTCAGAGGTGAGGGTGGTTAGGCTCTCTTGTTGGAGACTGTCATTGCCTGGCACTTGTGCAATGTAAATTACATTTGCATTTATCAGTCCATGCTGGGATATTGTCCCGATCTTGTTACTTGCAGGCACGGACTGCTTCATTATCTGAGGAATTATGAAGGGAGCTATAAACAGTGCAATCATCAACAAACAGCTCAAATTCTGACCTTATAATGGAGGGGATGAAGCAGTTGAAGATATTTAGCCGAGTATGCTGCTCTGAGGATCTCTCACAGGGATGTTCTGGGACTGGGATGATTGTCCTCCAACGACTACAACCGTCTTCCTTTGTGCCAGATATGACTCCAACTACTGCAGCGATTTCCCTTGAACCCTACTGTCCTCTGTTTTGCTCGGGGTCCTTAGTGCCACATGAGGTCAAATGCCACCTTGATGTCAAAGTCGATCACTTACACCTACCTCTGGGATTCAGCTTGTGTCCAGGTTTGGACCATGCTGTAGTGAGGTCTGGAGCTGAGTCAGATGTGGCTGTAATTGGCCAGGTTGAATTTTTCCTGCATCTTGTGAACAAGCCAAACCTGGTAAATTGTCAGGTAATGCCAATATTTTAGCTACACTGAAACAGCTTGCCTATGGACATGTACAATTCTGAAGCACAGATCTCCAGTACAATAGCTAGGTTGCTGTCAGAGCATGTAGCCTTTGCTATGTCTATCAGTGCACTCAGCCACTTTTTGATGTCATATGGAGTGTACTGAATTTGCTCAAGACTACCATCTATAATGGTGAGGATCTCAGGAGGAGGCCGAGGTTGATCATCCATTCAACATTTCTGACTGAAGATAGTTGTAAACTTGTCCTTTGCACTCATATGCTGGACCCCATCATTGCTGGGAATGGGAATATTCATTAAAACTCCTTATCCTGTTGGTTTAACTGTTCACCCCAGTTCACAACTGGATGTAGTCGGGCTGCAGGGTTTTGACCTGATCCATTGCTTCTGAGATCGCTTATTGCTTATTGGCTTACAATCGCAATTTTAGACAAGAAATGTAACTTAGGTATGCTTACAGTGGAAGACATTTGGATTACATTGATAGTTTTAGATTAGCTCAGTTACTATTTTATAGTGAGCAGCCAGTGTGACCAAAGCACGGAATAATATTGTTCAAATTTAACATCTATATTTATTTATATACACATATTTTCACATACATATACAGAAACTGACAGCTACAAGAAAGAATGTTGAAAATAAGGAAGGGCCATGAACTTTACGAGAGGTAAGTTCCACCCACAGGGGCCATAAATCACCCCAAGGAATAGTTTCATAGCAGAATGCCATTTTCTGGCATTGCAATACTTTGCAGTTGCCACCCTGGCAAATCTAGGAGTTATTTACATGCTGTGAAAAAAAATTACAGCATTTCAGACACATCCTTGCAAAGTAGCTGCACAAAATTTTCATCATCAAATGCCGGCTGTCATTTTTCAGAATGGATAATTACCAGCAACTCCTTTCTGCACATTAACCAGAACCACCGCTGAGGAGGCTGCAAGAAGTTTAAATTTTTAACTGACTGTCCAAAACTGCACTTAGAACTTTCTCTGATGAATGCAGACAGACAACTGGTGTAGCACCATGAGTCTGCATGATATGTCACAGCCACCCCACCCCCCACCAGCTCACAGCTCATTTGCAGATCAAAACTTGTTTTATGTCCCACCCCTTCTCAGAGCCTGGGTTACCAACAACACTTGTACACTTCTTATGATTCAGCAATGTCTCGTACAAATTGAACATCTGTGAACAACCTAACAAAACAGTTCTTCCATACACTGAGCTGGGGAGTGTTTCAGTACTATAACCCAAACTGTGCTAAAGGCTGACATCAGGTTACTGTCTCATTTAATGAATCATATGTCTTCCATCTTATCAGCCTTATCATAGCTGAAAATGGCAAGAAATGAGGCAAAGTGAATGGTTTTTGTTCCCAATTAGTTTAGCAGAAGAGGTCTGATATTTCAGTATGTTGTAGTTGACAGTCTCATATACTTCACAATATGTGAACGACCACCAGGATTGATTTACTTCTGCTTAGACATACTCCAGCCTACTTTCCGTAATACCTTATCAGGGTTTTTATCAACTTTAGACCTGATAAGGGACACTAACACTTGCCAAATCTGCATTTTTTCTAAATACTTTAATTTTCTGTTTTTCATCTATCAAAGCTGTAATCGGTTATGATCTGACAGAGTTTTGTCCTGTGTGGTACAGAAAAAAGGATTCTGGGAATGAAGGATTTTCAACTCTGATAGTTTATCAACTTGGAGATAGTGTGAGGTTCTTTTCTCGATGACTTCATTTTTTTAATCCTGCCAATGTACTCTTTTCTTCCTAAAACTGTGGATTTGACCCAGACACACACACACTCTGCAGCCATTTTGAATTCTCTTTTTCTTATCAGGGTAACACAGGCCTGCATCATCTTTTCCTCCTCCTGACAGGGGCTACAACAATGGGCTCCGATACCGCTGCTCAACATTTGCTTCAGAAAACCCTGCCACAGGCACAGATTAACAAGAAAATAGATGGCTGCATGCAAAACAAAACATTTTTCAGAATGTCTCAGTTTGATTAATGGAGTAATGACAAGGGCCACTTTAATTTTAGTGCAGGATTTTCTATCCCACTTATCATGTAGGATGATCAATGAATAATTTGGATTATTTACTAGAAGCTGCCACTGTTTACAGTTTTTGCTGTCTGCTGTCAAAACTAGTCAAGTTCTTTACTTACTGTGCAAAAAAGGCAATGGCAATTATAGTTTTGATATGTGTTACCCTGAGCCTAAGTGGAATTTAATCAATGTAGCATTTACGTATTTTCAAGTTCCTGTTTCCTCTTCTCATTTTTCTCCTCCTGTGGACATTATCCAACATGCTTTTCTCAATGAGTTGAAATCAATACTCATTTCCCCAACTTTCCAGTATACCCGTGGAAATGGACTTGTGCTTGCCACCTTTTTCCTCTTGGGCCTGATGCCTTCAGGATTCAGTCTCAGTAAGCAGCACGGTCGTTTTCAATTTAAAATTCAAACATGTTGTCAGTTATTCATTACTTCCTGAATTACCTTTTCTTCTCTCTTAGCTGGTGTCCTCTATGGACCAAGGCCCTTCATCCAGGTTTCTCAATACAAATAAATTCATATTTCCAACTCTAACTTATCCTAACTATGGGAAGGGAGAAGATGGCAAACAAGTTTAGTTTTATTCATACAACCATTGGAAGATGAGAGACAGACAAAGAAGAGATAGAGGAATTGATTTGACCTCTTTTTCATCTTGCCAGAGGAGAAACTTTCTGAACAAAATTTCAATTTCTCCCTGCAGCCTTACCTACCACCTCTCTGATGCCCTGCTATTGACCAACTACTACTTTCTAGATGCTAATCATCTTATTTCATGTTCACAACCTTGAAATGATGACTGTCATGCGGCCATAGAAATTATTTATCATATCTTTATAGGAAACCTATCAAATTTATCTGTTTAAGCACAAGTCAAATATAAAGCTACCCTCACCTGAACTCGAATTTTGTTCATTTATATATGTGGAATAAAGCAGTTTGTTAGTTTAAAATTGCCATTGATTCATTCATATATAGAAGTTACACTATGAACCTTTCTACTGTCCTGACCTGTACAATTTAAGACCCAATATTCTTTTCAGATCATAATCCTGAGGCACTTTAGACAGATCTGCATGGAAACAGATGGAATTGAGCCTCTGCAGCACACACCAGCATTACACGTCATCAGCAAAAAAATTAAACAAATTTGTCTGAATGTTACAATCTAATGTGGGAGGTTGATTCTCCCAGTTAAAGCAGTTATGAAGCATGCCTCATTGACATTCAAAAATAGGCACACAAGGGCCAACATGTCAGAAGCCTCTGGGCATCAAATGCGTTGAACACCCATGAGAGGGTTGAAACTTGGGATATAACCCAGATCCACCATCTTTCCACCCAACATAAAACCTGTCCCAAATAATGTTAGTCAAGAGCTTTGGAGGCATATCTGGGGAAATTCCTTCATTGCAAGTTCTATTGTGGCTTAGTAAAAGGACCAAAAATGTTTCCTAGCTAAAATAATTGATCCCAGAGGGGACTAATTATAGACGGTAGGCCTTGCTGTCTTTTTCAGCCAAAGATTTTAAAAAAAGTTTCTTACCTCTTTGGCCCTTTAATTGTTTCAACCTTCACCAGTGGAGTGGCAGGACACTATTCCAATTATCTTGATGATAGTCAGGTACAGGCAGCTCTGTTGTGCTCGGACAGATGCAAACTGCTTGCCCTGACAATTTTAATGGCACCTCCCCAACGGCGTGGGATGGGTTCATGTTCTTCACTGGACATTCTCAGAATGTTGATCATGAGCTGCTGCTCATGATGACTTACAGGGGGTAATTTTGACTTTGGGTGATAATCTAAAACGGGTGATAGTGATTCAGGTACCTGCTACTCATCTCTCCCATATGTCACTTCTATTGACTACACTATCAGCCAAAGTCAAAGTCAAACATTGCGCAAGAGAAGGTGCTGGGATGGAAGAGGGATGCACATAACCTCTGGCATACTCTAGAAAAAAAATTTGTGATCTTAGAGGCAGTAAGGTTTCTCCTGGGTGACTCCTCGGAAAGTGGACTTAATCAGGATGTTTTTACGTAACACTCACCGCCTGTCTGATGGCTATGCACTATCCAGCAGGGAGATGCAAACCCATGGAAAAAACATAGGCTGGAATTTTACATTGGGCGGGAGGCCCTGCCCACTGGCCAAAAATTCAGGGGCGAGCCCGCCTCTGCTGGGCCTGGGGAGCCATGCCGCGATTTTTCGCTCCCCAGGCCCTTAATTGGCCTTGGGTGGGACTTGCACCTCTCTGAGTCAGTAAGTCGTCCTAATGGAGCTACCGGCTAATCAGCTGGCCAGCAGCTCTCAGTCCCGGTAGAGCCACTGGGAGTGGTGGCCACTGTTGGGACTGCACCCAGCCAAATCCAGCAAGAGGGATGACAGCCCCGGAAAGAAGGTAAGTTTCTGGGGCCTCGTTGGGGACAATCGGCTGGGCCCGAGCGAGGCAAGGAGGGTCAGTTAGGAGGTGCAGGGGTTGGTGGGGGGGGGGGGTGGTGGTATTGTGTAGTGGGGGCAGTTGGGCCGTGCCCTCCATGGGGCACAGGGTGCCCGATTAGGAGGGCCCCCCACCCAGCCCACAAGAGAACCGCTAGGTTTTACCCGGCAGTGTTCTGGGGGCCTTTGCTGCATTCTTCAATTTTGCACACATTTTTGGGAGACATGTGGCACAGCACGAAGGCAGGTTGCAAACTGCTGCATCCTCTGAGGGGTGCCACTTCAAGCACTGCACAAGATCACTGCTCTTTCAAACGGTTTCTTTTATAGTGGCAACAGAGTTTTTTGAAGATGGATTTGTTGAGGCATTGATCGATAAGATCAATGCCATGGATGCAGGAGATAGCCCTTTCCTCCTAAGCTATTACTTAAAATTTCTTCTTCAAATAACGGGGGAAATCATGGAATATGCATAATATTATCATTATGGTTGCTTCCCTGGATAATAGCCATGACATACTTGATGATGTTTCTGTGGTCAGGTCAATACCAACTGAATATTCATTCACTGCTAATCCTTCCTTTCCATGAAAGACATGATGTTGATTTAGAGTACTGTTGCCCCAATGGGTACTAGGTGGGACTCTGTACTCAAGGGAACCCAGCTATTCAGTGGAAGTTATGTGTCTTGGTCAGGCAATGCTTCTTTGAAGATGTTATTCCTTGCAAACATAGTGGCTATCATTTATTGATAGATATATGCACTGCAGACTGCCTGATGTCTCCCGGGTTGGCTTGGAAAGATGTGGTGGTATGAGGGCTTTGTGTTAGAATTATACAGTGACAAAGAAATAGCAACCAGAGTAAAACTAACAAAGGCAATTTTTCCCCTTAGATTTGTGGAACTAAATAATCTTTAAATAATTATAAAATCTTGAATTTAGCGCGCACTTCCTCTCCAAACACTTTAATTCCTATTGTTCCAACTTCTCACCATGGTTTTCTGTCCAACCATAGAATCTTACAGCACAGAAAGAGGCCATTCAGCCTACCATGCTTTCATTCACCAAATATACAACCATCAGCCAGTGAACAAGAATGTTATTTAATTCAGTTGCCAAACCATCACAACTAACTGCAACTTTGCCACTCATGAGTTGTTCATGCCAAGTCACAAGGGTGTTGCTTGGACTGTTAACACTCTGTGGTGGCTGAATTCTGGATGTAGCTGTAAAAAAAACATTGTAGCTGCAAAATTGGACAGAGCCTGAAAACAGATGCAAGGATCGCAATGCGGGATAACCTCACCTCATTTGCTTTCGATACAGGCAACACAAAAACTTTGTGCTGCCTGCTAATTGAAATGATTGTAGCATGCAACCAATGCCAAGCGCATTGATGAGTGGCGGTATGCCTGAGCGGGGCTGCAAAATCATGAGAGGTTAACACAAGTTAAAGCTAGCTTGTACTACTTTAAGCCAATGTGCATTTCTTAAAGGAAAGGTGAATTGTGACTGCAGCAGATGCTGGCAGTTGCTCTAAAAATGATTTTGATGTGGGAAACACTTAATAATTCCCAGCATGGCGGAGAGTGGGCTCCAAGATTTTCTGACGCTGCACTGGAGATCTTGGTGCAGGAGGTGGAGGAGGGAGAGAGATACCATCTATCCAAAGGGATTCAGGATGCCCTCCAGACAAATCTTGCGAAGCTAGTGGGACCAGATAGCTGTGGTGGTCAATGCCAGGAGTCTAGCTCGGGGACCTGAATGCAGTGCTGCAAAAAGGTCAATGGCCTCACATGAGTGGTCAAGGTTAGTGAATTCATCTTCAAATGCTATATCTCACCAACTGTACCACTAGTCCCACACACTGCCCAATACACCACACCCAATCACTTGTTTATCAACAATCTCTATCAATTACGACTCATATCTAACATCCATAGCCTCACCTCACTCTCACACACTTAGTACTGCTGCAAGCCTCACACCTACATTTCACAACTTGCACACACTGACAGTTATTCAATCGTGACAGCCACATCACCCAAACACATTGCACCACACTCACTGACACATGACCTCTCTCTTGCAGGACAAGGCAGTGCATAAGTCATGCAAGACAGCACCACCTAACTGGTATGACTGCATGTCCTCGTCCCAATGACTGAAGTCATGGCGTGCAGTGGGGCTGAAACTATCAAAAATTAAGGAATCCTCATACTTAATCCTTCTTCTCACACCCTTCAATCCTCTCAATTCTCAATTTCTTCTGATTTACAAGATGGTTACACCCTCCTCTCTCCACAGCCCTACCCTTGTGCCTTTCTCCGGTCAGATACACAAGAACTGCAACCTGGACGGGCAGAGGTAGAAGAGCAAGAGGACAGTAATGAAGAAGAAACACCATCCCCTGTTCTCACATTCATGGCCACCAGCTCAGATACTGCATGCAGATTAGAGGATAGCACGGAGGCAGGAGCTGTATTAAAGCCTCACGACCCGACCCGAACCCAACCAAATCCGACTACATGTGTCAGGTTCGGGTTGGGTTGGGTCTGTATTCTGCGTCCAGCATTCGGGCTCGGGTCGGTTCGGGCTGGACTGTACTGTTTTGTTTCTTATTGTTTTCGTTTTAATCTATTTTTTTTTCTGTTTCATTAATATGTTTGTTATTTTCGGGTCGGGTCGGGTCGGGCATTCAAAAAAATTGAAGGAGTCGGGCCTGGGTCGGGTTCGGGTTGGCTGTTGTCGGGTCGGGGCCTGGGTTGGGTTTTAACTTTATACCCGAGCCAGGCTTTAATCTGTATGTGCTGAAACACTGGGCTCAAGTGGTTACAACCAGGGCCGGGACAAGGGTAGAACAGGTTCCAAGGCAATGAAGGGAGAGGTTGCACACGAGTTCTGCTGCAGAGGACTTAAATAAGGACTTCGATGGAGGGCCTACAGAAGGCGGCTGATGGGCATGCACAATGAAATGTTTTGTGCGTTGGCAGGCCTGCCAGAAAGCCTATGGTCAATGCCAAGGTGCATGGAGGAATCCAGCACCACGTAGCACAGGGCTTTGTGCAAAGGTTGGAGCCCATCCTCTTCTGTGTGGAAATGGTGGCCAGCTCCATTAGTACATTTGTGTACCCCCAAACATGATGCAGTGTTTGATGGCCGATGTCTCAGCTTCCAATGCAGCACAGATAGGAGCCCCCCAACATTTGGGTGTTGCAGTGGAAGCTCAGAGAAAAGTGATGCAAAGTTAGCTTGCTGCCACGCAAGCTGAGGCTACTGTCATCATAGCTGCAGATACCAATGATCTCAGGGTGTCATAATAGTCCAGCAATTGGTTCTCCAACAGATTACTAGGCTTTTTGAGGTGCTGCCTTCGGGGAGTGGCAGTGGTTCAGTAGAGCATGAACCTGCTGTCCTCTCTCAGGATGACAGCATTCATGATCCCACTACTAACATTCTGCCCGTGCCCTTGCTGTTGCCTGTCAGCCAGCCAGCCCAGACAGCTGCCGCCCATAATGGCGAGGTTGTGCGGATGCAGCAAACCACGAATCTTTGCATGTGCTCTGCCGAGTACTGCATGGCTCCTCCAGAGTGGTCCAGGAAGTGAAAGCGTTGTTTAAGAACTCCCAACGGACTGCTCTAACATGTTTTGTGTGGTAGCATGGCTTCCACTATATGTATGCCACCCAGGTTTGTGTGTGTTGCACACTGGGGTCATGAGCCACATCGTCCGAAGGTAGCTCGTCACCCAGCAGCCATCCTCTGGTTTGCTGTGGTGTCTCAAATGCAGATGGCACAGTGGATTGCCACAGAATGAAGGCATCATAACTGCTTCCAGGATATTGGGCATTGATCTGCATGGTATGCTGCATATGGTTGCACAGCACTTGAACTTGGAGGGAATGGAATCCCTTCCGGTTGCAGTACTTCTGAGTTCAGATCCACAAAGCTGGTTGCTACTATGCTTGTTTCTCTCTGGCAAGAATTAAAGAAATGTATTCAGTTTTTTTTAGAATGCAGATCCTCAGTGACCTTCCTTATGCAACAGCAGATGGCAAACTGGAACAGGTTGCAAATATCACCTGCTCCAGCATGGAAGGCACCAGATGCATAAATGTTCAAGGCCACAGTCACCTTCGCAGCCATTGGTAAGGCTGTCCTCGCCCTGCTCCATTTACCATGACATTTCTGCAGATACTGTCTGCTCAACCACACCCTCACTTCTACCTTCAATGCCTTAGTTCATATTAAAACCATAACTCTCTCTCTCACCCTGGCTATTCTCCCTGGTATGGCCCTCTTTTTAAAAAATTAATTCTTGGGATGTGGGCATCACTGGTGAGGCCAGCATTTATTGCCCATCCCTAATTACCCTTGACAATGTGGTATTGAGCCGCCTTCTTGAACCATTGCAGTCCATGTGGTGTAGGTCACAGTGCTGTGAGGGAGGGAGTTTCAGAATTTTGACCTAGCAACCGTGAAGGAACGGGGCTATAGTTCCAAGTCAGGATGGTGTGTGTCTTGGAGGGGAACTTGCAGGTGGTGGTGTTCCAATGTGTCTGCTGCCCTTGTCCTTCTAGGTGGTACAGGTCGTCGGTTTGGAAGCTGCTGTCGAAGGAGGATTGGCGAGTTGCTGCACTGCATCTTGTATATAGTCCACACTGCTGCCAATGGTGGAGGGAGTAAATGTTGAAGGTGATGGATGGGTTGCTGATCAAGCTTTGTCTTGGATAGTGTCAAACCTCTTGAGTGTTGTTGGTGCGGCACTCATCCAGGCAAGTGGAGAGTATTCCACCAGACTCCTGATTTGTGCCTTGGAGATGGTGGAGAGGCTTTGGGGAGTCCAGAGATGAGTTACTCACAGCAGAATTCCCAGCCTCTCACCTGCTTTTGTAGCCACTGCATTTATATGGCTGGTCCAGTTAAGTTTCTGGTCAATAGTAACCCCCAGGATGTTGATGGTGGGGGTTTCAGTGATGGTAATGCCGTTGAATGGTTAAGTTCTCTCTTGTTGGAGATGGTTATTGTCTGGCACTTATGTGGTGTGAATGTGACTTGCCACTTATCAGCCCAAGCTTCAATGTTCTCCAGGTCTTGCTCCATGCAGGCACAGATTGCTTCAGTGTCTGAGGAATTGCGAACGATACTTGATAATGTGTAATCATCAGAAAACTTTGACCTTATGGTTGAAGGAAGGTCATTGATGAAGCAGCTGAAGATGGTTGAGCCCAGGACACTACCCTGAGGAACTGTCGCAGTGATGCCCTGGGGCTGAGATGATTGGCCTCCAACAACCACAACCATCTTCCTTTGTGCTAGGTATGACTCCAACCAACAGAGAGTTTTCCCCTTGACTCCAGTTTTACTAGGGTTCCTTGATGCCACACTCGGTGAAATGCTGCCTTGATGTCAAGGCCAATCACACTCTCCTCGCCTCTGGTATTCAGCTTTTGTCCCTGTTTGGACCAAGGCTATAATGAGGTCTGGAACTGAGTGGCCTTAGCGGAATCCAAACTGAGAATTGGAAAGCAGTTTGTTGCTGAGTAAGTGCCACTTGACGGCACTGTGAATAACACCTTCTATCAATGAAGTACGTTTTGACTGATGGGGTGGTAATTAGCTGGATTAGATTTGTCCTGCTTTTTGTGGACTGGACATACCTGGGCACTTTTACACATCGTCAGGTAGATGCCTGTGCTGTAGCTGTACTGGAATAGCTTGATTAAGGGCGTGGCTAGTTCTGGAGCACAAGCCTTCAGTACTACAACTGGGATGTTGTCAGGGCCTTTGCATATAGTGCATTCAGCCATTTCTTTATATCACGTGCAGTGAATCAAATTGGCTGAAGTCTGGCATCTGTGATGCTGGGGACCTCAGGAGGAGGCAGAGATGGATCATACACTTGGCACTTCTAGCTGAAGATGGCTGCAAATGCTTCAGTCTTGTCTTTTGCACTGACGTGCTGGGCCCTCCCATTATTGAGAATGGGGATGTTTGTGGAGCCACCTCCTCTAGTTTGTTGTTTAATTGTCCATCACCATTCATGACTGGAATGTGGCAGGACTGCAGAGTTTTGATCTGATCTGTTGGTTGTGGGATCACTTAGCTCTTTCTATAGAATGTTGCTTCTGCTGTTTATCATGCATGTAGTCCTGTGTTGTAGCTTCACCAGTTTGGCACCTCATTTTTAGGCATGCCTGGTGCTGCTTCAGGCATGCTCTCCTACACTCCTCATTGAACCAGGGGCTGGTCCCCAGCTTGATGGTAAAGGTAGAGTGGGGGATATGCACAGCCATGAGGTTATAGATTGTGGTTGAATACAATTCTGCTGCAGCTGATGGCCCACAGCACCTCATGGATGCCCAGTTTTGAGCTGTTATATTTGTTCTTAGTCAATCCCATTTAGCATGGTGATAGATGCAGGGTGTCCTCTCTGGTCCATTAAGTCTAAGGGTCGCAAACCAAAATGGATTTGGCGGACAAATGCCAGATCTGGATGGACCACTTAAACCACTATTTCGTCATGCTCTTTTCTGCTAAAACTGCTCACTATTCGAGGATCATCCTGGAATGCAAAGATAGATTCCCAGTTCTTTTCTCTACTGCAAACCACCTTCTTAAACTCTTCTCCCTGTATCCTCCACCCTCACCTCCTTATCTCTAAGATTGAGAGGATCTGATCAGCTACCACTTTCCTCCTATTCCCTACACCACCAGGCCAAACTTCCTCTAATGTCCCCCCTTCTGCCCTAGCCCTGAACTTGTTTCTCTCCTATCTCCCCTCATGTGCTCTCCAAGCATATCCTGTCCATGACACCGCTGCCTGCTTCCTTGACCCCATTCCTTCCTGGTTCCCATGTTAGCTGATATTGCTAACGATTCTTTCTCCTAAGGTACCATTCCCCATCCTTCAAATCTGCTATCATCACCCCTCTCCTCAAAAAAAACAACCTTGAACCTTCCGTCTTTGCAAGCTACTGCCCCATCTCCAACCTCCCTTTCCTCTCCAAAGTCCTTGAACATGTTGTTGCCTCCCAAATGCGTGCCCAACTTTCCCAGAACTCCATGTTGAACCCCTCTAATCAGGTTTCTGCCGCTTCCACAGTACCGAAACAGCTCTTTCCAAAATCACAAATGATATCCTATATTACTGTGACAAAGGTAAACCATCCCTCTTCATCCTCCTCGACCTATCTACAGCCTTTGACATGGTTGACCATACTATGACCCCTCAACACCTCTTGACCAGTCCAGCTGGGTGGAACGGTACTCGCCTGGTTCCATTTTTATGTATCTAATCATAGCCAGAGAATCACATGCAATGGCTTCTCTTCCTGCTCCCGCACCGTTAACCTCTGGTATTCCCCAAGGATCTATCCTTGGTCTCCTCCTATTTCTCATCTACATCCTGTCACTCGCCGACATCATCTGAAAACACAGCGTTAGTTTCCACATGTACGGTGACACCCCCTAGCTCTTCCTCAGCATCACCTCTCTCAACCCCTCCACTGACTCCAAGTTTCCAGATTGCTTGTCCAATATCGAGTAATAGACGAGCAGAAATTTCAATCAATCAATTAAATATTGTAAAGATCGAAGTCATTGTCTTCAGTCCCACCACAAACTCTGCTCCTTAGCCACTGACTCCATCCCTCTCCCTGACAACCGTCTGAGACTAAACCACACTATTTGCAATCTTGGTGTCTTTGAGCCCCAAGATAAATTTCTGACCACATATTTGTACCATCGCTAAAACTGCCTATTTCATCCTCTGTAACATTTCCCGACTCCACCCCTGCCTCAGTTCATCTGTTGCTGAAACCCTCATTCATGCCTTTTTTACCTCTAGACATGACTATTCCAATCCATTCCTGGGCAGCCTACCATGTTCTACCCTCTGTAAACATGAGGTCACTCAAAACTCTGCTGCCCATGTCCTAATTCACACCGAGTCTGTTTGCCCATCACCACTGTGCTCACTGACCTATACTGGCTCCTGATTAAGTAACGCCTCAATTTTTAAATTCTCATCCTTATTTTCACATCTCTCCATGGCCTCACCCTTACTATGACTGCAACCTCCTCCAGCCCCACAACTCTCCAAGATATCTGCACTCCTCTAAATCTGACCTCTCCAGCATCCCTGTTTTTAATCAGGCTAGCATTTGTGCCTGCCTTCAGCTGCCAAGGAATTCCCTCCCTAAACCTCTACATTTCTCTTTCCTTCTTTAAGATGTTCCTTAAAACCTAGCTCTTTGATCTTTGTTAATATCTCGTTATGTGGCTTGATATCAAATATTGTTTTGTAATGCTCCTTTGGAGCACCTTGTGATGTTTTACTGCATCAAAGGCATTATATAAATACAAGATTAAAAGCAAAATACTGCGGATGCTGGAATAAAAACAAGAAATGCTGGAAATACTCAACACATCTGGCAGCATCTGTGGAGAGAGAAGCAGAGTTATCGTTTCAGGTCAGTGACCCTTCTTTAGAACTGAACCTCTCTCTACACACTGAACCTCTCTCTCCAGCAGCACCGCCTCACCTTATCTCAAAGCTGCTCTGCTCTGCAGTTTCATTTCATCCTTCGTCTCATCTGACACATCAACAAAAAACTTTTTTTCTTCCTTTCAGGTGTCAAGGAACGCAAGCTCCAGCAGCTGATGGGGACTAATGCCCCTCCAGATCCTTCTTCCCGATGACTTCCCTCTGATCCCACCCCTTCTGATCTGACCCCTTGCCATGTATTCACTATACCCTCTGACCTCCCCCTCTCTGACGCTGAACGTTCTGTACTCAACAAAGGTCTCAGTTTTATATCCTTACGCCCCAACCTCAATGAATTTCGCGCTCAGCATGACTTTGAGCTCCTCTTCCGTCGCCTCCGCCTCCGGGCTCACTTCTTTGACCAGGAGTCCTTCCCCCGATCAGTAGACCCATTCATCCACCTCCAGCATTCTCCCTCTACCTGGACCCCTCCCCCTGGCCTCTTACCCGCTCTTGATCCTTTCGTTGAAAACTCTCGGCAAGACATTGGTCATCTCAATTTCTCTGCCCCCCTCACTCACTCTAACCTGTCCCCCTCTGAACTTGAGGCACTCCGTTCTCTCAGGTCTAACCCCGACATGGTCATCAAACCTGCAGACAAGGGGGGGTGCTGTTGTTGTATGGCGTATCGACCTCTACCTTGCAGAGGCTCAGCGCCAACTCTCAGACACTTCTTCCTACCTCCCTCTGGACCATGACCCCACCATCGAACATCAAGCTACTGTCCACAGGACTGTCACTGACCTCATCTCCTCTGGAGATCTTCCCTCTACAGCTTCCAACCTCATAGACCCACAACCCCGGACAGCCCGCTTCTACCTCCTTCCCAAAATCCACAAACAGGACTGTCCCGGCAGACCCATTGTGTCAGCCTGCTCCTGCCCCACTGAACTTATGTCTTCCTATCTTGACTCTATCTTTTCTCCGCTGGTCCAGTCTCTTCCCACTTACATCCATGACTCTTCTGACGCCCTACATCATTTTGACAATTTCCAGTTTCCTGGTCCCAACCGCCTCCTCTTCACTATGGACATCCAATCTCTCTGCACCTCCATCCCCCACCAGGACGGTTTGAGGGCTCTCCGCTTCTTTCTTGAGCAGAGGCCGAACCAGTCTCCATCCACCACCACCCTCCTCCGCCTGGCTGAACTTGTTCTCACATTGAACAACTTCTCCTTCAACTCCACTCACTTCCTTCAAGTAAAAGGTGTTGCTATGGGTACCCGCATGGGTCCTAGTTATGCCTGTCTTTTTGTGGGA
This sequence comes from Heterodontus francisci, assembly GCF_036365525.1. Classification (NCBI taxonomy): domain Eukaryota; kingdom Metazoa; phylum Chordata; class Chondrichthyes; order Heterodontiformes; family Heterodontidae; genus Heterodontus; species Heterodontus francisci. The sequence continues at coordinate 161,792,645 of NC_090375.1, read as the reverse complement.
TATGTCGAACATTCCTTGTTCCAGTCCTACTTTGGCCCCTTCCCCCAACTCTTTTTCCGGTACATTGATGACTATCGGTGCCGTTTCTTGTTCCCGCCCCGAACGGGAAAACTTTATCAACTTTGCTTCTAATTTCCACCCTTCAATCACCTTTACATGGTCCATCTCCAACACTTCCCTTTCCTTCCTCGACTTCTCTGTCTCCATCTCTGGGGATAGGCTGTCGACTAATATCCATTATAAACCCATCGGCTCCCACAGCTACCTCGACTACACTTCTTCACACCCCGTCTCCTGTAAGGACTCCATTCCATTCTTCCAGTTTCTCAGTCTCCGACACATCTGCTCTGACGATGTTACCTTCCATGACAGCGCTTCTGATATGTCTTCCTTTTTCCTCAACCGAGGATTCTCCCCCACTGTGGCTGACCGGGCCCTCAACCGTGTCCGGCCCATTTCCCGCACCTCTACCCTCACCCCTTCCCCTCCCTCCCAGATCCACGACAGGTTCCCCTTGTCCTCACTTTCCACCCCATCAGCCTCCACATCCAAAGGATCATCCTCCGCCATTTCCGCCACCTCCAGCGTGATGCCACTACCAAACGCATCTTCCCCTCCCTTCCCCTGTCAGCATTCCGAAGGGATCGTTCCCTCCATGACACCCTGGTCCACTCTTCCATTACCCCCACCACCTCATCCCCTTCCCAAGGCACCTTCCCCTGCAATCGCAGGAGGTGTAATACCTGCCCATTTACCTCCTCTCTCCTCACTATCCCAGGCCCCAAACATCCCTTTCAGGTGAAGCAGCGATTTACTTGTACTTCTTTCAATGTAGTATACTGTATTCGCTGCTCACAATGTGGTCTCCTCTACACTGGGGAGACCAAACGCAGACTGGTGACCGATTTGCGGAACACCTCTGCTCAGTCCGCAAGCATGACCCCGAGCTTCCGGTTGCTTGCCAATTCAACACTCCCTCCTGCTCTCATGCTCATATCTCTGTCCTGGGATTGCTACAGTGTTCCAGCGAACATCAACACAAACTCGAGGAACAGCATCTCATTTACCGATTAGGCACACTACAGCCTGCCGGACTGAACATTGAGTTCAATATAAATACAAGATGTTGTTGCTGCTCTGAGGCTGCAGTAGTGACTGCAGCAGGGGACATTGAGAATGTCCTTAATGAAGCTGAGACAGCAGGCACACTGTTCCTCCCCAAGGTTGAGGGAGGAGATTTGCCCCCTGAACACCCTGGGTGGATATGGCCTCCTGCTGAGAGCCCTAAACACCCCACTTCCCCCTCCTCTCTCTTCTAACACCTCGCCCTGCTCTGTGTCCCCTCTATTTATTCTCCCCATCATGCTGTACTCCTAGGGGGATGCATAGTACTGCACCCATGTCTGGGAGCATGTGCTTTGTGCAGAATCTATGAAGTCAGGATGAAGTCTTTTAGCATATGGTGCAGCACGTCCTGAGACTTCAGCAACTTTAAACAACTCTGGAAACCAGCAGTTAACAATCGCAGCAAATGCCAGACGTAACTAACCTGAAAGTAGTTGATGATCCTGATGAGCTGAATGGCCTCCTTTTACGCCTTTATGATTCTATGACCTTTAAAAGCGCTAGTGGAGGATCCTTCAGTTGAGTGTTCAGTTGAGCGAAGTTGAAAGAGGACATTAGCTGGAGTATCGAGCTCCAAAATGGCACTGTTGCCATCAAATCAGTATTGCATGTTGATTGAGGTCATGATCTGCTTGCTTTACATATTTCTGGCAGACACTCCCACACACAGGCTAACACCCTCACCAAAATGCCGTCCAGCACCAGAAATGTGTGCGTGCCTTGTGGATACCATTTTGGAGGCAAAACGTCACCTGTAGCAGCGAAAAGCTGGGTGTTAAGGAGCTGAATTTCACAGCCAGCGGTGTTTTTAAGTGAACAGTTCAGTGTAGGATTTTAAGCTGTCACCTGTGTATATTACACTAAAACATAAACACGGAAAATGCTGGAAATACTCAGTAGGTCAGGCAGCATCCTTGTAGAGTGACCTGAAGCTTGAGTTCTGACGAAAGGCCAACAACCTAAACCATTAACTCTGTTTCTCTCTGCACAGATATTGCCCTGCCTTACTGAGTGTTTTCTAGCATTTTCTGTTATTTCAGATTTGCAGCATCAGCGGTATTTTGCTGTTGGGCTAGTAGCTCAGCTGCCTTCAGTGGACAAGCTGCAATGCTTTGAGGCCAGCTTATGCTCTGTAGCTGAAAATTATGCCCTCACCTGGAAGAAAGAGAAGAAACAGAAATGTGAGGTGATGTATTTTGGCACGAAGATTGAGAGGCAATATGAACAAAATGATACAATTTTCAAGGAGATGCACGAATGGGGAGACCTAGGGGTGCATGTACCCAAATTTTTGAACGTGGCAGGACAAGTTGAGGAGGCTGTTAAAGAAGCATATGGGATCCTTGACTTTATTAATAGAGGAACGGAATACAAAAACAACCTACCTGAGGAAGTTCAGAGCTTTGAAGAACTTTGTGGCTGTAATTGGTGCCATATATGCTAAGTGGACTGCCCAGTAAATCCATGAGATCTATCTTTGTTGTATCGGACAGTTAATGTGCAATTTGTGATATATATTGACAGTCTGTTAATTCATGATTAATTTATGTTGATTTTGGTTTGATTGTTAAAGTAAAGTTACAGAAATGAAATCTTAGCCTTTTGTTTTTTTATTGGGGTCATTTGGTAAATTTGGTTATTTTGGTTTGTTGATCTTCACAGGGACCATAACAAGCTTAAGGGAAAATCTGATAGAAGCGTTCAAAATCATAACTGATTTTGATACAGTAAATAAGGAGAAATTGTTACCAGTGGGAGAAGGATTGGTAACCAGAGGACACAGATTTTAGGTGTTTGGCAAAAGAACCAGAAGTGACATGAGGAAACATTTTTCTAGACAGCAACTTATTTTGATCTGTGTTCAAAATCATGAGGGGTCTGGAGTGGGTAGATAGGGAAAAACTGTTCCCATTGGTGGAAGGATCAAGGACAAGAGGGCATAAATTTAAGGTAATTGGCAAAAGAAGCAATAGTGACATGAGGAAAAACATTTTCACGCAGTGAGTAGTTAAGGTCTGAATGTACAGCTGAGAGTGTGGGGTGGCAGGTTCAACTGAGACATTCAAAAGGGAATTGGATTGTTATCTGAAAAGGAAGAATGTGCAGGACTACGAGGAGAAGGCGGGGGAGTAGCACGAGGTAAATTGCTCTCTTGGAGAGACAGCACAGACAAGAAGCCAAATGGCGTCCTTCGGTGCTGTAACAATTCTGTGATTCTGTAGAATGCACTGCCTGAAAGCTGGTGGAAGCAGATTCAATATTAACAATTAAAAGAGAATTGGAATGAAATACAAGACTATAGGGAAAGAGCAGGGGAGTGGGATTAATTGGATAACTCTACCAAAGAACTGAAAAAAGAAAGACTTGGATTTATATAGGACTTTTCACGACCACCAAATGTTTCAAAGCACTTTACAGCACTTTTGAAATGTAGTCACTGTTGTAAGGTAGAAAATATGGCAGCCAATTTGCGCACAGCAAACTCCCAAAAACATCAATGCGATAATGACCAGATAATCTGTTTTTGTGATGTTGATTGAGGGCAAAATATTGGCCAGGTCACCAGGGATAACTCTCCTGCTCTTCTTTGAAATAGTGCAATTGGATCTTTTACGTTTGCCTGAGCAGGCAGATGGGGCCTCGGTTTAATGCCTCATCCAAAATTCAGCACCTCCGATCATGGAGTGATACTATCGTGTTCCAAATTAAGGTGTTTTCTGCCAATGGCAGGTTGACTACTGTACAGACAATGCAGGGAAGTGGGGAGTGTTAATGGGCACACTGAGCCAGCATTTTGCCTGGAATGTGTAATTTGATCAGTCAATGGCAATCAGTCTATAGACATGCAACATTGCATTGAAGCTCTTTATATTCATAAACACAGACAATGCATCATGCTAACAGTTCCAAGTTTAGACAGTGGACAGCGCTAAGACTCTCAGGTTCAGATCACACAAAGTATTAACACTTCCGAATTCAGACAACATGCAGAGCCAAAACTCCATAATTCAGACAACACACACTGCTAATTGTCCAGAGTTCAAATAAGACAGAGTACCGACCATCTCGACTTCAGATAACACACAGTGTTAACAATTATAAGTCCAGAGAACACACACTGCTAACAGCCCCAAATGCTTCCAGGTTCATGCAATTCACAATCCTAACATCCCAGAGTTCAGACAACACATAGAGTCATTATGGCACAGAAGGAGACCATTCAATCCATAGAGTCCATGCTGGCTCTCTGTAAAGCAATCCAGTCAGTCTCATTTGCCTGCTCTATCTCCGTAGCCCTGCAAGTTTATTTCCCTCAAGTGCCCATGCAGTTTACTTTTGAAATTATTGATTGTCTCCACTTCCACCAGCCTGTGGGCAGTGTGTTCTAGGTCATTAACACTGCTGCGTAAAAAAGTTCTCCCTCACATTCCGCTGTATCTTTTGTCCAAAACCTTCAATCTGTGTCCCCTAGTCCTTGTACCATCAGCTAATTGGAACAGCTTTTCTTTGTCTATCTTGTCTAAATCTGTCATAATAATGTATACCTCTATCAAATCTTCCCTGAACCTCCTTGGCACAAAGAACAACCCCCAGCTTCTCCAACCTAACCTTGTAGCTAAATCTCTCACCCCTGGACCCATTCCAGTAAATCTCCTCTGCACTCTCTCAAGGACCTTCACATCTTTTCTGAAGTGTGGTGACCAGAACCGGACGCAATACGCTCGTTGTTTAAAAGCTCTGGTTAGGCCACAACCAGTATTAGCGTTAACAGTTCAAAGTTCAAACAACAGTGTTAAAAGTCACGAGTTCAGACAACGCAAAATGTTATCGCTCCAGAGTTCAGACAATACACAGGGTTAACACTCTTAAGTTCATACAACCCACAGTACTAATAGTCCAAGAGATCAGACAACACACAGTATGAACTGTCCAGAGTTCAGACAACACAGTGCAAACACTCTGGAGTTCAGGCAACAAACAATGCTTAACACACAGGAGCTCAGGTAACAAACAAACACTTCGGTCCCAAATTCAGTCAACATACAGAGTTAATAGCCCCAAATTTAGACAACACACAGCGCCAATGGTGCTAAATTCAGACAACACACAGTGCTAACAGTCCCCAAATTCAGACAACACAATGTGAACAGTTCAAAGTTCTGACAACAGACAGTACTAACAGTCTTTGATTCAGGCAAAACACAGTGCTAATAGTCCAGAGTTCGGATAATACACAGTGTTAAAAGTTACGAGTTCAGGCAACACACAGTGCTAACGTTCCCACCTGCTCTGCTATTCAATGCAATCATAGCAGATCTGTGCCGAAACTCCATTTACATGCCTGTGTCCCATATCCCTTAATACCTTTGATTAACAAAAATCCAACAATCTCAGATTTAAAATTAACAATTGACTTGGCATCAATTGCTGTTTGCAGAAGAGAGTTCCAAATTTTACCACTCTTTTCATGTAGAAATATTTCCTTGTCTCACTCCTGAAAGGTCTGGGTGTCATTTTTAGACTATGCCCCCGAGTCCGAGGCTCCCCAACCTGTGGAAATAGTTTCTTTGAATCTATCCTATCTGTTCCCTTCAACATGTTGAAACCTTCAATCAAATTACCCCTTAACCTCCTAAACTTCAGGGAATACAGCCCTAGTTTGTGTAATCTCTCCTCGAACCAGAGTGAAAACAAATCATCCTCGTTCCCAAGGAACTGCTTAAGAGAGAGACCCTTTACAAATCCACAGTATTAACAAACACACTGTATTAACAGTCCTTAATTCGGATAACAGTGCTAAAACTCCAGAGTTCAGACAGACACTGCCAACAGCCCTAAATTCAGACATAACACAGTGCTAACAGTACCAAGTTCAAACACACAGTGCTACAGCTCTGAATTTAGACAACATAGTACCAATAGTTACAAGTTCAGACAACACACAGTGCTAGGAGTCCCAAATTCAATCACTACACAGTGCTTACAGTCCATAATTCATACAACACAGTGCTAACATTCCTAGTTCAGACAACATAGAAGCCACAATATTCAGCTCCTCAGCACTCTATTTTTCAGCACTAGGAGTGTCATTTGCCATCAAAATGGCATCTGTAGCACATGCACACACTTCTGGTGTAACACGTCCTGTAATGCTGATATGATGCCGGCACTGCCATTTTAGATTTTTAATATTCCAGTTAATGCCTCTCTCAACCTTGCACTGTTGAACACACATTCAGCAACAGAACGGAGCCCCCACCAACACTATTTAAAGGGATCATCAACTTCTTTCAGGTTAGTTCCTGATTGATTTCTACTGGCCGTTGCTGTGATCGTCTAAGTGTTTGCTGGTTTCCAGAGTTGCTTAAAGCTGCTGGAGTCTCTCGAGAGCAGTGTGGCATATGCTGAAGGACTGTGTCTTGAATTCAAAGATTCTGCACAAACACTTGCTCCCAGACATGGGTGCAGTAGGATGCAACCCCCTTGGACTATAGCATGACAGCGAGAATGAGGCAATACTGAGCAGGACAAATTGCTGGACGAGGGAAGAGGAAGAGTGGGGGAAGGGCTCTCAGCAATCCTCCCATCTTAATCTCAGCAAGGAGCAGTGTGTCAGATGTCTCCGTTTCACTAAGGATAATCTCACTGAAAACTGCCACTGGTTGCAGACGCATATGCAACCTCACAGGAGAGGGAGGATGGCATTGCCAATGACTGTGAAGGTGACCGTGGTCATGAATTTTATGCCTTTGGTTGCAGCAGGCAATATTTGAGCATCTCCCAGTTTGCCATCCACTGTTGCATAAGGAAGGTCACTGTGGCTCTATATTTCAAGAGAGCTGAGTGCATCCATTCTCTCTTGCCAGTGAGAAGCAAGCAGTGCAGGGTGCCATTGACTGATCAGTGCCATAGGTCAACTCTGTGATGTATCACAACCAAAAGGGATTCCACTACCTCAACGTTCAGTTGGTGTGTGACCATAAGCAGTACATCATGCCCGGTATCCTGGCAGAATTCATGATGCCTTCATTCTGCAGCAGCCTGCTATGCCATATGCACTTGAACCACTACGACAAACTCGAGGGTGGCTACTGGGCGACAAGGGCTATCTTTTGACGACATGGCTTATGACTCTAGTGCGTAACCCATGCACACATGGGCAGCAGGCATATAATGAAAGCCATGCTGTCACATGAAGTGTGACAGCCCAGACCACTGGGGCACTTAAACAACGCTTCCGCTGCCTGGACCACTATGGAGGAGCCTTGCCGTACTTGACAGAGCATATGCTGCACAATTCTACCACCAAGAGGGCACATCCCAAGCCACCAGCTATCCGGTGACCTGCTGAGGAAGGATAGGGGGAAGAGGGAGGAAGGAGGGGGGGGGGGGGGGGAAGAGGAATAGGAAAAAGGGAAAAGACATTAACAAAGCCCCTTTCTGATCAGGCAATCCGTGATCGACTCATCTGATTGTGATACCAGCAAACACAAACCCAATTCCTCATTCACCAATAGTTTCAGACCTTATTTTCCCTCTGTTACTGGGCATCCCAGCATCTGCTTGGGCACAATGCTAAAAAGACACCACAAAATAAACATTCCAAACCAAATTTATAAATCAAACCATGCCATATTGCAAACAAATGTCAACTAATCAACCTTGCACATTTCCTTAGTGCCTATTTTCCTTGTGCCTTTGCCTGTCCTAATGCTCCTATGCAGTGCCACCCCAGTAGCTATGGCACAGCTGGTGGAAGGCTGCTGACCTTCAGTGAAGATGGCCTTGCAAGATGACCTCAAGCAGCTCTGGACCTAAAAAGCCCAGCATCGGACTCCACCACAAGCATGGGTGGCAGCAGTCTGAGTTGGCAGGCTGACAGGTAGCAGCAAGAACACTGGTAGAATGGCAATGTTGGGAGAACAAATGTTGTCATCCTGACAGAGGACAGCAAGTTCGTGCTCCATGGAGCCACTACCACTCCCCCAATACGGTGCTTCAGCAATCCTAGTAATCTTTTGGAGGACATTTGCTGAAGTGCTATGATAGCCTGCAAGGCCCTTTGAACTCTAGGAACTGCAGCAATGATGGCAGCAGTCTGAGCTTGTGTGGCAGCCCAAATGTTGGGTTGCATCTGTGCTTCAACGGAAGCGGAGATGTTAGCCATCAGATGCTGCATCATGGTTGGGTCTGCAAGTGTGTTAATGGAGTTGGTCACCACTTCAATGCTGGAAAGTATCGGCTTCAAGCTCTATGCAGAGCCCTTTGCAAAGTTGGTGCTAGCCTCCTCCATGCTGCTTGACACTAACCATAGGCTTTCTGACAGGCCTGACTGCATGTACAGCAAGCATTTCATTGTGTATAGCCATCAACCTTTTTCTGTAGGTTCTCTGCATTGAGGTCCTCATCTGAATGCTCTGCAGCCGCACCTGTATGTGACCTCATGCTCTGGTGAGTTGGTACCTGTGCTACCCTTGACCTCACCCCGGCTGCAGGCCACTTGTGCGTATTATCTCACTGTGTGCAGATCCTGCCTCCAAACTATCCTCTGAAGTATCCACAGTGTCAGTATCTGAGATGGTGGCTGCAAGTTTGAGAGTGAGTGACAGTGCATCATGTCCTGCTGCTCTTCTACCTCTTGCTCTACCACTGCCCAGCCAGATTGCAGCCCCTGGGTATCTGAAAGGAGAAACGCACAAGGGTAGGGTTGTGGTGAGGGGAGGTGGGGGGGGGGGGGGCGGGGTGGGGGGGAAGCAAGATGTTCTTGCTTACACCATCTGCAGCTTTAAATCAGAGTGGTTGGATGAGGGGCAAGTGGAACTTGAGAAGTTGCTTTAGGTATGATGATACCGTCATTCACCATGGTTTCAGTCCCACTGCAACCACAGCCTCAGTCATGGCTGCTTGAATGATAGTGAGCACCATCTTATCCATTGGGGTAAGGACATGCAACCGTACCTGTCCCCTGCTGGTTAGCTCCTGCTGCCTCTGTTTATGCATCACCTTGTCCTGCAAGAGAGAGCGAAGTGTGCCACTGAATGGTGGTGCAATGTGTTTGGGTGATCTGGCTGTTATGATTGGCTAACTGGCAGCGTGTGCGAGCTGTGAGATGTGGGTGTGAGGCTTGCAGCAGTGCTAAATGTGTGAGGGTGAGATGAAGCTATGAGTATTTGGCACAAATTGTGATTGAGAGATATGGTTGGTAGGTAAGTGTGGTGTGGTATATTGAGCAGTGTGTGGGGAAGTTGGTGGGATATTGCAACTGACAATGAATTCACTGATCTCGTCCACTCAAGAAAGGTCATTGAACTTTTTGGGGCACTGCATCCAGGTCCTCGGGACTAGACTCTTGGCATTGACTGCCACGGTTATCTGGTCCCACTGACTTTGCAAAGTTTGTCTGGAGGGTCTCCTGGTCCCCAGTGGCTAGACGACATCTCTCCTCCTCCACCAAGCTCTCCAGTGCAGTGTCAGAAAATCTTGGAGCCTGCTCTCTGCCATTATGTGTCATTATTGTGTCATTCCATCTTCGCTGCCTTCGGAGAATACTTGGCATCAGGTGGCAGGACTATATCTCCAACACAGAAGTCCTTGAAGCGGCCAACACCCCCAGCTTATACACACTACTGAGTCAGCGGCGCTTGAGATGGCTTGGCCATGTGAGCCGCATGGAAGATGGCAGGATCCCCAAAGACACATTGTACAGCGAGCTCGCCACTGGTATCAGACCCACCGGCCGTCCATGTCTCCGTTATAAAGACGTCTGCAAACGCGACATGAAATCGTGTGACATTGATCACAAGTCGTGGGAGTCAGTTGCCAGCATTCGCCAGAGCTGGCGGGCAGCCATAAAGACAGGGCTAAATTGTGGCGAGTTGAAGAGACTTAGTAGTTGGCAGGAAAAAAGACAGAGGCGCAAGGGGAGAGCCAACTGTGCAACAGCCCCAACAAACAAATTTCTCTGCAGCACCTGTGGAAGAGCCTGTCACTCCAGAATTGGCCTCTATAGCCACTCCAGGCGCTGCTTCACAAACCACTGACCACCTCCAGGCGCGTATCCATTGTCTCTCGAGATAAGGAGGCCCAAAAGAATTGAGTGCCCCCCATGGGAAAATCACTGCTCCAGCCACAATGCACCTCTCCCTAACAGGTACAGGCTTGTTTTAAATCATGCTAGCCTTTCATGATTTTGGGCCCCCTGTCACCACTCAACAGTGCATTTAGCACTTGCTGCACACTACAATCATTTAAAGTAATTGGCAGCATGAAGTTTGCACACTGCCTACATTGGAAGAAATGGGCACGGGGGAATCCCACATTGCAATTCCTGTAGCTATTTTTGGGCCCAATTTTGAGGGTAATGAGTTCACCACAATTACAATTTACTAACTAATCTTGAAGTTCTCAGGATAGTAGTCCCCCTACAACTATGCCAGCTGAAATTCAACACCTCAAGGGAGTGAAGCTGGAACCTTGCTAGTCTATACTAATTTGCATCACACTTCACAGTGCAGTTAACTCTGAGCAATTTAGGAGTCGGATAGAGCCATTCAATTTTCTTTTAATCAACAAATTAACAACAGGTTTATTGACCAGATCAGGGAATGTTGTTGACAAACATTGACTAGTTTTCTGCTCTTAGCAATTGACCTCCACTTTGTGCAGAGATTTGTTTGTTAAGAAATTTTTCATCACAAAATTTGTCAGTTTACTATCATTTCATATAAACAGCTCCAGATAGTAACTAGCAAGTATTGCATTTTAACATGGATGTAAATAAAGCAATAAATACAAAGGTTTTTTATAACCCCTGGCCGAGTGCTACTGCATGAAAATAACTAAACTGGATCCTAGACAACTGAAAAGGCAACATACCAACGAGCTGCTGTCGGTCACTCCTATACTGCCGTCAAAAGGCCCCCAGGTTGTACCACCAGGTATTTGCTGTCGACTGCGAATTCTTCGCTCCCCATTTTTCTGGAATATCTCAAGCTCACCTGGAGTGAAAAAGAATGGATTAATGTTAAAGTGGTAGCAGGACATGTGGTAACCAGCAATATATTTCCAGTCTTGCTGATTGTCTTTTATATTCTCCACTGTCACACCAGAGGTAGCACTTCTCCTGATCCCATGTGTAGCTTCAGTGGAAACCCTGGAAAAATGGTCAATAAGATCTCCTGAAAGTTGATTTTGATCCACCTGGGGGTCAGAGAGGAAGTTCACAGATTTTTTTATGCACATGAATTGGCCTTGGGTTTTTTAAACCAGTATTGCAGGTGGGAAGAGAACACTAGGAAAAAAATTCTCATTTCCCACTGGTCCTTTTGCTAATTATCTTAAATTTGTATCCTCTTGTTACTAACCCTCCTGCCATGGAAACAGTTTCTCTTTACTTTATAAAAATCACTCATAATTTTGAACACCTGTTAAATCTGCCCTTAATCTTCTCTGTTTTAAGGAGAACAACCTCAGATTTTCTAGTCTCGCCACATAACTGAAGTCCTTCATCCTTGGTAGCATTCTAGTAAATCTCCTCTGTCACCTTGCCAAGGTCTTGACATTCTTTTTAAACTGTGGTACCCACAATTAAACTCAACACTCCAGCTGATGCCTAACAAGTGATTTATAAAGGTTTAGCATAACTTCTGTGCTTCTGTACTTTATGCCGCTATTTATAAAGCCAAGGATTCTGTATGCTTTTTCACAACACCATTAATTTATCACGCTACCTTCAAATATTTGTATATGCTAAACTCGAGATCTCTGTGCTCCTGCACCTACTTTAAGATGTTAGCTTATATTGCCCCTTCTCATTCTTCCGCCCAAAATATAGCATGATAATTTCCTGTCATGTGTAAATAAATGATGAAAACTTGAGCAGGCTCCTTTACTGACATGTGCTTCTTTTCACCAGATTTTCCTATACACATTGCACCAGGAATTCTACCTTATAGTGTTATTCTGGCCATATCACACTGGTTCAATTCCACAATACATCATTACTGCAGTGCTTTACTAATGTTCACTGTTGTAAGATTCTGTGAAAAGTATTAGTACATCTAAAGTGAAATGAGCTTAGTCATTACCATCCCACATCCCAACAGCACAAAACTACCTGCCACATGACACAAACTGTAATTAGGCAGTTCAACTAGGAGAAACCAAAAGAATAAACTGTTTGGGGTAATGGAATTCTTTCAATGGTGTTAATGAGACTGAGCGAGGGAGAGGCAAAGAGAAAGAGAGAGACAGAATCTCCATGGAGATTGGGATTGTGATAATATTTGCTGGGCCAGTATAATGAGTGTTCCAAACTGCATTTTTATGTGTTATGATACAACTGACCTTGAAGTGGTTGATATCGAAAAAATGTGCCATTCCCCAACACTATCAGTAAAGATGAGTGCCAGGAAAGCAGATGCCTTGGATGGATAAATGCCCATCCCTTTCTTTCCAATTACCAGGGAAACAGATGCCTACAGTAACAGAGCCCAGCACAAAATATTAAGTGTCAGGCAGGTAACAACATACTCAATACACCCATGTCCATAAGCATCTACATACACACATGTACATGCCTCCATGAATTCATGCGCACACACTCCCACAAGCATGCGCACATACCCACATGCACCCATGCTCACATACATACACACATGAACAAACACCCTTACTCAAGCACACACACATGCGTAAACATGCACACACATATATGTGCATGTTTACATATACTCACAGCCTTGCAATTGTGCTTTATAACTGACAAATTGTATTCCCCTGTGGTTTTTACAATAGGAGAATTCTGAAGCAATAAAATTATCCTTTGCTACAATTAGACAACATAATTTTGGTAGCACACTGCTTCTATGCACCATTACAGAAAGAAATGTAATGTTTGTTTTGGGACAATAGAATGTAAAGAGACTTGTTTAAAGGGCTTAGAATGTGTTATAAGACAGTAAAATAATCCTGTTCATTCTTTAGCATTACATGAAACCCTGAAGTGTATTGTAACACAATAAATGAAAATATGAACACTGAATAAAGGTAACCTCATTCTGCTGCTCCATATATGTTTCAGTCACTAGCACAAGTAGCCTTTGAAACACAATGGCACATAAAAGTAGAAAAGAGGAATAAGGTGCATAATATGAGAGTGGTGGACAGTAATAGAGAAGGAAATAGTTCCATATTAGGTAGGTACAGACAGAGAAGGGCTATGAGGAATGCAAGGACAGGATTACAATGCATGCACGTAAACACAAAAAGTGCAGTGAATAAGACTGGTGAGCTACAAGCACAAATAACAGTATGGGAATCTGATGTAGTGGCAATAACGGAAATATGGCTTAAAAATGGTGAGGACTGGACACTAATTATACAAGGATACAAAGGGCTGGATTTAACCAGCCCCCTGATGTTGGGGGGTTGTGGCAGGGGGGCCCGGAAAATACCTCTGGGAGAGGCCCGCCATGGACCTCAATGCCAGGAAGGCCCCTCCCCCATATTATCGACGAGGCCTTGTGGCAGAACCCCACCGCTTGGCGATGGAAACTTAATTTGAATATTTAAATAAATGTTAATTAATGCACAAGTACTTACCTCGTCGCGATGGCCCTCCCACTCCGATATTCCGGCCAGTTGCCGGAACGCCCGGGCCTTCGGATCTCTGTTTGGAGATCCGTGGCAGAACACTGGTGGGGAGGGGGGAGGAGTGAGGTTTGCAGGGCGGGGAGGGGAACAGGGAAAACTCTTGCTATTGGTTGAGGGCTAGGTGGGAAGGTGTTGAAGGTCTCGTTAATAAGGTTCGGAGTGGGGGAAGTTCGGGATCGAAAGTTTACTTTTTTGTGGTGGAGAAGGCAATTTATTGATTGGTCATGGGTGGGGGGAAAGAGGGGATTGAAACTGCTGATAAAGTTTCAATGTTATGTTTTACAGACCTGTATCTTTAAAAATTAAAATGGACCTGTAGGGCATGAAGCCCTTTAAAAATGGCATGGGACACCATTGCCGGGGGTGGAGCGCCCGCCCCCTACATCATGGGGGTGGCAGGTGTTCCTCCCTCTCCATGTAAATGAGGCGCCACACTAAATATCGCAGCGGCTCAGCGGGGCAAATCCCACGTGTGAACCCCGCCACTTTTGAAGCTCGCCTCCGAGATAAAAATCCAGCCCAAAGGGTTCAGAAAAGATAGACAATGAAATAAGGGAGGAGGGGTGGCAGTACTGATTAGGAAAGACATTACAGTGTTGGAAAGAGGGGATCTACTTGAGAGGGCAAGGACAGAACCCATTTGGTTAGAGTCAAGAAGCAAAAAGGGTATGATACATTACTAGGGTATTCTATCTTTTGGGCCTCCTTATCTCGAGAGACAATGGATACGCGCCTGGAGGTGGTCAGTGGTTTGTGAAGCAGCGCCTGGAGTGGCTATAAAGGCCAATTCTGGAGTGACAGGCTCTTCCACAGGTGCTGCAGAGAAATTTGTTTGTTGGGGCTGTTGCACAGTTGGCTCTCCCCTTGCGCCTCTGTCTTTTTTCCTGCCAACTACTAAGTCTCTTCGACTCGCCACAATTTAGCCCTGTCTTTATGGCTGCCCGCCAGCTCTGGCGAATGCTGGCAACTGACTCCCACGACTTGTGATCAATGTCACACGATTTCATGTCGCGTTTGCAGACGTCTTTATAACGGAGACATGGACGGCCGGTGGGTCTGATACCAGTGGCGAGCTCGCTGTACAATGTGTCTTTGGGGATCCTGCCATCTTCCATGCGGCTCACATGGCCAAGCCATCTCAAGCGCCGCTGACTCAGTAGTGTGTATAAGCTGGGGATGTTGGCCGCTTCAAGGACTTCTGTGTTGGAGATATAGTCCTGCCACCTGATGCCAAGTATTCTCCGAAGGCAGCGAAGATGGAATGAATTGAGACGTCGCTCTTGGCTGGCATACGTTGTCCAGGCCTCGCTGCCGTAGAGCAAGGTACTGAGGACACAGGCCTGATACACTCGGACTTTTGTGTTCCGTGTCAGTGCGCCATTTTCCCACACTCTCTTGGCCAGTCTGAACATAGCAGTGGAAGCCTTACCCATGCGCTTGTTGATTTCTGCATCTAGAGACAGGTTACTGGTGATAGTTGAGCCTAGGTAGGTGAACTCTTGAACCACTTCCAGAGCGTGGTCGCCAATATTGATGGATGGAGCATTTCTGACATCCTGCCCCATGATGTTCGTTTTCTTGAGGCTGATGGTTAGGCCAAATTCATTGCAGGCAGACGCAAACCTGTCGATGAGACTCTGCAGGCATTCTTCAGTGTGAGATGTTAAAGCAGCATCGTCAGCAAAGAGGAGTTCTCTGATGAGGACTTTCCGTACTTTGGACTTCGCTCTTAGACGGGCAAGGTTGAACAACCTGCCCCCTGATCTTGTGTGGAGGAAAATTCCTTCTTCAGAGGATTTGAACGCATGTGAAAGCAGCAGGGAGAAGAAAATCCCAAAAAGTGTGGGTGCGAGAACACAGCCCTGTTTCACACCACTCAGGATAGGAAAGGGCTCTGATGAGGAGCCACCATGTTGAATTGTGCCTTTCATATTGTCATGGAATGAGGTGATGATACTTAGTAGCTTTGGTGGACATCCGATCTTTTCTAGTAGTCTGAAGAGACCACGTCTGCTGATGAGGTCAAAGGCTTTGGTGAGATCAATGAAAGCAATGTAGAGGGGCATCTGTTGTTCACGGCATTTCTCCTGTATCTGACGAAGGGAGAACAGCATGTCAATAGTCGATCTCTCTGCACGAAAGCCACACTGTGCCTCAGGGTAGACGCGCTCGGCCAGCTTCTGAAGCCTGTTCAGAGCGACTCGAGCAAAGACTTTCCCCACTATGCTGAGCAGGGAGATTCCACGGTAGTTGTTGCAGTCACCGCGGTCACCTTTGTTTTTATAGAGGGTGATGATGTTGGCATCGCGCATGTCCTGGGGTACTGCTCCCTCGTCCCAGCACAGGCATAGCAGTTCATGTAGTGCTGAGAGTATAGCAGGCTTGGCACTCTTGATTATTTCAGGGGTAATGCTGTCCTTCCCAGGGGCTTTTCCGCTGGCTAGGGAATCAATGGCATCACTGAGTTCCGATTTGGTTGGCTGTATGTCCAGCTCATCCATGACTGGTAGAGGCTGGGCTGCATTGAGGGCAGTCTCAGTGACAGCATTCTCCCTGGAGTACAGTTCTAGGTAGTGCTCAACCCAGCGGTCCATCTGTTTGCGTTGGTCAGTGATTATGTCCCCCGATTTAGATTTGAGGGGGGTGATCTTCTTGATGGTTGGCCCAAGAGCTCTCTTCATGCCATCATACATTCCTCTGATGTTTCCGGTGTCTGAGGCCAGCTGAATATGGCTGCATAGGTGTTGCCAGTAGTCGTTTGCGCAACGCCTAGCTGTTCTTTGTGCAGTACTTCTGGCTGCTTTAAGTGCTGCGGATGTTAAATCGCTGGGGGCTTTCTTGTAGTTCAAAAGTGCAATGCGCTTAGCGGCTATGACAGGTTCCAGCTCTTCATTATGAGATTGAAACCAGTCTGCATTTCTCTTCGCACTTTTGCCGTAGGTGGTCAAAGCTGACTCATAGATGGCGTCTCTGATGTGGGCCCACTTGGTCTCAGCATCCCCTGTGGGAGTGTTTTGAAGGGCTGTTACAAGTGAATTTAGAAATTTTTGTAACAGCTGTGGGTGAGAAATTCTGCTCGTGTTGATGCGCGGGTGGCCCTTCTGCTTGGAATGATGCAACTTCTTTGGTCTGAGTCTAACCTTGCTGCACACCAGGGAGTGGTCGGTGTCGCAGTCCGCACTGTGGAAGCTGCGTGTGATTTGAACACTGTTTAAGGCGGCTCGCCTTGTGACAATGAGGTCTAGCTGGTGCCAACGACGTGATCTTGGGTGCCTCCATGAAACCTGGTGACAGGGTTTAGTGTGAAAGAACGAGTTGGTGATGCAGAGGTTATGATAGGTACACAACTCAAGCAGTCTCTGCCCGTTCTCATTCATCCTTCCAACGCCATAGCGCCCAAGGCAGGAGGGCCATGAGTCATGGTCGGCCCCAACCCTGGCATTAAAGTCCCCCAGCAGGAATAGGTGTTCGGTGTTGGGGATGCTGCTAATGATGTCATGGAGTTGTTCATAGAACTGGTCTTTAGCTTCAGGTGCGGAACAGAGTGTTGGAGCATAGATGCTGAGTAGGTGTACTGGACCAGAGGTGGTGAGCAGTCGGATGGACAGTATGCGTTCCGAGCCATTTGAGGGAGGCTCTATCATGCTGAGCAAGGAGTTTCTGATGGCGAAGCCCACTCCATGCTGTCTTGGTTCTTCAGGATCCCTGCCCTGCCAGAAGAAGGTGTAGTCTTGCTCTGCTAGAGAGCCACTCGCGGGGAGGCGAGTCTCCTGAAGTGCTGCAATGTCCACATTGAGTCTACTGAGCTCGTTGTTAATGATGGCGGTCTTCCGAGAATCGTTGATTTGTGTAAGGTCTTCCGACAGGCCAGGACACATAGTTCTGACGTTCCAGCTTGCAAAGCGAAGGGCTGGTACCTTCTTTCCTTTTTTCATGTTGTTTGGTGCGGTGTATCAGTCCACCTTTCGGACAATGACCCTGAGCTCCAAGCACCCATTGAAGCAGGCAGACTGTGGCGGGACAGAACCTTATTGACCGGGGGCTGCCCGGTTTGAGGCGGGCGGTAGCTGTCCAGTGAGGTGCAATGACCTCTCCCACCGACAAAGGCAACCCGTGGCGCCCAGTTTCTACGCCAATTTATCTGGACTTATAACCCGTAACTGCTGCCTTCCGTGTTGTTTCAGTCGCTGTGAGGCAACTATGGAGTGACCTCTCCATGGCGCATGCCTGGGCAAATTTATGGAGGTTGAGAGTTGCCCAGTCGTCAAAACCCCCCTCTCGGCCTTTCTGGTGGGGTCCAAAGGAGTGCAGGACACGACGTTTGGCACCAGTATGGCTGCAGGAACTGCCGGAAACATGCCAAAGGTGACACATGACCGCCTACGGGGTTCCGCTCCGGATTTTCTGTTAGGGTTTACTCCCTTAGCCTTGGTCCCTCCCGAGACGCCCACAAGGCAGTGGGGTTGTTGGGGCCCCTACACAGGTGTAGGATGGTGCCGGTGGGAGGAGGGGATGCAAGGGGGAGGGGTAGAGGGAGGGGGTGGGTATTCTATAGGCCTCCAAATAGTGAGAAAGAGATAGAGGAGCAAATCTGCAGGGAAATCACATTGAAAGGCTGATTATGCTTAGGGTAGATAAGTCATCTGGTCGATAGCATCCATCCCAGGTTGCGAAAGGAAGTGGGTGTGGCAATAACAGAAGGGCTTGCCATAATCTTCCAATTTTCCCTAGATACGTGGGGAAGTGGAGAGAATTGGAGAGTGGCAAATGTGACGCCCTTATTCAAGAAAGGCTGTAAGGACAATCCTAGCAACTACAGGCCAGTTAGTTTAACTTCAATGGTGGGTAAGGTTTCAGAAGCAATAATCAGGAAAAAAAAATCAACACACACTTGGAGAGGTTTGAGTTAATTAAGGATAGTCAGAATGGATTTGTAAAAAGGCAGATCATGCTTGACTAAACTAACTGAATTTTGTGATGAAATAACAGTGAAGGTTGATGAAGGAATGCGGTGGATGTTGTCTGTAAGGATTTTAAGAAAGCATTTGACATAGATACCATAACCAAAATAACAGAAAAGGCTGGTTAACAAAATTGAAGCTCATGGAAGAAAAGGATCAGTATCCAATTGGATAAAAAATTGGCTCAAGGACAGAAAGCAGCGAGTTGTGATAAATTGTTGTTTTTCAGACTGTAGGATAGTAGAGAGTGGTGTTCCCCAAGGGTCAGTGCTAGGACCACTGCTTTTTTTGCTATATATAAATTACCTGGATCTTGGAATGCAGAATAGAGTTTCAACATTTGCCGATGATACTAAACTTGGAAGAGTGGCAAACAGTGAGGATGATATGAACCACCTCCATTTAGACATAGATAGGCTAGCAGAACGGATAGACAGGTGGCAGATGGAATTAAATACAGACAAGTGTGAGGTGATGCATTTTGACAGAAGGGATAGGGAAAGGCAATATAGACTTAATGACGCAGTTCTAAAGAGTGTGCAGGAACAGAGGGACTTGGGGATGCATGTGCATCGACCTTTGAAGGTGGCAGAGCATATTGATAGAGTGTTTAGCAAAGCAGATGGGATCTTGGGCTTCACAAATAGAGGCATTGAATACAAAAGCAGGGAAGTTATGCTGAACCTTTATAAAGCTCTGGTAAGGCCCCAAATAGAGCATAGCATCCAGTTTTGGTCACCACAGTTTAGGAAGGATGTGGGGGCTCCTTGAGAGGATGCAGAGGAGATTTACCAGAATAATTCCAGTGATAAGGGATTTTAGTTACAAGGTTGGATTGGAAAAGTTGGGGTTGTTCTCACTGGAGCAAGGGAGATTGCAGGGAGATTTGATAGAAGTGTACAAGATTATGACAAATTTAGATAAGTTAGACAAGGAAAATCTGTTCCCAATAACTGATGGTACAAGGACTAGGGGACACAGATTGAAGGTTTTGGGCAAGAGGTGCTGGGGGAATATGAGGAAGAACTTTTTTATGCAGTGAGTGGTAATGACCTGGAACTTGCTGCCTACGAGGGTGGTGGAAGCAGAGACAATCAATGATTTCAAAAGGAAACTGGATGAGCACTTGAGGGAAATAAACTTGCAGAGGTACGGGGATCGAGCAGGGGAGTGGGAATGATTGGATTGCTGTGTGGAAAGCCGGCATGGACTCAATGGGCCAAATAACCTCTTTCTATGCCGCAAATGACTGTGAGTCTATAAACCTTCATGGCACCACTAAAAAGACAAATGTCATTGCACAACCACAGTACTGAACATTGCTAGCAACCTGTCCCTTTGAGTCAGGTGCAGTGTCATTATCTTAAAGATACAGATCATTCTGATTGCAAATTGCAGCCAGAGTCAAACTTCATCCCAAGCTATCACCATTAACTTTGAAATGGAAAATTCAATAAAGGCGCATGAGGGACAAACTGCCTAACACCTGAAAATGGGCACAGGGATTGCGATGCATGATTAACTTGTGCCTGTTCATTGCGTTACTGACAGCATGTTTAATTGGTGATGACTGCTCTTTTAAATGATTGCTGTGAGCAGCCAACACTCCCTGTGATGATTACTGGCTGCACGCATCAGTGGGGGCTTGATATCGTGAGTGGCTAGTGCTACTTAAAGGCAGCCTGCAGCTCTTAAAGGGGAGTTATATTGTGGCTGCAAGAAGTGATAGGAGTTTTTTTTTTCAAAAGTCAGTCTGGACTGAGATATTTTGAGCAATATTTGAACATGTAAAAGAGGATTTTAGAAAATGCACAGACGTCTTGATGGAAGCGGTGGAAAGGAGAGATGTCCTGTATATACAGGGCAGCATGAAGTCCTCCAGACATATGCTCAGGAGGCAATGGGAACAAGTAGCGATGGAGGGCAATGACAGGAGTATTGCTCCAAGAACACAGACACAGTATGGGGAGAAGTTTACCGAT
Organism: Heterodontus francisci; assembly: GCF_036365525.1. Classification (NCBI taxonomy): domain Eukaryota; kingdom Metazoa; phylum Chordata; class Chondrichthyes; order Heterodontiformes; family Heterodontidae; genus Heterodontus; species Heterodontus francisci. Next base: position 161,771,923 of record NC_090375.1, on the reverse strand, counting down.
CTCACATGAGTTGTCAAGATTAATGAGTTCATCTTCAACTGCCATATCCTACCAACTACACCACTCTTCAATTCTCTACTGTGCCCGCCCCCATCACCCACCTACCAACAATATCAAATCAGTACTCCATCATAAAATTCATATGCTTTACCTCATACCACAGTTGCAAGACTTGCACCCACAGCTCAAAGCCTCATTTTCTTCTACCAGTCTTGCTCAAGTCCAAGAGGAAGCTTTACCAGGCCACCCATGTAGGGAAGCAATTTTCTCAGCACAAACTTTTAAAGCAACCATAAAGTCCTTCCGACCAACTATGGGCCCTGACAACTTCCGGAAATAGTACTGAAGACCTGTGCTCCAGAACTTGCTGCACCCTTAGCCAAGCTGTTCCAGTACAGTTACCACACTGGCATCTACCTGGCAATGTGGAAAATTGCCCAGGTGATATGTCCTGTACATGAACAGCAGGACAAATCCAACCCGGCCAATTACCGCGCCATCAGTCTACTCTCGATCATCAGTAAAGTGATGGAAGGTGTCGTCGACAGTGCCATCAAGTGGCGTTTGCTTACTCAGTGATGCTCAATTTGAGTTCTGCCAGAACCACTCAGCTCCTGACCTCATTACGGCCTTGGTCCAAGCATGGACAAAAGAATTGAACCCAAGAGGTGATGTGAGAGTGATGCCCTTGACATTAAGGCAACATTTGACCGAGTATGGCATCAAGGAGCCCGAGAAAAACTGGCATCAATGGGAATCAGGAGAAAACTCTCTCCCATGAGTTATACCTAGCGCAAAGGAAGATGGTTGTGGTTGTTGGAGGTCAATCATCTCAGCTCCAGGACATCACTGCAGGAGTTCCTCAGGGTAGTGTCCGAGGCCCAACCGTCTTCAGCTGCTTCATCAATGACCTTCCTTCAATCATAAGGTCAGAAGTGGGGATGTTTGCTGATGATTGCACAATGTTCATCATCATTTGTGACTCCTCAGATACTGAAGCAGTCCGTGTAGAAATGCAGCAAGACCTGGACAATATCCAGGCTTGGGCTGATAAGTGACAAGTAACATTCGTGCTACACAAATGCCAGGTGTTGCGACCAGGTGAGAAGGGGTCCAGGGGTTCCCTCTCAGCCTTTGCCTGGTTTAACTGTAACAGGATTTAATTTTAGAAACACCATGTTTTTAGCTCCCCCTTCAGTGAATCCTTGTTCACTGCTCCAATTGTAAGGTAAAGAAATCAGACAGGTTTCCTTAGATTTAAACAAGAAAGGTAGAAGTTTATTAATCTTAAACTCTAATCCGGTTAACAACTACGAATATGCGACACGACCACGCCAGCATGCATACGCGATAAACACACACGCAGATACAGAAAGAAATATTAGAAAAGGATAAAGGGGAAAAGTTTGAGGCAATATCTGTTAGTTATTTACTGTCCTTTGAGTTCAATGTGGAGTCCTTGGTTGCCAGTAAGTCCTGCGATTCGTTGGGGTCGAGTTCACGCTTCAACTTGTTTTGAAGTTGGAGTCTTTTCTCTCTTGAGGTGTATGTGTCTTCCATGGATCCGGTGGCTTGGGAGAAAGTGAGAGAGACAGCCAAGAGAGAGGCTTCCTTGTTCCAGCTTCAGTTGCAAGACTGCCTTCTATTCCTTTGTGTGGCACAAATAAAAAAAAAGTTGGCCAGCAAGTCAGTCATGTGACTAACTGGCTTAACCACTTCTGCATTCGTGGATTGTATTGTCTTAGCAGGCCCTGGAATGCGCTTCCTTACACCTTCAATGTCTGGTGATCAAAATCCATTTGGGTTAATTGGATCAGGGAAAATTCCTTTGTCTCCACAAGCATTGTCTCTTAGTATGCAAATGTCCTTTCAACCCAAATGTCTCATTATCTCTTTAAGAAGTCATTTCTTCACTCCATCAACTGTTTAAAATTGATGTTCATATGACAAAATTAATATGCCTCATTCTTGGTAGGTGGGGGTCTGCATGACACACACAATTTCCCTTTGACATTCAATGGCATTACCATCGCTGAATCCCCCCACGATCAACATCCAGGGGGTTACCATTGACCAGAAACTGAACTGGAGTAGCCACATAAATACCATGGCTACAAGAGCAGGTCAGAGGCTAGGAATCCTGTGGTGAGTAACTCAGCTCTTGACTTCCCAAAGCCTGTCCACCATCTACAAGGCACAAGTCATGAGTGTAATTAAATACTCTCCACTTGCCTGGATGGGTGCAGCTCCAACAACACTCAAGAAGCTCGACACCATCCAGGACAAAGCAGCCCGCTTGATTGGCACCCCATCCATAAACATTCACTCCCTTCACCACCGCCACACAGTGGCAGCAGTGTGTACCATCTACAAAATGCACTGCAGCAAAGCACCAAGCCTCCTTGGAGAGCACCTTTCAAACCCACGACCTCTACCATCTAGAAGGACAAAGGCAGCAGATGCATGTGAACATCACCACCTGCAAGTTCCCCTCCAACCCACACACCATCCTGACTTGGAAGTATATTGCCATTTCTTCACCGTTGCTGGGTCAAAATCCTGGAACTCTCTTCCCAACAACACTGTGGGTGTAACTACCCCACATGGATTGCAGCAGTTCAAGAAGGCAGCTGGCTCACCACCACCTTCTCAAGGGCAATTAGGGATGGGCAATAAATGCTGGCCTAGCCAGCGACACCCACATCCCAGGAAAGAATAAAAAAAGACCACTCCCTGCAGATTTTAAAAACTTTAGCCGAATATTGGAAAGCTCCAAAAACATGTACAATTGCACCAGCAGCCAGAAGAAATAATCCAGCAAATAACCTGTCAGTAGTTCATGATCCTTTTAAATAGCGCTGATGGGGGCGTGGGGGTGGGGAATCCTTCATGCCATCTAATATCATGTGCAAGGTTAATACAAGACACAGTCTGGAGCATGAATTTAGAAAATGGCAACGCTGGCGTCAAATCAGCATTGCACACTGACTGATATCACAACATAATGCTCTTCATGCTGCTCCCCGAAGATGGGATCGGAGGCGGAGGACACGGAGTATTGTGACGGGTGGGGGGGGGGGGTGGGGGGGGTGGGAAGGGGTGGTGGGCCCATCGCGTTGCATTGCCCATTCATCTTCCCGGCGGTGGGATAGGCCGATGACGGCCTTCCCGCCCAGAGGCCAATTGAGGCCCTTAAGTGGCCTATTAATGACCAGTTAAGGTGCACTGCCACTGGAACCTTAGCAGCAGCTGGGGGGACTCTGCAGCGCAGGGAGGTTGCCTTGGAAAATGAGGTGCCCTGCCTGCAGGCTTGTGGGGGGGGGGGGTGTCCCCCCTCCGAGGGCAATTTGCGGCCCACAGAGGACCCTCACAATTTTACTCCCCGGGACCCCTCGCCCCTGGACTGAATGACCACCACCCCACACCCACTCACCGGGGCTTTCTGGACTGGCCTTGGTGACCCCGCCTCTCCTACTTCTGTTCCAGGATTCCAGCATTGGGTCTGGGTCCGAGGCCTCTGCAGTAACAGCAGAGGCCTCCACTCCCGATGGTGCTGCCGATACTGCTGAGCTGCCAACCTTCTGATTAGTCAGCAGCTCTTGGAGGCAGGATCCCCGTCCTTTTAAAGGGACAGGGATCCTGCCTCCTAAAACTTTGAATCAAAAAGACCGGAGGATCGCTCTGGGTTGGTATGAAAAAGCAGAAGCGGGGTTCTCCCCACCTTTTCGGTTCGGCACCAGCAGCTACGCCTCCAGCCCTATGTGTACACTGCAAACCCCTTTACCAAGATGGCTTCCAGCGCCATTTTAGTTTTAGGAGGTTGTGCAGCACTTAAAAATTGACCACTATATAGCCCAATTTCTCCCATGTGTGTACTGTTATGGTCAAGTTAGGAGGGGTCAAAGGGCTTCCCTCTCCTTGTTTGACCACAACAGGTTTAATTCTTTCTTGAAGTGGATATACTGGCCAATTCAGTAGTTGTTTGATTACTTACTTGCTATGATCATAGCAAGAACCAATCATACAGGTTTTCTTGAGTTTAATAAAGAAAGCGGTTAACTTTATTGTACCTAAACCGAACTAACAAAAATAATAAACAACGTGCCAACTTTAACTCTCACACACACTCTGGAGGTTTACACACACACACACACACACACAAATAGGTTATAGAGTGGGGAAAGGTAGATTGGTTGAGTTAGAGTCCATAAGAAAGGGTTTACAGTCTGTGGGGTTTGGTGCTTCTAGCTAAATTCAGTGGTTCTGAGGTTTTTAGTTTGAAGAGGCTCGGTGGGTCTCTTGGAGACAGCGATGCGGATGATTTCCTCCAATGGGGTTTCTGATTGTAGCCGGAGTTTACAAAAGTGGTCAGTCAACAGGCAGGATTTGAAAGCTTTCAAGCTGGAATGGAGAGAGAGAGAGAGAGAGACCCTCACTTGAGTCTGCTACATGTCAGAGTCCACTTGCTTCTTCTCTTTCTCTGCTGCAAAAATATACAAGCCACAAACTTAAAACCACAGATGGGGAGGAGTTTGTCACATGACAGTCACTCAGTGATTCAAAAGATAGCAGTTAGCAATATTTCTCTCTTGCTAAAGAAAACAGGTAGTTCCTTTAAACTGCCTGGGTCTTGGTTCTTGCTGGAATATGAGCAGACATGTCATCTCCCTCTTCACAAGCATGGCTGTGTAGGATAGTGTGTTGCATCTTAACATGCATGTAGCCATCTTAAGCTGCCAGAAAAGTCGTCCTTTTAGCTCGTCTTTTAAAAATATCTTTAAAAAAATATAAATTCAGATCTCCAGTTGGTGGACCAAAGAAAACTGTCATTCAACAAAGCACATTGGTGTAACAGTATGCAGACACACACATTGACACTTACTTGCACACACATCTGAATATCCAGATCTGCATTCACTTATACAGACTCATTCTCGTAGCTGCACACACTCACACATTCACCTACTCATACACATGCTCATTCACACACTTAATAGCACCCATTTCATCAGCACCTGTTATGTGCCAGCAACAAGTACTTCCAAAGCAGAGAGTTTTAGCATTTAGGAACACAGAATGCAACAGAATGAGAGCACCCACTTGATATTCATATTTTCATTATTATGTTGTAATGCATCCTCATGCTGACAATACGATCCATCATTAAAGTCTGTTACTGTTATTTCTTACAAATTACCTCAGTGTATTTTCATTTTAGGTTTGCAAGCAAGTGAAAGGCAGTTGTGAACTAGACCAATGAATGCTTAGAGAGTGATTTCAGCATAATGACACAATCATTCACATTGTGTAATGGCCATTACTATGAAGCAAAAATAAATGAGATGGAGTTATTCGGAACTGAAGCAATGGCCTTCCCCAGTTGTGGTTCTGGCCTTACCAGATCCCAAATGACCGTAGTTTCTTAAAGGAATCGTTGAGAGATGTTTCAAAAATTCATATTGTAAGTCTCAAGTTTATTCCAGTCCCAATTGTTTTTTTTTTACAGTACCTGTTTTTAATAATTAAATCTTTAATCTGAAAATGCATCCTTTATATCAACAACCTGCATCTGTATAGCAGCTTTGCATGTAGTAACTGTCCTAAAGCACATCAGAGCATTGAAAGTAACCGGTCACTGATAGAGATAGCAGAAGGGTTAGGGGAGGTGACACTGGCATGATCAAAAACAAAACTTTTGCAGAGACTTTGAAGTAGGAGAGAGAGGTTGCAAATTGCAGGATTTAGGGAGAGAACTTTATTATTACATCCATTAAATGATTCTTGTGCTAAGGCTCAAAGCATTATGGCAATAGAAAACAATATGGAAGCACTTAATGCCAAGTGCAACACTCTCTTGTGATACTGAGTGTACAAATCAGGAAGATGCAAAGTTCAATCACTGGTCAGAATCAGGTGATCTGAAGTAAGATAACAACAGGGAGCCTATAATCAATCACTTCTTTAATTGTAAATGTGAGTTTCTAAGGGAATGTTGCCTCCCAGGTGCCAGGGTAATGAACATAATGAAGCAAGTGCAGAGGCTGCTGAAGAACGAGGGATAGCAACCAAAGGTTATGGTTCATATTGCAATCAAAAACATAGGGAAGAATAGGATTCAGGCATGCAAAATGAGTTCCAGCAATTAGAAAGCAAGACCTCAAAGATGATCATTTTCATATTGCTACCTTTACAGTATAAGAACAGATTATGGACATAAATGTATGATGTAGGAAGGAAGGGCTCAGATTCCTTGGGTCTTGCACCTGTTCTGGCACAGAGATGGCTCAGTTATGACACGGAGGACAAAACACTGATGGATCAGGTCCCAAATAAAAGTGCTGGGACAAATATCCTCATCAGGAATTAACCAGAGCTTGGACAAGAAGGGTAGGCAGCTTAAAAGGGAATGCAAGTTCTAGGTAATAAGGAAGCAGAAAGGTTGAAAGGAGTTAAACAGGGCAAGATATTAGAAAAATGTAGGAAGGTGATATACACATACACAGAGACATACTGTATTGAAGGTGCTTCCGGTATTCATTTTTTGAGGACTTGTGTTTAAAAGGCTGTGGAAAATACGCGAGAAGATGCCTGGACTTGTTTTTTTTTTAAAGGGTTACTGGAAGGATACTTGGGACTTTGTTTAAAAACACACACTTACTGGACATCACATGTCTTAAGCAAAGTAAACAGCCGTAGCCTTATGGACTGTGGAACTGCTTGGACATAGAAAAGTCACATGTCTGGGTTTATGGCTGTCATGAGTTTTGGTTTCATTTTTGGATATTGTTTGGAGTTCAGTTGCTGTGCATCCTACTAAGATAGAAGCCACCCAATTCATCCTTTTCCACCTGTTTTGAAAAATCTTCTGAGAATCCAGTGTGATAGCTGAAACCACAGATGCAGTAATTCTCCTGAAAAGCCTGCAAGACTACTCCTCAACATCTCCTGAACAGAACTGCTCAAGAAAGATCCCAGTAACAATCACATGCGTCTAGTGGCACCCATCTACATGTACCAGGTCACCAGACCGAAAGTCGTCTGGAACATTTCATATCTTATCCTTTTTTTCTTCAAGAATTAACAATTATTTGGCCAAAGTTTTTTTTTGTAACGTTGATCTCTGCACAGAAAGCTTCTTTATTTTTTCTTTAATCAGTGTGTGTATGTGTGTGTGTTCGGTTATTTTAGAAAGGTAGATATTTATACTTTCATATTTCAAACTGTGTGTTCATAAGTTTTGCATCTTTATTGAATAAGTTTTGTTTTATGAAATAAATCAATAATTGTTTTGTTTATTAAAGAAACCTGGTTAGCGGATTTTTATTCTGAAACCAATATAAAGTATATAATTGGCCATATCGGCAACTGGGTAAAACATTTAAATATATGTTGTGACCAGTGGAGTAGTGGAACTAGAGAAAGACAGTGCATTCCTCCATCCTCGGTCATAGAAATACACACAGGCAGAGTGCAAGAAACAAAATTGGGATTGGAATGTCATAACAGCAGTAACTGAAATGTGGGAGGGACAGGGCAAGAAGAAAAGGAGGCGAGATAATGATATTAATTAGAGACATTAGAGAATAAAGGTTTAAATAGAGAAATGGTCGAAACAGAATCCCTTTGGAGTAAGCTGAGGAATAGCAAGGAGTTTTTCACATTACTAACAGTGTATTATAAATGACCAGACAGTGGAAAAGACATTGAGGATAAAATTTGTAGGTAGGTTAAAGACGTAAGTATTAACAATAGAGCAATAATTTTACAAGATTTTAATTATCCAAAAATAAGCTGGGACAAGAAAAATATTTGTTGTGAACAAAGGGAGATTTTTTGGAGTATGTTCAGGACTTTTTTCACAATGAATATTAATATTCTAACAAGAAAGGAAGGACTTCTTGACATGCTTCTGGGTAATGAAGCAAATAAGCAACCTAAAAGTGGAGAAACGGAGAAGCAGTGAACACATTATAATTGGGTTCAGTGTAAGAATAGAAAAATCAACGACAGAGATACTTGACTGGAAGAAACCAAAAAGTCCCTAGATAAAATGGAAAGGACAATTGGCAAATAGAAACAGAGATCAGCAAAGGAAATTATTTAAAGATGGGATATAAGGATATAAATCAAGTACATTCCTGTGAGGAAAAGAAAGGGAATATATTGAAGGCTGGAGTTTGATGCAGATTAGACCAAATTTGAAACTAAAAAAAGAAATATTTAGGACTTACATAACAGATAATACAGAAAGACAGGACAAATATACAGATAAGCTACAAAATGGGAAATTCAGAAGGCTAAGGAGAATATTAGAAAAAATTAACAGAAGACATGACAAATAATTAAAAAAAGCTTTCTATAAAGCACATTAGCAGTATCAGGTAACAGAAAACAGGCCCACCACCACCTTCTCGAGGGCAATTAGGGATGGGCAATAAATGCTGGTCTAGCCAGCGATGCCCACATCCCATGAACAAATAAAACAAAGGCTAGTCAAGGTCTGGTAGGCCCAATAAGGTTTAAAGGAGGCAAGCATGTAGTGAAAAATGATGAACTGATAGAATCAGTGAAGGATTTTTCACTGAGGAGGTGGATATTCAGAATGCAGAATTTAGGAGGTGGGTATAGAACAATTAGTGAAAGTTTTTACTGAGAGAGATAATACTAAAGACTTACTCAAACTTAAGATGTGGAACATCACCTGAGAATTTACATCCGAGAAATACAAGCGAAGATACAGCAAAAAGTCTGACTAATTTTCCAAATTTCTGCTGAAAGGCAAACTATGCCTCAGAGAACTAGAGAAGTGGCAAATGCGACTTCCCTCTTCAAAAATGAGATAGGGACAAACTGGAAAATTATCGGCCATTCAGTCTTACTCCAGTTGTTGATAAATGAGTAGAGTCTGTATTACGAGATGAAATTTTTAAATACTTGCAGAAACAGGAGTTAACTGGGGCTAGTCAGTGTAGATTTCTAAAAGGCAGGTCATACTTGACCAACCTTACAGAATTCTGTGAAGAGGTAACAGAGATAGATAAAGGAAACACAATGGTGGTGGTTTATACAGATTTTCAAAATATTTGACAAGGCAACACACAAACATACAGCAGAAATAATGCCACTTGGAATTAAGAGTAATGTGGCAACTGGATAAACAGGTAACTAAGCAAAAACAATGAATAGGGGTAAAAAGAAGTTTCTCAGATTGGAAAGCTGTGGTGAAAGTGATCCATAAGCATTTGTATTGGAGCTGCATCAATTTAATATATAGACAGAAATGATATGCAGTTAGGAATTGAGAGAACAATACTGAAATTTGCTGAAGAAGCCATAGGTATGACGAATGTTGACAAAAAGTATGAAAGGTTGCAGGAGGACATGGAATGGGACAGATAGATGGGTGGTAGATGTAGTTCAAGATAGAAACAAAAAGTTTGGAACAAAGAATAATGAAATACATTTTAAATGGTGTTGACCTTGGTGTGAAGACAAACAAGTTAGTAAAGATGGCACAGCAAGTAGGTAAGGGAATAAAAATGCAAAATAAATTTTTAGTTTTGTACCTAGAGGCATAGGATACAAAAGAAAGGAGATAAAACTGAATCTCTGCATATTTTTAGTTAAACTATAGTTGTATTATTGGATTCAGTTCTGGGCAGGATATAAAAGAAATGGAAAACGTGCAGCCCAGATTTACTGATATTAACAAGGGTGAGATCTTACTGTCATAAGGATACTTGTGAAGTTAGGACTATAATCACTAGTGCTGGTAAGGTTTAAGATAGATATCTTCAAGATGAAGAAATATTATGAGGAGGTAAATAGTAATAGATTGTTTCCACAGGGCAGCAGGATAGTAACCAAAGGGCACAAATTTAAGAAACACAAAAAGAATCAATGGGGAAAAATAGAAAATACTTCTTCAGATAGAGTGGTTAGAATCTGAAATTCTCTGCCATAAACCATTATTACAATATGTAAACCATCAGGTAAATGGCTTAAAACATAAAAGGGGATTTAAAACCCAAGAAAAATAGCTGGTGAGAATTATTTTAAAAAGGTAGATAGTCCCTTTAAAAATAGGAATATTGAAAGGCATGGGAATCGAGCAAGAGAGTCAGATTAAATTAGGAAACTCAAGTAGAGGAAAATACCGGCACAGACTTGATAGGCCTGTTTATGTACCGTAACATTCATTTTGGCAAGGAAGCAGAGGTTAACAGCACAGATAGAATCATATCCTGTCTTTAGTGGTATCCTTCAGACTAGGAAGGTTAAGAATGAGAAAGAAAGAAAAAATGACATGCTTCCAGAGGGTAGTTTGCTATCACTATGAGTAAACGGGATATTTCTGCTAGATAAATTCTCTGCAATATTCATAATATAGTAACATCAAGAATAAGAATACATGTTTCACATGATTAAAAATCTACAGGTTTAATTCTATGATGAAATGCAAGAATTTATGACTTCTAAACTAGAATTTGCAAAAGGTTTCTCTTTTTATAATTACAAAAATAGTTTAAATACATTTTGGTATGTTTTTGTACTTTTTCTACTTTTGAATAATGATTAATGAACCACAACTTGTTGAAATACACTATAATATCCCTTTTAATTTTCTCAATAGAGCCAATGAAGACAATGCTGACTCCTTACTAAAACAGAAAAGTGTGGTCTCTTGCATGCTGTAACAGGGTGCAGACTAAACCTATCTTACTCTGTAAAAGCTCCACCTTAGTTATGAATCCTGATCTGACTGCATATTCTGATCCGTGAGGCGAACCAATGGCCACAGTGACATTTTAAAATAGAACATCTAGTTCATAGCCTGTCAAAAACAGTCCCAACAAAAGAAAATATTACAGTCTGTTGGCAAAAGGTACAGGCACTGCATTTGGAACTGACAACCATTACAGATCTTCATCATGTATAGTCATGCTCTCCATCAGTGTATCAGAGTTTCAAACATGGTACTTGTATCTTTGCCAACAGACAATATTTTCTTTTGTGATACCGTTTTTAACTCTATCACTCCCAAAGCTCCCCCATACAGTTTTAATTGAAAATCTTGAAACTGCCTTGAACCTCTGTCCAGGAACTGGGCAAATAACTTGCATCCTGTTCAGAAGATGACGACTTACATTTATATTGTGCCTTTCATGACCTCAGGATGTAAGTACTTTTGAAGTGTAATCACTGCTTTGATGTAGGAAATGCAGAGCCAATTTGTGCTCAGGAAGCTCCCCACACAGTCATGTGATAATGACCAGATAATCTGTTTTAGTGATGTTAATTGAGGGATAAGTATTGGCCAGGACACCAGGGATAAGTCCCCTGCTCTTCTGTGAAATAGTGCCATGGGATCTTTTATGTCCACCTGAGAGAGCAGATGGGGCCTGGGTTTAACATTTCATCTGAAAGATGGCACTTCCAAATATGCAGCAACTCCCTCAGTACTGCACTGGACTGTCTGCATAGATTTTTGTGCTCAAGTCTCTGGAGCAGGACTTGAACCCAGAACCTTCTGACTCAGAGACGAGAGTGTTACCAACTGAGCCTCAGCTGATGCTGTAAATGTAGGATCCTGATGCACTTTTTTCCTGAGGTGAGGGTTAATTTGTGAGACTCTGTTGCCTGTGTGGAGCCTCACGAGATGGAAATGCAAGGGGGAGATAAAGCTGTAACACACCAGGGCAGATTTTACTACAGAATGAAGACAAAGAATTGTACACAGTTATGATACTTTAAATCTCCAAGCATGAAGTACCAGAGAGCTGCAAAGACCTGTGCAATGGTAGCATAGCTTGAGTCAACACTCTCGCCAGAGGAGGGGAGTAAAGAGAAGAAAACGAGAAAAAAGTCACCATAATCAGCTTGACAAGTGAAGTATTATAAAATGTACTTCGTAAAATGGTTATGACATCCTGGTCCAGGTTTTCCTCTTGGTAGTAAATGTACAGTAAGTAGTAGGTTACCACTGAGGCACCTGCGAACTACTGCTGGAAGCAATATCTAGGCCAGTCTTTTTCAACAAAACACATTCAATATTATTACTTTAATTACATTATTTTATCCACTTTAAAAAAAGATAAATGGGTGTGTATGCTAACATTTTATCGAAGTGACAAGAACCGTTTACCCATTTCATATTTAGAAGCAAACTTTTCCAAATCAATGACAAAGTGATAGATAATTTCTGTTCTAAGATTTCAACCACTCAATTTGAATCCTGTCTTTAAAAAAAGAATCGACAGTGAAGAAGAACTCCGACCTTATCCAAGCCAGGAGTGAGCAATGCTTTTTCTAACCACTGACCTGTCTGTAAAACAAATCCTTTCAGGACTCACATGGAATATATTTTGTTACCTTTTTACAAAAATATAGGTTGTGACTACCAGAAGAAGAAGAAGGAGGGTAATTTGCAAATACTAGTGTTTGTAAGTAGTCTAACAACAAATCAAGACTATTTAACCAGATAGGTGACACTGGCTCTCCCTGACAAAAATCCACACTAGAATACTGAAATGTATTTTACTCATAAATGCAATGTAAAGCAAAGGAAAACGAGATGAGGTACTTGAAATGAATGGATTGTTCAGTGCTTCAAAGAAAAATAGTAATCATGTCCAGATACACAGTGGCGCAGTGGTTAGCACCGCAGCCTCACAGCTCCAGCGACGCGGGTTCAATTCTGGGTACTGCCTGTGTGGAGTTTGCAAGTTCTCCCTGTGTCTGCGTGGGTTTCCTCCGGGTGCTCCGGTTTCCTCCCACATGCCAAAACACTTGCAGGTTGACAGGTAAATTGGCCATTATAAATTGCCCCTAGTATAGGTAGGTGGCAGGGAAATATAGGGACAGGCGGGGATGTGGTAGGAATATGGAATTAGTGTAGGATTAGTATAAATGGGTGGTTGATGGTCGGCACAGACTCGGTGGGCCGAAGGGCCTGTTTCAGTGCTGTACCTCTGAAACTAAAACTAAAAAAACTAAAACCTTTGCTCTTACTCTGTTATATTTTTAAATTCACTATCACTTACAAATTTAGATGAATTAAAACAGACTGTAGCATTGTGAAGTAGATTATGATGCTTTTGTTCTTCATGCTAAATCAGAGGTATTCTCATAAGAGTCTTGCATTGAACTTCAAACTCTCTCTGACTCATTTTGACCTGGTGTTGGGTGACAAAATAATTCCTAAATCGAAAAGATTTCATTTCACAATATTAAGGATTTCATAATCATCATATATGCAAGTTTTCTCTGCAAATGGACCCATATCTCAGGTATTTCTACTGAGATAATACTGATTCCCTTCGACCAATAGAGATTTGTGTATTCTCAGTGGCATTCACTTTTTATTTGTGGAAAAGTCTAGACTCTTATGTGCCTAACTGTTAAAATAGAACAGCTCTATTTTGTTCCACTTGGTGTGCAATCTGTCACTGTTTTTCCTCAGAAGAAATCACTGTTTCCAGTGGCCTGACCTTGGCAATGCTGCCCCCTGTGCTTTTCATTTTTTTGCTGTTCCTCAATTTAGTTCGCTCTGGGCCATGTAGCATATCCTGTCTAAAAGGGCAGACAGCTAACCTGCACCCATTTTTCTGCTATTGCTGCTCGAGTCTTTTATCCTTGATCATGATCACTGACATGGTCAAGAATGGAAATTGAGCATGTCTGCATGAATCATCTCACAATATACTTCAACAAAATAATATACAAAGCAGTTCTGGCCCCTAAAACCTATTTTTAAAGGAGCAACTGAATTCTTTGTAAATTTGATTGCAGTGCCTGTTGTTATGAATGCGTGCGCATAAGCATAGTAAACAAAAATATCCCCTAAATCTAGATTTATCTTTTCATGAAATAGGGCAGTGAGAAAGATAAGGTGGCTGGTAAATTTGGAAGGGTGGTTAAAAAAAAAGACAGATGGTAGACCATTGCACTAAGCTTCCAGGTGCAGAATATTGCCAGAATAAACATGTTGTCTGTATCTCTTCTAATGTCATAACAGTAACACATGATAATCAAAAAAGATTCAGGGGAATGAGTGTGCTTAATCATAGTGAACACACATTGAACACAAAAGATGGAATCTGTAGACAGAATAACAGGACCTTTTCACTTTACAATATGAGGCTATAAGAAAACAAAAGTGAGGTTGTGCTCCTGGAGGGAAGCCTTGCTAGGCCTTGTTATAACTCTAGTCATCATCTCCACTGATTCGTGGGAATCTCTTGCCCGAGACTACCCAAAATGGAGAAGAAGCATCCGCAAAGGTGCCAGCCAGTTCAAACAACGTCAACATGCCCAGGCAGCGACTAAGTGCAAAGAACGGAAGGAGCGTTCATAATTTTGAGCATCCCATTCACACAGGTGCCCCACCTGTTACAGAGTGTGCAGATCCAGAATTGGATTATTCAGTCACCTAAGGACCCACAACCCTGTAGTGGAAGAAAGGCATCCTCGTTCCCGAGGGACTGCCCAAGAAGAAGAACTATAACTCCAGTTGTAACCCAGCTAGAAGGCACAAATTACTCCTTTGATGACTTAGTAGGTAAATAAACTACTATCGTGCTCACGAGTAGTGTACAGTAACAAACTGAAAAGTTATAAAACTTACAACAAATTTAAAAGATTGGGACATTGGTTGTCAACAAACTGGAGGACAAGTCATGACTCATACCACCTCCTGCACTGTAATCCAGATCCATTGTCTACTAAAACTGAAAACCAAGCAACTCCATCTGCATGGAAATAAGACAGATAATCACACATGGAAGTGAGCTATACTCAAGCAAACTAAGACACAAGCCTTCCCCAGACTTTTCATCTCCAACGAACCTTCACCACAATGAGGTGTGAATGGCCCTCATATGCTTAAAATGGGACCTAGAGGCCTGCTCAGGTCGGGAAAAAAGAACCCGACCCGAACCCTTCCGAACCACAGCGCACCCGAGCCCGACCCAATATGAGTCCCTCCGATTTTTCCCCAAGCCCGACCCAACTCAAACCTGCCCCGACTCGACCCGACCCAACCATCGCTTCACTTACCTTCCGACTGGGAAGCTCCAGGAAGCTGCAGCGCATGTGCGATGACGTCATAGTGACGTCACTTGCTCACTGCGCAGACTCAGTTTCGACCTGGACTCCCAGCTTAGGTAAGTTTTTTAAATTTCAATACTTACCAGTAGAGCACTTACCGTGTGTGTCCGGCCCGAACTGACCTGACTCGACCAAACCCGACACGTCGTCGGGTCCCATCGGGTTCGGCTCGGGTAGCAGGCCTCTAATGGGACCATCAAAAGGCCATTGTGCAGCCCAGCAAAAACTGAGACCTAAAGTCACATGGGCAGAATTAACACTTGTAAGTTCACCTTAAAATGTAATTGTTTTGAGGAAGAAGGTGGGAGGGGGTGGGAGGGCGGTTTCTTGTCATTGCAGAGCTTCTGACATCAAGATCAGGCTGATCTCTCCTCAGCCACACAGAAAAAACATCTAAAGCCATCTTGAATTCCAACAAGGCTGAGAAAGAGGGAGAAATCAGTTCCGGCTAAAACAGTTGAACACTGCTGAAACAAGTTGGAAGTCAGCTGCAGCAGAGACAAGAGGGTACCTTTGTAAAAACTACTCTTCTACCTGTGTGAATTGAACTAAGTCATCAGCACCATTTTCAACCCAAAGAGGACTGCCAGAAGGCTGCAACAGCCCAGCAATTACAAGACAGCCAGCAACCAGGCCTGCAACTGTAAAATTCACTTTCTGAGAGGATCCCACAGGTTTTCCCTGAAATGACAGACGTTTACACCTTGAACTCTTACCTTTTACCTTCGAGCTACCTTCTCTTGAGAGTGCATGTGAGAGTGACTGTGTGCATGAGTGGTGTTGCAAACATTTTGGGGGAATGAATGTTGTTTAATAAATAGTTAATCTTCTGTTTTAAACCTACAAGAAAACTTCTCACTCTGTTTATTTGGCAAGTAAAGCACAGGGATTGGAACACTAGTAACGCAAAAACACTGTCTGTGGTCAGTTTGGAGGTGAACAGTGGAAACTAGCCACACCATCAGCCACCTGTCCATAACACTACCCACAGTAGTATTAAGCTATATATTTCACGCAGTTCCCAAATTCAAGCCTTGATCCAAGTTAATTAATCGCAGCAAGGACAGCAGTTGGGGCATGGCAATTGGACGACATGGCCCTGGGTTAGGGTGAAGTAAAAGTAAATCACCCACAGCTCAAATTTTTCATTGTTATTTCACCAACTCTGTTGGGAAGGGTGCATGTGCGAATGCCAAGTGAGGATAGGATCAAGCTTGGCTGCAATTCATTTCATGAAGGTGTACATATCCTGCTGATTCTCACTTTTCAGGCTCAAAATGAAGAATGGCTAATTCAAAGAGATTCTAGATGACTTCTGTACATTAAACTGTATCACAGTGTGAGTCAATGCCTTCAGAAAAGGGGAGAAAGTCTCCAAAAAGACATGATTAGATGATCTTGCTTTTTCCACATATCGTTTGATAACTGGTTAAGAGCAAGATTGAAGATCATAATGATAAAAGTAGACAGAGATGATCTAATGATGTATATGTAGATGCAAGCAGCTTAATATAATGGTTCCACAAAATGTCATGCAAAAGAAAGCAACTCATGTAGAAATGTGGTATGTGAGGCTAGACTGAAGTTTTCCTGGATTTACCATTAGGTCTGGGGAGAAACTTTCCAGAAGCTTTCTTTTGGAGTTTAAAGGGATTGGGTAAAAAAGATCAGACTATACACTGATAGTGGAGGGAATGGTCTGAATGGGCCAAAGTGCATTTATCCTTTCAAACCCTCTTTGACTTTAAGAAAAAAAATGGCCCTAATCTAGTGACAGCTGGTACTTCAGAGGACATTCAACCCTACTGTAGTAAATTATGCCTTTACACTAGCAATTCCTGACACATAAAATATAGAACAGCACAAGAAGAAATCTGGAATCAGCTCATTCCCATTATACTCTGCAAAAGGATGCCTTTAAGAGAGAACGCTGAAACAGTAAAAAGAAATTGAAACAATAGTGCCATGAAGAAACCATTTCAAACCTGGAATGGCAATCATGTACAATTTTATTTTTTTATTTATTTAGAGATACAGCACTGAAACAGGCCCTTCGGCCCACCGAGTCTGTGCCGACCATCAACCACCCATTTATACTAACCTACAGTAATCCCATATTCCCTATCACCTACCTACACTAGGGGCAATTTACAACGGCCAATTTACCTATCACCTGCAAGTCTTTGGCTGTGGGAGGAAACCGGAGCACCCGGGGAAAACCCACGCAGACACAGGGAGAACTTGCAAACTCCACACAGGCAGTACCCAGAATCGAACCCGGGTCCCTGGAGCTGTGAGGCTGCGGTGCTAACCACTGCGCCACTGTGCCACCCTGATCATTTTATATTTCATATATTTAGCCACGTAGTTAAACATGATCAGGAAAAATAATTCTTCTAAAAATCCAGGAATCACTGAAGTCAACAATCATGGGCATAGGTAGTGACAGGATTTGCTATCCACCTTACAATTGTGGACAGAGACATCATAAGGCTGAGGCATATAAAGTAGAATTACAAATCTCAGCAGCAATGTTGCTGATTTCTTTATAATCACACGCAGGCCCCCACCTGCCAAGAATGAGGCATATTAATTTCAAAACATGGACATTAAATTTCAAATTGTTGCTGGGAAGAACAGAAGGCCTGATACAGGGGGTTGTCATGCCCTTGGCTGGAAAGACATTTTCGCATATTAGCAGACACTGCTGGAACAAAGGAGCTATCCCCTGCTCTAATACAATACACAGAACCGACCTGGTCAAACCAGGTGGTCACGTGACCAACTTGCTGGCCAACGTGGGGAGTTTTAAATTGTAGAGACAGTATTTGAACTGAAAAGACCTCCTGTCTGCTCCCATCTCTTTCTCACAGAACTGAAACCCACTGAAGACACATGAACCACAAGAGAGAAAAGTCTCCTACAGTGAACAAGGTTTAAGAAGAATACTGGGCCCCTAGGAAAAGCAAGAACTGCCTACAATCAAGCAGTGAGCTTGAAGACCCGTTACAAAAACTCTTCAGATATTGCCTCAAACTTTTCCATTTTATATTTCTTCTGTTCTTTTCTGTCTCTATTAGCATGTGTGTATCGCATATGCATGCTAGCATGGGTGCGTCGTGTATCCGTAGGCATCACCCGCATCAGAGTTTAAGTTTAATAAAAAATTCACCTTTCTTCTTTAAACCTAAGAAAGCCTGTTTGTGCTCATTTCTTTGCCTGATAATTGGAAAGTGGTGAACAAGGATTCACCAAGGGGGAGCTAAAACGGTGTGTTTAAAAATAAAAATCCCGTTACAGTAAGATCAGCTAAAGGCTGAAAGGGAACCCTAGGCCTCTTTCTCACCTGGTCGTAACAATAATCATCATCATTCTAAAATATAGTGCAGAATGCTAGCATTCTCCTAAAACTAAGAGTTAATGGTGTAGTAAAATAAAAGCAAAATACAGCGGATGCTGGAAATCTAAAATAAAAACAAGAAATACTGGAAATACTCAGCAGGTCTGGCAGCATCTGTGGAGAGAGAAGCAGAGTTAACGTTTCAGGTCAGTGACCCTTCTTCAGAACGAGCAAATATTAGAAATGTAAAAGGTTATAAGCAAGTAAAGCGGGAGTTAATGGTGTACTGCCACTTCAATGCTAAGTTTACAAATTAAACATGCTTTCTCTCATCTTTAAATCCCTCCATGGCTTTGCTTCTTGCTATCTGTGTAACCTCGTCCAGCCCAACAACTCCCTCTCCCGAAACTCTGTTTCTCTGGTTCTGTCATCTTGCATATCCCTTCCCCACACCCCCAACCTGGTCCCACCGTTGTTGGCTGTGCCTTCAGATGTTCGAAGCAATCCTCTTCCTCTCCACCTTCATCTACTCCTTTAAGCCTTCTCACCATCTCTTCACTTTTACCAAACCTTTGGTCACCTCTCCTCTTTTTAGTTTCTAGTATTTTCACGTCTCAGTTTGGGATGCTTTTCTACATTAAAGAGCAACTTGCATTTATATAGCACCTCTAATCGAGCAAAACATCCCAAGACACTTCACAGGAATGTTTTAAAACAAAATTGGACACTGAGCCACATAAGGATAAGGATAAATAACCAAAAACTTGGTTAAAGAGTTAGGTATGTCTTAAAGGAGAAGGATAGAGAGGCAAAGAGGTTTAGTAAGGGAATTCCAGAGCTTAGGCCTAGGCAGCTGAAGGCATAGCCGTGAAGGGTGGAGTGATTAAAATCAGATATCTGCAAGAGGCCAGAAGGAGAGGAGCACAAAGATCTCAAGGACTTGTAGAGCCAGAGAAAGTTACACAGATAAGGTGGATGAGGTCATGGAGACACGTTAAAACAAGGATGCGAACTTTTATTGCCGGACCAGTAGCCAACACAAATCAACGAGCACAGGGGTGATGTGTGAACAGGACTTCGTGTGTTAGGATATCAGCAGTAGGGTTTTGGTTGAGCTTAAGTTTATGTAGCATGGAAGATAGGAGGTCAGCAAAAAGGGCATTAGAATAGTCAAGTGTAGAGTAACAAAAGCATGGATGATGGTTTCAACAGCAGATGAGTTGAGGCAAGGGCAGAATTGGGTGATGTTATGGAGATGGAAGTGGGCAGTCGGTGATGGAGCAGATATGTGGTTGGAAGCTCATTACAGAGTCCAATACAACATCAATGTTAAAAACCGTTTAGGTTCAGACTCAGATAGTTGTCCAGGAGAGGAATGGAGTTGGTGGCTTGGAAACGGAGTTTGTGGTGGGGACCAAAGACAATGGCTTCAGTCTTCCAAATATTTAGTTGGAGGAAATTTCTGCTCATCCAGTACTGGACATCAGACAAGCAGTGTGACAAATCAATAATGGTCAAGAGAGGTGGTGTTGAGGTAGAGCTGGGTGTCATCAACGTACATGTGGAACCTGACATGGTTTTGGATGGTGTGAGTGAGGGATAGCATGTAGATAAGAAGTAGGAGGGCCAAGGATAGATCCTTCAGAAACTCCAGAGGTAACAGTGCAGGAATGGGAAGAGAAGTCATAGCCAGAGAATCACCTGCAATGACTCTATAGATAAGAGTGGAACCAGTAAGGGCAACCATACCCAGTTGAGCAACAAAGGAGAGACGTTGGAAGATACTGCGGTCAACTGTGTTAAAGGACGGGGAAGGATAGTTTACCATGGTCATAGACACATAAAATGTAATTTGTGACTATGATAAGGGCTGTTGCAGTTCCATGGCAGGGACAAACCAAAGGCATTCAAATATAGCATTGTGGAAAAGATGGGCCCTAATGTGAGACGTAACAACATGTTCAAAGCCTTTGGAGAGGAGAAATGGGGTGATGTAGCAAGGAAAGGTTTTTTGAGGAAACAGGTGATGATGTCAGATCTGAAGGGGAGGGGGATTACCTGAGGAGAGGGAAATCGTTAACAATATCAGCTAACATGGGGGCAAGGAAGGGAAGTTGAGTGCTCAGCAGTTTGGTGGGAACAGTGTTGAGAGAGCAGGAGATGGGTCTTATGGACAAGTTGAGCTAATCTCATGGGGATTTTCAAGTCAGGCTTAGTTCAGGGAGTGGTAAGAGCAGCCTGCACAAGAAAATTCACTCGTGTGTAACATGTTTGGTACAGTGAAAAGTTTGATGTGTTGCACCACTGAGTGCTGACCTGGGCTTTCACGCATGATTCTGCACATGTCCAAGTTAATCATCTCAGCTGTGCTTCTGTAGAGAAAATGCAGAGCAACGTTTAGGTACTTCTCCACAAGGAGAGGGATAGGGGCATCAGTGATAGACTCCTCCCTGGGTTCCACCTAGTGGCTGGTTTCAGAGTAACATGGGCTAGAGGCCTGGAAATAGATGCCCTGCCTACTCCCTTGGTGCTGAATTTAGCATGGCACAGAGATTTGAAGGAGGGCCAGTGGACAAAAATGCCTTCAATAAAATAAAGTGCTAGTTTCACTGTACAAAACAGAATGCAAAAACATTTTTTACAATTAGTATTGATCCTAATTCAAAGAAAATGGATGTCTAAATTTCCAAATCGGTAATGGAACTGATGCAAACAAACCTACATTAAAGCAAAAAGCATAAATTAAAAAAAAACCTTCTTCATTGCCATTCAGCTGCTGAGACTACAAGCTCAAAGAGATACACAACACTTTACAGACAATATGATGTTGTCCGCATGAGAAACAATTAAAAAAATAGCAAAATACATCATTTTTTCTTATAGAAGCAGTCTCATCTACATAGAGACCAACATTTTCTTCAACCAACTCAATTTGAAATAGCTCAAATAAGATAAATGTACAGAGTTCAGAATCAAAAGGGGATGGGGAGAATAACATATGAAAATCCTAAACTGCAATCAGAAAAATCCTAGCTAACTGTCTTTTTGAGCCTCTTTCTTGATGTGTGTCAAGAAAATGATGATAAGGTGAATCTGTGCAGAGATATTTAGGTTAAGAAAACTCACAAAGTGACAGTGCACAGGTAGTGGCAATTAGTGGCAAACTACTGCCAAACACTAATGTTCACCTACCACACAGTGTCGGTGATACCCAGAGCCTGACACTTTGTGCAGTAAAGAGAGACATGCAGTTTCACAAAGTATTTTGCAATAAGTCCATTTTATTGCAAAGGCAGTGGAACACATCCCTTTTATTTTCTCTTTCAATTTTTTGTCCTCCCATCAGAAAAAAAAACAAAGGAGAGTTTTAAATAGTGGGCAGTACATGCCAATATTAGGCCTTCACTCCGAGGAATGGTGCGTTTCCTCAGAGAAGTGTTCAAGCTGAAGTGTTTTTGTGTCAACCTTGATGTTAAAAAGTAGCCACTATTTTTGCAATTGTTTTTTTAATGTGGTTTTGATTAAATTGCAGGCTCAGTTTGCATATGTTTTGTTTGAAAATTCTGATGCATTTATCCATTTGTAAGGAGCAATGAACACATGCTTCTAACGAAGCTGGTCCAGGCAAGCAGGCCTGCATATTAACAGATCCAATGAAAACTGTCAACCAAGGGCGAAGAAATGGTGCCAATGGTATCCTCTCTGATCAGTTGTATTATTTTCATTTGGTGCACTCTGTGCCATTGCTTACCTTGTAACAAATTAGGTTTTGTCACAAAACCCTACACGTTTCAAAAAGGGGATGGGGAGAATAACATATGAAAATCCTAAACTGCAATCAGAAAAATCCTAGCTAACTGTCTTTTTGAGCCTCTTTCTTGATGTGTGTCAAGAAAATGATGATAAGATGAATCTGTGCAGAGATATTTAGGTTAAGAAAACTCACAAAGTGACAGTGTACAGGTAGTGGCAATAAAGAAATGAACCTGCCAGATCAAAAAAAAATGAAATAAGATAAAGTTAGAAAAATGGGGACTTCAGGGAGCAAGTAAGAGAGCTGCGCATCAATCCAGGATGGGCTTAACTGCCTGATTCAGAAATAATACCTCAACATTTTATCACTTTATATCACATACTGCACAGTATCCAAATGCATGCCGGTGTTGAATCATAGAATCATAGAACTGTTTTGGCACAGAAAGAGGCCTCTTGGCCCATCGTATCTGCGCTGGCCAAAAAATGAGCCACCCAGCCTAATCCCATCTTCCAGCATTTTGTCCATAGCCCTGCAGGTTACGGCACTTGAGGTGCACATCCAGACACCTTTTAAATGAGTTAAGTGTTTCTGTCTCTACTACCCTTTCAGGCAATGAGTTCCAGACCCCCACCACCCTCTGGGTGAAAATATTTTCCTCATCTCCCCTCTAATCTTTTTATCAATCACTTTAAATCTATGCCCCCTAGTCACTGGCATCTCTGCTAAGGTAAATAGGCCCTTTACATCCACTCTATCCAGGCCCCTCACAATTTTGTACATTTCAATCAGATCTCCCTTCAACCTTCTCTGTTCCAAGGAGAACAATCCCAGCCTATCCAATCTTTCCTCATAGCTGCATTTTTCCAGTTCTGGCAACATCCTTGTAAATCTCCTCTGTACCCTCTCAGTGCAATTACATCCTTTCTGTATTGAGGTGACCAGAACTGCACACAGTAGTCAAGTTGTGGCCTAATCAATGATTTATACAGTTCCAGCATAACCTCCCTGATCTTATATTCTATACCACGGTTAATAAAGGAAAGGATTCCATATGCCTTCTTAACCACCTTATCGACCTGTCCAACCTTTAAGGATCTATGGACATTCATTCCAAGGTCATAGAGTCAGAGTTTTACAGCACAGAAACAGACCCTTCGGCCCAACCCGCCTGCGCCGACAACCACCCTCTGGGTGAAAACATTTTTCCTCACTCCCCTCTAAACCTCCTACCCCTTACCTTAAATCTATGCCCCTTGGTTATTGAACCCTCTGCTAAGGGAAAAAGTTTCTTCCTATCTATTCTGTCAATGTCTCTCATAATTTTGTACCTCAATCAGGTCCCCCCTCAGCCTTCTTGGCTCACATGTGATGCCCTGCATTGTGTAATAAACTGCAAATATGTAATGTGTCGGTTCACAACTAAAGAATGACCATTTGATTGAAGTAACAGACACAGGCCAGCATCCATGGAACTGTATTCCAGCATGATTCAGCACCAGTGATTCCACCCAGTTATGCCAAATTCCTGCATTTACAGTAAACAGCATAGTTTTTTATCCTGAGTCTAGTGCTCAAAAGAGTTCAAAGAGTGTTTTGCAGAGTTTTTATTTGCTTGCTTACACACAAAAAGATGTAAATCACATTGAAGTGAATCATGAGATGAGTTTCACACATATCCAAATAAATGAAGAAATACTATTTTCCTGTGGCTTCAAAGAGCAATCCAGTAATGTTATAGATCCTCTTATCAGATACAATAAACCTTCAGTTTCTACATCATGAAGTCCACAATACCCTTTAACATTTCACATTGCCAATTTTCCAAAATGATCAGTGACTCCAATATGAAATAGATGAATAATCAATTTCAAGAGAAATTCACTCTTACACAAACAACTCTTCTGGATGCAGAGGGAGCACATTGCCTACACGAGCATATGTTTGACTTGTAGCCTGTTGTGTGATTGCCTTTAAGAGAAATGTACTTTAAGATTTTAGTATGCTAATGAGCTAATAAAAAAAGACAGACGCGCAAGGAGAGAGCCAACTGTGTAACAGCCCTGACAACCAATTTTATCTGCAGCGCCTGTGGAAGAGTCTGTCACTCTAGAATTGGCCTTTATAGCCACTCCAGGCGCTGTTTCACAAACCACTGACCACCTCCAGGTGCTTACCCATTGTCTCTCAAGATAAGGAGGCCAAAGAAGAAGAATGAGCCAAGTACCAGGGCAGTCACGTGACTACATGCCAGCCTCACTCTGCTACTGTAACACCAAGAGATAACACCTGGAAATAAGTAACTTTGTGCTGTATATATTAATTACCTGTTTAATAAACCTGTTTTGAGATCTTCCAACAACCTGAACTCCACACATCTCATTTATGTTGCATCAGACAACATAATAAAAAAGCTTCTCATTGCATGGTTGCAGCGGTGGATAAAAAAAAACTTCTCATTGCATAGCCAGCACAATTTTACATCTATTAAACTTATTCTTCTTTCTTTTGGGCCTCCTTATCTCGAGAGACAATGGATACGCGCCTGGAGGTGGTTAGTGGTTTGTGAAGCAGCGCCTGATAATTAGGTACATACCCAAATTCCAAACATGTGCCGCCCATTTATGAAGCTCTGCATCCGGAGTGCTGAAAACTCTATTTACCCCATGGTACACGACAGCAGACATTTCATTATCATGGTAAGACAACACAAGTGAATGTCCATGCATTTTCTCCCACTCTTCTGCTGAGGAGCCATGGAAACCCCAGAAAAGCCTATGTAAATGGTGAATGTTACAGCAAACAATTGGGAGATTGTGGGCTCAAGAAACATTAAGAAAACAGCTGCACATTGATCTTGCAGTCTACAGCATCTGTCCCTCTCAACTTGCTTACTGCTTTGTAATTCCCTTAGACAGATCCATTATTAGTGATCCAGAAAAATGATTTACCTTTGGGATCATACAGCTTTAAATATTTTAGCAACGTATCTATTTCTAAGACAATTTAATTTGCAGATAATTCAGAATAAAAGATTAAACACACACAAGTATTATTTCATCTTTATTAACTTCTTGCCCCTCTATTTTGTAAGTAAGATTTTGAGGTTCTTTCGGGGCCTCTAACACATCTCGCCATTTGGTGATCATTCTGTGACTTGAGTGAAAGGAATGTGGCCTCCTTCCAACTCTTCACTAAAACTGTTCCTGAGATATCCAAAAGTGACAAGGTTAATCAACCCTCTGAGTGGATTCATTTGCAATCTCTTAAAGGCCTGAACAAGATTGGGAACTCCACGTGGAGAATTATGAAAGGGAGGGAGTGTGAGCTAGCACCTAGCAATATGACAGCCAAAGCTATTAGTATACTTCTGTATCTACACCACTAACAAAACCTTTGCTTTAGTATCAGCGCAAACCTTGAAATTCTACATCATTTCTTCTTGTCAAGAACAATAATTCAGTGAATGTTGGCAAAAGAAAGGTAGCTTCATTTCTTTGTGAAGCTTATATTTGTATGCATTTTGTTTTATTTAGGAGCATGATGTCCTAGTTGTATTATGATGATTCAAACAATTTCCCGATTTGAAAGTGTAGTTCTGATAACGGCTATTTTTCAGTGCAATGCTGCTTACTCTTATCTTGTGAAGTCATTGTACTTGTTATGGCTGTGAGTAATCAAAGGGCTACGATAAAGATTTGCAGAAGACCCCAAATTATGATTTACTAGATCTGCAGAAAGTCATGCATCTTTCAAGTGCCCAAGCCCTGTGTGAAGGTCTCTTGTGATGGCCTGAGAGGCTTCCTGCAGGAAGGTTTATGACATAGAGGCCAGACACATTTAACATTCCATTTCCTGTCAACTCCCTTTCTGGATACCGTGATTTAATCTTCAGAGGAGGATTTCAAAAAACCACCTTTTGTATCCTTGTGTAATTAAAGAATCTGGCCAATGCAATTTTGGCTTCATATAAAAAAGTTTAAGAAAAAGGCAGCACAGAGCATCAATACACAGTCGTGCCATATTGCTCACAATCCTTGATCAGCTATACCATGACAGGAAGGCATTAACTGCCGGCTAGATACTATCTTCGGGCAGAGGAGAAGTACTGGTCAGCAATTTAACCCTGACATTCTTTGTTTACAAAATGTCAAAGCTGGCTCAAAAGTAGAGCTTATAGCATCTAGGGAGCAGGTGGTTTGCTCAAACTCTCAGTCAGAGAAAATGTCGAACTAAAAAACAATTAATTCAAAAATGGACTGTACTTGCAGATCTTCCATTTGAAATCTCCAATGTTCAAAATTCACCAAAATTATATTTTAATCAAAAACATATATGAGGATAGAATACCTTCCACTAGGTGAGCCTCTTGGCCTCTACATTACTTCATGCTTAGTCTCAGAGGAAGAGGCAGAAGTGGGCTAAAAATTGGATTGATCTGGTTTTTGGGTGTGGCAGTTGCGGTTTGTGACCTGCCCATGCTGATTGAGGTGGGCACCATGCAATTTTTGTGTACCCAACTCATTTGCATGATTGTAACATGCAACAAGGTGGGTCCCTTGCTACTCAGTAGGTTGGGGATGGGGGTGGGGGGGGAGCACTGGTAGAGATTTTTGCTGATCATGTGGTACAACCAGCCTTCTCTTCTTAAAGGCAGGCTGTACCTTAAAGGGAAGTTTCTCAAAAACATTGCTGCAATGTAAACAACAGGGCAAACAGAGAGTTCCAGAGTGACAGATATGGCATTGGAGGCATGAGAGGTGCAGGTGGGCAGGAGGTGGACCAGGAGCCCCTAAAGACGCACCCTCAGATGGGAATGGGAGCAGATGGTCAGGGAGGTCAGCTCCCTGTGTCTGGCCCCAGAGGACCTGGCAGCAGTGCTACAAGAAATCTAGTGACCTCATGTGGGTAGTCAAGGTCAGTGAATTCTTCTTCATGTAACATCTCCTATCCACCACACCACCAAACTCTCGCTGCTCAATGCACTCACCCTGCAGCACTCCCTGGCACCCAAGACTCACACTTAACATTCAGATACTCCACCTCACCCTCACACACCCACCAGTGCTGCCAGCCTCACATCCACCTCTCTCTGGCTCCACATATTTCCAGCTATTCAGCTATGGCAGGCACATCACCCAAACACAGTGTAACACAATCATTAACATTCTTCCCTCTCCCTTGCAGGGAAAAGTAGCTGACTATAGAAGGGAGCAGAACAGAACTGGCAGGGAACAAGATCACCTGCATCTCCTGTGCTCTGCGGAGAAGATAGTTGCCTGCATCATGGGGCCAACTGTGACGGGGCCCATGGCCCCCAACATCGCTGAGAATACTGAGGATGATGGCATGTTCCTGCCTTATTCCCTTTCAACTGCCAGCATACCCTCATCATGCTATCTGGCATGATGAGCAAGCTACTGGAGGTGTGAACCTGGACATCTTGCTTCCCATCCCAACCCTTTTCCCTCACGGCAACCTTCCCCTTCTGATTTTCTGCTTTCTGGCACCTGAGAACTTCCGTCTGCCCAGGTACAGCAGCCAAAGGAGGAGGAGGAAAGAGAGTAACCACATCGCACTGATGAAGAGGCCCTCTGACACTGATTTCACCCTCACAACCACCAACGACTGGCACTGAACATACCTTGGAGGTTAGTTGAGAGTTGTGATCAGTTTGTGGTGAGTCATCTGGGCACGAGTGGGCTGCAAGCAAGGCCAGGGGAAAGGATGGTTCGGTTGCCAGCTCAACAGAAGGCGAGGTGGCGGACAAGTACTGCCGCAGAGGACTCAGATGAGGACCTTTGTTATCACCAGGCGAGAAAGGTGTCTAGGGGTCCCTTTCAGCCTTCACCTGGTCTTACTGTAACAGGATTTAACACAGTGTTTTGAGCTCCCCCCTGGTGAATCCTTGTTCACTGCTTTCCAATTATAAGGGGCGAAAGTGGGAACAAGTTACTGAGTTGGATGATCAGCCATGATCATAATGAATGGCAGAGCAGGCTCGAAGGGCTGAATGGCCTATTCCTGCTCCTATTTTTTTATGTTTCTATGTTTCTAAGGTAAAGAAATGAGCACAAACAGGCTTTCTTAGGTTTAAAGACGAAAAGTGAAATTTATTAAAACTTAAACTCTAATTTGGTTAATGTCTGCGGATACATGCCACGCCCCACGCTAGCATGCATATGCGATACGCACATGCAAATAGAGACAGAAAAGAGAAGAAAAATAAAGTGGAGAGGTTTGAGGCAATATCTGAAGAGTTTCTTGTTACTGTCACTGTAGAGTCCTTGCTTGTTGGTAATTCTTGCTTTTCATTAGGGCCCAGTATTCTTCTTAAACCTTGTTCACTGTAGGAGACTTTTCTCTCTTGTGGTTCATGTATCTTCAGTGAGTTTCAGTTCCGTGAGAGAAAGGTAGAAGCAGACAGAAGAGGCTGCAGCAAGCCAGCCACGAGAGGTCTTTTCAGTCCAGGCGCCAACAGCTTTCTGCCCGTTCAAAACTCTGCGGCAAGTTCCAATTCCTGCAACAGCCAGTTAGTCATGTGACTAAACTGGTCTGACCACGTCTTCTATGTATTCGGCCATCTTAGCAGTTTATTTGGAATGCGAGCTCCTCCACCCTCAATGCCTGGTAATTAGAAATCCATTTTGGATTAAATTAGAGCACGGAGTAGCCCCTTTGTCCTTTCCAAGTACTGTCTGTTAATATACAAAAAATGTCTCTCCAGCCAAGGATCTATCGTGGTTTTTTTTAAATCCAGTTCTTTTTTCACTCCAGTAACAGTTTAAAATTAATTTTCATGTGGCAAACTTAATATTCCTCATTCTTGGCAGGTGGGGGCATGCATGACAGCTTGATGGCGAAGCATACAGGACAGCGCTGACGGATGCACTGGCTGGCCTCTCTCAAATTTGGCAAATGTATCAGAGCTCTTTCAGGATGTAACAAGCAGAATGGATAAAGGGGAACTAGTAGATGTAGTGTTATTGGATTTCCAAAAGGCATTCCATAAGGTGCCACATGAAAGGTTACTACACAAGTTAAGAGCTCATGGTGTTGGGGTAATATATTAGCATGGATAGAGGACTGGCAAACTGTAACCAGTTGGATGGCACAGGGATCAGTGCAGAGGCCTCAACTATTTAAAATTTATATTAATGACTTGAATGAAGTGAACGAGTGTATTGTAGCCAAATTTGGTGACGATATCAAGTTAGGTGAGAAAGCAAATTTAGGGAGGGATATACTTGCATTGGAGTTAGTTCAGAGAAGGTTCACTAGGTTGATTCCTGGGATGAAGAAGTTGTCTTATGAGGAAAGATTGATCAGGTTGGGCCCATACTAATTAGATTTAGAAGAATGAGAGGTGATTTTATTGAAATATAGAAGATTCTGAGAAGACCTTGCAGGGTAGATGCTGAGAGGATGTTTCCCCTTGTGGGGGAATCTAGAACTAGGGGGCAGAGTTTCAAAATAAGGGTTCTCTGATGTAAGATGGAAATGAGGAGGAATTTCATCTCTTAGAAGGTCATCCATCATTAATCTTTGAAATTCTCTTCCCCAGAGAGCAGTGGAGGCTGAGTCATTGAATATATTCAAGACTGAGTTAGACATATTTTTGATCTACGAGGGAGTCAAGGGTTATGGGGTGGGGGGGGGGGGGGGGCTAGCAGGAAAGCAGAACTGCAGCCACAATCAGATCAGCCATGATGTTATTGAATGGCAGAGCAGGCTCAAGGGGTAAAATGGCCTACTCCTGTACATATTTCTTATGTTCTTATCTTCTTATGCCGGCGAGACAACCTTCTGTAACTGTCAAGAGGCATGGTGGCGTCCAGCTCCAAATTGCACCATGGAGCACAGCTTGCCCTCTCCACAGCCTCTGCTCCATTGCCCTGTGATGCTGCAGATCCAGTGGCACTGCCACTGCTACCCTGCTATTTGGTGTAACCTGCGTGTGCACAGGTTTCCTACTCCTTTGGCCCTTCCTCTGAGCATGTGGCAACACTCTCTGGCGCACCCAAGAACTCACCAAAAAACTTCCAAAAACAGTCCAGAGTACTTCCAGACACATTGCAATGGAAAATGTTTCGCCAAAAATCACCTGACCTGCAATTTGGGTGCCTGGCATTTTAAATAACACAAGTGCAGGGCCCACCTTATAGCTTCACTCTTATTGTTTGCAGATTGAGGCAGGAATACATTGCTAGTACATTCAATTTCCAAATTAGGAATCCTGGCATCACATCAGCTAGTAGGGTTGCGTGACATCAGGATAGCGTCCATTCAAACATTTCCGGTGCATGCAGAGGATAGCCCCACGTTTACCCTTCTACTAATAGAATGCTGTGCGGGCGGGCAGTACAGGAAGCGGCCGGCAACGAGGGAACACATGGAAAGCGATGTTACTTGAGGCAATTTCGTGCCTTATATGTTTGTCTTAGTACATTGTTTCATCAGAGTAAGGGAGGCAGGTAGTAGCCGGGGGAGGGGCAGGGTACATAAATTTCCAGCTTCAGGCCTTGGCTCTGTTCCAAAATGGCAAGCATCTACTTCAGAGACAAAAAATACAAGTGGACTTATTCTTTCCGACTAAACTCGGGGTGAATCAGGTTGGTCTCAAAATGTGTTGCATGCTTAACCCGCAATTAGCACATTTTGAATACTTTAAAGTTGCACATAAAGGGATATTATCGGTGCTGAAAAACTATTTGATAAACTTTTTCGGTGATAAATGTATATATAAAAAGCAAATCCCCTCATCTGCAAAACAGTAAGATTTCCGCAAAAATCAAAGAAAGTTTAGAGCATGTGTGTAAAAAAATATGTAGCTCAGCAAGGCCAGCATTTATTACCTATCCCTAACTGCCCTTGAGAAGGTGGTGGTGAGCAGCCTTACTTGAACAACTGCAGTCCATCTGGTGTGGGTAGACCCACAGTGCTGTTAGGAAGGGAATTCCAGGATTTTGACCCAGCGACAGTGAAGGAACGGCGATATAGTTTCAAGTCAGGATGGTGTGTGACTTGGAGGGGATCTTGCAGGTGGTGTTCCCATGTGTCTGCTGCCCTTGTCCTTCTGAATGGTAGAGATCACGAGTTTGGAAGGTGCTGGCAAAGGAGGCTTGGTCAGTTGTTGCAGTACACCTTGCTGCCACTGTATACCGGTGGTGGCGGAAGTGAATGTTAAAGGATGTGGATGGGGTGCCAATCAAACAGTCTGCTTGGTCCTTGATGGCGTGAAGCTTCTTGAGTGCTGTTGCAGCTGCACCCATCCAGGCAAGTGGAGAGTATTCCATCACAGTCCTAACTTGTGCCTTGTAGATGGTCACCAGGCTTTGGGGAATCAGGAGGTGAGTTACTCACCACAGAATTCCCAGATTCTGGCCTGAAGCCACAATATTTATATGGCTACTCCAGTTCAGTTTCTGGTCAATGGTAACCCCCAGGATGTTGATAGTGGGGGATTCAGCAATGGTAATGCCATTGAATGTCAAGGGGAGAAGGTTAGATTGGCTCTTGTTGGAGGTGTCATTGCCTGACATTTGTGTGGCGTGAATGTCACTTATCGTCCCAAGCCTGAATGTTGTCCAGGTCTTGCTGCATGTGGGCATTGACTGCTTCAGCATCAGAGGAGTCTCAAATGGTACTGAACAATGTGCAATCATCAGCGAACATCCCTGCTTCTGACCTCATGATGAAGGGAAGGTCATTGATGAAGCAGCTGAAGATGGTTGGGCCTTGGATGCTATGCTGAGGAACTCCTGCAGCGATGTCCTGAGGCTGAGATGATTGGCTTCCAAAAACCACAACCATCTTACTGGCAAATGTAATAATATTTGCAATCAGTGGCCAAATGCAACATGATTAAATGTCATGTGATTAAGCATCACATGGGGCATCACATGATTAAATGCCCTCTGATAAAAATCACACAATCAAGTTGCCAGAAATATGTCTAACCAGAGTTGGCAACTCTAGATCGGGGATGACTATCACTCATTGCATCATAACGCAGTTCCCTAACTATAAGCCTATTGAAGTAAACAATGCCCCGAGAAACAGGATCAATAGGATGCACAAGCCCATACGATTCAACAGCCACTTAGTGACTGAGCTAGAAGACCCCTCCTCACCTGATCATAACAGGAATTTGGGGGCTCTTGTCCGGGATCAAAATAAAAAGTTGGAAGTGGGAACCAAATTAATCCCTAGCAAAATATAAAAGCTTCAAAACAGGTTTTCTTGTGGTTTTCAGTGCTAGAGTACTAAAATGTCCACATCTGAGGCAATAACTCAAACAGAGTGCAATAACTTAGAACAGTTTAAAAGCCTGTTGAAGAGTTAAGGAATGTAGCTAGGCATTTAGAGATAACTATCCATCCAAAAGCTAGGAAACCCGAAATCCTAAAACTTGTGGCCAACCATTTTGAGATTGAAACTGAAGAGCCAGAGACAAGCTTAGAATCTGAAACAGACAGAGTAATATTAGCTAAGATATAGCTGGAACAGCAGAGACTAGAGTTAGAATTCCAGAAGGAGAAGGAGGAGAAAGTGTTTCAGGAAAGGGAAAAAGAAAGAGCTTTCCAGAAGGAGAAGGAGGAAAGAGAGTTAAGGCGGCTTAAACTGACTAGGGGAAGACCCAATGTACCCAGTACACGCACTGCTAGTGAGGGAACTACCCTAGCTCAGGACCGAGTGCTGAGCTCTTAAAGTTCTCCCAATTGATACCAAAGTTTAATAAGGGGAATGTGGAAGCATTTTTCATCTCATTTGAAAAGCGTGCAGAACAGTTAAAGTGGCCAGCAGAGGGCTGGTCCCTACTACTGCAAAGCAAATTAACAGGAAAAGCCGATGAGGTTTATTCACTGTTGTCTGATGAGTGTTCATCAAACTATGAGATGACCAAAAATGCTATCCTGAGCACAGATGAGCTGGTACCAGAGGCATACTGCCAAAAATTCTGAACTCTCCAAAAGCAGCCTGAACAAACTTATAACGAGCTCGAAAGGGTTAAGCAGCTCATTTTCATCTGATGGATATGGGCGCTTAAGATAGAACCCACCTATGAAAACCTCAAAGTGGTGATCCTTCTTGAGGAATTCAAAAACCTGCTTACCCTTTCAACAAAACAGCACGGGGAGGAAGAAAAAGTTCCAAGAGCCATGCAGGCAGCAATCCTGGGTGATGATTACACATTTATTCACAAGCCCTTTCCCCAAGGGAAACCCTTCCCTAGTCACCTCCAAAAACATGAAAACGATAGAAGGTGATAGGAGCCTAAACAGCCATGGGCGAGAAGGGAAAGCTGGAAACACAGGGAGCCCTCCTCAGGCCAAAAGGACAGGGCTGAGAGCAAGAGCAATGCCCAGAAGCCTGTATGTCTCCATTGTAACAAGGCTGGTCACCTACGAGCTGACTGCTGGAAGTTACCGTGAAAACATGCAGGATTAATCAGGGTACACCAGACCAGTGCAGGAAACACAGGGAGCCTGATGGAATGCACAGCTGACTAGGCAATGGCTTTAACTGCAGCAGTAAAACCCAGTAAACATACCACTGTGAGTGCGCGAGAACTTAAAATCCCTGACAGTTACCAGGATTTTGTATCCAAAGGAAAAGTGACGCTTCAACTCTCAAGTGAGGCAAGTAATCACATCCTCATACTTAGAGATACAGGGGCCACCCAATCCCTTCTGTTGGGAAAAGGCATGACCTATCCCCCAGAGAGTGTATTGAATGCTAGAGTATTAGTAAATGGTATCGGGGGCAGATATATGCCCATACCTTTATATCGGGTGCACCTGGAGTGCGACCTTGTTTCAGGTCCTGTAACCATGAGGATTGTTGCTAGTTAACCTGTGCATGGTGTCGCTGCTCCTTGGTAATGATCTGGTGAGGGCGAAGGCGGTGGCTTCCCCAGAAGTCTTAGAGAGACCGAAAGAGGTCAAGGAGATAGAGCAGTTACAGGAGAAGATCCCCAGCATTTTCCCTGTCTGTGTAGTAACCTGGTCTATGGCCAAACAAGCTCCGTCAGAGAAGGCTAAACAGGCATTGCAGACAGATGACCCTGCTGTCTGGTTATCCAAAACCTTCTTTGGGAATTCAGAGGAAGTGTTCAGCAGGTCTTCCTTGGTCGAGGATCAGCAAGCCGACCCAGCGTTAAAAAAGTTACCACAGACCACCCAAACTGAAACTGAAGCAGAGGAAGTTCCAGAGTGCTACTATTTAAATAATGAGCTGCTGAGACCTCCTCATCGACCTGCGGATGAAGAATGGACAGTGGTCCACCAGGTAGTGTTGCTGCCAAGGTACCGTAAGGGAATATTGTGAATCGCCCACGAACCCCCTATGGCTGGACATATTGATATCCGAAAAACCCAAGAGTGCATAGCAAGCTAGCATTTGATAGCATTTTGACTGGCCACAACTCCACAAGGATTTGGAGTTCTATAAAACTTGCCACATGTGCCAGGTTGTGGGGAAGCCTCAACCTGCAATAAAACCTGCAGCCCTAATTCCCATACTGGCTTTTGAGGAACCATCCAGCAGACTGCTGGCGGCCCCTGATGAGAAAAGGGGGCTACCAGTATCTTCACACCATTATGGATGTAGCTACCCAATTCCCAAAGGCCATTCCCCTAAGAACTATCTCTGCTAAGGTAGTGGTGGAGGGGCTAACCCAATTCTTCACCCTATATGGGCTGCCTGCTGAGATCCAGTCGGATCAGGGCACAAATTTCATGTCCAGTATTTTTCAGAAGATTATGGGAAATCTGGGCATAACCCAGCTAAAATCCTCAGCCTACCACCCACAGTCACAAGGGGCTTTGGAATGTACCACCAGACCCTAAAGACAATGATCAGGGCATACTGCTATGAGTACCCCCATGACTGGGACATAGGGCTAGGATTTCTCCTGTTTACCACCAGGGACTCACCCAATGAGTCCACTAGCTTTAGTCCCTTTGAATTAGTTTATGGACACGAGGTGAGAGGTCCTCTAAAACTAATCAAGGAGAGGTTTTTGAGACACAGGGACGAATTTTCCCTGTTAGATTACATCTCCATGTTCCGCAAGCAGCTCACAAGAGCCCGTGCAGTGGTTCAAGAACAATGAAAACTCCCAGACAACTATGAAAAGGCAGGCAGATAAACATGCCAAGGCCAGAACATTTTGGCTCAGAGACCATGTGTTAGTGCTATTACCAATACAGGGTGAGCCACTGTAAGCCCGATTCAGTGGCCCACACAGAGTAGTAAAGAGGATTAGCAAGGTGAATTATTTAATTGACACCACAGACTACAGGAAAAAACAAAGGCTGTGCCATATCAATATGTTAAAATGGTATCACAGCCATAACGGGGACAAACAAGCATAGGTCTGTCAAGTAGTCGGATGAGAGGATGATGAAAGGGACAGTGAGGATCAAACCCCCTACCGTTTGGTTAGCCAACACCGAAATGTTAGGGAAATTAGACACTGTACACTTCCTGTTTAAACTCAGAACAGAGGGGAAACTTAATAAGGCTGCTCACAGCATTTAAAGAGATCTGCAGGGACAAACCAGGGTGCACCACCCTAGCCCTACACAATGTGGATTTAGGAGAGACCCCACCCATAAAAGAAAATCTCTATCACCTAGGTCCTGGGAAACTGACCCAGGTTCAGGAGGAAATTCAATATACGCTGGAGCATCAAGCTTTGAGCCCCCAGAGCAGCTGGAGTTCCCAAATATGTTGCTGCCCAAGCCCAATGGCTCAACAAGGCTCTGCATTGATTATAGGAAGGTTACTGCAGTGACCAGAGCTGACTTCTATCCAATTCCCCACCTGGAAGACTGTATTGATACAGCAGGAAACGCTGCCTACATAGACAAGATAGACATGTTCAAAGGATATTGGCAGGTTCCCTTACACCCGAGCCAAAGAGATCTCAGCTTTGGTCACCCCAGATGGCTTATTTCAGTGCCGAGTGGTGCCCTTTGAATTAAGAAATGCCCCTGCCACCTTCCAAAGGCTGATGAACCAGGTAATGGCTGGCCTACCCAACTGTGTAGTGTACTTAGATGATCTGTTCGTGTACGGTGACACTGGGGGGGGGGGGGGGGAGACAACTAGACCACTTAGAAGCCCTCTTCCAAAGGGTATGGACGGCTGACCTCATGGTAAATCTTACAAAGAGCGAGTTCGCTAAAGCTCAAGTAACCTCCCGAGGGCATGTTGTGAGTCAAGGGCGAGTGCTGCCTACAACAGCAAAGGTACAAGCGCTGATGGATTTTCCCATCCCTATGACCAAATGGGAAATAATATGATTTTTGTCGATGTGTGGGTTTTACCGCAGGTTCGTCCCAAACTTCAGCACTAAAGCTGCCCTACAGACAGACTTATTATAGAAAAGAGCAAAGGCAGTGTGGTCAGGGAGGGGCCAAACAACTTTTGAAAGTCTGAAAGCCATCTTAACCAATGAACAAATAAACCATTTAAAGTGGCAGTGGATGCTAGTGACTGAGGGGTGGGTGCCATCCTGCTCCAAGATGATTTTTTTTTTGTTCGTTCATGGGATGTGTGCATCGCTGGCCAGGACAGCATTTAATGCCCATCCCTAAATGCCCTTGAGAAGGTGGTGGTGAGCCACGTTCTTGAACTGCTGCAGTCTGTGTGGGGCAGGCTCACCCACAGTGCTGTTAGGAAGGGAATTCCAGGATTTTGACCTAGTGACAGTAAAGGAACAGCAATATAGTTCAAAGTCAAGATTGTGTGTGGTTTGGAGGGGAACTTACAAACGGTGGTGTTCCCATGCATCTGCTGCCCTTGCCCTTCTAGGTGGTAGAGATCGTGGGTTTGGAAGGTGCTATCTAAGGAGCCTTGCAGCATTGCTGCAGTGCATCCTGTAGATGGTACACAATGCTGCCACTGTGCGTCAGTGGTGGAGGGAGTGAATGTTGAAGGTGGTAGATGGGTGCCAATCAAGCGGGCTGCTTTGTCCTGGATGATGTCGAGCTTCTTGAGTGTTGTTGGAGCTGCACCCATCCAGGCAAGTGGAGAGTATTCCATCACACTCCTGACTTGTGCCTTGTAGATGGTGGACAGGCATTGGGGAGTCAGGAGGCGAGTTACTCATTGCAGGATTCCTAGACTCTGACCTGAACTTGTAGCCATGGTATACATATGGCTACTCCAGTTCAGTTTCTGGTCAATGGTAACCCTCAGGATGTTGATAGTGGGGGAGTCAGTGATCATAATGCCATTGAATGTTATGGGGAAATGGTTAGAGTCTCTCTTGTTTGAGATCATCATTGCCAGACACTTGTGTGAGGCGAATGCTACTTACCACTAATCAGCCCAAGCCTGGATATTGTCCAGGTCTTGCTATATTTCTACACAGACTTCTTCAATATCTGAGGAGTCACGAATGGTGCTGAACATTGTGCAATCATCAACGAACATCCTCACTTCTGAACTTATGACTGAAGGAAGATCATTGAAGAAGCAGCTGAAGATGGTTGGGCCTCGGACACTACCCTGACGAACTCCAGCAGTGATGTCCTGGAGCTGAGATGTTTGATGTCCAACAACCACAACCATATTCCTTTGTTCTAGGTATGAATCCAACCAGCGGAGAGTTTTCCCTCGATTCCCATTGGCTCAAGTTTTGCTAGGGCTCCTTGATGCCATACTTGTCAAATGCTGCCTTGATGTCAAGGGCAGTCACTCTCACCTCACCTCTCGAGTTCAGCCCTTTTGCCCATGTTTGAACCAGGCATTAAGAGACCAGTTGGGTATTTTTCCAAACGATTAAACAGACATCAAAAGAGATACTCTCCTGTGGATAAAGCAACTCTGGGACTGTTGCTGGCCCTCAAGCACTTTGATGTATATGTCCAAAATGGAAATAGGAAGACCTTAGTCTATACCAACCATAATCCTTTAACATTTGTGGAAAAATTCAAAACCCAGAGTGCAAGGCTATTTCGATGGAGCCTACTTTTGCAACCCTACCACATAAAGACGACCCACATTGCAGGAAAAAAACTGTGATAGCCGATATTTTATCCAGAGTCTAACTCAACACAGAATCATTCCAGATGAAAACTAAACCACAGCATAGCTATGGCAGTCTGAGATTGAGAAGTGAGTGTTTGAGGATGAATGTGTGTGTACAGTTTCTATTTTTAAAATTTACGACCATATAATGAAATGCTCCTGTCGTTACATTTCATTCTGCGTAATGTCGCGGTGTCACAAACAGGTGCTATGCCAAATGATGATTTTTTTATTCCACCGACTGGAAACCGGAATTATATTTTTAAAAAGGAAAAATGGGTCAGATAAAAGGTGACTGCTAGCAGCTAAAATGGCCACCGCAATTTGCATCAAAATACCCTACATTCCAATGCATCAAGGTAGAGACATAGTATCTGCTCAGTCCCCAGCCAGAACAATGACCTGGGAATTTTGAGTGAACTACCTGTCCTGTCCCCATTAAAAAGACATTAAAGGCAATCACTTGGGAAACTAAACTGGTAGAAATGAATCACTCAACGGAAATCACTTTAACAATGGGACCCTGTTTGAGAGAAAGGAATTCCTAGACATGAACTGATTAAGTTGCAAGAGGGAATACACACTGATAGCCATCATGTTGAATCACTGTGTGATGATCATGTGACAGGCCTAGCATGTGTGTTTAAGCTGCTGTTTTCTCTGCAGAAATCCAGACAAGCAGCTAGACACTGACAAGAGAAGACACAAGTGGGGTCCCTCCTCCCCCCACCTCTCTCTAGTCCAGCTTGCAAGCTTCAAACACTGCCTGCTGTCTGTAACCACCCAGGCCTATCACTGGTGCAGACAGAGACCCCATGAAGGAAATCATCTGCATTGCTGTCTCCAGGAGAATTACCAAATCTGCTGCCCACATCTGCAAACAAGAAG
Source organism: Heterodontus francisci (assembly GCF_036365525.1). Lineage (NCBI taxonomy): Eukaryota > Metazoa > Chordata > Chondrichthyes > Heterodontiformes > Heterodontidae > Heterodontus > Heterodontus francisci. The sequence goes on along the minus strand of NC_090375.1, from coordinate 161,732,789 downwards.
CATAGCCTGAAGGCAGCTGAGTCACTAAACTCCACAGACTGTATACCCCTTTTTATTGCTCTGGACTCGAATCTGATCAATCTATTCTTTCCCATTCTGTAACCTATTTGTGTGTGTGTGAACCTTGAGAGAGAGTGTGCGTGTGTGTGAAAGTTGGAGCATAGTGTCATGCTGGGCCCCCATCTGCCAAGAATGAGGCACATCAATTTTGTCATGAACATTAATTTTAAACTGTTACTGGAGTGAAGAAAGGACTTATTAAACAGATCAGCCATGGATGGAAAAGACATTTGCATATTAAAAGACAGTAATTGGAAGGACAAAGGGCCATTCCCTGACACATTCAACCCATAATGGACCTTGACCACCAGATATTGTATGTAAGAGGAGCATTCCAGAGACTGTTGTAATCCAAGACGTGGTCAGACCAGTTAGTCACATGACTAACCTGCTGGGCAACCTGGGTTTTTCTGAATTGTACAAAGAGTTTGAACTCAGAAAGACTGTTTGCTCCTGGATTGAGAAGATCTCACTTGTCTGCTCCCATCTCCTTCTCACAAGCCTCTGAATCCACTGAAGACACATGAACCCCAAGAGAGAAAAGTCTCCTACAGCGAACAAGGTATAAGAAGAACACTGGGCCCCAATGAAACGCAAGATCTACCTACAATCAAGGACTCTACTGTGAGCTCGAAGAACAGTCACAAAAACTCTTCAGATATTGCCTCAAACTTTTCCACTTTATGTTTTTCTTCTGCTCTTTTCTGTCTCTATTTGCATGTGTGTATCCCATATGCATGCTAGCGTGGACGCGTTGTGTATCGCAGGCATTAGCCAAATTAGAGTTTAGGTTTAAATTTAATAAATTTCACTAGTCTTCTTTAAACCTAAGAAAGCCTATTTGTGCTGGTTTCCTTTCCTTATAATTGGAAAGCGGTGAACAAGGATTCACCAAGGGGAAGCTAAGAATATGGTGTGTTTAAAATTAAACCCTGTTTACGGTAAGACCAGGTGAAGGCTGAGAGGGACCCCTAGACACCTTTCTCACCTGGTCCTAACAGTAGTTTATTATTTTACTTAGGTCAGTTTAAGTACAATAACGCTAACCTCTTTCTTTGTTAAACTCAAGAAAACCTGTCTGATTGGTTCTTTTATAATCACAGCAAATAAATAGTTAAACACTCACTGAATTGGCAAGTACCTTCATTTTAATAAAGAAATAAGCCTTGTTCAGTCAAACAAGGAGCGGGACAAGTGGGGAGCCCTTGGTCCCCTCCTCACCTGATCGTAACAATATAGTAAGTCGGCTCTACTCTACCAGTTTTGATAAAGGGTCCATACCCGAACCATCGTCTGTTCTCTTCACAGATGCTGCCTGATCTGCTATGTGTTTTCAACATTTTTGTTTTTCATTTCTGCTCCATTAGAGTCTAATTTGTGTTTCTCTAAATTTAAAGACTGCCCTCTTCTTGCAGTTTAAACCATGCTTTCTTCATTAAATGTTAATTTTTGCCAGAGTTAAGTGCACTCTATGTTTGCACCTTTTCTGTGATAGACAGAAATCCAGTACTAGTTGCCATAGATAGTTGATTTGGTAATGCTGTGTCCCTTTGTTGTGTCAAACCTGAATGCCAGGTCCCTGAGGGATTTTGTTCAGTATAAGCATAGCTGGAGATGTACAGTAGGTGCTATTTATAGAACTGGTTCCTATGCACCTTCGCCTGTCTCACGGTGTGTTTTCTGGATTCCTGATCGTGACATTACAGTTTGTTAGTACCCATACTCATCTTAGAAAACTGACTTTCTCCCTGTCATGATACTAATAACCCAAAATTGCAGTAATCATGGTGAATGAACGGAACAGCTGGTTATGACAGTGGTGACAAGTTTGATTACTTAGACAAGAAGAACATTAAAGGGGTGTTGCCACCATGTTAAATTCTCTTACTGTACAGAGTGCATAAATGTGATAGCAGAATAATATCGTTGCATTTAAGGGGCTGAATTTAGTGCGGCCGTTTGGAGCAGGAATGGTGGCAAGGGGGGGTGGGGGCGGCCAGAGAATCGCATCGGAAGCATCGGCCCGGAAATCCGTCATGACATCTGTTCTGGACTTGCCAGTGGCGAGAAAGCACCAAGATGGCCTTGCTGCCCCAACGTGAAGGGAATGGAATTTAAATTGCTCAACACTTAGTTTTAATATATCAGCATCTAATTCATTGCAGTTCAGATGGAGGGCTTGGAATTAAGTGGAGGACGGGCAGCCCTCATATGCCTTTTGATTCCTGGCTGTTGAAAGCTGATGGCACCGAGACAAGGCCTGAGTGCAGTGAGGGATAGGCAGCCATGACCAGCACTACATAGGGGAAGAGGGGGAAGCTGAGGCCATTATTGGCCTACAGCACTGTGCATTCTGCAAAGGGAATCATAATCTCGAGTGATCTGCAAGGGGGATTGTGGTTTCAGTGGGAGTGCTAACTGAGTAGGGCCTCAGGTAGTCTGCAAAAGGGGGGCTTGATTTTGGGTGGCTGTATCGAGTGTCCAAGCTGTTGGGAGAGAGGGTTGAGTGCCCCTACTGCTGGATGAGAGGGTTGGCTATCAGCAAGGGTGGGCACTGAGGATCATCAGAGAGTCTGCTGAGAGAAGTAGCAAAGGTACAGGTGCCAAGGCAGGTCATCTCTGCATCAACAGCGCTCTGGTCACCTGCATGGGTCTCACACCCTGTATTTCTGGACCCCCGTAGCGTGATGCAGCGCCTCTGATGGAGGGAGGGCCAGGATGCAGCTGCACCTGCTCATGATGCTCCATGGTGAGAGCAGCAGCAGCTAGCCAGGCCAAGAAGGGCCAACTTGCGCCGGAGTGTGTACCGAACTTGAATCAGCTAGCTCCAAATGTCAGAACGGCATTGTCGGCGAAGACTACGACTCTCCAAGGAGGCTATCACCGACTTATGCGCCCTGCTGTAGGATGAGTTGTGACCTAGGGGATTTGGGGTCACCCTATGCTAGTGACCCTGAAGATCACAGTGGCACTGAACTCTTATGCATCTGGATCTTTTCAAGGATCCACTGGGGACAGGTGTGGGGTCTCCCAGGCAGCAGCCCATCGCTGCATCAAGGATGTGACCAATGCCTTGTTCAAGAAGGTTGGTGACTATGTGTGCTACTGGACCACCCCTGACTGTCAGGCTGAGAGGGCATTGCTGGATTGCCCCAGGTTCAAGGTGTCATTGACTGCATGCATGTGGCCATCAAGGCCCTAATGGATCAGCCAGCCACCTTCATCAACAGGAAGGGCTTCCATTCCATCAACATGCAACTGGTCTGCAACCACCAAAAGCATTTCCTGCTGATGTGTGTCCGCTTCCGGGGAAGCAGCCACGACAGGTAAATACTTTGACAGTCCCAGATGTCACAGCTTTTCAGCACCCCCGCCACCACCCCCCACTCCCACTCCTGCTGGCCTTCTCGGGTACACAGACTACCCATTGAAGACATGGCTACTGACACCTGTGAGGAACCCTCACAATGCAGCAGAGAAGAGGTATAACAATTGCAACGGCTTCACCCGAGCAATCATTGAGCAGGCCATTGGGCTTCCATTGCCTAGATCAATTCAGTGGGGCCCTGCAGTATGCCCCAGTAACAGTCTCATGTATCGTTGTGGTGTGCTGTGCTCTGCGCAATCTAGCACTGTAGAGGGGTGAGGCCTTGTATGATGATGGCATGATTGATTGAACGACACACCTCCACTGACCAGGAAGACGCGGAGATGGGAGATGAACATGGTGTACTGGATGTTGAAATCCTTGCACTGGAGGCCAGGCAGATGGAACAACAGGCCAAGGCGGCAAGAGATAAGCTCATACTTACCTGCTTCCAGCCACCCTGATGCCCACTCCGAGTAAAATCAATACTTACCTCAATGCATGCAGTCTGTCGCCTCCTTTCTATTTGTCTTCAGTGTGTGGCACCCAGCTGAACCATGTGCTATGGCCCATGGGAGACCCGATTCAAATGTGTCTACATTAACATCCACTAAGGGGGAAAGGTGAAGTCAGTAGCTCACAATTAATGCTTGATAGAATAATCATTTTAACACAATGAAGGTTAATTTCAAGGACAAAATAACTTTATACGATGAAGCAAATTTCAAATTTCAAACATCCATGAAACCCCAAGTGTCACTAGGTAATTTTTATATATGTTTACGAGTGCTTCTATGAGGTGTGACCCCTGCGAAAGCTGCTGGGCTGGAAGCAGGCTGCTGATCAGGCTGCCCCTTGGCCTGTGATGACTTCGGCAGCCGTCCTCTGGCTGCCTGAGGTCTGGAGGGCCCTGGCTGTCTGAGGGTTTCCTGCACAGGTACAGGACTCTTCTCAGGTGTCATGGCTACTGGAGCTGGGCTCACTTGCAGAGGGACTGAGGAGCCAGCTTGCCGAAGCACCCTGAGGGGAGCCCCCAGATGTGGAGGTCAGCCTCTCCTCCTCCCTTTCAAGTCTCACTTGAACCTCCCTACTGACCAGAGAAGGATGAGGAGCTGGAGAAAACTCTAGGTGCCTTGTCCTTCTGTCGCCTTGACACTGCTCCGTTGGACTCATGGCCAAGGCGATGGTGTGCAGGTCTGCGTGCACTGTGGGATCTCCATGAGGGTTGCCAACCTCTTGATGGTGAAAGCCATGTGCTCACATGCCTCAAGACATGCAGCATTCATGGCATGGATGGACTCCTCCATCATCCACTCATGGCTGCACAGGACTTCTGGCATCACTGCCAGATGTTGCCTTACCTCTCTCTGCAACTCCAGTATGTCATATGCTGTTGCCACCAGAGGCTCATCATCAGCCTGGGACTCAGCATGGGCCTGGCCATCCACAGTCCTCCAACTGTCAGAGGCCTCATCTGTCTCAGCCTCAGCTAGCAGCTCACGCGCATGCGCGGTGCTTTCAGCAGTTTGTGGCTCTGATTCTACAGTCGAGCAGAAACCCACCTAAGTGAAAGTATCTGCACTGGTGGAAGGTGCAGGAGAGTCATTGGACATCCTCTGAGTGCTCCTCCTCCTCAGAGGTTGATGGTTGTCCCCCTTCTGGTTGAGTCTCCTGCGGACGCCAACCTACATGAGAGAACACAAACATGTGTGGAATAAAAAAGAAAGTGCTGGAAATACTCAGCAGGTCAGGAGCATCTGTGGGGAGAGAAGCAGAGTTAACATTTCAGGTCTGTGACCTTTCATCAGAACTGGCAAAGGTTAGAAAAAAAGTGTGGGTTAGGCAGCGCAAATCTTGTCATTCCAACGATGCATGAAGTGAACCATACATCGATGGAAGACAATCCTGACTCTTGCCTGGAGAGTGCAGTCTCTCCATCTGATATGGAGTGGCCACCCTGGGTCCCAGACAATTCCAGTGCCTCCATCTTTGCTGTGGAGAGAGGCTGAAAATTTGGGATGCCTCCACCAGTCCGGGATGTCTAGCTCCTGTTAGGGGCCTTCTTGTCCTGCAAGTGGAAAGAGGGAGATAATCATATTTCGCAGAGAGAACAACGTGAGAGTTCTGCTAGTGGCAGCCCCTTGTCCCCTTCTGGGGTGTCACATATAGCTCATGCTCCTGTCCACTCTTAGGGGAGTCAATGGGGGTGTAGCTGTTGAAAGAGGGTGGCTTGTGGACGAGATGCAGCCATGCATCTGTAAGGATGAGGTGATGCCTAAACCCTTCTGCCAGCGCAGTTGTAGTGCCTCCTTCTCCATGTCCCGCTTCCTGCTGTGTCGCCGCTTACAATCCCTAAAAACGAGAGAGTTATGGAACAGTCACTTTGGTAGAACAAAGGAGTTCATTGACTCTCTTGCGGCACTGTACCCAGTTGTAGGGGGATGACCCCACAGCTGCTAACCTCCTCAGTGATGTCCATCCAGGTTTGCTTGTTCAGGCAGGAGGAAGTTTCTTGCCATTGGTGGGGAAGAGGATCTCCCGCCTTTCTCTTGCAGCCTGGAAGAGAATCTCCAGGGAGGCATCGCTAAACTGTGGAGCTGTCTTGTATCTTGCCTCTGTCATCCTGCAGAGTCTGTCTCCGGGGGATTGTGGGGGTCCAGGAGTCACTGCAATACTGATCTCTGCAATAAACATCAAGCAGCAAATCAGTCCAAGGCAATAACGCAAGCAGGGCTGGCAGGGCTTTAAATATGGTGCCAGCACCTGTTCCGGAGTCATCCAACAGCATATATGACACTTCACATCCTGCCCTCACTGTGTTATTGGTCAGGTTCCGTGCTTCCATCATGTAAAGTGGCTGACCACCACATGATCATGGTGGGCCGGCTGCCAATGTGACTACCAGGAACAGCACATATTTCTGGGTCCACCATTGGGACCTGTGACGGGCTCACTAAATTCAGCCCAAGGTCATATCTAAAAATTTGCTCTTTTTACTAAGCTTTCAATACAAATAAAAATATAAAAATAAATAATTTGCACAGAAGGAGATACAGGACTTAAGGCAGAGGAGTTTTAAAGTACTGTCTCATCTATGAATTGAGAAGGAGTGAAAATTCTCAGTGACGTAAGATATTTATTGGAATCTCCAATTTGACAATTACTCTTTTTTATTCTGTTTAAATGGCACCATTTTTACAAAAAAGTGTTTGGCAAACTTTGTTTTTTATGTGTTGGCCGAACAATACAGTGCAATGACACAAATTGCATCACTGTGAGTGCACAACGGGAAGAACTTCATGAAACTGACAAGCTGGGAAGGCTTTGATCATTGAAACTGAAGATCTCCAGCCATGGCCAGGTGCGAGGCTGCTGTACAAAGCACTTCTTCTCTCAAAGAGTGCTTTCACTGTTTGATAGATGATTGCCAACTTCTTAGAAGGCACTTCACCTATCTAGCGCTTCACTCACATTCAGCTGCACTTCCCTGCTGCCAGCTTTCAACATGGCATGGGAGCAGCTTATGCAGCTTCACCTTCCACCTCTGTGGAGGGGCAAGAGCAGAGGCCACACCATCGCCATCAGCTCCAGCAGCAGCAGGACCAACACCAGCAGCAGCACCACTGCCTTCTGCTCAACGGCATGCCTCTCCACAGGGCAGAGGGGATGGACACTGAGATTCAGCTGCAAGGAGGTGAGACTGGCAACATAGGGTCTAAAGGCAGAGGATCAGCTCTCTCAAAGTGTGAGCATCTGTGCCTCAGGAGGTTTAGGTTCTCATGGCAGATCATTGCTGACATCTACAGCCTCCTCCCAATGGAGCTGGTGGGCATGCATTGCCAAAGGCCTATAAGATGGCTGTCACTAGAGGCCAATCCTCCCCACCCCCCAAACCCTGGATCTCTGCCTAATACCAAGCAATATGCTCTCTTCTCCTGAAAGGAGAGAAAGCAGAGAGGCATTAGTGTTTGTAATGGCTTTTGTGGAGAAGAGGGAAAGACATTTGTGGAGAGTGACTGAGAGGCATGGGTGGGAGAGGACAATAGGCTGAGTGAGAGTGTTGATTGTTTGAATGGAGATGTGAGGTGCCTGCAGAGAGAGCAATGAGTGGAGCTGCAAGTTGTGTTGACCTGAGGAGTGCTGTGCAGGAAAATGCTGGGCAAGTCAGAGTGTCGGGCTTGGCATCTGACAGGGTTATGCTCTCCTGAAGTCCTGGATCCTTGTGGTGCACTGCCTCCTGGTTGGAGAGACCAAATTTCTGCTGTTGACTTCCTTGCTCACTTCTATCCACACCTGCTTAGTTGGAGAGGCTGTTTTCTTCCTCCTGTCCTTGGGAGAGCTCACCTCACTTCAGCCCATCAGATCCCACAGCAGGACATCCAGGTAAGAGTGAGTGACCCTTCCCAGGTCTCCTGCCCATTCCTGTGGTTACTGCAGCCTCAAAAATCCAAGTGCTGGTGAGCCTTTGTAAACCATGCCATGGTCCGTTAATTAGAAATCTTTCCTTTGACAGAATAGGCGCGTCATCCCACCTGCCCTCCCCAATTGGTCTGGGAACCCGGAAGCAGGATGCTAATGCCATTGCTCTGGGAAAGAGCCTTGGCAAAGCCCACCATTAGGAAATATGGTTTCTGACCCGAAAATGATCCCACTGTGGCAGCAGGGACTAAATGGACAAGATTCTGCCCATAGTTTCAAGTCTCCTAAAGACCATCGGACGCGCCTCACCATTGATACAATGAGCCCAAAAACAATGATCCCAGCCTGATCTGGAGAAATGTGGACCAGTACACTGCTACACAAGTATGACATTTGTTTCATTGTTCAATTTAAAAACAATTTTATTCACTTGCATCAGAGTCTAGAAGAAAATACATCTACCTACACCTAGCACATTTAGGGCCATTTATATGGCTTCAGCTTGGATTTTTATGAACCTTTCGGAGACTAATTTTTTTTAAACATTAGCCCAACAGTAGACAATTCTTTGTCCAAAGGAATGGCAATGCATGCATTATACATTTTCTAGATAAAAGTTACAATCAGAAAATTAACCACATTAATATCCAGCACTAAACAAGTTTACAGAATAAAAGGTCTTAGCTCAGATGTAGATGATGTTTGCTAGAGGTCTTTGAACAAGCGTGAAATGGTATAGTATTTGTTGTGCCAAATTGTGGCATTCTGATATAATTTTCAAAAGATGCAGTCCAGGGGCTTGAAAAATAAACACAGATGCCAAAAACTGGCAAAGGCAAAATCTCTACCAATATTATTTTATTTCTGGCCCACCTGCCTATCGAAGGCCTTAAAACCATCTGGTCAGTTACTGTTTTTCTACCTAAGATTACAGGAATTAATCCTTGCCCTTGTTACAATATCAGTATTTTTCAGAAAATAAATGGCAGCTGTGATAAGTCAACCAGTTGTGATTTCAAAAAAGTCAGGGCTCCCCAGTGGCTCAGCTGATTCAGATGAGGAGCTGTAGCCAAAAGACAAGAAAGGTCCCAGATTCAATTACCAGCCTGTGCTGAGTTAGCTGATCTCTTCCAGGACAGCAGCAGGAGTGCTACAATTGGCTTTAGAGTGAGAGAGGCAAAAATTGGCCTTGGTTCCCGCTCCTGATTGCTATCCAGCGAACCCTGCTGGAAGTGCGCATGTGGGTCTTGGTGGCAGACTGGATAGGACTTGAGAGCAATGCACCAGTCAGTTGAGCCACCTGCTGTCACTCAGGCCGTGGAACTAGTTTACACCCAGGCCTTTGGGAGAGAAAGAGGAAGGAAGGGGAGAAAACTGGTAGCAAAAGTGTGGGAAAAATAAAGCATGACTAATTTTTTCAAGGAAAGAAATAAAAAAAAAACATTGCATGCACTAGGAGTCAGTTGCCCTCATGTTCCACTAAAAGCAGATCTTAATGTATTTCCCTCTGTAACTATTGCAGCAAAAATTATGTTTATGATAATGATGTAAAAGCTCATTTGTGTGTTCAGTTTTGCTGCATGTATAGTACAGGGTTCATTTTTCCATTTGTAGCTGCTTTCATAGACTATGCAGTACTGCCAAATTTGCCAAAGTTTCTCGATAGCAAACAGAAGGTTAATTTTTTTTGGCTTGAATTTGTTGAACAGTATTTGCATCATCCAAGCTCATTATCACCACTCCGTGGAATGCAAAGCCTGTTAGGTAGAAACAGCAGATGGGCTGAGAAGAGGCTGTCCGAGCCAAGCATTTTTGCTTAAGATTAATTACATTAAGACACTGTGTACAAACAGTAAAATCTCTAAGTGCTGATATCATGGCTATCAGTGATAATGAACTCTTTGGATATTGTGCTTTGATGTGACTTAAAGGGGAGCAGGATAAACAAATTTTATGCATTGAGAGCAAGAGTAGGAAGGGCAGTGTGAGACAGAGTGAGTGAGAGAGAGCAAGGACAAGCACTCGAGTAAGAAATTTTCCTTTCCTTCCTTTCCTTTAATTTCCATTCTTAAATCGCTTAATGTTTCAGAATATGACACATCATTGGGTATTAGCAAAGATGATTTGCATTGACCAAGAATAAGTACACAAGAAATAGGAGCAGGAGTAGGTCACTCAGCCTTTTGAGTCTGCTTCACCATTCAACATCAATATCAAGATCATGGCACTTGAAGGAAATAAACTTGCAGGACTACAAGTATTGAGCGGGGGGAGTGGGACTAACTGGATTGCTCCGCGGGGAACCGGCATAGACTCGATAGGCTGAATGGCCTCCTTCTATGCCATAAATGACTCTATGAATGAACTTCTCACACTATCCCAATATTCCTTCATTCCCTTTGTATTCAAAGCAATAACCTGCTCAGTGACGCTCAGTTTGGGTTCCACCAGGGCCGCTCAGCTCCTGACCTCATTACAGACTTGGTTCAAACATGGACAAACAGCTGAACTCAAGAGGTGAGGTGAGAGTGACTGCCCTTGACATCAAGGCAGCATTTGACCGAGTATGGCATCAAGGAGCCCTAGAAAAACTGAAGTCAATGGAAATCAAGGGGAAAACTCTCTGCTGGTTGGTGTCATACCTAACGCAAAGGAAGATGGTTGTGGTTGTTGGAGGTCAATCATCTGAGCTCCAGGACATCACTGCAGGAGTTCCTCAGGGTAGTGTCCTAGGCCCAGCCATCTTCAGCTGCTTCATCAATGACCTTCCTTCAATCATAAGGTCAGAAGTGGGAATGTTCGCTGATGATTGCACAATGTTCAGCACCATTCGCAACTCCTCAGATACTGAAGCAGTTCATGTGGAAATGCAGCAAGACCTGGACACTATCCAGGCTTGGGCTGATAAGTGGCAAGTAACGTTTGTGCCACACAAGTGCCAGGCAATGACCATCTCCAACAAGAGAGAATCTAACCATCTCCCCTTGACATTCAATGGCATTACGTTCGCTGAATCCCCACTATCAACATTCTAGGGGCTACCATTGACCAGAAACTGAACTGGAGTAGCCATATAAATACCGTGGCTACAAGAGCAGGTCAGAGGCTAGGAATCCTGTAGCAAGTAACTCATCTCCTGACTCCCTAAAGTCTGTCCACCATCTACAAGGCACAAGTCAGGAGTGTGATGGAATACTCTTCACTTGCCTGGATGGGTGCAACCCCAACACCACTCAAGAAACTCGACACCATCCAGGACAAAACAGCCCACTTGATTGGAACCCCATCTACAAACATTCACTCCCTCCACCACCGACGCACAGTGGCAGCAGTGTGTACCATCTACAAGATGCACTGCAGCAACGCACCAAGCCTCCTTAGACAGCACCTTCCAAACTCGCGACCTCTACCAACTAGAAGGAAAAGGGCAGCAAATGCATGGGAACACCACCACCTGCAAGTTCCCCTCCAAGTCACATACCATCCTGACTGGAACTATATCGCCGTTCCTTCACTGTCGCTGGGTCAAAATCCTGGAACCCCCTTCCTAACTGTGGGTATACCTACCCCACATGGACTGCAGCGGTTCAAGAAGGCAGCTCACCACTACCTTCTCAAGGACAATTAGGGATGGGCAATGAATGCTGGCCTAGCCAGCGACCCCCACATCTCATGAATGAATTAAAAAAAGCTTAACTGAGTATCCGCAGCTCTCAAGGGTAGAGAATTCCAAAGATTGACAACCCTTTGAGTGAAGAAATTTCTCATCTCAGTCCTAAAATAGCCGACTTCTTATTCTGAGACTGTGACCCCGAGTTCTCGATTCTCCAGCCAAGGGAAACATCCGTCCGCTCTTTAAAAATTATATGTTTCAGTGAGATCACCTTTCATTCTTCAAAACTCTAGAGAGTATAGGACAATCCTCTCATCCCAGGAATCAGTATAGTGTACCTTCATTGCACTCTTTCTAAGGGAAGTATATCCTTCTTTAGGTAGGAGACCAAAACTATACATAGTACTACAGGTCTGGTCTTAACAAGGCCCTGTACAATTGCAGCAAGACCTCCTTACTCTTATACTCAAATCCCTTTGTTATAAAGGCTAACATACCATTTGTTTTCCAAATTGCTTGTTCGACCTGTTAACTTTCTGTGATCTCCATACAAAGACACTCAGGTCCATCTGAATACCAATATTTCCCAGCATCTCAACACCTAAAAAAAATCTGCCTTTCTATTTTTGCTCCCAAAGTGAATAATCTCACATTTCCCCACATAATACTTCGTCTGTTACAATCTTGCCCACTCACTTAACCTATCTAAGTCCTTTTGCAGCCTCTTGCAGCCTCTTGCAGCCACCTCATTACTTACTTTTCCACCTTTGTATCATTAGCAAACTTGGCTACATTACACTCAGTTTCTTCATCTAAATCATTGATATTGATTGTAATTAGCTGTGACCAAGCACTCATCTTTGCGGTACCCCAATAGTTACAGCCTGCCAACCAAAAAAGTAACCCGTTTATTCCTACTCTCTGGTTTCTTTCCGGTAACCAATCCTCAGTCTATGCTAATGCATTACCCCCAATCCCATGAGTCCTAGTTTTGTGTAATAACCTCTTGTGTGGCACCTATTTGCTGTTTCTCCCTTATCTACCCTGCTATTCACAACCTCAAAAATCTCTCACAGATTTGTCAAACACGACTTCCCTTTCATAAATCTGCATTGACTCTGCTTAATCATACTATGATTTTCCAGGTGCTCTGTTATCACGAATGTCATAATAGATTCTAGTATTTTTCCTACTGATGTTAGGCTAACTGGTGTATAGTTTTGTTTTTTCTCTCGCTCCATTTCTCCCTTTTTTCTTGAATAGTGCTGTGAACCACAATAAACATGGACTCTGAAATGCATGGGTTCGGAGAGTGCAAAAATGAAGATTTCTGTTAAGGCAAAAATTTGGGAGGGAACACAGTTCTGCTGGGACTCTGGCTGACTGAAGTTCCCCCTTTAATCCTTCTCATGTGGGAGAATATTCTGACAACTTCCTCTCAAATCAGGGATGTGTGAATGTAGGAGTTCTGCAGATACTTTTAGAAATTATACCCATTCTGCCAAAGATCCTTAGATATGCTCTAAACTTAGGGAAGGCTAATTGTTCTCAGAAGAGACTAATTAGTTTCCCCAACTGGTCTGCTTGCTCCAATGGGGGGCTACAAGATTTTGTCAGGCTCTTTCAGGACCTCCTCTCCACTATCAGTGTGACATGGCATCAATTCAACATTTCAACTGGCAGCTTGAAACAGGTGCCGCTGAAACATCTTGTAAGTGTGAAGCATATGCACTAGCAACGCAGATGACCCCATTGCTGCAATTTTAATTGAGGTTGAGCATGGATGGATGGGAATTCCTTTCCACCATACCTGTGCTAGTGGAGTGGTAGCCCTCAAATTTCAGGGCTAAGATTTCTGTCAGCCCCAAAAAACATTGCATTCTGTTGAGCAAATATTAAAAGAAAAATACCTGTGAAAATTAAATTACCTCAAAATCCAATTTTGCACTCAGCTGAATCTATCCCCCAAGTAAATAGAATGGCATGCTTCTCCCCCACTGATTCATTAGTAAGCCCACGAAATGTAGAACTAAGCTACACAGATCAGGAAAGTCCTAAGTTTGATCCACAGTCAGTACAGAATTAGTTAATTTCAGCTGGATTTATGGTATGGATATTGGATGAGAGCAGGAGTGAGGTAAGGATGGGGGGAAACAAGTGCCTTTGTACCCTAAGAAGAATTAGTGACTTCAAGAATTGAGGGGAGAAAATCAGAAGAAACTAAATGGAAGCTTAGAAGTTACAAGTTTTTTTGCAATGGTCACAACTTCACAATCTTTCTGTTAAGCACGTGTGATTATGACATTTCCAACACTTTTTATGGTGTTTGGCTTTGGCACTCCCATCTGACATGATGAAGTGATGGCCTGCATGATTGTGGCAGTGATAGTCCTCACAGCAAGTTAATGACTGATGAATACGGCATAGAAGCATGAGCCACTTCAGAAATGTAAGAGAAAACTGTAGGGATAGTTACCCGATATATTACTGTTGCGTATATCCTAGCTGATGGCATAAAGCAGACATTGGCAGAGATCTATGACAAGCATCCATCTGCTGGTTTTGAATTCTGTTACTTCAGGACTTAAGCAGGAGACTAGGTGATGTCACAAAACAGGACAAAAATTGACAGTAATTATCATATTATGTTAAAGATTTATATATGCTTTAACTCAAAGGTGTTACTTGTTTGTAAAAGTATTTTTCTGCTAAGTCAATAGTTTTTCAATCCACATCTCCATTCTCAACTTTGTAAATGACTCTTTGGTCCAGCACAGTCTTCGACAAAATCACATTACTAAAACAGTTACAAAAATGTCTAACAGCACATAAGGCTAAGAATATCCCAGTAAGAGGAACAGGCTGTTCTGTGAGGCAAGGGAAGAGATAGCAGGGGCTCTGACACAAATTTTCAAATCCTCTTTGACCTAAGGAGAGGTACCAGAGGATTGGACGACAGCGTATGCGGTACCATTATTCAAGAAGGGTAGCAGGGACAAACAGGTCGGTGAGTCTAACATCAGTGGTAGGGAAACTACTGGAAAAAATTCTGAGGGACAGGATTAATCTCCACTTGGAGAGGCAGGGATTAATCAGGGATAGTCAGCACGGCTTTGTCAGGGGGAGATCGTGTCTAACTAACTTGATTGAATTTTTCGAGGCGGTGACTGGATGTGTAAATGAGGGTAAAGCAGATGAAGTAGTCGACATGGACTTCAGTAAGGCTTTTGATAAGGTCCCGCATGGGAGATTGGTTAAGAAGGTAAGAGCCTATGGGATCCAGGGCAATTTGGCAAATTGGATCCAAAATTGGCTTAGTGGCAGGAGGCAGAGGGTGATGGTTGAGGGTTGTTTTTGCGAGTGGAAGCCTGTGACCAGTGGTGTACCGCAGGGATCTGTGCTGGGACCCTTGCTGTTTGTAGTGTACATTAATGATTCAGACGTGAATATAGGAGGTATGATCAGTAATTTCGCAGATGACACGAAAATTGGTGGTGTCGTAGATAGTGAGGAGGAAAGCCTTAGATTAGAGGAAAATATAGATGTAAAAAAATTTGTTACAAGGTGAATTATTGTAGCAAGCTTACCATGTGGAATTTTTATGGAACTCTTTTGAAGTCTGGAGTAACACTTCTCTACTAAAATATGAGATAATGTATGATAGCTGTTTGCATTCATTCCAACAGTGCTGGAATTCCCAACTACTCTGTCACTTGGACCATATCCTTGGTCCTACTTTAAAATATCAATATAGATGGGCTGGTAAGATGGGCGGAACAGTGGCAAATGGAATTTAATCCTGAGAAGTGTGAGGTGATGCATTTTGGGAGAACTAACAAGGCAAGTGAATATACAATGGATGGTAGGACCCTAGGAAGTACAGGGGTCAGAGGGACCTTGGTGTACTTATCCATAGATCGCTGAAGGCAGCAGCACAGGTTGATAAGGTGGTTAGGAAGGCATATGGGATAATTGCCTTTATTAGCCGAGGCATAGACTATTAGAGCAAGGAAGTTATGATGGAGCTATATAAAACGCTAGTTAGGCCACAGCTGGAGTACTGTGTACAGTTCTGGGCACCACATTATAGGAAGGATGTGATTGCACTGGAGAGGGTGCAGAGGAGATTCACCAGGATGTTACCTGGGCTGGAGCATTTCAGCTGTGAAGAGAGACTGAAAAGGCTAGGGCTGTTTTCCTTAGAGCACAGAAGGCTGAGGGGGGACATGATCGAGGTATACAAAATTATGAGGGGCATTGATAGGTTAGATAGGAAGAAACCTTTTCCCTTAGCGGAGGGGTCAATAACCAGGGGGCATTAATTTAAGGTAAGGGGAAGGAGGTTTAGAGGGGATTTGAGGGAAAAAAATTTCACTCAGAGGGTGGTTGGAATCTGGAACGCACTGCCTGAAGAGGTGGCAGAGGCAGAAACCCTCACAACATTTAAGAAGTATTTAGATGAGCACTTGGAACGCCATAACATACAAGGCTATGGGCCAAGTGCTGGAAAATGGGATTAGAATAGTTATGTGCTTGATGGCTGGCACAGACACGATGGGCCGAAGGGCCTGTTTCTGTGCTGTATAACTCTATGACTCTAAGAATCTATGACATTCCACTTCCAAGGAAGAAAGAGCATGACTATCTCAGAATGGAAGGATTAAGACATTTCAACTTGGAAGGAAGGAAAGATTGAGCTGTTTCATCTCACAGTGAAAGAGATATGAAAAAGGGAAGGACTGATGTCAAATATATGAATTGGAAGGGAATAGAGGGATATGGGCCCCGGAAGTGCAGAAGGTGTTAGTTTAGGCAGGCATCAAGATCGGCGCAGGCTTGGAGGGCCGAATGGCCTGTTCCTGTGCTGTACTGTTCTTTGTTCTTTGCTCTTTGATGCTTTGACAGGAAAAGGAATTCAAGATTTCTGATTTCAAGCAAGCGAGGGGCCAAGACATTTGGTTCAATGAATCACAAATATTAGCAGTTGATGCTGAAATCAAAAATTTGTTACAAGGTGAATTATTGTAGCAAGCTTACCATGTGGAATTTTTATGGAACTCATTTGAAGTCTGGAGTAACACTTCTCTACTAAAATATGAGATAATGTATGATAGCTGTTTGCATTCATTCCAACAGTGCTGGAATTCCCAACTAATCTGTCAATTGGACCATATCCTTGGTCCCATTTTAAAATATCAATCAATAGAAAATTATTGGAGAAGCAGTTTGATAATGCAATATGTGAAA
Source organism: Heterodontus francisci (assembly GCF_036365525.1). NCBI lineage: Eukaryota > Metazoa > Chordata > Chondrichthyes > Heterodontiformes > Heterodontidae > Heterodontus > Heterodontus francisci. The sequence goes on along the minus strand of NC_090375.1, from coordinate 161,716,083 downwards.
TCTGAAAGGAAACTTCAGTACTCAGAGGATTTAAAGAGGGTATAACAGCAGCCAAGATCCAATGGTCCAACATAGCATGCATACTGCCAACTAGTGTCACACTTCACAAATCAATGGTCAATGAATTTTGTACACTTTCATCAGAACATTCTTACCCAATAACCTTAGCAATCAAGTAAGTTCCAGGAATTTATGGATAACCATGATCTATCACTAGTCATAATTAAACTAATTTAAACCTAACTTTCCCAAGAAGTCCCAATTTTCTTAGCAACATAAGATTGTACATGACTGGAAACAACTCCAACCAAAAGTTACAAATGCCATACTCCAATCTTCAATCCCCAGTCTGTCAAAAATATATTCATCACCCGCTTAAGATTAATAACATCCTCTATTGTCTCCCTGGATTGGCTATTTCACACATGTACCATCCTCTATGTGTATCGTAATGGTCATTTCTTGTCTAAGTTTGTCTAATCCATGTCCCCTACTACTAATGACCATGTTAACACTGACATCATTCTGGGATCCAGTTTCTATTTCCTTAAAGATCTCAAACACCATAATATGACCTTCTTTCAGTTTTTTTTCCAAATATAAACATCTCTCAGACTTTCCTAAGAGCTCATTTCCCAATTACAGATGAGGTAGGCCATTCAAAGAGATCCTAATGCTTTCCCACTGCAGCATCTGATTACTTCTTAAATTATTCATTGTTCTATCTGGAGGTTTATTCCACACATTGATCACTGTTTGTGTGAAGAAGAATTTCCTGATATTAGTCTTAAAATTACCTCTTACTAATTTGAACCCATGTCCCCAGGTATGGTATGGAAACCAGAACTGTGCAGAATACTCAAGATGAGGACAGATTAGTTCTTTGAAACAGTTAGTTACCACTCTTAGGACATGTACTCTATCCCACAAGCTGCATACCATAGCTCCCATTTTCTTTTTACACCACCACTGCACTTTGTGCCGACTATTAAGGTTGTTTTCTATTAAGCAATGGATCCCTCTCCTGTGTAGTTCCCTGGAGACCAATCCTATTTATTTAGTCCTACCAATCTTTTTTTTCCTTCTCCAACTCAATAGCTTTGCAATTCTACACATTAAATAACAATGTCTTCTTTGGTTCAGTCCCCCAACCTGTCTGGATCCCCCTGCAACTGGTTTGCCTGTTCGCTACTATTTACGACCCATCCCAATTTAGTATTACTAGCAAACTTGGAGAGCCCTGTTACCGCTCCTTCTTCCAAATCAACATACACTGAAAACATTTGCCAAAAAACAATCCTTGTGGTATCTGCCAGATACCACTTGCTGTGTTAATCTGTTTTTTTAACAACTAATCTCTGCATCCTCTGAGTTAACCAGTTAGTTGCCTACTTCAAAAGCTTCCCTCCATTCCACGCCTTTCTTCTTTGCAAAGTAATTTCCTATGTGGTACATTATCAAAGGCTTTGCTAAAGCGTACACATATTAACTGTACCTTTGTCAACTAACTCCATTGTAGCTAGCAGATTTGTTCCCTGTAAATCCATATTGACTACTTTTTATTATTCTGTTTCTCCTGAAGCCTGTCATTCTTTATTTAGGATATTTTCTCAACTACTAATGTCAAACTACATGGCCTGTAGTTTTTAACACTTTGCTTTAAAAGTCATCAGCTACTCATGTCTTGCTCTCATTTAGTTTGTCTATCACTTCTTTGGGGGCAATTGCAACATGATCAGTTTTTCCTCCTCTAGCCATTTAAATTCCAACCCTGCATGGGGAATGCAGTCCTCCAATTCATTTGAAAATACAGATACAATTAATCATTAAAGTCTGCATTCTGTAAGTTAAAAACCTTAGCTGTCAGCAAGTTGCTCTCTTACTTTGATCATATCTACCTTTCCCTGGAGTAAGAAGCATGGAGACCAGTTCTAGAAGTACTGCTTCTGCAGAGTACTAAACTCGCAGAATTTAGTGAGTGAGGGAATTTGGTGCAGTGAGGGAAGAGGTGCTGTTCTGGTATTTTTAAAAAAAACAAGAAGCAGTCCGAGAGAGGGAGCAGGAGACAGTGAGACTGGACAGCTGAGGCCTATAAGTATTAATTAAATATCAAGTAGGCAACAAATTTGAGGCTAATGGAATAGGAGGCTCAGTGTCAGCTTGGATTTAAAAAAATTGGCTGAAGGACAGAAAACAGTGAGTCATGGTTAATGGGTGTTTTCCACAATGGAGACTTGTAGACAGTAATGTTACCCAATGTTCAGTGCTAGGACCACTGCTTTTTTGATATATATATAGATATATATATATATACCAAACTTGATACCAAACTTGAAGTTGTGTCTGACAGTAAGGATGATACAAATTAACTGCAACAGGTGTCATGAAGGTGCTTCCATTATTAATATTTTTTGAGGACGTGTGTTTAAAAGACTGTGGAAAATACCTGAGAAGATGCTGGACTTATTTTTTAAAGGGTCACTGGAAGGACACTTGGGACTTTGTTTAAAACAAACACTTACTGAAAGTCACATATCTTAAGCGAAGTAAACAGCCAGAGCCTTATGGACTATGGAACTATTTGGCGTTGTTTACAGAGAAGTCGTATGTTTAGATTTATGGTGGTCAGGAGTTTTGGTTTCGTTCTTGGATTGTTTGAAATTTAGTTGTTGTGTATCCTGCTAAAGAGAGAAGCCACTCATCTCATCCTTTGCCACCTGTGTTGACAAATCTTCTGAGAATCCAGTGTGAAACTGAACCCACTGATACAGTAATTCTCCTGAAAATGCTGCAAGACTTCTTCTTGGCATTTTCTGAATGAAGTGCTTCTGAAAAGATCCCAGTGACAATTGCACGTGTCTAGTGATACCCGTTTATGTGTACCATAACGCCAGACCGAAAGTCGTCTGGAACATTTCATATCTTATCCTTTTTTCTGCAAGAATTAACAATTATTTGCCCAAGTCTTTTTGTTTTTTTAAAGTTGATCTCTGCAGAGAAAGCTTCTTTATGTTTTCCTTAACCTGTGCATTTGTGAGCGTGTGTTGGGTTATTTAGAAGGGAAAATATTTATACTTTTGTATTTTAACTGTGTGTTAATAAGCTTTGCATCTTTACTGAATAAGTCTTGTTTTATAATACATTAATTATTTTGTTGTTTATTAAAGAAATTTGGATTCTGAAATGGATAGATAAAAATACATAATTGGCCATATCTATAACTGCTTAAAATATTTTTAAACATGTGTTGTGACCAGTGGAGTAGTGGGACTAGAAGGAGACAGTACACTCCTCCAACCTCAGTTGTAACACAGGACGTAGATAGACAAGCAGAATGTGCAGATACATGGCAGATGGAATTTAATACAGAGATGTGCCAGGTGATGCATTTTGGCAGAAGGGACAGGGAGAGACAATTAGACACAGTTATGAAGTGTATGCAGGGACAAAGGGATCTGGGGGTTCACATTCACAGATCTTTGAAGTGGCAGGAGTTATTGAAAGAGCAATTAGCAAAGCATATGGGATATTGGGCTTTGTGAATAGTGGTACTGAGTACCAAAGCAGGGAAGTTATGCTAAACCCTTATAAAGTTCTGACTAGGTCACAACTAGAGTATGGTGTCCAGGTCTGGTCACCATACTTTCAGAATGATGAGGGTCCTTGAGAGGGTGCAGAAGAGATTTACCAGAATGGTTCTAGCGATGAGGAAATTTAGCTACAAGATAAGGTTGGAGAAGCTGGTGTTGTTCTTGGAGCAAATGAGGTTGAGGGGAGATTTGATAGAGGTGTACAAGATTATGACAGATTTAGATAATATAGACAAATGCTGCTCCCATTAGCTAATGATACAAGGACCAGGGAACACAGATTTAAGGTTTTGGGCAAGAGTTGCAGGAGGATTGTGAAAAAGAACTTTTTTATGCAGCAAGTGGTAATGACCCGTAACTTGCTGCCTACGAGAGTGGTGGAAGTGGATATGATCCATGACTTCAAAAGGAAATTGGAAAGGCATTTGAGGGAAATAAACTTGTAAGGGAATGGAAATGACAGGATGGCTCTACAAAGTGGGGCATGGACTCGATGGGCTGACTGGCGTCCTGTGTAGTAATTACTCTATGGCTCTATGACAAGTATTAATAGAAAACCTAAATTTGCTCGCACATTTGAAGAATTTATGACCATCTGAGTAATATAACAGTTTATAATCATGCTTGGCAACAGCAATTAATTTCCCTTATTCCACCATAATCGCAATTAATCCCTGGAAAACTGAAATTCCCCATCAAAACTGTATTAACTGTATTTTACCTTCCCCTGAATTTAAGCAAACTTACCCATTTACGTCCTCTGCCTGATTTGGTACCCTAAAACAGACTCCTGTAACTGGATTTTCCCTTTCTGTTATTGAGTCTAAAAGGTTTCCAGATCATCTATACCTAAACCTGAGCTACCCATCGCAATTACCATTAGATTAACATTGACTTCAGCATAAAAAAGCCACTTCCTCTCATATTTTCCCCTCATCTCCTTTCAGAACAATCTAAACCATTGCAAACTTACTCCAAGTTCATATGATTAAATTAAGTTTCCTACATCATTCTTTCCATCTTCAACACAAACCTTGTAGCTCAAGCTTTTAGCACTTATATTTATAAAACTTTGAAGCAACCATTTTCTCTATTCTTTATTTTAACCTATTTATCATCTTTCTTCTGTTCAATTGCTACATAGTCCACTACTCAATTTTCTGTTCTTTGTTAAAATCTCATTTTGTTTGAATTCTGCTACATTTCCTACCTTCATTGCTACTGTATTACTAACCTTTTCTCCCTAACAAGATATCTAGGTTAAAAATTTAATTTCCCATACTTCACTGGTCTCTTCACCCTCTCTGCAAGGGCAGTGACTCTAATAGCTTGGCTTTGTACAATATGTCTTTAGTATTCCTCACAACTTGTTCTTGCGCCCCAGTATATGGCCCCATCCCTATAAACATTTAAGCGGCATGTTGACATTTTTAGAGAGCCTCTCTCTAACTGGCCTGTTGTGTGGTACTGGGGGCAATCCTGAAATTCCTATCCATGCAGTATTGCCCCTCAATCTAACAGCGAATCTGTTGAACTCCATTTTCAAGACCTCCACCCTACTTTTTCGCATTTAACGAGTGGACTGGTTGCTCACATTCCTTTTCCTGAACCTTCTGTACCAACCCACTCTGTTATGTCCCTTATCCTGCAAACTGCCAATACACCACTTGGAAATCCCAACTGTACCTGAAGAAAAGGCTATCTTTTCCTCTCATGATACAATTACCCTTGCGTTCTATCAATATTATCACTTCTCCCATACTTCATGATCCCTTGGTGCTACTTGCTCCTATGCTTGCATATCTTTGCCTGCATCATATTATCCACATCAGACAATTTCAGACCAACTGGAGTTTCCTCACTGCATCCACTCTAATGCTTCTTCCATTCTGGTTGGAATCACCAACTTCCCATCCTCTGCCTCAAATTATTCCACTCTATTTATAGGCTTGACCACTGTATGCTACAAAAATGCTTCCTCCTTCTATATGGTGCAAAATAATTTTCTAAGTTCAATGACTTTGAGTTCAAAGGAATCTATCTGGAATTCTTATACCAAAAGTTGTCCTGGGAACTGAGCTTCCGGAAGCTTCTACCAGCTCCTATTATCAAGCCATTCCAAATGGACTCAGAAACTGCAGCAAATATAAAATAACTTCAAGCCAACTGCACTCAGTACTCCTTCTGATTAAACTTCCTCAATTTACTTTGCAGCCTTCATCATTCTGCTAACCTTTCGCAGGTCTAAGCCTTTCTCATTTGCACTTGCGTTCTTAGGTTAACTCATCAAGCAGAACAGTTTGCACCAACCAATCAATTCAAACAGCTACTACTTATAAAATCACTAATCAGTGCAGAGCCAGCCAACAGTACTTTCAAACTGAAGTAATTCATTAGTAAACTAACAGTTATCTCATAAATAAAACTAGCTGTCACTTCTTGCAAAAACAATCACCCAAAAACAAAATGTTGTCAACCTTCCCGCTTCACAAAAAAGAGAAAAGTTCAAGTTCTGTTAGGTAGAAAACGATCATTGCAAACCTATAATGAGACAGTACATAAATCTGTGTGAAGGTGGTCAAGCCCAGGAAACAATTTCAAGGTCCAAGGGAACAGTTTGAAAACTAACTTTAACATCTCAATCGAATGTTATCAGAATCCTTAAAGAAAAATCCAAAGTCATCTTGTTCATAGTCCAAAAGCACATGGAAGAGAGACTCCCAAAGATCCTTAAACCAGCATCCAGGTGGACAATGATAAAAAACTAAAAGCTCTACATCGCCAAGCCCAGAGACAACTTTAAAATTCTGAGGGACAGGACAGCAGAGGCACAAGAGCAAAGTCCAGGAGATCATCCATACCTCCAAAGAGTTAACTGTAGTTCAGACAAGAGGCAGTTAACTATAGTTGTGAGAAAAGGCACATTTATTAAAATACATCATAGAAAGGGTTATCCAGTTACTAAATATGTGTCAGTTATGCATAATGTAAGAAAAGGTCAGAAGGTGGAGTTCTGAGAGCGATAAATAGAGGGAAAGGGCAAAGTACATCAGTGGAGAGTACTTATGGGGATAAAAGCAAAATACTGCGGATGCTGGAAAGCTGAAATAAAAACAGAAAGTGCTGGAAGAGCAGGTCTAGCAGCAGCTGTGGAGAGAGAAACACCAGGTTGGCGACCTTTCATCAGTACTTATGGGGAGATAGATAGTCATAATAGGATATATTCACTGATTTCACACTGCCTCCAAGGAGCCATCTGCACAGGGATGCAATTCGGGTACAGGGTTACAATACCATGGCACGGATTCTCTGACCCACACTCCCTTTGAGTGTGACTGGTAACTGAATTCATTCAGATTCAGAACCCTAAAAGAACAATGGTCAGGAACAGAATCCCTGGCTGATTTTACCTTTCCACCCAATTGTAGCATCACCACAGTATCTAAACAAGCTTGATCTCAGTGCAGACAAATAATTGAACTGGGACCTGCCCAGTCGGTATGGCCCAGAAACTCTTGAGGTGAATTCACTGAGCTATTGGGTGAATTTTATTTTGTTCATTCATTGCAATTGACAATTCTTTGCATTGTATATAAAAAAGTGCTTTTCTATTTGTTTTATTCCCCATTCAAAACCATTTAGTTTTTAAAAATTATATATTGAAATATGCATTTTGTAGAATTCGTTCCTCTTGACATCTTCAGCAGCATTAAAATTATTTATATTAACAAAAGGAGTTCCAGCAATATGAGTGTGTGGCAGTGTTCCTGAGTACCTGCCTTGCTGTGCACAGATGGCCTTTATCCATCCCAGTGGATTCAAGCCATCAAATGCCTCTTATCATTTTCATCTTTAAAAAGATGCCAGAAAAACATGCGCACAAATTTGTAAGATCATGACCTAGAATATTATCCAAGATGAATAATTAAAGCTACTCTACTTGGCAGCATGAGACATTTTTTAAAAAATAAGATTGATAACCTCCTATTTTTTTGCAGTAGGTCTCCTGCCACCATGCTTCATTTTTCACCTGGAACGGAAATGTAATGTGGCCTGTAGGGTTCTCCATGATAATTGCCATTGTCAGTATGTAGTTAGTCCTCAGAAATGTGATTCTGTGGGAAAAGTTTAATTCTACAAATAATATCAAGTTGTAGAATTGAATTAAATAAATCTGGTAACTAATGGGTAACACTAGAAAAATACATCATTGTCAACCCTTTTGGTCACACCAAAAAGGGGAATAAAAGGACCAATTCTCTAACATCACTTTTGGGGTGTAGCCCTATGCAGTCATTGGGTGATAGCAATTCAGCCACTCATTATATCTTTCTGTTGATTTTCACTTAAATACAAATTAAAATCGGGACAGATGTATTATGTACGGCAGAATTGATATCACTAGTTTTACACTATCACCCAAAGTCAAAATTATTTCCATTCTGTACCCAGTGCAGAATTGGAGCAGTAAGCCTGAGAATCATCAGTGCTGGAATCTGGATTTGGCAGAAGAACTAAAATTTCTTTAAAGATGTGCCAGAGGATTGGAGAGTGGGAAATGTGACACCCTTATTGAAGAAAGGGTGTAAGGACAGTCCTAGCAACTACAGGCCATTTAGTTTAACATCAGTAATGGGTAAAGTTTTAGAAAAAGCAATCAGGGAAAAAATCAACAGGCATTTGGAGAGGTTTGAGTTAATTAAAGAGAGCCAGCCTGGATTTGTAAAAGGCAGATCGTGCTTGACTAATCCAATTAATTTTTTTGATGAAGTAACAGAGAAGTTTGATAAAGAAATGCCATGGATGTTGTCTATATGGATTTTAAGAAAGCATTTGACAAAATACCACAAAGGCTGGTTAACAAAATTGGGGCCCATGGAATAGGAGGGTCAGTATCCAATTAGATAAAAAATTGGCTTAAGGACAGAAAAGAGTGAGTCGTGGTAAATAGTTGTTTTTCAGACTGGAGGATGGTAGATAGTGGTGTTCCCCAAAGGTCAGTGCTAGGACCACTGCTTTTTGAGTATATATAAATGACTTGGATCTTGGAATACAGAGCAGAATTTCAAAATTTGCTGATGATACCAAACTTGGAGGTGTGGCGAACAGTGAGGATGATACCAATCGACTGCAACAGGACATAGATAGCAAAATGGGCAGACAAGTGGCAGATAGCATTTAATATAGACAAGTGTGAGATGATACATTTTGGCAGAAGGAATAGGGAGAGGCAATTAGCTCTAAAAAGTGTGCAGGAACAGAGGTGCATGCATCTTTGAAGGTGGTGGGATATATTGAGAGAGTGGTTAGCAAAGCATATGGGATCTTGGGCATCATAAATAGAGGCATGGAGTACAAAAGCAGGGAAATTACGCTGAACTTTTATAAAGCTCTGGTTAGGCCCCAACTAGAGTACTGCATCCAGTTCTGGTCACCACACTTTAGGAAGGATGTGAGAGTCCTTGAAAGTGTGCAGAAGAGTGTTACCAGAATGGTTCCAGGGATGAGGGATTTTAGTTACAAGATTAGGTTGGAAAAAATGGAATTGCTCCCCCTGGAGCAAAGGAAATTGAAGGGAGATTTAAGAGGTGTACAAAGTTATGACAGGCTTAGATCAGTTAGTCAAGGAAAATCTGTTCCCATTAATAGATGATACAAGGACCTGGGGACACAGATTGAATGTTTGGGGAAAAAGATGCAGGGGAATGTGAGGAAGAACTGTTTTACACAATGAGTAGTAATGACCTGGAACTCACTGCCCACGAGGTTGGTGGAAGCAGAGACAATCAATGACTTCAAAAGGAAATTGGATGGGCACTTGAAGGAAATAAACTGGCAGGGCTATAGGGATCGAGTAGGGGAGCGGGACTGACTGGATTGTCCAATGGCTTGAATGGCCTCCTTCTACACCATAAATGACTCTATGATACCATATGCACAGGCCTCACTTAATTCCAAAATGCATCCAAATGCATTTAAATATGTATCATGATGAATTTTCCATCTATTCTCACTGATGCACTCTGCCAGTTTAAAACAGGTACATGGCAATTTTCTGGCTGTTGAAGCTGGGATTGACTGATTTTTGAAAGGTTGATCTAAGTTGTTTTTTGATCTTCAATGATGCTTTTTCTGCATCACTATGCACAATAATTTTTCCACTATTTTCTACTGATTGCAATACAGAACTTCAGTCACCGTATTGTTTTTGCCATCAGCTGACAACCTCAACTGCAACCATACTACTCAATATGTGCATTCCAGTGTCGCTTACCAATGTACTCACAGATTTGGAGAAAAAGAGTTCAGGGAGAGGGAAGACAGGCAGGTGACACATAATCAAAGTTAACACAAGAATTACATTTTCAGACGTAATTACCTGCCCTCATTGTCTTCACTTTTTTTTATTTGTTCATGGAATGTGGGCATCACTGACTAGGTCAGCATTTATTACTCATCCCTAAATTACCCTTAAACTGAGTAGCTTGCTATGCCATTTCAGAGGGTATTTAAAAATTAACCACGTTGCTGTGGGTCTGGAGTCACATGTAGGACAGACCCGGTAAGGACAGCAGATTTCCTTCCCTGAAGGACGTTAGTGAACCAGATGGGTTTTTACAACAATCAACAGTGGTTTCATGGTCACCATTAGACTAGCTTTTTAATTCCAGATTTATTAATTGAATTCAAATTTCACCATCTGACATGGTGGGATTCAAACCCATGTCTGCAGTACACTAGCCTGGGCCTCTAGATTACTAATCCAATGACATTACCACTACACCACCGCCTCTCCTCCCCTTCTTGAGGGACTTTGACAAAATTATGCCATCTATTGCAACTGGACCATCAGAAAAAATGAGCAGGAACAGTCTTGGCAATTGCACTACAAGTCACCACAGGTTTTAAGCCACTTGACTTTTTAAGCCATTGGTTCCTTTCATGCTACCGTTGATGACTTCTGTCACATTAGTCAGACTTTGCTCCACCAATGCACCAAGTACATCACAGACGCAGTGTTTGTCAGAAGGAACAGTATTGTCACTTTCCCACTGAAAGAATGCAACATCATGAGACAGCCTTTTCCACATGGCAGGCTTCTTTAAAGTGCAGAATCTCATTGTTGGTACATGTGTATCTATCGAAGCACCCAACATCACCAGGGCATGATGAATCAGAAGACGTTTGTTCGATTAATGTACGGGTGTTGTCTGATCACAAGAACTGAATAATGCAGGTGAATGTGCAATACCCTGAAGCAGCCACAATATGTTCATCTTGCAATAGTCCACAGTTCCACTATTTCAAGAAGCATTTTGACTAGACCATGGACCTAACCTTCCCTTTTTGTTGCTGCCACTTGTCTGCGGTCACCTGCACTTACTGCTCGTCACTGTTTTTGAGTGCTTCATCAGGTATTCCCTTCTGCTCTGCTATCTGATTTTCTCACAGTGCTTGTTTCTGTGCTGGTGCCTACATGTTGAGGAATACATGACAGGTAATCATGCAATGAACCAGCTTCTTGCTTATCCCTCATATCCCCCATACAAAGCCAAGAATACAGGCTAAACACATTCCTATGAGGAGAAATGGAAAGCCATCCAAAGGTAGAGCTCCCGAGATGAATAAAGATATAGAGGTTAAATGAAACAGAAAAAGGATACATATGATAAAAGTCAGGTTAATATTTTAGCGACCTAAGCTGAACTGAAAAAATGTAAAAACTTCAGGTCCTGGGGATTTGTTCATCATCTTAAGTCCCATTATTTTCTTCAACAGGTTCTTCCACTTGACTTATTTTTAGGATCCCTTGTACTCATATTTTGCCCTCTTCCTCTACTGTGAAAATGGATACAAAACACTAATTTTACTAGTCTGCCATTTTGTTATTGCCATTCTAGCCTCATTTTATTTCACCACTTTTGTATATTACTAAAATACTTCCAGATTAGTAAGAGTTTTTATTTAGCTTTAATATCCCTTACAAGTTCTTTTCATTTTTTTTGCACTTTCTTATTTTCTTTGTATTCATTTGATATTTTATGGCTATTTCTGCCTATTGGATTTCTACTTATCCTTGCATTTGTGTAAGCCTTTTCCTTTAGCTTGATACTGTCTCTTACCTGATTACTTGACCATGGTTGTTTAATTGCACACTGGAGCCTTTGTCTTTTTAGGGTATTTACTGGTTTTGTAGCATACCAACATTTTTTTTGGAATACTTTGTACTGTTTTCAGTAGGTTTACGCATTAACATTAGTCCAGAGAGTTTTAATGGCAGATGTTAATGCTTTGTCTTTTACCACAAGCATTAACACACTCTTTGCCTTTGTCCCATGACAGCTTTGTTATTTAATCTCTCCTGCCCTCTGCCCTATCACACACCTTCCCTTTTCTTCTCTTCCCCAACAACCCCCCGTGACCCCACCCCACTGCCCCTTCACTTGCTGAAAACCTAATTCTTTTCTAACCTTTGCCAGTTCTGATGAAAGGTCACAGACCTGAAACGTTAACTCTGCTTCTCTCTCCATAAATGCTGCCAGACCTGCTGAGTATTTCCACCACTTTCTGTTTTTATTTCAGATTTCCAGCATCTGCAGTATTTTGCTTTTATTATATACATGTTTAACCTAATATATATTCTTTTCAAGTTGTTGTTTATTGTATTATTTCTATTTATTTAATTTTATTATTTTTATTTGAAGTCTGGTTTTGTCCTACCGCCTGTAGCTATTATATAGTAAAAACTGTAAATTAGTGTTCAGATTAATAATGACTTAAATGCTTTGCTCTTTCTGGCCACCATCACACCCTGCTTGTAGGTTGTTGGTGCTTTTTAAAAAAAATCAGGTTGGCAGAAAGGTGGGGGGTTATTCCAGCAATGGATTGATGGGGCTTTTACTATGGAAAAGGAAAAGGCCGACTCACCAGCTTACATTTCTAAGTGGTGGTGACACCATACGCAGATACTCAGTCTGTAGCTTACTGAGTCTCCCTGTATCTTAATTAGCACATTTGCGTGTTAGTTAAAAATCCATCATTCATCCAATCTGAAATGCATCTATCCCATCATGATCAGGGAATTGGCTCTGATAAATTTATCTTGAAGTAGAAGCATTTTATTGAAACCAGTGACCTGCATATTCAGCTTGGAATGAGTCAGAGTGACAAGAAAGCTCGCATCAAACTGCATCAGCAATTCAAATTCAAATGATCATTCATCTGTCATCATTCTTTTCTATTTGAGGCATTCTCTTCAGACACAAACAAAAATCTGACTTTTTTGGTACATAGCAACACAAAGACTTATTAAGCTTTTACATTTTTTAATGTTTATAAATTACTGGAAAATTTTGGTCTCTGCATTTTACTGCAAGTTATTAGTTCTGGTTTAAACAGTATGCTGGAGAAATGCATTGATGTACTAAAAACTGACGGTTCATAAACAGTAAAAGGCCTGTGTTTTGTCTGAATATTGAGGAGTCTTTAGTCCCAAATGGTGCACTGTGCAGAACAAATGCTGCTTTGCTGTAATTCGAAAAGGCCTTCTTACGTTACTGCCACTTTTTAGGTGACAAGGTTAGTGAGTGACATCCAATATAGCTTTGCTAAATTTGGTAAACTTAGTAAATTTCCCTCACACTGTAATGCGACAGGTTCAGAACATCCTCAATCGGAACAACTGGGTCTTTTCTGGTTTATGAAAAATGGTATGGTTTTAAAATCAGCACACAAATTTAAAACTCCCCAAAACTCTATGTCACAATGTCAGGCTGTAACCACGATACTGCATGTATTCTGGAGTACGGATTGTGCAATATATAGTCACAATTATAATCACATGAATATCACATGTATAGCAGAAACCATTACACCTGAGTTCCCTAATCCTTGTATAACAAAGGCCGTTAAAACTGTATTACTTCCATGGAAAGGAACATATATACTTCAATTTCAAAGAATTCTCACAATATTTACATTGAATTACTGATTTCTGTAGTAGGGATGTAAAATCTCACTGTTCGCATGCCCAGGATCTACTGTAGTTTTATGTCAAGGACAACAGTAATTATTCTGTGGTGGCCCAGTGGTAGTGGTATAGCTGATGATCATGTGGGAGGATTCTTGATTACCTGTACTGACTCCTAACTCCCAACATTGTCGGCAAACTTCCCAACTGTACTCCTTCAAACAGGGCAATGAAGCAGTATAGTCAGAATGAATGCCTAAAATATTGTAGTCAAGAACCAATATAGCAGATCCTCCATGATGGATGTAAAATCTCATCGGTCGCCTATGGATGTGTATACTGAAAATATATATTTAATTTCTTCCTTATTTCTATGGAGCCAAGATTAACAGCACAAAACTAAAGAAAGAAAGAAAAAAAACTCCTTCAATGGCTCAGTGCGTTGGTAAATACTGCACAGGTAGTGATATTGAGTCACACAGACCCAGAAGGCCTTTGTGTCTGATTGCTGGCATGTTAGTTGATATTAATAACAGAATCCACACTAACAGAGTGGCTTTCCTGTCAAAGCATTTCAAAGCACTTTGCACATGAATTGGTTTTAAAGTACAATGATTGTTATGATCTAAGCAACATTACAACCAGCTCAGTCTCCTCTGGCAAAGAATAAGGAAAAATAGACCAGGTTCCCATTCCTGATAGTCAACTAGTATCTACTTTTCAAGTGACCTGCAGTATCGGACATCACACTTTAAACAGCTAAAAAAGTTTGCGTTCTGCCAAGATCAAAAAAAACCCTCACATTTTAAATTGTTATTCAACACAGAGGCTCCATGGAAAGTACATCTCCCAGTTACCTCTGTATTACACACAGGTTCTAGGAGGGCTAGCTATGGTCCTGTCCCACCTCAGTTTGGTTGATTTCCTGTTGAATCATGTTGCTGTCAATCATTGACAGGACACTATTTCTGCTGTTATGGTATAGAACAAAGAATGATAGAGACTGTTTGAAATTTTCAATACCTCAATGAAGCAAACCAATGTCGGTAGCTTGATTTGAAATTTTAGTAGCACAGAAACATAAAAAAAATTACGGCACAGAAGGAGGCTATTCAACACATCTTGTTTGTGGGAGCTAGGAAATAGCAATCCAGACTCATCCCACTTTCCAGCTCTTAATCTGTCGCACTGTTGGTTATGGCACTTCTGCTTCTACCAGCCTATCAGGCAGTGAGTTCCAGACCCCTGTCCCCACTGAATGAAAACAAATTCTCAACCCTCCCTCTAATGCTTCTACCAATTACTTTAATTTTATGCTCCTTGTTAGATCCTTCCTATCCATGCTATCAAGGCCCCTCATAATTTTATACACCTCAATTAAACAGTGTGGACCAGCTGGAATTGACCTAGATATTGGATACAACAAAGGCATGTCCAGTCCAGTCGACCCTGCAAAGTTAACATCTGGGGACTTGTGCCAAAATTGGGACAGCTGAACCATGGACCAGTCAAGCAATAGCGCACTGCACACAACAAAGGCTATGGACCCCGATAACATCCGGGCTGTAATGCTGAAGACTTGTGCTCCAGAACTAGCCATGCCGCTAGCCAAGCTGTTCCATGACAGCCACAACACTGGCATCTAGATGGAAAATTGCCCAGATATGTCCTATCCATAAAAGGCAGGACAAATTCAATGCAGCCAACTACTACCCCATCACCCTACTCTCAATCATCAGCCAAGTGATGGAAGTGGTCACTGACAGTGCTATCAAACAGCATATATTCAGAGGACGGAATGTGGGAAAATGTGAGGCTGTCCACTTTGGCAGAAAAGCAAAATATTACTTAAATGGAGAAAGACTTCAGAATACTGCAGTACAGAGGCATCTGAGTGTCCTTGTACATCAATCACAAAAAGTTAGCATGCAGGTACAGCAAGTAATTAGGAAGGCAAATGGAATGCTGAAATTTATTGCAAGGGGGATGGAGCATAAAAGTAGGGAAGTCTTGCTATAGCTGTACTGGGCATTGGTGTACAATTTTGGTCTCCTTACTTAAGGAGGGATATACTTGCATTGGAATCAGTTCAGAGAAGGTTCACTAGGTTGATTCCTGGGATGAAGAAGTTTGACTTGTGTGGAAAGGCGGAGTAGATTCGGCCTATGCTCATTGGAGTTTAGAAGAATGACAGGTGATCTTATGAAACATAAGATTCTGAGGGGGCTTGACAGGGTAGATGCTGAGAGGATGTTTCCCCTCATTGGAGAATCTAGAACAAGGGGGCACAGTTTCAAAATAAGTGGTGTCCCATTTAAGATGGAAATGAGGAGGAATTTCATCTCTCAGAGAGTCATTAATCTTTGAAATTCTCTATCCCAGAGAGCAGTGGAGGCTGGGCCATTGAATATATTGAAGTATGAATTAAACTGATTTTTGATCTGGAAGGAAATCAAGGGTTATGGGGGGGGGGGGGGGGGGCGGCAAGAAAATGCAGTTAAGGCTGCAATCAGATCAGCCATGATCTTATTGAATGGCGGAGCTGACTTGAGCGGCAAAATGGCCTACTCATGCTCTTACTTCTTATGATCTTAGAACCTGCTCACTGATGCTTATTTTGGGTTTTGACAGGACCATTCTGCTCCAGGTGTTATTACAGCCTTGTTCCAAACATGGACAAAAGAGGTGAATTCCAGAGGTGAAGTAAGACTGACTGCCCTTGACATCAAGGCAGCATTTGAATGAGTGAGGCATCAAGGAGCCCTAGCAAAATTGAAGAGACTCAGGGGGAAAACTCTCCACTGGATGGAGTCATACCAATGAGTTCTTGAGGGTAGTGGCTGAGGCTCAACCATCTTCAGCTGCTTCATCAATGACCTTCCCTCCATCACAAGCTCAGAAATGGGGATGTATGCTAATGATTGCAGTGTTCAGTACAGTTGTGTATGTAGGTTTCACTTTAAGAATCCATGTCATGTGGTTAACAGTTCCCTGCATTGCAACAGTGTTTGTATTTAGTGGAGCACTGTACTTGCTCTGGGAGAATCTTTGTGTGTGTATCCGGTTGGAGCCGGTTATGTTTTTAGTTTTATGGTTCTCACAGAAAACTGTCCTGGAAGCCACCTAAAATCGGTGTCCTATGCCATTCTCGGTAAGATGTGAATCCAACAAGCAACATTCGTAAATCCTCAGATACTGAAGCAGTCCGTGCCTGCATGCAGTGCAGTCCGTGTCTGCATGCAGCACGACCTGGACAACATTCAGGCTAGGACTGAAACGTGGCAAGTAAGATTCGCACTATACAAGTTGCAGGCAACGACCATCTCCAAAAAAAGTGAATCTAACCATTTTCCCTCTACATTCAATGACATTACCATTGCTGAATCCCCCACCATTAACATTCTGGAGGTTACCATTGACCAGAAACTTAACTGCATCAGCCACATAAATATTGTGGCTACAAGAACAGGTGAGAGACTGGAAATTCTGCAGTGAGTAACTCACCTCCTGACTGCCTGTCCACCATCTACAAGGCACAAGTCAGGAGTGTGATGGAATACTCTCCACCTGCTTGGATGAGTGCAGCTCCAACAACAAATGAAGCTGTATACTACCTATGGGCGGCACAGTGGCGCAGTGGTTAGCACCGCAGTCTCACAGCTCCAGCGACCTGGGTTCGGTTCTGGGTACTGCCTGTGTGGAGTTTGCAAGCTCTCCCTGTGACCGCGTGGGTTTCTGCTGGGTGCTCCAGTTTCTTCCCACCGCCAAAGACTTGCAGGTTGATTTGTAAATTGGCCATTGTAAATTGTTCCTAGTGTAAGTAAATGGTAGGGAATATGGGATCAATGTAGGAGGGGATGTGGTAGGGAATATGGGATTAATGTAGGATTAGTATAAATGGGTGGTTGATGGTTGGCACAGACTCAGTGGGCTGAAGGGCCTGTTTCAGTGCTGTATTACTCTATGACTCTCTACCTGGGACAATTTTTTCTCACAGATGGTCGTGAGTCTTTGGAACTCTCTTCCTCAAAAGGTGGTGGAAGCAGAATCTTTGAATATTTTTAAGGCAGAGGTAGATAGATTCTTGAGAAGCAAGAGGATGAAAGGTCATCAGGGATAGGTGAGAATGTGGAATAATCGGTTCAGCCATGAACTTATTAAATGATGGAGCAGGCCCGAGGGGCTGAGTGGCCTACTCCTGTCCCTGATTCGTATGTTTGTATGTTCGAGAAAACTGCCTGCTTGATTGGCACCCTATCCACCATCTTAAACATTCACTCCCTCCACCACTGGCACACAGTGGCAATGATGTGTACCATCTACAAGTTGCACAGTAGCAACTCACCAAGACTCCAAGACAGCACCTCCCAAATCCATGACCTCTACCATCTAGAAGAACAAGAGCAGCAGATGCATGGGAACACCACAACCTGCAAGTTCCCCTCCAAGTCACACACCATCCTGACTTGGAAATATATTGCCATTCCTTCACTGTTGTTGGATCAAAATCCTGGAACTCCCTCTCTAACAACAATGTTGGTGTATCTACACCACGAGAACTGTAGTGGTTCAAGAAGGGAGGTCACCACCACCTTCTCAAGGGCAATTAAGAATGGGAAATAAATACTGGCCTCATGGCTAAAATTCTCCATTCCTGGCAACATCCTCATAAATCTGCTCGGTAACCCTCTCTAGTGCGATCACATCCTTCCTGTAATCCAGGTGACTAGAACTGTATGCTATACTCTAGCTGCAGCCTTACTTGTGTTTTATGCAGTTCAAGCATAATCTCCTTGCTCTTATTGTTCTATGCCTCGCCCAATAATGAAAAGTATCCCACATGCCTTAACGGCCTTATCTACCTGCTACCTTCAGGGATCTATGAACATGCACTCCAAGGTCCCTCTACATTTCTCAATATCCTACCGTTTATAGTGTATTCCCTTGCCTTGTTTGCCCTCCTCAAATGCATTATACCTCACACTTCTCCTAATTAAATTCCATTTGCCACTTTTCTGCCACCTGACCAGTCCTTGATATCTGCCTGCAGCCTGCAGCTTTCTTCCTCACGATCAACCTATGGCCAATTTTTGTATCAACTGAAAACTTCATAATCATGGCCCCTGCATTTAATTCTAAATCATTGATATATACCATGAAAAGCAAGAAACCTAGTACTGAACCCTGCAGAACCTCACTTGAAACAAACTCCCAGTCTAAAA
This sequence comes from Heterodontus francisci, assembly GCF_036365525.1. Taxonomy (NCBI): domain Eukaryota; kingdom Metazoa; phylum Chordata; class Chondrichthyes; order Heterodontiformes; family Heterodontidae; genus Heterodontus; species Heterodontus francisci. Next base: position 161,697,301 of record NC_090375.1, on the reverse strand, counting down.
AAAACACCCATCGACCATTAACCTTAGTTTGCTGCCACTGAGCCAATTTTGGATCCAACCTGCCACTTACCCTTGGGTCTCATGGTTCATACTTTTCTGACCAGTCAGCCATGTGGGACCATGTCAAAAGCCTTGCTAAAATCCAAGTAGACTAATCAAGTACATTACCCTCATCTTACCCTTCATGTTAAGTCCTCAAAAAATTCAATCAAGTTCACCTTCCTTTAATAAATCAATACTGACTGACCTTGATTAATCCATGCCTTCACTAAATGGCAATTTATACTGCCCTTCAAAATTTTTCTAATTATTTGACCCTCACTGTGATTAGGCTGACTGGCCTATAATTACTCAGTCTACCCCTGCCTCCCTGTTGAAGCAACAATGCAAAGTTAGCAGTTCTCCAGTCCTCCGGCACTACACCTGTTGTCAGAGAGGATTGGAGAATGATGGTCAGAGCTTCCTCTATTTTCTCCCTTGCTTCTCTTAGCAGCCTGGGATACATTTCATCCAGGCCTGACAATTTAGCTATTTTCAAAGATGCTAAACCCCTTAATATTTCCTCTCTCACTATGTTTTTACCATCCAATTTTTCACACTCCTCCTACATAATGACAATGTGCAGCACCACCTCTTTTCTGAAGATAGGCACAAAATATTCAGTAAAAACTATGCCCACATCTTCCACCTCCGCACACAAATTAACTTTTTTGTTCCTAACAGGCCCTACACTTTCCTTAGTTATCCGCTTGCTCTTTATACATTTGGTTTTTTCCTTGATTTTATACTTTTTCATTCCCTTGCTTTCCTAACTTCCTTCTTTGTTTTACCCCTGCATTTTTTATACTCCTCTAAGTGTTTCTGGATTGTTGATCTCTTGGTTTCTGACATAAGCTTCCCTTTATCGCTTTATCTTACCCCTATCTGCTCCTTGACATCTGTGGGGGGGAGGGGTCTCCATTTAGGATTTTTCTTTCTGGGAACACATTTATTCTGAACCCTCTTTAATTCCTCCCAGAATGGCTCCCACTGTTCTGACGTTGATTTATGTTCAAGTAGCTGTTTCCAGTCCATTTTTGCCAGATTACATCTCAGCTTAGTAAAATCAGCCTTTCCTCAATTTGAAAGTTTTACTCTTGCTTGTCTTTGTCTATTTTCATAAATATACTAAGTCTAACTGAATTATGATCACTACCTCCAAAATGCTTTCCCACTGATGCCCCTTCCATCTGCTCAGCTTCATTTCCTGGAACTAAATCCAGAAATTTCCCTTCTCTGGTCGGGCTTGCTATGCACTAACAAAATTCTCCTGAATGCATTTTAAGAATTCTGCACCTCTATACCTTTAACACTGATCTTATTAAGAATTATGTATGAATGTTGAAATACTCTTGTAGCATATTAGTTATGATTAAAAGTTCTTTGAAGGTTTTCATGGTAAAGCAATAACATTGAGTAAAACAATTTAATGGTTTTACATCATGTGGATTTGCTCTGAAAAGAGCAGTTGCTTGTTTGAAAAAGGAGTTCTTAGAAGAACTGGCAGACCTCAATGTTTCGGTAGCATACTCTGCGTGCAGTCTAGAGGAATAACTGGAATGGGTGAAAATAGTGGGTTTATATTTGGTGGAGAATGGGAATTTGGATGGAATCTTATTGCTGACATGTTCTTGTTCTTGCTGCGATTTGTCGGCCAATTGTGCTCTTTAATAGGTTGGTACGTGCTATTTTTCTTGTTGCTGATTGGTCAGCTATTGGATCTCATGGTAAGTTGATAGATACTATTGTTTCTGTCGGGGAATGTTGGCTGGAGAGCAGGTGGTGTGTGTCTCGAGTATTATTTTCTAACTGGACAGTTAGTTCATAAATAATTTGACTAAATCTTAATTATGTAACTACAAGGAAAAAAAGATGAATAAGAGAGCATGAAGTGAGGGCAAAGAAATAATAGGAAATGAGCACCCATACCACTAGGCATGCATCTAAGATCCCTCTCGTAGTAAATAGGCTGGGAAATCTGGCAGAGGTTCCCAGACTGTAGGAATGTTGGAGCTCACACCATCAGAAACATAACAAAACTGCACCCAGGAGCCCTGTTTGTAAGAGGACTGCGCTTTTTAAAATGCTGTTTCTATTAAGGTATCCAGGTCTCAATCCTGGCCAGGACCCTGAGGTGGGTCCCACTTCTGCTCTGGTTGCCAATTCCAACAACCCTGTACTGGGTGCCACTAAGATCCTGGAAAGTGGAATCTCCAGATGTAGTGAGGCCCCACTCCTCCTACACCACTGGCAGGATTGGGGCAGAGGCTCCAACCTAACAGGATATAAATCAGTATAGTTTCCAGTACTTCTGGAGCATTTCTAACCAAAGTTAGAATGGGAGTACACAAGAAGAGCTGCAGATTTCCAGGCTGTACAGTTTTGCCTGTGACCAAAGCCACAGGACGTTGACTAGCTTTGTATGCTATACATAAGAATTTTGCTATTGAAATCTGATATCATTCTATTTCTGTTGAATTGATAAGCTAAATTAAGCATTAAGTATGGAGTATAAAAGATTAAGGGGTGATCTAATTGAGGTGTTAAAGATGATTAAAGGATTTGACTGAGGGAGAGTGAGACAAATTATTTCGCGGTTGCAGAATCTAGAACAAGGAGGCAGAACCTTAAAGTTAGAGCTAGGCTGTTGAAGGATATGGGGAAGCACTTCAAATTTGAGGTTGATAGATTTTTGTTAAGGAACGGTATTAAGCAACATGGAACTATGGCGGGTCAGTGAAGTTATGATACAGAAATAAAAACAAGAAATGCTGGAATCACTCAGCAGGTCTGGCAGCATCTGTGGAAAGAGAAGCAGAGTTAACGTTTCGGGTCAGTGACCCTTCTTCGGAACGGACAAATATTAGAAAAGTCACAGATTATAAGCAAGTGAGGTGGGGGTGGGGCAAGAGATAACAAAGGAGAAGGTGTAGATTGGACCAGGCCACACCGTGCCACACAACAGACATGTGAGCAAAGTTAAAGCTCATGGAATAAAAGGGACAGTAGCAACATAGATATGAAATTAGCTGAGCGACAGGAAAAAGAGAGTAGTGGTTAATGGTTGTTTTTCGGACTGTAGGAAGGTTTATAATGGAGTTCCCCAGAGGTTGGTGTTAGGACCCCTGTTCTTCTTGATATGTATTAATGACCTAGACCTTGGTGTACAGGGCACAATTTCACAATTTGCAGACAATATAAAACTTGGAAGTATTGTGAACTCTGAACAGGACAGTGTAGAACTTCAAAAGGACAAAGACAGGTTGATGGAATGGGCGGAAAAGTTGCAGATTAAATTTAATGCAGAGAGGTGTGAAGTGATTACTTTTGGCAGAAAGAACTTGGAGAGACAATATAAAATACAGGGTACAATTCTTAAGGTGATGCAAGAGCAGAGGGATCTGGGTATACATGTGCATAAGTCATTGAAGGTGGCACGACTAGTTGAGAGAGCGGTTAATAAAGCATACAGCATGCTAGGCTTTATCAATAGGGGCATAAACCAGAAAAAACAAGGAAGTGATGTTAAACTTATATAAAAAACTGGTTCAGCCTCAATTGGAGTACTGCGTCCAGTTCTGAGCAGCACACTTTAGGAAGGATGTGAAGGCATTAGAAAGGGTGCAGAAAAGATTCACGAGAATGGTTCCAGGGATGAGGAACTTCAGTTACATAGATAGATCGGAGAAGTTGGGACTGTTATCCTTGGAGAAGAGAAGGTTGAGAGGAAATTTGATAGAGGTATTCAAAATCATGAGGGATCTGGACAAAGCAGATCGGGAGAAATGGTTCCCATTGGTGGAAGGATCAAGAGCCAGAGGGCAGCAAAAACTTGGAAAGTTCACCCTAATACATTGTTCATTATTACACTAATAAAGGATTAATGTTGCCCTATTAACCCTTTGTTTTCCTAGCTAAAAACCTGATCCAAATAATTTAAGAGTCTCCCAGGAAAAGATTGCAGATGTTGGGACTGTTTTCCATGGAAAAGAGAAGGTTGAGAGATTTGATAGAAGTATTCAAAATCATGAGGGGTCTGGACAGAATAGATAGGGTGAAACTGTTCCCATGGCAACAAGAGGAAAAACTTTTTCACACAGCGAGTGGCTAGGATCTGGAATGCACTGCCTGAGAGTGTGGTGGAGGCAGGTTCAACTGAGGCATTCGAGAGGGAATTGGATTATTATCTGAAAAGGAACAATGTGCAGGGCTATGGGCAGAAGATGGGGGGGTGGCACTAGGTGAATTGCTCCTTCAGAGAGCCAGCATGGACACAATGGGCTGAATGGGCTCCTTCTGTTCGATAACCATTCTATGATTCTATTTAATAGTAGTGAGTAAGCCAGAATGAGTTACTCCTGCAAAGGCATAAAATAAAAAGTCAGAGAGAAAAACTTAAAGGGAAAAAAACTAACAAAAAATGAAAAATAAAGACTAAGAGATTAACTTGTTAGTCATACAAAAAGTCAGTACTTTTCCTGGAAGAGCATTACATTATTTGGATCATGTTTTTAGCAAGGAAAACAAAGGGTTAATAGGGCAATATTAATCTTTATTAGTGTAATAACGAACAATGTATTAGGGTGAATTTTCCAAATTTTTGCTGTCATTAGCGGGGGCCTCACTTATCAGGAAATTGAGGGCAGCAGGCCTGTGATGTTCCAATGTGTGCACCAACCAGGTGAAGCTCTCCACTGATATTTCATAACACAAGAGTGCTCTCCCACTATAGCAGAACAACAAAATGGTACTCTTACTAGAACAAAGATTTGGTGTAAATCTTATATTTAAATGAAATTTACCTTGATGCATGCTTCTCAGAGTGATTCTAATGACTTTAGTGGAAATATTTTCCTGCCAGTGCAAGACTTATTGTAATGCCATCACCATGAAATAAATGCAGGACAAAACCTAGTATACACCCTTTATGGGTTGAACACAGGACTATGAAAATAGATTCCCAAGCACCTGCAACTTTAATCCAGTATGTCCGAGGACAGGTGAATTTTATTTTTCTGTGCTGTACAGATTACTGCATTGCCTCTGGCTTGGAAACATCAGAGATTTCAAACCCTGGCTGGAATATATTTTGAGTTTGTTGCAATTGCAAGACAGTGAGCAAAATTCATGCCCAAATCCTTCATGTGGTGAGTTCTCAACCTCACCCATACTGTTACAGGAAGTGCCAAGCAGAATCCAGGTGCTTCCCACAGGGAGGAAGAAAAATTCAAGAGAAAATCATCTCATGCTGCTTTTGTGTGCCTCAGAGTTAAGTACCATTCTATCAAATTTCAAATTTTTAGTTGTAAAGGAATTTTTTTTGATAATCAATACAGATCTTAGCATATTTTAAATCATCATTCAGACAGGTATGTTGTTAAATAAAAAATAGGTCATGGGATACGGTTGCTATGGAATGTTTATCTGTGTTGGAATTGGGTATAACTGATGAGCAGTTTCACCATTAATCAACAAGCTGAAGGAAAAGCTCCAGAAAGAAACTGGGAAGAAATGCTCTTGCGGCAATAAATGCGAAGAGTTTACCAGGGCCAAGTAACTATTATTGAACTCTATAGGTAATCACCACAGGCCAGAGAAGTAGGTGGTGAAGTCATGCAAGGTGGTTTGGGGATCAGCAACAACAACTTGTATTTGTATTTGTGTATTTGTATAGTGTCTTTAATGTAATAAAGCATCCCAAGGTGCTTCACAGGAGCATTATAAAACAAAATATGACACCAAGCCACAAAAGGAGATATTAGGTCAGATGAGTGTCTTAAAGGAGGAAAGTGAGGTAAAGAGGCGGAAAGGTTTAGGGCAGGAATTCCAGTGCTTCGGCAGCTGAAGGCAAGGTTACCAATGGTGAAAGGATTAAAACGGGATGCTCAAGAGTCCAGAACTAGAGGGGTGCAGATATCTCAGAAGGTTGGCGGGCTGGAGGAGATTACAGAGCTAGGGAGGGCCAGGCCATGAAGGGATTTGAAAACAAGCATGAGAATTTTAAAATCTAGGTGTTGCTGCACTGGGAGCCAATGCAGGACAGTGAGCACAGGGGATGAATGAACCGGATTTGGTGCACGTTAGTGCATGAGCAGCAGAGTTTTGGATGACTTCAAGTTTACGGAGGGCAGAATATGGTAGGCCAACCAGGAGTGCATTAGAATAGTCAAATCTGAAGGTAACAAAGGCATGGATGAGGGTTTCAGCATCAGAAGAGCTGAGGCAGGATAGAGTCGGGCAATGTTACAGAGGTGGAAATAGGCGGTTTTAGTGACAGTCCTGAAACGTGGTTGAAAACTCATCTCAGGGTCAAATATGACATTGAGGTTGTAAACAGCTGCTTCAGCCTTAGAAAGTTGCCAGGGAGAGGGATGGTGTCGGTGGCAAGGGAGCGGAATTTGTAGCAAGGACCGAAGGCAATGACTTCAGTCTTCCCAATATTTAATTGGACATAATTTCTGCTCATCCAGTACTGGACGTCATATAAACAGTCTGGCAATTTAGAGGCAGTGGATGGGTCGAGAGAGATGGCGGTGAGGTAAAGCTGGGTGTCGTCAGTGTACATGTGGAAACTGATGTGTTTTCGGATGATGTTGTCAAAGGCCAACATGTAGATGAGAAATAGGAGAGGGCCAAAGATAGATCCTTGGGGAACATCAGATGTAACTGCGTGGGAATGCACACAGAAGAGAAGCCATTGATGGTGATTGTCTGGCTATGATTAAATAAATAAGAATAGATAAGGAACCAGGTAAGTACAGTCCCATTCAACTGGACGACAGTGGAGAGGCGTTGGAGGAAGATGGTGTGGTTAACTGTGTCAAAGGCTGCAGACGGGTCGAGAAAGACAAGGAGGGATACCTTACCTTTGTCAATCAAATAGGACGTAATTTGTGACTTTGATAAGTGCTGCTTCAGTACTGTGGCAGGAGCAGAAACCTGTTTGGAGGGATTCAAAAATGGAGTTCTGGGAAAGATGAGCACAAATTTGGGAAGTGACAACTCGTTCAAGGACTTCAGCGAGAAAAGGGAGGTTGGAGATGGGGAAGTAGTTTGCAAAGACAGAGGGCTCAAGGTTTTCTTTCTGAGAGTGGTGATGATGGCAGATTTGAAGGAGAGAGGGACAGACCTGCAGAAAGAGAGAACCGTTAGTATCAACTAACATGGGAGCCAGGAAGCAAAGTTGGGTGGGTCAGCAGTTTAGTGGGAATAGGGTCAAGAGAGCAGGAGGTGAGTCTCATGGACAAGATGAGCTCGGAGAGGGCATGAGGGGAAATAAGAGAGAAACTACAGAAAGATGCAAGTTCAGGGCTAGGGCAGAGGGGAGCCCTTAGAGGAAGTTCAGTCCAGTTGGTTAGGGGAAGAGAGGGAAGTGACAGAGGCAACTGATTGAATAGTCTCAATCTTGGTGACAAAGAAAACCTTGAGCTCCCCACCTTCTTGTTGGAGGTAAGGGTAGAAGAAGCAGAGGAGAGGGGGTTAAGAAGACAGCTTACAGTACAGAAACGAAGTTGAGGTTACCTTTGCATTCCAGGATGATCTTAAAATAGTGAGCAGCTTGAGACGAGAGCAGGATGCAATAGAATGCTTTACATGGTTCAGTCGGTCCTAGCAGTGAATGGCTAAACCAGTTGTCCGCCATATCCATTCAAGTCTGCGTCCCTTGAACTTAAGGGAGCTGAGATGAGGGCCGTGCTGAGGAGAGCGGCCATGGTGAGAGAGAATAATGGCTTTAATGGGGACTAGAACATTGAAATTAGAGGTGAGGGTGTTGTTGAGCAGATCAATAGCTGCAGAAATGTCACGGTAACCAGTCGCCCAAAGGCTAGACAGTTGGGATTTTGAGCATGCAGTTGGAAGTGAATTGTGGGAATTTTTTCCAAGGAAAAACTCAGAAGGAAGTAGAGCTTGGAGGGGGAAGTGGGATGTGGGTGAAGAGCGAGACAAGGAAGTGATCAGAAATGAACTTATCTGTGATTGATACTATGGGAGTACCGGGCCACACGAGATGTAAAGGTCAAGCAGATGGCTGCAAATGTAGGTTGGATAGTTTACATGGAGGGTGAGATTAAGGGAGGATAAAAGGGCAGTGAATTCTGAGGAGTGAGAATGTGATGAATTGAGATGCAGGTTGAAATCACCTTGGATGAGAAGACGTTCAGCGCAGAGGCTGAGGGAGAAAAGCAGTGAAAATAGCTCATTGAGAAAATTGGCGTAGTTTTTGTGTGGACAGTAGAGAACGAGGATTTTAAATAAGAGATGAGAGGTATGGAACAAGCTGAGATGCTCAAAGGAAGAGAAAATGCCAGAGGAGTAAGGGGACAGACCAAGGTGTGATTTAGTGATAAGCACCACACCAGCACTGCAACGGTCTAGGTGAGGCAAGTGGTGAAAGGTATAGCCAGGCAGGGAGGCTTTAGTTATGGGGAAGGTGTCATCGCCCCTCAGCCAAGTTTCTGTCAAGGCCATGATGTCAATGCAATCATCCACAATAAGCTCATGGATGGCAAGGCCTTTATTCGGAGTGAATGGACATTTTGGTGGGAGATGCAAAGAGGGGCGGTGATAGCTGAACCACTGGCAGAGTCCACAGGATCAGCACTGGGAGGGGTGAGTTAGACAGGGAGGAGATTGGCCATATCAGCACCTAGCCGGCGTGCTGGGTGGGATTAGATTAGAGATACAGCACTGAAACAGGCCCTTCGGCCCACCGAGTCTGTGCCGAACATCAACCACCCATTTATACTAATCCCATATTCCTACCAAACATCCCCACCTGTACCTATATTTCCCTACCACCTACCTATACTAGTGACAATTTATGATGGCCAATTTACCTATCAACCTGCAAGTCTTTTGGCTTGTGGGAGGAAACCGGAGCACCCGGAGAAAACCCACGCAGACACAGGGAGAACTTGCAAACTCCACACAGGCAGTACCCGGAATCGAACCCGGGTCCCTGGAGCTGTGAGGCTGCGGTGCTAACCACTGCGCCACTGTGCCGCCCAGGGATGGTTGGCGAGATTATAGGATGAGACATTTGGGGTTGCTGCTTGTGAAGAGCAGCAACAAGTGCCTCGGTGTGCCCTTTGGAGAATGCCAAGAGAGGCACAGAGGGAACCTGTAGGCTTACCTAGGGGGAGACACGACTGGGACAGTTGAAAGGCTAAGGAATACTAAAGCAGTGTTGCCCAATATGCTTGTCACTCATCACATGTGGCGAATTGGCCACAGACATGCGGCAAAATGGATGCTCTTCATCTTTAAGACCAATTAATACTGAGTTGTGTTAAAATTGCAGTGTTGGTTATGAGTATGGGTGTCACTTGTCAGAGTGCTATTTGTTGTTCAATACTAATTGAGAAAGGAAGAATCAACCACATTGCTGTTAGACACGGGTTTATCAGTCAGACCGCGATGATGCTTATCAGAATATAGTTCAGTTACCAGGTTTCTAGTGACCTGGAAGCTGAAGGGCCACTTGCTGAATGAAACAAGAAGAACAGTCTGCCATTTGTTACCTCTCTGGGTGCCTCTAAATGACAATACATTTAGATCTGTGGAACCACTCCGTGAAGCACTGTGAAAGCAAGGCAGTCTTCGGTACAACAGTGGTCCAATTGCTCTCAAAATGTTCTTGGGGGATCTAGTGACATGGGGGATGCTAACTGAAGAACTTGGTTCTGTTTAGCTGGTAGTTGGCAGTTTTCGCAAAATAGTTGAGGTATGCGAGCAACGGACAGTACTGCCTGGCTGCCAATGACGGGTGAAATGTGCAACCTTGCCAAGTTTTTGGGGTGGGGGTGGTGCAGCAACATTAAAACATTTTTTAAAAAAATCATTCATGGGATTTTTGGGCATCACTGGCCAAGCCAGCATTTATTGCCCATCCCTAATTGCCCTTGAGAAGGTGGTGGTGAGCTGCTTTCTTGAACTGCTGCAGTCCATTTGGGGAAGGTACAACAACAATGTGGTCAGGAAGGGAGTTCCAGGATTTTGACCCAGCGACAGTGAAGGAACGGCGATATAATTCCAAGTCAGGATGGTGTGTGACTTGGAGGGGAACTTGCAGGCGGTGGTGTTCCCATGCATTTGCTGCCCTTGTCCTTCTAGTTGGTAGAGGTCGCGGGTTTGGAAGGTGCTGTCTAAGGAGCCTTGGTGCTTTGCTGCAGTGCATCTTGTAGATGGTACACACTGCTGCCACTGTGCGTCAGTGGTGGAGGGAGTGAATGTTTGTAGATGGGGTGCCAATCAAACGGGCTGCTTTGTCCTGGATGCTGTTGAGTTTCTTGAGTGTCGTTGGAGCTGCACCCATCCAGGCAAGTGGAGAGTCTTCCAACACACACCTGACTTGTACCTTGTAGATGGTGGACAGGCTTTGGGGAGTCAGGAGATGAGTTCTCGCCACAGGATTCCTAGCCTCCGACCTGCTCTTGTAGCCACGGTATTTATATGGTTACTCCAGTTCAGTTTCTGGTCAATGGTAGCCCCTAGGATGTTGATAGTGGGGGATTCAGCAATGGTAATGCCATTGAATGTCAAGGGGAGATAGTGAGATTCTCTCTTGTTGGAGATGGTCATTGCCTGGCACTTGTATGGCGCGAATGTTACTTGCCACTTATCAGCCCAAGCCTGGATATTGTCCAGGTCTTGCTGCATTTCTACACGGAATGGTTCAGTATCTGAGGGGTCACGAATGGTGCTGAACATTGTGCAATCATCAGCAAACATCCCCACTTCTGACCTTACAACTGAAGGAAGGTCATTGATGAAGCAGCTGAAGATGGCTGGTCCTGAGGAATTCCTGCAGTGATGTGTTGGAGCTCAGATGATTGACCTCCAACAACCACAACCATCTTCCTTTGCACTCGGTATGACTCCAGCCAGCGGAGGGTTTTCCCCCTGATTGTCATTGACCTCAGTTTTGCTCGGGCTCCTTGATGCCGTAATCAGTCAAATGCTGCCTTGCAGTCAAGGGCAGTCACTCTCACCTCACCTCTTGAGTTCAGCTCTCTTGTCCATGTTTGAACAAGGCTCTAATGAGGTCAGGAGCTGAGTGGGTCTGGCGGAGCCCAAACTGAGCGTCGCTCAGCAGGTTATTGCTGAGCAAGTGCCGCTTGATGGCACTGTTGATGACACCTTCCATCACTTTACTGATGATTGAGAGTAGACTGATGGGGCGGTAATTGGCTGGGTAGGACTTGTCCTGCTTTTTGTGTATAGGACATACCTGGGCAATTTTCCACATTGCAGTGTAGATGCCAGTGTTGTAGCTGTACCGGAACAGCTTGGATAGGGGTGCAGCAAGTTCTGGAGCACATGTCTTCAGTACTATTGCCGGAATATTGTCAGGGCCCATAGCCTTTGCAGTATCCAGTGTCTTCAGTCGTTTCTTGATATCACGCGGAGTGAATCGAATTGGCTGAACTCTGGCATCTGTGATGCTGGGGGCTTTAGGAGGAGGCTAAGATGGATCACCAACTCGGCACTTCTGGCTGAAGATTGCTGCAAATGCCTCAGCCTTATTTTTCACACTGATGTGCTGGGCTCCCCCATCATTTGAGGATGGGGATATTTGTGGAGCCACCTCTTCCAGTTAGTTGTTTAATTGTCCACTACCATTCACGGCTGAATGTGGCAGGACTGCAGAGCTTAGATCTGATCCGTTGGTTATGGGATTGCTTAGCTCTGTCTATCGCATGCTGCTTACGCAGTTTGGCTTGCAGATAGTCCTGTGTTGTAGCTTCACCAGGTTGACACCTCATTTTGAGGTATGCCTGATGCTGCTCCTGGCATGCCCTCCTGCACTCTTCATTGAATCAGGGTTGGTCTCCTGGCTTGATGGTAATGGTAGAATGGGGCATATGCCGGGCCATGAGGTTACAGATTGTGGTCGAGTACAATTTTGCTGCTGCTGATAGCCCACAGTGCCTCATGGATGCCCGGTTTTGCATTGCTAGATCTGTTCGAAAACTATCCCATTTAGCACGGTGGTAGTGCCACACAACACGATGGAGGATATCCTCAACGTGAAGGCGGGACTTCAACTCCACAAGGGCTCTGCGGTGGTCACTCCTATCAATACTGTCATGGACAGGCGCATCTGTGGCAGGCAGATTGGTGAGGAGGAGGTCAAGTATGTTTTCCCCTCTTGTTGGTTCCTTCACATCCTGCCGCATACCCAGTCTAGCAGATATGTCCTTTAGAACATGGCCAGCTCGGTCAGTAGTGGTGCTTCCGAGCCACTCTTGGTGATGGACATTGGTCCCCCAGCCAGAGTACATTCTGTGCCCTCACCACCCTCAGTGCTTCCGCCAAGTGCTGTTAAACATGGAGGAGTACTGATTCATCAGCTGAGGGAGGGCGGTAGGTTGGAATCAGCAGGAGGTTCCCTTGTCCATGTTTGATCTGATGCCATGAGACTTCAAGGGGTCCAGAGTCGATGTTGAGGACTCGCAGGGCAACTCCCTCCCTACTACATACCACTGTGCCACCACCTCTGGTGGGTCTGTCCTGCCAGTGGGACAGGACATACCCGGGGATGGTGATGGCAGTTTCTGGGACATTGTCTGTCAGGTATGATTCCGTGAGTATGAATATGTCAAGCTGTTGCTTGACTAGTCTGTGGGACAGCTCTCCCAACTTTGGTGCAAGCCCCCAGATGTTAGTAAGGAGGACTTTGCAGGGTTGACAGGGCTGGGTTTGCCGTTGTCATTTCCGGTGCCTAGGTCGATGCCGGGTGGTCTATCCGGTTTCATTCCTTTTTATTGACTTCGTAGCGGTTAGATACAACTGAGTGGCTTGCTAGGCCATTTCAGAGGGCATGTAAGAGTCAACCAAATTGCTGTGGGTCTGGAGTCACATGTAGGCCAGACCAGGTAAGGACAGCAGATTTCCTTCCCTAAAGGACATTAGTGAACCAGATGGGTTTTTACAACAATCGACAATAGTTTCATGGCCATCATTAGACTCGCTTTTTAATTCCAGATTTATTAATTAAATTCAAATTCCACCTTCTCCTGTGGTGGGATTTGAACCCATGTCCCCAGAGCAATACCCTGAGTCTCTGGGTTACGAGTCCAGTGACAATATCACTACGTCACTGCCTCCCTCATGTTCAGCCTTCATCTTAATAGATCTGTTGAAACAAGTGATTGAAAGGAATTGGGCACTATTGGTGTAAAAGGAGAGGTTACAGAAGATTGGCCATGAGCCAAAGTTTGATTCAATGTTCGGATGCGGTGTTCGGTAACGGCGGGTGACAGAGCATAAGGAAGGCAGGAGTCAGAGTGCAGAAGCCAATATGTAGAGATTTCTCAATTCTTTTCCCTCCCCGAGTCACCTAATATATCAATTCTGATAAAATAGAGACAGTTTATTCTTGAAGAAATTTTTTTTAAATGAACTTGAGCACACTCACAGAGACAGAACACTTCAGTTAACTGGAACTCCCTTCCTAACAGCACTGTGGGTGTACCTACCCATATAGACTGCAGGGTTTCAAGAAGGCAGCTCACCACCACTTTCTCAAGGGCAATTAGGGATGGGAAATAAATGCTGGCCTAGCCAGCGACGCCCACATCCCATGAATGAATGAATGAAAAAAAAGGGATTGTCAAATCCTTTGAGAGTGTATACAATAGACTTGCTTTCCGGAACAGTTGGATTGAAGCTCTTCTCCTGGCTGTTGCAGTGAATATATTGGTCTTGACTGCTGATGGTTTAAAACCTCAAACTTATTTTCAAAAGATTGTGCATTTGTTTTATTAATATTGCATATATTTTGTATCATATGGCGAATATGGTAACCTGGTCGCCAAAAGTTTGGTAAGCATCGAATTCCTGTTGGACTACACTGTAATAAAGGGTTGGGGGTAGGGATTTGGTAAGGTGGCATACCCTAGAGGGGAGAAATGGAAGGAGGCAAAATGACAGGAGAGAAGGGTCTATGCGGGATAGAGAGAAATAAAGTAAAAAGATCAAATATATAACATATACATGGTTACGAATTCAAGTTAGCAAAAGTTGGAAAACTGGATAGGGCAAGGTAGGTAAAATTAAAATTAAAAAGAGATATGAAAGTTTGAAAAGAAACTCAGCAAGTTACATTAATGGAAAGACATCAGGCTCTGGCACTCAGTCACTGTAGTGGAAGAGATGGTCAAGCAGAGCTGGTTGGGACAAGGATAGAAACTGCAAGGCAGAGACAGATTGTAGTCATAGGTGGCTTACTGGTCAAACAAGCGGATCGCCACTTTGGTCACAAATACAGTAATAAGATAGCAAGTTGTTTTTCTGAAGCTAGGGCTGGTACACATCAAGGAGAGATTAGAAGGGCTACTGAAAAGAGCAGGAAGAGAGTCAATAGATATGATCCAAGAAAGAGCTAATGACCTAGGAAGTAAGCATGTAGCGTCACTTAATGGTATATATTGCAAGAATTACCTTGAAACTTAGTGAGATGAAATGTCTGTAGCATAGCTCCTGTATTTAGTAAAGAAGATTGGAGCAACCTTTGCCTTCACCAAATGGGCGGTAATCCGGCAAAGCGGACTGCCCACCTTTTGAAGAACAGACCCGGTTTCCGGTTTTCATTTTATTGAAATCAATGTGAAACGAAAACTGGAAGATTCAAGATGGCTCCCGAAGGTGTCATCCTTGGCCATTCGCTGCCATCCTTTGCCCTTTCTCCTCCATCTCCTCTCTTTGACTGTGTAAGTTCCCCTGACTCTAACAGCCCAAACTTCAAGTTAATTGCTAGTTTAAAAGGCCTCGACCTGTTGTTTAAATCCCCATCCCTTACCATGTTTGTTTGTTTGTGAGCTCTGGGAAAGATGTGGAAAAAAATCTGGATCTGTATTTTCTCTCAAACCTGGCTTCCAAATTCCTGGATTTCTCAGGATATCAAGAACATTCTGGCTACATCATAAGACTCATCTTCTGTCTCTGATCTGCTGCTCTATTCCAATATTTTAAAGTAACTTTGATCGGTTTATAGCCCTCCCTAACCACTGTTGTGACTGTACAATGAACATCCTTCCATTATTAATATTTTTTGAGGACTTGTGTTTAAAAGACTGTGGAAAATACCTGAGAAGATGCTGGACTTTTTTTTTCACAAAGGGTCACTGGTAGGACACTTGGGACTTTGTGTAAAATCAAACACTTACTGGAAGTCACATGTCTTAAGCTAAGTAAACAGCTGGAACCTTATGGACTATGGAACTATTTGGAGTTATTTACAAAGAATTCACATGTCTAGATTTATGGTGGTCAGGAGTTTTTGAACTGTTTGAATGGGCAGTTGCTGTGTATCCTGCTAAGAGAGAAGTCACCCAACTCATCCTTTGCCACCTGTGTTGAAAAATCTTCTGAGAATCCAGTGTGATAGCTGAACACACTGATGCAGTAATTCTCCCGAAAAGCCTGCAAGACTACTCCTCAACATCTCCTGAACAGAAATGCTCCAGAAAGATCCCAGTGACAGCCATCTATGTATACCAGGATGCCAGAACAAAGGCCCAGCTGGAACATTTCATATATTATCCTTTTTTTCAAAAGGAATTAACAAGTATTTGACCAAAGTGTTTTTGTTTTCATAAAGTTGATCTCTGCCAAGAAAGTTTCTTATTTTTTCTTTAACCATGTGCGTGTGTATTGGGTTATTTAGAAGGGAATATACATATTTTCATATTTCAACCTGCGTGTTAATAAGCTTTGCATCTTTATTGAATATGTTTCATTTTATAATAAATTAATAATTTTGTTTATTAAAGGAACCTGGCTTGTGGATTTGTATTCTGAAATGGTTAGATGAAAGTATATAATTGGTCATATCCATAACTGGTTCAAATACTTTTCAATATATGTTGTGACCAATGGAGTAGTGGGACTAGAAAGAGACAGTGAATTCCTCCAACCTCAGTCGTAACAACTGAGACACTTTAATATCCTGTTGAGCCTGTGACTGTCCACAGGTGATGATGGTTTATCAGCTTCAGTCTGTTCTTGGCCAGAAGGCCACTTGCCTGGGCCGAAGTACAAGCCTCTGTCGCTTCTGGATTTTATGGTGACCTACAAATTTGCCATTATCTTTCTGCCCTGCAATCAATTCTGCAAACCTCCTGGATCTTCATTCCAACAGAAATACCTCCATCAGTGCATGCTTTGATACTCCACCCTCAAATAGCTTCTGGATTTCACACGCTACATCTGTCTCCAAACTCTGACAACAGTTCATTGATGCTCCATGGTGACTCCACCCTACCTATATCAATGTTATCCCACCATGGGACCTCTGACTTTAACTCTGCTACCACCCCCACCACCACATTGTCTCTTATCTATTTCCTATTTACTATCAGGTTTTTTAGGTTTCTTAAAACTGCTATGTAGCTAGGCCTACATAACTTGAAGCTTCTGTGTTCATTCATATGCATATTTTGATTGTCGCTCTGGACCTGAGCCCATCACATCTATTTCCACTTTTTTTCTCACTTGTTTTACTTTTCTTTTCACTCCTTCCAGACCCTTCTCTTCTATCATCATGGCTCCTTTCTCTTCTCCCCTCTCAGGTACTCTGCCCTCAAATCCCTCCCTCAACCCTTCAATAATGGTTGACCTTCCTGCTCTCTTGCCGCTAGCCCAGGCTTGACTCTCTCTTAGATAAGCGTACAGTTTCTCTCTGTGCCTCTCTTGACATTCTTCAAGGGCTTCAGTTAGGCATGCAGCACTGGCTCATAACAAACAGCAACCCTGATTGCCCCATCCTGCACTCTCACTGAACTTCCCACCTTGTGCGTCCACTGGGGGCTAATTTTGCTAATCTCCTTCCCAGCTAATTCACCCCTCCCACTGCTGACCCTGTCGACTCTGCCAACAGATCAGCTGTCATTGTCCCTATATGCATCTTGCTCCAGAATGTCCATTCACTTGTGAACAAGGCCCTTGCCATCCATAAACTTATTGTGGATGATTGCATCAATATCATGGCCTTGACGGAAACCTGGCTGGGGGATGATGACATCTTCTCTCTAAATGAAGCCAACCTGCTTAGCTATACCTTCCACCACTTGTCCAGCCAAGACAGTTGCGGTGGTGGTGTCGCTCTCAGTGGCAAATCACCTTGGCCTGACCCCCTACTCCTCTGGTACTTGCTCCTCCTTCGAGCATCTCACTTTGTTCCACTCCATCTCATTTAAATTCCTTGTGCTTGACCATCCACCCAAGTATGATATCTCAGAGATATTTTTGCTGCTTTCGTTCCTCAGCCTCAGTAAGGAATGACTTCTCATGCTTGTTAATTTCAACCTCTATCTCAACTCATCATGCTCTCTTCTGTTTTTACTGCCCTTGTATCCTCCCTTAATCTCTCCCTCCATGTAAACTCCCCAGCCGAAGTTCACGGCCACCCCTTTGACCTTTGCATCTCAAGTGGCCTAGCTGCTATGATTGTATCAATCACAGATAAGGACAGTTCTGATCAATTTCTTGTATCACTATCCACCAAAACCCCCCTTCCATGTTCCAAACTGACCTCCTTCTGTATCTGCCCTTGTAAAAAAACTATCCCCAATTCATTTAAAACTGCACTTTCAAAATCCCAATTGTCTAGCCTTAGATCCTCCATTTGCCACAACATTTCTGCACTACTGATTTGCTCAACTGCACCCACACTTCCACCTTTGATGCCCCAGTCTGCAATAAAATCATTACACTCTCTCACCCTGCTCATTCCCCACTACGAATCTCATATCTGCTCCCTCAAGTCCAAGGGATGCAAACTTGAATAGATATGATGGACAACTGGTTTAACCATCCACCACCAGATCTGGCTGGACCAACTAAAGTATTATTGAGTCCTGCTCTTGTCTGCTAAAACTGCTCACTATTCTAAGATCATCCTGAAATGCAAAGATAACCACTGGCTTCTTTTGTCTACTGTAGTCTTAAATCCCTCTACCCTGTCTCCTCCACCCTCACCTAAGTGAGAGAAGCTCATGGACTTCTTTGCCACTAAGATCGAGACCATCCGATTAGCTGCCTCTTCCCTCCTGTCCAATAGGCCACGTGGCCAAACTTCCTTTAATGCTCCTTCATGCCCTAGCCCTGAACTCGCATCTTTCTGTACTTTCTCTTCTATCTCCCCTCATGCCCTCTCCAAGCTCATCTTGCCCTTGAGACCCACCTACTGCTCCCTCAACCCTTTTGCCACTAAACTACTAACCACCCAACTTCCCTTCCATATTGGCTGATATAGTTAAAGGTTCTCTCTCTCCAAATACTGTCCCTCTCTTCCTTAAATCTGTCATCATCATCCCCTCCTAAAATAAACAGCCCTTGATCCCACAACTACTGCCCCATCTCCAACCTCCACTTCCTCTCCAAAGTCATTGAATATGTTGTCGCCTCCCAAATCCATAACCAGCTTTCCCAGAACACCATGTTTGAATCCCTCCAATCAAGTTTCCGCCCCTGCCACAGTACTAAAATAGCTCTCATCAAAGTCACAAATGACATCCTATGTGACTGTGACAAAGGGACAAAAGTAAATTCTCCCTCCTCATCCTTCTCGACTTGTCTTGCAGCTTTTGACAAGGGGTTGATCACACCATCCTCCTCCCATGCCTCTCCAGCTGAGTGGGACTGCACTTACCTTGTTCCATTCTTATTTATCCAATCATAGCCACAGTATCACCTGCACTGGCTTCTTTACCCGCTCCCACAGCTTTACCTCTAGTGTTCTCCAAGAGTCTATCCTTGGCCCCTCCCATTTCTCATCTATATGCTGCCCCTCAGTGACATCATCGGAAATCACGTCAGTTTTCACATGTATGCTGACAGCACCCAACTCTATCTCACGACCACCTTTCTTGGCTCCTCCACTATTGCTAAATTATCAGACAGTTTATCTGACCTCCAATACTGAATAGGCAGAAATTTCCTTGAAATAAATATTGGGAAGACCAAAGCTATTGTCTTTGATCTACACCACAAACTCCATTTTCTAGTACCACCTCCAGCCCTCTCTCTGGCAACTGTCTGAGCCTCAAACAGACTGTGTGCCACCTTGATGTCATATTTGACCCTGAGATGAGCCCCCAACTACATACCTGTGCCATTGCTAAGACCATCTATTCCCACCTCCGTAATATCACCCAACTTTGTCTCTGCTGCAGCTCACCTGCTGCTGAAACCCTCATCCAATCCTTTGTTACCTCTAGACTTGACTATTCCAATGCACTCCTGGCTGGCCTAGCATCTTCTACTCTCACTAAACTTGAGGTCATCCAAAACTCTGCTTCCCCTGTCAAGTCCCGTTCACCCATCACCCATGCTTGCTGGCCTACACCAGCTCCCGGACAAACAGCACCTTGATGCTAAAATTCTCATCCTTGCTTTCAAATCCCTCCACGGCCTTGCCCTCCCTCTGACCATAATCTCCACCAGCCCTTTCGAGATATCTGCAATCATCAAATTCCGGCCACTTGAGCATTCACGATTTTAATTGCTCCACCATTGTTGGCCATGTCTTCAGCTGCCCAGGCCCTAAGCTCTGAAATTCTCCCAAAACCTCTCCACCTCTCTATTTCTCTTTCCTTCTTTAAGACAGTCCTTAATACCCACCTCTTCGACCAAACTTATAGCCATCTGCCCGAATGTGGTTCAGTGCAAAAGTTTGCTTTATAACACTCCTGTGAACTGTCTTGGGACCTTTATTAGACTAAAGGCGCTATATACAAGTTGCTGTTGTTGGGCATTTTCTAAAATGGCAGGTGATTTGCTCTGCCAGATTAATGCCCAGATCGTGAAGACAAAAACTTACCCCAATGAAATTGTTGATAGAGAACGCAAACATAATAATGACTGGTACAGGAGTGTTGGACATAGTCTGGGAATCATGAGATTTTTTTAGGAATATAGATCCCCTATTGGAAATTATTTAAACTATCATGGGGTTGCTGGGTGGGACTGGCGGGGGGGAGGGGGGGAGGTGGAGTGGGGTGGTGGGGCGGATACACTGAGCAAGGGAGGAATATGGATTCTACACAAGACCAAAAGGTACACGTGAACAGAGTAACTAGAAAAGAAATACTGGATTTAGCTATTAATAACTGGCAGAAAAAGATGGTAAATATATAAGCTACAAATGCATGACTACTAGACGCATTCATATAAATGCCCGAACTTGGGGCTGCTAAGGCAGCAGAGAATTAAGATGTAATGAGAATGTCAGGATATATACTATATCACAAACATGGCTAACCCCAGAAGATGTAAATGAATACAACATGTCAGGTTATAGCGTGTTCCGAAAGGAGAGAATAGATTAGAAAGGAAGTGGTGTAGCCTGAAATTAGAGTGTTGCTTGATCCGGAGTTTAGTTTTCTTCCCCACATCCATTCTATCAGCAAGATTAGATTCAAACTATCTAATCAATTTCTTTATCACTTCACGATTTGATTTCGCTAATACCCTGCTCTCGGGCCTCCCCATTTTTCCAATCTCCATAAATTGTAACTAATTCAGAATCATGCTGCTCACATCCTAAATTGCTCAAAATTCCACACTTCCATGACTTCAGTTCTCACCAGGCTCCACTGGATCTTGTGCCCCTCTATTACAATTTCTCTTCTCCAGCCTTTTACTTGTTCACCGTCCTCTACGCTCCACCACTGATTGGCCACTTTTTC
This sequence comes from Heterodontus francisci, assembly GCF_036365525.1. NCBI lineage: Eukaryota > Metazoa > Chordata > Chondrichthyes > Heterodontiformes > Heterodontidae > Heterodontus > Heterodontus francisci. The sequence continues at coordinate 161,676,569 of NC_090375.1, read as the reverse complement.
CAGGTCTTGTCCTCTGGAAGCCCCTCTTCAAATCTCTATCTTACCTCCTCCTTTGCTTTCTTCAAAACATTAAAAAAAATTCATCAGGGGAGACGGTGGCATACTGCTAATATTACTGGACAAATAATCCAAAGACTCGGACTAATGCTCCGGGGCACGAGTTCAAATTCCACCACAGCAGCTGGAATGAAAAGCTAGTCTCAGTAATGGTGACCATGAAACTACTGGATTGTCGTAAAAACCCATATGGTTCACTAATGCCCTTTAGGGAAAGAAATCTGCTGGCCTACATGTGACTCCAGTCCAACGGCAATATGTTTGACTCTTAAATGCCCTCTGAAATGCCCCAGAAGCTACTTTATTGTACAAACCGCTACAGAAAACTCAAATCAGAATAAAACTGCTTGGAACACCCTGCATCGACCTATGCACTGGAAACAACAATGGCACACCCTATCCAGTCAACCCTGCAAAGTTCTCCTTGTGCCACAATTGGGAGAGCTGTCCCACAGACTAGACAAGCAACAGGCTGGCTTAGTCATAGTCATTGAATCAAACCGTACAGCCATGACCCAGACTTCTCCATCACCATGTTCCACCAGCAGGCCAGATCCACTAGAGGTGGCAGCATAGCAGTATACTGTCGGGAGGGAGTTGCCATCGGAGTCCTCAATATTGATTCCAGACCCCATGAAGTCTCTTGGCATCAGGTTAAACATGGGCAAGGATACTTTCTGCTGATTACCACACCAGCTGATGAATCAATACTCCTCCATGTTGAACACCACTTGGAAGAAGCACTGAGGGTAGCAAGGGCACAAATTGTACTCTAGGTTAAAGGCCTGCTACCCGACCCGAACCCAACGGGACCCGACGACATGTGACGGGTACGGGTTGGGTCGGGTCACTCTTCTGGGTCCGGCTTTTGGGCTCAGTTCGGGTTGGGCCGGGTCCGGGTCGGGCCGGATCCGGGTCGGACACACAAGGCAAGAAGTGTTAAAAGTAAAAGACCTACCTGAGCTGGAGGTCCGGGACGTCAAAGAGGGAAACTCTGAGTCTGCGCAGTGAGCAAGTGAGCGTATGTATGACCTCATCATGCTCATGCTGCTGTTTCCTGCAGATTGGGAGTCGGAAGGTAGGTAAAGGGAACATTCTGGTGGTCGGGTCGGGTCAGGTTGGGCTTGGGAAAAAAAATGGAGGGACTCGGGCCGGGTCAGGCTTGGGTCTGATGTGTTTCTGATTTTTTTTTCGTGACCTGTGCAAGCCTTTACTCTAGGTGGGGTACTTCAATGTCCATCACCAAGAGTAGCTCAGTGGCACCACTACTGATGAGATTGCCGAATCCTGAAGGACAAAGCTGCCAGACTGGGTCTGCGGCAGGAGGTGAGGGAACCGACAAGAGGGAGAAACCTACTTGACCTTGCCCTCATCAATCTACCTGTCACAGATGAATCTGTCCATGACCATATTGGTAGGAGTGACCATTGCACAGTCCTTGTGGAGACGAAGACCCGACTTCACATTGAGGATACCATCCATCGTGTTTTGTAGCATTACCACTGTGCTAAATGGGATAGATTCAAAACAGATTTAGCAGCTCAACACTGCACATCAATAAAGCGCTATGAACCATCAGCAGCAGCAGAATTGTATTCAACCACAATCTGTAACCTCATGGCCCAGCATATCCCTCACTCTACCATTCCCATCAAGTCAGGGGAGCAACCTTGGTTCAATGAGGAATCCAGGAGGGCATGCCAGGAGCAGAACCAGGCATACCTAAAAATATGGGGCCAACCTAGTGAAGCTACAACACAGGACAACATGTATGCTAAACAGCAGAAACAGCACGTGATAGACAGAGCTAAGCAATCCCACAACCAACGGATTACATCAAAGCTCTGCAGTTCTGCCACATCCAATCGTGAATGGTGGTGGACAATTATACAACAAACAAGAGGAGGAGGCTCCACAAACATCCCCATCCTCAATGATGGGGGAGCCCAGCACATCAGTGCAAAAGACAAGGCTGAAGCATTTGCAACCATCTTCAGCCAGAAGTGCCGAGTGGATGATCCATCTTGGCCTCCTCCTGAAGTCCCCAATATCACAGATGCCAGTCTTCAGTCAATTCAATTCACCTCACATGATAGCAAGAAACGGCTGAAGGCACTGGATGCAGCAAAGGCTATGGGCCCCGACAACATCCCAGCAGTAGTACTGAAGCCTTGTGCTCCAAAGCTAGCCGCGCCCCTAGCCAAGCTGTTCCAGTACAGCTACAACACTGGCATCTATGCAACAATTTGGAAAACTGCCCAGGTATGTCCAAACACAAAAAAGACAAACCCAATCCACCCAATTACTGGCCCACTTTAAATCATCAGCAAAGCGATGGAAGGTGTCATCGAGGGTGCAATCAAGCGGCATTTACACAATAACCTGCAATAACTGAGCAATAACCTGCTCACCAATGCTCACTTTGGGTTCCGCAGGGGCCACTCAGCTCCAGGTCTCAGTACAGCCTTGGTCCAGACATGGACAAAAGAGCTGAATTCAAGAGGTGAGGGGAGAGTGATTGCCCTTGTCATCAAGGCAGCATTTTACTGAGTGTGGCATCAAGGAGCCTTGGGTAAATTGAAGTCAATCGGAATCGGGGGGAAAACTCCACTGATTGGAGTCATACCCCTTCAAAGGAAGATGGTTGTGGTTGTTGGAGGTCAAACATTTAAGATCCAGGAGGTTGCTTCAAGAGTTCCTCAGGGTAGTGTCCGAGGCCAAACCATCTTCAGCTGCTTCATCAATGACCTTCCCTCCATTATAAAGGTCAGAAGTGGGGATGTTCGCTGGTGATTGCACAGTGCTCAGTAACATTTGCAGCTCCTCAGAAAAAGAAGAAGTCCATGTTCACATGCAGCAAGACCTGGACAACATTCAGGTCTGGGCTGATAAGTGGCAAGTAACATTCGCGCAATGCAAGTGCCAGGCAATGACCATCTCCAACAAGAGAGAATCTAACCAATTCCCCGTGACATTCAATGGCATTACCATCGCTGAATCCCCCACTATCAACATCCTGGGGGTTGCCATTGACCAGAAACTAAACTGGACCAGCCACATAAATACTGTGGCTACAAGAACAGGTCACAGGCTTGGAATTCTACAGCAAGTAACTCACCTCCTGCCTCCCCAATGCCCGACCACCATCTACAAGGCACAAGTCAGGAGGGTGATGGAATATTCTCCACTTGCCTGGATGAATGCAGCTTCAACAACACTCAAGAAGTTCAACACCATCCAGGACAAAACAGCCCACTGGACTGGCACACCATTCACCTCCTTAAGCATTCACTCCCGCCACTACTGGTGCACAGTGACAGCAGTGCGTAGCATATATAAGATGCACTGCAGAAACTCACCAAGGCTCCTTTGACAGCACCCTCCAAACCCGCGACCTCTACCACCTAGAAGGACAAGGGCAGCAGATATATGGGAACACCATCACCTATAAGTTTCCCTCCAAGCCACACGTTATCCTAACTGGGAAATATATAGCCGTTCCTTCACTGTCGCTGGGTCAAACACCTGGAACTCCCTTCCTAACAGCACTCTGTGTGTATCTACACCACATGGACTGCAGCAGTTCAAGAAGGCAGCTCACCATCACCTTCTCAAGGGCAATTAGAGAGGGGCAACAAATGCTGGCCTGGCCAGTGATGCTCACATCCCATGAAAGAATTTTTTAAAAATCACTTTTCAGGCCCTGTCTGCTAATTCCATCTACCTTTCTTCCTTGTCATTTAGCAAAATTTACATGAAATTACATAGAATTTTCAGAACAGACACAAGTCATTTGACAAAACTGGTCTATGCCGGTGTTTATGATTGCATACGGGCTTCCTCCTACCCTACCTCATCTAATTCTATCGGAACATCCTTCTATTCCTTTCTCCCTCATTACTTATCTAGCTTCCCCTTAAAGACATCTATGTTGTTCACCTCAGTGACTCCATGTAGTAACAAAATCCACATTCTAACCACTCCCTGGGTAAAGAATTACCTCCTGAATTCCTCATTGTATTTATGAATAATTTATCTTATATTTATGACTCCTCGTTTTTTTACTACCCACAAGTGGGTAGTATCTTCTTTAAGTATACCTTATATAACCTCTTAATAATTTTCAAGACATCTATTAGGTCACCTCTTAGCCTTCTCTTTTTTAGAGGAAAAAAGCCTAGCTTGTTCAGTCTTTCTTGATAGTTATAACCTCTCAGTTCTGGTATCATACTAGCCTTTTTTGCACCTTTTCCAGTGCCTCTACATCCTTTTTGTTAAATGGAGACCAGGGATTGGATTTTCAAAGGGCCACAGGTCGGGAACCGGTGCAGGCGCAATTTCAAAGTCTATACTCTTGGAGGTCGTCTCAGGATCCTGGCCCCTCCAGGTCAAATTGTAATTTTGAAAAGGCCAGCAAGTGGGGGGAAACCCACTTGCCGCCAATTAACAGCCTCTTAATCTCCTTAAGGAGCTTGATAAGTGGCTTCTCCGGTCCATCATGAAATTTTTCAGCCTTATTTCGGCAAACCCGTTAGTACACAGCTGTCGATTCCACTGCAGGGTCAAATAAAGTTTATTAGTCTTTGTCTTGAGACTGTTTTCTAATGTACCTTCTTGCGCCGGTGCTATTGCTGGACCTTCATTTCCTGTTGGGCCATTTCCATCCCCGGTGACTCTGCTGGCCCGGTAAGGAGGTAACAACTCTCTTCAGCAAGGCAGCGGCAGCCCCCAACATGGCTGCCACCTGCCTTTGCCGCTGACATCAAGCTCTTGCCTCCCTGAGGCACCCGGTGCCACTAATTGGGAGCCTAGCTTGCCTCCTGACCAATTAGGGCATTTAGATTTTAAAATGGCATCATGAGAGCAATGCAGCTGAGGTCAGGATCGAATTCATCCAGGCATCACGTTCCTAACCCCAGTTTGAAAATCCAGCCACAGAACTCTGCACAGTACTCCTCGAGTGTGGTCTAACCAAGCTTCTATACATATTTACCATAACCTCTCTGCTTTTCAATTCTATTCCTTTAGAAATGTACCCCAGTACTTTGTTTGCATTTCTATTACCTTGTTAACCTGTGTTGTTACTTTTATTGATTTGTGAATCCGTTTGCTCCTCTACCCTATTTACACTCTTATTTTCCAAGTAGTATGGCCCATTCACCCATCATCCCTGTGCTCGCTGACCTACATTGGCTCTCAGTGCAACAACACCTAGATCTTAAAATTCCCATCCTGCTTTCCCTCCATGGCTTCACCCCTCCTTACCTCTTCCAGCCCCACAACCCTCCAAAATATCTGCACTCCTCCAATTCTGGCCTCTTCGGCATCCCTGATTTTAATTGATCCATCATCAGTCGCCATGCCTACAGTTACAAAGGTCCTAAGTTCTGGAATTCCCTTTGCAAACCACTATGCCTCTTTACCTCTCTTTCCTCTTTTAAGATGCTCCTTAAACCCACCTCTTTGGCCAAGCTTTTGACCATTTGCCTTAATATTTCCTGATGTAGTTCAATATCATATTTTGTTTGGTAATGCTACTGTGAAGTGCCATAGGACGTTTCACTATGCTAAAGGCGTTGTTGTAGTAGTATGTGGTCTTCTATTCCTCCTATCACTTATTTCTTTTCTACACTGTAAAGCTATCTGAAACATCTTTCTGATGTGAGGGATGCAATATACATGCAAATTGTTTATATATAGCAGAACACCATGGACATTAAGGAAGTAGATCCAATGAAAGGAGCCAAAGCGAACCACTCTGCCTTGAAATTTTTGTGTAAGTCTGAAAAACAAGGTGTCTGCCACAGACTTCCAGGTCAGAATAAGGAGGATTGAAAGGATGAGGGCAATGCAAAAAAGAGGAGTGCTATATTAATAGGAGCTTTCAACCAACCCAATATAAATTCGGTATGCTCAAAGGCATAGAGACTGAGTTAACAAATGTAATGCACAATTGTTTCATGATCCAGTGCATCAGGGAAATCACAAGAGGCAGCTCCATCGCAAGTTAATAATGGTGAGTGTAACAGATTGTGTACTAGGAATGAAAGTTGTGGTGCTCAGGGGTAATAGTGATCACAACATGATTATGTTCTGCCTGATCTTGGATTCAACAGTAATCAACAGGTATGCAATTTTAAATATGCTAACTTTAATTAAATAAGAGAAGAGCTTAAAACGAATTGACCAGCAAGGGGGGTGGGGGGGGGGGGGGGGTGGGTGCATGGGTGAGGAGTGTGGAGGGGTGCAGGTGTGTGGGTGGTGCAGTGCAGTGCAGGGTAGGTATTGTTTAACAACAGTTCAGTTGAGGAAAATTGGACTACCTTTAAAATATACTGTTGAGCATGCAGGAAGAATACATACCTAGGTTATCAAGAACAAGCTGAACAAGCAACAACTTCCATGCACAGTGCCTTTAAAGTACAAAAACATCTCAAGGCACTTCAGTGAGGCATAATCAGGCAAAACTGGGCACCCACGCTAAAGAAGGAGATATTACGATAATATTGACAACCTAGGGTAAATACTATCCATCTCTGGGAATCTGTTTATCTGTTCTAAATTCTTAGACTGTTTACGACTTCCATTTCATTAATGTTAAAATCATTAAGCAACAACAACTGTATCAGAAAATAACCATAGGTATAGACACTAAAGACAACAAAAATAAATCCTTCCATTACTATAATAGTAATAAGACTGCCAGTCAAGAGATGACAACTTTAAAAGATTAGTGGATTGAGCTGAGGATGAGCATAAATAATTAATATGTTCAATGATTACCTTTTTGCAACATTTACTAGAGAAGATATAGTAGCACACCTTTGATTAGAGATAATATACCAATAGAGATAATTCAATTATGCCTGAGATTGTTCTCTACATGAGAAGTGCAGCATAAATGTAAGTTGTTGTTGCTTAATGATTTTAACATTAATGAAATGGAGGTCCTAGTCTCAAAGGGCTCAAAGCAGACAGATTCCTGGAGATGGATAGTATTTATCCTCAGTTGCTAATGAGACAGGATTTGTGAACTGCTGACAGTCTTTCTAAGTAGTCAATGAATGTGAGAGGTTCTGCCCTTAATTGGCATCTGTATTTTCACTTCTGGCAGGGATTACTGGGTAACAACTAAGACAGGAACTTCCCATCCCAAACCAAGAGCACTAAGGTCAATTGTTGTCCCTCCACTACTGCCCCTGCTGAAATCAGCTAACTTGGCACAGACTGGGGATAGGACCTGAGGTCTTCCTGGTCTCTACTGCTCAGATACTTCTCAAAACAAGTTTGCTAAGCCATTAGGGGAAGCTACTGGTTTAACATTTTAATTCTAAAAATGTTCACAATCTGGGCCCTATAGGATAACTTTTTAAAGTTACTTCAATGTTTTTTTAAATTTTAGCTATTGTTATGACACTCTGGTTAAGTGTGATCATTTTGACATGGGAAAAGCAATGAAATATTAGGAAGAAGAATCTGGCATGAAGATATTTGTGAGGTTAATCTCGATGGGTGAGGGAAGCAACTGTTGCTTCGAATGCAAGTAGCAAGTTAACTTCATGCTGCCTGCTAATTTGCATAATTGCTGTGTGCAGCCAGTACTAAACGTGCTGTTGGGTGGCTGCACATCTCAATATGGGGCCCAAGTCTGTGAGGCTAGGACTGCTTAAAGCCTGCCTAAACCTCCATAGGGGAGGTGCATTCTAGCTGGAGCATGTGCTGGAACAGTGTGTGGAAGGTAGTCTGAGCAGGAAAAAGACAGAGTTATGGTGCAACAGAGCAGAGAGCATGCTCCAAGATTCTCTGAGGCAGCAATGGATGCCTTGGTGGAGGGGGTGAAGAGGAAGACAGAGTTCCACTATCTATAAGGGTCCAGGACAAACTGTGCAAAGACAAAGGGAGCAGATAGCCGTGGCGGTCAATGCTAGCAGTCAAGCCCTGCGGACTTGGATGTAGTGCCACATGAGGTTCAATGACCTCACAAGAATGGACAAGCTCAGAGAACTTTTCTTCAAATTCCATATCCCACCAAATGCACCACTAACCGCACACACTGCTCAATGCAGCATATCCCCATTACTCACCCCATTACTAACAATCTCCATCAACCACGACTCCCACTTCACATTCGGCTGCATGTCCTTATCCCAATGGAGGAAATGGTGGTTGTCTTTATTATAGCAACCATGACTGAGGCTGTGGCCATGGCCTGCGGCAGGGCTGAAGCCATCGAAAATGATGGTATCCTCACAGATAATTCTCCTTCTTACATCCCACTTCCCCCACCCCCCACCCATCCCCCACCCCGTCCCACAATCTCTTCTGATTTACAAGCCGCAGATGATGTATGCTTGCACCTCTTGCTTTACCCCCCCTCCACTCACCACAACCCTACCCTGCGCCTTTTCTATTTTTGATACCCAAAAACTGCCACCTGGCCAAGCTGTGGAGGAAGAGAAAGAGGTGGAAAAGGAAGGTACGGTTGAAGAAGAAACACCATCACTTACTCTTACACTCTCAGCGACCAGCTCCGATACTGACACTGCGTAATTTAGAGGGTAGCATAGAAATGGGATCTGTATGTGGTGAGACATTGAGCATGGATGGCCTGCAGCCAGGGCAGGGAGAAAGGGTAGTGCAGGTGCCAGCTGCCAGAGAGTGAGGTCGTACACAACTTCTGCTGCAAAGGACTCAGGTGAGGACTTTGATGGAGCAGGCTACAGAAGAAGGCTAATGGGTATGGATAATGAAATGCTTGGTGCATTGGCAGGCTTGTCAGAAAGCTTGCGGTCAATGTCAAGGAGTATGGAGGAATCCGGCATCAACTTGGCATAGGGTTTTGTGCAGAGCTTGGAGCCCACCTATTTCCAGCGTGGAAGTGGTGGTCAACTCCATTAGCACAATTGCAGACCCAACTATGATGCAGCGTCTGATGGCCAATGTCTCAGCTTCCGTTGCAGCACAAACAGAAGCCCCCCTCAACATCGCGGTGCTGCAGTGGAAGTTCAGATTGAAGTCACGCAAGCTTAGACTGCTGCCATTATAGCTGTGGCTACCAGTGGTCAAAGGGGCTTGGAGGGTTTCATAGCAGTCGAGCAATCTGTCCTCCAACAGATTACTAGGAATGCTGCAGTGCCGCCCTGGGGGAGTAGCAGTGGTTCCATGGAGCTTGCTCTCTCAGGATGACAGCATTTGTCCTCCCACTACTGCCACTCTGTTAGTGCCTTTGCTGTTTGCTGTCAACCAACCAGCCCAGACTGCTGCCGACCACGCCACAATGATGCAAACCATTGCCAGGCCTTCTAGGTCCAGAGCTATTCGAGGCTGTCATGCAAGGCTATTTGCAGTTTTCCTCCCGCAAGTCAATAGCCTTCCAACAGCAATGATGCAGCCACTGCTACATTGCAGCACTAGAACAGGCAAAGGCACACAGAAGACATACACTAAGGGAACGCACAAGAGTGATTAGTTGATGTTTGTATACAATGTGGAAATGGATTGATTTATAAACTTGGTTTGGAATGTTTATTTTGTGGTGGATTTTTTTTATTATGACCAAGTAGACTCTGTGATGGTCAGTAACAGAGGGAGGTAGGGTGTGGAACTGCTGATGAATGGGAAATTGGGGTTGTGTTTACCAGTATTGCAGTTGGATGAGTCAATCACGGAAAAGGGGCTGTGTTGGTTGCCTTGACCCACCCCCCCACTCCACCCACCCCTCCTGCTGCTCTGCTTGTTGTGGCAGAGGTAGTGGCAAAGTCTTTGCCCTCATGATGGCAAGGTTGTTCAGCATGCAGCAGACCACCACGAATATTGACATGCTCTGCCGAGTATTGCATGGCACATCTAGAGCAGTCCAGGCAGTGGAAGTGTTGTTTCAGCATGCCAGTGATCGACTCTGTCACATTTCTTGTGGCAACATGGCTTTCCTTTTATGCATGCTGCCCTCATGTGTGTGAGTTGTGCACTGACGTCATGAGCCATGCCCATGTTTCCCAGTAACCACCCTCTGATTTGTTGTGGTGGCTCAAATACAGATGGCACAGCAGACTATCACAGAATGAAGGCATCATGACTGCTGGCAGGATACCAGGCATTGGCCTGCATGATATACTGTGTATAGTCACAGGCCAACTGCACAATGAGGGAGTTAAATCCTTTCTGCTGTGGTGTATCTCAGTTGGCATGCGGTGTGCATGCAGTCAATGGCACCCTGCGCCATGGGGAAGCCTGCAAACCCTGCAAAGCTGCGAGTCAGCTTTACCTACTTCTCTCTGGCAAGAAAGAACGAAACGTATTCAGCTGTTGGTTTACAGATGCTCAATGACGGCCCTTATGTAACAGCAGACGCCAAACTGGGAAGTGTTGCAAATATTGCCTGCTCCAGCATGGAAGGGGTCCTGCAGATAAAAGTTGATAGCCACACACCTTCACATTCACCAGCAATGCAGTCCTTGCCCTCTCTGAGGTTGCAGTTGTGGCTGCAGCTGGTGATAGGTTTCAGTGGAGATGCGACTACTGAAGCGCAGACATCTGGACACACTGTTCCTCGCTGATATTCCAGTTGGAGAATTGTTCCTAGGCAGATTAGGCCTCCTGCTGAGAGCCCTCCTCTCCTCCCTCTTCCAGCAAATTGTCCTGCTCTGTGTCGCCTCTGCTCATTCTCCCTGTCAAAGTATAGACTAAGGGTAATGCATCCATGTATGGGAGCAAGTGGTTTGTGAAGAATCCTTGAAGTCAGGGCACAGTCCTTCAGTATGTGCCACACCACTCCCTTTGCAACTTTAAAGAATTCTCGAAACAGTCAAACACTTCTACATTTGCAGCAATAGCCGGTAGAAATCAATCAGCAACTAACTTGCAAGTAGTTGATGATTGCTTTAAATAGTGCTGGTGGGCAGGGGTCCTTCCTGCTGCTGAACGCATGTTCAGCTGTGTGTGTTTAAGAAACGGCATTAGCTAAAGCACTGCATGCTGACTGATGTCATAATCTGCATACTCTGCATAGGAAGCTCCCTGCATGCTCTCACCAAAATAGCATATGGCGCAGCTCACAGCAGAAGTCCACACAAGCGCGTGGATGTCATTTTGGAGATGAAACGGTGGCAAAAGAACTGGCACTAAGGAGCTGAATCTTGCGGCCTTAGTTTTAAAATACAGTTGACTCCACTGAAGTGAATATCTGGCAGGTACATATATTTATAAAGCAAACATACACTGAAAATCACAACCCACTTCCTATCTAAATCAAGCGCTGAACGCTACCCAGAAACTACAATGGCAAAAATATTCTTTGTGATGCAAGTTTGTTTCGCCATAGTGTGAAAATGCATAGATTCATGTCCTCCTTACTGTATGCCCAGCACATTTCTCTCGTGATACACTGAGAGGGGGAGTGACCACAGAATAGGTGTTAGCTCTCTACCACTCACTATTTAATCAGTTTTCAATTGGATAGGAGCCCCATACCATACATACTCCACATGGAGTTTATGCAGAGCATTTTAAAAAAACTTCTTTATTTAATGGTTCAATTATTGAAATGTACAGTTGAAAATTTCCCTTCACATTTATTTTCCAGGTGAATAAACACCGTTGCTGACCCAATTGGGGTCCTTTCATACAAATCTGTAGAATAACTTGAGTTGAATACCAGAGACAGGGACAAATGGAATAATTAATATGCATTCAGTTGAGTGAGGCTATGTTTCAAATTGCAGGTAGAAGAGTGTGTCAGGCACTGTGAGGATCAACATGTTAACGAGTCAGTTATAAAATCACACCTACTTGTACTCACTGCTCCTAAATCAATCAATTTAGCTGCACACTCATTAAATTAATAATGTTTTGCCTAGAATTACACGTTGGCTGGAATTTTAGGGCTACCCCAACAAGAGGGCTGGAGGGGGGTGGAATTGAATGGGAGGTGGAAGGTGCCATTCCCGATGCCTTTCTGCCTCCACTGCAATTTTATGCGGGGTGGCAGCAGCGAGAAATGGCCCACCCACCTCAGGCCAATCAAGGCCCTTAAGTGGCCAATTAACTGCCACTTAAGGGCCTCCTACCGCTGCCGCAGGTATTTTACCCACAGCGGGTGGGCGGCGAAGGCCCCAAGAACACTGCCATGTAAAACCTGGCAGCCTTCTTGCAGGCTGGGAGGTGCCCTCCTGATCGAGCACCCTGTGGCCATGGAAGGCTACACCCGCACCCCCACACCCCCCACTCCCCCAAGCCCCAACCGCCTCCAACACACAACTGCTTCCAGTGGCGCTGTTGGGACTAAGAGCTGCTGGCCTGATGATTGACCAGCCAGCTCCATTAGGCGAGACTTCCTGCCTCAAGGAGGTGGAAGTCCTGCCCCAGGTCAATTAAGGGCCTGGGGACCGAAAAACCCCGGCATGGCTCCCCAGTCCCAGCGGAGGTGGGCTTGCCCCCGGCTTTTTGGCCGATGGATGGGGCCTCCTGTCCAACGTTAAATTCCGGCCTTTGTGTCAAGCATATACCCCAAATGACACAAAGGGGGTTTCTAACTGTTGGCAGGTTTTGGTCAAGGAGAGAGTTGATGCAAGCAACAAAAGTGCCTGACATCATCAGTTTGAGGTCTGGGCTATTTAAATCCTGGGCCTCATTTATATCCTGCCGGCCATATACCCACTTGAAACAGATGGAATGGGGCAGCTGGCTGGTTACAATTGCTCAGCCTGGAAGCTGTCCGCTGGCTTGAAAGTAAGTGGGTTTCAGCAGTGTTTCACGGGTAAAAATATGAGTGTGGCTGCGGGGCTGTTGGATAGGTGAAGACTGTGGCAGCAAAGGAGAGACCTTCCTTGTGCAGTTTAAAGGAATATTTTTGTGGTCTCTTCAGTCTTTAGACTGACTTTCATTGAATGGAGAAACTGTGGTGAGGGTCCCACTCAAACCATGGTTAAAACACTGTTGGAGTGTCACTGATATAATAGAACCCTGATTTGCATACATGTATGAGGCTTTCTCCTAATTTAGGTGGCAGCCTCATCTGCTGCCACAAACATTAGCATTAAAGTCCCTGTGGAATTGGAACAAAGCAGGCAATTGACCCACTCTTCTTTAACTGCCATCCTGACCAGACTTAAAATTCCCCGGATACAGTCAACTCTTATTTGATATATCATTTTGTCAATGCACCAAATTACAACAAATTAATAACAAATCTACTATCATACTGAAGAGGACAGAGAAAATTCTGGAACATGGAAGTATAAGTGATGTTTCATGCTAAATTTATGAGAAATTAATGAAATGTTGTGGAAAGGAAGTTTCTCTAGTTCTGGAATGGGCTGTACACAGTGAACAACCAGAACGTGATCGACAGGATCAAGTGTGTTTCAAACTGAGATAATACAGACCTGAGACACTTAGGTCTTATGATACTGTAATTTTATAGAAATAATCCACTGCAAATATAAGCCTTGGAGTGCACAATCAAATCTTTATAAAAGCACAGCCTTATTCCTTGGATTTCTAATGACCGTAATAGTCAAACTACACAGAAGCAGCACATGTGGGCTGCTATTTGTTTCACCGGCCACCGCTCCCAGCAGCGGGAGAATAAAATTCAGCCCATTAAATGGAATAATTAGATTATTCCTTCACCCTTTAAGTTTAGAGTGTTAAATATAAGAAAAGTATCCATAGAAACATAGATTCAGGAAAATAGCTTCACGAAAGGCCATCCTGTTGATTTTTAACACTATATATCTAGGAATGACCTCAATGAAATTGATCCGGATGAAACTGACGAGCACAGCTGCCGATACTTCAATCTCCGATCCTGCTGTCTTCACAGTCCAGAGTGTCTGCAGCCACGGCGTGCGGTAAGTCCATTGAGGTGAAGAAGGAGCTGCGGGACCCGAGAGAAGTCCTGTGAAAAGGTGCCCCGAACACCCAAAACATCCACGAACGGCCCCCCTGGCCGCAACTTCAAAGCGCCCGCGGGAGATGGCTCGGAGAGCATCTGCAGCGCACTGTCGGCAATGCTGCATGCCTTTATTTAAACCACTGCAAAAAAAAAAACCCTTAGCAAATGTAATCACCTCTAAGTCTGCCAAATGATGCTTCACCTCCCGAAGGACGTGGATGAGCTTTCCGGACGTCGATGGTGGGCACTGAGGAAATGGCTTATTACCTGCACCAGATTCCACCCCCCCTCCCCCCCCCCTTTACCCCCCTTCCACCCCCCCCCCCACCCCCGTCCCCTTCCCTGCTCCACCCTCTCAGCTCACCCCCTCACAACCCCGTCCCAGCCCGCCCCCCCCTCGCACCATCTTCACCCCGCACCCCCTTCCCCTGCACCCCCCCCACCCCCTCCCTCTACCCCTCCCCCTTGCATCCCCTCCTCCCACCGGCACCATCCTACACCTGTGTAGGGGCCCCAACAACCCCACTGCCTTGTGGGCGTCTCGGGAGAGACCAAGGCTAAGGGAGTAAACCCTAACAGAAAATCCGGAGCGGAACCCCGTAGGCGGTCATGTGTCACCTTTGGCATGTTTCCGGCAGTTCCTGCAGCCATACTGGTGCCAAACGTCGTGTCCTGCACTCCTTTGGACCCCACCAGAAAGGCCGAGAGGGGGGTTTTGACGACTGGGCAACTCTCAACCTCCATAAATTTGCCCAGGCATGCGCCATGGAGAGGTCACTCCATAGTTGCCTCACAGCGACTGAAACAACACGGAAGGCAGCAGTTACGGGTTATAAGTCCAGATAAATTGGCGTAGAAACTGGGCGCCACGGGTTGCCTTTGTCGGTGGGAGAGGTCATTGCACCTCACTGGACAGCTACCGCCCGCCTCAAACCGGGCAGCCCCCGGTCAATAAGGTTCTGTCCCGCCACAGTCTGCCTGCTTCAATGGGTGCTTGGAGCTCAGGGTCATTGCCCGAAAGGTGGACTGATACACCGCACCAAACAACATGAAAAAAGGAAAGAAGGTACCAGCCCTTCGCTTTGCAAGCTGGAACGTCAGAACTATGTGTCCTGGCCTGTCGGAAGACCTTACACAAATCAACGATTCTCGGAAGACCGCCATCATTAACAACGAGCTCAGTAGATTCAATGTGGACATTGCAGCACTTCAGGAGACTCGCCTCCCCGCGAGTGGCTCTCTAGCAGAGCAAGACTACACCTTCTTCTGGCAGGGCAGGGATCCTGAAGAACCAAGACAGCATGGAGTGGGCTTCGCCATCAGAAACTCCTTGCTCAGCATGATAGAGCCTCCCTCAAATGGCTCGGAACACATACTGTCCATCCGACTGCTCACCACCTCTGGTCCAGTACACCTACTCAGCATCTATGCTCCAACACTCCGTTCCGCACCTGAAGCTAAAGACCAGTTCTATGAACAACTCCATAACATCATTAGCAGCATCCCCAACACCGAACACCTATTCCTGCTGGGGGACTTTAATGCCAGGGTTGGGGCCGACCATGACTCATGGCCCTCCTGCCTTGGGCGCTATGGCGTTGGAAGGATGAATGAGAACGGGCAGAGACTGCTTGAGTTGTGTACCTATCATAACCTCTGCATCACCAACTCGTTCTTTCACACTAAACCCTGTCACCAGGTTTCATGGAGGCACCCAAGATCACGTCGTTGGCACCAGCTAGACCTCATTGTCACAAGGCGAGCCGCCTTAAACAGTGTTCAAATCACACGCAGCTTCCACAGTGCGGACTGCGACACCGACCACTCCCTGGTGTGCAGCAAGGTTAGACTCAGACCAAAGAAGTTGCATCATTCCAAGCAGAAGGGCCACCCGCGCATCAACACGAGCAGAATTTCTCACCCACAGCTGTTACAAAAATTTCTAAATTCACTTGTAACAGCCCTTCAAAACACTCCCACAGGGGATGCTGAGACCAAGTGGGCCCACATCAGAGACGCCATCTATGAGTCAACTTTGACCACCTACGGCAAAAGTGCGAAGAGAAATGCAGACTGGTTTCAATCTCATAATGAAGAGCTGGAACCTGTCATAGCCGCTAAGCGCATTGCACTTTTGAACTACAAGAAAGCCCCCAGCGATTTAACATCCGCAGCACTTAAAGCAGCCAGAAGTACTGCACAAAGAACAGCTAGGCGTTGCGCAAACGACTACTGGCAACACCTATGCAGTCATATTCAGCTGGCCTCAGACACCGGAAACATCAGAGGAATGTATGATGGCATGAAGAGAGCTCTTGGGCCAACCATCAAGAAGATCACCCCCCTCAAATCTAAATCGGGGGACATAATCACTGACCAACGCAAACAGATGGACCGCTGGGTTGAGCACTACCTAGAACTGTACTCCAGGGAGAATGCTGTCACTGAGACTGCCCTCAATGCAGCCCAGCCTCTACCAGTCATGGATGAGCTGGACATACAGCCAACCAAATCGGAACTCAGTGATGCCATTGATTCTCTAGCCAGCGGAAAAGCCCCTGGGAAGGACAGCATTACCCCTGAAATAATCAAGAGTGCCAAGCCTGCTATACTCTCAGCACTACATGAACTGCTATGCCTGTGCTGGGACGAGGGAGCAGTACCCCAGGACATGCGCGATGCCAATATCATCACCCTCTATAAAAACAAAGGTGACCGCGGTGACTGCAACAACTACCGTGGAATCTCCCTGCTCAGCATAGTGGGGAAAGTCTTTGCTCGAGTCGCTCTGAACAGGCTCCGGAAGCTGGCCGAGCGCGTCTACCCTGAGGCACAGTGTGGCTTTCGTGCAGAGAGATCGACTATTGACATGCTGTTCTCCCTTCGTCAGATACAGGAGAAATGCCGTGAACAACAGATGCCCCTCTACATTGCTTTCATTGATCTCACCAAAGCCTTTGACCTCGTCAGCAGACGTGGTCTCTTCAGACTACTAGAAAAGATCGGATGTCCACCAAAGCTACTAAGTATCATCACCTCATTCCATGACAATATGAAAGGCACAATTCAACATGGTGGCTCCTCATCAGAGCCCTTTCCTATCCTGAGTGGTGTGAAACAGGGCTGTGTTCTCGCACCCACACTTTTTGGGATTTTCTTCTCCCTGCTGCTTTCACATGCGTTCAAATCCTCTGAAGAAGGAATTTTCCTCCACACAAGATCAGGGGGCAGGTTGTTCAACCTTGCCCGTCTAAGAGCGAAGTCCAAAGTACGGAAAGTCCTCATCAGAGAACTCCTCTTTGCTGACGATGCTGCTTTAACATCTCACACTGAAGAATGCCTGCAGAGTCTCATCGACAGGTTTGCGTCTGCCTGCAATGAATTTGGCCTAACCATCAGCCTCAAGAAAACGAACATCATGGGGCAGGATGTCAGAAATGCTCCATCCATCAATATTGGCGACCACGCTCTGGAAGTGGTTCAAGAGTTCACCTACCTAGGCTCAACTATCACCAGTAACCTGTCTCTAGATGCAGAAATCAACAAGCGCATGGGTAAGGCTTCCACTGCTATGTCCAGACTGGCCAAGAGAGTGTGGGAAAATGGCGCACTGACACGGAACACAAAAGTCCGAGTGTATCAGGCCTGTGTCCTCAGTACCTTGCTCTACGGCAGCGAGGCCTGGACAACGTATGCCAGCCAAGAGCGACGTCTCAATTCATTCCATCTTCGCTGCCTTCGGAGAATACTTGGCATCAGGTGGCAGGACTATATCTCCAACACAGAAGTCCTTGAAGCGGCCAACACCCCCAGCTTATACACACTACTGAGTCAGCGGCGCTTGAGATGGCTTGGCCATGTGAGCCGCATGGAAGATGGCAGGATCCCCAAAGACACATTGTACAGCGAGCTCGCCACTGGTATCAGACCCACCGGCCGTCCATGTCTCCGTTATAAAGACGTCTGCAAACGCGACATGAAATCGTGTGACATTGATCACAAGTCGTGGGAGTCAGTTGCCAGCATTCGCCAGAGCTGGCGGGCAGCCATAAAGACAGGGCTAAATTGTGGCGAGTCGAAGAGACTTAGTAGTTGGCAGGAAAAAAGACAGAGGCGCAAGGGGAGAGCCAACTGTGCAACAGCCCCAACAAACAAATTTCTCTGCAGCACCTGTGGAAGAGCCTGTCACTCCAGAATTGGCCTTTATAGCCACTCCAGGCGCTGCTTCACAAACCACTGACCACCTCCAGGCGCGTATCCATTGTCTCTCGAGATAAGGAGGCCCAAAAGAAAAAGAAAGAAAGAGAAAGAAAGAACACAGAAGAATTATACACTTTTCAAAAATAGTACATTTTAAAAAAAAAATTTTTTTTTTGTGGCTCAAAGTCTATTCTGCTGGCTTTTTAATCCCCCTACCCTCATAGGTTTCCTCAGATTCTCCATACAAACATACGTATTAGGAGCAGGAGTAGGCCACTCGGCCCCTCGAGCCTGCTCCGCCGTTCAGTAAGTTCACGGCTGAACTAATTTCTCCACATTACCACCTGCCCCCAATAACCTTTCACCCCCTTGCTTATAAAGAATCTATCTACCTCTGCCTTAAACATATTCAAAGACTCTGCTTCCACCACCTTTTAAGGAAGAGTGTTCCAAAGACTCACGATCCTCAGGGAAAAAAATTTCTCCTCATCTCTGTCTTAAATGGGCGACATCTTATTATTAAACATTGACCCCTGGTTCTTGATACTCTCACAAGGGGAAACATCCTTTCCACATCCACCCTGTCAAGACCCTTCAGGATCTTATATGTTTCAATCAAATCGCCTTTTACTCTTCTAAATTCCAGCGGATACAAGCCTAGCCTGTCCAATCTTTCCTCATAAGACAGCCCGCTCATTCCAGGTATTAGTCTAATCATCCTTCCTTCCAGATAAAAGGGCAAAGCGGGCAGACTCTCAATTCTACCCACAGTGTTGTGAAACTAGCTATTTGGAAGTGCACGACTGACTGTAATAAAAACAGAAAGTGCTGGAAATACTCAGTAGGTCAGGCAGCATCTGTGGAGAGAGAAGCAAAGTTAACTTTTCAGGTCTGTCACCTATCATCATGATTGCCTGTGCCTCTTTCTCCGTGAATACGTACCAGAAGCTCCTCTCAAAGTTTTGTCATGATCGCAGTTTGAGGTCTCTCACTTTTGTGGGGAATCAGAATGGCAAACATCCACTTAATGTCCATGGAACTGTGTGCCAGTGCAGCTTTTCAAAGTAATATAATGATATCAGAGCAATTATAATAGATCTATATAAAAGTGATTAGAAAATGACTCCTTCTTGTATCACTGTAACAAACTGCATTTACAGGCCAAAGACAAGAATTTTAACAAGTTTTACTGCACCCTGTATTTTGCTTTGCCAATAAAACACTTATTTTCTTTAAAACCCATTTTCCTTAATTCCTAGGTAAGCATAATTGGGACAATACCTTCTGAGTGTATGGCTTCTGTATGTTTCATTGTCACAATCTGAAGACAGGGGAAAACTGATAGTTCTCCAACACCTTCTACTAAATCCACATAGAATCATAGAATGGTTTTAGCACAGAAGGAGCCATTCAGCCCATCATGCCCATGCTGGCTCTCTCAGCAACAGCAACTCACACAGTCCCACATGAGTGCCTTTTTTCCATAGCCCTGCAAATTTTTTCTCTTCAGATAATTGTCCAATTCTCTTTTGAACGCCACAATTGAATCTGTCATCCAACTTTCCCACACTCTCAGGCAGTGCATTCCAGAACCTGGCCACTCGCTGCATAAAAAGCTACACCTTTGTGTCAATTCCCATACACGTATTCTGTGAGCTGAACAAGATGTGTGGTTAACATAGCAGAAAAGAATATTTGAGAGCATGATAGAGGGCTAGCTGCTCAGATATGTACAAGTGCATCGCTTACACAATGGCAAATCTCTTCTTTATATGATGGATGTATTAATGACTTCATTTACACCCAGTCTATACTGTACCCAGCAGCACACGGTGAACAATGAGAGATTTTCTTCTGTGTTTCTTTAAGAACTGGAATTTTATATTCATAAGATGTGTAGGTGAATTTTTTTTATTCTTTCATGGGATGTGGGCGTCACTGACAAGGCTAGCATTTGTTGCCCATCCCTAATTGCCCTTGAACTGAGTGGCTTGCTAGGCCATTTCAGAGGGCAGGTAAGAATCAAGCATATTGCTGAGAGTCCGGAGTCACATGTAGGCTAGACCAGGTAAGACGGCAGATTTCCTTCCCTAAAGGGCACTGGAGAACCAGATCTGTTTTCATGACAATCGATGATAGTTTCATGGCACCATTGCTGAGACGAGCTTTCAATTCCAGATTTTATTCCACAAGCTGCCATAGTGGGATTTGAACCCGTATCACCAGGGCAATAGACTGGGCCTGTGGATTACTAGTCCAGTGACATTAGCACCACGCTACCATCTCCCCCTTTACAGTTAGATGTAAAGCTGTACAGTGCTGTGCTGACTAGAGTCACATCCAACTTTCTCACCAGAAAAGATCAGGCCGATAAAGGGAGGACTGTGGGAATCAGCTCGATTTAATAAATATTTTATCCCAGTAGTTACAGCTCTAAAACACGCAGTACAAAATGCCACAGACTTGGCAGCAGTGAACTGATGATGTGATTGAAGAGGGCTTTTTGATAAGATCATCATCTGCTGCGAGACTCAGGGGTCTGCTCCATCTCTCCGAGGACGCTCAGCAGCCCTGATGAATGTCCCATTGTGAACAGATGCAGCTCAGATAACACAAAGCCACTCTGTCCCTTGTCTGTTTGTTTTGCACTGTATGTTAAAAAAGCAGCAAAACATGTCAGGCTCTCGGTCTCTCTCTTCCCCCCTCGCCTCCCAAAATAATTTCCACTAATTCTAAATCCATTGTCAAGATAGTTTTTAAGGAGCAGTTTAGTTTGGTTGGACTTAAAGCAGGAGGGATGTGATATGGAATTTCACAGTTGAGAAAGAAATGTCACCCTGTTTTGATAAGGGAGCGATGAACTTTTTTCCTGATGCTATTATCAAGCCATAGTGAACAAAATGCATCATTTATAACCTGAAGCACCACCATTATCTACTGGCTAGACACTTGTTTTTAAACACAGAAGGACCTTTTTTTCTCTGAGTCTAAAGCTCACTGTGAAGCTCAATCTTCCTTTTCATTTCTGAAAGAAAGTTGACACTCTTGTGGGCAAAGTTTCCAGGCAACCACACAACGTGTGTTTTTATATATAAAAAAAGGCATTTATTCAAACTGTATGTCAACTTTGGGGCTTAAGTATGTAGTAAAAAAAGCTTGATCCATTACCTCCCAATATTTTCTTAACTGTGGAATGCCACAGCATATTTATGTAAATAGAGGAGATTATTATAATACTATATCATTTGCCCCGAATTACAGCTCTCTGTCTGGTTTCTCCAAAGTTGCAGCTACTGTTATGCGACTGCACTCCACAAGCAAAATGTGTAGTAGCCATTTTTTCTCTCTCACTGTTACAGTAGCTGTGTGTGAAACGTTGGTATCCTAGCACTGTGGGATTCTGGCACACAGTCAAAGGGGAACCAGAAAAGGCGAAAAGAAGTGTTCGGGGAAACAAACGGTTACAGTTATTGGGATAGAGAATGGTTATTAAATATATAAAGAATAATGCTTGCTGTAAACAATCCTTTCATTACACATCAAAAGACACTCTCAGTCTGGGCCAAATCTCTCATACTTGTAAGACTAGTTAATATTATGGGGTAAGTTCCCAACTTGCTGCTTGTGTGTAAAACTGGCATTGCAGATCAGCCAACCGTTATAGAAACCGCTCAATTTTCATTTCCATTAATTTCTATGGAAATGAAAATCAGGCTGTTCCGGAGCAAGTGACTGATCCACAATGTTAGTTTTACACCCAGGCACCGTGTTGAAAATCGACCCCTTTGTGTTCGAAATCTGATGTTGAAGAGTTCAAGCACAAATCTCAAGATAATTACAGATGAGGAAGGTAAATTCAGCCCATTATAGTACATCAATCCTGACAAATCATGGCTTCTCAAAATAGCAGTGCTCTAGAAGTATCGTCCACACAGTGATCATTCTTTGTGTGAAGAAGAATTCCCTGATACCAGTCCTAGAATTACTTTTTACTCGTTTAAACCTGTGTCCCTTCATTCTACTCTCACAGTTTAATTTAAAGTAATATTCTGGATAAACTTTTTCTATAACCTTAACTATCATATAATGCTATCATGGGCTGTAAGATCATTTCTCAAATGTCTCCTTTTCAGCTGTAAAGTCCAAACTTCTCTAGTCTTCCCTCATAATTCATAAGTCAAACAGTGTCACAGCTCTTCTCTAAACAGCATTCAACACTTGAATGTCACTCTTACTAACAACCAAAACTGAGTGCAGTATTCAAAGTGTGGTCTGACCAGAGTACTGAAAAATTTAAAATGCTGTTTGCTCATTGCTGTCAGTGTGTCTAAATACAAAGCACAACATTAAAATATTATCCAAGATGCCAAGTACTTTACTGACATGGCCTTTTTTGTATTGGCACTGGGTAGGATTGGGATTTTGAAAAGCAATTCTGTAATTTATAGGATTGAAAAAATGTTTGCTATTTGTGAAGTGAGAGCAAAAAACATCATACATGACTGTACTGTATCAGGACTAAGTGAAGGTAGCACTACTGCACTAAATCCAGTACAGTTAGTAACAAGATAATGACTATGCGAGTCATGGATCCACTCATCCAGTTGTTTAATCAGACCAACGCATATGTTTGAATATCTACATCACCTAACTAAGTTGTGCTCTCACAGAGTAACCTCTTCATAAAGAGCTGTGTTTGATGCCCTTAATGTTGCTAAGTCACTGCTTTTCAACTAGTAATGCCTGTTGACTAGCAGTCCTACTGTCCAATGGCCATGCAGACTTGAACTCTAATCATACAGTAGTAATTCTTTGAAATGACTCATTTAAATAAGAGGTAAAAGTTGGTTACACCATTAGGAAATTGGGGAAAAATAGACTTGAAGTGAATGGGTGCAACATGAAACAATGAACTTTATACAAAAGAACTTCCTTCGGTTCTGTCCATTACCCTGAATATCTCACACCAATTTTTATCTGATAAAAGCAACCTCCTAGATTAATAATTAAATGCTTATCTGTTTCCTTTTAAAGAAAGGATTTATACCTAAAAATGTGGTTCTTTAAAGCCATTACCTGACATTTTCTCTGTGACTAACACATTCTGGAAGATTGATGTTACTGTTCTTTTCCTGATTTTGATGTGCTTTTGTATCAACATTGACACCATAATTAGACTTCCATCATTGGCCATGTATGCCTCGGTCAGTCATTCTGATTATTGCAAGATCATGAGTGCACAACTAATGCCCCAAACATGTAAACTTAGCTGAACAGACACTGCCACATTGTAATATGCTGTTTGAACTGTATGCCACTAAACAGTGTCATGGCAAAATAGTTAATTAATCAGTGGTAGCATATTAATAATAAATGTAAGTTTTTAAAAAATCAATAAAATTGTATCAGAACATCATTCAGATCAGAAAGAATTCGGCTGGAACTCATTTTCTTCTCTTTATCAACCGCAAACATTTGCCAGTGTCTAGATGTGTCATGGTAAAGGTCATTTTCTCTAAGCATCCAGCAATTCGGGGTCATTCATCCACTCATCCATAATGCCTTCCTGATCTACACACTTCTTTCTCTCTCTTAAAAGCTGAATATAATTGACATAAACTACATCAAATGATCCATACCACATTAAATACACTAGAAAATGTGACGGCCTACAATACAGCAGCATCTAACTTAGCTACTTACAGCATAAGAACATAAATAGGAGCAGGAGTAGACTATACAGCCCTTTGAGCCCGCTCCACCATTTAATACAATCATGGCTGATCTTCTGCCTCAACTCTACTTTCCTGTCCGCTCCCCATATTTCTAGATTTCCTGAGAGGCCAAAAATCTGTCTATCCCAGCCGAAAATATACTCAACCCTCTGGGGTGGAAAATTCCAAAGATTCACAACTCTATGAATAAATGTCTCCTCATCTCAGTCCTAAATGATTGACCCCTTATTCTGAGACTGATCCCCTGTGTTCTAGATTCCCCAGCCAGGGGAAACAATCTCTCAGTGTCTACCCTGTCAAGCCCTGAAGCCCTAAAAGGGATATACACAGGTAAAGTGACTGGGCAACAAGTTGGCAGATGGAGTAGAATGTAAGGTTATTCCCTTTGGCAGTAAGAATAGAAAGCAGAATCTTATATGTCTTTCAGAATCTTATATATTTCAATGAGGTCACTTCCTATTCTTCTAAACTCCAGACAGTATAGGCCCAATTTACTCAGCCTCTCATCCCAGGAACCAATCGAGTGAACCTTCGCTGTACCACCTCCAATGCAAGTACATGCTTCCTTAGATATGGAGACCAAAACTGCGCACAGTGCTCCAGATGTGCTCCCAGCAAAGCCCTATCCAACTGTAGCAAGAGTTCCTTATTCTTGTCCTCCAGTCCCCTCATAATAAAGGCCAACATGCCATTTGCCTTCCTAATTGCTTGCTGTACCTGCTTGCTAACATTCTGTATTCTTTGTACAAGTACACCCAAGTCTCTCTGAACATCAACATTTATGCTTTTTAAAAAACATTCTGCTTTCTAGTCTTGCTACCAAAGTGAATAACCTCACATTGCTCCACATTATACTCCATCTGCCAACTTATTGCCCCGTCACTTAACCTGTCTATATCCCTTTGTGTCCTCTTTACAGTTTACATTCCCACCTAGCTTTGTATCATCAGCAAACTTGAATACAGTACTCAGTCTTCTTGTCCAAGTCATTAATATAGATTGCAAATAGCTGAGGCTCCAGGACTAGTTCTTGCAGCACCCCATGAGTTACAGCCTGCCAACTTGAAAATGCCCCATTTATCCCTAACTGTCTGCTTCCTAGCCATTAACCAATCCTCCACCCATGCTAATATATTCCCCCCAAATCCATGAGCCCTTATCTTGCTTATCAACCTTTCGTGTGGCACCTTTTGGAAATCCAAATATACTACATCTACCGGCTCCCCTTTATCTACCCTGCTAGTTACATCTTCAAAAAACTCTTAATAAATTTGTCAAACTCAGCATAACTGCTGTTCTAGTTATATCTCTGGATAGATTAAGAGCCTTATACTTTCCAAATTGTTAAATTAATTGCTTGCTTACAGGCCAGTTAGCTTAAAATCTGTCAATGGGAAAATGTTAGAAGCTATTATTAAAGGCGTTATAGCAGGGCACTTAGAAACATTCAAGGTAATCAGGCAGAGTCAACATGGTATTGTTAAAGGGAAATCATGTTTAAATAATTTATTGGAATTTTTTGAAGAAGTAGCATGTGCTGTGGGTAAAGGGGAACCGGTGGATATACTGTACTTAGATTTCCAGAAGGCATTTAATAAGGTGCCACATGAAAGGTTATTACAGAAAATAAAAGCTCATGGTGTAGGGGGTAACATATTGACATGGATAGAAGATTGGCTAGCTAACAGGAAACAGAGAGTAGGCATAAATGAGTCATTTTCTGGTTGGCAAGATGTAATGAGTGGTGTGCCACAGGGATCAATGCTGGGGTCTCAACTTTTTACAATTTATATATATGACTTGGATAAAGGGACCAAAGGTATAGTTGCTAAATTTGATGACACAAAGATAGGTAAGAAAGTAACTTGTGAAGAGGACATATGGAGGCTGCAAAGGGATATAGATAGGTTAAGTGAGTGGGCAAAGATCTGGCAAATGGAGTATAATGTGGGAAATGTGAAATTGTCCATTTTGGCAGGAAGAATAAAAAAGCATATAATCTAAATGGTGACAGATTGCAAAGCTCTGAGATGCAAATGGATCTGGGTGTCCGAGTGCATGAATCGCAAAAGGTTAGTATGCAGGTACAGCAAGTAATTAGGAAAGCTAATAGAATATTGTCATTTATTGCAAGGGGAATTGAATACAAAATTAGGGAGGCTATGCTTTAGTTATACAGGACATTGGTGAGACCACATCTGGAGTACTGTGTACAGTATTGGTCTCCTTATTTAGGGAAGGATGTAAATGCATTGGAAGAAGTACAGAGAAGATTTACTAGACTAATACCTGGTTTCTTCTGAGGAAAAGCTGGACAGGCTAGGCTTGTAGCTGCTAGAATTTAGAAGAGCAAGAGGCAACTTGATTGAAACATATAAAATTCTGAGGGCTCTTGACAGGGTGGGTGTGGAAAGGATATTTCCTCTTGTGGGAGAATCCAGAACTAGGGGCCACTGTTTAAAAATAAGGGGTCACCCATTTAAGAGAGAGATGAGGAGAATTTCTTTCTCTCAGAGGGTCATGAGTCTTTGGAACTCTTTCAAAAAGTGGTGGAAGCAGAGTCTTTGAATATTTTTAAGGCAGAGGTAGATAGATTCTTGATAAGCAAAGGGGTGAAAGGTTATTGGGGGTAGGCGGGAATGTGGGGTTGAGGTTACAGTCAGATCAGCCATGATCTTATTGAATGGTGGAGCAGGCTCGAGGGGCCGAGTGGCCTACTCCTGCTCCTAATTCGTATGTTCCTATTTGTACACTGTTCTGTGAAATTTGCTACTCAATGTTTGCTAATACTGTATAGTAATTAGAAATTTAACCAGCTGCTCTCAAATTTTCACTGGCCTTTTGCCATTGAACTGTGCTGACACGTAGTAAAGTATCTCTGTGCCAATGAACTGTCCAGAAGTATCTAATTTTATCAGGCATACATAAAGTCATTATACATATAGGCAGCCAACGTGTAAAATCAGGGAGCTATTTTATGTTCTTTACGTAAATGGAATTGGTGTAGAATTTGTAGCAGTATACGAAGGTTAATCTCTCACGCAAATATTTGGACAGCTTCGTAGGTATGGTTGGTAAATCTTTAGGAGGTACTTATAATGAGGTATGAAGTCCTACAAAAGCAGGTGTTACACTGGTCGATACAGTTAGATTTGAATTTCACCAGGAATAAATGTTATTCTAACTACAAAATATTAAAATAGCAATATAACCCAAAATTTAGACTATATTCACCCTGAAAGCATTTTAATTCAAACATGTATTCTTGTGGAATGGTTAACCTCAGGCAGCTTTCATCCATTTATTTATATCACTGTCAAGTGAAGACAAATAGTTTAGAAAGACACATGTTACTGATTAGTCTGAGCACTCGTCATAATTATGGCTGTTGATGGTTCCTGTGCAGTACAATATATTAATTAGAAAGCTTAAATACTAATGTAATAATTAAGATGTAAAATAAAAAATACCATGTAGTCACACAGCATTTTACAAGCAAATAGGGCTCAATCATTCTGGGCAGAAGTGATTTTAAATCTTCTGTGGTTCGTGATGGGCATGTTGTTCGGACAGAGTAAAGGGTGCTTTATAATGCTGTTACTAACTCAGGTGCCTGAAATGTAAAGTGTTGCAGTGCACAGTATTAATATCTGTCAACTCGATGGGCACAAAACATTAGCAAAACAAAAGTAAAAATAAATCAAAGAAACTAAATTTATTGTACACCACAGCTGGTTTTATATTTATTTTACTTGGTGGATGATATAGGACATTCTCTCAAGGAAAACAACTACCTATTCAACTGGTCAACTTGTAGTGGAGACATTGGCCTGGATTTTAAATTTGTGATGCACTAGGAACATAAGAGCCTAAATAGGAGCAGGAGTAAACATTATGGCCCCTCGAGCCTGCTCTGCCAATCAGTAGAATCATGGCTGATCTACTGCCTCAACTCCACTTTCTTGCTCGCTGCCCACATCCCTCGATTCCTTGAGAGATCAAAAATCTATCACAGCCGTGAATATACACAATGATGGCGTATCCACAACACTCTGGGGTAGACAATTCCAAAGATTCACAACGCTTTGAGTGAAGAAATTTCTCTCAATCCTCAATGATCAACCCCTTATTCTGAGACTGTGCCCCTGTATTCTAGATTTCCCAGCCAGGGGAAACAACCTCTCCAGGTCTAGCCCCTTTAGAATCTTGTATGTTTCAATAAGATCACCTCTCATTCTTTTAAACTTCAGTGGCAGTATAGGCCCAATTTACTCAGCCTCTCATCATAGGACAACACTCTCATCCCAGGAACCAATACCACCTCCAACGCAAGTATATTCTTCCTTAGATATGGAGACAAAAAATGAGCACAGTACCCAAGGTGTGGTCTCAACGAAGTCCTAAACAATTGTAGCAAGACTTCCTTATTCTTGCAGTACAATCCCCCTGCATTGAAGGCCATTTGTGTTCCCAATTGCTTCCTGTACCTACATGCTAATTTTCTGTGTTCCTTGTTTGAGTACACACAACTATCTCTGAACATCAATTTTAAAAAATATTTTGCTTTTCTATTCTTAGTACCAAAGTGAATAACCTCATACTTCTCCACATATACTCCATTTGCCACCTTGTTCCCCACTCACTTAACCTGTCTAAATCTCTTTGCAGCCTCTCTGTGTCCTCCTCACAGTTTGCATTCCCACCTTAGCTTTGTATCGTCAGCAAACTTTTTGATGCATTACTCTCTGTCTCTTCATCCAAGTCATAGAACCATAGAAAAGTTATGGCACAAAAATAGGCCATTCAGCCTATCGTGCCTGCGCCAGCTGAAAAAACTAGCCGCCCAATCTAATCCCACCTTCCAGCACCTGGTCCGTAATCTCAGCACTTCAGATGCATGTCCAGGTACCTTTTAAATGAGTTGCGAGTTTCAGCCTCCACCACCAATCTGGGCAATGAATTCCTGACACCCACCACCCTCTGGGGGAAAATGGTTTTCCTCATGTCCCCTCTAATCCTTCTGCCAATCACCTTAAATCTGTGCCCCCAGTAATTGACCTCTCTGCTAGGGGAAACAGGTCCTTTCTGAATACTCTATCTCCCTCATAATTTTGTACAGCTCACTTAAGTCACCCCTCAGCCTCCTCTGTTCTAAGGAAAGCAACCCTAGCCTAACCAATCTTTCCTCATAGCTGCAATTTTCAAGCCCTGGCAACATTCTTGTAAATCTGCTCTGTACTCTCTACACAGCAATTACGTCCTTCCCGTAATGTGGTGACTAGAACTGTTCATAATATTCCAGCTGTGACCTAACCAGCGTTTTATACAGTTCCAATACACTTACAATATAGATTGTAAATAGTTAAGGCCCCAGCACTGATCCTTGTGGCACTCAACCAGTTATAGCCTGTAAACTTGAAAATGCCCATTTGTTCCTACTCTTAGCTTCCTGGCTCTTAACAAATCCTCCATCTGGAAGGATTCAGAGTTAAAGAAGTTGAGGAAAGTTTGACAATCACTGGTAAAGCATGGCCATGAGGTCCATTTGGCAGCAGGTCTTGTTCCAGCAGCTTTCCAACGCTGCTACCACCGGACGTGACTCTGAGCTTTCAGAAACATTGGTATTCCAACATGTCAAGGAAGCCTATCCTCTGCCTGTAGACCTTTTGTACTGGGTTTGGCGTCGTGCAAGGTGCACTTCTCAGCTGATCCCCTCTCTCCTGTGGAATTGCAGGTCTGTGAACAGCTGGCTGTTGCTGCTCCTGCTAGTGCTGGTCATCTTGGTCCTCATCTGAGGCCCAAACTAACAGCATAAGTGACACTGATGCTGGTCTGATAGATCAGAGTTCCAAAATACAGATCAGACAAACTGTAGCTGACACGTCCAAAGTTGTAAAAGCAACCTGCAAAGTTGTACGCATAACCTCTCAACACAAGTACCGCGAACAAGCCTTTCACACCAGCAGGCAATAGGGCAGTTGTGAGATGTCAATACTCATTGGTATATTTTCCTGCCATGTCTTCAGTGTCCTCCATTGCCACTGGGTTCTCACTTTTCTTTCACCGGTGAACTCCAGGAATCCTGGATTGAATTGCAAAAGCTATATTAATATTGCAATAATTGAGTCATAAAGATATTGAAATTGACAACTTTCCTCTTCTGAGGACATCGAGCACACACAGAATAACGCACTGGTGTTAAATACAGGAGTCGGCGGGTTTGAATGGTCTTCCCAATTCTTTTGGGCCTCCTTATCTCGAGAGACAATGGATACGCGCCTGGAGGTGGTCAGTGGTTTGTGAAGCAGCGCCTGGAGTGGCTATAAAGGCCAATTCTGGAGTGACAGGCTCTTCCACAGGTGCTGCAGAGAAATTTGTTTGTTGGGGCTGTTGCACAGTTGGCTCTCCCCTTGCGCCTCTGTCTTTTTTCCTGCCAACTACTAAGTCTCTTCGACTCGCCACAATTTAGCCCTGTCTTTATGGCTGCCCGCCAGCTCTGGCGAATGCTGGCAACTGACTCCCACGACTTGTGATCAATGTCACACGATTTCATGTCGCGTTTGCAGACGTCTTTATAACGGAGACATGAACGGCCGGTGGGTCTGATACCAGTGGCGAGCTCGCTGTACAATGTGTCTTTGGGGATCCTGCCATCTTCCATGCGGCTCACATGGCCAAGCCATCTCAAGCGCCGCTGACTCAGTAGTGTGTATAAGCTGGGGATGTTGGCCGCTTCAAGGACTTCTGTGTTGGAGATATAGTCCTGCCACCTGATGCCACTTGGCATCAGGTGGCAGGTCTTCCCAATACGCTCACATTTATTCATGACTTAAACCCTCACCTTCACCCAAACCTACGTGCTCATACACATTAAAATTCCCCCATTAAAAATGAGGTGTAGAGCTGGTGCATTTGTAGACACATTTAATTGAGAGCATTTACAATTTCAATATAAATATCAAACAGAGAAAATCTTCATAAATGCATTTACCGAGTTAATACATGCAGCGACCGGAAGCACTCTTACACCTCCATTATCCTCCCAATTATGCTTGAACAGTTTATTCTATTAACAAGTGGCTGGATGAGCCATCCCCCAGTGTGAAAGACCACTGAAATTTGCTATTTTGATATGAGTTAACACTGATGATTATTTCCATATTCCCATTATTTAGTTGAATCTAAGGTGGTTTATGGAAGCTGAAATAGCTCCAAATATCTTGACTTTTACTTTTCATTGATATTGAATATAGCAATGGCCAAGCCAATCTCTGTGTCGAAATTAACTTTTAAAAGAAATACCAGTAAGTTTAATAATTGAAGAGATTCACCACTAATTGTATCTGCATATAATCAAGAGTGCCAAGCCTGCTATACTCTCAGCACTACATGAACTGCTATGCCTGTGCTGGGACGAGGGAGCAGTACCCCAGGACATGCGCGATGCCAACATCATCACCCTCTATAAAAACAAAGGTGACCGCGGTGACTGCAACAACTACCGTGGAATCTCCCTGCTCAGCATAGTGGGGAAAGTCTTTGCTCGAGTCGCTCTGAACAGGCTCCAGAAGCTGGCCGAGCGCGTCTACCCTGAGGCACAGTGTGGCTTTCGTGCAGAGAGATCGACTATTGACATGCTGTTCTCCCTTCGTCAGATACAGGAGAAATGCCGTGAACAACAGATGCCCCTCTACATTGCTTTCATTGATCTCACCAAAGCCTTTGACCTCGTCAGCAGACGTGGTCTCTTCAGACTACTAGAAAAGATCGGATGTCCACCAAAGCTACTAAGTATCATCACCTCATTCCATGACAATATGAAAGGCACAATTCAACATGGTGGCTCCTCATCAGAGCCATTTCCTATCCTGAGTGGTGTGAAACAGGGCTGTGTTCTCGCACCCACACTTTTTGGGATTTTCTTCTCCCTGCTGCTTTCACATGCGTTCAAATCCTCTGAAGAAGGAATTTTCCTCCACACAAGATCAGGGGGCAGGTTGTTCAACCTTGCCCGTCTAAGAGCGAAGTCCAAAGTACGGAAAGTCCTCATCAGAGAACTCCTCTTTGCTGACGATGCTGCTTTAACATCTCACACTGAAGAATGCCTGCAGAGTCTCATCGACAGGTTTGCGTCTGCCTGCAATGAATTTGGCCTAACCATCAGCCTCAAGAAAACGAACATCATGGGGCAGGATGTCAGAAATGCTCCATCCATCAATATTGGCGACCACGCTCTGGAAGTGGTTCAAGAGTTCACCTACCTAGGCTCAACTATCACCAGTAACCTGTCTCTAGATGCAGAAATCAACAAGCGCATGGGTAAGGCTTCCACTGCTATGTCCAGACTGGCCAAGAGAGTGTGGGAAAATGGCGCACTGACACGGAACACAAAAGTCCGAGTGTATCAGGCCTGTGTCCTCAGTACCTTGCTCTACGGCAGCGAGGCCTGGACAACGTATGCCAGCCAAGAGCGACGTCTCAATTCATTCCATCTTCGCTGCCTTCGGAGAATACTTGGCATCAGGTGGCAGGACTATATCTCCAACACAGAAGTCCTTGAAGCGGCCAACACCCCCAGCTTATACACACTACTGAGTCAGCGGCGCTTGAGATGGCTTGGCCATGTGAGCCGCATGGAAGATGGCAGGATCCCCAAAGACACATTGTACAGCGAGCTCGCCACTGGTATCAGACCCACCGGCCGTCCATGTCTCCGTTATAAAGACGTCTGCAAACGCGACATGAAATCGTGTGACATTGATCACAAGTCGTGGGAGTCAGTTGCCAGCATTCGCCAGAGCTGGCGGGCAGCCATAAAGACAGGGCTAAATTGTGGCGAGTCGAAGAGACTTAGTAGTTGGCAGGAAAAAAGACAGAGGCGCAAGGGGAGAGCCAACTGTGCAACAGCCCCAACAAACAAATTTCTCTGCAGCACCTGTGGAAGAGCCTGTCACTCCAGAATTGGCCTTTATAGCCACTCCAGGCGCTGCTTCACAAATCACTGACCACCTCCAGGCGCGTATCCATTGTCTCTCGAGATAAGGAGGCCCAAAAGAATATCATATTCAATTAATTGCAAATGTGTACATCAGGGTTTATAATAGAAAAACTCAACATAAAGTTGTGACAACAGGAAGTACACACAAATATTGAAATTCCTCAGAGGTTCCCCTGATATTCTGATCTAACTTCAGTAGAAATCCCAATGAAACTCCATTTTCTGCCACTCTTTTGCCAAAGTTACAACAGAATCCCCATGGAAATTCTACCTCAAGGTTCTGAATATTGTTATTGATATTGAAACCTTACTGTTTCATTAAAATAATTTATTACAGAAACAAAATCTGCAAATTACTTGCTGCATCAAAGTGTGCAATATATTCTTGACTTTGTGGTCTAATTATATAAATTACATCAGCATTTCTGCCATAAAAGTACAATGATATATTCCTCAGAATTTCCATGTCACATAACTATCTAAACTCGATAGTGAAATGTGCTTTGTGCACTCCAAGTTCTAGCCTAATTAAAGGCTCAACAGGGCCACTCCTCTCTAATCCTTCTGAAACAGAAACCATAGCTGATGCCTTGGGTCAAGCTCACCAGGACAACTCGGTCAACTTTGTCAGGCCCTGCTCCCAATGCAGAGCCTCACTCGGCAGGAGCACAGATTGGAGATTCGAGCATGGAGGTCAGCGCAGATTAATTTGTGACACTCACTGTTTTCTGATCATTAATTTTAATGAACTCATTAATTCTTCACTTATTAATTTTAATCACTGGAAAATTGAGAATACCACAAACTGGCAACGCTGACCTCCACATCCAATTCTCTGATCCGCACTTCTGTCGGGCGAGGCTTTGTACTGGGAGCAGAGCCTTGCCAAATTTATCTGCATATTAATGGATTAGAAATAGCAAATATTTAAATTGTATACATCACAATGTTTCAACGTCATAAGTTTCTTCAATCTTATCGGAACTAACATATGTAAAGAGCTTCATCAAAAGTTCCTCTCTCACAGTTCTGCTCCTGAACAAATTATTAATGAGTTTTTTTGGAGAAGTTCAGTAATATAAACAAATCCATTTTTAGTGTTGTAGTTTTTAATCTCTGTAACAGGAAATACGTTAATATGTTAGAGCATAAGACAGTGACGAGCGTATTATTTGACAAACTTGTTAGAGTTTTTTAAGGATGTTACTAGCAGAGTGGATAAGAAGATATGGTGTGTTTGGTCTTTCAGAAGGCTTTTGATAAAGTCTCACATAGGAGGTTAGGAAACAAAGCTAAAGCTCATGGGATTGGGGGTAATATACTATCATGGATTGAGGATTGGGTAACAGGCAGAAAACAAACAGTAGGAATAAATGGCTCATTCTCAGGTTGGCAGGCTGTGACTAGTGGGGTACTGCAAGGATCAGTGCCTGGGATCCAGTGTTCACAATCTATATCAATGAGTTGGATGTGGGGACCAATTGTAATATTTCCAAGTTTGTGGATGACACAAAACTTGGTGGGAATGTGAGTTGTATGGAAGATGCAAAGAGGCTTCAAAGGGATTTGGACAGGCTGAGTGAGTGGGCAAGAACATGGCAGATGGAATATAATGTGGATAAGTGTGAGGTTATCCACTTTGGTAGGAGGAACGGAGGTGCAGAGTATTTCTTAAATGGTGAGATATTGGAAAGTGTTGATATCCAAAGGGACCTCTGTGTCCTTGTTCATAAGTCACTGAAAGCTAGCATGCAGGTGCAGCAAGCAATTAGGAAGGCAAACAGTATGTTAGCCTTTATTGCAAGAGGATTTGAGTACAGGAGCAAAGAAGTCTTGCTTCAATTGTATACAGCATTGATGAGGCTGCACCTGGAATAATGTGTGCAGTTCTGATCCCTTTGCCTGAGGAAGGATATACTTGCCATAGACAGAGTGCAGCGGAGGTTCACCAGACTGATTCCTGGGATGGTGAGATTGTCCTATGAGGAGAGATTAAGGAGACTGGGCCCGCATTCTCTGGAGTTTAGAAGAATGAAAGGTGATCTCCTAGAAATGTACAAAATTCTTGAAGGGAAAGATAGGGTAGATGCAGAAAGGATGTTTCCCCGGCTGTGGGGTGTTGAGCCAGGGGACACACTCTCAGAATAAACGGCAAGCTATTTAGGATGGAGATGAGGATAAACGTCTTCACTCAGAGGGTGGTGAATCTTTGGAATTCTCTGCCCCAGAGGTGGTGGAAGCTCAGTCACCGAGTAAGTTCAAGACAGAGATCAATAGATTTCTAATTGCTAATGGCGTCAAGGGATATGGGGAAAGTGCAGGAATAGGGCATTGAGGTAGACAATCAGCCATGATCTAGAATGGCGGAGTAGGCTTGAAGGGCTGAATGGCCTATTCCTGCTCCTATGTTCCTAAAACGAATTCTAATCCCTGTGTACCAGTAATATGATTGCTATTATACTTTTTCTCATCACTGTCTATTTACAGTATATTCCCGAACATTACATCAGGACAACTTCAGTCATACTGACAAGTTACTAGGATATTAAAATATTCACTAATACAAATATTGTATAGGTTACCAAAATTTAAAAATGTTAGTGTGGTGAGGTAACAATATGGCATATTATACATGCTGTATATGAATTAAATTCACACATAGGATTGTATCCACAACAATCTTGCATGTGCCATTAGCGTGGTTGCTTGCTCACAGTGAGAGCAAATACTGGAGGACAAGTTTCTGTTGTGTCCTACCCATTAACCAGCTCAAACAGCCTTTGCAGAAATCGTCTGTTTGCCTTCTTGACTGGGGAATGTCACCACAAGGGGAGAACAGAAAGAGCAGTGGGCAAATACATTTCAAAATCAGTGAACTTATATTGTCAGCAGAAGTGAGTGAATACACTTTCAGGTTATATTGTGCGTAAGCTCCTCAAGATGTTCCCTTATGGTTTATGGTTACCTATCCATTATTCGAAATAGTATTGGATGTAACAGTGATAATCGCTTTGAAGTATTTACTAATATCTAAACAGTAGGAAATCTCACCACAGTTTTTCATCTAGGTTTGGCAGACATATCAATAAAGTTAATAAGTGGACATTTGCTTTTAACAAAAAAGTTGGGGCAACTTCTTGAGGACAGCCAGCAGTATTTAGCATGACTTCACCATCAGAACATACTTTAGATGTCAAATTCACACAAACAAACCATTACACTGAAGCAAGATTTTTTTCCCTATACAAAAAAAGTCAAAACCCCCACATAACAATAACCCAGAAAAATCAGAACATTTTCAGCAGAAAGATGGGCCATTTCAAAATCCTTGTGCCCTATCAGACAAATTAAAGCAAATCAAGCATGAAATGAAGCAGAAGAGCCCTGAGATAACAGTCCTCTAAGTCGTTTACAGATTAGGATATGGAGGTGCATCTGGTCTTTGGCGCGGAGGCGGCCAGCTCCACTCTCACAATGCAGTCTGTGCCTGCGATTTACCTTCACTTCCATCACTGAAATAAAAGCTACGTCTGCAAAATGTTATTAGCTGACAACGGTCAAACAGTATTAAACTGTTAGATGCTCTTTACCTTCTGCTTGCTAATAAAAGCCTACATTTTTCTGCACAATTAATCCAATCATGTTACGTCATTCTCCAAAACCTTTACATATTTCAATATAGACACAGTAGACACTTATACAGTAGGTGCACCTGGGAGACAGACAGTACTAAATATGAACACAATTAGTCTTTATTGGTAATATATAATTTTTCAAAATACTTTTGCTTCTGAAATATTTTGAATAATAAAAACAGGCATATAAAAAACTAAACATAACACATACACATATAATAAATTGTAGATTCTTTAATTTATGGAATCTAAACTTCTGAAATAAACTTATTTTTCTTGCGAATCTTAATTTTATTGGATTAAAATTGTCAAACCTTCAAACTTTCTTGAATATTGATTTAATTTTTATTTAATAGCCTGTGTTTCATTGGCACAGTAGTAGAGCTGCAGCTCACTTAATTACTCATAGCCTATTAATTGTTTGACCACAGTCTTCAAGTGTGCCTGTAGTATTTCTACATTTTTTTAAAAAATAGTCAAATTGTGCTTTTTATGCCGGTCTACTTCAAAGTTCCACTATTATGCAATTGAAGCTGTTCATTGTGTTTTCACCAGGCAGCACTGATCTCTATCAGTGAAACTAAAATAAGAATACAGTTATAGAATCTCTCAGTTACCTCTGCAACAACTAGAGCTATGCGCTCCCGCATGTAAAATTGAAGTTATTCAACAACCGGTAAGAAATAAAAGTGAATTAAGAGAAAAAGCATCAAAAATTGCTGAATACTAAAAAGAATCTGATTTATATTTGAACTAGTGTGCTTTCAATTTTAAAATTAGGCAAGAGGTAAATTTGAAAAGGAAAACTGCAGCAGATAATCAACAGTTTTTTTTGTTGAACTGGACACCTTTACAGAGGAAACAGTCCAGCTTATTTTGTTTTTATCCAGCCACCTACTTAGATTCACAACCACAATTTCTGGTTTACTTCACAAAAGTTTAAACTGTTGTGATTTTTGTTGCATTTGTAATCATGAACAGCTATTTTTCCTACAGTCCTGCTTGATGTTTAATCTTAAATTAGTTTTAAACTTAATGAATTAAAAAAAAATTGTCTTAGCCCATATACAGATCTCAAGTGTAACCTCTGCAAAAATAAAATAAAACGGTTTGCTGCATCATAGCCCAATCCTATCAATAGGAATGAAGCAGCTCCATCAAATTATAAATGAATTCATCCCTCCATTTGGAATCAGGGAGTTTAAGATGAGTTTTATTCAAACCGTAACAAAAAAGGAAAAAAACATTTAAATTCATCTCACAATCCAGAATTTACTTAACGACTGGCTGCGCCTTGTGATAAACCAAATGATGATCCAGCAACATGTCTTTATCCAAGGTTTGGTTAATTAAAGCCTGCTTGTTTGTTGAAAAGATGATTAATATGCCAATGAAAATTGCATAATTGAATAAGACAAACTCACAGAATCATAAAAGCACATGTGTTTTTTCCCCTATGCTTAAGCTTGGAATTCAGTCCTTTGAAATGTGGATAATAGTAAATGATGTTCCTCCAAAAAAAATTAAAACCAAAAAATAAGATTTGCCACCATTTCACTGTGAATTGTCCTTTCTAGCACAAACATCTGTACTGTTATCAAAATAGAGATTGAGTTATGAGGGAGTTTGGAACAATCTTATTCTGTTGCTTGAGATATTCAAGCTTTTGTGAGTGACCTTGAACTGAAAGGGCTTGAAAAAAAACAGCAGCTATAAGCAAAGACAAAAAAAAATCCAGAGACTGGGCTGGAATGAGTTATTTTTCAAGTAACAAAATGCATGAAACTTAGATTTGTGAAATATCACATCACAGAACTAAAATTTCCAATCCTATTTAGTGCATATAACTAGGGAGGATTCAGTACAAGTTGACCAATCTTTGGTTTCCAAGATACTGTATGTTATAGGCTTGGGGGTTCAATCAATGTTGCTTTGATCTCTGCTGGAACTATAATTATTTAACATTGTTACAAGGATTTCTATAATCCATCCTACCATTAAATCCCTTTTACGCCCTCATCTTCTGAAGCTTAATCTGCATCTATACGCTTGGTTTGTCTGTTTAACTTGTTTCATCAGTCACCTCCTTCCCAGAACACCCATGTTGATGTACTTTTAATGAAACAAGGAATTGCTTGTAATGAGAGGAACTCGGCAAGTTCATGCTTCTGTCTGTTGAGCTGCTGTGTTCCTGTTCTTTACAATTAATAGGTTCATATACCTCTTAATTCATTAATGATTTTGGAGTACAATGATCAATGAGAAAAAAAGCTAGACAAATGTTAAGCAATAGTCAATAAATTCATATCTTCCAACAATCACATCCTCTTTTGATATCTTGACCTATTGTGCCGTATGAACGCAAGCAAATTGTCATCTCAAGACCAACTTACTTTTGTGCAACAATCTGATTTAATTAACTGAAACTTCAACAGTACAAACACTGCAGATAAACATCTTGCTGCAATGGTTAAAACTCGCATGATATGGTCATATTACAATAAATGCAGTAAGATCATCACAGTCGTGTCCGCGTGTTTGTGTTGTTTTAGGCCTGTTCAAACTAGAGTACAAAAATTATTCAGTCCACTTTCTTGCACATCTGATTAGCAGTCAGACTGTCTCATGACCGTGGGGGGCAGGGGAGGATGGCAGGACGCGGGGGAGTGGATGGCAGGACTCGGTGGGGGGAGGGGGAATTAGAGGCACATGGGTGGGGGCTGGCTGGCGGAGCACAGGAGGGAGGAGATGGTGGTGGGACAGGCAGGACGAGAGATGGTGGCAGAACACGGTGGGGGGGGGAGGGGAGATGGCAGCAGGGCATGGTGGGGAGGGGTGGGGAGTGAGATGGCAGCAGGACACGGCAGGGGAGTGAGAGAGTGGCGGGACCTGGGGAGTGAAAAGGCGACAGAGCATGGGGGCTGGTGATGGCAGAACACAGTGGGGGGAAAGAGAGGTGGCGGAACACGGGGGTGGAGGGGCGAGAGGTGGCGGTACACAGGGGTGGAGGGGCGAGAGGAGGCGGGACACGGGGGAGGTGGGGGGGGGAGAGATGTCGGGACCCGGGCGGGTGGGAGGGAGAGACGGCGGGACCCGGAGGGAGTGAGGGGGGAGCAACGGTGGGACCCGGGGGGAGTGGGGGCGGGGAGCAACGGCGGGACACGGGGGTGGAGGGGCGAGAGGTGGCGGGACAGGGGAGGTGGAGGGGCGAGAGGTGGCGGTACACAGGGGTGGAGGGGCGAGAGGAGGCGGGACACGGGGGAGGTGGGGGGGGGAGAGATGTCGGGACCCGGGCGGGTGGGAGGGAGAGACGGCGGGACCCGGAGGGAGTGGGGGGGGAGCAACGGTGGGACCCGGGGGGAGTGGGGGCGGGGAGCAACGGCGGGACACGGGGGTGGAGGGGCGAGAGGTGGCGGGACAGGGGAGGTGGAGGGGCGAGAGGTGGCGGGACAAGGGAGGTGGAGGGGCGAGAGGTGGCGGGACACGGGAGGGGTGGCGGGGTGGGGGAAGAGAGGCGGCGGGATACGGGATGTGGGGAGGCATGGGGGAGAGACAGCGGGAGCCGGGAGGGGGAGATGGCGGGACTTAACAGTTCTGAGCCAGAGGCAGGTCAGAGTTTGGGACCAGGGCCTGAGGGGGGTCAGGGATGTCAGTGGTGGGGCCGAGAGCAGTGATGATCAAGGGGACATTTACAGGTCAGTAACTTCATCTTTTCTGCAGCTGATATGTAAGGCTAGTTTCCCATCAATGTTGCAACAGGGACCTCAAACAAACATTTAGGTACCTTCTTTGCTTCTTGCTTATCCTCACACAATATAGAAGGCAACATACTTCCGGTTGGAAGTCTGCGAGCATACCCTGCTTGCCACTTTGGAGACTTAAGAGGTCACAAAGCACCTGAAAATTGGACGCTAAGTGACCTAATTTCTAGGCCTAGGTTCTCTAATCAGAGGAATACAATAAAAAAAAGAGGCAATGCTAAACCTGTAAAAATCACTGGCAGCAGTTCAAATACTATGGGGGAAAGTTTAACCCCAGGGATGGGTGGATTGCTGACGGGTGAGAAAATAAAAAAAAAATTCAATTCTCAACGCTGAGCCCCAACACGTCCACTTCTAGTTCTAACTTATGCTCTTGGGAGGTGAGTTGATCACTAAAATACTTTAAGGAGACTGTTTGCCTCCATTCTAACCAAATTTTTATTTTTAACACGTGGAGACAAGGATTTCTGTGCCTCGAAAATCCCCGCAGGTGAGAAGGGGAAGATGTAAGTGTCTTTATTGCACTTCTTGTGGGCCAGGGGAAGCAGCAGTGTTTCTTCCAGGCCCAACAAGATAACCTCCATGCGATTGGATCCCCTGTCCCCAACAACCGCAATGTCAGATTCACCTTCCATGATGTGTAATTCACTCCAATGCCCCGTGATGACTGATTCCTCCCACAATGTCCCAGACCCCGCATGATTCCAGACCTTCCCGCCTAATATCCGACTACCTCCCATGATGCCTGACCATGCCCCGTGCCCCGTCCCCCCCAACAAAATGCCAGGCCACCCTCCCCCACCCCCCTGACACCACCCCACCCCCACCCCCCCACAACGTCCGACCTCCGTCTCAATGTCAAAGCCATCCCAACCCTCATGATGTACAAATCTCCCTAATTCCCACTGCACATGACATCTGCTCCCCAGCTGCTTTCCAGCTTGACACGCAGCCCATCAGAGGCAGGAAACCTGTTCAAAAAATTTGAAAGATGCCCAGCAGGGCAAGTAGGAAAACCCACCTCCTCCCATCAACCACTCCCACCTCCCCCCACCACCCAGCCCGCCCCCCCCCTCCAAATCTCTCCCCTGCTTTAGCAGGACATTAAGGCTATGGACAGGGTAATACCAAGATAATACCAGGGCCGAATGGCCTCCTTCTGCACTGTAACAATTCTGTGATCATTGAACCTGAGGCTTTGTCATAAGGAGTCACTGCAGAATTTGGGGTTCTCTTCACTACTGTTGAGAGCTAAAAAGAAAATCCAATAGAGGTAAAATGCTTTTTGAGTTTTAATAAGAGAATTTGGGAAAACTTTTTATAAGGCAGTGAATGAAGAACGAGAGGGCATAAATTTCAGACGGTCACCAAAAGAACAAAGGGAGATGTTAAGGGAAATATTTCCCACATGGAATTGCGTAAGGACACACAATGGTCCAGCAGAAACATAACTGGAAACAGAATCAAATAGATTTAAGAAGGAAAGTGAATAAATATTTGAAGAAAAATAATCAAGGATATGAGAAAAGGGAAGGGGAATGGGACTAAATGGAGTGTTCAGAGAACTAGTATAGGCACAGTTGGCCGATTTCATAATAATTCTGTTCTGTGGTGCATCTGAATATCAAGTTAAAAATATTCCAATCAATATTACTGCAGCATTTAATCTCTCAAATAATTCTGTTTTTTCTCCTTTTATTATCATATTTTTTCTGTCGTCTTCTCTTGTTAGAGTTGGTTTGTTGTTAAATGTTGGTCATCTTCTGGTATTTCACCCAAGTGATCATTATTCTTGTGTGTGCCTATACATCCTTAACTAAAGTCCACAGATGTGTACTCTCAGCAGAGGTTACTGAATTACGATCACAACGGAGAGCCTGGTTCCCTCCCTAACCCAGGGGTGCTTCAGACAATTGTAACACCTGCTTACTCATGCCCTGGCTGAAATCAGTTCATTCAGCACAAACTGGGTCAAATTGCAACTTTCTTGGTCTCCATACCTCAGCTACTCATGGATAAGCTCACTAAGCCATTGTAGGAACACACTCTCAAAGAACATTCTGATCACTTAATTTCCTTTAAACGGAAATGAGTCATCAACAACATACTTGAAACTTCCCTCTATGTGCCATGATAACAGACATTCATAATTATCCTAATAGGAAACAAAACAATTATTCAGATTTCAATTATGCACATTACTCAAACAACATTTTCATATTATTGTGATACCTAGT
Organism: Heterodontus francisci; assembly: GCF_036365525.1. Taxonomy (NCBI): domain Eukaryota; kingdom Metazoa; phylum Chordata; class Chondrichthyes; order Heterodontiformes; family Heterodontidae; genus Heterodontus; species Heterodontus francisci. The sequence continues at coordinate 161,634,052 of NC_090375.1, read as the reverse complement.
TGATATATTTATGTATGAACTATTCAGCTGATCTACTCTCTCAACTTTGTGAATCTCATTCCGTATGTTTTCTAAAAATCAAACTGCACTGTCGTTTACATTGTACATTCCATTTCATTGGTTACATTTCAACATACAGAAAGAGACCATTTGGCTCAATGTGTCTGTGCTGGCTCTTTGTTACAGTAAGCCAAAGCTAATCTCACTGCTGTGCTCTCTCCACATCGCCCTATACTTTGCTCTGCTTCACGTATTTATCCAATTTTCCTTTAAAAGATGCAATAATCACTTCCTCAACTATTCCCATTCCATGCTGCAGCAACCCTGTCAGAAAGAAATGTCTTCTAACCCCTCTCCTCATAGGAACGGAGTAGGCCATTCAGCCCATCAAGCCTGCCCAGCCATTCAATATGATCATGGCTGAACATCCACTTCAATGCCTTTTTCCCCACACTATCCCTATATCCCCTTATGTCGTTTGTATTTAGAAATCTGTCAATCTCTGCTTTAAACATACTCAATGACTGAGCTTCTACAGCACTCTGGGGTCGAGAATTCCAAAGATTCACAACCCTCTGTGTAAAGACATTTCTCCTCATTAAGTCATACAGCAGAAACAGGCCCTTCAGCCCGTCGTGTCTGTGCCGGCCATCAAGCACCTATCTATTCTAATCCCATTTTCCAGCACTTGGCCCGTAGCCTTGTATGCTATGGTGTTTCAAGTGCTCATCTAAATACTTCTTAAATGGTGTGAGGATTCCTGCCTCTACCATCCCTTTAGGTAGTGTGTTCCAGATTCCAACCACTCGGTGGGTGAAAAAAACTTTTCCTCAAATCCCCCTAAAGCTCCTCCCCTTACCTTAAATCTATGCCCCCTGGTTATTGATCCCGCTAAGGGAAAAAGTTTCTTCCTATCTATCCTATCAATGCCCCTCATAATTTTGTATATCTCAATCAGGTCCCCCTCAGCCTTCTCTGCTCTAAGGAAAACAACCCTAGCCTATCCAGTCTCTCTTCATAGCTGAAATGCTCCAGCCGAGGCAACATCCTGGTGAATCTCCTCTGCATCCTCTCCATTGCAATCACATCCTTCCTATAGTGCGGTGACCAGAACTGTACACAGCTGTGTTTTATACTAGTGTTTTATACAGCTCCATCATAACCTCCCTGCTCTTATATTCCATGCCTCGGCTAATAAAGGCAAGTATCTCATATGCCTTCCTAACCACCTTATCTACCTGCGTTGCTGCCTTCAGTGATCTATGGACAAGTACACTAAGGTCCCTCTGTACTTCCTAGGGTCCTACTATCCATTGTATATTCCCTTGCCTTGTTGGTCCTCCGAAAATGCATCACCTCACACTTCTCAGGATTAAATTCCATTTGTCCTGCTCAGGCCATCTATATCGTCCTATAATCTAAGGCTTTCCTCCTCACTATTTACGACACCACCAATTTTCATGTCATCTGCAAACTTACTGATCATACCTCCTATATTCACGTCTAAATCATTAATGTACACTACAAACAGCAGGGGTCCCAGCACCGATACCTGCGGTACACCACTGATCACAGGCTTCCACTCGCAAAAACAACCATCAACCATCACTCCTGCCACGAAGCCAATTTTGGATCCACTTTTCCAAATTGCCCTGGATACCATGGGCTCTTACCTTCTTGACCAATCTCTCATGCAGGACCTTATCAAAAGCCTTACTGAAGTCCATGTAGACTACATCAACTGCTTTACCCTCATCTACACATCTAGTCACCTCCTCGAAAAATTCAATCAAGTTAGTTAGACACGATCACCCCCTGACAAAGCCATGCTGTCTATCCCTGATTAATCCATGCCTCCCCAAGTAGAGATTAATCCTGTCCCTAAGTATTTTTTCCAATAATTTCCCTACCACTGATGTTAGACTCACTGTCCTAAGTGGGTTCCCCTTTATTTTGAAATTGTGTCCTCTGGTTCTGGACTCCCCAACCAGGGGAAACATCTTAGCTGCATCTACCCTGTCTCTCCCTTTTAATTGATCATTTTAAATTGATGGTTCTTTTTCACTGACTCCACAACCAGAAGAAATGCTCTTGCCCTTTTTCATCTATCAAAACGCTTTCATGATTTAAAAAACCTAGTTTAAACCTCCTCTCAACCTGTCTGCTCCAGTGGAAATGATCCCAATGTCTCATGTCTCTCCTCATAACTACAGCTTCTTATGTCTGGCATTATCTACACTAAACACACTGAATGGTTTTCATGTCTGTGCTATAATAGGGAACCCAAATCTGAATGCAGGGGTCTAACTTTTGCCTAACCAATGTTATGGACCATTACTACTTTACTCTTGTCCTATACGCTCCCATGTATAAAACCCAAAATTCCACAGGCGTTTTTATGGGTTCTTATGCCTGCACTCACACTTTCAGCAAATTATCTATTTCAACTGCCCCATATCCTTCAGCATCTTTTCTTTAAATCTATGCTCCTAAATTATATATGTATTTTAGGATAAAATATATCACCTCATATTTATTCATGACACAATTTGAATATTTAAGAAGAATTTAAAAATTGTGATCAGAACCTCCTCTAACATCTTTCAAGTCTACCATTAACTTCAAGTTCTGCTAATTTTTTCAGAAACAATTCATGCCAGCAGTTAACTCTAACAATTATTGACATCCACTTTAAGTACACCATGGGCTGGATTTTGTGTTGGAGGCAGGGCTCCCGGCATGGGCCGAAAAAGCCGGGGAAAGCCCGCCTCTGCCTTTTTGTGACCCCCGAAGTGATCTCCGGTATTTTTAAATCTAAGTTTCAGGAGCTGAGATCCCCGTTCCTTGAAAGACAGGGATCCCCCCCTTCAAGAGCTGCCAGCCAATCAGAGGGCTGACAGCTCAGCAGTATCGGCAGCGCCACTGGGAGTGGTGGCCACTGCCAGTACTGCAGAGGCCTTAGACCCAGACCCAGTGCTGGAACCCCAAACCTTAGGTAAGTGAGGCGGGTTCGCCGGGGCCAGTCCCGAAGGCCCCAGCGAGGTGGGGTGGGGGGGTTGGCTGTGCAATCCAGGGGGAGGGGGTTCCTGCGGGTAAAGTGGTTCCTGGTGGGATTCCTTCGTGGGCCACAGATTGCGCACGGAGGAGAGACTCGCACCCCCAAACCCACAGGGAGTGCGTCTCGTGTTACAAGCCACCCTCCCTACGTGGTGGAGGCACCCCCCGCTGCTGGTAAGATCCCAGCGGCAGTGGTTAGAGGGCCCTTAATTAGCTGTTAATAGGCCACTTAAGGGCCTCATTTGGCCTCTGGGTGGGAAGGCTGTCGTCAGCCTATCCCGCCCCCCGGGAAGATCGTTTGGTGATGGAGAGGTGACAGGATCTCCACTCCCCCACCATCCGTTGCGATACTCCGTGAATCCCCCTGCCTCCGGCCCCACCTCAGGGGGCCACATAAAATCCCAGCCTATGTTTTACCTCTACTATCATTTGTAGAACCTGATGCAAAATATTTATTTAATACCTCTGATATACCTTTGTCCTTCACAATTAAATATAATTATATCGAATTCACAGCGCAGAAACAGGCTATTCTCACCAACAGGTCTATGTCTTTTTATGCTTCACATGAGCCAGCTCCCAACTTGCTTTTTATTTAATAGTCAGAGATAAATTAAAACTTACATTTACAAGCACCTTTCATGACACCCCAAAGTACTTTCCAACCAATGAAGTTATTTTAAAATGGAGTCACTTTTGTAATGTAGGAAACAGTAGCCAATTTGTGCACGGCAAGCTCCCACAAACAGCAATGTAATAATGACCAGAATGAGCAGATAATATGTGTTTGAGATGTTGATTGAGAAATAAAAGGCCAGGACACTAAAGATAACTCTACTGCTCTTTTTTGAATAGTACCATGGGATCTCTTACATCCTCCACAGAGAACAGACGGTGCCTCGATTTAATGTCTCATCTGAAAGAGGGCACCCTCAACAGTGCAGCAATCCCTCAGGACTTAGTGTCAGCCTAGATTTTGTGCTTGAATCTCTGGAGTGGGACTTGAACCCACAACATTCTGACTCAGAGGCAAGAGTGATACCAAATGTGCTGCAGCTGACATAGCAATAAATGCTTCAATTCCTCTCTCCCTTGTAACTTATCTGGCTTCTCCTTAAATACATTAGACTCTCTCCTTCATCCCTAAGTGGTCTTTTGTAATACTGCATCATTTTATATCAAGAAAAATTATACATGAATTACTTTTCAATTTACTTGAAATGCATAGGAACATAGGAACAGGAGTAAGCCATTTAGCCCCTCTAGCCTGTTGCACCATTTTTTTTTTAGGTCCAAGGTGGATGACTTCACATTTGCCTGGATGGAAAGCCATTTGCTACAGTTTTGCCCATTTACTTAATCTTTCATTATCTCTTTGTAATTTTGTGCTTCCATCTACACTGTTTACAATGCTGCCCAGCTTTGTGTCATCAGACAGTCTGGATAAGTGGTTTGCTATTCCGTCATCTGAATCATTAATAGATACAGTGAATAGTTGAGGCCCCCAATACAGATCCTTGCAGGATACCACTAGTCACATCCTGCCAATTAGAGTACCTGCCCATTCTCACTACTCGCTGGCTCCTGCTGCTCAGCCAATTTCCTAACCAGGTCATTTGGACATCTGTGATAATAACAGCATGATGCTGGAGTGCCTATTTTAATGTGAGTGCAAGATTTACAATGATTACATAAAGTAAAAATTATTGTATCAATTTAAGAATTTGAAAAAAGTGTTAAATGGTGTCTTCAACTAATCTGAGTTAATTTAAATCTAACCTGAATTAATTTGAATTAAACATATCAGCTAATGGTCCACTACACAGGTTTCCACTCTACAACCTGGGCTGGATTCTATAGGCCCACCACCAAAATAGACGGCAGGAGAAAAAAAAGCGGCTCATGGAGCCGTTGCGATTCCAAATACGGCGGCTCATCAGCATGGCCGGTGGCGATGATACGGGGGGGGGTGGGCGGAGGCGAGCCATCCCCGGCAAAGGCATCCGGCGCCACTGCTCAGGCGCCAACACCATTTTTAAAAGGCATAGAGCCCCAAATGACTATTTCAAATGTTAAAGGAATATTGCATTTTACAGTAAATAGACTTACATTTAATTCCTTGCCCGCTCACCCCCCAAAATACTTATCTTGACGACGTGACCTTCCACCCCCAAAGTTTATATACTTTAACCCTCAACCCCTTCCCACCATCCCCCCCAACCAATCCAAACAGCTTGACCCCGCTCCCCCTGTTCCACACTGAGAAAAGTACCTTCTACCCCCTCCCCACAAGAGTTGCGCCTCATTTCCCCGAACAGGGATCTGAAGGTGCAGCATTGCCGGCTGCCAGAATGAAGATCGCGGTGGCAAATCAGGGCGACTGGACCTTCATTAATTCAGGTAAGGTAATTTATTTAAATATGTAAATCGTGGACCCATCGCCGAGTGGCGGGGGGGCCACCATGAGGCCTCTCCATCTCCGGTGAGACTGGGCCGGGTCTTCATGACGTTGGGGTCGGCGGTGGGCCTGATCTGGAGTGATCTTCATGCCACCACCCCCCCCTCCACCACCATTCCTAAAGTCAAAGGCTCTATAAAATTCAGTCCCCTCTCTTTATCTATTATACTTGAAGTAAATGGACACAACTGGAGCAATGAAGCATTAGCCCACTGAGAGGCGGTTAGGCTTGGTACTCCAAATAATTTACCTTACCACAATGGGCTGAATTTGAAAAAAATGGCGGCCCATGCGCCAAAGAGCCGCCGCGATTCCAAACGCAGTGGCTCATTTAAATAGCTGGGGTGGGCCGCCCCCCCGCCCACCACCGATCACATGGAGGGGGCAGGCTGTCAGTGCTCGGCAATGGTATCTGCCGCCTGTGCGCAGGCGCTGATGCCATTTTTAAAGGGCTGGTAGCCCTACTGGAAAATTTGAATATTTAAAGAAATTTAATGAAATTTAAAGAAATACATCTCTGTTGTCCCTCTCCCACACCCCAATAACAATTAAATTAATTAGTTCCCCTTTCCCCCAAAAACACTTACCTTTAGCATCCGACCATCCTCCCCCTCCCCCAAATTGCACAAACTTTAAACTATAACCCTTCCCACCATCCCCTACACCCATGATGTTAATATGACCCAGTCCCCGCCCCTCCCGCACTGAGAAACATACCTCCTCCCCACTCCCCACCAGCCTTGCACCTCGTTTCCTCGTTTCCCTGGATGGGGATTTGAAGGCAGGGCAGTGCAGATCAGGGCGGGACATCAGGAGGTGATGAGAGAGTAATTAATTCAGGTGTTTTAATTGACTTAAATATTTATATTGTTGTCCCGTCGCCGAGCAGCGGGGGCGGGCTGACCAACATGACGCCTTGCCGCTGCAGGCAATATCTGGCTGGGCCCTCCCAGCATCAAGGTCCGTGGCGGGCCTCATCCGGGGCCATCTTCAGGCCCCCCACAACCATGGATCTCGACGTCGAGGGCTCCTTAAAATCTAGCCCAATGAGTACAGAATTGGTCAGGTAATAGGAGAGGGAGAGTAGGGCTTTGTAAAGGGCAAGCCATTTCTAACTAACCTAGTTGAGTTTTTTGAGGAATTTATTGGCATGAAGACCCCATCTGCCAAGAATGAGGTATATTAATTTCGTCACATGAACATTAATTTTAAACTGTTGCAGGAGTGAAGAGATGACTTGTTTAAAGAGATCAGCAGCTTATCATAAGATAATCATTTAAATGAGATCATCATTTGAATACTAAGAGATAGTGCTTGGAGAGACAAAAGAATTGCTCATTGATTCAATTAACAGAGATTGGTCGGGGCAATGGTGATTAACATCTTGTCGGTGTAAGGGACAGCACGACAACCCCTGAGAGCTTTGAAATCCACAAACCGCAAGAGCAGTTGTTTCCAAATAAGGGGTTAGTCACATGATTAACCTGCTGGCCAGCTTGGAGTTTTGAATTGTGCTCACAGGACAGTTTGAAGACAGAGTCTGCAGATTGCAACTGAACTTGGAATAGTGCCTCTCTCCTGTCTGGCTCTCTCTCACTGATTTCCAGATCCACTGAAGACATTACAAGACTCATACATTGAAACAAGTTTGAAAGCATCCACTGGGCCCCAACGAAACGGCAAGATTTACCTGCAATCAAAGACTCTACATCGAACAAACCCCAGCTATTGCTTCAAACATTTCCCCTTTATTCTTTCTCCTTTTCTGTCTCTATCTGCATGTGTGTTTATCGCGTTTGCATGCTCGCATGGTCGCATCGTGTATTCGTAGTCGTTAACCGAATTAGAGTTTAAAATGAATAAACTTCCACCTTTCTTGTTTAAATCTAACAAAGCCTGTCTGATTGATTTCTTGGCCTTACAATTTGAAAGCAGTGAACAAGAATTCACTGAGGGCGGAGCTAAAACCCAGTGTTTTTAAAATTAAACCCTGTTACGGGTGAACCAGGCAAAGGCTGAGAGGGAACCCCTAGACCCCCATCTCACCTGGTCGTAACATTACTAATGTGGGAAATAAGGGATTTTCTATGGATGATATTTATATAGTGTCATGAAAGTGTAATTTTTTCCCCCTCTGTTTAAAAACTAAAGGGGGAAGTGTACCTTTAAGACTGAGGGTTGTTCTCTCTCTGGGTACAGTGGGCCAGCAGCAAGCTTGTTTCCTAGCCAACAGCAGGAGAGAGGAAGCCACCTGCTGTATTGTATCTGTTGGCTGTGTATGGGGACTGGCGAGAACCAGTTTGATCTGGAGACCAGCGAAGCATGCTCACTGAAGGAAAGATCTCTCTCTCTCTTAGCAGAAAAATCTACCTTAATCCACAGGCTGTGTATTGCCTAAGAAGAGACAAACCCTGGAAAAGAACATTTGCATTGTTGGAGGTAGTAAATTCCTTTTTGCTTCCAATCTTGAAGAAGTCTTTGCTCAGGAGTGACTTTCTGTTGCCTTTTTTGTGTTTCTGGAAGTGCTGGAATTCTCAGTAAAGTTTCTACGAATAGACTGCCAATTTCAAAATCCAAATGGACCAGTTGCTATACTCCTTGTTGAAAGAACTGGGTGACGCCTGCTGCAACAGAAGTGCTTTGAATGCTTATCCATTAAAGACTATTTGTCGAATACGCCTGGAGACTTCAAGTGGTATCTGACTGTGCGGCTCTGGGACATCTCACCGAACCAGGAACGTAACCCACAAAGACTTACAACCCAGTTATTTATTTATTCTTAAGAAACAGCTCTAATTCTACTGAAACCGTTTAACCGTTAGTTTTTGAATGAATGAGTGTGTCCATGCAGGTTAGAATAAGTTATAAAGTCTTTTAGACATAGGTTTATCTCAATAGTGTTTAAGATTTAGTTTATTCATAAATAGTTAATTTGTTGTTGTTTAAAGATACCTGGTTTAGTCTGTTTCATTCTGGGGGGTGAATAAAGTGTTTAATTTGGCTAATTTCCGGTAGGTGGGAAAAAATCTAATAATATGCTATGACCTGTGGAGTAATGGGACTGAATTGACAGTGCATTACTCCCGCCTCGTTCGTAACACTCGACTTCCAAAGGCATTCAATAAGGTTTCACACAAGCAACTGTTAGCAAAAATTAAAATGCATGGAACTGGTAGCAACCTTTTGACATATGTGCAAAATTGGTTGGGAGGTAACAGAGAGTAGGGATAATAGGTATGCACTCCAATTGGAAAGATATGACTATGATTGTCCCCAGGGGCATGTACTGGAGCATCAACTTTTCACCATATTTATCAATGATTTAGATGAGTCGTAGTCATTGTGGCACAGGAGGAGGCCAGTCGGCCCCTATAGTTCATGTCAGCTCTCTGTAGAGCAATCCAGTCAGTCCCATTTCCCGTTCTATCCCCAAAGCCCTGCAAGTTTATTTCCCTCAAGTGCGCATCCAGTTTCCTTTTGAAATCATTGATCATCTCTGCTTCTGCCACCCTTGTAGGCAGCGAGTTCTAGGTCATTACCACTCGCTGTGTAATAAAGTTCTTCTTCACATTCCCGCTGTATCTCTTGCCTCAAAACTTAAATCTGTGTCCCCTAGTCCTTGTACCATAAGCTAGTGGGAACGCTTTTCTTTGTCTACCTTATCTAAACCTGTCATGATCTTGTACATCTCTATCAAATCTCCTCTCAACCTCCTTTGCTCCAAGGAGAACAACCCTAGCTTCTCCAACCTCACCTTGGAGCTAAAATCCCTCATCCTTGGATTTATTGTAGTAAATCTCCTCTGCATCCTGTCAAGGACCCTCACATCCTTCCCAAAGTGTGGCGACAGAACTGGATGTAGCCTAAATCTGTGACCTAACCAGAGCTTTAAAAAAGTTCAGCATAACTTCCCTGCTTTTGTACTCAATACTTGAAATTCTGAAGACCAAGGTCACCATTTGTTTTCCTAACAACTTTCTCAATATGTCCTGCCATTTTCAAAGATCTATGCACATAAACCCAAAGGTCCCTCTGTCCCTGCATACTTTTTAGAACTGTGCCATTGAGTATATATCGCCTCTCCCTATCCTCTCTGACAAAATGCATTACTGTATTAAATTCCATCTGTCACTTTTCTGCCCATTCTGCTAGCCAGTTGCAGTCGATTTTTACTATCCTCATTATTTGCCACACCTCCAAGTTTCATGTCAGCAGCAAATTTTGAAATTTTACTCTGTACTCCAATATCCAAGTCCATTAAAAAAGCAGTGGTCCTAGCACTGAGCCTTGGGCAACAACACTGATTACCATCCACCAGTCAGAAAAACATACATTTACCATGACTCACTGTTTTCTGTCCTGAAGCCAAATTTATTTTATCCAAACGGACACTGAACTTCCTATTCCATGAGCCTCAGTTCTGTTAACCAGCCTTTTATGTGGTACTTTGTCAACTGCTTTATTGAAATCCATAAAGATAATGCCCACGGCATTCCATTCTCTGTTACTTCATCAAAAATACAATTAGATTAGTCAAACATGATCTGCCTTTTACAAATCCGTGCTGACTCTCCTTAATTAACGCAAAGCTCTCCAAGTGCTTGTTAATTTTTTCCCTAATCATAGTTTCTAAAATCTTACCCACCACTGATGTTAAACTGACTGGCCTGTAGTTACTTGGACTGTCCTTACACCCTTTCTTGAACAAGGGTGTCACATTTTGAACTCTCCAATCCTCTGGCACCTCCCCTGCATCAAGGGAAGATTATGGCAAGCCCTTCCACTATCTCCACCCCGACTTCCCTTAGCAACCTGAGATACAAGCCATCCGGATCAGGTGACTTATCTATCCTAAGTATAGCCAGCCTTACCAGTACCTCCTCCCTCTCAATTTTTACTCGATCCACTGCCTTGACCATCTCCGCTTCTACGGATATTTTGTCAGCATTTCTGTCCTTAGTAAACACCGATACAAAGTGCTCATTAATTATTCTAGCCTTGTCCTGCGCCTCTAAGCATATATCACCTTCTTTGTCCCTAGTAGGCCCTAACCTGCCTCTTACTATCCACTGACTACTTACACGCTGGTAGAAGATTTTTGGGTCACCTTTTATGTTAACAGTCATTCAATTCTCACATTCTCTCTCGGACAGTCTTATTTTCCTTTTCACTTCCCCTCTCGACTTATTGGGCTGAATTTTATTATCTTGCCGCCAAGAGTGACGGGGGATGTGCAATATGGCAGCGGTCCTGTCTGTGACGTCAGTGGCCGCGCTGCCACGATAAAGCGGCGGGGAATCATTTAGCATAACGAGACGGCCCCCCCCCCCACCCCCACAATCACATGGCGGGGGTGGCAGTGGAGACACTGTTCACAGTGTCACCTAATGTTGGAGCAGATGCTGGTGCTGGTGCCAAATTTAAAAGGCTGCCAGCCCTGCATATACCATCTCTATTCCCCTTGGACAGTCAGCATCCTTCAAAAGCTAAAGTAAAGCTGTCTGGGCAAAGAAGTGTATAAAGTTTGGTTCTGCAGGATGCCTGTGGTAGCTCTACCGTATGGTAGAATGGTGGTCTGACAACTTTTCAAAAAGTGCGAGCTATCATTACCAAACCAACACCATTTAAACTATCCTGTAATGCTCCTCACCCCCTGACAAATACAACCTATACATTCTCAGAGGTCCCCCCCTTTCAAACACAATCCCCTTGCAGAGCTCGCCCCCACTTCAAGCACCATCGGCTTTCAGCATTCCAACACCACTCACCACTCCCGCAAACACAATGCACTTGCAGTGTTCCCCCCCCACCCCACCCCACCTTGAAAAACAATGCACTTGCAGAGTCAGCATAGCGGCAAAATCCCACTTCCCCTTCATAACTCTGGTGAAGTTACCTTCCCTCTCGAGGCACCGAGGACTCTCACCTCGGTGGCACCAGCTTTGGAAAGATATGAAACTGAAGGCACGTGAATGCCGCACATCAAACACAAAATTAAGAACACCCCATTGTATCACGGTGAATGACATTCAAAAGTATGTAAAATTTTATGTAAAACATGTAAATGATGCTGTCGCATCGGGGCGGCAGTGTTCCCACAGTAATTCAGCACCTCCAACAAAATCGGAAACGAGCATTACGGCGCCGGGTTCTGTGATGGGCAGCTCCACAGGGACTCTCTGGTCCCCCTGCCAATGATCCCACCTTCAACAGGAGTGGAAAATCCTATTTGACATGGTTCTCGCTTGAAGAATTCAATGGACATGCACCATACCTCTCTTTTTCTTGTTTCATCAAATTCTCTACCTCCCTCTTCATCCAAGTTGGTTCCCCTACCTTTCCATCTTGCCTGTACCTGAACCATCCCCTCCCTAAAGATCACCCATTGTTCCGTTACAGTTTTTCTGTCAAATTTTGGTTCCATTTTACCCTGGCTAGATCCCCTCTTCTCCCACTGAAGTTAGTTGTCTTCCAATTCAGAAATTCTACTCTAGACTGTTACTTGATCTTCTTCACTACCAATCTTATAATACAATGATCACTCTTAGACAAGTGTTCTCCCACAGATACTTGGTCCACTTGGCCCACCTCATTCCCCAGCCCCAGATCCAGCAAAGCCTCATTCCTCATTGCACTGAGAACATACTGGTCATGGAAGTTCTCCTGAACACATCTCAGAAATTCCTCTCCCTCCTTTCCCTTTACTCTAACATCATCCCAATCAATACTCCAACCAAATGGATTCCGTGCTTGCCCCCTCAATGACATCCTCTGTTTCCAACACTACAATGTCTTCCTTAATCAGTGCTGTTATCCCACCTCCTTTTTTTTCCCTTCCCTGTCTTTTCTGAATACTCTTGTATCTGTGAATATTCAGTATTCCTTAAGGCCAGTCCTCACCATTTTAAAATCACGTTTCCATTATTGCCACTACCTCATATTCCTACAGGGCTATTTGTGCTTATAGCTCACCAACCTTCTTCACCAAACTCTGTGCGTTTACATTCATGCATTCTAAACCTGTCTTTGTATTCCTTGTAGTCCTTAGTCCGCTCCTATCTAACATGGTACTACTTCCTTCTCTAGTACTATCCAACACTCTCACTTATTTATGCACCTTATTCCTCTTTTCTATATGCTAGTACCCATGCCCCTGCCAATTTAGTTTAAACCCTCCCAACCATACTAGTGAACCTCGCCACAAGGAAACTGGACCCACATCCTGTTGAGGTGCAACCCGTCCCTTTACAATATGTGCCTCCTGCCCCAGACTAGTCCCAATGCCCAAGACTCTAAAGCCCTCCATCTTGCACCATACCTCAAGCCACACATTGAACCTCCCTATTTTCCAATTTCTACTCTCCCTGGCATGTGGCATTGTAGTAATCCAGAGATCGTCGAGGTCCTACTTTTTAATTTCCTCCCAAGCTCCTGAAAGTCTGACCATAGGACCTCATTACCTGCCCTCGCTATATCATTAGCACTGATATGTACCATAACTTCAGGCTCACTCACTTCCCCATACAGAATATTCAGCGTTCTCTGTGTGATCTCCCTTACCCTGGCACCAGGGAGGCGACACACCACGTTGGACTCACAATGACAGTTACAGAAACGCCTATCATTCCCCCCAACTATGAAATCCCCTGTAATGGCTGCATTGCTGCACCCCCTCTGCAGTCATTTGCCCTTTAGTGCCATGGTCCTTCAAGGTGTCCTCACTCCCAGCAGTGTACAGGAAGGAATAGAGAGCCGCATATCTAAGCTTGCTGATGACATTAAGTTGGACAGTAAGTAATGTAGATGGGAGCAGAAAGTTTCAAATACACATTTATGAATTAAGTGAGTGGGTAAAACTTTGGCAGACGGAGCTCAATGAGGGGATGTGTTAGGTCTTTCACTTTGAACCCGAGGAAGAAAGATCAAACTATTTTCTAAATGGTGAGAAGCTTAGGAACTGAGGAGGAGACGATTTAGGGGTTCATATATAAGGATCATATGAAATAGAAGCTGGAGTAGGCCATTTGGCCCCTCAAGACTGCTCCACTATTCAATAAGATCATGACTGATCTGATTGTGACCTTAACTCCACTTTCCTGCCTGCCCCCCATTACCCTTGACTCCCTTGTATATCAAAAATTTGTCCAATTCAGCCTTGAATATACTCAGCCTCCACTGATCTCCAGGGAAGAGCATCCAAAGAGTAATGAACCTCAGAGAAGAAATTCCTCTTCTTCTCCATCTTAAATGGGAGACCCCTTATTTTGAAACTGTGCCTCCTAGTTCTAGATTCCCTCAGGAGGGGAAACATTCTCTCAGCATCTACCTCGTCAAGCCCCCTCAGAATCTTAATCATTTCAATAAGATCACCCTTCATTCTTCTAAACTCCAATGAATATAGGCCCAACCAGCTCAGCCTTTCCTCATCAGACAAAGTCTTCATCCCAGGAATCAGCCTAGTGAACCTTCTCTGAACTGCTTCCAATGCAAGTATATCCCTCCTTAAGTAAGGAGACCAAAACTGTACACAGTACTCTAGGTACGGTCTCACCCCAACGCCCTGTACAGTTGCAGCAAGAGTTCCCTACTTTTATACTCCATCCCCCTTGCAATAAAGGCCAACATTTCATCTGCTGTACCTGCATACTAACTTTTTATGATTCATGTACAAGGACACTGAGATCCCTCTGTACTGCAGCGTTCTGCAGTTTCTCTCCAGTTAAATTATATACTGCTTCTCTATTCTTCTCACCATCGTTGATAACCTCACATTTCCCACATTATACTCCATCTGTCAAATTTTGTCCACGCACCTAACCTCTCTATATCTCTTTGGAGACGCTTTGTGTCCTCCTCATATCTTGCTTTACTACCTACCTTTGTATCAACTGCAAATTTGGCTACAATACAATCAACCTTTCATCCAAGTCATTAATATAGATCATAAATAGTTGAGGCCCCGGTACTGATCCCTGTGGCACTCCACTAGTTACAGTTTGCCAACCTGAAAATGTTCCGTTTATCCTGACTCTGTTTCCTGTTAGTTAGTCAATCCTCTATCCATGCTAATATATAACCCCCAATAATCATTAAAATCTAGTGGACAGACATAAAAAAAAATAAAAACAGCTAATGAAAAGTTAGCCTTTATCTTCAAGGGACTGAAAAATGAAGGGGTGGAAGTTATGCTACAGTTGTATCAAGATCTGGTTAGACTACATCTGGAGCACTGTATTCAGTTCTGGGCACTGCACCTCAGGAAGGAGATATTGGCCTTGGATGGGATGTTGCACAGATTCACCAGAATGATACCAGGGCTAAAAGAATGAAATTATGAGGACAGGTTGCTTAGACTAGTCTTGAGTCCCTTGAATATATAGATTAAGGGGTTGTCTAATTGAGATGTTTAAGATGACTATAGGATTTGATAGAAACAAAACAAAACGTGCTGGAAATACTCAGCAGGTCTGGCAGCATCTGTGGAGAGAGAAGCAAAGCTAATGTTTCAGGTCTGTGGCCTTGCATCAGAACTTGGATTTCATTTGATAGGGTAGATAGAGACAAACTATTTCCTCTGGTGTTGGAGTCCAGAACAAGGAGGCATAACCTTAAAATTATGGCTAGGCTGGTTGGGGTCATGTCAGGAAGCAGACCTTCAGAAAAAGGGTAGCAGAAACCTAGAATTCTCTCCCTTAAAAAGCTGTTGAGGTAACAGCAACTGAAAAATCAACAGCTGAGATTGATAATTATTTGTTAGCAAAGACAGGTAAATGGGAGTGGGTACATAGAATCATACAATGGTTACAGCACATAAGGAGGTCATTCACCCCATTGTGTCTGTGCTGTCTCTCTGTAAGAGAACACACCTAGTCCCACTCCCTCACCTTTACCCCGTAGCCCTGCAATTTTTTGCTCTTCACATATTTATCCAGTTTTCTTTTGAAGGCCTCGATTGAATCTGCCTCCACCACACTCTCAGGCAGTGCATTCCAGATCCTAACCACTCGCTGCAAATAGAAGTTTTTCCTCATGTCGCTCTTGCTTCTTTTGCTCATCACCTTAATCGGTGTCCTTTGGTTCGGGACCCTTCCGCCAATGATACAAATCAGCTATGACCTAATTGGCTGAACAGGCTTAAGGGGCTGAATGGCCTATGTTCCTGTTCCTATATTCTCCCCCAACTCTAAGATTGGCCTATACTTAAGCAATAAAATATCTCTTTTACTGTTAAATCCATAACTTCAGTATATTTTCATGCCTTTTAGTTTAGTGAAGTATTCTGTACTGGTCACCAAAGCCTTTGGGAATGAATGAATAGGACAAAATGCCACCAAGGTTTCCAAAGTGTTGAAACTTGCTAACATATATCTGTCCAGAGCAGCCGCAGTCAAGAAACAAGAGGTGGAGAGTAAAATGACAAAGTGACAAGAGAAAAGAGACAGAGAAAAGAAATACAAACAGAAGGGAAAGAGAAAATCCATAGGAGACAGCAAAAGACAAAGAAAGGTAAATGCAGAGAGACACAGCGACCAGACGAGAGTGAAAGAGACAAAGTTTCACACAGAGATAAAGAAGGAAACAACAATGCCACAAATAGTTACAGGTTACACATTTTCAAGATTTTGTATTACAGGCCAGACATTTCAAACATTGAAAAAGAGTCAACTCACGCAAAGGAGAACAACAACTATCAAATGGACGAGTGAATTTGAGCAGTATTTATGTTAAAAGTAAGGCTTTAAAAAAAGTGATCACTGATGGATTCCTACAGTGAGCATGCCATTCTTCATTCAATCCTTGCTGGTGAGGAGGCTGCTATATTTAGTAGTATTAAGTCAAACACAGCCAGAGTCCTCTCTGCTCAGTCTAATAAAAGCAGTGTGGTTCAACAACTCAGGCACAGAGTTTTCATTTGATTTCATATACTTGAATTTTAAACATTAATGTGGAAGTTTGTTTTTTTATAAAATCACCAAAATGCAGATTCCCTCTATACTTATGAAAAAAGGTATTTGCAAGGTCAGGGCTAGAAATGTTCTTTATAAGGACCCCTAATATGATTTGTTTTAACATGTATAAATGCAGGAAGAATTCTGTTTAAATGAAAAATATTGCCAATCACTAAAAAATTTAAGATTGAAAACTCACTATCTTATGCTTTTGCTGAGAAATACTCTGATTCGACTGGGCAGGGGGCTGAGCAGTTCAGCCTTCAGTATTCCAACCTACCAAACTAGGAATAGGCAGAAATTGACATATCCAATTGGGAAGCCAACCATGGCTGAGTGATATATTTTTTATTTGATTTTTAATCCATTATTAATTTAAAATGGAAAGAGAAAAATGGCCAGTATTGTAGTTTGGAGAGCTCTAGGATAAAGGCATTATGGAGCCATATTCTTTGGTATTCCTTGAAATTATTTTCCAACATGAGTGAATGGCAAACCTAATCATCTATAATACACAAAGCACATTTCCAATATGGAGCACAAAATTTGCTGTGCAGATGTTCAAACAAAACTAAAATATTTAAATAAGGCATTGACGAGGGCAGGGCGATGGACGTTGTCTACATGGACTTTAGCAAGGCCTTTGACAAGGTCCCGCATGGTAGGCTGGTCAAGAAGGTTTGAACACATGGGATCCAGGGTGAGCTAGCCAATTGGATACAAAATTGGCTTGGTGATAGGAGGCAGAGGGTGGTAGTGGAGGGTTGTTTTTCAGATTGGAGGCCGGTGACCAGTGGTGTGCCGTAGGGATCGGTGCTGGGCCCTCTGTTGTTTGTCATATATATTAATGACTTGGATGTGAATGTAGGGGGCATGATTAGTAAGTTTGCAGATGACACCAAAATTGGTGGTATAGTGGACAGTGAAGAAGGTTGTCTAAGGTTACAAGAGGATATAGATCAACTGGGAAAGTGGGCAAGGGATTGGCAAATGGAATTTAATGCAGACATGTGCAAAGTGATGCATTTTGGGAAGTTAAACGAGGGCAGGACATATACAGTGAATGGCAGAGCCCTGGGGAGTGTTCTTGAGCAGAGAGACCTTGGGGTGCAAGTACATAGTTCCCTGAAAGTAGCAACACAGGTAGACAGGGTGGTGAAGAAGGTGTGTGGCATGCTTGCCTTCATCGGCCGAGGCATTGAGTACAAGAGTTGGGACGTCATGTTACATTTGTACATAACATTGGTTAGGCCGCATTTGGAGTACTGTGTGCAGTTCTGGTCGCCGCACAACAGGAAAGATGTGATTAAGCCAGAGAAGGTGCAGAAAAGATTCACAAGGATGCTGAATGGTTTGGAGGGCTTGAGTTATAAAGAGAGATTAGATAGGCTGGGTCTGTTTTCCCTGGAGTGAAGGAGGCTGAGAGGCGACATGATCGAGGTATATAAAATTATGAGAGGCATAGATAGGGTTGATAGCCAGAGTCTGTTTCCCATGGTAGGGGTGACTAAAACTAGAGGGCATAGATGTAAGGTGAGAGGGAGGAGGTTTAAAGGGGATCAAAGGGGTACATTTTTCAAAGAATAGTGGGTATCTGGAATGAGTTGCCAGAGGAGATGGTGGAGGCAGGAACAGTAGCAACATTTAGGAGGCATCTGGACAGGTACTTGAATGAGCATGGCATAGAGGGATATGGAATTAATGCAGGTAGGTGGGATTAATATAGATAGGCATTATGGGCGGCATGGACGCGGTGGGCCGAAGGGCCTGTTTCTATGCTGTATGACTCTATGACTCTATCACATGGCAGCATAAGACTATAATAAACATTTACTTGCTTTTTTTCAAATACGTTAGAAATGAAAAATGGGAAATCAAAGTCATCTGCAAAAACTGTTAGAATTCATGCCTTTCTCCTCCCTATTTGTATAGTCTCCTCCAGCCCGACAATCTGTCCCACCCCTCCCACAAACTCCCAGTTCCTCTAACTCTGGCCTCATTAGCATCCCCACCTCCACCCATATTGACAGCTGTGCCTTCAGCCCTTTAGGCTCCACATTCTGAAATTCCCTCCTTAAACCTCACTGCCTCTCCAACTCTCCCTCTTTCTTTAAAAATGTACTTAAAATCAACCTATTTCATCAAACATATTTACCCCAACTCCCACATATTGGGATGAATTTTATTCTCTTGCCACCGCGAAACAAATGGTGCCCTGCATGCATGTGCCGCCACAATCTAGTGCGCAGCGGCTCATTTCCATATGCAGGGTGGTCCGCCCACGCCCCCCCCAAATCATGTGGCGCGGGCAATCTGCGACGCTGTCATCAGCGCAGGTGCTGACACCATTTTTAAAGGGCTGCCAGACGTGCACAGAGAGTACAAAGTTCAATCCTGGAACCCGCCCCCCCCCTCCCCCACCACTACACTGTGCATAAATATGTGACCTGTTCTTCCCCCAATACACAGAAAATAAATGCAAGCCTGGTTCCACTGCCCGCCCACCATGCCCCCAACTACACTAAAAATCCTAAGTTACCCCCATCCCCACCTCGGTGTGCCAGCTTTCCTTAGACGGGAAAGTGACATGCTGGCCGTTGCACGGAAGATCGTAGACAGCCAGTAGGATAGCGGGGAATTGTATGTAAATTTATTCATGTCCTTTATTTCAATATTTAAAGTTGGGTCATGTCGCCAAGCAGCAGGGGGACCGCCACAGAGCCTGGCCACCACCAGGAAGATTGGACTTGGTAATCCCGGCGTAGGGTTCTGTGGCAGACCGCTGCTGCTGCAATCATCCGGCTCTCTCCGCCATGGAGCCCGACATCAGGAGCTCAACAAAATCCAGCCCATTCTTTGGGTTAGCTTCCATTTTTTGCATTCTGCCTCTGTGAATGCCCTTGGCTGTCTTTGTTGTTGTAGAATGTCACTCTAGATCAAAATCAGGATAGTAACCCACTTTTTCCAATGTAGATATTGTACTGTATGACGTAAAAGGCCATGGGCTTTAAGTAATTGACCCAGCTGAATCCTTTTTTCTGTTTGGCCTTAGCATTGCTTTACAACAATGATGTTAATACAGTGGGGTAAATATTATTACCTTTTATACCTTCAAAGAGCTATTCCATTGACAGCCTGTTTTTATTATAGCCTCTTGGGAGAAGAAGTGCAAAGGGAGCAGCTCCAGTCCAAATTGCAATGCAGTACCCAGAGCGAATTGTAAATATAAATGGGGTTAATGTGGAATGACTATAGCTTGAAGTTTCTGATTAATGTAAGAATGAGATAACAATCTGCAGGATTATCAGTTCTGAAATCACAGTCCCAACAAATGCACAGCCCACACTGGAATACAATTGGAGGAAATGAGTGTTTGGAAACTGTAACTAAAATTAGCACTTTAAATTAGACAGATGTAGGCCATAGCAAGGGAAGGGCTTAGCTCAAAAGTGACCCCATTTATACTTGTTCTGCAAATTTATATTCATTGTCAATTTGAAGGAAAATTTCACCAACTGTTTGAGGAGAAACATGTGGAGTTATACCATTCAGTTAGACCTCAGAATAAAAACATCCCCAGGCTTGACAACTGAGAAACAGGGTTTTGTATTAGCCTAACATAAAATGGCTGGTGTGAATATCCTGCCAACTTGAGCTGGAGATCAAAAGTGAATCACATGTGTCAGGCAGGTAATTTACTACCTCCCGATTCATCAACTAATTCATCAACTAATTCAAGGCTAGCCCTTGCTCTAAACCCTGGGGGATCACATTCAGTTTGGGTCAGAATGACCTGAGCGGGAACTGATCGCTCAGAAGCTGGAAGTATAAATGAGGCTAAAGTGTATTGTTAGCAATTTGCCAATTCATTCAGTTTTGATACTGGCACACATTGACACAGGCTTTGGTTCTGTTTTACAGTATGTATTACAACAAAGAACATCACATATTACAGTTAAAGTAAAGCATTTTTAAACAATGATACCTTGAAACAATACTAGACTGAAGTTCAAGGCTAAAGTCTTATTGGCCTGCACAAGTTAGATCTTAAAGTCATCATGCAAAAAGCTGCAGCACAACTGATGGATATATTCCTGATAAGTTTAAACAAACACCTATTGTTTTATTTTTGATCTATACCCTGTTAGAAGATTTTGTTCCACTTTCTCAAAGTTTTCAGCCAGAAAATGTAACAGAAAATAGATGAGTAGAAGCACATTACACAGCTGCAATACAGAAAAAAAAGCACACGCAAAACTCCAGTGGTTTATAATTTATCACCTTTGTTTACAATTCCACAGAAGTTCTCAGTTGTGCCATTCAAGAAGTTGTTAAATGCAGACCTAAACCTTCCTCACAGGGAACTATGGAAAATTAGAAAATTAACTCATGGACCTCCTGGTGACTTGTTCAAAGCAGAATTTGTGAAGTGAGAGAACAGGTCTTAGTACCTAGATATGTATGATAAGAGGAAATTTAGGGAGAAAAGTTAGAAAATAACTTTAAAATATCAGAATCTGCAAACGTGTCTTAACTATTGCCACATTCCACCACCTCTACCTTACATATGCAACATCTTAGTGCTTGCCTGTAACATTAACTCACGTACAACCTTCCAAATCTTTGAACTGAAGCCATTGATATATGGTTCAAGTTAGCAATCCAATCATTTACGTCACGTGTATAATCTACACCTTAACACTTTCTGAGACATTAGGTCACGTGGGTTTATACATGCCAGCTGTGTTATATGCTTGAAGTTGTGAATGCAAAGAACTATGTCATTTAACACAAAAGGAACAGGTTTTTACTACCGTTATGATGAAAGTACTTTGATAATACAGTCATGGAACAGAAAAAAGGATACTTGTGAGAAATAATACAATGTACATTACTAGGATCCTTGTACAGGGTATATTAAACTAAAATACATTAGTGATCTCCCCACACCACCAAATGAACATTATTTGAGAAATATTATCCCAAGGGAAGTCAAGGGCAACAAATAAGTTAATCTCTGCCATTGATGAAGTAATAAGAAAAACTTTCCTTCACCAGCATAAAATATAATTCTGTTACTACATTCCTCTTGATGTAAAAGAAAAATATTTTTGATAAATTTTTAATGCAAAGTAAAATATACAATATATTCCTTTTCTACATTTCTATTTGACTCTGTACAGGCTGTCTGTCTCTCCTCTTTGCCTCCTAACATAAAACAGCTCTTATCTTTATCCTACGATGGTAATTTCCTTCCAATTTATCATGCACTTCTACAGATTTAAAAGTAAATGTGAAAATTAATGATAAATGTGGAATTTGATTTTCCTGATTATATCAATCTTCTGTACTACAGTCAGTTCCTCTTAAGTGTAAAACCTATTTGCCATGAAATTTTATGCACTTATCAGGAAACCACACTTAACAAGAATTTACATGAAAATTGCATTAAACTGTGCAACTACTGAGCAGAGTGACAATTAATTATTGACTACACGTAACCATGTTTTTTTTAAAGAAAACTGGACAATGCTATGTTATTAGAATACTATTATACTTTGAGACTAATGAGTGGTTAAAAGATATTGTAACATGTAAGTTTTTAAAATTAATCACAGTACTGAAGGAGCCAAGCACAAATACAACAATGTTAAACAAGTAAATATTTCATGATATGAACAGTTAAAGCACTTCCTTGTATCAAGTTTTTCTCTAGCTCATTAACAAACACTCAATTCCACCTTTTAAACTAAGAATTATTGTGCTCTGAGTATACAAAAGTATGTTAAGGACAATAAGTGTTCTCAATAGAGATTATTATATTATGATAATTTTTTTTATTACCTAGTGAATCATTTTATTAATCACTGAATGCTAGAGAATATTAATCTACATATACATATTTTAAAAAGGCTTGTATCATAGCACGCAATTACATTTCAGATGTCATTTAAAAGGGGGGAAAAAAGGAAAAACGGTCATTTTCTGCTGATTTTTCAAACCTTGATAACCTGACTTCTCCCCGAGCGGAGGATCTGGAGATTCAAAAGCAGCTGCTAGTATAAAGCATCAAAAGGCCAATGAACCATTCCCTTTGGTCAGTCACAGGTTGAGGAGATTGTTGTTTCATTGTCTTTTATTTAATGAATAAACTTCTTCAAGTATTGGAAATTAGCCTCTAATGAATGTATGTAGTTTCAGAATGTACCTACCTATTTATAGTAATGATTTATGATGTGGTCCAATCAAAATGTGTGGCCTGAAGAGGAAAGCCAAATAAAAGAAAAAGCTCCACCACAGGAAAAAACAGCTTTCCTCAAGACAGACCCTTTCACACCTATTTGGAAAAGTCTATGAACCAAGCATTTCCCAACTTATTAGTACATTCTGCGTTAAATGGTGTAATATTTCCATCATGAAACAGTGTAAACTGTGATTTACTTAGAATAACAACACAGATCTACTAGTTGCTTTAATATTTTGAATTAAAACCTTTAGTTCAATAATTCATATGAATGGATTTTCCTCTCCCAAGTGTTCTGTGCCACATACCACAGCATAAAGAGAAAATTAATTCATTGCTTTCCACCATTGAGCAGAACATTGTATAAAGTCACCATGACAAGCTACATAATAAAACTTCATGGGCAAAACTTAAACTGGTAAACTATTACCAAATAACACTGGCATAATCAATGCTGCTGCAATTATTTACTGGCATATAAACCATAGTTTAATCTGCACTAATCCCTATTTACTGATATAGGAGAAGGTGGTTGGCATGCAAAACAAAGAAACCAACAATGTTGAAAATTCAACCAATTTCAGGATTAAGATATAACTTTGAAACCATATATCAGTGCCATTAGCTTGCTATATATATTTTAATTTTATGTTCAAAAAACCCTAAAGATGGTTTTACAATAGTTTTTGAGAAGAGATTGAATGAAATTGAACGATACCTTGTTCCAACCAAGGCAGGAGGAGTGCACTGTTAATTCAGCCCCATTCCTCCACAGGTTACAACATATATTTAAATGGTCCCACTTACCAAAACAGCCAACCATATACTCTACTTTTCCCCAGAATAAAGCACATCAACAAGGTTTCTTTAATAAACAACAAAACTATTCATTTATTATAAACCAAGTCTTAACCAATAATGAACAGAACATACACACGAATTGAAATATTAAAGCCCCTTATTTTATCCTAGCCCTCACGCACCTTCCGCACTTATCTTCCGAGAGAGCAGTGGAGAGGAGTCCAGCCATGCCAGAGTTTGAAAACAAAGTGAACAGTGACATTACAAGAAAGCTACAAGGTGATTGGTTGGTGAGTAACTGCTGTTAGGGAATATCAGTAAATAGCTGAGTTAGTACACTACTGTTAGGGTGTGTGCGTAATAGCTTAATAATAAGGAACAAGTGAGTAGCTGGTTTTCTTTTGAGTAAGGTTTATTTTAACTAGTGAGCTGTATTGATTGTTAGTCGGATTTATCAGTACTAGTAAGGTTTTATTAATAATTCTAAGGTGTTGTCGTACTGGTAAGGTTTTTTTAGCAGTAGCAAAGGGTCAACTAATAAATATAGGTATGGCAGGGTTGCTTCAACCTTGAAAGTGCATCTCCTGTGCTACGTGGGAGTTCCAGGATGCTTCCCATATCCTGGAGAACCATTTGTGCAGGAAGTGTCGTCAATTGAAGCAGCGGGAGCTCTGGGTTTTGGAACTTGAGCAAACGCTGGTGACACTGTGGTGCATTCATGAGGATGAGAGCTTAGTGGATAGCACGTTTATAGATGTGGTCACCCCACAGCTTAAGAGTATGCAGGGAGAGAGGGAATGGGTCACCACCAGGCAGTCAAAAATAATGAGGCAGGTAGTGCAGGAGACCCTTGAGAGCATCTCACTCTCCAACAGGTATTTGGTTCTGAATATGGAGGAAAATGACGCTTCACCTGGGGAGTGCAGCCAGAGCCAATCTCATGGCACCACGGTTACAGGGAAGACTGGAAGAGCCATAGTGATAGGTGATTCAATAGTCAGGGGAATAGACAGATGTTTCTGTGGCCGCAGATGTGAATCCAGGATGGTGTGTTGTCTCCCTGGTGCCAGGGTCGAGGATGTCACTGAGCAGCTGCAGAGCATCCTGAAGGGGGAGGGCGAACAGCCAGCAGTCGTGGTCCACATTGGAACCAACGACATAGGTAGAAAGAGGGATATGTTCTTGCAGTCAGAATTTAGGGAGCGAGGAAGAAATTAGCAAGCAGGACCTCAAAAGTAGCAATCTTCAGATTTCTCCCAGTGCCACGCGCAAGTGAGTACAGAAATAGAAGGATAAGACAGATGAATGCCTGGCTGGGAAGATGGTGCAGCAGGGAGGACTTTAGACTCCTGGGACATTGGTACCGGCTCTAGGGGAGAAGGAACCTGTACGGGCCAGGACTGAGTTCCTTGCGGGACGTTTTGCTAGTGCTGTTGGGGAGGGTTTAAACTAGTTTGGCAGGGGGATGGGGACCTGAGGGTAGACTCAGTTGGGACAAAATCAGACATAAAAATGGAAGACAGAAAATTAATGGATGAATATGAAGACAGTGGAAACAAGGGTTAGAAAATAAAAAGAGTTTGGCAGTGTTCAAGGGTATCTATTTCAATGCAAGGAGTATAGCAAATAAAGCAGATGAGCTGAGGGCGCAAATAGACACGTGGCAGTATGATATGATAGCTATTACAGAAACATGGCTTAAGAAGGGACAGGAATGGCAGCTCAATGTTCCTGGTTACAGGGCTTTCAGACACGATAGCGTGGGGGATAAGAAAGGAGGGGGAGTGGCAATTTTGGTCAAGAAAACTATTACAGCTGTGAGGAGGGATGATATGTTGGAAGGTTCATCAAATGAGGCCATATGGATTGAGCTAAAGAAAATTATACCGCTGAGAGTTTACTATAGACCTTCAAACAGTCAAAGGGAGAAAGAAGAGCAACTCTCTGAGATGTGCAAGAACAATAGGGCAGCAATAGTAGGGGATTTTAACAATCCCAATATTAACTGAGATAGTTTTAGTGTGAAAGGAATTGCGGGAGCAGAATTCATGAGGTGTACTCAGGAGAACCTTTTTGCCAAGTATGTAGCAAGTCCAACAAGAGAGGGTGCAGTTTTAGACTTTGTTTTAGGAAATGAAGATGGGCAGGTGGAAGGGGTGGCAGTGGGAGAGCATTTTGGTGGTAGAGATGATAATTCAGTCAGTTTTAACATAATTATGGAAAAGGACAGAGATAGAACAGGAGCTAGAGTTCTCAATTGGGGCAAGGCACATTTTACTAAACTGAGGAGTGATTTAGCGAAAGTGGACTGGAAACGGCTACTTGAAGGTAAATCAGTGTCAGAACAGGCATTCAAAGGGGAGATTCAAGAGTTTCAGAGTAAACATGTTCCCACAAAGGAAAAGGATGAGACGGTCAAATCTCGAGCCCCTTGGATGTCAAGGAGCCTACAGCGTAAGATAAGGCAGAAAAGGAAAGCTTATGTCCGACACCAAGAACTCAATACAATAGAAAGCTGAGGAGTATAGAAAGTGGATGGGTGAAATCAAAAAGGAAATTAGGAAAGCAAAGAGAGAGCATGAAAGAATATTGACAAGCAAAATCATGGTGAACCCAAAGATGTTTTATCAATACATTAAGAGTAAGAGGATAACTAAGGGGAGAGTAGGGCCCATAAAAGACCACAAAGGTAATCTATGTGCAGGGGCGGAAGATATTGGTATGGTTCTTAATGAATACTTTGCGTCTGTCTTCACAAAAGAGGAGGGCGATGTAGATATTGTAGTTAAGGAGGAACAGTGTAAAGTATTGGAAGTGATAAACATAGAGAGAGAGGAAGTATTAATGGAATTAGCATTCTTGAAAGTTGATAAATCACCAGGGCCAGATGAAATGTATCCTAGGCTGTTAAAAGAAGCAACAGAGGAAATAGCAGAGGGTCTGACCATCATTTTCCAGTCCTCACTGGATACAGGCGTGGTGCCAGTAGATTGGAGAACTGCTAACGTTGTACCTCTGTTTAAAAAGGAAGCGAAGGATAGACCGAATTACTACAGGCCAGATAGTCTAACCTCAGTAGTGGGCAAATTATTGGAATCTATTCTGAGAGACAGGATAAACTGTCACTTAGAAAGGCACAGGTTAATCAAGGGTAGTCAACATGGATTTGTTAAGGGAAGAACTTGTTTGACCAACTTTGTCAAATTTTTTGAAAATGTAACAAGGAAGGTAGATGAGGGCAGTACAGTTGATGTGGTCTACATGGATTTTAGCAAGGCCTTTGACAAGGTCCGACATGGCAGGCTGGTTTAAAAAATAAAATCCCATGGGATCCAGGGACATGCAGCAAAGTGGAAACAAAATTGGCTCAGTAGCTGGAAACAAAGAGTAATTGCTGGCAGCTGTTTTAGCGACTGGAGGGCTATTTCCAGTGGCATTCCACAGAGCTCTGTACTGGGTCCCCTGCTTTTTATGGTATATATTAATGATAAGAAGGCATATGGAATCCTTTCCTTTATTAGCCGAGGTATAGAATACAAGAGCAGGGAGGTTATGCAGGAACTGCACGCGGCTCAAGAAGAAGAAGAAGAAGAACTGGAGCAAACACAGCAATGTATCTGAGGTGGAGGCGTTTCTGGAGGATGTGCGACTGCAAGAGCAGACGGTGGGTGGTCTTGTGTGTGAAAAGACCGACGACAGCCTGTTCTTCGTTGACACAGGAGACGAAAAGAAAGATCTGATCCAAAATAAAGGAAAATTGAAGCCTCTGCGAATCGACCTAATTCTACATTCATTGGATAGGTCACTACTTGAGTACTGTGTGCAGTTCTGGTCACCTCATTACAGAAAGGACGTAATTACACTAGAGAGGGTACAGAGGAGATTTACGAGGATGTTGCCAGTACTGGAAAAATGCAACCATGAGGAACGATTGGATATACTGGGGTTGTTCTCCTTGGAACAGAGAAGGCTGAGGGGAGATCTGATTGAAATGTACAACATTTTGAGGGGCCTGGATAGAGTGGAGGTGAAGGGTCCATTCACCTTAGCAGAGAGGTTAGTGACAAAGGGGCATAGATTTAAAGTGATTGGTAGAAAAATTAGAGGGGAAATAAGAAAAGACTTTTTCACCCAAGAGGGTGGTAGGGGTCTGGAACTAATTGCCTGAAAGGATAGTTGAGGCAGAGACCCTCAACTCATTTAAAAGGTGTCTGAATGTGCACCTCAAGTGCCGTAATCTGCTGGGCTATGGACCAAATGCTGGAAGATGGGATTAGAATAGGTGGAACTTTTTTCAGCCGGCACAGACATGGTAGGCCAAGGGGCGTCTTTCTGTGCCTTAAACTTTCTATGATTCTACAAACACATACACAACCAGTTAACTGGAAGAAAAGGATTTTTGTTTACAGCTGTTACAAAGAAATAGAAGGAATAAAAAAATCTTAGACCGAAGAGAAGGTATAGAAGTCCTTTGTTTTGGTGAGGTGTCACAAAGGCAAATGGGTGGCTGCCACTAGGAATCTTCCTGGAACAGTTCTTTCCAGGCAATGTTGATGAACAGTCTGGGAAGGCCTTCAAGAGATGCAGCTACAGAAGGCTTCACATACGTCTTACATCAAGTGTGCAGCAACAAAGGTTTCAATTCTCACACATTCGATGCAAATTTCCTGAAAATATGCAGGATTTCTTCAAATACAGGAGGCAACAGTACAACTTGATGCAGGAATTCTTTAAAGATGTAGGGATTCTTCAAGGAGAGAGAGATATCAGTTGTCTTCTTCTGTTCTCCTGGCAGGTCAGGAAGCAAACTTCTTTCTGTTTGTGGCCAAACACCCAATGGCTTTTTTAACAGTTCAAAATGAAACAAAAACCGATGACAGCCATAAATCCTGATTTGTTAATAAGAAAATATCTCTTCAGGTCAAAACAGAAAACAAAACACAACCCTGCCGGGTTCTTTGCAAACAGGTGCTTTCCAGTAAAGCTTGTTTACATTCAGTCCAAACCTTCTGTTGACTTCTTTTAAATACAATCACAAAGTTCAGCCTCTTCAGTTTTAAAATATAGATTCTCAAGTTTTAACAAAAAATGGAAACCCTCGTAACAACCTCGCTTGAGTTTAGAAGAATGAGAGGTCATCTCATTAAAACATAGAGTCATTTATGGCACAGAAGGGGGCTATTCAGCCCACTGAGTCCATGCCGGCTCTCCATAGAGCAATCCAGTCAGTCCTATTCCCCGCTCTATCGCAGTAACCCTACAAGTTTATTTTCTTCAAGTGTCTATCCAATTTCCTTTTGAAATCATTGATTATCTCTGCCTCCGCCACCATCTTAGGCAGTGAGTTCCATGTCATTACCACTCACTGTGTGAAACAGTTCTTTCTCATAGCCCCTCTACATCTCTTGCCCAAAACCTTAAATCTGGGTCCCCTAGTCCTTGTACCATCAGCTAATGGGAACAGCTTTTCTTTGTCTACCTTATCTAAACCAGTCATGATCTTGTACACCTTAGTTTAGTTTAGTTTAGAGATACAGCACTGAAACAGGCCCTTCGGCCCACCGAGTCTGTGCCGACCATCAATCACCCATTTATACTAATCCTACACTAATTCCATATTCCTACCACATCCCAACCTGTCCCTATATTTCCCTACCACCTACCTATACTCGGGGCAATTGCTACTGGCCAATTTATAATGGCCAATTAACCTATCACCCCGCAAGTCTTTTGGCATGTGGGAGGAAACCGGAGCACCCGGAGGAAACCCACGCAGACACAGGGAGAACTTGCAAACTCCACACAGGCAGTACCCAGAATTGAACCCGGGTCGCTGGAGCTGTGAGGCTGCGGTGCTAACCACTGCGCCACTGTGCCGCTCTATCAGATCTCCCTGTAATCTCCTTTGCTCCAAGGAAAACAACCTCAGCTTCTCCAACCTAACCTTGTACCTAAAATCCTTCAACCCTGGAACCATTTTGGTAAACCTCCTCTGCACCCTCTCAAGGACCCTCACATCCTTCCTAAAGTGTGGTGACCAAAACTGGATGCAATTCTCTAGTTGTGGCCTAACCAGAGCTTTATAAAGGTTCATCATAACTTCCTTGTTTTTGTACTCAATACCTCTATTTATGAAGCCCAAGATCCCATATGCTTCGCTAACCACTCTTTTAATTCTGCCACCTTCAAATATCTATGCAGACGAAACCCCAGGTCCCTCTGTTCCCGTACACTCTTTAGAATTGTGCCATTTAGTCTATATTGCTTCTTCCTATCCCTTCTGCCAAAATGCATCAGCTCATACTTGTCTGTGCTAAATTCCATCTGCCACTTATCTGCCTCACCGTTTGCCACTCTTCTGAGTTTAATATAATATATATATATATATAAAAGCAGTGGTCCTATCACTGACTTGGGGAACATCACTGTCGACCATCCTCCAGTCTGAAATATAACCATTTATTACCACTTGCTGTTTTCTGTCCTTAAGCCAATTTTTTATCCAAGCTGGCACAGACTCTCTATTCCATGATCCTCAATTTTGCTAATCAGCCTTTTATGTGGTATTTTGTCAAACACTTTCTTAAAATCTAAACAGACCACATCCATTGAATTAGCTCAAACCTCTCCTGTTGATTTTGTCCCTGATTATTGTTTGTAAAACCTTACACACCACTGATGTTAAACTGACTCCTTTTAAATAAGCCGATTGTGTGCGGGGTTGGGGATGGTTGTAATATTGTCACTTTAACCTGTGTTGAAGGTTTTTTTTTACCATTTTTCTCACTGTAAAAGTTAATTAAATGACAGTGATGATGAAGTAAGCCAGAAATATATTTAGCTGAAATCTGGGAAACTAATATGAAAACACTACCCTCCAAATTTGATGAATAAAATGTATTCCAGGGCAGCGGCTCCACTTCATAAAAACAGGAGTTTTACTGGGTTTGCACGTAGATACTTGGGTTGCCTGGTTGCAGCAAATATCAGAAATCAGTTGTGTCAGATTAACCCAAGTTGGAGAAAGATCAGTTACAAGGTTCATTTACAAGGGTGAGCTCTGGCCTGTCCAAGCACAGACTCAGGAACATTCCCTCTATATAGTCTAGCCCTGTTAGAAATTTCCAGAGGATTTTGGCTCATTAAAAATCTTAATATGTTGGGAAAAAAAAATTCTGGCCATTTCTGCAGCTAAGTGAGTACAAATAACAATCAGGTTTTCTTTCCCAGAATGTACTGTTAAAAAGAACAATGGGATCCTCCTGAAAATGTGGTTTCTAATTGGCTAAGCCAGCTCATAATTCAGAATCTTCAGCAGAGTGTTTTGACTTTGTTAAACTATTGAAATATTAACAATTGAATACAAAGGCTCTAACACTTCTGATGAAAGGTCATCGACCTGAAATAGAGTCATAGAGAGATAAAGCACTGAAACAGGCCCTTTGGCCCACTGAGTCTGTGCTGACCAACAACCACCCATTTATACTAATCCTATATCAATCCCATATTCCCTACCACATCCCCACCATCTACCTACACTAGCGGCAATTTACAATGGCCAATTTACCTATCAATCTGCAAGACTTTGGCTGTGGGAGGAAACCAGAGCACCCGGTGGAAACCCATGCAGTCACAGGAAGAACTTGCAAACTCCGCACAGGCAGTACCCAGAACCGAACCCAGGTTGCTGGAACTGTGAGGCTGCAGTGCTAACCACTGCGCCACCCAAATACTGGGTGGAATTTTACTGTGGGCTTCAGGACCCCGATGTCAGGCCTAGAAGTAGATCCCAAGCCTGCACTTCCCAGCCATGCTAAGGGTTCGACAATGTTACTGCAGATGGCCTCCTAATTGGCAGCCTGCGGGCTCGCCATTCAATTAAGGATGGTGGCCAGGCTCCTGACGCTGCTCGCCCAGAGGGTCGGCCGCTCTGAAGCCTCAGCAGCCCCACCAGGAGAAGTAGGTGCTGCATGAGGCAGTCTCGGAGACCTGGGGGTGCCTCAAAGTCAAGGCGCCCTTGTAGAGCTAAGTATAAATTAAAATTCAGGATTGCTGAGGAGGAAGGCCCCATTGGTAGCAGGGCAAAAACTTCCAGATGGCTCTCAGGGGCTGCAGGGGCTGCCTTTCCTGTCCGCAGCCCCTTCTGTGGACATGGAACCTCAAGCTCTAATGGCCCCCCGGACGGCCACTGGGAGTCTGCCTCCATGAAGCTGGCTGCTGCCCCGCCATCAGCAAAATGCTGGCAGTCCCATGAAATGGCCCTTAATAGGACCTTTAATTATGCAAATTGTCTGCCTGCCTCCTTGGAGCAGGCAGCCGATCCACCTCATAGCCTCCAGCTGGGAAATTTCCCCGCTGACAAGACTGCTTTGGGAGCTGCCCCGAAGTGGCTCCCCACTATTTTACTTGCCCCACTCTGACTCTGTTCTTGACACCCAGGGGCTGATAAAACTTTGCCCATTAACTCTGTTTCTCTGTCCACAGATGCTGTCAGACCTGTTAAGTATTTCCAAGAATTTCCAGTTTTATTTCTGCTTTTAATAGTGTTGGTTGAATGGCAAATATTGGCCAGGACACTTGAAGAACTTATCAGCTGTTGTTTGTATAGCATCATGTGATCTTTAACATCCACCTAAACAGGTGGGCAAGAGCTCAAGTTAATAGTTCATCCAAAGACAGCACCTCTGATAATACAGCACTCACTCGGCACCAAAATGTCAGTCTAGTTTATGTGCTGAAATCCTGGAATACCTTCTGATTCAGAGGAGAAAATGCTTCTCCTGAACCATGGTTGATGCCTTGTACGTTTTGTTATGGCTACTGGTTCCAGATTGGTAACTTAAAAAAGAAAAAGTGCAAGTAATTCAATTGGTGGGAATGGTACGAGTGCCTGGCACCCAATTAATGGTAGCATTTCCTTTGCTATACACAGATTTAAAATCTGAAGGATTATATGAGTATTACACCGTGGGTGATGTATACATTTAATGGAATGACATGCACTAGATGCAAGACTTAATTACACAGATAGATAAAGAGACTGAATGTCCAATATTCACATGATCATGAGAAACGATTATACAATAAAATAAATTACAGTAATTAAGTGCAAAATTACCTTTCAAAAACAAATCTACAGGCTTTCTTCAATGAACAAAAACCATTCAAAAAGCACTTGTAGATACATAGCTAAGGATTTCAGTTATTTTATATAGAAAATTGCCAGCTTGGCTGGCTTTATTCATATGTAAATGATTAACTATCAAAAATACACACTGGAAATAAAATTTCTTCTCGAAACTAAAATGAAAATTTCACGTGCACCTTTAATATCTACCTGTGATTGTTAAAGCTCTTGATCACTTTATCTCAAAAGCCATGCAATAGAAATATAGGCCCTAAATTCAGTATCACCCCAAAGCAAGCATGATTCCATCAGCAACGACCAAGAAGCAATCAGGAATCGATCGGGAGGGAGGGGCCAAAGGTGGGCCAGCAGCAGGCCAACATTGTTTTGTGGAGCAAGGAGGAGCACTCCTGCTCCTTCCAACTCCACAAAAAAAAATGTTTTGGAAGTTTTAAGACCTTTTTTTGGGTGTCCTCCAGCAGTCCCTTGAAGGACCACTGGTTCGGCAGCTCAAGACCCAGAAAAATTAGAGTCATGGAGAGAGAGTCAGCACTGAAACAGGCCCTTCGGCCCACCGAGTCTGTGCTGACCATCAACCACCTATTTATACTAACCCTACATTAATCCCATTTCCCACTCACATCCCCACCTTCCCTCAATTCTCCTACCTACACTAGGGGCAATTTACAATGGCCAATTTACCTGTCAACCCACAGGTCTTTGGCATATGGGAGGAAACCAGAGCACCTAGAGGGGACCCACATGTACCCACAAGGAGAACTTGCAAACTCTGCACAGGCAATACCCAGAACTGAACCCAGGTCGCTGGAGCTGTGAGGCTGTGGTGTTAACTACTGCGCCACTGTGCATCCCTACTATTTCCTACTACTAGTTGTCCTACTACTAGTTGCAGCTTGTTAGATTTAGATATATTGCTGAGTCATCAGCTAGAATTAGTCAACAATCTAATGGTAAGGGAACATCTAGTGACCATAACATGATTGAATTTGATATTAGTTTATGATTCACTTCTCCCTCTCAAACCTAAGGTTTTAAACTTAGGTAAGGCATGAGACAGAAATTGACAACTGTCAACTGAAGAAAGAATAGTGAAGATCCTGCGGTCTGGGAGAGACATAAATAACAGCAAAGGGATACAAAGAAAGTAGTAAGAGTTGAAAAAAGAAAGAAAAGAATGAGGTATATTAAGGATAAAACTAAAAAAACTGGTATAAAAAGAAAAAGAGGGTAGCAAATGATAATGCAGATCCCTTAAAGACAGACATAGGTGTATTATAACTAACATAAGAAAATGGCAAATTTGCTAAATAATTACGTCACAGTTAACCACAGAATGGACCCTGCCTGTAATTGATTCGCAAAGCAAGGATTACAGTCTCACTTTAAGGACTCAACCTTGAAATCAAGTCTACTTGTTCTCAATATCCTGGTTTAGCTCAAATATTCATTATTTGTTGTCTACGACATAGCATGATAGATAGCCATGTATGCATTGGTCAGTTACTGGCCTATATGTATTTTCCTGCAAAACAATATCTTTTGCATATAGGGACCGTATCCATACCTTGCGCAAATTTGAACATTGTAAAGAGATATTTTGGGATAAAACTGGCATAAAAGTGGAAACATTTCTGAGGGAACCTTTGCAATGGTTAAGATATATGCTAATGTTTTAAGTCAGATGAGTTATTGAGGTCTAAAATTTTGAGAGATGAATAGCTAACAGCCGTAAAAGATGGGAGGTGGTAGCTGTTGGTTATACTTGCAAGAAATATGAAGAAACTGTCTGGATTCAGAGAAATTAATCTTTGCGCTCATCAAAATGTTAGTGCTGGGGAGCAGAACCCAATGCCAGCATCACTAATTACTGGGTCAGGTACAGCATAGCCATATGCAGAGTAAAATTTTCTCCACTCTGTTCCAATAACATGCCTTGGCAAATCATGTGTTTCCACTTGGTGACTCCCCTGGTAGCTGATGCTAGATTGCAAGCTTAATGTCTGGGATACCCCTATCCCACTGGCCTTTGACACAGCAAAGTACAGTTGCCCTCGTATAATCTCAACCACAACTTCAAATGAATCTGGAAGACTACAAGCTTCAGCTGACCATTGAATAATATTTCACAAACACACACATAATGTCATGAGACTTTTTTCATGCCTGCCGACTAAAGAAATTCTCTTATTACAAGCAAGAGTAAAATATTTAAACATTATTACAAAGTCAGTTTAGATTCACAGCAGAGCAGGATAAGGTATTACATATACTACTTACTACCAGACCTCTAGTCAGATTCATATTTTAGGGTTGTTCATTGTTCATACAGTTCTAGTTCCAAGTTTCTGCTCAGCCCACGCATATGAGCCTTGTATTATCAAATACTTATCACAGGTTTCTTCTCCATTCAGCAAAAACATTCCTTGGTAACACAGCCATACCAGCAGTGGGCTAGAGTAGAAAGAACTGAATTAAAATGTGCTGAGACAGACACTGGACCTGATCCAAGTCTGAGATCAGTCTATTACCATGTGTGTTATCCCTCTCATACTCTCACACACACATAAATTTGCCTCTTTTTCCTTTCTCGAAGAAGTGAGATAGTAAGGAGAGTGAGAAAAATAAGTGGAGAGGGAAGAAAAAGGTGATTGAAAGCTCAAGGGGCAGCAAGATTAAAAAGGAGAAATGGGCAGAACAGGAGGAAAAGAAGAGAGTAAAAGATGAAAGAGAAAAAAGTGAGAGACTGAAAGGCAAGATGGGGATAGAGAATGAGATAGAGAGATAGAGCGATTGTTATAGAAATTTATCAAAAGATATTAAATATCGACTGGTACAAACAGCTCACACATACCATTACTGAACTCAGCTTGAGGCTGCAAAGGGTGTCCAGATCATGTTGCAAACTATCAGCAATGCTCAAGTGGTTTATGAACTCAGCTGAATTGCCAGTATGTCTGCCCATGTTGTATCTCATTAACTAAGCCAGTGAATCTCCAGATTGTGCTCCAGTGCCGTATCTCATTAACTAAGCCAGTGAATCTCCAGACTGTGCTTCTGTGCTGTTGTTTTGTTTATATAATAGATATGAAGCTTTCTGTTGCTCCACTCAAGGTTGTTGCTTATGCTGCTTTGTCAAGTTTTACTGCTGAGTGGAATGTTCTGCTGCCGTGATTATAGATTTTTGCATAGTCCATGCATGTGTCACTCTGGGACAGCATACTGTGATGAAAGACATCAAATCGTTTATTTTATACCAAGATATTTAGAATCTTGGAAAGCTTATAAAAACCAGAAGGTCTTTGGGTTGATTTTTGTGGAGTAATTTTAACCTAACCCATTCAGCGGGAAACTGGCAGGATTGGATCGGCTTCCCTCAATACCCTGCCCAATTTTGCCTTCTTGGACTGTGCTCTGTTTACAGATATTAGATAGGGCAAATGTTTGGGTGTATAATTAGCTCTGTTGTCCATGGGTCAGGACAAGGAAAATTATCCAGAATTCCTGAAGTTCTCTAGACATGCAAATAAACACACTAGTTGGTTGTAATTTTATCCCTATCTCATTCCCTATTCCAATTATTACTTTGTAACCTATGATCCATATATTGGTTATGTGACAATATTGTTACCACCAGGTGAGAAGGGGTCTTGGGGTTCCCTCTCAGCCTTTGCCTGGTTTAACCGTAACAGGGTTTAATTTTGAAACTGCATGTTTTTAGCTCCCCCCACCTCAGTGAATCCTTGTTCACTGCTCCAATTGTAAGGCAAAGAAATCAAGCAGGTTTCCTTAGATTTAAACAAAAAAGGTGGAAGTTTATTAATCTTGAACTCTAATCTGGTTAACGACTACAAATATGCAACGTGACCGCGCATGCAGATAGAGACAGAAAAAGTAGAAAAGAATAAAGGGGAAAAGTTTGAGGCAATATCGGGATTATAATTACAGTCCTTTAAGTTCAATGTGGAGTCTTTGGTTGCCAGTAAATCCTGCTGTTCATTGGGGCCCAGTTCACGATTCAACTTGTTTCGATGGTGGAGTCCTTTATCTCTTG
This sequence comes from Heterodontus francisci, assembly GCF_036365525.1. NCBI lineage: Eukaryota > Metazoa > Chordata > Chondrichthyes > Heterodontiformes > Heterodontidae > Heterodontus > Heterodontus francisci. The sequence goes on along the minus strand of NC_090375.1, from coordinate 161,597,344 downwards.
AGGTTTACGTGTCTTCCATGGGTCCAGTAGCTTGGGAGAAAGTGAGAGAGAGACAGCCAGGAAAGAGGCTTACTTGTTCCACCTTCAGTTGCAAACTGCCTTCTGAATTCAAACTGTCCTGTGTCTCATTCAAAAAAAGCCTGGACCAGCTGGTTAGACATGTGACCAGCTGTTTAAACCAGTCCTGTATCATCTGAGCAATCCCTATAATGTGCTTCCTTACACCTTCAATGTCTGGTGATCAAAATCTACTTGGGTTATTTGGACCAGGGAGTAGTCCTTTATCTCCACAAGCACCATCTCTTAGTATGCAAATATCCTCCAGTCAAAGGTCTGGTGATCTCTTTAACATGTCATTTCTTCACTCCAGCAACAGTTTAAAATCAATGTTCATATGATGAAGTTAATATGCCTCATTCTTGGCAGGTAGGGGTCTGCATGACAATATCGTTAGCTGGTTTATGGAGCTGGATTAATACATTTTAAATGGCAAAATTACCACTCAAGATAACTGTTCAATGACCTCTATGGGAAAATTGTGTCGATGCCAGGTGAGGACCATTAGCCAAGCCTCCACACAGGAATAGTCTATTGATGCTCACTCTCAAGGCCCACATATGACTGTTGAGGCAGTGGAGTGCCTGAACTACTTTTGACCCATTCCCCAGATTTCAAGATAGGACAGGAGGAGGACCTAGCTTGGGTGAGTACAAAGAGCTGCATGGAACAGTTCCGATGAAAGTTCATCAACTTGAAATGTTAATCTGGTTTCATGCTCCACAGATGCTGGCTGACCGGCTCAGTACTTCCAGAATTTTCTGTTCTTATGGTAGGGGACTTGGCTTAGGAAGACCATTTGGGAGAAAGCATCAGCTGTGTGGGGCTTGGCAAAGGAGATACCAATGAATCTGGGGACAAGGGGGGAACAGAATTGTGAGTTTATTATGAATGAAACAAAAGGCTATTTTGATTTGCAATTAATTCATTTTCCCTGATTTTAGTGGCACTGAAGTGCTATGCATAAGCAGGACTAGCATTGGTAAAGAAGGAATTTGAAATGTTTCCATTTTAAATTTGTTAAATCCAGCCCCATAAAAAGGACAGCTAATGATACAGCCACATAGCCAATATGTGGATCATGGTTACAGAGTAAGTATTGGAGAAAGGGCTGAGATAGAGATAGAATTACAACCTACTGGTGTGTGTACTGCATGCATAGAGAACTTCAGTATAAAGTTTTTTTTCCATATACACCCACACTTGGTCACACCTGAATCCTCTCCCCTCCTTGCTCAAGCCAGGAAACTTATATAAGAAATAGGAGCAGGGATAGGCCATAGAGCCTCTTGAGGGGGCTCTGCCATTCAATAAGATCATGGCAGATCTGATCTTGACCTCAACTCCATTTTCTTGACTGTTCCCCATAACCCTCAAATCTCCAATAGTTCAAGAATCTGTCTATCTCATCCTTGAATATATTCAATGATTCAGCCTCCACAGCTCTCTGGAGCAGGGAATTCCAAAGATTCACATTCAGTTCTTTCTACTCAGGCCCACTGCTGATACGGCTGTGCTACCAATGAATATTTTGCTGATTGGAGAAGAAAACTGTGATAAGTATTTGATAATTGTCATGCAGGCTCCCACCTGCCAAGAATGAGGCATATTAGTTTTGTCATATGAACATTGATTTTAAACTGTTGCAGGAGCGAAGAAATGACTTGTTGAACAGATCAGCCATGGCTGGTAAAAACATTTACATACTAACATGCTCCTGTCTGCTCCCATCTCTTTCTCTCAAGCCTCTGGACGCACTGAGGACACATGAACCTCAAGAGAGAAAAGTCTCCTGCATCGAACAAGGTTTAAGAAGAATACTGGGCCCCAACGAAAAGCAAGACCTACCTACAAGCAAGGACTCTATAACGAGCTCGAAGAACAGTAACCAAAACCATCTTTAGATATTGCCTTAAACTGTTCCACTTTATTTCTTCTGCTCTTTTCTGTCTCTATCTGCATGTGTGTATTGCGTATGCATGCTAGCGTGGGCACGTCGCGTATCTGTAGGCAATAACCGAATTAGAGTTTAAGTTTAATAAAGTTCAACCTTTTTCTTTAAACCTAAGAAAATCTGTTCAGCTGGTTTCTTCGCCTTACAATTGGAAAGCAGTGAACAATGATTCACCAAGGGGGATCTATAAACACGGTGTGTTTAAAATTAAACCCTGTTTACGGTAAGACCAGGTGAAGGCAGAGAGGGAACCCGAGACCCCTTTCTCACCTGGTCATAACATAATACAAGGCTCACATGCTTGGGCTGTGCAAAAACATGGAGCTGGAGCTGTAAGATCAATGAACAATCCTGAATTATGAATCTGACCAGAGGTCTAGTAGTAAGCAGCATTTATAAGGGGAGGCAGTGGTGTAGTGGGAATGTCACTAGACTAGTAATCTAGAGGCCTAGGCTCATGCTCTGGGGACATGGTTTTGAATCCCACCACAGCAGATGGTGAAATTTGAAATCAATTAATAAATCTGGAATTAAAAACTAGTCTGATGGTGCCCACGAAACCATTGTTGATTGTCATAAAAACCTATCTGGTTCACTAATGCCCTTTGGGGAAGGAAATCTGCCATCCTTACATGGTCTGGCCTACTTGTGACTCCAGACCCATAGCAATGTGGTTGATTCTTAAATGCCCTCTGAATTTTTTTTAAATTCATTCATGGGGTGTGGGCGTCGCTGGCTAGGCCAGCATTTAAATGGCCTAGCAAGCCACTCAGTTGTCTCTAACTGCTACAAAGTCTAATAAAATGAATGAAACCGGACAAACCACTCAGCACCAACCTAGGCACTGACAATGGCAACCCTGTTGACCCTGCAAAATCTTCCTTACATCAGACTAACATCTGAGCACTTATGCCAAAATTGGGAGACTAAAATGTCCATCACCCAAAGTGTCTCGGTGGCACCACTACTAACCGAGCTGGCCGAGTCCTGAAGGACATAGCTGCTGGACTAGGTCTGCGGCAGGGGGTGAGGGAACCAACAAGAGGGAAAAACATACATGACCTCATCCTCGGCAATCTAACTTGTCGCAAATACATCTATCCATGACAGCATTGGTAGGAGTGACCACTGCACTGTCCTTGTGCAGATGACGTCCCGTCTTCACATTGAGGATACCCACCATAGTGTTGTGTGGCACTACCACTGTGCTAAATGGGATAGATTTCAAACAGATCTAGCAACTCAAAACTGGGCATCAATGAGGCACTGTGGGCCATCAGCAGCAGCAGAACTGTATTCAACTACAATCTGTAACCTCGGGGCCCCACTCTACCATTAACATCAAGCAGGGGACCAACTCTGGTTCAATGAAGAGTGCAGGAGGGCATGCCAGGAGCAGCACCAGGCATACCTAAAAACGAGGTGTCAACCTGGTGAAGCTACAACAGAGGACTACTTGCATGCCCACCAGCGAAAGCAGCATGTGATAGGGCTAAGTGATCCCACAACCGACACATCAGATCTAATCTCTGCAGTCCTGCCACATCCAGTCGTGAATGGTGGTGGACAATTAAACAACTAACTAGCGGAGACTCCATAAATATCCCCATCCTCAATGATGTGGGAGCCCAGCACATCAGTGCAAAAGACAATGCACTGTATTTGCATTCACCATCAGCCAGAAGTGCCGAGTGGATGATCCATCTCGGCCTCCTCCTGAGGTCCCCAGCATCACAGATGCCAGTCTTCAGCCAATCTGATTCACTCCACGTGATATCAAGAAATGGTTGAAGGCACTGGATACTGCAAAGGCTAAGAGTCCTGACCACATTCCAGCAATAATACTGAAGACTTGTGTTCCAGAACAACCGTGCGCCCAGACAAACTGATCCAGTACAGCTACAACACTGGCATCTACCCGGCAATGTGGAAAATTGCCCAAGTATGTCCTGAACACAAAATGCAGAACAAATCCAACCTGGCCAATTATCGCCCTATCAGTCTACTCTCGATCATCAGCAAAGTGATGGAAGGCGTCGTCAACAGTGCTATCAAGTGGCACTTGCTTAGCAATAACCTGCTCATTGACACTCAGTTTGTATTCCACCAGGGCCACTTAGCTCCTGATCTCATTACAGCCTTTGTCCAAACATGGACAAAACAGCTGAACTCAAGAGGTGAGGTGAGAGTGACTGCCCTTGACATCAAGGCAGCATTTGACTGAGTATGGCATGAAGGTGCCCTAGCAAAACTGAGGTCAATGGGAATCAGGGGAAAAACTCTCCACTGGTTAGAGTCACACCCCCTTAGAATCTTTTATGTTTCAATGAGACCATTCTTCTAAACGCCGACATGTATCAGTCCAACCTGTTCAACCATTTCTCATAAGACAACCCCCTCATTCCAGCAATCAATCTACTGAAGGTTCTCTGAACTGTCCCCAATGCAAATAGATCCCTCCTTAAAAGACCAAAATTGTACACGGTACTCTAGGTGTGGTCTCACCCATGCCCTGTACAATTGTAGCAAGACTGCCCTACTTGTATACTCCAGCCCCCTTTCATTCGCCTTCCTAATTACTTGTTGTACATGCATGCTAATATTTTGTGTTTCATGTACAAGGACAGCCAGAACCCTCTGTACTGCAGCATTCTGTAGTCTCTCTCCATTTACATAATATTTTGCTTTTCTATTCTTCCTTACAAAGTAGACAACCTCATATTTTCTCACATTATACTCCATCTGTCAAATTTTGCCCTCTCAATTAACCTATCTATGTCCCTTGCAGACTCTGTGTCCTCCCCACAACTTGCTTCCCTCCCTGTCTTTGTATCGTCAGCAAATTTGGCTACAATACACTCAGTCCCTTCATCCAAGTAATTAATGCAGATCATAAATAGTTGAGACCCTAGCACTGATCCCTGTAGTACCCCACTAGTTAAAGTTTGGCAACCTGAAAATGACCCATTTATCTCAACTTTCTGTTTCCTGTTAGTTAGACAATCCTTTATCCATGGCATATTACCCCCAAAACTGAGTTCTTATCTTGTGTAGTAACCTTTTATGTGGCACCTTACCAAATGCCTTTTGGAAATCCAAATACACTACATCTACTGGTTTCCCTTGATCTATCCGGCCCTCAAAGAACTCTCATAAATTTTTCAAACCTGATTTCCCTCTCATAAAACCATATTGACTCTGTCTGATTGCATTATGATTTTCTAAATGTCCTACTACTTCCTAAATTATGGATTCCAGCAATTTCCCAATGACAGATTTTAGGCTAACTGGTCTATAGTTTCTTGCTTTCTGTTGCCCTCCTATCTTGAATAGGGGTGTTATATTTGCAGTTTTCCAATCCACTGGGACTTTTCCAGAATCTAAGGAATTTTGGAAGATTACAACCAATGCATCCATTGGGCAGGATTTTTAGTTCCATATGGGACGAGCATGGAGGCAGGTAGCCATGAAAATTCACACCACCTGCCAGAGTACTGGTTTGCCGGTACCATTCCACCCCGGACCTTTTTCCCAGAGAAGGGATGGGGGTCAGCAGCGCTACCTGCCCGGAAGTGGTGGTTAGCCAATTAAGGCCAATAAATGGCTACTTAAGGCCAATTGACAGAGGCCGAATGGAATTTTCAAGTCAGCCTGCGGGAATCTTGAGGTGTCAGGGACTAGGTCAGCTGCCTGGAGGCAGCTTCCTGACGACAGACCGGGAGCGCCACTGCTCCAGGCAGGCTTTGAGGCCCTTCCCACCTGCCTGGCTACAACTGCAGCTGCTCTGCGGAGGGGCTATCCCTCTACAATGGTGGCCCAGCTGCTGAGAGCATTTTTAAATTTAAAAGTTTGAAAAAGTTGGAGATAGAGGGTGCCTCAAAATGGAGGCTCCCTCTCACCTGAGCTGCAGGCTTCATCTCCTTCTGAGCTGGAGGGCCTCCTATTGGCCCTCCAGATTTGAGAGCCTGGCGTTGTCCTTAATTAGACCGGGTGCCTGCCCTCTGGCCACTAATTGGTCAATTCAGGAAAAATCACTGCATATGCTGGAAGACAAAGGTATTTTCAAAAAGCTTTGGACATTATCGAAACAATACAAACAGACCTATTTTTCTCAAAGTACATTACTTTCTGGAAAGCTCTTAAAGGTATATGTAGGACGTAGGGCAACCAGAGTTTGAAAGACTGAAACCGACAGCCTACAGCTTAAGAGACTCAACTTCTTTAACACCTACACATACTTTGTTGCTCAATTTTAGCCATTTTTTTTCTTATTTTCAATTACTTGGAATATAAAAACTATCACAGCAAAAAGACGAGCTGGAGACCCCTGATACTTTAGTGTGTAAATGAACTGCCCAGTATGGTGCTAGCTCACATGAGTTTAATCCACGGTTTCACTGTGGCTACGTAATGGCAGGGGTGCTATAATTGGCCTTAGAATCTCCAAGACAGGGCAAGTAGTATCATCCAGGTCCCCACCTCTAATCGCATACCAGTGACCTCTGCGGGATAGTGTGGATCCTGGGTTAGAATAGAATCAGGTTAAGCCAGTTGAATAGCCTGCTGGCATGTAAGGGGTAGTTTTCCAATTTCATGCTCCTGCTGGGAGCCTTTCCCACCATCACCATATTTGGGCGCTCTGCATTAATTTAAATGGTCAGAAAATTATGTGCAGCGGACACCCTAATTTCAAACAGCGCTACTGGTTGGAGAAGCTCCCATCCAGAAACACAAAATTGGGAAAATATTCTATTTCGTGTGAAGGCTCACATAGAATCATAGAATGGTTACAGCACAGAAGGAGGCTATTCAGCCCATTGTGTCTGAGCTGGCTCTCTGAAGGAGCAATTCACCTAGTGCGACTTCTCCATCTTCTCCCGTGGCCTTGCACGTTCTTCCTTTTCAGTTAATAATCCAATTTTCTCTTGAATGCCTCTACTGAACCTGCCTCCACCACACTCTCAAGCAGTGCATTCCAGATCCTAACCACTCACTGCGTAAAAAAGTTTTTCCTCATGGCACCATTCCTGCTTTTGCCAATTACCTTAGATCTGTACCCTCTGGTTCTTGATCCTTCCACCAATGGGAAGTTTTTCCCTATCTACCCTGTCCAGATCCCTCATGATTTTGAATATCTTTATCAAATCTCCTCTCAACCTTCTCTTCTCCAAGGAAAACAGTCCCAACTTCTTCAATCTATCTATGTAACTGAAATTCCTCATCCCTGGAACCATTCTCTTGAAAAATATGAGGAATAGCGTCTTGCTGAGGTACCAGAGGGGTTTGAATATCCATATTGCATAATGGGTGTACACTTTCATGAAACAACGAGGGTGGAGGTGTGGTGGGGGTGGAAATAGGAGACATAAATTGGGAAGAGGAAAAAAAAGTCACTTGTTTATAAGTAATTAACGGTAAAGGAGAGTTGCTTCAGTATTAGAAAGTTTGCTGGCTGGAAAACCTCATTTAACAGTCCTTTTATCATTAGGATGTGAATTTGGATCCAGTTCAGACTCACTGCAATTTTTTAAAATTGGTGGCATTAAGTCCAGTCAACTGAATACTACAAACATTTCATAAAATTGACCCATGGGTGCTGAACACAGAAAGATATGCAAAATCTCTGTTGACGTACCAAAGAGAAATTTACACATCACACATTGCTTGTTTCAACATCCCTAGTTCAACAAGTTAACACTGAATTTAAACTTCTACAAGCAATGATAGTATTTTAGATTAAGAGTGATATTCTCGGAAAGAATTCCCCAGCAACATGAAAACCTTTACTGTTGGTGTTCTGCGCCCATTTCAGTTTGATACAGAATTGTGAGTTGCAGTTCAGCAGCCATTTTGTTTCTGGCATAGATATGGAATCATACTTGAACAATCTTGTGCTGCTCCTTCAGTCTTGCACAGGATGAAAGTCACATTTCTCTATCCCTCTCTCACTCTCCTTAATCTCCACATCAGCAGTGTTGTATGATTGCTTTAAGAATGATGTCCCTTTAAGAACTCACTATGCTAATGAGCTAAGTACCAGGATGCAGTCATATGACTAGAAGCCATTGTCTCTCTGCACTGTAACATCCTGGACAAAGGTTCTGTATGTAGTTTGCTGTTTTACCCGTGGTCTTCAAGCTTATATCTTGTCTTTTCACCACTGCTGCCACCATATCATGAGTTTATTTGTCTTATCTTAAGCAGCACAATGAGGTACGTGGATTCCAGTTCCTTGAAGATCTCTAGACGGTTTATTTACAGTTAAACTAGTACACACAGTATAGAGCAAACTATATAACCTTTGTCCAGGGTATTACAGTGCAGAGAGACTGTGGCTTCTAGTCACATGACTATATCCTGGTACTTAGCTCATTAGCATTAGTTCTTAAAGGGACATCATTCTTAAAGTAATCATACAACAAGCAGCGGTGCTAATTTCATGTGGCTAATGTGTTCCCATATCCCTTTCATACCCACCCCTTCATTTAACCACCTATGTGAGTAATCTTAAATGAATGTTTCTTTTTAGGTTTCTGTTTTGGTCCACCTATGGAGTGAAAATGGGTCTCTCACCAATATTTCTAATTACACAATACTGAAGGTCTGTAAATGTTTGTCCATCTTTTTTAACTCTTTTTTTCTTTACCCTACCGAGAGCCTTTTGCCCCGTCATCATACCTTCTTTCATTTCTCCCCTCTCAGTTGCTCTGCCTTCATAAATCAAGACTGCACAAAACAGGGCATCCATGAGGCACTGTGGGCCATCAGCAGCAGCAGAATTCTATTCAACCACAATCTGTAACCTCATGCCCTAACATATTCCTCACTCTACCACTAACATCAAGCTGGGGACCGACCTTGGTTCAATAAGGAAAGTAGATGAGCATGCCAGGAGATGCACAAGGCATAACTAAAAATGAGATGTCAGCTGGTGAAGCTACAGGACGATAACAATACAGCATGCTATAGACAGAGCTAAGCAATCCCACAAATAATGGATCAGATCACATCCAGTCGTGAATGGTAATGGACAATTAAACAACTAACCAGAGGAGGAGGCTCCAAAAGCATCTCTATTCTCAATGATGGGAAAGTCCAGCATGTCAGCACAAAAGACAAGGTTGAAGCATTTGTATCCATCTTCATCCAGAATTGCAGAGTGGATGATTCATATCGGCCTCTTCCTGAGATCCCCATCATCATAGATGCCAGTCTTCAGCCAATTCGATTCACTCCACATGATATTAAAAATGGTTGAAGGCACTGGATACAGAAAAGGCTATGGGCTCTAACATATTCCCGGGTATAGTACTGAAAACTTGTGCTCCAGAACTGGCCACGCCCTTAGCCAAGCTGTTCCAGCACAGATACACCACTGATATCTACCCTGTCTACAAAAAAATGGACAAATCCAATCCAGCCAATTACCACCCCATCAGCCCACTCTCAATTATCAGCAAAGTGCTGGAAGGTGCTGTCAACATTACAAGCAAGCGGCACTCACTCAGCAACAAATTGCTCACTGATGCTCAGTTTGGGTTCTGCCAGGGCCATGCAGCTCCACAACTCATTACACTCTTGGTCCAAACAAGGACCATAAAAGCTGAATTCCAGAGGTGAGGTGAGAGTGAATGCCCCTGACATCAAGGCAGCATTTGACCGAGTGGCATCAAGGAGCCCTAATTAAATAGAAGTCAACAAAAATCAGGGGAAAGGTCTTCATGGATTGGAGTCATACCTAGCACAAAGGAAGATGATTGTGGTTGTTAGAGGACAATCACCTCAACCTCAGGACAGCACTGCAGGAGTTCCTCAGGGTAGTGTCCCAGGCTCAACCATCTTCAGCTGCTTCATCAATGAGCTTCTCTCCAACATACGGTCAGACAGTCAGAAATGGTGATATTCGCTGATGATTGCACAGCGTTCAGTACTATTCGCAACTCCTCAGATACTGAAGCAGTCCATGCCTGCATGCAGCAGGACCTGGACAACATTCAGGCTTGGGCTGATAAGTGGCAAGTAAGATTCACGCCACACAGGTGGCGGGCAATGACCATCTCCAATAAGAGAGAATCTAACCATCTCCCCTTGATATTCAACAGCATTACAATCGCTGAATCCTCCACCAACAACATCCTGTGGGTTACCGTTGATCTTATAAATACAGTGGCTACCTGAGCAGGTTGGAAAGATGGGGGATTTTAGTGACAAGGTTAGGTTGTAAAAGTTGGCATTATTCTCCTGAGAACAAAGGACATTGAGGTGAGATTTAATAGAAGTGTACAAGATTATGTCAGGCTTAGATAAGTTAGACAAGGAAAAACTGCTCCCATTAACTAATATGGTGGATGTTCTTTATATGGATTTTAAGAAAGCATTTGATAAGGTACCGCATAAAAGGCTGGTTAATAAAATTGAAACTCATGGAATAGGAGAGTCAGTGTCCAATTGGATAAAAAATTGGCTTAAGAACAGAAAAGAGCAAGTCACGTAAATGTTTTTTTTTTCAGACTGGAGGATGGTAGACAGTGGTGCCTCCCATGGGTCAGAGCTGGGACCACTGCTTTTTTTTTTACTATATATAAATGACATGGATCTTGAAATACAGAGTAGAATCTCAAAATTTGCCAATGGCACCAAACTTGGAGGTGTGACAAACAGTGAAGATATAAACTGCCTGCAACAGGACATGGATAGGCTAGCAGAATGGGCAGACAGGTGGCAGATGGAATTTAATACTGACAAGTGTGAGGTGATGCATTTTGGCAGAAGGAATAGGGAGAGGCAATATAGACTTAATGGTACAGTTCTAAAGAGTGTGCAGGAACAGAGGGACTTGGGGGTGCATGCATATCAATCTTTGAAGATGGCAGGTCATATTGAGAGAGTGGTTAGTCAAGCATAAGGGATATTGGGCTTCATAAATAGATGCATTGAATACAAAGCAGGGAAGTTATGCTGAAACTTTATAAAGCTCTGGTTCGGTCCCAACGGGAGTACTGTGTCCAGTTCTGGTCACCACACTTTAGGAAGGATGTGATGGTCCTTGAGAGGGTGCAGAGGAGATTTACCAGAATGGTTAGTTATAAGGTTAGGTTGGAAAAGCTGGGGTTGTTCTCCTTAGAACAAAGGAGACTGATGGAAGATTTAATAGAAGTCTACAAGATTATGACAGGATTAGATAAGTTAGACAAGGAAAAAACTGTTCCCATTAACTAATGGTACAAGGATTTGGGGACACAGATTGAAGGTTTTGGGCAAGAGATCCAGGGGAAATATGAAGAATTTTATGCAGCGAGTAATAATGACCTGGAGCTCACTGCCCACAAGGATGCTGGAAATGAAGATAATTAATAACTTCAAAAGGAAACTGGATGGCCACTTGAAGGAAATACGGGAACTGAGCAGGGGAATGGGACTGATTGGATTGTTCTGCAGAAAGCTGACATGTACCTGATGGGCTGAATGGCTTCCTTCTGTGCCATTATGACTCTAAGGATCAACTCCTCACAAAGAAGAAATCTATTCATTTTGTTAGAGAAAAAAGATGTGATCCCAGGTAGGCCAAGAGAAACCCACATACATTTCCATATTACTTCCTTTACATTGCGGGAGATTGAGACTGGTACCCAGTTTAGAGAGCTGCAAGCCTGTAGCACCATTATACCACCAGCTCCACGATGTTCTCAACTTGGACAAAGGGTAGTTCTGCTCAATCATAAAGACCCCCACTGAAAAATCCTAAAAGAAAAATAATGTATCTATGGTTCTTAAAGAGCCTGTCACCATGCCTTCTGTTTGCCAACTTTAAAAATATGACAAGAGTCTGCACATCTCTTGTGATCATTAAAACATTAAAATAGTGTTTGAACCTGAAACTGAGTTCAGACAAAAGGTATTTTCTAATATCTTAACCAAACTTTATAAACATCAGATGAAGGGTCATCGACCTGAAACGTTAACTCTGTTTCTCCCTCCACAGATGCTACCAAACCTGCTGAGTATTTCCAGCATTTTATGTTTTTATGCATTTGGATCAAATTGATAAGAATATTAAAACTTGGGTTGGATCTCTGTTTTTTTTAAAAAACAGGAGATTTTCTTGGGCAGCAGAGCTTTTGCAGGTTTGCTCAGAGTCAGACATTTATTTTTATCTTTTTTGTAATTAATCAGACAAAAACAAATTTCCTTCCTGCAAATTAGGGCATCCTCTGTTCTTAAAATGGTACTTAGTACATTGCACAGCATGTTATGTGACCTTCCATATCTGCTACATATTATTACAAAGATTCAAAAGCAAATTCAACACAAGCAGCATTTTCTTTCCTCAGGCATAGGATACAAATCTTAATGATCATCCACAGCAGGTAATTTTGATCATCTGACAAAGTATCATTCAGAATAGCAACAAAACAAAAATAAAAAAATAGGTGGTGAAATGATGAGATATACCTGGTCCATTCCAGTCTTCCAGCTCCAAATTAGACCGGCCTGGCTTTTCTCCATCTGATTCTGCTGTTTCCCGACTGCCATCTTCATCACCTAAATAACAAAACACAATGTTCAAAGTTGACTTCTAAGGGGAGAAGAACCGTTTACAGTGAATGCTTTCCCTCAATGGAAAGTGCCAAAAGCTGCAGTTAGATAGATAGATCACTAATCAAGTTTTCTAGATGTCCATTACCTTCTAATGTAGTAAAACATGAATATAGGCAGTCGGAAGAAGTTAATAGTCACTATATGAGTTTATTTTTGTTCAATAGATCAAATATTCAATGCTTGATCCAAAAGGAAAATTTCAATTGTTAACTTTAATCAGTTACTATCTGTCAAAACATTAGTCATTATTGTTAGATAGCAGAGTCCATTGCTACAATAATTTTGCAGTAAACCTTTAAGTCCATTTTTGCATGAACCCCTTTATAAATTCAGATAGTGGGACAAGAAAGGGTTAGCAAATTGTTGTAGTTATAAAGGACATACAAAAAGTCAATTGGCAAATCCAAGTCTTTTCTCTAATTCTTGCATAAATGTGATATTTGTCTCTACCTCTGTATATCAGTAGAATTCATCACTGATGGGTCTGGTAGCATAGGGTTATCCTATGGGAGTCGTAATGCAGAGGCCTGGACTAATGACCCAGGGACATGAATTCAAATCCCATCACCGTATCTGGGGGGTTTAGATTCAGTTAATTAAATAAATCTGTGATAAAAAGCTAGTATCAGTTATGACAACCATGAAACTACTGGGTTGTTGTAAAACCCCAACTGGCTCATTAACGTAGTTTAGGGAAGGAAATCTTCCCTCCTTACATGGTCTGGCTATATCTGTCTCAAGACCCATTCTTAAATGCCCGCAGAAATGGCTACTCAGTTGTATCAAAAACCACTACCAGCAGGCAATATGGGATGGGCAATAAATGCTGGCTTTGCCAGTGATGCCCACATTCCATGAATGAATTTTTTAAAAACTCAATCAATCCCAGAAATATGGCCCACCTCCTTTTCATCTGCACCCCTGCTGCTCTGGCCAGCAGGATGGGGAACGTTGCCAGAAATGGAAATCAGTGCTGTATTCTCACCTGATGCTAAAAACATTCATTTGATTTCTCCTACCCCTTACCTGCTGCTAAGTAAGAGAAATCAAATGAATGTTTTTTGGAGGCAGGGCTTTCCTGGAATTGGTATGTCAAGTGAAGGAGCGCTAATCAAAGTAATAGTTTTAATAAACTATTGTTACACAGTTCTTAGCCCCCCACCATTCATGTGTGGAAATGCCTGAACTCCAATAGGAAACAATCCATTTGAAATCAAGAACTCGCTGTGTGGAAAATCATGGTCGCAAACTCACATCCAATCACTTAAGCATTTCAGAGAGTGGCCCTTCAGTAAGATGATGCTCAGAATTAATCTCTACTTAAGTAGCTCAAGCAGATGAATAACTTTTATTTTATTTGATGAATACTAATGGTAAGCACTGATGGTGTGTACATATCTTACCTTCTCATTTGTAATACAGGACAGTCATTGCTGGGAACATTTGTTTAGGTCCCAATTTATACTCCATAGCCTGGAAACTACTGCAAGCATTTAGGCTGCCACTTATGCTACGGAACTGTTACTAATCAGTAATTTAGTGAGTGCTATTTAGCCCACATTTATTGTCTGTTTCCCAAATACAGTAAAATTGCTAAGGACTGAATTGCTTCTTGCGCCAAATCCCTGAAGATATGTGTTAGTCATTAATCCTGTTATTGCCACTATAATAGCTTGTTAAGAACCTAAGACTCCATATTCCAAAGGTATTGCACTGCATGTGCAATGAGCTGTTTGCCCCTTTACTGAATCAGTATTATTGCAAAAGCTGAAAGGTGAGCTGCTGCATACTTGACCTTCCAAGTTTTTTGTGACATCATTCATCTTACATTCAGTAGCACTGCAACTGACAGGACCAGCAAGGGAGCAAAGAAGTCCGGTTGCATGTCAGGTGTAATATTAGGTTTTGTTGGTATGCAACAAAGCAAATCTAATGTAACAGGTAGTAATTTGGAGATGGTGGAAACAATGTCCCTGAAGAGCCTGAGGCTTAACAGGATGGCTGTGATGTGTGTAGATAAGGTAAGGCTTTTTCTATTTCTCTTTTTTTTTATCGTGTGATTGGTAAAAACTTTTTGTTCCTTTTTCATTTAACTAAGTTAAGCTTAAGATTAAAAATGGCAGGAGATCTCAGACCCGTGTCATGCTCCTCTTGCTCAATGTGGGAGCTCAGGGACACGGCTGATGTCCCTGACTCCTTCACGTGCAGGAAGTGTGTCCAGCTGCAGCTCTTGTTAGACCGCATGACGGCTCTGGAGCTGCAGATGGACTCACTTTGGAGCATGCGCGATGCTGAGGAGGTCGTGGATAGCACGTTTAGCGAATTGGTCACACCGCAGATTAGGATTGCTGAGGGAGAAAGGGAATGGGTGACCAAAAGGCAGAGAAAGAGCAGGAAGGCAGCGCAGGAGTCCCCTGCGGTCATCTCCCTCCAAAACAAGTATACCATTTTGGATTCTGTTGAGGGAGATGGCTCACCAGGGGAAGGCAGCAGTAGCCAGGTTCATGGCACCCCCGTGGCTGGCTCTGCTGTTCGGAAGGGCGGGAAAGAGAGTGGAAGGGCTATAGTAATCGGGGATTCGATTGTAAGGGGAGTAGATAGGCGGTTCTGTGGTTGAAAACGAGACTCCCGAATGGTATGTTGCCTCCCAGGTGCACGGGTCAGGGATGTCTCAGATTGGCTGCAGAACATTCTGAAGGGGGAGGGTGAACAGCCAGTTGTCATTGTGCACATAGGCACCAATGATATAGGTAAAAAACGGGATGAGGTCCTACAAGCAGAATTTAGGGAGTTAGGAGCCAAGTTAAAAAGTAGGACCTCAGAGGTAGTAATCTCAGGATTGCTACCAGTGCCACGTGATAGTCAGAGTAGAAATGAAAGAATAGTCAGGATGAATGCGTGGCTTGAGAGATGGTGCAGGAATGAGGGGTTCAGATTTTTGGGACATTGGGACCGGTTCTGGGGGAGGTGGGACTATTACAAATTGGACGGTCTACACCTGGGCCGGACTGGAACCAATGTCCTTGGGAGTGCTTTTGCTAACGCTGTTGGGGAGGGTTTAAACTAATGTGGCAGGGGGATGGGAACCAAATGAGGAGGTCAGTGGACAGTAAGGAGGTAGTAACGAAAGCCTGTAAGGAACTAGATAATGAAGTCAGCGTGACTAAGGGGAAGAGTAGGCAGGGAGCAGATGATGAACGCAAAGGGAGAGTGGTGGTCTGAGGTGCATTTGTTTTAATGCAAGAAGTGTAGTAGGTAAGGCAGATGAACTTAGGGCTTGGATTAGTACCTGGGAGTATGATGTTATTGCTATTACTGAGACTTGGTTGAGGGAAGGGCATGATTGGCAACTAAATATCCCAGGATACCGATGCTTCAGGCGGGATAGAGAGGGAGGTAAAAGGGGTGGAGGAGTTGCATTACTGGTCAAAGAGGATATCACAGCTGTGCTGAAGGAGGGCACGATGGAGGACTCGAGCAGTGAGGCAATATGGGCAGAACTCAGAAATAGGAAGGGTGCGGTAACAATGTTGGGGCTGTACTACAGGCCTCCCAACAGCGAGCGTGAGATAGAGGTACAAATATGTAAACAGATTATGGAAAGATGTAGGAGCAACAGAGTGGTGGTGATAGGAGATTTTAATTTTCCCAAAATTGACTGGGATTCACTTAGTGTTAGAGGTCTAGATGGAGCAGAATTTGTCAGGTGCATCCAGGAGGGTTTTCTAGAGCAGTATGTAAATAGTCCAACTCGGGAAGGGGCCATACTGGACCTGGTGTTGGGGAATGAGCCCGGCCAGGTGGTTGAAGTTTCAGTAGGGGACTACTTTGGGAATAGTGATCATAATTCCGTAAGCTTTAAAATACTCATGGACAAAGACGAGAGTGGTCCTAAAGGAAGAGTGCTAAATTGGGGGAAGGCCAACTATACCAAAATTCGGCAGGAGCTGGGGAATGTAGATTGGGAGCAGCTGTTTGAAGGTAAATCCACATGTGATATGTGGGAGGCTTTTAAAGAGAGGTTGATTAGCGTGCAGGAGAGACATGTTCCTGTGAAAATGAGGGATAGAAATGGCAAGATTAGGGAACCACGGATGACAGGTGAAATTGTGAGACTAGCTAAGAGGAAAAAGGAAGCATACATAAGGTCTAGGTGGCTGAAGAAAGACGAAGCTTTGAAAGAATATCGGGAATGTAGGACCAATCTGAAACGAGGAATTAAGGGGTCATGAAATATCTTCAGCAAACAGGGTTAAGGAAAATCCCAAAGCCTTTTATTCATATATAAGGAGCAAGAGGGTAACTAGAGAATGGATTGTCCCACTCAAAGACAAAGGAGGAAAGTTATGCGCGGAGTCAGAGAAAATGGGTGAGATTCTAAACGAGTACTTTGCATCGGTATTCACCGAGGAGAGGGACATGAAGGATGTTGAGGTTAGGGGCAGATGTTTGATTACTCTAGGTCAAGTCGGCATAAGGAGGGAGGAAGTGTTGGGTATTCTAAAAGGCATTAAGGTGGACAAGTCCCCAGGTCCGGATGGGATCTATCCCAGGTTACTGTGGGAAGCGAGAAAGGAAATAGCTGGGGCCTTAACAGATATCTTTGCAGCATCCTTAAACACGGGTGTGGTCCCGGAGGACTGGAGAATTGCTAATGTTGTCCCCTTGTTTAAGAAGGGTAGCAGGGATAATCCAGGTAATTATAGACCGGTGAGCCTGACGTCAGTGGTCGGGAAGCTGCTGGAGAAGATACTGAGGGATAGGATCTATTCCCATTTGGAAGAAAATGGGCTTATCAGTGATAGGCAACATGGTTTTGTGCAGGGAAGGTCATGTCTTACCAACTTAATAGAATTCTTTGAGGAATTGACAAAGTTGATTGATGAGGGAAGGGCTGTAGATGTCATATACATGGACTTCAGTAAGGCGTTTGATAAGGTTCCCCATGGTAGGCTGATGGAGAAAGTGAAGGCGTATGGGGTCCAAGGTGTACTAGCTAGATGGATAAAGAACTGGCTGGGCAACAGGAGACAGAGAGTAGCAGTGGAAGGGAGTTTCTCAAAATGGAGACATGTGACCAGTGGTGTTCCACAGGGATCCGTGCTGGGACCACTGTTGTTTGTGATATACATAAATGATTTGGAGGAAAGTATAGGTGGTCTGATTAGCAAGTTTGCAGACGACACTAAGATTGGTGGAGTAGCAGATAGTGAAGGGGACTGTCAGAGAATACAGCAGAATATAGATAGACTGGAGAGTTGGGCAGAGAAATGGCAGATGGAGTTCAATCAGGGCAAATGCGAGGTGATGCATTTTGGAAGATCCAATTCAAGAGTGAACTATACAGTAAATGGAAAAGTCCTGGGGAAAATTGATGTACAGAGAGATTTGGGTGTTCAGGTCCATTGTTCCCTGAAGGTGGCAACGCAGGTCAATAAAGTGGTCAAGAAGGCATACGGCATGCTTTCCTTCATCGGACGGGGTATTGAGTACAAGAGTTGGCAAGTCATGTTACAGTTGTATAGGAGTTTGGTTCGGCCACATTTGGAATACTGCGTGCAGTTCTGGTCGCCACATTACCAAAAGGATGTGGATGCTTTGGAGAGGGTGCAGAGGAGGTTCACCAGGATGTTGCCTGGTATGGAGGGCACTAGCTATGAAGAGAGGTTGAGTAGATTAGGATTATTTTCATTAGAAAGACAGAGGTTGAGGGGGGACCTGATTGAGGTGTACAAAATCATGAGAGGTATAGACAGGTTGGACAGCAAGAAGCTTTTTCCCAGAGTGGGGGATTCAATTACTAGGGGTCACGAGTTCAAAGTGAGAGGGGAAAAGTTTAGGGGGGATATGCGTGGAAAGTTCTTTACGCAGAGGGTGGTGGGTGCCTGGAATGCGTTGCCAGCGGAGGTGGTAGACGCGGGCACGATAGCGTCTTTTAAGATGTATCTAGACAGATGCATGAATGGGCAGGAAGCAAAGAGATACAGACCCTTAGAAAATAGGCGTCATGTTTAGATAGAGGATCTGGATCGACGCAGGCTTGGAGGGCCGAAGGGCTTGTTCCTGTGCTGTAATTTTCTTTGTTCTTTGAACTTTGCGATTCCCTTCAGGTAAATTGCCAGATAAGGTACAATGGCACTCAACCATGATCCTTAGTTTTAATGCATAAGCCTCTTTCCAAGCTAGCCTTAAATAAATGTGCCTTATCAGCTTGTTTGTGATCCAAACCCAAAGATGTACAAAAGAGGGTCAACAACTTCATCATTTTCATCATATCAAATACAGCAATGTGAGCAAGTAACACAATTCTACAGATCTGCTGGCTTTCCCACAGCCTACAGGATGATCAAATGCACCCACATTGTCATTCAGGAACCTGTGCCCAACTGTGCCCTCAATGATCCCAAAGGGATTTTCTTCTCTTAATGGCCAGGAGGCATGCAACAACCAGAACAGAACCATGGAGATCTTTCCTCTTAGGAACTCTCTTTTTTTTTTAACAATTATCACCTGTGCCACCCTTTTTTGAAGGGAAAGAAAGAGTGGAAAGGTGGATTCCAGGAGACCAAGGCTGCTCTCTTCAGCCATGGCTCATGACATCCCTACATCAGTCACAGACAAAGTACAGCACAGATCCTACGGGACTCAAGCTACAATCAAAATTATCAAGCGTACTATATGGATTTTAACATAGCACTTCAGATATATTGACTGAGCAGACCTACCTTTTTTACATGCTCCATAAATATTGCCATGCAGATTAATGACCAGGATGGCTGTGAGTACGAAAATGGTATTGTGGAATTAGCTTCTGAACTAGTAATGCATCAAATAAGACTGGTGTGCCAGGCACTATTTCAAGATATATCATACCTACATTATTCCTTTGAAATAAAAATAATTCCAAATAAATCTGTAAAGTTACCATTCTGAAATGTCACAGTCAGCTCTTTCAATACTATCTCCTCTTCTTCTTCTTTGGCCTCCTTGTCTCGAGAGACAATGGGTAAGCGCCGAGAGCTGGTCAGTGGTTTGTGAAGCAGCGCCTAGAGTGGCTATAAAGGCCAATTCTAGAGTGAGACTCTTCCACAGGCGCTGCAGATAAAATTGGTTGTCGGGGCTGTTACACAGTTGGCTCTCTCCTTGCGCTTCTGTCTTTTTCCTGCCAACTGCTAAGTCTCTTCGACTCGCTACTCTTTAGCCCCGCCTTTATGGCTGTCCGCCAGCTCTGGCGATCACTGGCAACTTACTCCCACGAGTTGTGATAAATGTCACAGGACTTCATATCGCGTTTGCAGACGTCTTTAAAGCGGAGACATGGACGGCCGGTGGGTCTGATACCAGTGACGAGCTGTACAATGTGTCCTTGGGGATCCTGCCATCTTCCATGCGGCTCACATGACCAAGCCATCTCAAGTGCTGCTGGCTCAGTAGGGTGTATATGCAGGGGGTGTTGGCCGCCTCGAGGACTTCTGCATTGGAGATACGGTCCTGCCACCTGCTGCCAAGGATTCTCCGGAGGCAGCGAAGATGGAATGTGTTGAGACGTCGCTCTTGGCTGACATATGCTGTCCAGGCCTCGTTGCCGTAGAGCAAGGTACTGAGGACACAGGCTTGATACACTCGGACTTTTGTGTTCCATGTCAGTGCGCCATTTTCCCACACCTTCTTGAGCAGTCTGGACATAGCAGCGGACGCCTTTCCCATGCGCTTGTTGATTTCTGCATGAGAGACAGGTTACTGGTGATAGTTGAGCCTAGGTAGGTGAACTCTTGAACCACTTACAGCTGATATTGATGGATGGAGCATTTCTGAGGTCCTGTCCCATGATGCTCGTTTTCTTGAGGCTGATGGTTAGGCCAAATTTGTTGCAGGCAACCGCAATCCTGTCGATGAGTCTCTGCACACACTCTTCTGTGTGGGATGTTAATGCAGCATCGTCAGCAAAGAGTAGTTTCCTGATCAGGACCTTCCGTACTTTGATCTTCACTCTAAGACGGGCAAGGTTGAATAACCCGCCATCTGATCTTGTGTGGAGGAAAATTCCTTCTTCTGAAGACATGAACGCATGTGAGAGCAGCAGTGAGAAGAAGATCCCAAACAGTTTAGGTGCAAGAACACAGCCCTGTTTCACGCCACTCAGGATAGGAAAGGGGTCTGATGAGGCGGTGCTATGCTGAATTGTGCCTTTCATATTGTCATGTAATGAGGTGATGATATTTAGTAGCTTTGGTGGACATCCGATCTTTTCTGGTAGTCTGAAGTGACCACATCTGCTGACGAGGTCAAAGGCTTTGGTGAGATCTATGAAAGCAACGTAGAGGGGCATCTGTTATTTGTGGCATTTCTCCTGTAGCTGGTGAAGGGAGAATAGCATATCAATGGTGGATCTCTCTGCTCGAAAGTCGCACTGTGCCTCAGAGCAGACACGCTTAGCCAGCTTCTGGAATCTGTTTAAAATGACTTGAGCGAAGACTTTCCCCACTATGCTGAGCAGGGAGATTCCACGGTAGTTGTTGCAGTCAGCACGGTCACCCTTGTTCTTACAGAGGGTGATGATATTGGCATCGCGCATGTCCTGTGGTCTTGCTCCCACATCCCAGCACAGGCAAAGCAGTTCATTGAGTGCTGAGAGTATAGCAGGCTTGGCACTCTTGATTATTTCAGGGTAAATGCCGTCCTTTCTAGGGGCTTTTCCACTGGCTAGAGAATCAATGGCATCACTGAGTTCCGATTTTGTTGGCTATTCTATCTAATGCCATCTTATACTGGGTTCCTACTTTATTGCAACCAAGGACAAGTGAGATCAGTAGAACAATCTAATCAAGTGAAGTACATTTATTTAATGTGTCGCTTGGTGTTTAAATGCTGTCAGCTTAACTTGTGCATGCATTTTGTTTCAGATGTGCGACAACTAACTTACTGCTCCTTTTAGTGATTCCCTTGTGCAAGGATCAAGTTTCACTGACAACTTGCTCGAATTCTGGAGGCCCTAAACTTCCTTGGGATGTGCACTGTGAGCACCTTACATCTAAGTCAGCATGTCCACAATACTGGGGTAGCTTACTAGTCTTAACTACTTTCTTTGAACTCCTTCCATTGCTGCTACACCAAGTGCTTCTGTGGGAGGTCACCAGTCACATAAAAATTGTGTTCCTCCTCTTCTTTGCTCATTGTCGTAAGGTTTACAGTGCCTGGGCAGTAAACCTGCCTTTTCTCACTGTAACATTCCATTCTTAATCAATTTTGCTCAGTTAACAACTACTTAAAAGGCTCGTAATTTCAGTTCACAACTGATTATCAGGATTATTGATTCTGTCACTGTCTCGGATGCCTCACTGTGCGGACATTAAATTATGGTTTTTAGGCACCAATGAAATGTGTTAAGCAACTTTCTGCGGAACGCTCGAAAACCCAAAGTAATGTTCAATAGCTTATCATTTCTGCAATCTTTCCTTAAACACTAAAGGTAGATTTTCCAATTTGCTGCACTGAATTTGCAGACATAAAATGGGTGTAATAGATTGAAAAAAAAAGGTGGAGATCCTTTAAACCAGATTTCCATCCATTTAGCACCTCATCAAATTTTCTGGTTGGCTTTTATACTCATGCCAGGACTGCCTGCCAGTTTAGAGATAATCATATTAAAATTAGGCCTCTATGGTATAATTTAGATGTCCACACAACTTCCTGGTGTTTTTATCAGTACAGCACTGAATCACCTACCCAGCCATGTCAAATGATTGTGGGAGGTTCTTTAGGTGTGCTACTTTAAGCAGTGCATTTAAGAGTCCAATAAGATTTACGAAAGCATAATGGAACTCCATTTTTCTTGCCTTTTTTGATCATTTCCTGCTTTCACTTAATTGGTCAGAATCTTTGTGCCAAGTGTTATTGCACTACCATTTATTGGTACAACTGCATACAAAAGGAATCCCTTTACATTACCTTTTCGGAGGAAGCATAGGAGAGACAATGGAGGAATGCTAGGCAGGTCTAGCTGCAACAAGGTCAGACTGCACTCATCTTCCAGTACCATCCAATGCACTTCAACGGATGGAGAGGCATCCATAGGACAAGTATACAGACCTGGATCTGTAGGGTCCTGATCAGCAGACCACCAGACGTACAGCTATACCACTTGCTGCAAGGACACTGAACTACCATGTGCCATAGGGCTAGGCTTGGTAGTGGCAGAAATGTCAGCTGTACTGTCAAAGACTCTTCCTTCCAGAGTTGCTGCAATTATGTCCTATTGTCAGGAAGCCCTGGTGCAGCATATCCATCTTCCTCTCTAGCATCACATTGTGTGTCACTTCCCAACTCACCAGGCATCAATCAAAGGGGTGAGAATATTGTGCTACTCCATTACATAGAAAGAGAGTCATAAAATCTTAGTGCACAGAAGGAGGCTATTTGGCCCATTGTGCCTGTCCTGACTCCTTACAAGAGCTATCGAGTTAGGCCCACTTCCCTACTCTTTCCCCATAGCCCTGCAATTTTTTTCCTTTTCAAGCATATATCCAATTCCCTTTTGAACGTTACTATAAGTTTGCAGATGACATGAAAATTGGTAGTGTGGTTAATAGTGAAGAAGAAAGCTGTAGATTGAAAGAAGATATCAATAGACTGGTCAGGTGAACAGAAAAGTGGCAAATGGAATTCAATCCAGAGAAGTATGAGATAATGCATTTGGGGCGGACAAACACGGCAAGAGAATACACAATAAATGGTCGGATTCTGAAACTACTGAGGAACAGAGGGACCTTGGAGTGTATGTCTACAGATCCTTGAAGGTGGCTAGACAGGTAGATAAGGTGGTTAAGAAGGCATACGAGATACTTTATTGGCCAAGGCCTAGAGTATAAGAGCAGGGATGTTATGTTAGAACTCTATAAAACACAAGTTAGACTGCAGATAGAGTACTGCGTACAGTTCTTTTCACCGTTTTAGAGGAGGTGCTGACATTAGAGAGGCTACAGAAAAGATTCACAAGGACGTTGCCAGGAATTTTACCTATAAGGAAAGATTGGATAGGCTGGGTTTGTTTTCTTTGTTACAGAGGAAGATAAGAGGAGATTTAACTGAGGTGTGTAAAATTATGAGGGGCATAGACAGAATAGATAGGAAGGACCTATTTCTGTTAACAGAGAGGTCAGTAACCAGAGGATGGTGGAGACATAGATTTAAAGTAATTGATGGAAGGATTACCAGGGAGGTGAAGAGGAATTTTTTCATCCAGAGAGTGTGGGGTGTCTGGAACTCACTGCCTGTAAAGCTGCTAGAGGCAGAAACCCTCATCACATTTAAAAAACACTTGGGTGGCGCAGTGGTTAGCACCGCAGCCGCACAGCTCCAGCGACCCAGGTTCAATACTGGGTACGGCCCGTGCAGAGTTTGCAAGTTCTCTCTGTGACCACATGGGTTTTCGCTGGGTGCTCCAGTTTCCTCCCACAGCCAAAGACTTGCAGGTTGATAGGTAACTTGGCCATTATAAATTGCCCCTAGTTAGGTAGGTGGTAGGGGAATTGTGGGGATGTGATAGGAATATGGGATTAATGTAGGATTAGTATAAGTGGGTGGTTGATGGTCAGCACAGACTTGGTGGGCCGAAGGCCCTGTTTCAATGCTGTATCTCTAAATTAAATAAATAATATGCACTTGAGGTGCCGTAACCTACAGGGCTAAGTACCAAGAGCTGGAAGGTGGGATTAGACTGGATAGCATCTTAGGACTGATTCATTAACTAAGGAGTTGCGAATGGAACTGCACATTACGCAACTATCCTCACTCTGACCTCATGATGGAGGAAGGTCCTTGATGAAGCAGCTGAAGATGGTTGGACCTAGGACACTGCTTTGGGGAATTCCTGCAGTGATGTCATGTGGCTGACATGATCTGCCTCCAACAAACACAACCATCTTCCTCTGTGCTGGGTATGACTCCAGGAGAGTTTGCAACCTGATTCCCATTGACTTCAATTTTACTAGGCCTTCTCGATGCCACAACATTTGGTCAAATGCTGCCTTAATGTCACTCTCACCTCACCTCTGGAATTCCGTTCCTTTGTCCATGTTTGGACCAAGGTTGTAATGAGGTCTGGAGACAAATGGTCCTCGGCAGAATTCAAACTGAGCATTGGTGAACATAGGAGCAGGAGTAGGCCATTCAGCCCATCGAGCCTGCTTCGCCAATCAATATGATCATGGCTAATCATCCACTTCAATGCCTTTATCCCACACTATCCCCATATCCCTTTATGTCATTGGTATTTGGAAATCTGTCGATCTATATTTTAAACATACTCAATGATTGAGCTTCCACAGCCCTCTGGGGTCGAGAATCCCAAAGATTCACAACCCTCTGAGTAAAGGAATTTCTCCTCATCTCTGTCCTAAGTGACTTCCCCTTTATTTTGACATTGTGTCCCCTGGTTCTAGACTCTCCAACCAAGGGAAACATCTAACCTGCATCTACCCTGTCTATCCCTTTAAGTATTTTGTAGGTTTCAATGAGATGACCTCTCATTCTTCAAAACTCTAGAGAATACAGGCCTAGTTTCCCCAATCTCTCTTCATAGGATTGTGCCACCATCCCAGGAACAAGTCTGGTGAACTTTCGTTGCACTCCCTCTATGGCAATAATATCCTTCCTAAGGTAAGGCGACCAAAACTGCACATAGTACGTCAGGTACGGTCTGACCAAGGCTCTATACAACTGAAGCAAGACTTCGCTATCCCTTTACGCAAATCCTCTTGCAATAAAGGCTAACATACCATTAGCTTTCCTAACTGCTTGCTGCACCTGCATGTTAGCTTTCAGTGACTTATTGACGAGACACCCAGGTCCCTTTGTACATCGACACTTTCTGATCTCTTACCATTTAAGAAATACTCTGCACATCTGTTCCTCGTACCAAAGTGGATAATTTCACATTTTTCCACATTATATTCTATCTGCCATGTTCTTGCCCACTCACTAAGTCTGTCCAAATCCCCTTGAAGCTGCTTTGCATCTTCCTCACAACACACATTCCCACCTAGTTTTGTGTCTTCCACGAACTTGGAAATATTACATTTGGTCCCCATCCAAATCATTGATATATATTGTGAACAGCTGGGGGCCAAGTCCTGATCCTTGCGGTACCCCACTAGTCACAGCCTGCCAATGCGAGAATGACCCATTTATTCCTACTCTCTATTCTCTGCCTGTTAACCAATCCTTAATCCATGCCAGTATAGTACTTCCTATCCCATGTGCTTTACATTTGCCAACCAAACTCCTGTGCAAACTTTATTAAAAGCCTTCTGAAAATCCAAGTATACTATGTCCACCAACTCCCCTTTATCAATTCTGTTCTAACATCCTCAAAAAACTCCAACAGGTTTGTCAATCATTAAATTGCCATTCATAAATCCATGTTGACTATGCCCAATCAGATCATTATTATCCAAGTGTCCATTTATCCCATCCTTTAGAATAGATTCTAGCATTTTCCCTACTACTGATGTAAAGCTAACAAGTCTGTAGTTCCCTGTATTCTCTCTCCCTCCCTTCCTAAATAGTGGGGTGACATTTGCTACCTTCCAATCTGCAAAAAACATTCCAGAATCTATAGAATTTTGGAATATGATCACCAATGCATCCACTATCTCCACAGCTAACTCTTTCAACACTCAGGGATGTAGAATATCAGGTCCTGGGGATTTATCAGTCTTCAGCCCCATTATTTTCTTCAATACAACCTTCTTACTAATACTAATTTCCTTCAATTCCCTCATTCTCCGTAGTCCCTTGGATCTCTAATTCTGGGACAGTTCTTGTATCTTCCTCAGTGAAGACAGACACAAAGTAATCATTTAGCTGCTCTGCCATTTCTCTATTCCCCATTATAAATTCTCCTGACTGCCTGACCCACATTTGTTTTAGCCAAATGTTTCCTTTTCACATAGCTATAGAAGCTTTTGCAGTCCGTTTTTATGTTGTTTGCTAGTTTACATCCATATTCTATTCTCCCTTTCTTTTTCAGTTTCTTGGTCCTCCTTTGCTGTATTCTAAATTCCTCCCAATCCTCAGGTTTAATACTATTCCTGGCGATTTATAGGCCTTTTCTTTTAATCTTAAGACAATCTTTAATTTCCTTTGTTAGCCACGATTGACTGTGTTTTCTTTTGGGGTTTTTGTGCCTTTAAGGAATGTATTGTTGCTGTAAACTATGTAATAATTCTTTAAAGACTATCCATTGCCTGTGTACTGTCATTACTTTTAATGCATTTTCCCAATAAACCTCAACCAATTTGCCCCTCATACCTTCACAATTTCCTTTGTTCAAACTTAACACCCTGGCTTCAGATTGAAATACCTCACTTTCAAACATAATGTAAAATTCTATCATATTATGGTCACTCTGACCTAAAGGTTCTTTGTCAACAAGATTATTAATTAACCCTTTTTCATAACATAATACTAGTTCTAAAATAGCCTGTTATCTAACTAAAACAAAAAGTGCTGGAAATACTCAGCAGGTCTGGCAGCATCTGTGGAGAGAGAAGCAAAGTTAACGTTTCAGGCCTGTTCGCTAGTCGATTCCTCAACATACTGCTCTAGAAAACCATCCCTAACACACTCCAGAAACTCATGCTCCACAGCATTAGTGCCCATTGGATTTACCCAGTCTATATGCGGATTGAAATCACACATGATTACTGTATTACCTCCTGTAATTCAGTGCAGCTTCCTTTTAAGAGGGACAGACTGCCTTTAAGAACAGAAAGCTAGCCACACCATGTGCACACGCTGCTCAACCCACTGCTGAGTGTTCATGTAGCCAGCAGCACAGGCACCGTTTGGAACAACATCTCAATCAGGGAAATGAGGAGGCAGCACCAAATTTGCATGCTGCCTACCTTCACCTTGATGGGTGTGGACACACTGCAAATTGTGACTCGCGCACACAGAAAATGCCGCAAACCAACATTTAATCCAAGCTCCGCTTCTCTCTCCACAAGGTGCAGTCTGACCGGCTGTTTTTTCCTGGCATGTTCTGTTCTTACTTTGTTTTCCTTTTCGTATCCTTTTAATAGGGATGATTAAACAAAAGAAGCACTGCACTTTTTTTTTGGAGCATCACAAAACATGGAACTTCTACTCAAAGCTATTTTTTTTATCAGTGAGGCTGAATTGGCTTCTCCAGTTGATAGAGCTTGTCCTTATTTTATTAACACATTTTTGCAGGGTAATTTAGCAAGAAGACTTGTTTAACATGCAGTCCTGTCAGTGAGATAAACAGCACTAACATAGAAAATAAACAATAACAATAAAACAGGTCAATTTAAAATACACACATGGTAACTGAAAGCTTGTGTGCAGTCCCTTACACCAACAGGTCACTCTCAGCTGAATCTTGAGTTATGTTTAGATAATCCCTTGTAAAATGATACAATTTCTCTCCTGAAACTAATGTTCTACCATTTAGTCTCCCTTAGACCTTCTTCCCTACACATATACTTTTCACTATCAGGCAACATTGTTCCTATGTCTCAGTCAAAGCTGACATCTAACCAGGTGCTCAGAGATGTGCAAGAATGCTTACTTTTGTCCTCTGATTTTTCCTCTTATGCAACCCATTTTTGCAACTGCGTCTTGATAGCAAGATTGGCAATACCAGATGTAGGGAACCTGAGCTCCATATCTTCATCTTAGCACTTTGCCATGACTTCCTGGGACAAAGTCTTCTATTAACTTAAATAAAATGATATCAGAGGCAATCTAGAAGCTACACATCTGTAATTTCCTGGATCAAACTTTAAATCATAGAAAATATAGATCATAAAATGATATAGCACAGAAAGCAGCCATTAGGCCCATCGTGCCTGTGCTGAATCTTTGGAAGAACTATCCAGTCGGTCCCACTCCATTGCCCTTTTCCCGATAGCCCTGCAAATGTTTTTTTTTTTGCAAGTATTCATCCAACGACCTTTTGCAAGTTATTATTGAATCTGCTTCCATCACCCTCATAAGATGGGTCACAAGGACTTTAAACTAGTAAATGGGTGGTGGCAGGAGAGAACAGAGCTCAAATGGAAAGTGTAAGCAATAATTCGAAACAAATGAACAGGGAGCAAGAGTAATGGTCAGAAATTGTGCTTTAGAAACCACAGGTAAAGGGAAACTAAAACACACAGTGCGGCACAGTGGCGCAGTGGTTAGCACCACAGCCTCACAGCTCCAGTGACCCGGGTTCAATTCTGGGTACTGCCTGTGTGGAGTTTGCAAGTTCTCCCTGTGTCTGCGTGGGTCCCCTCCGGGTGCTCCGGTTTCCTCCCACAAGCCAAAAGACTTGCAGGTTGGTAGGTAAATTGGCCATTATAAATTGCCACTAGTATAGGTAGGTGGTAGGGATATATAGGGACAGGTGGGGATGTTTGGTTGGAATATAGGATTAGTGTAGGATTAGAATAATTGGGTGGTTGATGGTCGGCACAGACTCGGTGGGCCGAAGGGCCTGTTTCAGTGCTGTATCTCTAAAAAAAATATATAAAGTAATTAAACCAGGAGAGAGAAATAAAAAATGTGTGAGTAATACCTTAGAGCAGAAGGGCAGGTTCGGACGTGTGGTCCTTTATACAAGCATATGAAGGAAAAGGAACAAATTGAATGAATTGCAGATGAAAATTCAACTTCCTACCTGTCCTCAGAGTGAGGGGAGCCGAGAGTTTCCAAAGAGCACAGCTGACTGGTGAGTAGGTCCTGGTGGGTATTTTTCAAAGTGGATTGAATTGTAAGTCATTGTTTTAGCAAGACTTAGTTGTTTTGTTAAAATTATAATCTTCTAAAGTTTTAAATTTAAAGGGTGTAGTCATGGCAGGAGAGCTTGAAGTCGTGGTTTGCTCCTCTTGCTGCATGTGGGAATCCGGGAACATTTCCAGTCCCCGGGACCAGCGTGTGTGCAGGAAGTGTGTCCAGCTGCAGCTCCTGGAAGCTCGGGTTTCAGAGCTGAAACGGCGGCTGGAAACACTGTGGAGCATCCACGAGTCAGAGAGCATTGTTGATAGCACGTATAGAGAGGTGGTCACACCGCAGCTGAAGGGACTTGAAGAAGGAAGGGAATGGGTGACCACCAGGCAGTCCAAGAGAATCAGGCAGGTAGTTCAGGAGTCCCCTGGGGTCCCGCTTGCAAATCGGTGGGAGGGTGATAAGGCAGAGGTCATGGTACATGTTGGTACCAATGACATAGGTAGAAAGAGGGATGAGGTCTTGCATCAAGAATTTAGGGAGTTAGGCAGCAGAGTAAAAAACAGGACCTCTCGGGTTGTAATCTCTGGATTACTCCCAGTGCCACGTGCTAGCGAGTATAGAAATAGGAGAATAGCACAGATGAATGCGTGGCTTAAGAGTTGGTGCAGGACGGAGGGTTTTAGATTCCTGGACCACTGGGACCGTTTCTGGGGAAGGTGGGACCTGTACAAGCGGGACGGTCTACATCTGAACCAGATGGGGACTATCATCCTTGCAGGCGGGTTTGCTAGTGCTTTTGGGAGGAGTTTAAACTAATTTGGCAGGGGGAGGGGATGCAGTCTCCTAGCAGAATAGGGACACAGCTAAACATAGGAAAGCAAACAAGTCAGAGGGAATACGGCGGAAGTAAGTTTCAAGGGAATAAGACCAGGATGGAAGGCCTCTACTTTAATGCCAGGAGTATTGCAGGTAAAACGGATAAGTTAAGGGCAATGATTGACATGTGGAATTGTGATATAGTAGCCATCACGGAGACATGGTTGAGGGAGGGGCAGGATTGGCAGCTCAATATCCCGGGATATAAAATCTTCAGGCGCGACAGAGGGGAGGGTAAAAGAGGAGGGGGCATTGCAATATTAGTTAAGGAGTCAGTTACTGCAGTAAGGAGAGATGATATCTTGGAGGGAGCATCAAATGAAGCTTTATGGGTAGAGTTTAGGAATAAAAAAGGGACAGCCACTTTGCTAGGTGTTTATTATAGACCCCCAGATAGTCAGCGGGAAATTGAGGAGCAAATATGTGCGCAATTTGTAAAAATAATAGGGTAATTGTATTAGGTGATTTCAACGTTCCCAACATTAATTGGGATAGTCATCGTGTTAAGGGCTTAAATGGAGTGGAGTTCTTAAAATGTATACAGGAGAACTTTTAAGCTCAATATGTAGAGGATCCAACAAGGGAGGGTGCAGTGCTGGACCTAATTCTGGGGAATGAAGCTGGACAGGTGGTTGATGTGTTGGTGGGGGAGCATTTTGGTGATAGCAACCACAACATGGTACAATTTAAGCTTGTTATGGAAAAAGAAATAGACACGTTGCAAAAAAAGGTTTTGGATTGGGGGAGAGTAAATTTTAGTAAAATAAGGCAGGATCTGGCCAAGGTAGACTGGAAAGAGTGACTTGTCGGGAAATCTACAGAAGAGCAGTGGGGGGCATTCAAAAAGGAAATGGGGAGGGTACAGGCCCAACATGTTCCCTCTAGGGTAATAGGTAGGAGCAACAAGCCCAGAGAACCATGGATGACCAGAAACATTCAGGGTAAGATGAGAAGGAAAAGAAAGGCTTTTAGCAAATACAAGGAGAGCAAATCAATGGAAGCATTAGTGAAGTACAGAAAGTGTAGGATGGAGCTTAAGAAAACAATTAGGAGAGCAAAGAGGGGATATGAGAAAGCTCTGGCTGGTAAAAGTAGGGAAAATCCCAAGATATTCTATAAGTATATCAATGGGAAGCGGATAACCAGGGAAAGAGTAGGACCCATTAGGGACCAAGGGGGAAATTTGTGGGTGGCGCCAGAGGACATTGGTAGGGTGTTGAACGAATACTTCACATCTGTCTTCACCCAAGAGAAAGAGGATGTAGATATGGAACTTAGAGAGAGAGACTGTGAGGTTCTTGAGCAAATTGTCATTGGGAGTGACAAGGTATTGGAGGTTTTGGAAGGCTTAAAAGTGGACAAATCTCCAGGTCCGGACGATTTGTGTCCCAGGGTGCTGTGGGAGGCGAGGGTGGGGATTGCAGGGTCTCTGACCCTAATTTTTAATTCCTCTCTGGCCACGGGGGAGGTGCCAGAGGACTGGAGAACAGCTAATGTGGTCCCACTATTTAAGAAAGGTTGTAGAGATAAGACAGGGAACTACAGACCAGGGAGTCTCACGTCAGTGGTAGGGAAACTATTGGAGAAAATTCTGAAGGAGAGAATCTATCACCACTTGGAGAGGCAAAATTTGATTAGGAATAGTCAGCATGGCTTTGTCAGAGGGAGGTCATGCCTAACAAATTTGATTGAATTTTTTGAACATGTGACCAGGTGTGTAGATGAGGGTAGTGCAGTTGATGGAGCTTACATGGATTTCAGCAAAGCCTTTGACAAGGTCCCACATGGGAGACTTATCAAGAAAGCAAATGCACACGGGATACAAGGTAACTTGATAAGGTGGATTCAAAATTGGCTTAGCTGTAGGAGACAGAGAGTGATGATAGACGGCTGTTTTAGTGACTGGAAGCCAGTGTCCAGTGGTGTACCACAGGGATCTGTGCTGGGTCCCCTATTGTTTGTCATTTATATAAACGACATAGATGATTATGTGGGGGGTAGAATCAGTAAGTTCGCAGATGACACAAGGATTGGCCGAGTGGTTAACAGTTAGGTTACAGGAAGATATAGATGGGATGGTCAAATGGGCAGAAAAGTGGCAGATGGAATTTAACGCCGAAAAGTGTGAGGTGATACACTTTGGAAGGAGTAATGTGACACGGAAGTATTCAATGAATGGCCTGACACTGGGAAGTTCCGAGGAACAATGGGACCTTGGCGTGTTTGTCCATAGATCTCTGAAGGCAGAAGGGCAGGTTAATAGGGTGGTGAAAAAGGCATATGGGACACTTGCCTTTATCAATCGAGGCATAGATTACAAAAGCAGGGAGGTCATGTTGGAGTTGTACAGAACTCTGGTAAGGCCACAGCTGGAGTACTGTGTGCAATTCTGGTCACCACATTATAGGAAGGATGTGATTGCATTGGAGGGGGTGCAGAGGCGATTCACCAGGATGTTGCCTGGAATGGAACATTTAAGCTATGAAGAGAGGTTGGATAGGCTTGGGTTGTTTTCAGTGGAGCAGAGAAGACTGAGGGGTGACCTGATCGAGGTGTACAAGATTATGAGGGGCATGGACAGGGTGGATAGGGAGCAGCTGTTCCCCTTAGTTGAAGGGTCAGTTACGAGGGGTCACAAGTTTAAGGTGAGGGGCGGGAGGTTTAAGGGGGATTTGAGGAAGAACTTTTTTACCCAGAGGGTGGTGACGGTCTGGAATGCCCTGCCTGAGAGGGTGGTAGAGGCAGGTTGCCTCACATCCTTTAAAAAGTACCTAGATGAGCACTTGGCACGTCATAACATTCAAGGCTATGGGCCAAGTGCTGGCAAATAGAATTAGGTAGACAGGTCAGGTGTTTTAATGCATCGGTGCAGACTCGATGGGCTGAAGGGCCTCTTTAGCACTGTACTATTCTGTGATTCTGTGTTAGCCACCAGGACGTGGAAATGAAAATACCAGGTTATAAGGTCTACAAGAAGGATAGAAAATCTGGTAGAGGGGGAGAAGTATTAGCAAAAAAGGATGAAGTTACTTCGATAATCAGAGAGGTAAGCAGGCAGTGGAGACTAAGTAAAATTAAGACATAGAAAAGGATTGTAGTGGTAGTTGTGCAGAGGTCGCCAGCGAGTAGCAGACGTCAAGTGCCAGAATGTATTAATGCAGAGATTAGAAAAACACATAGTAAAGCCAGAGTGGTTTTAATGGAGGATTTTAACTTTCACATAGATTGGGATAAGCAAACCAGCACATGCCAGAAAGGAAGTAAATTACTTGAGTGTGTTCAGGATAGCTTCTCTGCATCAATATGTCCTAGAACTAACAATGAGTCTTGGCATATTAGATTTAGTAATAATTAATGAGCCAAGTTTAGTTAACAGCCTAATGGTTCATCAACATTTATCTAAAAGCAACCATAACATGATCAAGTTCAATGTTGTATTTGAAACGGAGAAACTCGGAAAAGCTACTAAGATTCTAGATTTAGGCAACTTCAATGGGATGAGATAGAGACCGTCCACAGTAGACTGGGCTAATCTGTTTATTTTGAGATACAGCACTGAAACAGGCCCTTCAGCCCACCGAGTCTGTGCAGACCAACAACCACCCATTTATACTAACCCTACTAACCATGGCTTGGCCATGTGAGCCGCATGGAAGATGGCAGGATCCCCAAAGACACATTGTACAGCGAGCTCGCCACTGGTATCAGACCCACCGGCCGTCCATGTCTCCGTTATAAAGACGTCTGCAAACGCGACATGAAATCGTGTGACATTGATCACAAGTCGTGGGAGTCAGTTGCCAGCATTCGCCAGAGCTGGCGGGCAGCCATAAAGACAGGGCTAAATTGTGGCGAGTCGAAGAGACTTAGTAGTTGGCAGGAAAAAAGACAGAGGCGCAAGGGGAGAGCCAACTGTGCAACAGCCCCAACAAACAAATTTCTCTGCAGCACCTGTGGAAGAGCCTGTCACTCCAGAATTGGCCTTTATAGCCACTCCAGGCGCTGCTTCACAAACCACTGACCACCTCCAGGCGCGTATCCATTGTCTCTCGAGATAAGGAGGCCCAAAAGAAAAAGACAGTAATCCCATATTCCCTACCACCTACCTACACTAAGGGCAATTTACAACGGCCAATTTACCTATCACCTGCAAGTCTTTGGCTGTGGGAGGAAACCAGAGCACCCGGCGAAAACCCACACAGTCACAGGGAGTACCCAGAATCGAACCCAGGTCCCTGAAGCTGTGAGGCTGCGGTGCTAACCACTGCGCTACTGTGCCGCCCTGGCTAAAATGACAGATTATCAGCAGGTGTTCAAA
Organism: Heterodontus francisci; assembly: GCF_036365525.1. NCBI lineage: Eukaryota > Metazoa > Chordata > Chondrichthyes > Heterodontiformes > Heterodontidae > Heterodontus > Heterodontus francisci. The sequence goes on along the minus strand of NC_090375.1, from coordinate 161,562,803 downwards.
AAAGAATTTAACATGATGCAGAACCAGTTTACACCCTAAGGGGCAAGAGATCTACTTGCCAAAAACACAGCCATGGATGACTGAAGAGCTGAGAGAAAACGTAAAACTAAAAACAAAAGCATACAAAAATGCAAAAAATAGCCCAGATCCTGAAGAATTGGAGAGATACAAAGAACAGAAAGGGTGACAAAACTGCTAGTTAAGAGTTACAAAAAGGGAGTATGAAAAACTGACAAAAGCAATCAAATTCAACGCAAAAAAATTTACAATTATGTTAGGAAAAAGAGAGTTAAGAGCATCCACCCCTGAAAAAATGGTAAGGCTGATGTTATAAATGAAAATTAGGAAATGATGGACATGTGAAAAAATTACTTCGCAACAGTATTTAAGTAGAGGACATCCTAAGGAGGCTAATACTGGATTTGGGGCAGGGACTCACTAAAATTAATATAAGCAAATTAACAGTAAAGGAGAATACAAAGACACTAAACAGTGGCAAATCCTCAGGACCAGATGATTTTCAACCTAATGTTTTAAAGGAAATAGGTGACAGCATTGCAGATGCCCTAATTATGATCTGCCGAAGTTCTTTCGATTCAGGAATGTTCCTTTCGATCTGAAAATTGCACGTCACTCACCTATTTAAGCAAGATGAGAGTGAAACCAAATAATTAAGAGCCAGTTAGTGTAACATCGGTTATTGGGAAATTACTGGAGTCAATAATTTCGCAGAGGGTGACTGAGCACCTTGAAAATATTTCAGCTGATCAGAGAGTCATACAGTCATTACAGCATTCGAGCCATCAAGTCCATGCTGGCTCTCTGTAGAGCAATCCAATCAGTCCCATTCCCCTGCTGTATCGCCAAAGTCCTACAAGTTTATTTTCCTCAAGTGCCTATCCAATTTCCTTTTGAAATCATTCATCTTTTCTGCTTTCATCACCCTCAAAGGCAGCAAGTTCCAGGTTATTACCACTCTCTGCATAAAAAAAGATCTTCCTCACATCTCTTGCCCCAAATCTTAAATCTGGGTCCCCGAGTCCTTGTACCAACACCTAATGGGAATAGCTTTACTTTTTCTACCTTATCCAAACCTGTCATAATCTTGTACACCTCTATCGGATCTCCCCTCAATCTCTTTGGCTTCAAGGAGAACAACCCCAGTTTCTCCAACCTACCCTTGTAGCTAAAATCCCTTATCCCTGGAATCATTCTGGTAAATCTCCTCTGCACCCTCTCAAGGACCTTCACAAATTCTTAAACTGTGGTGACTGGAACTGAATGAAATACTCTAGTTGTGGCCTAAACAGAGCTTCATAAAGGTTCAGCATAACTTCCCTGCTTTTGTGCTCCATACCTCTATTTATGAAGCCCAAGATCCCATATGTTTTGCGAGCTACTCTCTCAATATGTCCTGACACCTTTAAAGATCTATGCATATGAACCCCCCCCAGATCCCTCTGACCCTACACACATTTCAAAACTTTGCCATTAAGTTAATATTGCCTCTCCCTATCCCTTCTGCCAAAATGCATCACCTGACACTTCTCCGTATTAAATTCCATCTGCCACTTGCCCATGCTGCTACCCTATCTATGTCCTTTTGCAGTCGATTCATATCCTCCTCACTGTTTGACACACCTTCAAGTTCAGTATCATTGGAAAATTTTACTCTGTATTCCAATATCCACGACATTAAAGATATATTTATATAAAACACACAATCAAAAAAAGGCGGTCCTAGCACTGAACCTTGGGGAACACCACTGTCCACAATCTTTCAGTCTAAAAAACAACCATTCACCACAACTTGCTATTTTCTGTCCTTAAGCCTATGTTTTTATCCAAGCTGACATTGACCCTCCTATTCCACCAGTCTCAATTTTGTTAACCAGCCTTTTATGTGGTACTTTGTCAAATGTTTTCTTAAAATCCATATTAACAATAGCCATTGATTTCCCATTATCAACCCTCTCTGTTACTTCATCAAAAAATTCAGTTAGATTACTCAAGTACAATCGGCCTTTTACAAATCTGTGCTGGCTCTCCTTAATTAACTTAAACCTCTCCAAGTGCCTGTTGATTTTTTTTTCACGGATTATTGTTTCTAAAACCTTAGCCACCACAGATGTTAAACTGACTGGCCTGTAGTTGTGAGGATTGTTGTTACACCCTTTCTTAAATAAAGGTGTCACATTTGTCACTCTCCAATACTCTGGCACCTCCCCCATATCTAGGGTAGATTGGAAGATTATGGCAAGCCTTTCCAGCATCTCCACCCCCACTTCCTTTAGCAACCTGGATACAAGCCATCCAGACCAGGTGACTTTCCACTCTAAGCATAGCCAGCCTTTCCAATCCATCCTTACTATCAATTTTCACCCCATCCATCACCTCCACCATCTCCACTTCGACTGATATTTTCTCAGCATCCTCTTCCTTCGTAAACACCGATACAAAGTACTCATTAAGTATGTTAGCCTTGCCCTGCGCCTCTAAGCATATATCACCCTCTTTGTGCCTAATAGGCCTCACCCCATTTATTACTAACCGCTTACTATTTACATGACAGTAGAAGATTTTGGGATTCCCTTTTATGTTAACTGCCATTCTATTCTCATATTGTCTCTTTGCCAGTCTTATTTTCCTCTCACTTCCCCACTCAACTTATTGTATTTGACCTGGTTCTCACTTGACGAATTCACCTGGCATGCATTATACATTCTCTTTTTTTGTTTCAACATATTTTCCATCTCATCCAAGGATCCCTGTTTTTGGTTCCACTACCTTTTGCCCTTGTTGGAACGTACTTAGCCCATACCTGATCTCCCCCTTAAAGGTCATGCATTGTTCCGTTACAGTTTTTCCTGTCAATCTTTGGTTTCATTTTACCCTGGCTAGATCCCTTTTCAACCTATTGAAGTTCAGTTCTTCCAGTTTAGAAGTTCTACTTTTGATTGTTCCTTGCTCTTCTCCATTACTAATCTAAACCTTATGATACAATGATCATTCTTACCTAAGTGTTCCCCCAAAGACATCTGGTCTACTTGGTCCAGCTCATTCCCCTGAACCGGAATCACAAAATTGTTACAGCGCAGAAAGAGGCCATTCGGCCCATCGTGTCTGCACCTGCTCCCGAATGACAAATTCATCAGTGCCATTCCCCCACCTTCTCCCTGTAACCCTGCACATTCTTCCTTTTCAGATAACAGTCTAATTCCCTTCTGAATGCTTCAATTGAACCTGCATCCACCCTCTCCATTACATAAAAGAAATCAATCAAGTTAGTCAAACAGGATTTGCTTTTAACAAATCCATGCTGTCATTTATTAACTCTTCTTTTTCCCTGGATTATTGTCTCTAAAAATTTCCTGACCACCAACATTAGACTGACTGGCCTGTAATTACCGGATCTATCCTCTTTTTGAGCAATGCTGTAACATTTGCAATCCTCCAATCTTCTGGCACCGCCTATATCTAAGGAGGTTTGGAAGATTGTGGCCAGAGCCTCTGCAATTTCTGCCCTTCTCTCCATAACCTAGGATGCAACCCATCTGGACCATGTGACTTTTCTACTTTAAGAGCACTGCCAACTTTTTAAGTAGTTTTAAGAATGCTGAAATTTATACTGATTTCCAGGTCAATTTTGCCCACAGGAACTTATGCCCAAATTTCCTGACGAGATCATTTGCTTATATCAGAATGTAAAGACTGGTCTAGAACATTTCCAGATGCAGGACCCTCAATGGAAATAAGAGCAATTGAGCTACCATCTTCTACCTTGTTGCCTCATTCTCACCGCTGCTTGCATCCCATGTTTCTCTTCCTTTTCCATTATTATTATTCCCACCACTATTCCAGCTGCTTAGTCCTGCTGAACATGAGGGTGGGGGTTTGAAAATGATTGGGTGCACTGAGAGTGACAGCACCTTGTTTAAGTACAGTACCTGTCTCAGTAAGAAACATTAAAAAAAGCAGCGAAAACTGCGATAAAATTCCAGTACTCTCAGTCATGCCAATATCGGGAGACTTTTGGTCGTGCCATGTCACACCTAATTTTCTCGTGTAAATCTCTGCCAGCACATTATTTGCGTTAATATAGGAACTCATATGAGCTAGACTTTTACATGGGGGCGGGGTGTTGACGGAGAGCGGTGGTGCAGCAGAGCGTTTTAGCGGATGTTTCTCGGAGGTAATATGAATGATCAAGGAATTTGGGGTGGACTGATGTTTCAACATAAATCAGTTAAATGCAAATTTCCTTGAAACAAAACTGCAAAAGGAAGCAGTTACATCAAAACTTTCTAGGCAATTCTGGGTCACAGTATCCAACCTTCCAAAAGACAGATTCTTCAGCTAATACGTCTGCTCCAGGAATGCAGCTTTCAGAAATGCCATTGGCCCTTGTTTGAATGTCTCATGTTTTCATCCTGTACATTTTAATCTTTTTATTGACGGTTCTGCTGCTAAATCACTCTGAATACACAGATCACCAAGTGGCTGATTCGGAACATACGCAAGTGACTAGAAATTGACACTGGGAAATGGTTACTGCAGTTCTAACGATCTCTATCAACAGCCGTTGATTTAAGTCCATGATTCATAGCTATTCCACTCAGTCATGCCACTATTAAATGATAATCCTAAAGGATACCCACTTAAGTGTAACGCTGGTCAGCTCAAAATAAGGATTATCTTCATATTGCATTTTCTGTGGCGTAGAATTTAAAAATGAAATGTACATGGATATTAAAAAATAAAGTAAGAACACAAGAAATTGAAGCAGGAGTAGGCCATTTGGCCCCTCAAGCCTGCTCCACCATTCAATAAGTGATACTACTGTGGCCTTAACTCCACTTTCCTGCCTGCCCCCGATAACCCTTGACTCCCTTGTAGATCAAAGAATCTGTCTAACTCAGCCGACAATGTATTCAAGGACCCAGCCTCCACTATCCTCTGGGGAAGAGATTCCAAAGATTAATGACCCTCTGAGAGAAGAAATCCCTCCTCATCTGCATCTTAAAAGGGAGACCCCTTATTCTGAAACTATGGCTGGGATTTTGTGTGGTCCCCAAGGCAGGGGGCACGATGTATTGCGACAGGAGGCGGTGGTGGGGGAGGGGCGGGGGGCAGGGCGCAGTGGGCCTGTGGACTCCCAGTCACCCAGCGATCTTCCAGGGGGCAGGGTAGGCCGACAACTGCCTTCCCACCCAGAGGCCGTGAGGCCAAATGGCCTATTAACGACCAATGAAGGGCCTCTTCCCACGAGGCACCCTCCCTACGGGCTTGGGTTGGGGGGGGGGTCCCTCCTTCATGGGCAATTTGTGGTGCTCATGAAGGACCTCCAGTAGGAACAACGCCAGGAACCCCCTCCCCTTAGACTACATGACCAAACTCCACCTCCTCTTGCTGGGGACTTTCGGATTGGCCCCGGCATTCCCACCTCATATACCGCTTCTCCGGGGTTCCAGCGCTGGGCCTGGGTCCAAAGCCTCTGCAGTACTGGCAGTCCTCCGCTTTCGGTGGTGCTGCCAATACTGCTGGTCAGCCAGCCCTCTGATTGGCCGACTGCTCAGAGGTAGGATCCCCATCTTTAAAGGGATCCCGCCTCCTGAAACTTTGATTTAAAAAGACCGGAGCATTGTTCGGGGTGGGGCGAGGAGAGGTGGCATGAAAAGGCAGATGTGGGTTCCTCCCATCTTTTTGGATTGGCGCCAGGAGCCCCGCCTCCGGCACAAAGTCCAGCCCTATGCCCCCTAGTTCTAGATCCCCTACAAGGAGGAACATCCTTTCAGCATCTACCCTGTTAATCCCCCACAGATTGTTATATGTTTCAATAAGATCACCTTTCATTCTTCCAAACTCCAATGAGTATAGGCCCAACCTGCTCAACCTTTCCTCAAAAGACAACCCTTTCATCCCAGGAATCAGCCTAGTGAAACTTCTCTGAACTGTTTCCAATGGACGTATATCCCTCCTTAAATAAGGAGACCAAAACTGTGCATAGTACTCCAGGTGTGTTCTCTGCAATACCCAGGTACAGTTGTAGCAAGACTTCCCTACTTTTAAACTCCATCCTCCTTGTGATAAGTGCCAACAATGTGGTTAACTCTAACATGCCCTCTGAAATGGCCTAGCAAGCTACTCAGTTGTACCTAACCGCTACGAAGTCAATAAAAAGGAATGAAACCGGACGGACCACCCGGCATCGACTACAGACTAGTCAAGCAACAGCCTGACATAGACATACTCATGGAATCATACCTTACAATGTCCCAGACAGTGCAATCACTATCCCTGGGTATGTCCTGTCCCACCGGCAGGACAGACCCAGTAGAGGTGGCAGGACAGTGGTCTACAGTAGGGAGGGAGTTGCCCTGGGAGTCCTCAACGTCGACTCCGGACCCCATGAAGTCTCATGAAATCAGGTCAAACATGGGCAGGTAACCTCCTACTGATTACCACCTACCGCCCCCCCCCTCAGCTGATGAGTCAGTACTCCATGTTGAACAGCACTTGGAGGAAGCACAGAGGGTGGCAAGGGCACAAAATGCACTCTGGGTGGGGGACTTCAATGTCCATCACGGAGTGGCTCGGTAGCACCACTACTGACCAAGCTGGCCGAGTACTAAAGGACATAGCTGCTAGACTGGGCCTGCAGCAGGTGGTGGGGGAAGCAACACGAGGGAAAAATATACTTGACCTTGTCCTCACCAATCTGCCTGCCGCAGGTGCTTCTGTCCATGACTGTATTGGTAGGAGTGACCACTGTACAGTCCTTGTGGAGACTAAGTCCTGCCTTCATATTGAGGATACCGTCCATCGTGTTGTGTGGCATTACCACCGTGCTAAATGGGATAGATTTCGAACAGATCTAGCAATGCAAAACTGGGCATCCATGAGGCGCTGTGGGCCATCAGCAGCAGCAGAGTTGTACTCAACCACAATCTGTAACCTCATGGCCTGGTATATCCCCCACTCTACCATTACCATCAAGCCAGGAGACCAACACTGGTTCAATGAAGAGTGCAGGAGGGCATGCCAGGAGCAGCACCAGGCATACCTCAAAATGAGGTGTCAACCTGGTGAAGCTACAACCCAGGACTACATGCGTGCCAAACTGCATAAGCAGCATGCAATAGACAGAGCTAAGCGATCCCATAACCAACCGATCAGATCTAAGCTCTGCAGTCCTGCCACATCCAGTTTGAATGGTGGTGGACAATTAAACAACTAACTGGAGGAGGTGGCTCCACAAATATTCCCATCCTCAATGATGGGGGAGCCCAGCACATCAGTGTGAAAGATAAGGCAGAAACACTTGCAACAATCTTCAGCCAGAAGTGCCGAGTTGATGATCCATTTCAGCCCCCTCCTGAAGTCCCCAGCATTACAGATGCCAGACTTCAGCCAATTCGATCCACTCCCCATGATATCAAGAAACGACCGAAGGCACTGGATACTTCAAAGGCTATGGGTCCTGACAATCTTCCGGCAATAGTCCTGAAGACCTGTGCTCCAGAGCTTGCCGCACCCCTAGCCAAGCTGTTCCAGTATAGCTACAAGACTGGCATCTACCCGGCAATGTGGAAAATTGCCCAGGTATGTCCTGCACACAAAAAGCAGGACAAGTCCAACCCGGCCAATTACCGCCCCATCAGTCTACTCTCAATCATCAGTAAAGTGATGGAAGGTGTCATCAACAGTGCCATCAAGTGGCACTTGCTTAGCAATAACCTGCTCAGTGATGCTCAGTTTGGGTTCCACCAGGGCCGCTCAGCTCCTGACCTCATTACAGCCTTGGTTTAACCATGGACAAAAGAGCTGAACTCAAGAGGTGATGTGAGAGTGACTGCCCTTGATATCAAGGCATCATTTGACTGATTATGGCATCAAGGAGCCCTAGCAAAACTGGAGTCAATGGGAATCAGGGGGAAAACTCTCTGGAAGATGGCTGTGGTTGTTGGAGGTCAGTCATCTGAGCTCCAGGACATCACTGCAGGAGTTCCTTAGGGTAGTGTCCCAGGCCCAACCATCTTCAGCTGCTTCATCAATGACCTTCCTTCAATCATAAGGTCAGAAGTGGGGATGTTCGCTGATGATTGCACAATGTTCAGCACCATTCGCGACTCCTCAAATACTGAAGCAGTCCATGTAGAAATGCAGCAAGACCTGGACAATATCCAGGCTTGGGCTGATAAGTGGCAAGTAACATTCGCGCCACACAAGTGCCAGGCAATGACCATCTCCAACAAGAGAGAATCTAACCATCTCCCCTTGACAATTAATGGCATTACCATCATTGAATCCCCCATTATCAACATCCTCAGGGCTACCATTGGCCAGAAACTGAACTGGAGTAGCCATATAAATACCATGGCTACAAGAGCAGGTCAGAGGCTAGGAATCCTGAGGCGAATAACTCACCTCCTGACTCCGCAAAGCCTGTCCACCATCTATAAGGCACAAGTCAGGAGTGTGATGGAATACTCTCCACTTGCCTGGATGGGTGCAGCTCCAACAACACTCAAGAAGCTCGACACCATCCAGAACAAAGCAGCCTGCTTGATTGGCACCCCATCTACAAACATTCACTCCCTCCACCATCGACTCACAGTGGCAGCAGTGTGTACCATCTACAAGATGCACTGCAGCAACGCACCAAGGCTCCTTAGACAGCACCTTCCAACCCCGCAACCACTACCACCTCGAAGGACAAGAGCAGCAGATGCATGAGAACATCACCACCAGCAAGTTCCCCTCCAAGTCACACACCATCCTGACTTGGAACTAGTTTGCCGTTCCTTCACTGTCGCTGGGTCAAAATCCTGGAACTCCCTTCCTCACAGCACTGTGGGTGTACCTGCCTCACATGGACGGCAGCGGTTCAAGAAGGCAGCTCACAACCACATTCTCAAGGGCAATTAGGGATGGGCAATAAATGTTGGCATAGCCAGTGACACCTACATCCCATGAATGAATTTTAAAAAACATTCTATTTGCCTTCTGAATTACTTGCTGTACCTGCTTGCTAACTTTTTGTGATTCATGGACAAAGACACCCAGGTACCTTTGTACCGCAGCATTCTGCAGTCTCCATCTAAATAATATTCTGTTTTTCTATTCTCCATGCAAAAGTGGATAACTTCATATTTTCCCACATTATATGCCATCTGACAAATTTTTGTCCACTCACTCAAACTATCTGTATCTCTTTGCAGACACTTTGTGTCTGCCTCACAACCTGCTTTCCTACTTATCTTTATATTGTCTGAAAATTTGGCTGCAATACACTCATTGCCTTCATCCACATCATTAATATAGATCATAAATAGTTGCGGCCCGATCACTGATCCCTCTGGCCCTCCACTAGTTACAGTTTGCCGACATGCATCTGCCCCATCAATCCCGACTCTCTGTTTCCCTTTAGTTAGCCAATTCTCTATCCATGCTAATATATTACCTCCAACAACATTTCACACCTTTATCCACTGTTGTGCTAGTTACTACACATTTCAGGTACAGGGACATAAATTCAACTGTCTGCACTACAACATTAGCGTGCAACTGCTTTTCTCATTGTTATGAGTTTAGAGACAGTCAAAACTATTTTGTAAGCATTTTTCTAATAAATTACCATTTTTCTCATAACTGCAGGCAGCAAATTTGAATGTCAATTCTCAATATTATAATTTATTTGTTCATGTGATGTGGGCATCACTGGCAAAGCTAGCTTTTATTACCCCTCCCATCTTGCCTTTGAAAAGGTGGTGATGATCCATCTTTTTCAACCACTGCATTTCATGTGGTGTAGGTACACCCACAGTATTGTTAAGGGAAGAAGTTCCAGGATTTTGACCGAGCGGGAGTGAAGGAACAGTGATATATTTCCAAGTCAGGATGCTGTGTGACTTAGAGGGAGCTACAGCTGGTGGTGCTCCCATGCTTCTGTTGCTCGTGTTTTTCTAGTGGGAGAGACTGTGGCTTTGGAAGATGCTGTCAAGGAGCCTTGGAAAGTTGCTACAGTGCATCTTCTATATGGTATACACTGCTGCCACTATGTGTCGGTGGTGAAGGGAGTGAACGTTTGAGGTTGTGGTTGGGATGCTGAAGAAGTGGTGACGAGCTTCTTGAGCGTTGTTGAAGCTGCACTCATTCCGGCAAGTGGAGAGTATTCCATCACGCTTCTGACATGTGACTTACAGATGGTGGACAGGCATTGGAGTCAGGAGGTGAGTTACTCATTGCAGAATTCCCAGCCTCTGACCTATTCCTGTAGCCAAAGCATTTACATGACTGGTTCAATTAAGTTTTTGGTCAATGGTAACTCAGGATGTTGATGGTCGGGAATTCAGCAATGGAAATGCCATTGAATGTCAAGAGGAGGTGGTTAGATTCTCTCTTGTTAGATGATCCTTGCCTGGCACTTGTGCAGCACAAATGTTGTTTACTACTTAACAGCCCAAGCCGAACTGTTGTCCAGGTCTTGTTGCATGCAAGCATGGACTGCTTCCTTATCTGAGGAGTTGCAAATTGAACTGAACAGTGCACAATCATTAACGAACATTCCATTCTGACATTATGTTGGAGATCTGACCTTATGAATCAGCTGAGATGATTGGCCTTCAACAACCACAACCATTTTCCTTTGTACTGGGTATGACTTCAGACAAAGGAGAGTTTTCCCCCTGATTCCCATTGACTTCAATTTTACTAAGGTTCCGTGATGCCTCACTCTGTCAAAAGCTGTCTTGAAGCCAAGGGCAGTCCCCCTTACCTCACCTCTGAAACTCATCTCTTTTATTCATGCTTGGACCAAGGCTGTAATGAGGTCTAGAGCCAAGTGATCCTGGCACAATGCAAACTGGTCACGGCTGAGCAGGTTATTGGTGAGTACCAGTAGGGAAAAACGGGGCATTTTCAAGTTGGCAGGCTGTGACTAGTGGAGTGTCACAAGGATCAGTGCAGGGGCCTCAGCAATTTAAAATCTATATGAATGATTTAGATGAAGAGACCAAGAGTAAGTTTGCTGATGATACAAAACTGGATGGGAATGCGAGCTGTGAGGAGGAGACAAAAACGCTGTATAGAGATACAGACAGGTGAAGTGAGTGGGCACAAGGCGCAGGTGAAGTATAAACTGGGGAATTGTGAGGTTATTCACTTTGGTATTAAGAATAGAAATGCAGAATATTTTTAAAAGGCTTGAACTTTGTAAATATTGATGTTCAGAGGGACTTGACTGTACTTGTACAAAAATACAGCAAGTTAGCATGCAGGTACAGCAAGCAATTAGGAAATCAAATGGTATGTTGGCCTTTATTGTAAGGGGATTGGAAAACAATACAATTGTACAGGGCTTTGCTGAAACCACACCTGAAGTACTGTGGGCAGTTTTGGTCTCCATATCTAAGAAAGGATATACTTGCCTGGGAGATAGTAAAGTGAAGCTTCACTGGATTGGTTCCTGAGATGACGAGGTTGTCCTAGGAGGAAAGGCTGAGTAAATTGGGCACATACTCTCTGGAGTTTAGAAGAATGAGAGTAGATCTCATTGAAACATAAAAGATTCTGAAGTGGCTGGTTGTCCGACCTTTTCGGGTAGAGGGCCGCATTATGATTTCTGCTCGGCCCAGGGGGCTGGTGAGCAAATTTTGAAAGATAAAATGCATTAAAAATTTATCTTAATAATAAAAACAACAACAAATGTGCAATTTTGTGAAGAAGCTTTCAATAAGAAGACTACTTTTGACTTACTTTCTCGTCACTATATTGAAAATTGATTTCGTGACACACCTAGCATTGTTTTTGCTTGCATAAATAGTCAGTCTCTGCCTGCGCACTTGACGTTACAATAGAGTATTCTGGATGGATATCCATCTGCCAGGAGCGATCTTTATCTCTCTCTGTGTCTCTCTCTCTCTCCCTGTGTTTCCGCTCTCTGTGTTGTCCTCGCTCTGTGTTCTCCCCCCGTCTGTTCCCCTCTCTCTGCCCCCTCTCTGTCCCCCTCTCTCGCTTCTCCTCTCTCTGTTTTTCCTTCTCTTTCTCTGTTCCCCCTCTCTGTTTTCCCCCCTCTGTGTTATTCCCCCCTCACTCTCTGTGTCGTCCTCGCTCTATGTTCTCCCCCTTTCTGTCCCCCTCTCTCTGCCCCCCTCTCTGTTACCCCCTCTCTCTCTCTTCCCGCATCTCTCTCTGTTTTCCATTTCTTTCTCTGTTCCCCCTCTCTGTTTTCCCCCGTCTATCACTGTTCCCCCATCCCCTCTCTCTCTGCCTCCCTCTCTCTCTTTGTTCTCCCTCTCTCTCTGTTTCCCCCCCTCTGTTTTCCCCCTCTCTGTCTTTATTCACCACCCCCCCTCTCTCTCCCTCTCTCTGACAGACGTACTGAGCAGGAGCGCTCAGCACAGCAGCTTTGTGGTCGGTCAGTTTGTTCAAAAACACGTGCTGAGTTTCGCAGCTGACAGCTGCTGAAGCAGGAACATGCTTCCCAACATCAGACAGATTCAGGCTTTTTCGACGGTTTTTTAAAAAATTCGGAAAACCCCGAATCTGTCAAAGTTGGGAAGCGTGTTCCTGCTTCTGCAGCTGTGAAACAGACTTGCGATGTTTTTAAAAAGGCTGGTCTGCAAGACCAATGGGAAATTTCCCATCTCTAGTCAAGGAGGCCCGGCAAGGATGAGGAACGGCCCCGGATACAGTTTACACCCGCAGGCCAGATTAAAACCTTTGGCGAGCTGGATCCTGGCCCGCAGGCTGTATGTTGGACAACCCTGGTCTAACCTTTTCACTTATTTTCCCAGTCCACTTTAGCCAACTCTGTCTTCACACTCTTGTAATTGCCTTTATTTAAGTTTAAGACACTAGTTTCAGACCCAAACTCCTCACCCCCATGTTGGTAGCTCGGTTGAGAAAATGATTGTGTCAAATGATTTTAAAATAGAGCTCTGTAGTCAAACTAAAATCATAAATTTTGAGGCAAAGCTAACAGATACACTCGCATCCAATTCAACCAGCTGAAGTCACAAGGGTGCATGTCACTAGAATCGCCTGCCCACAATGAGAATGAATGCTGGCAGTGTTTGCATCCTCTGTTACGTGGAGCAATCTGTGATGGCGGACTATTCCATATTAGTGGATAAAACTGTCAATCCTCCCACTCCTACTCTTCAACTGTCACCTTCTAAGGTGTAACTTAGACGAGTAAAGGTCTGCAAGGTGTAATGTAGGAATTGGCAGCCTTTTGAGATCAAGGCTGGAAACACATATCACAGGCAGTCAGTGGAGTATATATGATTTCAAAGAAATGAGAAATACATTAATAGCCCCCAAAAAATAAATGTGAATACCTGATAAATAAAATGCGACCCCCCCCCCCCCCCGGGCAATTAAATGAAAATTGTGAACCCCTGACTCTGTACACAAAATAAAAGTGTACACAATAAGTGAAACAATCCATAAACAAAACATGAACAACCCCCTCCATAAAGAAAATACTAACCCTCTCCATACACAAAAAATTCAAAGTCTTCTGATCCTCCCTATCCAACTTTTCCTTAAGTTTAAAGACTTCAAAGCTCAACCCCAGCTCTTTAAACGATCCGGACCACAGTACTAATAAAGTCTGATTGGTGAAAAAAGGTTGCACTCTCGTTGGTAGAAATCTACCAATCAAAGCACTTTTTCAGATCTCCAGGCCCAGGAAGTTTAAATAGCTAAATTGGAGTTGAAATCTCAATGAAACAAAAACCTAATTCAGGGAACTTCAGTCCAAAAGACCCTGTGTGGGTCTGTCAATGCCGGACATAACTGAGGATTTGGACTACAGCAGCTTCAAACTCCTAGAGACCACTGTTCACAGCTTTAAATCTCACAACGTGCCTGACCTCACTATTGCATTACCAGCTGTGGTAGGCAAGTGCTCAGGCCCAAGCATTAGGAAAGATGTGGGGAGTAACCATCTGCTAGTTCTGTTCCACTGAGCCTCGCTGCCTGACTCCAACCATCCAGAACATTAGATTAGGATTACAAAGAAGCTAACTGGGCTGCCTTCAGGCTGCCTCTTACAGACAGCATCACCCAACCAATCGTCTGCGAAACCCCTAACAGCCTACAGCAGACCATCAAGCGGCTAACTGATGCATTAATAGAAGCAGTAACAGCAGCAAGAGATTCATTGAAATAGAATCCTGATGATAGGACTGCTGCTATACCCCAACACATCACTAATTTGGTTAGAAACTGATTCAGAAGGACCAATTTTTAAAACACAACTCACAAAAACTAGAACATCAGTCTGTAAACTAACATCTTACTGCATATAGCCGATGTTGAAAAACAGTGAGATCTTTTCTGCAGTAAGGTTAAACAAGAGCAAGATCCCAAATGATTCAGGCATCAGGTCTGTAGAGTTCCAGGCAAAACCAGTGCAAAAACATGGACTCCCTGAGCAGAGACATTCTGAGAGAAAGTAAAGTTCTTCAACGATAATCTCTACACTGTCCACACCAAATCACAAGGAATGTGATACTTAGGAAAAGTAATATCCATACACAATCAGAACTGTTGTAACCTTTAAGAACAACCCCTGCAAGTAATGGAGAAGATAATGGGGAGATACACCAGAACTACAAGCGGTACTGTTACAGACAGAATTGAAAAAGGACTGAAACCCCAGTTCTTATTCCCTTTTCTGTCTGTAATCAGTGTGTTTTGAAAAGGAAGATGCGTGTGTTTCTTAATTCCTGAGTGTATGGCCAATTTAAATAAGCAGCAGCGCACTTTTTGTGGGTTTAAATAAAGAGGATTATTTTTATTCACGCGTTCATCCCGAAAATCTAGCGCTACATTATTCACTCACCACTCACACACTTGAGAAAGAAAGCTGTAAAAGCAGATAGTGCACTTTAACAAATTACAAGCAAAGGAATAGTTCATAAGTCACATGATTTGGATTGTCTTGGGGAAAAGGCATGCCTTGTGGGCCTGGTGAAGAAGGCATTTTCGCTCCAGAAGTATAGTTAGGTGGATTTGAGAGCTGGAGTAGTATATTGAAGATGCTGCAGGA
Organism: Heterodontus francisci; assembly: GCF_036365525.1. Classification (NCBI taxonomy): domain Eukaryota; kingdom Metazoa; phylum Chordata; class Chondrichthyes; order Heterodontiformes; family Heterodontidae; genus Heterodontus; species Heterodontus francisci. The sequence goes on along the minus strand of NC_090375.1, from coordinate 161,547,742 downwards.
TTCTCAGCAGTCACAAAGTTAGATGCTTGTAGACTTAGTAGGAGGCTGGTTTTCTGTACTGGTGGACTTGAAAAAGAACGGGTTCAGAGACCTTAAGATGGTACTGTCTCCAGTTCTTTTAAGGCACGATGGTACTGCCTGGTCTGCTTGCTGCTTTTTCTGCAGTCTGTATTTTAAAGATTCTTTAAAAGGAAACCAACATGGCTGCCCCACCATGTGACTTCACACTGTTCCTTTTCCAAATATGGTAGGGGTCTAGGTTGATGAGCCTCATCCTGTTTATTGTTCTAAGACATTCATCCTGAGGAGGGTTAATACAATCACCTTCTTTGTTTCAGGAGGAAACCATTCAATTCAGGAATGTCTCCCTATGGTTTCAGGATGGGCTTTAACGACACCTCTGGAAGGCATTCTTTGGTCCTTCAGACAGTGAGTCAGTTCTTGAATACACAAGTCAAGGTCAGCTGACTTTCAGTGGCCATCTTTGCAGCCCATGTCCATTTTTAATGTCCATTGTGGTTCATATTAAACAAAAGGAAAATTCAGTTCCAGGAGATGCTGTGCTGAATATAGTCCATGTTTAAAGTTATGACTAGGACATGCCTGTACTGGGCATGACAGGTACCAATCCTTTAGCGTGCAACTAGTGCACGACCATGCACACAGTATCACGCCGGCAAATGACTGCTATCCTGGCATCTGTTGCAATGCTTTTATCCTGCATCAGTCAACCATTCCAGCCATATTCAAGCCACCATGACGAACCAGAGGCTGGCTGCTTGGTGACAAGGGCTACCACTTCTACGCATGGCTCACAAAGTTTGTATGCTGCCTGCATCACCTCGACTGGGCACAGGATAATCATATGTCATGATTCCCATGCCTGCTAACAGGTCTTACTGAATTTTTAGCAACTACTCTAGCCCAACCAATTACTGCTGCTGAACTCCAGTTGAAGAGCAGTCAAAAAAAAGTTCCAGGAAAGTGAGGCATGTTCAGTGAAGCTACTGATGAAAGGATGGCCATAATAGCAAAGATCCTCAACAAGTCATTACTGCTGGGTTACCACCTAAAATACTGAAAATTTGCTGTTGTCACAATGGTCCACAAACAAGATAAAAACTCTAAAGATCCCAGCAATTATTGGCCTATAAACCTGTTGAGCTGCCTAGGAAAGCTGCTACAGAAAGTCAGTACATACCACTTCCAACCTCACCCTAAGAGCATTGATTTCTTCAATTCAGATAAGCAGGGTTCAGGAAAGGACGAAACACCAGCGACAATTTGGCTATGATTGTCAGTATGTACTCTCTGAGCCTCAAACAAAAAAAACATACATTGGAACTGTTCTGAAATGTGGAAAAGGCTTTTGACAAAGTTGGGCATTATGGACTGCCATTTCCCAGAATGATATCCTCTGTCAACTAATGTGATGGATATCAAATTTCCTAACAAAGCACACAACTGGTGTCAGAATATGCACAACAGTTTCCACCAAGTTTTGCCCAATGGCAGGAGTTTCCAAGGGCTCAGTGCACAGCCTACTCCTGTTCCCCATTCATATTGTTACGATGGAGGCGAGAGGAGTGCACTCTTAATTCAGTCCCACTTCTCCATAGGTCATAGCATATCAATAAATTTTCCCCACTTACTGAAACAGCCAATTCTCTATGTGTCCCTGAATAAAGCACACCAACCATGTTTCTTTAATCAACAACAAAATTAGCTGTTTATTATAAAACCAAGTCTTAACCAACAATGAAGTAAGTCTATATAATTATTAAGATATTAAAACTCCTTATTTTCCCTAGCCCTCATGCACACACAGATATATCCAAAAACCAGTTAACCAGGAAAAAAAGGATTTTGGTTTACAGCTGTTCCATAGGAATGAAAGAAATCAAAAACTTAGACTGTCATGATCTGGAAGGATGATTTTTAGTTTGGTGAGGTGTCCCAAAGTTGAATTGTTGGAAGCCACTCGAAGTTTTTCCAGGCGAGGTTGATGAACAGTCCGTGATGGATAGACGTTCAAACAACTTCAGCAGTAGAGGGTTTCACATAAGGTCTTCCATCAGGTGTACAGCAACAATGATCTTTTTAGGTCTTACAGCAATAGTATAGCTGTCAGCTTTCCTATCCTGAGTGGTGTGAAACAGGGCTGTGTTCTCGCACCCACACTTTTTGGGATTTTCTTCTCCCTGCTGCTTTCACATGCGTTCAAATCCTCTGAAGAAGGAATTTTCCTCCACACAAGATCAGGGGGCAGGTTGTTCAACCTTGCCCGTCTAAGAGCGAAGTCCAAAGTACGGAAAGTCCTCATCAGAGAACTCCTCTTTGCTGACGATGCTGCTTTAACATCTCACACTGAAGAATGCCTGCAGAGTCTCATCGACAGGTTTGCGTCTGCCTGCAATGAATTCGGCCTAACCATCAGCCTCAAGAAAACGAACATCATGGGGCAGGATGTCAGAAATGCTCCATCCATCAATATTGGCGACCACGCTCTGGAAGTGGTTCAAGAGTTCACCTACCTAGGCTCAACTATCACCAGTAACCTGTCTCTAGATGCAGAAATCAACAAGCGCATGGGTAAGGCTTCCACTGCTATGTCCAGACTGGCCAAGAGAGTGTGGGAAAATGGCGCACTGACACGGAACACAAAAGTCCGAGTGTATCAGGCCTGTGTCCTCAGTACCTTGCTCTACGGCAGCGAGGCCTGGACAACGTATGCCAGCCAAGAGCGACGTCTCAATTCATTCCATCTTCGCTGCCTTCGGAGAATACTTGGCATCAGGTGGCAGGACTATATCTCCAACACAGAAGTCCTTGAAGCGGCCAACACCCCCAGCTTATACACACTACTGAGTCAGCGGCGCTTGAGATGGCTTGGCCATGTGAGCCGCATGGAAGATGGCAGGATCCCCAAAGACACATTGTACAGCGAGCTCGCCACTGGTATCAGACCCACCGGCCGTCCATGTCTCCGTTATAAAGACGTCTGCAAACGCGACATGAAATCGTGTGACATTGATCACAAGTCGTGGGAGTCAGTTGCCAGCATTCGCCAGAGCTGGCGGGCAGCCATAAAGACAGGGCTAAATTGTGGCGAGTCGAAGAGACTTAGTAGTTGGCAGGAAAAAAGACAGAGGCGCAAGGGGAGAGCCAACTGTGCAACAGCCCCAACAAACAAATTTCTCTGCAGCACCTGTGGAAGAGCCTGTCACTCCAGAATTGGCCTTTATAGCCACTCCAGGCGCTGCTTCACAAACCACTGACCACCTCCAGGCGCGTATCCATTGTCTCTCGAGATAAGGAGGCCCAAAAGAATAGCTGTAAAAGATTGCTTCCAATATTCAGGATTTCTTAAACGCAGGAGGCAACATGAACCACACTTGATGCAGGGATTCTTCAGAGACAGGAGGCAATAGGAATCTGCCACATTTGAAATACAGGGTTTCTTCTCAAGAGGTGCAGGATTCCTTTACAGCGAGGTAATACTTTTTCTGGGTTGTCTTCTCATCTCCAGGCAGGTAAAAAAATCACATTTCAAATGCCTGCTTTTTGTCCGAACTCACTAGCTTTTAAAAGTTCCAAACTGAAACCTAAACCTTCCTGAAACAGGTCACATGCCCAGTCATAAATTCTCTCTTATTACAACAGAGGTAGCTCTGAGGTCACCACCTGCTGCTTTCCTTGAAGTTACCTGCATTCCAGTCCTTGTTTACCAGTTCAGTTTTTTTAACTTCCTTTCAAAACATCGATAAAGTTCAACTATTTGCAGGTGTCTCAATGTCCACTGAGGAAAACCACACCTGCCACGAATGAGGCATATTAATTTTGTCATATAGAACATCAGTTTTAAACTCTTAGTGGACTGAAAACATGGCGGCACCTGCATTCTAAAAGGACAGTGGCTGGAAACATTTGCATTCTAAGAGACAGTTGCCTGGAGAAGACAATGAAACTGCTCCCTGATTCAATTAACTAAATGGATTTGATGAAAGCTAGCGTTCCAGACCCTCTAATGATGATGTCTACTGAGGGTGAAAGAATCCACAGACAATCCAGGTGTGGAGCTAATCACATGACTGGCCTGCTGGCCCAGCTTTGGTTTGAATTGTGCTCACAGAATAGTATGACGTTAGACTGCAGCTGAACTTGAAGGAAGACAGCATCTCCCTGTCTCACTCTCTCTCTCTCACGAAAAGAAAAGACAGCAACTGAACTTGAAGAGAGAGCATCTCTCCCTGTTTCTCTCTCTCTCTCTCCCTCTCACGCAAAGACAGAGACCCAGGAAGAAACGAAGCCAAGACAGAAAACCATCAAAACAAGTTTGAAAGAATGCATTGGGCCCCAACAAGACGGCAAGATTTAACTGCAATCAAAGATTTTACATCAAACTCAAAAGATAGTAAATGAACTCCAGCTATTGCTTCAAACCTTTCCCCTTGATTCTTTCTCCTTTTCTGTCTCTATCTGCGTGCGGGTTCATCATGTGTGCATGCTAACCTGGTCGTGTCGCATATTTTTAGTAGTTTTAACCGAATTAGAGTTTTAAGGTTAATAAGCCTACACCTTTCTTGTTTAAATCTAAGAAAACCTGTCTGGTTGATTTCTTTGCCGTTACAATTGGAGAGCCGTGAACAAGGATTCACTGAGGGGAAGCTAAAAACACGTTTTTAAAATTAAACCCTGTTATGATCGGACCAGGAAAAGGCTGAGAGGAAACCCCTCGACCCCTTTCTCACCTGGTCGTAACACACTGAAATCCTTTTTCAGTCTTTTTAAAAAACATAGAATCCTAAGTTTTAATACAAAAAAAATCCTCATAACAATATCAATGGCATTCCAATCGCTGGACAAAGGAATGGAACTTGTTCCCAGTTTGCCAATGATAAATGACATTTGGATATATCCTCTAAACTCAAAAATAGTATCAAAAAGCTCCAAAGATGTTTGGGTCATCTAGAGGAATGGGCATGCCAATGGTAAGATCTGCTGAGCTCCAGAAAAATCACACTGCACTATTGGCCAAAAGCAAATGCAAGGAGAGCTAAGCTGCCATCAAAACCAATTAAGATCATCACAATGAAACTGTTGGCTCAACCTTCCATAGGAATATGACTTGGAAAAAGCTTATTAAAGACATCATATCAGGACATTAGTCAGGCAGAGCCAATTCTTTGGAAAAAAGCAAGGAGTCACTCCTAGAACTTTCCTCAAACTGTACAAACCTAGATCCATCCAATCCTGGAATATAGCCATCCAGACTGGTGCCAACCACCAGGTTAAAAGGCTACTGACAATTCAGAATTGTGCAATAAGGGCAACACTATCATCTCCTCAACCCATTTGCACAACATCTATGAACTCAGGCAATGGAATAAAGACTTCTGAGTCTCTGGCAGAGGTACCTGCTAAGCTCATTGTCATTATAAGGAGGACAAAATCCATTCTGATACGTTTGAAACACTGCACTTTCTGTAGACCCACAGCAGGGAGCAGACCTAGCAACAATCATCAGAGAGGATTGTGGTGTGGGGATCAGCTGAGTGCCCTGAAATTCATTATTTGTGAGAACTGTTATATAAATTCCACAATATCTGGCATAAAAAGGTTGTGAAAGCAAGAATAAACCCTGGGCCAAAATTAGCAAGCTCCCAAAGCCACTAGGCTAAGTCTAAGTCACAGAAATGCACAAAGATGAAAAGAAGCAGCAGAGGCTTTGTAGTCTGGATCAAAGGAGCTCACAGACCAGATCTCTCTCACAGGTCACCTGTTAGACAACCCTAGTGTAATGGATTTGTGGTTGTGATCTGGCTTATAACATAGTCAAGATAACTGGAATAATAGCAGTGTGTGAGAAATAGCCACGTATCCAAATGAACACATGATATTCCACTTTGATGTGTAAAAATGGACAGCTTTTTCTCTCTCAGCTGTGGAAGTGCAGACAGGTAAATTGAATTATTTTGCCCATTCTAAGGTATATGGGGCTTATTACATAAAATTGTTCTGAAAACTTAAGAACAAGCACACAAGAAGAAGGCAATGGATTTCCCCCCTAGTTTTATCCCTTTCTATTTTGAAGACACTGGGTTGAATTTTGATCTCTCCCTCCCATCAGAAATGGGGCGGTCACATCCCAAAAATTACTTACCATCCTTTCTTCCATCGACCATGTGGTCATGGTAATCTACTTCTGATCAACTGCTGAGCAGCCTGAGTCAGGTGGTAGGCCCATTTTAAATGTCAATCACAGTGCCTGTGATGTACATCAGGCACTGAAGGAAATATTTGCATGGGAAATAGTTGCATGAGCCATGCTTTCGCAGTTCAGCTAAGGAAGATCCTACAAGTAAATATGTGTTTATAAGAACAAAAAATGCTGGAAATACAAGCAGCATCTATGGAGAGAGAAACAGAGTTAACATTTCAGGTCGATGACCTTTCATCAGAACCGGAAAAAGTTAAAAATGTAACAGGTTTTTCTTTAGCAATTGCAGAGGCAGGGAAAGGAGGAGGAATGGAAAGAACAAAAAAGAAGTACTGTGACTGGGTGGAAGGCTGAAGAGATTAAATGACAAAAGGAATGTGCAAGACAAAAAGAGATGGTAGTGGGACAAATAAAGAAACAAAAATATGGGTCCAGAGGAGGTGTATGCTAAATTGAAAGAAGTACAAGTAAATCATTATTTTACCAGGACCTCTTTGTTCTCAGCCTCTTACACTGTGCCAGTGAAGCTCTATGTAAACCCAAGGAACAGCACCTTTACTTTTGATTAGGCACATTACAGCCTTCTGGACTCAACATAGAGTTCAACAATTTCAGGTCATAACCGCAGTTCCCATTTTATTTATTCCTTTTTGGACAGCAGTTGTCGATGATGATTCTGCTCTTCTCATTTACACCTCTTCTGGACCCAACTTCTGTTTTTTTTGCATGTCCCATTACCATCTCCTTTGATTTGCACCATCATCCTTTTGTCATTTAATCTCTCCTGCCTTGTACCCCATCACTTCACTTTTGTTCTGTCCCCCTCCCTCTTTCCCTGTCGTTTTACTTGCTTAAAACCTGTTACATCTCTAACTTTATCCAGTTCTGATGAAACAACATCGACCAGAAACATTGGGGGGAATATTATGCGCTCCCCGTGGCAGGTTTGGAGGCAGGGAGAGCATAAAATTGGGTGGGATAGTGTCGGGGGGGCGGGAGGGGGTGGTGGGCGGTTCCCACCACCATACTGTCTGCCAAAATTTAGTCCAGGGCGGGAAGGGCTGTGAATGACCTGCCCGCCCTGCCATCAATTGAAGTCCTTAACTGGGATGACTTCTCACCACAGCTACAATTAGTCATGCAGCAGGCAGCCCTGTCGCCACACGGGAAGCACGGCACGGAAAACCGTGTGGACTGCTTCCCGGCTCCAGGGGTGTGTTTTGGGTGGGGGGTTCCCTTGTTAAAAGGCACTTAGTGCCTGAACAAAGGACCCAGCATTGAGACGAGGGGGCCCACTGACGGCCATACCCCGGCTCTTGCTGCAGACCCCCCTCGCCTGCAATCCCCACCTCATGAGACCTCTCTCAACCTGACCTACCTGAGGTCTGGTTGCAGCGTGCTGCTGGGCCTCTGGCAGGTGCACTTCTTGCAGCAGCAGTCACCACCTCTGCCAATCAGAGGCACCCTTCTGGCGCCAGGGTCCTTGATCCTGTGGAAGGCCTGCCGCTGTCCAGTTAAGTACCTGATTGGCACTAAATTTGGCAGGACTTCCATAGAAGAGGTGATGTGGGAATTTTGGTGTTGGTTTCTCTGGACACCAAGACCCCCACTGCCAGCAGAAAATTCCCCCCATTAACTCTGTTTCTCTTGCCAAAGATCCTGCCTGCCCTTTTGAGCTTTTCCAGCATTTTCTCTTTTTATTTCAGATTTCCAGCATTCACAGTGTTTTGCTTTTGTAAATCTATGTTTATTTTTGTGGTGCCAGGAAGAGTAGGTGTGTTCTTCCAGGTTCCATAAAAATACAACGGTCTGCTGCCAGCCCATGGTCACCACCCTGAACATTGCCTTCCATTCCCCAGGACCAACCTGCAGCTACTGTCCGTGTCCCAACCAGCCAGCATTCCTGTCACTCAAAGCCAGGGAGCTGTTTGAAGATGCCAATTTGGCATCCATAACTTGCTGGTGGGATTTACGAGGCCTGGGTCACAAAATCACAGAGGCCTTTGCACTGCCACAATGGCAGGCCATCCAAAAGTCAAAATCTACCACTGACTCCTTCTGAGGTACAATTCCATGGCCACAGTATAGGAACATAGGAAATAGGAGCAGGAGGAGGCCAATAGGGCCCACGAGCTGCTCCGCCATCCAACTACCTCAATGCTATTTTCCCGCACAATCTCCATATCCCTTGAAATCTTTTAATATGTAGAAATCTATCAATCGCTGTGTTGAACATACTCAATAACTGAGCCTCCACAGCCCTCTGGGATAGAGAATTCCACAGATTCACCACTCTCTGAGTGAAGTAGCTCTCAAGACTCCCTTTTTATGTGTGAACCTACAAGGTAAGTTTAAGCAGACTATTTAGTAGCAAGGATATCACAGTTAAGCTTTGGAAAATTTAGACGTCTCAATTTTAGAGACAGGGTCATTACCATTGTCAGGGTGAGCTGCTGACACCTGCACTTAAAAGACAGAGCAGCTCACATCATTAATCTGCCCAAGGCTCTTAACAGGCTGAAGAAATAGCAGTGCAACAAATCTACACTGAAAGAAGCCATTTTCAGGTAAATCAAGAGCAATTGATCCTCTCTGGATTGAATACCCTTGCCTGCAAAGATGTTTGGACTTTTCCAGAGTCCTCTCTGGAACTCTTGCCAGGTCACTGACTCCCTGAGACCTCATAGGATAGAACGAGTGGAAGTTGTAGCATCGATCAGGACGTCTCCAGCCAGGTTACCTCACTTTGGGTGGGGGGAGAGGGGGGCGGGGAGACAGGGGTTGGTCAGGAGGAAGATCCATGGGGTGGGGGGGGGGGGGGTGGTGGGGTAACATATTAGCATGATAGAGGATTGGTTAGCTAACAGGAAATAGAGAGTAGGCATAAATGGGTCATTTTCAGTTTGGCAGGCTGTAACTAGTGGAGTGCTACAGGGATCAGTGCTGGTGCCTCAACTATTTACAATCTATATCAATGACTTGGATGAAGGGACAGAATGTATGGTTGCTAAACTTGTTGATGACACAAAGATAGGTAGGAGAGTAGGTTGTGAAGAGGATATAACAAGTCTGCAAAGGGTCATAGATAGGTTAAGTGAATAGGTAAAGATTTGGCAGATGAAGTATTATGTGGGAAAGTATGAACTTGTCCACTTTGACCAGAAAAATAGAAAAGCAATATATTATTTGAATGGAGACAGATTGCAGAACACTGCGATGCAGAGGGATCTGGGTGTCCTCGTACACGAAACACAACAAGTTAGTATGCAGGTACAGCAAGGGATTGAGAAGGTAAATGCAATGTTGTCATTTATTGCAAGGGGAATGAAATATAAAAGTAGAGATATTTTGCTACAGTTGTACAGGGCATTGGTGAGATCACATCTAGAGTGTTATGTACAGTTTTGGTCTCCTTACTTAAGAAAGGATATAATTGCTTTGGAAACAGTTCACAGAAAGTTCACTGGACTGATTCCTGGGATGAGAGGATTATCTTATGAAGAAAGATTGAACAGGTTAGAGTCATAGAGTCATAAAGTTATACAGCACAGAAACAGGCCCTTTGGCCCATCATGTCTGTGCTGGCCATCAAGAACCTAACTATTCTAATCCCATTTTCCAGCACTTGGCCTGTAGCCTTGTATGCTATGGCGTTTCAAGTGCTCATCTAAATACTTCTTAAATGTTGTGAGGGTTCCTGCCTCTACCACCTCTTCAGGCAGTACGTTCCAGATTCCAACCACCCTCTGAGTGAAAACATTTTTCCTCAAATCCCCTCTAAACCTCCTGCCCTTTACCTTAAATCTATGCCCCCTGGTTATTGACCCCTCCACTAAGGGAAAAAAGTTTCTTCCTATCTATCCTATCAATACCTCTCAATTTTGTATACCTCAATCATGTCCCCCCTCAGCCTTCTCTGCTCTAAGGAAAACAACCCTAGCCTTTTCAGTCTCTCTTCATAGCTGAAATGCTCCAGCCCAGGCAACATCCTGGTGAATCTCCTCTTCACCCTCTCCATTGCAATCACATCCTTCCTATAGTGTGGTGCCCAGAACTGTTCACAGTACTTCAGCTGTGGCCTAACAAGCATTTTATACAGCTCCATCATAACCTCCCTACTCTTATTTTCTATTCCTCAGCTGATAAAGGCAAGTATCCCATATGCCTTCCTAACCACCTTATCTACCTGTCCTGCTGCCTTCAGTGATCTAAGGACAAGTACACCAAGGTCCCTCTGACCTTCTGTACTTTCTCGGGTCCTACCATCCATTGCATATTCCCTTTCCTTGTTAGTCCTCCCAAATTGTATCACCTCACACTTCTCAGGATTAAATTCCATTTGCCACTGCTTCGCCCATCTTACCTGCCCATCTGTATCGTCCTGTAATCTAAGGCTTTCCTCCTTACTATTTTGGTTGGGTCTGTATTCACTGGAGTTTAGGAGAATGAGAGATGACTTTATTGGAACATAAAATATCTTGAGGGGACTTGACAGGTTGGATGTTGAAAGGATGTGTTTCCTTGTGTTTCCCACCAAGAGAAACTGGCAGGCCCAAAGAACATGTGCGGAATCCCTGTAGAACTGAATTCCGCCTCATTTTCCACTCCCTGATGTGGACATCTGCTGAGTTTCTGCCTTGGACCCAACCAGAATTTTGGGACCAATGTTTGAAAGGTGATTTGTGTAATTTTGCTACGGGCAGGGTAAAAATTTGCGACTGGAGGAAAACAGGTACAATCACCTTCACATTTTTTGTTTTCTGGAGGCACTAAATAATCAAATTCTATATCACAAGCATTCAAGCAGTGACATGGTGAATGCAATTTTAAAATATTAACTAACCACCTGATTGATAGAATATTACCCTTTAAGCGTACACTGCTAACACGGTAATCGGATATATACGCTTTAATGGCTGGGACCAGTATACTAAAATATAAGCTCCTTTCTTTTGTACTCTTTATCATTTCATTTTGGGAAAAAAAACAAAATCAAAACAGGTTTACATTTCCCTGATGTGCTGCTGATTAATTGAATTTAAATCCTGATGTGCTTTAATAGAAACAAATACATCAATAGGTTTGAATACATTCCTTGTCTGTGTACACTAGGAGTAAGCCGCAATATACTGATTGGATCCCCAGTGGAAAATACTTGTTTGGTAAAACAATGGAAATAGAGGAAGATAGCGAGATAAAAGAGCCTGAACAAAAAAGTTAGAAGAATTAAATGTTTTAATTTTAAATTGGGTTAGGGATAGGTTTAATATGTTTTTTCAATCCCAACACTAAAAATTTGAAGGAATAAGACTCCAGACTTATAAACGTTATTTTTCAGTGTTAGAGAAGTTGTTTAACAGTCATTAGGACTTAACACAGCGTTAAAAATTGACCTACACTTGAATGGACTAGCCCTAACTTTTTTTGGTGCGTTTAATGGGTATCTTGAACTGGATTTTATAAGCTTGCCGCCACCAATGAGTAGCCACAATCTCAAGCGCAGCGGCTCATTTAATAGCCGGGTCAAGTTGTGCCCCCAATCATGTGGAGGGGGCAGGCTGTTCGTCCCCGGTAATGGCATCAGCTGTCTGAGCGCAGGCACTGATGCCATTTTTAAAGGGCTGTCAGCCCTACCAGCTTATTTAAATATTTAAAGAGATATGCAATAAAATTAAATAAATACATTTCTTTTACATTAACTATTTGCCCAGCACCCCCAAAACACTTACCTTTACCATCTGACCTTCCCCCCCGACAAACTGCACAAAGGTTAAAGTCCAATCCTTCCCACCAACCCCGACACCCTGACATTTATTTGACCCTGCTCCCTGCAACCCCCCACCCACACGAATAAACTTACCTCCTCCCTCCTCCCTACTAGTGTTGCGCCTCGTTTCCCCAGACAGGGATCTGAAGGCACGGAAGTGCCGGCCGCTGGGCTGAAGATCGCGGTGGGCCATCAAGATTAAGGGCAAGTACATGCAAATCTATTAATTTTATTCATTAGCATATGGTGATTCTGGTCCTATCGCGAGCTGCCGGGGGGGGGGGGGGGGGGGGGGGGGGGGGTGGGGGGGGTGGGTGGGGGTGCGCCATGGTACCTCGTCAACGCCGGGAGGATTGGGCTGAGCCCTGCCAGCGTTGAGGTCCGTGACGGGCCTCACCCAGGGCCATCTTCAGGCATCTCCCACCACGGATTCCAACATCGAGGGCTCCTTAAAATCCAGCCAGTAGTGTGAAAGTACTGCAACTTCGTGCCCTTCATGTATTTTAATGCTGAATCTCTTTCTTTATTCATTTGTGGGATATGAGTGTCGCTAGCAAGGGCAGCATTTATTGCCCATCTCTAAATGCCCTTGAGAAGGTGGTGCCTTCTTGAACTGCTGCAGTCCACGTGGTGTAGGGACATCAACAGTGTTGTTGGGGGCGTAGTTCCAAGTTTTTGACCCAGCAACAATGAAGGAAGAGTGATATATTTCCAAGTCAGGATGGTGTGTGGCTTGGAGGGGAACCTACAGGTGATGGTGTTCCCTTGCATCTGCTGCCCTTGTTCTTCCAGGTGGTAGAGGTCACAGGCTTGGAAGGTGCTGTTGAGGGAGCCTTACCGAGCTGCTGCAGTGCATCTTGTAGATGGTATACATTGCTGCAACTAAGCACTGGTGGTGGAGGGAGTGAATGTGAATGATGGGGTGTCGATCAAGCGGGCCACTTTGTCCTGGATGGTGTCGACCTTCTTGAGTATTGTTGGAGCTACACACATCTAGGCAAGTGGAAAGTATTCCATCACACTCATGACTTGTGCCTTGTAAATGATGGACAGGATTTGAGGAGTCAGGAGATGTGCTACTCACCCCAGAATTCCCAGTCTCTGACTTGCTCTTGCAGCCGCAGTATATATATGGCTGGTCCAGTTAAGTTTCACATCAATGGTGAACCCCCCAGGATGTTTAAGGTGGGGGATTCAGTGATGGTAATGCCATGAAACATCAAGGCGAGATGGTTAGATTCCAAGTGGTGTTCAACTTGGAGAAGCACTGATTCATCAGCTAAGGGAAGGTGGTAGGTGGAAATCAGGATGAGGTTTCCTTGCCTATGTTTGACCTGATGCCATGAGACTTCATGGGGTTCACAGTCAATATTGAGGACTCCCAGGGGCACTCCCTCCCGACAGTATACCATCGTGCTGCCACCTCTGGTCGGTGTGTCCTGCCAGTGTGACAGGACATACCCAGGGATGGTGATGGAGGAGTCTGGGACATTGTCTGTAAGGTATGATTTTTTGAGTATGACCCTGTCAGGCTATTGCTTGACTAGTATATGGAACAGCTCTCCCAACTTTGGCACAAGCCCCCAGATATTCATGAGGATGACCTTGCAGGGTCGACGGGCAGGGTTTCTGGTGCCTATGTCGATGCTGGGTGGTCTGTCTGGTTTTATTCTTATTTAGCTTTTATGTAGCCGTTTGATACAACTGGGTGGCTTGCTAAGCCATTAGAGAGGGCCGTTAAGAGTCAACCACATTGCTGTGGGTATGGAGTCACATGTAAGCCAGATCAGGTAAGGGTGGCAGTTTTGCTCCCCGAAGGACATTAATGAACCAGATTACGACAAATCAGTAGTTTCATAGTTATCATTACTGAGACTAGCTTTTTATTCCCTCGGTGAGGTGCCTGTGTAGCAAAACTTCTGCAGGAACATGGCAAATTCATCAGCAACTTTCTGATTCCCACATTTAACTGCACATGTCTCGTCATCGGAAGTTGCTGTCTGATTTACACGTCGAGCACTAATACCCTCACCATTATTTTTACTGTAACCTCTAGGCCATTATGTCATATAATATTTGCTGTTAAAGAAAAACAAAATATTGAAAATTAATTTCTATTCATCTCCTGATGAAGCAATATGAAAACCAAAGCTTTTTTGCATATATATATTTCTAAATCATAACAGAGAGGCTGGGGTGATGTTTACTTACCTGGATTTTGGATTCAGAGATGGCAGCTCAGAGCAAAGAAAGTTGCACTTACATATATGAGGAATCTATTATTTTCCGTGGAAGTTATAATGTTGTGTTTAGTTTGGATTGAAATTTACACTACTACCAAAGAACAATCAAATAGAATCACAGAGATTGCAGCACAGTAGGAGGTAATTTAATTCACTATCTATGTGCTGCAATTCGAAGCTATCTACTTCAAGTCTGCATCCCTTCTCATTCCCCATACCCTTAGCGTCCCAGAAATTGTAGGAGGGCGCATCTCACGGCAAGCACCATGAAATAGACATTTTCCCCTCACACTTCATGTCATATTTTTTGTGCCACAAATTGCTGGAAATGCGAATTGATGACAGTGTGGCAATGTCAATGTAGCACTTGCAACCTCCTGAATGTCAGGTGCAATGTCCATCTTCTTAACAATTGAATTTAAGGATAGAGAAAGAAACAAAGGAACATGGAGAAGGAAAAAGGGTGAATTAGAGTCATATTAGATACAAAAAGAGTAATAAAGATAGGCAATGACTGGATAAAGAGAGAAGAAAGATAAGAAAAGTAAGAAAAATAATTGAAATTTAACATTTTAAAAACTTCTACAAACAACCACACTGTTAATTGTTTCATTTCTGGGCCTCCGAGTTTGAGTATCATGTCAGGACCATAAATCAGGTCATTAACAGGGTCCTTATGATAAGAAATATTAACTCTAAATGTCCGGGGCGAGATTCATTCATACTTAAGGTGCAAAACCAGCAATTTCTTGACACTCGGGGAAGTTGATGGCAAGCTCTCGTTTTTATGAGGCTAATGGCAGAACAGTGCAAATTATCCTGCAATTTATGGCAATTCGCAACTCTTAGAGTATCTCTTCTGTAGTATAAAGGTTTGAAAGGGTTAATGTTTGAGACAGTGTAAGGAATATCTCCCACCATGATGATGCAAGAGATCACATGGGAGGGAGACTTGAGGGAGATGCAGCGTGGCTTCAGAGACGTCATACAGGCTTTTGTGAAGCTGGATACAGTTAAAATATAATAAAAGGGTTAATATTCAAATTGCTGAAGACGCAGTAATCTCTCTTAGCTAGACAAACCAAATACTAAGGTGGGAGCAGACTAGCCAAACATACAACATCTTCCTCTTCACAAATTGTACTAATAATGGCAGGAGTCGTGAATTCGCCCTTTATTTTTCCCGTGATTTCCATGTAAATGTCATGAGTGACATAGCTTTAATACATGTGGTAGTGCATTGCACAGGGATAATTTTACAAAATCATGCTCTAATGTGGAACCTCACCATTGAGAGCACACATTGTCAATTCTGGGGCATACCCTCACAACAACCATTCATGAAAGGAAAATTGTGGGCAGAGCACTCTGTGCCTGAATTCCCAATTTGGACTCTTTTGAATGTATGATTTCATATTCTATAAACCCTTTACATGAAAAAATGTCTCCTAACCTCCCTTTTATGTTTCTAATATTCAGTTTATCCTCTACAGTGATCTTTCACTACAGAGGAAAAGTGGTACTGTTGATAAAATGGGCATCAAAAGCACTGAAAAACTGGTGATCTAGTTTGAATCAGTAGAGTCTGCAACTATAATATGCCTGAATTTTGTGTGTTTCATATCAGTAAACATTTCAGCACACTTTGACAAATTTACTATGCTTATGGCACTCTATTTTGAGAAACAGATCAGCTAAAACTATTTGATCAAATGAGAGGATATTTGATCACATCTTTAAACAAGAGAGTCTTAGGACTCTTAGAGAAAAGAACAAAACAATGGTGGCCTGAGGGAGTGATAACGTCTTGCCAAAGGCGCCTGTTGTAAAACAAATCACTGAGCTGCTAAATCGGCTGTATCAATGCTCTATCAGTGTCTGTGTTCCAAACAAATCAGAAGACAAGAAGGCAAAGATTCGGGTCAATAAGCTTAGGCGATTTACACATACAACTCCTCGAGCAAGGTAGAAACAAAGTCATATCGGCTTTTTTCAGCTTTGTGCACCCAGCTTCTGTCAGTCCGAAGAGAACTCCAAATGTCAATATAATATGCTCTGTAGCTAAGATAATTTAAAGGAGCTCAAATTCATAATCCTCACAAAAAAGGTACCACTGGCTTTGGAGATTTTGATATTAAACAGCACAAAGGCAGAGTGATCAAGGCACAAGCATTGAGTATTGATGCTTCTGGAGGGATTCACACATTGGCATGGGATCTATCATTACAGCTGCTTAAGAAAGACAGAATATTGACTGAAAAGGTTTGAAGGGCAGACAAAACCTGGTGCCTGATTAGAAAATGTATGACATGAGCCATCGAAAGCTATCAGATCAAGCACTTACAGCAAGGAATTAAGGCAAACTGGAAAAAGTGCCGTGAAGAAAGGCTTCATTACACTAACAAATGTAAAGAAAAATCCTTCACTGTTATCAGGTAATTTTTATTAGTCATGCCAAGAAAATGAAGAGAGTAAATTAGATTCCAGCAACTATTAAGAGTCATAACCTTTTCAGTGTCACTATTGAAAAGAAATAACTCTTCAGGTATGTGAACCCGGGAACCACCTGTCTTATACTTTACTGAATTAGTCAGGAGCTCATGCAACATTGTCACAAGTGGGGACCAAGTATAAAGCGAAGAGAGCAGCCTAAACATGGGCATGCTTGACAATTAGCACATTGGCAATAGATATGCCATAAATAAGAATTAGTACTCTTGTATCAAGGGGTAATGCTCCAGCAGTGCCAAATATATACCTCAAACTGATGACAAGACTAAATTTTTCCAGAAGTATTTTACAAGTGTTTTATTCTTTTCAGTCCTTCTGTACTATTAATTGCATATTTGTACAAAAATACTGATATTATTAGCACCCCACCCCACCACCCCACGTCAGATGGGAAGAGATTGATGGGGTTGGGGTGAAGAGGTGAAAAGTGCAGAATGCAGTTCTAACTGGCTGTGTGCGCACTCATTGCCTTTTTTACCTGGCGGTTATCAGGGCTTCTGAGTGTCCGCCTTAGAGAGGCAGGATGCTTAATTTACCTACTGTAATTAGGCTCCTAAAGTGCATTTGGGAGCCCGATTTTAAATTTACTGCTGCTGCATGAGTTTCCCAGGGATCGGGAATCTCGGCAGTGAAAGGGAGGCAGCGGTTGCCAGCCCCACAAGACAAATGCCTCATTCAGTACTCCTCGTGGACTGACTTTCCCCTCTAGACCCTGAACTGACTTTCCCCTCATGACCCCGGACCAGTTTTCCCCTCTCGGCCTCCCTGCATCAGTTTTCCCCTCTCGGCCCCACACTGGTTTTCCCCTCTCGGCCCCTCACTGCTTTTCCCCTCTCGGCCCCGAACCGGTTTTCCCCTCTTGACCCTGCACCGTTTATCCCCTCTCGACCCCGGACCAATCACCCCTCCTGATTGCTAGCTTTCAGTTGGAAAACAGAGCTACAACAACAATTTTATATCCTTTAACATAGTGAAACACCCTAAGGGCTTCACAGTAGCAATTAAAAATTGACACCGGGGATGTTAGGACCAGCGAAGATTTTAAGGAGCATTTTGAAAGAGGAGAGGGAGACAGAGAGGTTTAGGGAGTGAATTCTACAGATTCGGGTCCAAGCAACTGAACGCATGACCACCAAAGGTGGAGAGGTTAAAATCTGGGATGTGCAAGAGGCCAGAATTGGAGAAGTGCAGCCATCTCAGAAGGTTGTAGGACTGCAGGAGGTTAGAGAGATAGGCAATATGGATAGCTAAAAAATGTTACTAAGGTTCTGCCATTAAGAGCAATAGGGCCTCTGTGCCCCCGGCCCTGCCAAGTTCTTCAGCCTTTTTTGGCCTTACGAACACCCTCGTTACTTCCCTGTAAATATCCGGGTCATTGTCTGCAAAACACTTCCTGTGATTGCACATTCTGACTAATTTAGCACTTTAAGGGAACATTCTATCCTGGCTCCTTCAAAATCAAACACCATTTTTTTTTAATGTGAAATCTGTGCTTACCCATATATCCCAAAGCAATTTTGAGTTTAGAGCAAGTGTTGATTCATTTCAAAATCTTATTGAAAGACAGGCCTTTCCATACCTGAATTTAGGCAAGTAACAATGGTGGGAGACATGGGAACACATCAAGAACGCAACAAAAACAACTTGCAATTTATATTGCGCCTTTAAACTAAACTAAACTAAACTTTAACACTGTAAAATGTCCCAAAGCATTTCACAGGAATCTAAGTCAAACCAAAATTGACACCGAGCCAAAGAAGGAGACATTAGGACAGGTGACTAAATGCTTTGCCAAGAAGATGTTTTAAATAGAGTCTTAAAGGGAGAAAAAGTGGTAAAGTGGTGGAGAGGTGAAGAAGTTTGGGGAGGTTATTCCAAAGTTAAGGGCATAGACAGCTGAAAGCATGGCATCAATGGTGGGGTGAAGGAAGTGGGGAATGTACAAGAAGCTAGCGTTGGAGGAGCATAAAGTTCTTGGAGGATCGTAGGGCTAGAGGAAGTTTCAGAGATAGGGAGGGATTTGAGCATGAGGATAATAATTTTAAAATTGAGGCAGTGGTGGGACCAGGAACCAATTTAGGTCAGCAAAAAGGGTGATGAGTGAATGGGACTTGATGCATCTTAGAATACAAAGTTTTGGATAAACTCCAGTTTATGGAGAATACAGGTGGGAGACCAGCAAGGAGAGCATTGGAACAGTCTGGTCTGGAGGGTAACAAAAGAATGGATGAAAGTTTCAGCAGCAGATGTACTGAGGCAGGAGGAAAACATGTTATATTAGAGGTGAATGCAGGCAGTCTCTGTGTTGATGAGAGCACGGGGCAGAAGCTTGGCTCGGGGTTAAATAGGACATTGAAGTTCTGAGAAATCTGGTTCAGCCTTAGACAGTTGCCAGGGAGAGGGATAGATTGGTTACTCAAGAATGGAGCTTGTGGTTGGGGGCCAAAGGCAATGGTTTTGGCCTTCCCAATGTTTAACTGGAAGAAAGTTTGGCTCATTAAGAATGAATGTCAGGCAAGTAGTCTGACACACAGATGCAATGGAGGGGTTGAGAGATGTGGTGAGTTAGAGCTGAGTATCCTCAGCAGTACATGGAGGAGTGGTGTTGGAGGAGGATGGTGTGGTCAACCATGTCAAAGGCTGCAAAATGGCCGAGATGGATAAGGAGACATTGGTGCACCATAGTCACAGTCACAAAGGATGAAATCTAATTGAAGAGGTTCAAACATGGAGTTGTGGAAAAGATTAGCATGGGAGGCGACAGCACATTCAAGGACTTGAGAGGAAAGCGAGGTTGTAGATGAAGCGGAAGTACAAGGTGTGGAAGTACATGGTGCAAAACTTTCCACCATCGTAACAATCCACCCACACCATTCCCAGCAGGTGGATGTGTAGAGGGGCTAAATCGACCCTATAGTTTCAGTAATGGTTTTCTTGTTTTCTTTTTCTTTCCAACATCCCCTTACAGGCTGCTCACCAATACCTATGTTTCCCAGTCAAAAAATTGCAAAGGGATCATTTATAACGTATGCTTACCAGTAATGGGTTTGTAAAATGTATCGAGGTATGTGGGGTGGAGGGGAGGGATAGGGTGGCTTTGTCTAAGTCTATGCAAGCAATACCAACAGTGAGTTTTGGTTTAGGTCACTATTCATAGTTCTGGTATAACAGCCAAAGTTTTGTCCCTCCAAAACGTTGCGTTTATATTATCTAAGGCATACAGAAATATATCAAAAAGGAAGTCTTTTATCTCTATCGTAAATCAAGTATGAATTGACAGAATTGATTCAGAATCACGGCAACCTTTTCTCCTGAACAAATATGTGATGTTTTTGGTTAATAGAATTTTTTTGGGCATTTCCTACTTTTGTATTCTTCAGTACACGATAGAACCTTATCACAGCTAACTGTTATTTCCACTCACTTATGATACCAGATCTTCCCTGCTTCGAGCTCAAGCTCCAGCGAAACTTGATTAAAGGGGATCCTCCACCCAAAAAATATACTTTTGCCAATCACCATGATGCGGCAATAATATTGGTAAGAGAATATTGTTTGAAAGGCGTGTGGGGGAAAAGGCCGGTCACGTAATGTCACTTCAAAGCGCTGCTATGCAGACTACATCGATTCCCCGGGTGCAGATAGCACCAAGGGCCACGACCTGCACGGCCTCTGTGGGCTTCCTCATTGATATCATTGCCAAAATCTGCACGGGCCATGGTGCTGTCTCCCACTAGGGAATAGACACGGTCTACATAGCGCCGCTAGAAGTGACGCTATGTGAATGAATTTCTCCCCCGTTGTATCAGTAAAGGATCATATTGTGGCATCATAACATCTAACAAGAGAGATCGTCAAAACGATAGCTTAACTGGGATCTATTAATCATATAGTCATGGTGTCAAAGATTTTCTGTATTTTAGATTACTTTTATTGAATAGGTTTGTGAGATCTAATGGTAGATAATCTGAGCTATAACTGTACAGCTAGGGCTAAATGCCAGCAGATATTATTAAGAAAGATACTGAACATTTCAATTTCACTCACTATCCCAGCACTAGCACGTCATTAAAACCTTTTAAGCCACAGAGTAGTGAGTGACTGGCTACTATAAATAAATAAACTACTAACAGTCATGCAATATACAAAGCCTCTTGTCCAGAATGGAAAAACTGGCAACCACTCTTAATAGACAACACACTGTGGAAACACTGCACAGAGCTTTGTCAAGCCAGGTTTCAGGCAGGAGAAAGTGGAGCAGTGCATTGATATACTCCTTATCTAAAAACAGAACTAGAGAAATAGACTAACACTCCCTGTAATATTGAATCCAGGAATAACATGTATATCAAATACCCTTTCATAATAGAGGATTTAGGGACCAGAACAATGCAATAACAGCCAGTGGACCAGAAGTAACATCTATAATGACAGTAAAATATATTCACTCCAGTTACCTTTACCGCAGTAATATTCTGCTTCTTCACAACTGAGATGTTCTGAACCATAGTCTGCTGAGAAGTTTTCCTCAAGTGTGTAGTCTCCTCTGCTAATTATATCATTTTCTTCAGACAGACATTCTTCCTCATCGTCCTCAACTGTCTCTTCCAGCGGTCCTGTTAGTACAGAATGAGGCTTCTCCATTATACAGTTTACACAGGTCACAGCTTCAACTACATTCTTACCAAGTTTTTTCCATTTTTTCTGTTCTATTTCACGCACTGTTGCTCTCACCACATCCCCTCTCTCCAAGAACCACAATAGGGTTCCCGATGTTCTCGCCTTCCACCCTACCAGCCTCTGTATTCAACAGATCATCCTCCACCATTTCCACCATCTCCAGAGTGATGCCATCACCAAACACATCTTCCCCTCCCCTTTCAGCATTCCGAAGGGACCATTCCCTTTGTGACACCCAGGTCCACTCCTCAGTCATCCCCAACACCCCCTCCCTTTCCTACAGCATCTTTCCATGCAAGCGCAGGAGATGCAACAACTGCCCTTTTACCTTCTCCCTTATCACCGTCCAAGACTCCAAACACACCTTCCAAGTGAAACAATGATTTACTTGTACTTCTTTCAATTTAATATATTAATATAATTCACTGCTCACGATGTGTTCTCCTCTACATTGGGGATACGAAATGCAGATTGGGTGACCACTTTGCAGAACACCTCTGTTCAGTTCGCAAGCGTGACCCCGAGCTCCCAGTCACCTGTTATTTTAATTCTCTACCTTGCTCCAGTCTCACCTTTCAGTCTTTGGCCCGCTGCGGTATTCCAATAAAGCTGAACACAAGCTCAAGGAACAGCACCATATCTTTTGAATGGGTATTTTACAGCCTCTGAGCTCAACAATGGGTCCAACAATTTTAAATCGTAACCTCTGCTCCATTCTGTTTCTTTTTTATTTGCTGGTTTGGTTTCTTTCTCAATTCCTTTACTTTGCATTCAGATGGCAGCTATCTTGCCATTCACACCTTCTGTCGACACATCTTCTGCTTCTTTACTTGCCTCGTTACCACTCACTTTGGCTTTGCACTTCAAAATCTCTTACATTTAATCCATCCTGCCCTCCACCCTATCACAGACATATGCTTTTGTTCTTCTTCCCACTCTCTCCCCCTTTCATTTGCTCAAAAAATATGTGGATTAATTAAGGAAAGCCAGCATGGATGTGTTAAGGGCAAATTGTGTTCAACTGACTTGCTTGAGTTTTTTGATGAGGTAACAGATAGGGTTAATGAGGGTAATGCAGTTGTTGTGGTGCACATGGACTTCCAAAAGGTATTTGATAAATTGCCACGTAACAGTCTTGTCAGCAAAGTTAAAGCCCATGGAATAAAAGGGACAGTGGCAGCATGGATACAAGATTGGCTGAGTGATAGGAAGCAGAAAGTAATGGGAAATGGTTGTTTTTGGACTGAAGGAAAGTATGCAGTGGGGCTCCCCAGGGGTCAGTGTTAGGACCTCTGCTTTTCCTGATATATATTAATTACCTAAACTTGAGTGTGCAGGGCACAATTTCAAAATTTGCAGTTGAAACAAAACTTGGAAGTATTGTGAACTGCGAGGAGGATAGTAATAAACTTCAAGAGGACATAGACAGGCTGGTGGAATGGGCAGACAAGTGGCAGATGAAATTTAATGCAGAGAAGTGTGATGTGATACATTTTGGTAGGAAGAACGAGGAGAGGCAATATAAAATAAAGGGTATAATTCTAAAGGGGATGCAGGAGCAGAGGAACCTGGAGTTATATGCACACAAATCATTGAAGGTGGCAGGGCAGGTTGAGAAAGCAGGTAATAAAGCATACAGGATCCTGGACTTCATAAATAGGAGCACAGAGTACAAAAGAAAGGAAGTTATGATGAACCCGTATAAAATCCTGTTTCGGCCTCAACTGGAGCATTGTGTCCAATTCTGGGCATCACACTTTAGGAAGGATGTGAAGGCATGAGAGAGGGTACAGAAAAGATTCATGATAATGGTTCCAGGAATGAGGAACTTTAGCTACATGGATAGATTTGAGAAACTGGGGCTATTCTCCTTGGAGAAGAGAAGATTAAGAGGTGGTTTCATAGAGGTGTTCAAAATCATGAGGGGTCTGGACAGGGAGAAACGGATCCCGTTGGTGGAAGGATCAAGAACCGGAGGGCACTGATTTAAAATGATTTGCATAAGAAGCATCAGTGACATGAAGAAAAACTTTTTTTATGCAGCGAGTGGTTAGGATCTGGAATGCACTGCCGAAGAGTGTGGTGGAGGCAGACTCAATTATGATTTTCAAAAGAGAACTGGACAATTATCTGAAGAGAAAAAATTTGCAGGGTTACGGGGAAAAGGCGGGGGAATGGGATTAGGTGAGTTGCTCTCGCAGAGAGCGGGCGCAAACATGATGGGCCGAATGGCCTCCTTCTGTGCTGTACCCATTCTATGATTTTGCATTTCTAACTCTTCTCAGTTCTGATGAAAGGTCACAAATCTGAAACGTTAACTGTTCCTCCCTCCACAGATGCTGCCAGACCTACTGAGTATTTCCAGCATTTTCTGTTTTTATTGCAGATTTCCAGCATCTGCAGTATTTTGCTTTTGTTGTCCATTTTTTACTTTCACAAAGAACACAGCATTAAAAGTTCACAATATTCAGCACATCCAATGACGTTACAAAATAGACTTGAACACCTCGACAGGTAGCATATGTAAGACAGTTCTCAAGACCATTAATAACTACCAATAAATCATGTGGTATTTGTGCCATTATTATTAGGGAAATCTTCAGAATTGTACTTCTTACAGGTCATATCAAGATCTGCAACTTACTAGATTGGCTTAGGATTATTCCCTGCAATTATTTATTTGCTCAGTTACATGATCAAACTACTATGGACACTACTTTTACAACACAATGTACAAGAGAAGAGGTGCAGCTTATTATTAAAAGCATAGAGGTTACATATGATATTCTCTAAAGGAACACATACAAAGGGGAAAAATTCAAAGATGGTATTGGATTTTGAATTAATCATCTATGAGTTAAAGTGAGTTAAAACTATTTCTGTCCTGAACTTGCCTTTTACTATGCTCCCTTGTCCTATAGTTACGATTTAATCCTTCATAGACTCACTACTAAGTCCACAATGCCTACGATGGCTCGGCCACATTCGTCGGATAGATGATAGCCATATAACCAAAGACCTTCTGTTCGATGAACTGGCCACTGGGTCACATCTTGCCAGAGGCCCATACCTCCGCTACAAAGACATCTGCAAGCTAGATATGAAGATGGTGGACATTGACACAGGCAACTGGGAGACAGTCGCCAATGGTTGGGACCTCTGGAGACTGACTTTTTGGAGGGGCATCGGAAGAGGCGAGGAGAAACGAAAAACTCAGCTGGCTGAGAAGAGGGCCCAGAGAAAACAGAGGCCAGCGAATCCTGCACCTTCTTAGCCTACTGCCGTCATCTGCAGCAAGTGTGGCAAAGACTGCCATGCCAGAGTGGGGCTCCTGAGCCACACCAGGCTATTTTTAACACAGAGCTAACCGCCAAAGTGCAAACCATCGTCTCACGAGATGGAAGGCTGCCAGGATTCTACTTAGTATCTAATGCACTGCTATAAGGCTAAAGAGACTGGGGGGAGATGGTGGTGTGGTTGTAATGTCACTGAACTAGTAATCCAGAGACCTAGGCTAATGTCCTGGGAATACGGGTTCAAATCCAACCATGGCAGCCAGTGGAATTTAAATTCAATTAATTAATAAAAATTTGGAATTGAAAGTTAGTCTCAGTAATGGTGCCATAAAACTATCATCGATTGTCATAAAACCCATCTGGTTCACTAATGTTTTCGGGAAGGAAGTCTGCTGTCCTTACCTGGTCTGGCCTACACGTGACTCCAGACTCACAGCAATGTGGTTGATTCTTAACTGCCCTCTGAAAAAGCCACTCAGTTATCAAGGGCAATTAGGGATGGGCAACGAATGCTAGCCTTTCCAGCAACATCCACATCCCATAAAAGAATAAAAAGACTGAGTTTTTCTAATGTTTCCTGATTACTCGGATGTTTGATATTAGAGATCAGCCTTATGGCCCTTCTCTGAACCACTTCCATAACTTGGAGGTTTATTATACGCCTCGGTGACCAGACCTAAATGTGGTATTCAAGGTCCCTATCACTAAATGGTGGCAATGTGGGTCTTATCAGAAATCAAAACCTTGGCCTGTCCCCTACTCCTCTGGCACCCTCTCCTTCTTTGAGCATCTCACTTTGTTCCACCC
Organism: Heterodontus francisci; assembly: GCF_036365525.1. Taxonomy (NCBI): domain Eukaryota; kingdom Metazoa; phylum Chordata; class Chondrichthyes; order Heterodontiformes; family Heterodontidae; genus Heterodontus; species Heterodontus francisci. The sequence goes on along the minus strand of NC_090375.1, from coordinate 161,522,218 downwards.
TGATCTCACTGAATGGCGGAACAGGCTCGAGGGACTGAATGGCCTACTCCTGTTCCTATATTCCCTCTCACCTCTCCTTTAAAAATTCTTGTTTTCTACCACCCATGCCAAGTTCCGTGCCAACTTTTGCACACAGATATTTTCAGCCTCTGCATTGAGCACCTTCTCATTCTTGGTGACTTCAACTGCCATCTCAGCATATCATGACCTCCCCTCTTCTGAATTCATAACCCTCCTGTCCTCCCTTTACCTCTCCCTTCATATAAACACGCCTACCCATATCTACAACTCTACCTTCAACCTTGCCATCTCACATGGCCTCTCTACACCCATCATGTAAATAAGACTTCCTCTGGTCACTTCCTTGTATCCTTCTCTACTCACATCCCTCTTCCTGTTCCCAACCCCACTTTCTTCTGTGTCCACCCCTGGAAAAAAAAAATTCCCCCCACATTACTTAAAATGGCACTTTCCACTCCTTAATTGTCTAGCCTCTGGCCCTCCATTCATCACAACATTTCTGAAGCTACTGAATTGCTCAATCACACCCTCACCTCCATCTTTGATGCTCTTATCCCCAGTAAAACCCTTATTCTCTCTAATCCTAGTAGTTCACTTGGTATGGACTCCATCTCCATTTTAAGTCCGAGGGACAGAAACTTGAATGTTTATGAAGAACAACTTGCTCAGCCATTCATCACCAGATCTGGCTAGACCACATTAAGCACTATCAGGTCCTGCTCTCCTTTGCCAAAACTGCTCACTATTCTAGGACCAACCTAGAATGCAAAGTGAAACCCTGACTTCTCTTCCCCACTATAAACCCTTTTAAAACCCTCTCCCCTGCCACCTCCACCTTCACCTCCAACAGCAAACAGTTCAAGGGCTTCTGTCATTAAGATTGAGGCAATCGGGTCATCTGCCTCTGCCACTTCTTTCTCGTCCCCCAGCCAGCATGCCAAACCCCCTCTAAGGTTCCCTTCTGCCCTAGCCCTGAAAAGCATCTTATTCTTTCTCTTCTAAACCCCTTATGCCCTATCTAAGCTAATCCTGCTCCTTCAGCCTAATTCCCACCAAATTGCTGATCACCCAACTTCCCTTCCTATCCCTCATGTAACCTGTTGTTGATAGTTCCCTCTCATCATGTACTGATCCCCTCCCTTTAAAATTTGCTATCATTGACCCCTCCATAGATGACATCATCTGAAAACACAACATCACATCTACATGATCTGCTGATGACACCCAGCTTTACTTCGCCACCACCTCCCTCAACCCCTCCATTGCCTCTGATTTGTCATGCTGCTTGTCCGACATCCAAAGCTGGATGAGCAGAATTTTCCTCGAGTTGATGGCTAGTGAACAGAGTTTGGGGCAGAGACTGAAGAAAGTGGCTTTGGTCTTCCCAATACTTAATTGGAGGAAAATTCGAGGGGCCAAGTGGTCTACTCCTGCTCCTAATTCGTATTTTCATATATATGCATGTTCATATGTACAAGCTTTTCTTAATTAATCCAACCTTGTCCAAATCACTGTTAATTTTGTCTTGGATTATCATTTCCCACCACCGAGGTTGGACTGACCGGCCTGTAGTTGCTGAGCTCATCCTTACACCCTGTTTTGAACAGGGGTGTAGCATTTGCAATTCTCCAGTCCTCTTGCACTAACCCTATATCGAAAGAATATTGGAAAATTATGGCCAGTGCCTCTGCAATTTCCGCCCTTACTCCCTTCAGCATCCTTAGATGCATCCCATCTGGTCCGAGTGACTTATCAACTTTAATTACAGCCAGCCTTTCTAATACCTCATCTTTATTAATTTGTTAGCCCATCCAGCATTTCAATTACCTCCTCCTTCATTATGACTTTGGAAACAGTTTCTTCCTTCATAAAGACAGATGAAAAGTATTCATTTAGTACCTCAGCTACGACCTCTACCTCCATGTGTACATCCCCTTTTTGGTCCCTAATCAGTCTCACCCCTCCTCTTACTACCCCTTTACTATTTATATGCCTCTGGAAGACATTTGGATTCCCCTTATGTTATTAGTCAGTCTATTCTCATAGTCTGTCTTTGCCTCTCTAATTTCCTTTTCACTGCCCCTCTGAACTTTCTATATTCAGTCGCGTTGTCACTTGTATTATCAATCTGACATCTGTCATACAAGCCCTTTTTCTGCTTCATCTAAGTCTCTATCTCTTTCCTCTTCCAGGGAGCTCTGCTTTAGTTACCCTACCTTTCCCCTTGTGAGAATGTACTTGAACTGTATCCAAACCATCTCCTCTTTAAAAGCAGCCCATTGTTACATTACAGTTTTGCCTGCTAATCTTTCATCCCAATTTCCCCAGCCCAGGTCCATTCTCAACCCACTAAAGTTGTCCCTCCTCCAATCAAGTACTTTCACTTTAGATAGCTCCTTGTCCTTTTCCATAGCTAACCTAAACCTTATAATACTATGATCACTGTTTCCTAAATGTTCCCCAACTCACACTTCATTCCTCGAACCAGATTCAGCAATGCCTTCTTCCTCATTGGGTCAGAAGCACACTGATCAAGAAAATTTTCCTGAACACACTTCAGAAACTCTTCTCCCTCTCTGCTCAGCATACTATTGTTGTCCCAGTTTATATTAGGATCATCAAAGTCCCCCATTATCACTACTCTATAGTTCTTGCACCTCTCAAATTTTCCTGCAAATTTGCTCCTCTATATCTTTCTACTAGTTGGTGGCCTATAGAATACAAATTTCCTTCCAATATCTGCACTGAATCTGTTGTAATTCTCTCCACTTGAAGACTTTCTCTAGGTCCTTCTGTAATTCCTTGTCTGCTGCAACAGATCAACTACCCCCTATCCAGCACTTTTGTATCATCTATAAATATGACCAAATTTATTGCATTCTGAATTCAGGTTAGAAACAGTAGATTAGATTAGAAACAGTCGAAGCCCCAGTGCAGATTCTTGGGTAATTGCTGCTGCACAAATGAAATTAATGCAGTTCCTACACAGTTCAGTCGACCTTCTGATCTATACGGCTTTGCAACACTGCAGATGACACTGTTACCTATCGGGGGCAGAACTGTTTTTGCACTGAATCAGAGGAGCATGAGAAAATACAATAATAGACGGGGAGTTGTAATCTAAACATAAAGAGGCAATGCATCAACTTGCCTCCTTTGGTATTAAGTCCATGGTAATGGCCCCAGTGAAATTAAAAATGCATGATGATCTTTTAAAAAAGGTATGTTGAAAATTGATTTTAATTGACAATGACCTAAAGCACACCAATAAATGTTTCCAACCTGTCTAAAAATGACTCACAATGCTTGGGAAATGATAGCAAACCTATTCAAAACACACAGAAGGGAGAAGTCTTGGCCCAGAATCTCAGTAGCACGTAAATGTGAACAACAATCTCCCAGTATAGTGAATTCATTGGAAGACAATGTGAACAATGCCAATTTTAATAAGCTTGCGAACACAATTTTGTAAAATTACTAATACACACAAAGGGTAAATATTCCACAGTTGTTCTTGTCCTGCATATGTTATTCCACATCTGTCTAGTGTCTATAAGAGTCTTTCTCTATTTTCAGTACATGTATTTCATAATAGAAATAGTTTAATCATCTTCTTGTCTTCAAAGATGAGCCATCTTCATCTATCTCCACTGCAATCATCCCCAAGGCCTTCTCTTAACAACCTCAGAGACAATGATAATGTATAGGATACTGAAGAATTCTCTGACAAAGGTGAATCCTTAAAAGCCACCAGTTATTGGCCACCCAAGGAGGGGAGCCAACAACATGCTGTCAAAGACCAGGGGAAACGGTTATGGGATCCTTTAAAGAAGGATCTGGGCATCATAAACATGCAGGAATGTCTGCACCAGTGGAATAAGGGATACACCAATCATGCAGCAAGTGCTCTCCTTACCATACCACCATTTGCACCAGAGTATATTTATCTACTGAAGGAAACCACTACCAATGTGGACATCCACATGCACAATCTGAGGGCACCCTAATGCACACTGACATAGTGAGACTATGCAATGTCATAAAAGCTGAACTAGACACAGCTGGTGGAGCAGACTGGCTCTCTACTCAATTTGATCATCACACTAGTGCAGGACCATCAACTTTCTTCCACATTGCTCTGGAATCTAGTCTTGCCTTCTGAAGGTCTTTCCACTGGGGTTCTGGGGTCAGCATACATTTCTCCTATAATTTAGGTGACCCTGATCTGGAACAGCATCTGTGGAGCATCCCTCAGGGGCCTAGTTCTCCCAAATCTCACCAGCCAGTCTGAAATATCTGAAAACAGAAATGAGTAAGAAAATTTCAGTGGTTATATTTTATTGCAGACACTGATATGGCAATATTGTTGTTTTTCATGACTATCATTATCAATATTTTGCAGTACTGCAAATAATAATAGTTACATTACAGATATTGTACTTGGATTTACTTTCCTTGCATTTATTACTGGAATCACGTCCAGTTATTACATCAGACTGTGATAGAGATAATTACAACTTTCACTATACCTTTCCAATCCAACTAAAAATTTCATTTACTGTAATTTTTTTAAGTTGTAGAAGTAAAACATGTTATTTTTCTCAGTTAAGTCTTCAGTGTTATCTTTTTGCCCTTCTGTCCCACCCTTTCACTCCCATTTTATATGTAAAATGGATTCTGTTTCCACAATGTTCAGTCACAGGTGACATTGATATGTACTTGTTGGAGGCAGTTCCAACAGAATACTTTTGTCCTCCATGTTTATGTTGTTCAAAATAAAGGTGTAGAAGAGGTAAGGATTGCTTCAAGTGGTCTGTGGTGGCAGCAGCTACCTGATCACCAACTCCTACTTTTCAATCAAGGCTTCCACCACTGCAATCTTCAAATAATGTAAGAAATGACCACATTTCAAACATAGCATAGTGATAAGATATATCATAATATTTAGAGATTTCCTTCAACAGCTCCGTTGTAGCTAAGCATTATATTAAAATATAAGTGATATTTGAAATTAGAGCAAATAAACTACAGTAAAACTCAAATTTTGACTTCAACACTTGGATTTCTCTCACATTCTAAGGAGGGGATTTTCAACTCCTGGCAGCCACATCCTCAGGTGAAAAGCAGGCACCCGTCAGAGAAAAATGCAGTGGGATCCTTGTGCATCAATTTGCCCACCTGAATCAATGCCTCTCTTCTGTAACATGACAGAATTCATGATGATGCTACAATGTAAATAAACATGCCTCATTTTTGTCGCACAATAACTACAAAAGATGCAAACAGGGCTGAAACAGAAGCACAAGATGACTAATACTCTGAATGCTATCTTCTTCCAACAATTCACCAGGGAGCACAAGTAGCATACCCTCACCTTCCCCTAAGTAGGAATAAGTTAAATAGAATGAATGACTTTGATATAGATGAGATGGAAGTCCTGCATGGGCTAACACGACTGAAAACAAATAAATTCCCAAAGACAGATTCATCCCAGACAGGCAGGACAGGAACTGTGAGGCATCGAGAGTTTTAATGATGGAACAATTGAACATTGGAGAAGTACACTTATACCTGAAAATTGATTGGGATTATATATCTGTTGGGAAGAATGAATGTGGGAATGGGGAGATAAGGATGCCCCTGCCTTTGTTGCGGTTCTATTCCCACCTAAAAATGGGAATGAAAATTGGCCCCACAGAGTTGAATTAACATAAATAGACATGAACAAACATGTAGAATGGGTGTGTAAAGGGAAAACGAATTTCAATATAGACAAGTGCGAGGTGGCGGAGGAACAATGATCTTGGAGGAATGATTCACAAATTATTAAAAGTAGGTTCACAAAGCCATAAAAAATGCAAACAAAGCACAGGAGTTCATTTCTAGAGGAATAGAATTGAAAAACAGAGAGGTTATGTTAAACTTGTATAGAACATTGGTTCCACCACACTTAACAGTGCTGTACACAGTTCTGTTCTCCTTATAAAAAAAAGATATAGAAGCATTGGAGAAGGTGCAAAAAAGATTTACAATAGTTATTGTAGAATTGAGAGGTTACATCCATCAGGAAAGAATGAACTGGCTGAGGCTCTTTTCTCTAGAAAACAGAAGGCTGAAGGATGACCTAATAGAGGTCTTTAAAACTATGACACGGTCTGGTAGGGTAGACAGAGGCCAGAATTTTGCGCTTATCAGATGGAAGCCGTCCACTGACCAAAAAGCCGATGGCGATCCCACTTCTTTCGGGCCTGGGGATCCAGACCGGATTTTACAGTTCCCAGGCCCTGAATTGGTCTCAGATGGGATATCCACCTCATTGAGGCAGGAAGCCCCGCCTAATGGAGCTACCGGCCAATCAGTGGGCTGGAAGCTCTTAGTCCCAGCAGGGCCATCGGGAGCGGTGGCTACTGCTGGGACAGCAACCTAGCTTCAAGCTCAAGTTGACGGCCAGAACTAAAAGAGGTAAATGTTTGGGGCCTCGCTGGGGGTGATCGGTCGGGCCCCGTGGAGGCAAGGGGGGTCGATTGGAAGGGGGGCAGGGAGCATGTTGGGCATTGGAGATGGTTGGGGAATTGGGGGCAGCCCTCCATCGGGCACATGTTGCACAATCAGGAGGCCCCACCTCCCCCTGGGCCAGGCCATCAGCAAGCAGCCTACTTTTTACAGGTGGCTTTTCTCAGGCCTGGGCCACCCACCTGCCAACGGTAAAATCCCCGTGGCTGTTAACTGGCCACTTCTGGGCTTTGATAGGCCTGGGGCAGTCAGGCCGTTTCCCGCCATCTCCACCCCATGTAAAATGGTGGTGGAGGCGGGAGCGGGTCGGTAAGGGCTCCCTGAGCCTCCCGCTCCATTCTACGCACCCACCTAGCCCACCACCACCAGCCCACTCTTTGGGGGGGATGTAAAATTCCGGCCACAGAGTTGATGCATCCACTTTTGGGGAGTTCAATATTAGAGGTCAAATTTTGCTGTTGCACGTGGCCAGTTTTTTCAATGCGCGGTACCTTTATTTTTTTTGTACCACTGTACGTGTGGAACAACCTGGAACAAGGCCTGCGCAGTACCTTCTAAGCCGCTGTGCAGACGCACACACATGCAGCTTAGCGAGAACATTGGTCATAAATGTAAGAGCCACTAATAAATACAATAAGGAATTCAGGCAAAATTTCTTTACCCAGAGAGTGGTTAGGAGCATAGGACCATTGGAATGAATGGCCATTCTATGTAAACACATAATTTATCATTTCAATTGTACATTTTAATCCAATACTTTCTCCAAAAATGCTGCATAAATCCAGCTGTAACTAATGTTGTCTTTAACATTTATATTTAAGAAAAATTAAAATAAGATAAATAAAACATAACGGTGGGGGGCGGTGGTAGATGATGGTCTTTTTTGGCATTTTTGAATTACAGAAATTGTTGCTGCTTTTGGTATTTTTTTAACCAATTTCCTGACAAAGGCGCTGACTCATGTTGGGATATGGTTGCACTGTGTCAGCTGTTTCCAGTAACACAGTTAAGTGACTGTTTTTGATGAGTCAAGCTAGATGGGAGGAAAGCAGATTTTTCTCTTTTGCACTTGGGCGCAAATAATTATTTGGGCAGAATACATAAAGTAAAATCGGACTGGGGGATCGCATGCCTGTAACAGAGACTGCTGAGATTCAAACCATTTAAAATAACAGATGGAAAATCAGGCTCTGTGATGGGTGTGCAATCCTCTCCCTCCAATTTTCCCATATGCATTTTACTCAGTGGAATATCAATATGAAAGTCCTACACATGATGAGTTCAAGCAGTCCAGTCTGTTTTCTGTTCCCAATGGATACACATCCATGGCACACTGCTGCTTTTAGATTCACTGCAAAATAAAAATGAAACAGATGGGTCTTGTGGAGTTTGTCATGAATGTTAATGGCACAGGCGGAAACAGTTGTAGTCATAGAGATTACAAGCAGGGCAGTACCTTGGAATTTAAAATTGTAAGCACATATATTTAATTAAACATTATCACACAGCACTTAACTTTAATATGTTCAGATAAATGTCCTTTACTATCATTTAGTGCCTAAACTTCTTGTCTGTAATTGATGCTGTTGATGAGTCTCTCAACTCCTCAGGCCCCCATTCTACTGGTCTATAGACTGTAATTTAATCTAGAATTCATTCCATTGACTTTTACTGCAGCAAATGTGCAATCACAGTAGGTGGCAAGGCAAGGTGAAGCTCTGGCATGTTGTGCCACGGAGCATTAGAACACGGGTTCATTCCAGTAACATCCCGCACAGTGAGCTCTCCATCTTAGGTGATGGTGACAAACAGAAGTGAGAAGGTGAACCAGCATGGCCAGCCTCCTGGAAGCTGGTTATGAAGATAGAGCATCTTTGACAAAGGCTTAGTTACTTGCCCTCCACAGATGGTTTAAGATATGGAGAGATAAAGAGATGGAGAAAAAAAAGAATAAAAAGCACCATAGCAAAAAAAAATTAAGTGTGTATGACGTGTCCAGTAGAATTAAACAGTGTGATAGGATTTACAAAGAATGTTATTTGAAATTCTATGTCCCTTAATGTATACATTTAAATAATACCAAACAAACCCAATGACATCCCTCGACAAGGTAGAGTACCTCTACCCAGACACACTCCTTCCTAAATTATTCTTACTGCCTGATCTACTGAATCAGAATATACAGTTAATCCCCCCAAAAATAAACTGCATCAGTATATGCTTCTCTATAAAAATGATGTATAGGCTGAATAGGTGTATAGGTTGAAAGTTCAGAGGGGAAGTGAAAAAAGAAATAAGAGAAGCAAAGAGAGAGCATAAGAAGAGACTGGCAACTAACAATAAAAGGGAATCCAAAAGTCTTTTATAGACATTTTAAATAGTAAAAGGGTGGTAAATGGAGGAGTGGGGCCGATTAGGGACCAAAAATAAAATTTATGTACAGAGGCAGAGATATTAAATGAGCACTTTTCATCTGTCTTTACCAAGGAAGAAGATGCTGCAAATCCATCGCAAAGGAGGAGGTAGTTAAGACAATGAATGGGCTAAAACTTGAAAAAAAGGAAGTATTAGAAAGGCTGGCTGTACTTAAAGTTGATAAGTCACTAGGACCAGATCAGATGTATCTGAGGATACTGAGGGAATAATGGGTGCAAACTACAGAGGCACTGGCCATAATCTACGAATCCTCCTGAGAGAGTTGGTGCCAGAGGACTGGTGATTAGCAAACATCACACCTTTGTTCAAAAAATTGTGTAAGGATAAACCCAGCAATTACAGGCCAGTCAGTTTAACTTCAGTGGTGGGAAGGCTTTTAGAAACTATAATCTGGGACAAAATTAACAGTGACTTGGAAAAGTGTGAATTAATGAAGGAAAGGCTGCATGGATTTGCTAAGGGCAAATCATGTTTAACTTTTTTTGAGGAGGTAACAGAGGGTTGTTGAGGTTAATGCAGTTGATGTGGTCTATGTGGACTTCCAAAAGACGTCTGATAAAGCACCACAAAACAGGCTTGTCAGCAAAGTTAAAACCCATGGAATAAAATGGACAGTACCAGCATGGATACAAATTTGGCTGAGTGACAGGAAACAGAGAATGGTAGTGAACAGTTGTTTTTCAGACTGGAAGAAGGTTCCCCAGGGATTGATATTATGACCACTCTTCTTGATCTATATCAATGACCTAGAATTGGGTGTGTAAAACACAATTTCAAAATTTGCAGATGACACAAAACTTGAAGTTATTGTGAACTGTGAGGAGGACAAGGATAGACTTCAAGGAGCCATTGACAGGCTGGTACAATGGGCAGACATGTGGCAGATGAAATTTAATGCAGAGAAGTGTGAAGTGATACATTTTGGGAGGGAAAAATGAGGAAAGGCAATATAATACAAAGGGTACAATTCTAAAGGGGGTGCAAGAGCAGAGAGACCTGGGAGTATAGGTGCACAATTCATTGAAGGTGGCAAGGCAGGTTGAGGAAGTGCTTAAAAAGGCAAACAGGATCCTGGGCTTTATAAATTGAGGCAGAGAGTATAAAAGCAAGGAGGTTATGGTGAACCTTCATAAAATACTGGGTCAGCGTCAACTGGAGCATTGTGTCCAATTCTGGGCACCACACTTTGTGAAGGATGTGAAGACATTACAGAGGGTGCAGAAAAGATTTACAAGAATTGTTCCAGGGATGAGGGATTTCAATTGTGAGGATCATCCCTTAGGTGAATGGCAAAAGAACCAAAGGCAACATGAGAAAAATCTTTTTTTGCAATGAGTGGTTAGGATCTGGAATGCACTACCTGAGAGTGTGGTGGAGGCACATTGTGGCTGTCAATGGGTATTGGATAATTTTGTGAAGAGAAAAAATTTGCAGGGCTATGGGAAAAAGGCGGGAGAGTGGGACCAGCTGATTTGCTCTTGCACAGACCCGGCATGGGCACGATGAGATGAACAGCTTTGGTGCTGTAACCATTCTATGATTCTATGTTCAGGCAAAAGTTTGAACTCCAACTATATGTAAGCCGATGTAAAATTGTGGAGAAAATATATTAAAAGTAAAATGCCAGAAAACATGAAAACATGTTCATTTAAGGGGAGTCCAGAAATAGGGGACACTGTTTTAAAATTAGGGGTCACCCTTTTAGGACAGAGATAATGCGACATTTTTTCTCTCAGGGGGTTGTGCGACTTTGGAACTCTCTGCATCAGAAGGTGGTGAAGGTGATGTCATTGAGTAATTTTAAGGCGGGGGTAGATAGATTCTTGTTAGGCAAGGGAATCAAAGGTTATCAGCAGTAGATGGGAGTGTGGCATTTGAAACACACAGATCAGCCAGGATCTTATTGAATGGCAGAGCAGGCTAGAGCAGCTGAATGGCCTACCTCTGCTCCTAATTTGTATGTCTGTATGTTCGTAACATTAGCATAGAAATTTTGTGCAATTGTTACATTTCGGGCTTCATACGTACATACTAACATACAAATTAGGAGCAGGAGTAGGCCATTCGGCCCCTTGAGCCTGCTCCACCATTTGATATGATCATGGGTGATCTGAATGTGGTCTCAACTCCACTTTCTTGTCTGCTCCTCCATAACACCTGACTCCCTTGTCTATTAAGAAACTATCCAACTCAGCCTTGAATATATTCAATGACCCAGCCTCTACTCCTCCCTGAGGAAGCAAATTATACAGACTAACAACCCTCTGAGAGGAAATATTCTCATCTCCGTCTTAAATGGGAGACCTTTAGTTCTAGTCTCACTCATCCTTCCAGCATTCACCTTGTCAAGTTCCCTCAGGATCTTATACGTTTCAATGAGATCACCTCTCATTCTCCTAAACTCCAATGGGTATAGGCCCAACCTGTTCAACCTTTTCTCATAAAATAACCTCTTCATCCCAGGAATCAGTCAAGTGAACCTTTTCTGAACTGCTTCTCATGCAATTTTATCCTTTCTTGAGTAAGTAGACCAAAACTGTACACAGTGCTCCAGATGTGGTTTCACTAAAGCCAGTACAGTTGCAGCAAAACTTCCCTACTTTTACATTTTATTTCCCTTGCAATAAACAACAACATTCCACTTGCCTTCCTAATCACTTGCTGTACCTGCATACTAACAATCTTCCTTCTTTTAACCCACGTACAGGGCTGAATTTTACGAGTGCGCTGCAGTTCGCGGCGATTCAGTCTGATGGTGGCGTGCATCCCGCGCGGATGCGCTGCTCCTGAGCCCCCACGATATTACGTGCGGGGGCTGATTTTAATAGAGGGGCAGAGTGGCTGACCCCAATGACATAGAGGGGGCGGCCGCTGCGTCCCCAGCAATGGCATCCGGTGCCACCACGCATGCGCCGGCGCCATTTTTAAAGGGTTTTAAGCCCTTAGCAAAAATTAGAATTTGTAAAGGTATATCAGTTTTAATTTTTATTAAATAAAAACTTATGTGATGGGGGCCCTTATCCAAACGCTCCCCCCCCCACCAACCAATGGTCATTTCATTGCCCGAGATAACCAAAACATGCCTTTTTCCCCACCTGAACCTTAGCCCCCAACCTTCTAACTTTTGCCCTTCAACTCCTTCCCACCATCCCCACATCCAATCAAAGTGTTTTCCCCGCTCCTCCACCCCACCTGCCCTGAAAATTTTATTCCTCCCCACTCCCCACCAGGTTCCCGTCTTGGAACTCCGTTTGGCCATTGCCTGCAGGTAGGGTCATTTACATGTCATTACTGTGCATTTAAATATTTGGATGAAGGGCCCACTGCCAGGCAGTGGGGGGGCCGCACCGAGGACCACTTCCCGCCGCTGGTAATATGCGGCGGGTCCTTCTGAATATCGTGGGTCAAGGCGGGCCTCTCCCTGCAGAATTTTACCTGCCGCTCCCCCCCCCCCGCCCGCCACGACCCATGGCATCGAGTAGCCGGTAGAATTCAGCCCACAGTTTCCATAAGCAGACTAAATCTCCAATGAATCAAATCCTTAGGAGGACCATGCATCAGATATTAGCAATTACCCTTTAATTATGATCTACTGCACCACAAAGTTTGTAGGATGATTGCCACACTCTCCTATCTGCTGCAAAGTATGATAAACACCATACTACAGACCAATACATATAGGATAAGCATGGATTCAGTTACAGGTATATGATCATTACATAAAATACAAGAAGCTGATGGTTGAAAAGCTAAGAAAACAATAATGATTGAGTCGGTCCATGAGGAATTAAAATAATTTCTTCAGAATTTCTTACAGTCTGATAATCTGAAAAGCATTTGGAGGAAACAGTCTTTTGCAGACTTTCAAATACAATTTTTGTGAATGGATGAGGCAATATTTCTGCCTATCATACAGAGACATTAAATATTTTTCTCTCCAGATATTTCCTGCTGAGATGGCCATTCTAGAAGCTTTTTACTTGCTCCAATTTGCAACCTTCTATATATGCAAACATTTTTTAAAAAATGGCCCAGCAATTAAATAAACTTGTTCCGAGTACAGAAGTGACACCAACAAAGGAAGACATGCCACTCTCATTAAAACTGCAAACTCATCAGTATTGATGAAGTGACCTGACAGAACCTTTAAAATCATGAATGGGTTGGACAGAGTGGATGTGAAGGGAATGTGTCCACTTGTGGCAGAATCCAAAACTACGGGCCATAAATACAAGACAGTTATTAATTAATCCATGGGGAAATAAGAAGCAATTTCTTTACTCAGCAGTTAGAATGTGGAACATGCTTCCACAGAAAGTGATTGCGGCCAATAGCTTAATTGTTTTCAAAAGGAAACAGGACGAGCACATGAAAGAAAAGGGAATAGAAAGATATGCTAAAAGGCTCAGAAGAGGTAGATGGAATGGGAGGAGACAAGGGTGGAATATAAACATCAAAATAGTTGGGCCACTGGCCTATTTCTGTGCTGTATATTTTATGTAATTTTGGCTTTCATTAACGATAATGTAAAAATAAAGGTGCAATGTCAAGACACACCAACAATGTGGTGATGTCACTACTTTGACTACTGCATCATCATATCTGTCTATGTTTATAATTATAGCAGTTTCTTGCAAGATAATTTGCTATGATCTGAAGAGTCAAAAAACTACATTTAGCTTTATGTAAAGAATGATATTGTGCTTGAACTGATGGCAAAATAAGGATATTTTAGGTTCAAAATAAACAAATCTATTTAAAGTTGATAGTAACTGAACTGAACTTCATTGCATTCAAGCATTACTGGTCATAATCCAAGAATACGGCTCATGAAACTGGAATCTTGATTTGGATTCAGAATTCCATTTTTTGGATCAAGCATGTGACATAAGAAAAGAAAAATTGCAGAAGCTCATCCAACCCACCATGCTCAAACCATCAAAAAAACAGTGAAACCATAAAAACCATTGTCAAGAGCATCCTGGGAGAGGCTAAAAACCAGACAGAAAAAAACCTACAGCCAATTCAGGAAATTTCTCTCTAGCTCCCCAAGACAAATCAAGTAAAGTTCCAGTAGACAATAACTCCTCATAAACACTGCTAACTTTCTCCCTATAACTGGAAATGTCTTCTCTCAGGAGCTTGCCAAGGTCCCTTTTAAAGGATTGGGGAAAATTCATACCCCAATTCAGATGAAGATTTTTTCTGCAAAAAGAAAGTTCCTGGCACTCAAACAAGTTCTTTGCCTATAAATTTTATATGCATGCCCTCTACTTCAACCATACCTGTACATTTGACATAAGCTATCCAACTGGACTTATTCTAATCCTACAATCATATCCCCTCCATATGTTTCTTTAAAAACAGGCCCAAACTCTCAAAGCTTATGCTAGTACCCAAGAGCCCTAAGGCTAGGTATAATTTGAGGGGCTTAAGCATATAATATAGGCTGCAACTCAGTATTGAGGGAGTGCTGCACCATTAGAGCTGCTGTTTTTTGCATGAGATGTTAAACTCTCTGCTGTCTCAGGTGCATGTAAAAGATCCCACGACACTATTCGAAGAACAGCAGGGACCTTCTCCCCAATGTCTGGACAATATTTATCTCTCAACCAACATCACTGTGCATCACACAAGCACTCTATAAATGCAAGTTAGTTCTTTTCTTTCGCTATGCGCAGGAACCAAACTGGATGTAATATTTCAATAAGGAAATACCAAAGACATATTACCCAAGTATAGTATGTTTTCTTTAATATTCAAAGGTCCCTGCAATATAACTAAAAGCCCTATCTATTTTCACACACTGCTTGTGTAACTTTAATGAGTGACCAACTTTTACCCTAGGGCTCTTTCTTGATCCATTAATGGGTTGTCATGTACAGTATAAACATTCCAAAATGCACAACACTGTATTTGTCCATATTAAAGGACATCTGCCACACAAGTGATCCACAGGGATTGGTGCTGGGACCCTTACTGGTTGTAGCGTACATTAATGATTTAGATGTGAATATCAGAGGTAAGATCAGTAAGTTCGCAGACAACATGAAAATTGGTGGTGTCGTAAGTAGTGAGGAGGAAGGCCTTAGATTACAGGACGATATAGATGGGCTGCTAAGATGGGCGGAGCTGTGGCAAATGGAGTTTAATCCTGAAAAGTGTGAGGTGATGCACTTTGGGAGAACTAACAAGACAAGAGAATAGACAATGGATGGCAGGACCCTAGGGAGTACAGAGGGTCAGAGGGACCTTGGGATGCTTGTCCAAAGATCACTGAAGGCAGCAGCACAGGTGGATAAGGTGGTTATGAAGGCATACAGGATACTTGCCTTTATTAGCCGAGGCATAGAATATAAAAGCAGGGAGGTTATGATGGAGCGGTATAAAACGCTGGCTAGGCCGCAGCTGGAGTACTGTGTACAGTTCTGGTCACCACTCTATTGGAAGGGTGTGATTGCAATGGAGTGGATGCAGAGAAGATTCACCAGGATGTTGCCTGGGCTGGAGCATTTCAGCTATGAAGAGAGGCTGGATAGGCTGGGGTTGTTTTCTTTGGCGCACAGAAGGCTGAGGAGGGACCTGATTGAGGTATACAAAATTATGAGGGGCATTGATAGGATAGATAGGAAGAAACTTTTTCTCTTCATGGAAAGGTCAATAACTAGGGAGCATAGATTTAAGGTAAGGGGCAGGAGGTTTAGAGGAGAGTTGAGGAAAGAAATTTTCACCCAGAGGGTGGTTGGAATCTGGAACACACTGCCTGAAAGGATGGTAGAGGCAGGAACACTCATGACATTTAAGAAGTATTTAGATGAGCACTTGAAACGCCTTAACATATAAGGCTACAGGCCAACTGCGGGGAAGTAGGATTAGTTTTGGACGGGTGCTTGATGGTCGGTGCAGGCGCGTTGGGCCGAAGGGCCTGTTTCTGTGCTGTAAAACTCTATGACACTAAGTCTGTTCCCTTAACTTGTCTAAATTTACTTCAGCCTAAATTACTAACTTTGTGATCACCAAAGCTAAAATTTAGATTCAGGTTTCCTAACCAAGTAATGTGCCCTTATCCTACATTACAACAGTAACTACACTTCAAAAGTACTCAACTGGCCATAAAACAGCTTGGGATGTCCTGAAATCATGAATGATTTATTGGATTGTTGTGTAGCAATTCCTGACCCCTTGGGGTCTATTTCTGGCGTGATGTCTGTTTTGAGCACTAAACTCACATTGTGTGCATGTTGCTGGAAATCAGCAATAGACCTTGAAGATCTAGGAACTCTTCAGTTGGTGAGAAAAAAAAAAGCAGGAATGGATTGGGATAGAACTATAGGCTTGAGGTCAGGTTGGGAATTGGTTCAAGACCCACCTTTTGTCACCACTTCTGGACTTAGGCCTGGTGACTCCCATTGTTGCCTGATCCTAAGATTTCCCCTGCAAGTGCTTTCAGATCCTAGTAGTCTTCACTCAATGCTCCCAGGCACAAGGAGTCCCCACCCTCCACCTCTTCCCATTGCTTGTGGACTCTGGGGCAAACCCGTGCCACAGCCCAAGACCACACTGCCAGTGTTTCTCAACCCCAGAAATCTACAGACCTGACAGATCTGAGGATCCAGACCCTAAAATCCTTTTTGGTGTTGTTGGGCACATCTCCACAGCTCAGTGCTGCTAGATTCTAGGAAGCTCCAAGTGAGCTAAATCCTGTATTCCACTTTCCCAAACACCAAGTTCCCATTCCCCAGTGCAATTTTTTAAAGGATAAGTAGTGAAACATTTGAAGCAGAGCTGTGGGGCAACAGCAGAGTAATGGGATTCATTTTGAGTTATTCCAGCCAGCACAGACAAGGTGGTCTCTTTTTGGCTACAATTTTCTATAGTTCCAAAGGGGTATACACCTACACTTGAGCAGCAGATAATAAACAGTATGTTGTATGGTATAATGCTCATAGTCTTATGAAACAGTGCATCCTAAGAGAAGCAACACAGGATATCCATCAGTTATATATAACAAATGAAAGCCCAGAAACTGTAGGATCAGTTCTGTGCAGTTTCATGCAAATTCTTGTAGAGGTTGGAATTTGGGGTGAATCCAGATCCATAGGGTTTCCACCTCTCTAAGAGTGCCCAGTAAATTGTGTTGCAGGGTTCAGGTGTTCCTTCTGCCTATTATATTGTGTCGGCAGTTTGGGGGCATTTTTTAAGATATTCCTGAGCTACTCTGGGAATTCTGTCAGAAGTACCCCAACCTTTCCCCAGTTTTTGTTACTCTTTTTTCCATGTTTTTGTTTCTGTCTCCTTCATTTTGAATTTTTTTCTCTCCTTCCCCAGTTTGTGATTGTCTCGCTCCTTCCCGTTTGCATTTCTTTCTCTCCTTCCCCAGTTTGCGATTGTCTCGCACCTTCCCCGTTTGCATTTCTTGCTCTCCTTCCCCAGTTTGTTTCTCTCTCCACCCACCACCCCCCCCCACCCTCCCCGCTTTGCCCAGTTTGTAATTTTCTTTCTATCTTTTCTCCAGTTTGTTTTTTCTCTCTTTTTTCCATTTGTGTTTTTTTCCCTTTTCTCCAGTTTGTATTTTTCCCCTCTCCTTTCCCTAATTTGTGTTTTCTCTCTCTCTCTCCTTTCCACAGTTTGTGTTACTCTCTTTCCTATCCCCAGTTTGTGATTTTCTCTCTCTCCTTTCCCCAGTTTTTGTTATTCGCTCTCTCAACTTTCCCCAGTTTGTGTTGCTCTCTTCCTCTCCTATCCCCAGTTTGTCTTTCACTCTCTTGTTACGACCAAGTGACAAAGATGTCTAGGAGTCTTTCGCAGCCTTCACCTGGTCTTATTGTAACAGGATTAATTTTTAAACACACCATGTTTTGAGCTTCCCCTTGATGAATCCTTGTTCATCACTTTCCAATTATAAGGCAACAAAATGAGTATAAACAGGCTTTCTTAGGTTTAAAGAAGAAAAGTGAAATTTATTAAAACTTAAACTCTAATTCGGTTAACGCCTACAGATACACACTGCGCCCCACACTAGCATGCATATGTGAAATGCGCATGCAAATAGAGACAGAAAAGAGAAGAAAAATAGTGGAGAGGTTAGAGGCAATATCAGAAGAGTTTCTTGTTACTGTGCTTCAAGCTCACTGTAGTCCTTTCGTAGGTAGTTCTTGCCTGTAGGTAATTCTTGCTTTACATTGGGGCCCAGTATTCTTCTTAAAACTTGTTTTTTGTAGGAGACCTTTTATCTCTTGGGGTTCATGTGCCTTCAATGGATCTTCAGTTCCGTGAGAAAGAGATGGGAGCAGACAGCCACAAGGGTCTTTTCCAGTCCAGGAGCAAACAGCTTTCTGAGTTCAAATTCTCTGTGGCAAGTTCAAATTCAAAAAACTCCAACAGCCAGTTAGTGATGTAACTAAACTGGTCTGACCATGTCTGTTTGTGTATTCGCCCATCTTAGCAGTTAACCTGGAATGCTAACCTCTCCACCTTCAACGTCTGGTAATCAAAAGTCGATTGTGGATTAAATTGGAGCAGGCAGTGGCCTCTTTGTCCTTTGCAAGTACTGTCTGTTACTATGCAAAAATGTCTTTCCAGTCTAGGGTCTGATTTTTCTTTTAAAAAACAAGTTCTTTCTTTACTCCAGTACCATCTTAAAAAAATCAATTTTCATGTGGCGAAACGAATGTGTCTCAGTCTTGGCAGCTGGGGGCCTGCATGACACCTCCACACCCAGGGGAATGAAATGCGATTTGAAAAAAAAGGCGCATTTCATTACAAGGTTTGAGAGAAATATAAGATACAGAAAGAAAAACCATGCATTTCTCTCATTCATTTCCATTCATTCATCAATCTTAAAGGTTATTAGAATTGTCTTTTCTGGGTGCCAGTGCTGCTTTAATTTCCCCTTTTTTGGCATCCCAGTAGCCATGTGGTTCTTTGGGGAAGCTTTTCTTCAGTTTGCCCATTGCAATGACTGGCTAGGGTTTGTCCCTGTTGAGGTCATTTTTTTTCCAGGAGAGTTAGTAGTGGGCAGGTCCATCCTGAACTCTCTCTGCTTTGCTGAGTCATGCAAGGGCTTTTGCCTTCAGGGGATGGGTGGTTCCCTTTTCCTCTGACTGTGGGGGAGGATTCTTTGTTAATCTCCCCTTTGTTTTCTGGGACATTCCTGCCTGTAGGTATGTGTGCAGACTTGACTGCACTCTCCTGTGGCACTTTGACTAGGTGAGGCATCACCCTCACTGTTTCTGTGCCCTGTAGAGGTTTCTCTTTGACTCTGCAGGTTCCTGTAAATGCTGTTAGCAACTCTGGTGAGGTGCTTCTAGAGTCTGCATTTACATAGGAAGATATGGTGTCTAATCTTTCACATTTTTTGGGGTTGGCTGACCAGACAGTAGGGTTTTTTTTTCCAGGATTCCTCCCTGACTTCCTTTAACTTGCCCTCTTGGTCACTTTTTCCCCTTCTCTTTCTAAGCTTTTGCCAGCCATGTGCCTGCCTGTCCCTTTTTGTTCTCAGCAGGGGTCCCTTACAGATCACCAGCCCTTGGCTGGAAGGTCCTCCTAACATTGGTACAGGACTTAGGGGTGCAGGTTTCACTGTAGGTTGGGGTTCCCCCTCAAACTGGCACCTGTGGCAACTCCTGTAGTGCTCCACCATATCTTTGTGGCGTTTTAGCCAGTCAAACTGCTGTCCTATGCGGGCTTTGGTCTTTTGTATACCGCCATGTACAGCTTTTGTAGTCTCGTGGGCCTTTCTTAATATTGCTGCCCGGTACCTCTGTGGCAGCACTAACTGGTGAACTACTGTCCACTCCTTGCCCTCAGGTCTGTGAGGAGGACTCCATTTCCTCATCAGTACCTCATACTTTAAATAGTAGCAATCTGGGACTCCCTCTGCTTCACTTTCAGACTGGGCAGCCTGTGCTAACTCTCGCAATACTGGGTCAGCTTGCTAAGCCTCACCTAGGGAAAATCCATTTAATTTATTCCCTGGGTCTCCTAACTTTCCAAAGAAAGTCTCGGACAGGCAGACCTCATGGTCATTAGCCTACAGTGCCAATTCAGTCTCCTCTGGGGTAGCTGGTTTGATCATGGCCTGATCCACGACACATTCAGGGAAACTGTAGGCAGCCGTCTCCTGCCATGGCCCTGTCTCTCTAACCTCCTGCGGTCCTTCTTTCATGACTGGGAGGGCTACCACCTTCACTCCCACCAGATCATTACCTTGGAGCAGGTCAACCCTATCCACAGGCAAACTAGGGACAATCCCTACTGTCACTGGTCCCGAAACTAGGTCACACTCCAGGTGCACCCGGTGTACAGGTACAGGCATACACTGCCCTCCAATACCATTCACCATCATTGTGGTTTTCACTGTACTCTCTGGCGGAAAGGTCAGGCCTTTCCCAGTAAAAGGAACTAGTGGCCCCTGTGTCCCTGAGAATCACTATGGGCTTGCTTGTCCCACTCGAGGGGTATGGGGTTAGTTTCCCTTCAGACACAAAACCCTGATAACCTTCAGGAATCCTATTAACTTTTCCTGCGCTGGCCGTAGTAAGCTTCCTGGGTTGCACTCTTACTGAGGTTAAAGCCACAGCTTGTTCTGCTGTGCTCTGCATCAGATTAAAGGCCTGTTACCCGACCCGAACCCGCCAGGCCCCGACGACATGTGTCAGGTTCGGGTCGGGTCAGGTTTCACGTCCGGGTCCGGCATTCGGACTCGTCTCGGACACACTCTATCACAGGTAAGAGGCTCCGCTGTTAATTTAATTTTTGGACTAGAAAGGTGGTTTTGTTACAGTTATTTTAAGCTTGTGCAGATCAGCAACAAAGTGAAAAATGGAAGGACTCGGGCCGGATGCGGTTCTGTTGGGCTCGGGTCAGGTTTTTTTTTTGCAGACCGTGCGGGCCTTTACATCAGATCCCCGTCTTCTCTGAGTGCGTGTGCCCTGATTAACCCTACTAGTTTCCCCTTTAGTTTTCAGCAGTCTGCTTTTAAATGCTCTGCTTTATTACAAAGGAAGCACGCAGGTCTCCGGGCCTCACTCTTGATCACAGCACCTTCCTTTTTGGCTGGAGGAGGGACCCTTGTGTCTCCTGCTTTCCTTTCTCTCCCAGGACTGCCTGGGTGGAGATCGCCATCCCACCCTTTGTCATTTTTGGATTTGTGGGGGTGATTAGGGAAGGTTCGCCCCAGGAAACGGACTTATTTATTTTATTTTTATTTAGAGATACAGGACTGAAACAGGCCCTTCGGCCCACCGAGTCTGTGCTGACCAACAACCACTCATTTATACTAATCCTACATTAATCCCATATTCCCTACCACATCCCCACCATTCTCCTACCACCTACCTACACTAGGGGCAATTTACAATGGCCAATTTACCTATCAACCTGCAAGTCTTTGGCTGTGGGAGGAAACTGGAGCACCCGGCGGAAACCCACGCGGTCACAGGGAGAACTTGCAAACTCCGCACAGGCAGTACCCAGAACTGTACCCGGGTCGCTGGAGCTGTGAGGCTGCGGTGCTAACCACTGCGCCACTGAAAAGCAAACTTTTCAGTCAGAATGGCCGCTTGCCGGGCTCCCCGAACCCACTGCTCTTCTACATGGGTCTTTATTGAGAGTGGGAGAGAGTTATTAAATTCCTCTAACAGAAGTACTTCTCTGAGAGTCTCATAGCTAAGCTGTATTTTAAGAGCCCTCAGCAACTGGTCAAAAGCCAGCTGCTTACTTCTTTCAAACTCCAGATAAGTTTGATTAGCTTGCTTTTTGAGGGTTCTAAATTTTTGCCGGTAGGCTTCGGGTACTAATTCATATGCCCCGGGATAACATTTTTGGTCACTTCATAATTTGATGAACTCTCATCTGGCAACAAGGAATAAACCTCATGGGCTTTTCCTGTTAGCTTGCCTTCTATTAAAAGAGACCAGGTCTCAGCTGGCCATTTTAGTTGTCTTGCCAGTTTCTCAAAAGACACAACAAATGGTTTCACATCTTCCTCATTGAATTTTAGAATTAATTGAGCGTGTTTTAACAATTTTGTACCCAGCCCTGAATACTGCTCCTCCATATTGGCCATGATTTCACTGGGGTTACTCTGTCGCCCCTTAGTTAACCCAAGCCGCCTTAGCTCTCTTTCATCGCATTCTTTCAGGAATATTCTTTCTCTTTCTCTCTCCTGTCTCCCTTGCTCCTTCTCCTGTCTTTCTTTCTCGCTCTCCTCTGTCTCTCGTTCCCTCTTCTGTGTTTGTTTTTTTTCACGTTCCATCTGAAAGGCTCTTTCTTTCTCCCTCTCTCTTTCCTCAAGTTCAAGTTTCCTTTGTTCCAATTATATCTTTGCTAGCAGGACCCTCTCTGGGTCTGCTTCTAACACTGCTTCTGCTTCAAGAGAAAAATGGTTGTCCACTAGCCTTAGGAGTTCAGACTTCCTAGCCTTGCCACGTACAGTGATCCCACACTGCTCAGCCATTTCTCTCAAGAGACTTTTTCCATTAGCGGAGGGGTCAATAACCAGGGGGCATAGATTTAAGGTAAGGGGCAGGAGGTTTAGAGGGGATTTGAGGAAAACGTTTTTCACCCGGAAGGTGGTTGGAATCTGGAATACACTGCCTGAAGTGGTGGTAGAGACAGGAACCCTCACAACATTTAAGAGGTATTTAGATGAGCACTTGAAACGCCATAGCATACAAGGCTACAGGCCATGTGCTGGAAAATGGGACTAGAATAGTTAGATGTTTGATGGCCAGCAAAGACACGATGGGCCGAAGGGCCTGTTTCTGTGCTGTATAACTCTATGACTATGACTCAACTCATCCATAGACAGTGCTTTTAACTTATCCCAAGTTACTTCACCCTGGCTTGGAGAGGTACTCGCTTCAGTTGCAGACATGTCAGTATTCAATCATACATAACCACAAGAAAACCGGTATTAATCTTGCTCTTTTTTTTGATTGGGAATAATTTGGCTTCCCACTTCCAATTTCTCGTTTGTCTGTGGGTAAAATCCCGGACGCTAGCACCCAAATTTCTGTTACGACCTGGTGAGAAAGAGGTCTGGGGTCTTTCTCAGCCTTTGCCTGGTCTTATTGTAACAGGATTAATTTTTAAACACAACATGTTTTGAGCTCCCCCTTGGTGAATCCTTGTTCACCACTTTCCAATTACAGGCAAAGAAATGAGCATAAACAGGCCTTCTTAGGTTTAAAGAAGAAGAGTGAAATTTACTACTACTTAAACTTAAATTCGAATTCGGTTAACGCCTACGGATACACGCCGCGCCCCACGCTCACATGCATATGCGATACACACATGGAGTTTGTGTTTCTCCCTCTCCTTGCCCCAGTTTGTGTTTCTCTCTCCTTTTCCCAGTTGGTATTTCTCCCTCTCCTTTCCCCAGTTTGCATTTCTACCTCCCTTTCCACAGTTTTTGCTTCTCTCACTCCTTTCCCTGTTTGCGATTCTCTCCTTCCCCAATTTGTGTTTGTCTTTCTTCCTTTCCCCAGTTCATTAGTTTGTCTTCCCCCAGTTTCCATTTCTCTCTCTCATTTCCTCAGCTTTTGTTACTCTCTTTTCCCAGTTTGTTTCTTTCTATCCCCCTCCCCAATGTTTGTTTCTCACCTTCCCCAAGATTGCTACTCTCTCTCCTTACCCAGTGTGTGTTTTTCTCTCTTCCTTCCCAGTTTGCATTTCTTTCTCTCTTATTCCCCAGTTTGTGGTTCTCTCCCCTTCCCAAGTGTACATTTCTCGCTCTCCTTCCCCCACTTTTTTTTCCCTTTTTCGCCATCCACCACTTTGCATTTCTCTCTCCTTCCCCAGTTTGTGTATCTCTCTCCTTCTCCCGTTTTATGTTTTTCTCTCTATCATTCTCCAATTTATGTTTCTCTCTTCTGTTGTATAATTGCCTTTAAGAGTGATGTCCCTTTAAGATCTCAGTATGCTAATGAGCTAAGTATCAGGATGTAGTCGTGTGATTACAAGCCAGAGTCATTCTGCAAGTGCAAAACCCTGATGAAGGTTCTGTAAATAGTTTGCTCTGTACTGTATATAATTGTTTAGCTGTCAATAAACCTGTTAGAGATCTTCAGCAAACTGGACTCCATGCATCTCATTTATGTTGCATCAGACAACATAAAGAACTCATTACATCTTCTTCCCCCAGCCTATGTATCTTTCTCTCTTACCCCAGTTTGTGTTTTTCTCTCTCTTTCCCCCAGTTTGTGTTTTTCTCTCTACTTCCTCCAGTTTGTGTTTTTTTCTCTCTCTCCTTCCCCCATTTGTGTTTCTCTCTCTCTTGTTCCGCCAATTTACTACTTTCTCTCTCCTTCCCCCATTTGCATTTTTCTCTCTCCATTCCCATTTGACATTTCTCTCTCTCCCCTTCCCCAGTTAGTCTGTCTTCCCCCAGTTTGAATTTCTCTCTCACTTTTCCTCAGTTTGTGTTACTCTCGGTTTTCCCAGTTTGTGTTTTTCTTTCCCCCAGTTTGCATTTCTTTCTCTCCCCTTCCCGCAGTTTGTGTTTCTCTCTCCTTTCTTCAGCTTACATTTCTCTCTCCTTCCCCCAGTTTACATTTCGTTCTCTCTTGCCTTTCCCCAGTTTGTGTTTTTCTCTCTATTTCTCTCCCTCCCCAAATTGCTCGAGGCAGGACTCACGGATTTTATAGGCAATTTCTTTTGGCTCCGGTGCTGTCATCCCCACATCTGGTAATGAATGAATCGCTGTGTTTCAAAATAATGGGGGCAATAGGTTTAGATAACACCATTGGGTTCCAAGCCAGGCACTACACAAGGACCATTTCTCCCGAGCAGCAATGCTGGAAGACGAATCACCTATTTCCGTTGCCTATCCTATCCTGAGTACCTATGACTTCGCTCTGGAAACCCATTCCACCATAATAGTCCTGTTCCCATCTGTGACGTGAGAATCAACTTCAAGTTATTTCAAGTACTTTTACTCAGTAAAACCACAGTAACTGTTTTGAAGTGAGTTAAGCTGGTTTCGAAGTAGGGTACAGGGCAGCATTTCTTACTTTAAATGTGAGGGCACAGGCAAATTTACAGTAATCTGTTAATATTATCAAGGGGGTTCCATTGCTAGATCTGTGCTATGCTATTGTATAATTAAAAATTGTGCAGCACAAACAAACTTCTGATCGTTAAACCCAAAGAAATATCGAGAGCAGACCCAAAATTTGGAACAGTTAAATGTACAATTAAAACAGATCAAATTTAGCTGTAGAACCCTATTTTCTGTATTTTAAATGCCTAGAACAATGTTTTCTGTTTGTGTACTGAACATAGGTTCATGCAGAATCCCAGCTCGATCACTGTTACCTGAAGCAAATCAAGCTATCAGGTTAAAGCATGTGGTA
Source organism: Heterodontus francisci (assembly GCF_036365525.1). Lineage (NCBI taxonomy): Eukaryota > Metazoa > Chordata > Chondrichthyes > Heterodontiformes > Heterodontidae > Heterodontus > Heterodontus francisci. The sequence goes on along the minus strand of NC_090375.1, from coordinate 161,496,890 downwards.
CACCTCCTATAATCTATTTTTGTTACAATTAACACCCAGATTAGCCATTGGCAGAGCATACCAGATGTTATTAAATTCAAAACCCACTTCTATTCCAAATCAAGGAAATATTACTGACAAAAAAAGACTATTTTGGGGGCTTGGAAGTTAATTTGTGAAAAAAAAACATGAAAACAGCTTAAGCAGGAACTGTCGTGTATGTGCTGGTTCTCTGGAAGAGTATCTCACCTAGTCCCATTCCCCACCTTTTACCTGTAGCCCTGCAAGTTTTCTCACTTCAGATAATTATCCAATACAATTTAGAAAGCCACAGTTGAATCTGCCTCCATCACACTCTCACGCAGTATGTTCCAGATGCTAACTGTGTGCTGCGTCCTCATCCCTGAACCATTCTTGTGAATCTTTTCTGCACCATCTCTAAATCCTTCACGTCCTTCTTAAAGTGTGGTGCCCAGAATTGGACACAATTCTCCAATTGAGACCGAAAATAGGGGTTTATACAGGTTCAGTATAACTTCCTTGCTTTTAAACGCAATGCCCCTACTTATAAAGCCCAGGATTGCATATGCTTTATTGTCCTGCCACCTTCAATGATTTGTGCACATATACCCCTGGGTCCCTCTGCTCCTGTACCCTCTATAGAATTGTGCCCTTTAGTTTATATTGCCTCTCCTTGTTCTTCCTCCCAAAATTAATTACTTCACACTTCTCTGCATTAAATTTCATCTGCCCATTCCACCGACCTGTCTAAATCCTCTTGAAGTCTATCACTATCCTCTTCACAGTTCACAATACTTCCAAATGTTGTGTTATCCAAAGATTCTGAAATTGTGCCCTGCACACCCAGATCTAGGCCATTAATATAGATCAAGAAAAGCAAGAGTCTGAACAGCGACCAGAGGGCAACCCCACTTTATACCTTCCTCCAGTCTGAGAAACAATCATTCACTACTACTCTCTGTTTCCTGTCACTCAGCCAACATTGTATGCATGTTGCCACTGTCCCTTTTATTCCATGGGCTTCAACTTTGCTGACAAGCCAGTTATGTGGCACTTTCTCAAATGCCTTTTGGAAGTCCATGTACACCACATCAACTGCATGACCCTAACCAACCTTCTCTGTTACCTCATCAAAAAACTCAAGCAAGTTAGTTAAACACAATTTTCTCTTAACAAATCCATGCAGGCTTTCCTGAATGAATTCACATTTGTCCAAATGACTGTTAATTTTGTCCCGAATTATTGTTTCTAAAAGCTTTCTCACCATCGAGGTTAAACTGACTGGTCTGTCGTTGATTGGTTTATACTTACACCCTTTTTTGAACAAAGGTGTAGCATTTGCAATCTGGCACCACCAACCCACTCCCCCCCCCCCCTCAAATTTAAGAAGGATTGGAAAATTAAGGCCACTGTCTCCGCTATTTCCACTCTTACATCCTGCAGTATCCTTGGATGCATCTCATCTGGCCCTGGTGACTTATTAACATTAAGCACAGCCAGCCTATCAATACCACCTCTATCAATTTTTAGACATTCCAGTATCTCAACTACCTACTCTTTCACTATGACTTAGGCAGCATCTTCTTCCTTAGTAGACATCAGAGCTTGTTTATGCAAATTATGTTTAATAAAGCACCCATGTGTTAATTTTCTGCTCTTTTAAAGCTTTTCCCACTCTCCCAATAATGTTACTTATCTGGAATATACTCTGGTTTGAATTTTATTCCCAATATGCAGGTCAAAATTTAAGTACTTGGCCCCTTGCTTCTTCCCCATCTACTCAAAATTCTTCGTGGGCTGCTGCCTCAAGCCGAATGCTTTTTGGCTTACCTACCCTATGTGCTTCTCAATCCACCCACCTGCTCAAGAAGAGTGCTAGACAGCCTACCTTGTCTGTTCTAAATAGAGTCACAGAGTTATACAGCACAGAAACGGGCCCATCGGCCCATCGTGTCTGTGCCGGCCATCAAGCACCTATCTATTCTAATTCCATTTTCCAGCACTTGGCCCATAGCCTTGTATGCTATGATGTTTCAAGTGCTCATCTAAATATTTCTTAAATGTAGTGAGGGTTCCTACCTCTACCACCCCTTCAGGCAGTGTGTTCCAGATTCCAACCACCCTCTGGGTATATATATTTTTTTTAACTGAAATCCCCTCTAAACCTTCTGCCCCTTACCTTAAATCTATGCCCCCTGGTTATTGATCCCTCCACTAAGGGAAAAAGTTTCTTCCTATCTATCTTATCAATGCCCCTCATAATTTTGTATACCTCAATCAGGTCCCCCCTCAGCCTTCATTGTTCAAAGGAAAACAACACTAGCCTATCCAATCTTTCTTCATAGCTGAAATGCTCCAGCCCAGGCAACACCCTGGTAAATCTCCCCTTCACCCTCTCCAAGGCAGTCACATCCTTCCTATAATGTGGTGATCAGAACTGTACACAGTACTCCAGCTGTGACCTAACTAGCACTTTATACAGTTCCATCATAACCTCCCTGCTCTCCTATTCTATGCCTCGACTAATAAAGGCAAGTATCCCATATGCCTTCCTAACCACCTTATCTACCTGTGCTGCTGCCTTCAGTGATCTATGGACAAGTACACCAAGGTCCCTCTGACCCTCCGTAATTCGTAGGGTCCTACCATCCATTGTATATTCCCTTGCCTTGTTTGTCCTCCCAAAATGCATCACCTCATACTTCTCAGGATTAAATTCCATTTGCCACAGCTCTGCCCATCTTACCAGCCCATCTACATCGTCCTGTAATCTAAGGTTTTCCACCTCACTATTTACGACACCACCAATTTTCGTGTCTTCTGCGAACTTACTGATCATACCTCCTATATTCGTGTCTAAATCACTAATGTACACTACAAACAGCAAGGGTCCCAGCAACGATCCCTGCGGTACACCACTGGTCACAGGCTTCCAATCGCAAAAACAACCCTCGACCATCACCCTCTGCCTCCTGCCACTAAGCCAATTTTGGATCCAATTTGCCAACCTGCCCTGGATCCCATGGGCTCTTATCTTCTTAACCAATCTCCCATGCAGGACCTTATCAAAAGCCTTACTGAAGTCCATGTAGACTACATCAACTGCCTTACCCTCATCTACACATCTAGCCACCTCCTCGAAAAATTCAATCAAGTTTGTTAGACATGATCTCTCCTTGACAAAACCATGCTGACTATCCCTGATTAATCCCTGCCTCTCCAAGTGGAGATTAATCCTGTCCCTCAGAATTTTTTCCAATAGTTTCCCTACCACTTCTCAGTCCACCTCTGTGCCATTCACCCTTAGCCCAGCCACTCAACCTGTGTGTTTTTTGGCTTGCCTGTCCAAAGTCCTTGCTGACCTAGGTAGTCCCTCACCCTTCCAAAATACTACGACCAAGTACTCTCAAACACGAGTGGTCCCACAAACCATCTGCGACAATTACTCCAAGATTCAACACTCCCTCCCAGCTGACTGCCTACTTAGTTCTGCTGCTGGTCACATTCCAATGGCCCCTGCTGGATTGGGTGAGGACAGTATTCAGCAAGGTTGTAAAGACCCCTGGCTGATAGTACAGCCTGCCAACACTACTTAGTTCTGATCAGGTAATTAAGAACAGCCACTTGGGCAAGACTCCAGAGGCTGTACCTGGCTGTGCAACTGTACCCCTGCATGAGACAACTTCAGAAAGAGAAGAGAAAATTGTAAATTTGTTTGATATTGACTGGAAATACAAATCTTCTCCATTAAAGACTTTAATAGACTTAATAGACTGTTCAGTGCTATTGTGATTCAACACTTTTAAGCTCTATCTTATTTTGCCTTAGAAGTAGCATCAGCCTAGCTTCACTGAGTACAGAGACCACACAATTAGTGACCATCCAAGGTCTCTGATAACACCAGAATAGGACTCAGCACTGACCAGTTGTCTGAACAATACAACTGAAACACACCTGCTCTGTCAGCATACCCACACAGCTACTTCTTATTCAAAAGACAGTATCACAGAGATGAATATCCCATTTAAATAAAAGTATTAAAACCTGATTAAGTTTTTTTAATGTAAAGGTAATAGTCACACTAACTTGAGGGAGGGCAATTAAGACCATAAATCAATGATGGATTAGTTGAGTAATAAAATAACCCAAATAACTCAGCAGTCATCAGTAACACTCACAGTGGAAGAATGGGGAGCCTGCAGTTTATTTGGTCTGTTGTGTCTGAACATGGCGTTGAAATTAATTCCAGAAAAATGTGTGCAAAAAGAGTTCTTCATTTATGATTCATATGCATGTAATTACATTTTTCCAGCTTTTTTGAATGAATTATCAATTTGTAAGCAATGAAAATATGCCTGTATACACTCCTGTAAGATGAGGTAAATCATTAAAGCTGTAACAAGTTGGACTTTTACCATTTTGTCCTGAGGGTAAGCTTTATACATTCTCTTTCTCTGTGTTTTGCATACTCTCTGTAATCAGTCATAGTCATGGAGTCATAACCGCACAGGAGGCCATTCGCCCTGTCGAGTCCATGCCAGCTCTCTGTAGAACAATCCAATCAATTCCATTCTCCAGCTCTATCCTTGTAGCCCTGTAAGTTTATTTCCCTCAAACACTCATCAAATCTCCTTTTGAAATCATTCATCGTCTCCGCCTCCTCCACCCTCGTAGGCAGCGAGTTCCAGGTCAGTACCAATCGCTGCAAAAAGAAGTTCTTCCTCACATCCCCCCTGCAGCTCTTTTGCAATACCTTAAATCTGTGTCCTCTAGTCCTTGTACCATAAGCTAATGGAAAGAGCTTTTCTTTGTCTACTTGTCAGAATCTTGTACACCTCGATCAAATCTTCTTTGCTCCAAGGAGAACAACCCCAGCTTCTCCAAACTAATTTTGCAGCTACAATCCTTCATCTTTGGAATCATTCTGATAAATCTCCTCTGCGCCCTCTCAAGCAGCCTCACATCCTTCCTGAAGTGCGATGCTCAGAACTGGATACAATATTCTAGTTGCGGCCTAACCAGAGCTTTATAAAGGTTCAGCCTAATGTCCTTGCTTTTGTACTTCATACCTCTATTTATGAAGCCGAAGATCCCATATGCTTTGCTCCCTCAATATGTCTTGCCACTTTCAAAGATCTATGCACATGAACTCCCAGGTCCCTACACACTCTTTCGAACTGTACCATTTAATCTATATCGGCTCTTCCTGTCTCTTCTGCCAAAACCTTACATTTCTCTGTATTAAATTCCATCTGCCACTTGTCTACCCACTCTGCTAGCCTATCTATGTCTTGCTGCAGTCTATTGGTATCATCCTCACTGTCTGCCACACCTTCAAGCTTGGCATCACTGGCAAATTTTGAAATTTCCCTCAGTATTCCAATATCCAAGTCATTTATACATAGCAAAAAAGCAGTAGTTCTAGCAGTGAAGCTTGGGAGAGACCACTCAGGATGTCTAACATCCTCTAGTCTGAAAAAAACAACCATTTATCGTGACTATTTTCTGTCCTTAAGCCAATTTTTTATTCAAGCTTACACTGACCCTCCTATTCCACGAGCCTCAATTATGTTAACCAGCCTTTTATGTGGTACTTCATCAAATGCTTTCCTAAAATCCATACAGACAACATCCATTGTTTTCCCTTCATCAACCTCCTCTGTTACTTCATCAAAAAAATCAATTAGATTAGTCAAGCACAATCTGCCTTTTACAAATCCATGCTGGCTATCCTTTAATTATCTCAAACATCTCCAAGTGCCTGTTGATTTTTTTCCCTGATATTGTTTCTAAAACCTTACCCACGACAGATGTAAAACTGACCAGCCTGTAGTTACTCGGAATATCCTTACACCCTTTCTGGAATAAGGGTATCACATTTGCCACTCTCCAATCTTCTGACACCTCCCCCATATTAAGGGAATATTGGAAGATTATGGCAAGCCCTTCCGCTATCTCCACTCTCACTTCCTTTAGCAAACTGGGAATTAAGCCATCTGGATCAGCTGACATATCAACTCTTAAGGATAGCCAGCCTTTCCAGTACATCCTGCCTATCAATTTTCACCTTATGCATTACCTTACCATCTCCGCTTCTACCAATATTTTGTCAGCATTTTCTTCCTTAGTAAACACCAATACAATGTACTCATTAAGTATTCTAACCTTGCCCTGCACCTCGAAGCATATATCACCCTCTTTGTCCCGAACAGACCCATTCCACCTCTTACTACCCACATACTATTTACATGCCGGTATGATATTTTTGGATTCCCTTTGGTTAATTGCCATTCTATTCTCAAATTCTCTCTTTGCCAGTCATATTTTCCTCTTCACCTCCCCTCTCAACTTATTGAATTTGGCCTGGTTCTCGCTTGAAGAATTCACCTGACATGCATCATATACCTTTTTTTGTATCCTCATATTTTCTATCTCCCTCGTCATCCAAGGAGCCCTGGCTTTGGTTCCCTTTTCATTCACCCTTGGAATGTACCTAGCCTGTATCTGAAACATCTCTTCCTTAAAGATAACCTGTTGCTCTGTTACAGTTTTCCCTGTCAGTCTTTGGTTCTATTTTACGTTGCTAGATCCTCTCTCATCCTATTGAAGTTAGCCCTCTTCCAATTTAGAAGTTCTACTTTAGATTGCTCCTTGCTCTTCTCAACCTTATGACATGATGATCACTCTTACCCATGTGTTCCTACACAGACACTTGGTCCACCTCATTCCCCAGCAACAGAACCAGCGATGATGTCATAGAGAGATACAGCACTGATACAGGCCCTTCGGCCCACCAAGTCTGTGCCAACCACCAACCACCCATTTATACTAATCCTACATTAAACCCATATTCCCTACCACATCCCTACCATTCTCCTACCACCTACCTACACTAGGGGCAATTTACAATGGCCAATTTACCTATCAACCTGCAAGTCTTCGGCTGTGGGAGGAAACCGGAGCACCCGGCAAAAACCCATGCGGTCATAGGGAGAACTTGCAAACTCCACACAGGCAGTACCCAGAACCGAAACAGGGTCGCTGGAGCTGTGAGGCTGCGGTGCTAACCACTGCGCCACTGTGCTGCCCCAGAAATGTTGACTCCCTGGCCGGGAACCGAACCCGGGCCGTGCCGGTGAAAGCGCCGGATCCTAACCACCACGTCTTCCTAGTTGAACCAAGAACATACTGGTCAAGGAAGTTCTCCTGAATACATTTCAGAAATTGCTCCCCCTCCTTTCCCTAAACATTTATTTTCCTACTCACTTCTTTGTAACTGTGATTTAATTTCACATCTTTATCCACTGTTGTGCTAGTTACTACACATTTCAGGTACAGGGACAGAAATTCAACTGTCTGCACTACAACATTAGCGTGCAACTGCTTTTCTCATTGTTATGAGTTTAGAGACAGTCAAAACTATTTTGTAAGCATTTTTCTAATAAATTACCATTTTTCTCATAACTGCAGGCAGCAAATTTGAATGCCAATTCTCAATATTATAATTTATTTGTTCATGTGATGTGGGCATCACTGGCAAAGCTAGCTTTTATTACCCCTCCCATATTGCCTTTGAAAAGGTGGTGGTGATCCATCTTTTTCAACCACTGCATTTCATGTGGTGTAAGTACACCCACAGTATTGTTAAGGGAAGAAGTTCCAGGATTTTGACCGAGCGGGAGTGAAGGAACAGTGATATATTTCCAAGTCAGGATGCTGTGTGACTTAGAGGGAGCTACAGCTGGTGGTGCTCCCATGCTTCTGCTGCTCGTGTTTTTCTAGTGGGAGAAACTGTGGCTTTGGAAGATGCTGTCAAGGAGCCTTGGAAAGTTGCTACAGTGCATCTTCTATATGGTATACACTGCTGCCACTGTGTGTCGGTGGTAAAGGGAGTGAACGTTTGAGGTTGTGGTTGGGATGCGATGAAGTGGTGATGAGCTTCTTGAGCGTTGTTGAAGCTGCACTCATTCCGGCAAGTGGAGAGTATTCCATCACGCTCCTGACATGTGACTTGCAGATGGTGGACAGGCATTGGAGTCAGGAGGTGAGTTACTCGTTGCAGAATTCCCAGCCTCTGACCTATTCCTGTAGCCAAAGCATTTACATGACTGGTTCAATTAAGTTTTTGGTCAATGGTAACTCAGGATGTTGATGGTCGGGAATTCAGCAATGGAAATGCCATTGAATGTCAAGAGGAGGTGGTTAGATTCTCTCTTGTTAGATGGTCCTTGCCTGGCACTTGTGCAGCACAAATGTTGCTTACCACTTAACAGCCCAAGACGGACTGTTGTCCAGGTCTTGTTGCATGAAAGCATGGACTGTTTCCTTATCTGAGGAGTTGCAAATTGAACTGAACAGTGCACAATCATTAACGAACATTCCATTCTGACATTATGTTGGAGATCTGACCTTATGAATCAGCTGAGATGATTGGCCTCCAACAACCACAACCATTTTCCTTTGTACTGGGTAAGACTTCACAGTGGCGCAGTGGTTAGCACCGCAGCCTCACAGCTCCAGCGACCCGGGTTCAATTCTGGGTACTGCCTGTGTGGAGTTTGCAAGTTCTCCCTGTGTCTGCGTGGGTTTCCTCCGGGTGCTCCGGTTTCCTCCCACATGCCAAAGACTTGCAGGTTGATAGGTTAATTGGCCATTATAAATTGCCCCTAGTATAGGTAGGTGGTAGGGGAATATAGGGACAGGGGTGGGGATCTGGTAGGGATATGGGATTAGTGTAGGATTAGTATAAATGGGTGGTTGATGGTCGGCACAGACTCGGTGGGCCGAAGGGCCTGTATCAGTGCTGTATCTCTAAACTAAACTAAACAATGGAGAGTTTTCCCCCTGATTCCCATTGACTTCAATTTTACGAAGGTTCTGTGATGCCTCACTCTGTCAAAAGCTGTCTTGAAGCCAAGGGCAGTCCCCCTTACCTCACCTCTGGAACTCATCTCTTTTATCCATGCTTGGACCAAGGCTGTAATGAGGTCTAGAGCCAAGTGATCCTGGCACAATGCAAACTGGTCACGGCTGAGCAGGTTTTTGGTGAGTACCAGTGGGGAAAAACGGGGCATTTTCAAGTTGGCAGGCTGTGACTAGTGGAGTGTCGCAAGGATCAGTGCAGGGGCCTCAGCAATTTAAAATCTATATGAATGATTTAGATGAAGAGACCAAGAGTTAGTTTGCTGATGATACAAAACTGGATGGGAATGCGAGCTGTGAGGAGGAGACAAAAACGCTGCAAAAAGATACAGACAGGTGAAGTGAGTGGGCACAAGGCGCAGGTGAAGTATAAACTGGGAAAATGTGAGGTTATTCACTTTGGTATTAAGAATAGAAATGCAGAATTTTTTAAAAGGCTTGAACTTTGTAAATATTGATGTTCAGAGGGACTTGACTGTACTTGTACAAAAATACAGCAAGTTAGCATGCAGGTACACCAAGCAATTAGCAAATCAAATGGTATGTTGGCCTTTATTGTAAGGGGATTGGAAAACAATACAATTGTACAGGGCTTTGCTGAAACCACACCTGAAGTACTGTGGGCAGTTTTGGTCTCCATATCTAAGAAAGGATATACTTGCCTGGGAGACAGTAAAGTGAAGCTTCACTGGATTGGTTCCTGAGATGACGAGGTTGTCCTAGGAGGAAAGGCTGAGTAAATTGGGCACATACTCTCTGGAGTTTAGAAGAATGAGAGTAGATCTCATTGAAACATAAAAGATTCTGAAGTGGCTGAGAGGTTAGTTTCCCTGGCTGGGGAATCTAGATCACTGGGGCACAGTCTCACGATAAGAGGCCAATCATTTAGGACTGAGATGTGGAGACGTTTCTTCACTCAAAGGGTTGTGAATCTTTGGAATTCTCTATCCCAGAGGGTTGTGGATGCTCTATCAGTGAATATATTTAAGGTTGAGTTAGACAGATTTTGGTCACTTAAGAAATCAAGGGATATGGGGTGCGGGCAGGAAAATGGAGTTGAGGCAAAAGATCTGCCATGGTCGTATTGAATGGCGGAGCAGGATCCAAGGGGCTGTATGGTCTATCCCTGCTCCTATTTCTTCAGTTCTTAGGTAAGCGCTGCTTGATAGCACTCGCAGGCACCTCCCATCACTTTGCTGTTTCAGAGTCGACTGTTGGGTTGAAATTGGCCAGATTGGATTTGTCCTTTTTTGTTATGGACCGGACACATATGAGCAATTTTTCACATTCTCGTGTAGATACAATCATAGAACCGTAGTATGGTTACAGCACAAAAGGAGGCCATTCAGCCCGTCAGGTCTGTGCCAGGTCTCTGATGCTATGAGACTTCACTGGGTCTGGAGTCAATGTTGAGGATTCCCAGGGCCACACCCTCCCAACTGTATACTACTGTGCCACCACCTCTGGTGGATCTGTCTTGCCGGTGGGGTAGAACATACCCAGGGATGGATATGGAGGAGCCGAGAACATTAGTTGTAAGGTATGATTATGTGAGTATACCTATGTCAGGCTGTTGCTTGATTAGTCTGCGGGACAGCTCTCCCAATTTTGGCACGTCTCTAGATATTAGTGAGGAAGATTGGACAGGGTTTGCCTTTCTTTGTATGCAGTGCCCAGGTGGATGCTAGGTGGTCAGTCCGGTTTTACTCTTACTCAACTTTTCTGTCATGGTTTGATAAAACTGAGGGCTTGCTAGGCCATTTCAGAGGGCAGTTGAGAGTCAACTACATTGCTGTCGGTCTGCAGTCACATGTAGGCCAGACCAGGTAAAGATGACAGATTTTGTTCCCGAAAACAGCATCCACCTGAACTTGATGGGTTTTTAATGGCAATCCAGCAGTATCATAATCATCATTACTGAGACTAGCTTTTTATTTTAGTTTTACTTAATTAATTGAATTTAAATTTGAATTCATGGCTAGAATTTTTTGTTGGGCGGGAGGCGGAGGCCCCACCCACCGACCGAAAGTCGGTGGCAAGCCCGCCTCCGCTGGGCCTGGGGAGGCAGGCTGTGATTTTTCACTCCGCAGGCCCTTTCTTGGTCTTGGGTGGGAGTTCCACCTCCTTGAGGCAGGAAGTCCCGCCTAATGGAGCTGCCAACCAGCGCCACCGGGAGCAGTGGCCACTGCTGGGACTACACCCAACCATTGCAAGCAAGGTGAAGGGCGGCCTTGGCAGATAGGTAAGTTTTTAGGACCTCGCTGGGGACAATCGGCTGGGCCTTGGCAGGGCAAGGGGGGGAGTTGGAGGGAGTGTTGTGGGTTGGGGACGGTTGGGACTTCGGGGGCAGCCCTCCGTGGGGCACAGGGTGTCCAATCAGGAGGGTTCCCCCCACCCCCCATCCCGGATGAAGGCTGCCTGGCTTTATCAGGCAGCATTCCTGAGGCTTTTGCCGTCCGGCCGCTGAAGGTAAAATACCCACGGTAGCGGGAGGAGGCTCTTAAGTGCCAGTTAATTGGCCATTTAAGGGCCTTGATTGTCCTGGGCGTGTGGGCCATTTCTTGCCACCGCCGCCCTGCATAAAATTGCAACAGGGGAGGGAGAGGATCAGGAATGCCCCCACCCCCCAGGCTCCCATTTAATTTTAGTTTAGTTTAGAGATACAGCACTGAAACAGGCCCTTCGGCCCACCGAGTCTGTGCCGACCATCAACCACCCATTTATACTAATCCTACACTAATTCCATATTCCTACCACATCCCCATCTGTCCCTATATTTCCCTACCACCTACCTATACTCGGGGCAATTGCTACTGGCCAATTTACCTATCAACCTGCAAGTCTTTGGCATGTGGGAGGAAACCGGAGCACCCGGAGGAAACCCACGCAGACACAGGGAGAACTTGCAAACTCCACACAGGCAGTACCCAGGATTGAACCTGGGTCGCTGGAGCTGTGAGGCTGCAGTGCTAACCACTGCACCACCCCACCACCAACCTGCTCATTTGGGGGCTGTAAAATTCCAGCCGACGACTCTGGAACAATAGTCTGGGCCTCTGGATCACCAGTCCAGTAATATTACCACTATGCTACCATTTCCATATACATATAAATTCTTTTAAGAACAATAACTTGTATTTTACAACCGGAAGCCAAAAAAGGTTCTTACGACTTATCCTTTCCAATGACAGTTTTTAAATCAATGTGCAATGAATTTTCTCTATGTCATCCTTAAATAATTTTATAAAATGAGAAGGATGGGATTAAGAAATGATAACCTGGAGTTTTAATCATTAATCAACTGACTTAAATATATTATTTATAAAATTAGCAATGGATTCATTTCTATTTTTAATGGTGCTGATTGGCTTTGCGGGGCTAAGTACTGAGCAAACTGAGCAATTCTTTCACTGCCTGCCAGGAAGCACAGGTTAGTGATGTTTGGAAGAGTAAATGGTAGTCATAGAGTCAGTTACAGCATAGAAGGAAGCCATTTGGCCTAATAACTCCATGCCGGCTCTCCGTGGAGCAATCCAATCAGTCCCACTCCCCTGCTCAAACCCGGTAGTCCTGCAAGTTTCTTTCCTTCATAAGCCCTTCCAATTTCCTTTTGAAATCATTCATTGTTTCCACTTCCACCACCCTTATGGGCAGTGAGTTCCAGGTTATTACCACTCACTGCATAAAAAAGTTCTTCCTCACAATCCTCCTGCATCTTTACCCCAAAACCTTCAATCTGTGTCCTCAAGTCCTTGACCCATCAGTTAATGGGAACATTTTTTTTTCCCAGAACAGGGTTCTGATGAAAGGTCACTGACCTGAATCATTAACTCTGCTTCTCTCTCCACAGATGCTGCCAGACCTGCTGAGTATTTCCAGCATTTCTTGTTTTTATTTCAGATTTCCTGCATCTGCAGTATTTTGCTTTTATATAATATTTTTTCCTTGTCTAACTTACCTAAGCCTATCATAACCTTGTACACCTCTTTCAAATCTCCCCCTAATCTCCTTTACTCCAGGGAGAACAATCCCAGCTTCTCCAACCTAATCTTGTCACTAAAATCCTGGAACCATTCTGGTAAAATAAAAATAGAAAATGCTGGAAATACTCAGCAGGTCATGCAGCATCTGTGCAGAGAGAAGCAAGGTTAACATTTAAGGTCTGTGACCTTTCCTCACAGACCTGAAACATTGTCCGGGGTTTTGTTGCGATACAGACATCGGGCTCCATGGCGGTGGCGGGCCAGAAGATCGCAGCAGCAGTGGCCTGCCACAGAGCCCGACGGCAGGATTGCCAGGCCCATTTTCATGGTGGCTGCGAGGCTCCGTGGCAGCCCCCCCACCCCCCGCCGCTCGACGACGGCGTCCATGCTGCTCCTCTCGCTGGGTGCAGTCCAAACAGTGGCCACCGCTCTCAGTGATGCTGCTGGGACTGAGGAGCTGCTAGCCCGCTGATTGGCCAGCAGTTCGTGGAGGCAGGACTTCCTGCCTCAGAGGGCTAGAAGTCCGACTGAGGCCAATTAAGTGCCTGAGCCATGTAAAACTATTGCCTGGCTTCCAGGCCCAATAGAGGCGGGCTCTCCCCTAACCTTTTAGCTAGTTGGCGGAGCCACTGCCCAACATAAAATTCCAGACACTACCCACTTGGCCAACCTCATTTCCCAGCACCAGATCCAGGAATGCCTCCTTTCAAGTTGGGCCAAGAACATACTGATCAAGGAAATTCTCCTAAACATTTTTCAGAAATTCCTCCTTCTCCTTTCCCTTTCTTCTAACATTATCTCAATCAATATTTTGGAAATTAAAGTCCACCAATATCATCATTCTATATTTCTTGTACATCTTTGTGATTTCTCTGCAGATTTGCTCCTCTAACTCTTTTGCACTATTTGGAGTGCGATAGAATACCCCTAGTAGTGTGATCATACCTTTTTTGCTTCTCAGCTCTAACCAAATGGATTCTGTTTTTGCCCCCCTCAAGGACATCCCCTCTTTCCAACCTTCCAATGTCTTCCCTAATCAGTACTGCCACCTCACCTCCCCTTTTGTCCTCTATCTTTTCTGAACACTTTATTTCCTTGTATATTAAGCCTCCAGTCCTCAACATTTTTAGGCCACCTTCCCGTTATTGCCACTACATCATATTCTCACATGGCTATTTGTGTTTCTAGCTCAACAACCTTATTCATCACACATTGCACATTTGCATACATGCATTGTAATCCTGTCTTTTGCATTCCTTGTAGTCCTTTTCAGTTTGTTCCTATCTGATATGGAAATACTTCTTTCTCTAGTTCTGTCCAACACTCTCACTCCTTTATGCACCTTTTTCCTCTTTTCTACTTCTATATGTTGGTGCCCGTCCCCCTGACAATTTAGAAAACCTTTTTTTCAAGTAATCTCTGCAATCTTTGAGCCTTAGAATTTCAATGTTTGCAATCAATCAATTTTTAGTTTTTAATTGCTCACCTAGACACAAAACCACGTAGGAGCAAAGGGACTTGGGTGTCTCGGGACATAAATCACTAAAAGTTGGTAAACAGGGACAAAAGTTAACCAAAAAGGCAAAGGGAATGTTGGCCATTATCTCAAGAAGGTTAGGATGCAAAGGGAAGGAAATTATGCTTCAGTTGTACAGAACCTTAATCAGACCATCTCTGGAATACTATATTCAGTTCTGGGCAGCGTAACTCAGGAAGGATACTGGCACGCACACCAGAAGTGTGATGCTACAATAATCATGAACAAACTCTGAAGAGAAATAAAAACTGACTTTGTCTTTTTAAAAAATGAACCTTTATTTTAAAAAGTGAACAATGCATTCAAAATGGCCACCAAAGAAAAAAGCTTGGCCTTTGTGCATTCAAACTGTCTGACAAGGGCAAAGGACAAATATTCAAAGCTAAGAGATGTGAATTAAACCATCCTACACCCATCCTAAAACATTCCAGAATTGAATGTCTTCTTCAGAAACAAAGAAGGTGTGAAGTAGCCACATCCTGGGCCATTGTGTGATCACCATGGGTAAGATACCACAGCATTGGAGTAACACAGCTTTACCTTAAAAAAGACAGCCTAGAGAGAGAGACTACAGAGAGAAAGAGAGAAGAGAAGCAACATCCAGCAACTTGTTTTCCAGCAAGCCAGAAGGCATGTGCCCTGCCATCGATTCATACATCTAGTCTAGGCAGCAGTGAACTAGAAGTGATCCATTGTCTTCAACAGAACTTTCAATCAAGGGAGAGATCTACAATCAACTCAAGCCTGCACTCATTGAGAACCTGATTTCCAAGAGAATTCAACAGGTTTATCGTGAACTCCCCCCCCCCCCACTAAAAATCACTTTCCCTTTTTTCCCCACTACCTGTCTCTTTTTGTGTATTTGTGTATGGTGTGTGTGTGCGCGATGAGCGAATGCGTGAGTGGATACGATTGGGACAATTTCGGGATTAGGCATATTGATCAATAAACAATAGATTTTTCTGCTTTTAAAACTACAAGAAAACCTGTCGCTGTCTGTTTATTTGAAAAATAAAATATCACGGGGTTAAACCCTAATAACCAAACACACTTGCTGCAGTCAGATTTTAAATAGGCCCAGATAGAGCCAAAAAGAGCCAAAAAGATTTAAAGGAGTTAAGATAAAAGCCACAAAAGTTGAAGGAAAAGCACCAGTGATATAGTTAGCTGAAACCTTTTTTTAAGATTTAAATAGCGATGAGGAAAGGTCCCAAATAGGAATGCCAAGAGTGAAGGACATGCCTCACCTAGTTGAAGTGACACAGGGAATGCAGTGGAAGCTGGACAACTACCTGTGAGCAATTGTATCCCAGAGGACATGGGGCAGATTAGGGAAACACCTATCTCTGAAGTAAAAGGAAAAGGGAAGGTTACATACCCTGAAGTGAAGCATACTTGTGAAAATTAAAAATGTCGTCTGTGTGGATCTACCCACTGAAGAATCAAACAATAAGGTTCCAAATCCAAAACTAAACAAATCCAACAACTTAGGGTCAGAACTCCACAAGAACAAAGGGCAGGAAGAAATCCCAGACACCTCGCAGGGACAAAAAAACAATGCAGCATCCACTATCACCCTAGAAATAAGAACTATCAATGTTCCAGAACCTGAATGGTTAACATCATTTATTGTGCAAGCAGTAGTTAAGGGGTTAAAGCTTGTACAGACAGGGAACCTTGCAACAAGCAGTAACAGACATTGGCATACTACAAGCTTCACCAACAATCACATGTTTATGGAGATTAATGTTCTTAAAGTAGTACAAACTGGTGTGAGAGAAATTACAACTGCATTTGGCAGCATGTAACCAAAATAAATTCAATTTTTTTAATGGTACCTCATCCAAAGAAAGGATGATGAAAAATCTTACGCTTGTACCTGAAATGGCTGCTACAAGCAATGTCAGCTGTAGCAGTTGTAAGATGGAGGAGTGAATGAAATGAATGTGTACAGTGACATAACCCTAAACCTTCTTACTTCTTTTTTACTCTCTTTCTAAACCCAAAAACAACATATAAATAAAATCCAAGGATTTCATTTTTTTCCTTTTTGGGGGAGGTGTCACACACACCAGAAGTGCAATGAAACAACAATCAGGAACAAACGCTGAAGAGTTATTTTAAATAGTGAACAATGCATCCAAGATGGCCACCAAAGAAAAAAGCTTGGCCTATGTGTATTCAAACTGCCTGACAAGGACAAAGGACAAATCTTCAAAGCTAAGAGGAGTCAACTGGCCTATCCTAAAACATTCCAGAATTGAACGTCTTCTTCTGAAACAAAGAAGTAGCCACATCTTGGGCCATTTTGCGATCACCAAGGGGAAGATACCACAGTGTCTCCTACCAGGAGGTGAGAAGTAACTTTACCTTAAAAAAGACAACCTAGAGAGACTCCAGAGAGAGCAGGGAAGCAACATCCAGCAACTTGTTTTCCAGCAAGCCAGAAGGCATGTGCCCTGCTGTCGAATCCTATATCTACACGAGGCAGCAGTGAACTAGAAGTAATCCACGTCTTCAACCAAAAGAGAGATCTACAATCATCTTAGGCCTGCACCCACTGAGAACATAATTTCCAAGACAATTCAACAATTTCTCGTGACCACCCCCCCTCACCCATGCTAAAAAACACTTTCCCTTTTTCCCTCTCTATCTGTCTCTTTTTGTGTGTGTGTGTGTGTGTGTGTGTGTGTGTGTGTGTGTCTGTCTGTCTGTGTGTGCGAGCGAATGCGTGAGTGGATGTGATTGGGACAATTTTGGGATTAGGCATATTGATCAATTAAAATTGATTTTTCTGCTTTTAAAACAACAAAAAAACCTGTCACTGTCTGTTTATTTGAAAAATAAAACACCAAGAGGTTAAACCCTAATAACAAAACACACTTGCTGCAGTCAGGTGGGCAGATGAACAGTGGGAACCACCTACATCGCACCATGTGGCCATAACAATATATTGGCCTTAGAAGGGGTACAGTGCATATTTATCAAAATTATACTTGGACTAATAGGGTTAACTTATGAAGCGGGTTCCGTAAGCTTGAGTTGCAGTTCCTTGAGTTGAGAAGGTTGAGGGCTGATCTAATTGAGCTGTTTAAATGACAGAAGGATTCAATAGAGTCGATACAGAGAAGTTATTTCCTCTGGAGTCAGATTCCAGAACAAGGGGGGGCACAATCTTAAAATTAGAGCTCGGCCATTCAAGAGTGAAATCAAGAAGGAATTTTTCATCAAGACAGGAACGGAAATGTGGAACTCCCTCCCCCGCCAAAGGGCTATGGATGCTGGGTTAATTGAAAGGTGCAAGACTCAATTCGACAAATTTTTATTGGGTAGTGGTACTAAGGGAGGTAAACAGAGTTGAGGTACAGAGGAACGTAGGAGCAGGCCAGTTAACCCCTTGAGCCTGTGCTGCCATTCATTTAGATTATGGTTGATCTGTACCTCAACTATATTTATTGTCCTTAGCGACAGATCAGCCATCATTCAATTAAATAACAGACAGGCTCAACAGGCTGAGTGATCTACTGTTCCAATGCTCCCATGCTTCACCTTTGCAAGTTTCAAAAACATAGTTATTACTTGCAAAGCTTGAATAGGAACTGGGTGGCATGACTGGCTAGCACAACATCATTTCATTTCTACCATTTGGGTCGGAATCCATCTCCAACTAATAGGAAGAAAGTCTTCTTTCTTTGCTGACCGAAAGCATTTTATAAGATTTGTAAATGAACATCTACAGCGTAAGAATATCTATAATTCCCATTAAATTGACAACTCATTCAAAGAGACCATAAGGATAACTAATGTGGGAAATGGAAGTTCTCCTAAACTACATAAAAATTACAACACATTGGGCCAGATCAGATTCGGTTAGGTACATTGTTAGGGGAAATGTTTGAAGATAGTCCCAACTATATCTGAGTTGGGAGTGTTTGATGCACTGACATCCCTCCCTCACCCCATTTACCAATCTAAAAACTTACATCATTGTAGAATTGCAGTTCCCCATGCAGTAAGACTATAGTCTGCATGTCGCCAGGAAGGAGTGAAGAACTAAAGCTAAATGCTTCTCCACTAAGAGAAAAGGGAAATTGGAGGGAGAGTCATTTTACTGTTGCTTGTTGATGTATTTCCTACAAAACAGTGATCAAACCTTAAAAGTAATTAATTGCCTGTGTGCCATTTTGGAATGTCTTGAGTATGTGAAGGGTTTTATATATAAATACAAGTTCAGCATTTCTTTCTTTCTTGAGTACTTGTGTTCAATTGCAATCCAAGCTGATGGGATAAAATCTCCTCTTTCTGCTGCCTGTATAACTCCCAAATACAGGAAACAGTTCAGGCTGTTCCTAGCAGACGCAAGCCACTATTTGGAACAGACTATGAGTACATTTGGCAATCTCACTCAAAGACCATATGGATGGGTAGTGTGGGAAATGAAAATCAAATTACATTGGTATAACAAAAGGTGCACTTCTGAAACAGATTTAGATACACTTTTGGGGCAGGATAAAGGGAGACAAATCATATATATTCTGATATTGACTATGGGTTCACAAAAAGGAAAGCAGAAAAATGTTGCGGTTCTCAACACTAATATACCTTACCTGTTGAATACAAAAAAGCCAAAATATGTACTATAACTGAAAAAACATTTTATTCCTGCTTTCGTGATTGCAGACATCTGTGGTGTGTTGAAAAACTGCAAGAAACATTGGGATGGATTTTGCTGAGCTCCCGACGCTGAACTCCATGGCAGGATGGGGCTGGACAATCGCACCGGCGGCGGCCCACCACAGAAGCCGATGCCAGGATTGTAGGCCCGATCTTCCTGGCAGTACCCACCCCCCCCAGCGCCCCCGCCGCTCAGCGACAGGACCCAACTTTAAATATTGAAATAAAGGTCAGGCATACATTTACATATGTTTCACCACGATTTTGCCAGCTGTCCACGATCTTCCGTGCGACGGCTGGCACTCACACGCCTTCACTTTTCTATCCAGGGAAAGCTGGCGCCACTGAGGTGAAGAAGGGGGGAACTTAGGATTTTTAGTGAAGTTGGGGGGGCAGAGGGGGTCAATTCTGCATTTCTAGTATGGGGGGGAAGGGGTGATCTCTGCACTTTGTGCAGGTGGGGGGGTTGTGAAGGTAAGATATTAAACGTAAGTGTTTTGGGGGGTGGGAAATGTTGCAGTCATTTATATTCTTTGTATTGGGGGGGTGGTGGTATGGGCCAGAAATCAATTTACAGTGTACAGGGGCGGGGGGATGGTGGCACAGGCTTCAACTGTGCAGGTCTAGCAGCCCCTTAAAAATGACGCCAGCGCCTGTGCAGAGGCAGCTGGCACTGTTGCCGGCATCGCAGAGCCCTCCCCTAGCGGCGAGAGAATAAAATTCAGTCCATTGACTTCCCAAATGAGTAGAGCTCTAAGGATGTCTTTTACGAAGAGAAAAGCTCTTCTTCAAGAATCATTCTTTAACCACATATGCCAACTATAACAACTTGTATTTATATAGTACCTTGAACATAATAAAATGTCTCAAGGTATTTCATAGGAGTGCTATCAAACAAAATTTGACACCAATCCACATAAGAAGATATGAGGACCGATAACCAACAGCTTGGTCAAAGAGGTAAATTTTAAGGTGCATCTGAAAAGAGGAGAGAAAGGTAGAAAGGCACAGAGATTTAGGGAATTGTTTCAAACGACGTGGGAGGAGAGCACTGTTTTTCTAGTTCCACTTCTATACAGGTCACAACATATTCTTTGGCCTCCTTGTCTCGAGAGACAATGGGTAAGCGCCTAGAGGTGGTCAGTGGTTTGTGGAGCAGCGCCTGGAGTGGCTATAAAGGCCAATTCTAGAGTGACAGACTCTTCCACAGGCACTGCAGATAAAATTGGTTGTCAGGGCTGTTACACAGTTGGCTCTCTCCTTGCACTTCTGTCTTTTTTCCTGCCAACTGCTAAGTCTCTTGGACTCACCACTCTTTAGCCCCGCCTTTATGGCTGTCCACCAGCTCTTGCAATCACTGGCAACTGACTCCCACGGCTTGTGGTCAATGTCACGGGACTTCATGTTGCGTTTGCAGACGCCCTTAAAGCGGAGATATGGACGGCCGTTAGGTCTGATACCAGTGTTGAGCTCGCTGGACAATGTGTCCTTGGGGATCCTGCCATCTTCCATGCAGCTCACAAGGCGAAGTCATCTCAAGTGCCGCTGGCTCAGTAGGGTGGATATGCTGGGGACGTTGGCCGTCTCGAGGACTTCTGCGTTGGAGATACGGTCCTGCCACTTGATGCCAAGGATTCTCTGGCGGCAGCGAAGATGGAATGAGTTGAAACATCGCTCTTGGCTGACATACGTTGTCCAGGCCTCACTGTCATAGAGCAAGGTACTGAGGACACAGGCTTGATACACTCGGACTTTTGTGTTCCGTGTCAGTGCGCCATTTTCCCAAACCCTCTTGGCCAGTCTGGACATAGCAGCGGACGCCTTTCCCATGCGCTTATTGATTTCTGCATCAAGAGACAGGTTACTGGTGATAGTTGAGCCTAGGTAGCTGAACTCTTGAACCACTTCCAGAGCGTGGTTGACGACATTGATGGATGGAGCATTTCTGACGTCCTGTCCCATGATGTTCATTTTCTTGAGGCTGATGGTTAGGCCAAATTCATTGCAGGCAGCTGCAATCCTGTCGATGAGTCTCTGCATACACTCTTCTGTCTGGAATGTTAATGCAGCATCGTCAGCAAAGAGGAGTTCCCTGATCAGGACTTTCCGTACTTTGGTCTTCGCTCTTAGACAGGCAAGGTTGAACAACCTGCCATCTGATCTTGTGTGGAGGAAAATTCCTTCTTCTGAAGACTTGAACACATGTGAGAGCAGCAGGGAGAAGAAGATACCAAACAGTGTAGGTGCGAGAACGCAGCCCTGTTTCACGCCACCCAGGATAGGAAAGGGGTCTGTTGAGACGCCGCTATGTTAAATTGTGCCTTTCATATTGTCATGGAATGAGGTGATGATACTTAGTAGCTTTGGTGGACATCCGATCTTTGCTGGTAGTCTGAAGAGACCACGTCTACTGACGAGGTCAAAGGCTTTGGTGAGAACTATGAAAGCAACGTTGAGGGGCATCTGTTGTTCGCGGCATTTTTCCTGTAGCTGGCGAAGGGAGAACAGCATGTCAATGGTGGATCTCTCTGCTCGAAAGCCTCACTGTGCCTCAAGGTAGATGCGCTCAGCCAGCTTCTGGAGTCTGTTTAAAATGACTCGAGCAAAGACTTTCCCCACTATGCTGAGCACGGAGATTCTACGGTAGTTGTTGCAGTCACCTCTTATAGAGGGTGATGATATTGGCATCGCGCATGTCCTATGGTACTGCTCCCTCACCCCAGCACAGGCAAAGCAGTTCATTGAGTGCTGAGAGTACAGCAGGCTTGGCACTCTTGATTATTTCAGGGGTAATCCGTCCTTTCCAGTGGCTTTTCCACTGGCTACAGAATCAATGGTATCACTGAGTTTCGATTTTGTTTGCTGTTCGTCCAGCTCATCCATGACTGGCAGAGACTGGGCTGCATTGAGCGAGGTATCAGTGACAACATTTTCCCTGGAGTACAGTTCTAGGTAGTGCTCCACCCAGCGGTCCATTTGCTTGCGTTGGTCAGTGATCGTGTCCCCTGATTTAGATTTGAGGGGGGCGATCTTAGTTTTTAGAGATACAGCACTGAAACAGGCCCTTCGGCCCACCGAGTCTGTGCCGACCATCAACCACCCATTTATACTAATCCTACACTAATTTCATATTCCTACCACATCCCCACCTGTCCCTATATTTCCCTACCACCTACCTATACTAGGGGCAATTTATAATGGCCAATTAACCTATCAACCAGCAAGTCTTTGGCATGTGGGAGGAAACCGGAGAACCCGGAGGAAACCCACGCAGACACAGGGAGAACTTGCAAACTCCACACAGGCAGTACCCAGAATTGAACCCGGGTCGCTGGAGCTATGAGGCTGCGGTGCTAACCACTGCGCCACTGTGCCGCCCCTTCTTGATGGTTGGCCCAAAAGCTCTGTTAATGCCATCATACATTCCTCTGATGTTTCCAGTGTCGGAGGCCAGCTGAATACGACTGCATAGATGTTGCCAGTAGTCATCTTCACAGCACCTGAATGTTCTTTGTGCAGCACTTCTGGCTACTTTAAGCGCTACCCATACAGTCAATCATAGACTCTATATTTATCCTGGAATAAAATACACCAACCAGGTTTCTTTAATAAACAACAAAAATTATCAGTTTTTTATAAAACAGGACATAACCAGTAATGAAACAAAGCATTAACACACAGAGTACAAAAAAAAGAGACAAAAAAGAATACTTTAGCCAAATACTTGCTAATTCTTGAAGAAAAAAAGGGAAGGTATGGAAAGATGTCAGGTGTCCCTTTTTTGGTTTGGCGTCCCAAATATGCGTAGATGGCTGCTGTCACTGAGACCATTCTCGATCAGTTCTTTTCTGACGACGTTGAGGATCAGTTTGGCAGGCTTTCCAGAAGAAACAAAGCAACAGGGTTTCTGGCAGGCTTTTCAGGGGGAATGCAGCATCAATTTCTCTATTTCTTACACTCGATTCTCAGGAAGTTCTCAAAGAGATGGAAAAGCTGGCAGGCTTTTCAAAGAGATGGGTGCTGATGGTGACTGTTCTCTTGGCTGGTTTTCTGCAACTGCCTTCAAAACAGCTCACACGCCAACACACTGTCCAAAGTGAAACCAAACAAAAACTCAAGTATCAAGCCTCCTGACCCCTATAAATCTTGATCTGTCACTTCTCTGTGAACATTTTTTCCAAGTCAAAAAGCCCCTGCTGGATATTTATCTTAAAATAGGTGACTTCCAGTCAGGGTTGTTTACAAACCAAGTCCCCTCAGTGTCCTTTCAATGACCCCAGTGAAAAAAAAAATCCATGGAATCCTTTTCAGTTTTCCCAAGTAAAACAATGTCCATAATTCTAAAATACATGAGTCCTCAAAAAAACTTAACAAAAATTAAGAAGTAGATTCATAACAGAATGCAAGAGCTTTACAACCCAGGCAGCTGAAAACACAGCCACCAATGGTGTTTCATTGAAAATAGAGGGTGTGCAAAAGGCTGGAATTAGAGAAATGCAGACATCTCAAAGGCGTGAGGACAGATAATTTGTTACTGTGTTCCAGGAAAGAATCCAACATTCTTTTCTTCAACTATAACTTGCACTTATATAATGCCTTTAATGTAGAACATTTCCCAAGGCACTTAACAGAATGTGAAGAAAAAATAAGTAGGAATAAACTTAAAAAAAGACACCAACCCGATACACTGGACCTCGATATTTTCTACCATCTTCGGTGCATTACTGACTTCATGTATTGTGACAACTTGTAGAGCTCGGTACACTGGAAGCCCTGAGAGAACTGCTTCAGTTGTGTCTACAATATAAAACATTTGTGGTAGCCATTTGGAGCTCCCATTGCTGCACTGTAAGGTTATTGTTCCAATGCACTTGATTAGAGAATGATTGTAGGCAGTCAGCCTAGCCATGGTGGGTCATACCATAGATTCCCATTTCTTTATTCCCATTTCTTTAAGTACATGTCCTTCAGTTCATGGATGGGCAGAATATTAGCACTTGGTGTTGATTTTTACTCTGAACTTATGCTTGTCACTCTTCTGTGGACATACAATCCCAATCAGGGCAAATGCCTCAGACTGCGTAATAGCATTGACATGTCGATCCAAATTAACTATGTGAAATGCCTGCTCGCTGTCGCATGAGCGCACTCTACATCTGTGTCCACCTGACAATCTGTCTTGCTGCCGACCTGATGTACCTGCTTGGGATTTTGCTTTGTGTTGGCATACCTTTTGTTGCGTTTGTCATCCTATCTTGCAGACCTTCTCTCTGTATGTGTTCTGCCACCATTCCTGTGTGTAGTATCTGAGCTCGGCCTTCTTCACAGCCTTGCCCAATGTCCTCGCATGCCACAAGCTTTGCACTGGTCCTGGTATGTGAATCAGGCCACATTTGCCACAAGGCTTAGCAGACTTCTGAGCCTTAGTTACCATGCCAATTGTCGTAGCCACCCCCAACGCTTGTAACAGTTGGCACCCAGCCATGATGGCTTCAAATTTCCTTCCATCATTTAACAGTGCATCTGCGGTGTGCCCTTTCTTCTTTTCTAGCAGGTATTTTTGAAAGGCCTCTAGTGGGGTAGACGCACTTACTATAACCCGTTCCGACAATTCAATATCTGCGAAGTCACAATATTCAGCTTTGTTTTGGCACCTTGCAACAAACTGGTCAATGAACTCATCGTGCCTTTGTCGGTAGGTCATAAGCCCAAGTCTATGTACTCGGAAATTTATCTTCACCCAGAGTTGCTGCTCCAGGAACATCCGTAGCTTTCTAGGGTATTTCTGATCCTCAGCTGATGATCCTGAGGTATTGATCCTTTGCAGGCCCTCGTTACCCAGTGCAATCTTAATCTTGATAGCTCGTTTCTCTGGTTCACTCACTTCTTGATCCAGGAAACACAGTTACTTTCACCTTTGGAACAGTTTAAATTCAGATGTATGTCCGACACTTTCCATTCTATAACTGGATACCTCAAAGCTTTTGCCTTAATGCTCCTACTTTTTAATATAAATATAGGACTTTTTACAGGCTTTCTTTTTCACAGGCACACTTCTTTTTTTCTTGTTTAGACAGATTTATTTTATGCAGTCCTGCCCCTTTAAGAGTGAGAGACCGCAGCTTGCCTTTTTTGTGGCCAGCTGCAGTTTGTAGTACTGGCAACTGCCACAATCAGGCTTTCTCACTTTGCTGTGGACCTCCAGTGGTGCTGTTGAGTCCTTTCCTCTCTTTTCAGCTTCGGCCCTGCCCATGAAGCAAAAAAAAATGGAAAACTAAAACAGTAATGACTTCAGCTACTGCTTTTCAAATTTTTCAACCCACTGCCAGACCAGTTGAAAGTTCTGATCCCTGGCAAATTAATTACAGTACTCACAGAGTTTCAACATCTCCCAGGGTCCTGTCTGTGGTCCTAGGTCATTGATGTGGGGTCTCCTGCTAGCTGCTCTCCAGGAGCTTCAGCCACTCCAGGTATGCAATCAGCTGTTCTTTGTTCTCCCATAGCATGTTCTTCATAAAAAATATCAAACGTTGCCACGATGTAATATTTGGTGGTCTTCAGCAAAAAATATATCCCACAAGTTGCCACCATGTAATATTACTTGTTCCTTTGATATGTGAACTATTGTAAAATTCACAGGACTACTAGTAATATCCAAAGAAAATGTGGGTTTTTATTATAACTTAACTAGAACATATATGCACAAACAGTTATGTGCATGAACCACATCTAAACACATCTCACTCTGCTGGGCTCCACCCACAACTCTGTGGTCATGTGTGACACAACATCCATTCCTGTGGTGATCTTCTACAGCTGTTAAGGCGGCCCACTCTTAAGGTGGTCTGTTCTTAAGGTCGTCCCACAACACAGGGCGGCCTGTGGCTGCTGCAGCACCCAAGCAGGGAGGGAGGGCCTCTAGGCCTGCCTGGAGTACTGGCCCTTGGTCTGATACTGGGAGGCCACCTCCAGGCACCTAAACTGGACCCCACCATCTACGGGATCTTGGAGGCTGCCTGGAAAATTCCTTTAATTGGCCTTAAGTGGCCCTTAATATGTCGTGTCGGCTACCCACCACTCCCCCATCCTGCCTCCACAAAAATTGCCTGGAAGCAGAGTGGAGCCAGGGAACTAGCATGCTGGGCTGGCAAAACTATTTTTAGCTCCCGCCCGCCTCCGTTGCCGGCCCCGGAGGGTACTCAAAATCTTGCCTGAGGCAAGACAGCTGAAAGCTTTGCTACCAATAGTGAGGAAAAATGAGGGTGGGCTGCACAAAGGGCCAGAGTTAGAAGATTGAACAGCACAGGAGGGATATGAGGCTGAAGGAGGGTATGGAGGTTAAGATTTGAAGATCATAGTCCAGTTCAGGACTGGCAATCAATGCAGGTCAATGAGAACAAGGATGCTGGTACAGGAGAACTTACTGCCAAACAAATGAAGTGCAAGCGGAGGAAATCACCTTTCAAAATAAATGGGCTAAAGGCAGAATAGTTTTTATGCTGAGATGCCGCTGTGTGTTTAGGTTTCATTTAGCCTGTGAGCAAAATTCGAGGTTTTAAGTTTTGTTTAAATTTAAAATCCAATGAATATATGTTAATTCTTTTAAATATTTGAGATTGTGTGCAGATCTGCTCTTTGGAACTTGGATGAGTAGAGTGTCTATCTTTTGAGAGACCTCGAGTGATTTATCCATGATTGTAACATGACCAAACAAAAGACGGTCAAAATATATTTTTCTAGCCCTTAACTATCTGTCCCTTATAGGCCCAAAGGCTTCCAATATCTTTTAAAAAGC
This sequence comes from Heterodontus francisci, assembly GCF_036365525.1. Lineage (NCBI taxonomy): Eukaryota > Metazoa > Chordata > Chondrichthyes > Heterodontiformes > Heterodontidae > Heterodontus > Heterodontus francisci. Next base: position 161,469,979 of record NC_090375.1, on the reverse strand, counting down.
ATTTATATAGCACCTTATAGCACCAGTCTCTCAGAAATATCCCGAAGTGTTTCACATAACAATTAATTAATTGACGAGCAGTGACTATTGTCATGTAGGCAAACACAGCAACTACTGGTGTACAGGAAGAATCTGCAAACAGGAATTTGATGAATGATAAGTTAATTTATTACTTTAGTGCCAGTTGATCGAAAGATGAATGTGAGTAGGATACCAGGAAAATTCCCTGCTTTTTGAATAGTGCCATGGAATTTTTAACATCCACCAAAACAACAGCACTAAGGGTGTGACAAATTTAAGGTTGATAAATCATCAGGACCTGATGACTAACATCCAAACAAATTTATAGGGAAGCTAGAGAAGGAATTGTAGAGGCTCTAACTATATTTTTTCAAAACTCTTTGTAAAGTAAAATTATGCCAGAATATTGGATGATGGCAGATTCGCCTTCTCGCTACAAAAAAAACATGGATAAACCATGAAATTAGTCTTACTTCAGCGGTTAATAAACATTTAGCATGTGTAGTACAGAATTACATTACAAATCCCGAGGAAAACATGAGCATGGCTTTCTAAAAACAGGTCCTGCTTGATAATCTTGAAAGAAATAACCAAGAGGATAGTTAAGGAAAATGCAGTGAATGTGGATTTTCAAAAAAACATTCAATAACGTACTATGTAAATGACTATTGGAAAAGACAATGGTAAATGGAATTAAGGGGAATGTGGCCACATAAGTTCAATATTGGTTGGAGGGGAAAATGAAATGGGTAGGAGTAAAGGAAAGTTTCTCAGACTGGAAAAGTTTTGAGTGATATTCTAAAGGGACTGCTCTTATTTGTTTAAAATACACATAAAATATATAGATTTAGGATTGAGAGGGAGCAAATTGGGGGAGGATTATGAGAAATTTTAATCAAGATTCTGAGATACTGCAGGAAGATATAGGTAGGCTAGCAGAATGGGCAGATAGGTAGCAGATGCAGTTTGATATCGAAAAGATGTGAAATAATGCATTTTGTAAGGAAGAATTAGGAAAGGAAGCATATTTTAAATGACAAAATTCTAAATAGAGTAAAAGAGCAGAGAGATCTGATTTATAGATAGATATGGCAATTAAAACAAAATAACTATATATTTGGTTTTGCAATTATAGGCAAAGAATACAAAAGCAAGGGGATAACATCAAGCTTGTACATAATCTTGGGCTGCAGTTGGAGTATTGTGTACACTTGTGGGCAACCCATTGTAAGGTTATAAAAGCTAATTTATAATGTGCAGCATATATTTACTAGAATGTTGCCAGTGTTGAGGGGTTAGTTATGAAGAAAGACTTGAAACTAGGACTTTTATGTTACACCTGAGAAGGTTAAGGGCTAAGGGACCTGATGGACGTCAAGATTATTAAGAAATATGATAAGATCAACAGTAATATAGTTTCCACTGATCAGGAACATAGTAATAAGAGGACACGAATTTTAGATAATGACAAAAACAATTAAAGGAGCAAATTAGAATAAAGTTATTTACAGAGAATGATTAGAAATACACTCCCACAAACTATTGTTGAAATGAAATTCATAACTAAAAGACAATTATTTATTTGAAATAGATGAATATTAAAAGGTTTTGGAGAGTAACACTAACACAGGCTTGGAAAGTAGAAAGGTCTTTATCTGTGTTGTAATACTCCATGATTCCTCTCTTTTATTCATTCTATTCTCAGAATAAGAAGGCAAGGAAACAAATTATTTCTTTTAATATACCATGCAAGAGAAGCACTTCCTCCCCATTTGTAAAACACTTGGGGTACAAAATTGGGCTCTGTACAACTGCTGGTGCCGGCAACATGGACGCCATGAGGCAGGAAAATGGTGTAGCCTGCACTTTTTCTCGCTTCTGGTGTGGCCTGCGCGGTGCCCCATGCTGGGAAGGCTGCTAGTGTGGGCATACCATATATGCATCGGAAACAGCATAACTGCTGTTATTATGATGTCAAACAGCCATTCCAGCTTATTTGACATTAGTTTCAGGAACTTCATCTGCGCATGTCCAAACAGCGCTTGTGCTGATCACTGTCAGCTGATCAGGCATTCAGGAACATGAGGCAACCACCACCGCACCACCCCCCCCCCAACAAAACCCATGACAAAAGCAGTATTTAAAGGGCCAGGCACAACTTGCAGGTGAGCTTCTTTTGACTTACTTCTACTTAGGCGGAGTTTGTGAAAGTACTATACTGTATCTTTAATGGTCTTTGGGAGAGCTGGTGCCGAAATCAAGGAGGACATAGGAGTGCCTCGTGCTGTACAACATGACTGTCAGCTGGTGCAGAAGCTGCAGAGAGGGAAAGCTCTGCAAAGAGGGAGGAGAAAGGCTCTGCACAGAAGGCCCTAGCCACCAAGGGTTTTTGGGAAGCATTTCTCTTATCTCCACCTCATCCAGCAGCAGTGCCTGTAGCAACTTAGGTTCAACAAGGAATTGACCACAGTGCCACCACCTTCAACCCAACCTGGAATCTCACACCAGAGTGAGGACGGCACTGCTGGTGGCCATAAAGGTCTCAGTGGCTATTAAATTTTATGCATCTGGGTCCTTCCAAGTAGGAGCAGGAGACATCTCCAACATATCCCAGTACGCCATCCATCAGATCTTTGGAAGGTCATGGAGGTCATTTATTCCAGAAGGAGGGAGGGCAGTACATCGTCTTCTCCCTTAGCAGGGACAAGCAGGATGAGAGCGTATGTGGTTTTGCCAGGATAGCAGGATTCCCAATGGCGCAGGGCACCATCCACTGCATGCATGTGTCTCTGCAGCCGCCGCACCCCCCTCCCCACCCACAACAACGAGAGGGGTACAAGAACCGCAAGGACTATCGTTCTATCAAAGTACAGTCAGTATGCGACCATGGCAACAACATCATGTCAGTGAATGCCCACTATCCTGGTTGCAGCCACAATGCATTCATCCTATTCCAGTCAGCAATACCCACCGTCTTGGGGCATCCATGGAGAACCAGAGGCTGCTCCTTGGAGGCAAAGGCTACCCCCGAAAAGGTGGTTAATGACCCACCCCCTTCCCCCCCCCCCAACCACCTGATCACTCGAGGTCAGCGCACATATAATGAGAGCCACGGAGCCACAAGAAATATTGTAGAACAGGCAACTGGCCTGCTCAAGCAACAATTCCGGTGCCTTGACTGCTCGGAGAAGAGTCCTACAGGACACACAGGTTTTGACATTCATGGTGGTCTGCTGTGTCCTCCATAACATTGCCATCATAAGGGTGAAAACACTGCCACCTCGGGAGAAGGAGCTACAAGAGATGGAAGAGGAAAAGGAGGCAGAGGAGGAGGTAGGGACGATGCATTCTGGATCTCTCAGCTCCATTTTCAATGACACTGCTATCCCTGACCACTGTGGATCCACTATTCCTTACCATCATATCCATCTGGGAAGTCCCATCACAGCATTCATTTGGCCACCATCCAACAATAAAGTTCCCCCACCTATAAAAGGCTTCTCATTCACATCTTTATCCAACAATGCTTTCCATCATACAAGCAGAAATCAACTATTCACCCTTAATGTCTGCTCAGTCATTATCTGGATTCTCATATGGCATCTGGACACTTGAGTGAGGTCATGGAATGTTTGGGAAAAATTGGAAATTACTGCATTTTTTAATATTGTTCTCTCTTTATAAATTGCTGACAATTCAGTATCCTTCTATTATCAACAATGCAGTTTGTGATGCTCATGTGTCTATCGCTAGTCAACACAAGGCTCAGTTTTATATGTTTTCTTTCTCAGCCTGTTGCAGCACTCCATCAAACAACCTGGCTAGACCTGTCCAGCTGAATTCAACTGAAAGCAAGTTCAAATGCAGGAGACTTCACCTGAAAGTTACACAGTCAACTGATTAACCTACCAGGCTGCTGGAGAAAACCATATTTATCATTCAAATTAAAATTCACTGAGGTCAAGTAGCAATAAAGCTTTATGGATTTTACATTCACTTTGGTTGCCCTCGCCGCTCTGTGTAGTCTGTCTGTTACTGTAATCATGTTATACAATTTAGTGCACATGTTATGACTAGTATGTTCCTTTAAACAAAATGATGCAATTATAAGAGAATGCATTCTCTTGGATTGCTAACAGCACTGGTCAACATTAGCATATGTGACAAATATTTTAAAAGCAGGGTACTGAAATTTTTCAGAGGGAAATGAAAGTATTCAGTTCAGAAAAATGTGAATTCTGTTTTCAACATTTCATGCTGGCGTCTTGTGCAAATGGCATGATGCCGTTTTGCAATGTAAGCCACACTCATTGCATTGAGTACTTCTAGAACTTGACCATCTGCTTAATAACTTCACAGACGTAACAATATCCCTTTAATGGGTGGCACCAAACAGAGACACAAATGAATTAAAACAATTATAATTAACATGGAACTGTGATTCCAATGGTTAATGTTTTAAATTTAAGCTTAAAAAAAAGGTCAAATGATTGTATTCAGAAACGTTGGCCGGAATTTAACTCGCCCCGGTCCCTGAAGCAGAAGTGGATGGTAAAGGCCCTCCAGCTCCGACCTCAGCTCCCCCCCTGCCCCAATTGCGTACTAGCCATCCAATTCTGTGGTTTCTAAAATTTTCCTAATCTTCTGGCCTACCACTAATCTCTGCAGCATTGCACACCTTTTCTTTTAATTTGATACCATTGTTAACTTCCTTTGTTAGCCACGATTGATGGTCCTTCTCATAGAGTCTTTCTTTCTCAATGGAATATATCATTGTTGAGAGCTATGAAATATCACCTTAAATGTCTGCCACTGCTTCTCTACCACTTTACCTTTTAACTTACGTTACCAGTCGACTTCAGCCAAATCTGTCTTCATACCCTTTAATTGCCTTTATTTAAGTTTAAGACACTAGTTTCAGACCCAAATTTCTCACACTCAAACTGAATGTGAAATGCTATCATGTTATGATCATTCTTGCCTAGAGGATCCTTTACTGTGAGGTCATTAATTAATCTTGTTTCCATTATATATTACCAGGTCTAAAATAGCCTGCTCCCAAGTTGGTTCTATATTAAGATTAAAATGCCTACAATTACCTTTCCTACAAGCCCTCATTATTTCTTGATTTATATTCTGTCCTACAGTGTAGCTACTGTTAGAGGGCCTATAAACTACTCCCACCAGTGACTTCTTTCGTTTGCTATTTCTTATCTCCACCTAAACTGATTCTATATCTTGATCTTCTGAGCCAAGATCATTTCTCACGATGTACTGATTTCATCCTTTATTTACAGAGCTCCCCACCTCCCTTTCCTTTCTTCCTATCCTTCCAAAATGTCAAATACCCCTGAATATTTAGTTCCCAGCCTTGGTCACCTTGCGACCATGTCTCTGTAATGACCATCATATCATTCTCATTTATTTCTATTTGTGCCATCAATTCATCCATCTTGTTATGAATGCTGCAGACATTCAGATAAAGAGTCTTTAATTCTGTCTTTTTACCATTTTTCCCTACTCTGACCTTATCTGCTGTTGCACTCTTATGTTTGTACGCTCTGTCCCTTTGTGTTACATTCTGGTTATTACCTCTATCATTACCCTGTACTATTGCCTTGTTCTTTCTCATTAACTTTCTAAATTTCCCCTCACCTGAACCCTCCCCCCAATTATTTAGTTCAAAGCCCTCTCAACAGCCCTCGTTATACGATTTGTCAGGACAATAGACCCAGCGTGGTTTAGGTGAAGGCCATCCCAGTAGTACAGCTCCCTCTTTCTGTACTGGTACCAGTGCCCAATGAATTGAAACTTAGTTCTCCCACACCAATCTTTGAGCCAAGCATTCAACTCTCTGATCTTAATTAAACAATCACCGGGCAGTGACTTTTCCCAAATTGCCCAATTAGTTGCCAGAGGGCAGGCTTGCCTTCCAATTAAGGATGGCGGGCAGGATCTCAAAGCTGGAAGTCCAATAGTAGGTCCTCCGGGTCAGAAGAAGCAGCAGCCTGCAGTTCAAGTAAGAGAGAGAGAGGGGGCCTCCATCTTAAGGTGCCCACGCTCCAACTTTTTGAACTTTTAAATTAAAAAATGATTTTAACAGCTGCGTCACCACTGCCCTTCAGGCAGCTGGCCTAGTCCCCTACGCCTCAGCCCACAGGCTGAAAATTCCAGTCGGCCTCGATTAATGGCCAATTAAAGCCAAGCAACTCCTCTCAATTGGTTACCCACCACTTGTTGGGGGAGGGGGGGTAGCCAGACTGATCCACCCCCCCCATTCGGCCTCTAGAAAATAGCCCAGGGCAGCGTGGTGCTGGGGAATGAGCAATCTTGCTGGCGGTGCGAATTTTCATGCCTGCTCTCCTCTGCGTTTGCCCCCATATGTGGATGAAAATTCAGCCCAATGTATTTCAAAGGTTCTCTTCATTGCTCCAGCAGTAAGTGAGCATGAAATGGTGAGTATCCCTAAGAATAGTGCTTGAAATCAACATCAATGCCTTGTTTACTCCCAAACAGCTGTCGCTGTAGGTGAGGATCCGATCTTGGTCACCTCAGAGGATATTTAGCATTTGAATGCCCAGCTAAAAATTTCCCTTGATGCCTCTGGAATAGTGGGTGAGATTGTGTCAAAGCGACAGAGGTCCTCTTGTTGGGGTGGATTTCAGGTGGCCAACATGCTCGGGCAGGAGGCAAAAGTCCCCCACGATATTGCTAGAAGGCGGCATTGGGGCAGGTGGCTAATTAAGGACAGCGGATAGGCCTTTCACACTGCCAGCACAATCAGAGGGCTGGCAGCTCTGGAGCCTCGGTAGCACTACTGAGAGGTGGCTGCAGCTGAGACATCCAATTGTCTGGTTTCTAAAATTTTCCGAATCTTCTGGCCTGCCACTAAACTTTGCAGCATTGTATATCTTTTCTTTTAATTTGACAGCATGCTTAACTTCTTTAGTTTGCTACAGATGATGATTCTTCTTACAGTTTTTCTTTCTCAATGGAATATATCGTTGTTGAGAGTTGTGAAATAGCTCCTTAAATGTCTGCCAATGCTTCTCTGCCATCATACCTTCAAATTTATTTTCCCAGTCCACTTCAGCCAACTCTGTCTTCATACCCATTTTGAGGCACCCTTGGAAGGATGAGCATTAAATAAAATTTTAAGCAGGCCAAGCAAGCCAGGGAACAGAGGGGAAACCTCTCCAGCAGCAGGATTGGGGCCACAGGTCTGTCATTTGCTGCTAGTGGCTCCCTCCCTCTGCCATGGAGCATTCAGCTCTGATGACCGCCTCTGGAATCATTCAGATTGGCTGCCTGTCTCTGTCCAGCAGCAGCCAAGACACTGCCTTTCCTGCCGCTGGTAAACATCCCCGGCAGCGGGACTGCATCGGGCAGCTGTCCCAATGAGGCTTCCTGGTGTTTTCTCATTTTTAACCAAAATATTCAAATGCATTCCAGAATGTTCTGGAACTTATTTAAAAAAGCTCTGCTAAATCACTTATTAATATTTTCCTCAAATAAAATACACAACACACCATAACACGCAGCTTACCACAATATCCACACCAGTTGCCTCTCTCTACTACCTCTCCCATTACTGCAATTGTCATTTTGGACCAACAAATGGAATGAAAAAGTTTACGTTTTTCTTAGCAGTTTGTACCAATATTATGTGATTTAAAAGCTTCTTTGTGGTGATCATTTATCTAATTCAAATGCAAATCCATTTAGTGTCGTAATTTTTCAGAAAATGAATTTTGGAAGTGATTGTATAGTAGGAACTGTCTGTGAGCTTCGATAACCGCAAATGCCTTGCTGTAACTCAGTGGGTTAATGGCTACTTTACATCAAAGCATTCTCATCAGCATTTGTCATTTGTTCATATTTTATATGGAAGTTTAAGTATGTGATTTCTACTGTTAAAATTCAGGTAATATATTTATCAGTTGAATATGTAAAGTTAGCAAATGGTTTGTGTATTTGCAGTACACTCAAATGACTGGAGAAAGAAAGGATGGCCACAAAATTCCAATTGATCTAGAATTCCTCACTCCAAATGACAGACTACAGTTTGCTTGGTTTGTCACACTATGCACATTCCAATTAATTTTTCAGACAATGTATCTTTTTTCACAAAGGAACATGCCAGTCAAGTTTATAGGAGCTAAAAGAATTGCAGCCTACTGCCCCAAAATGTATATGCACTCTGTGTGTTTCCTCATTTAAATGTAAGGAAGCCAAAATATCTCCTTAGTCATTCATATGTAATCTGATAGTAAGAAGGGTTGATTATTTTCAGGTTAATTTTAATTGATCTGCTATTAATTAACCCTTGCAAATACTGAAAGCTCTTGGAGATAATCTAAACTGTCCCACTGTACATTTAAAATGGCATTTTTGCCTCGTACATTTGCTTTTGGAGCACAGCTGAGTTTCTATCAAATCCTCTCAATTACTGTTAACAAATTATGTAAAATTAGATGACTTAATAGGAATGTACTGTACTTGCAGTTTAATGTGCATGTGAAATGTTCAAAGATACTTTAGCATCACCAAATCTATGGCATCAGCAGGTAGTATCCTGGGTTAAATACAGACATAAAATAGAGCCAAGTGAAATGACACTAAAGCAAGCTGACTGTACAAATGTAGTCTCCTCTTAATTGTCATTCCAGTGAATCTCCCAGGAGTCCAATTCTGCAGAGATGTTTTGTCATCTAACAAGTTTGGTTTAACTGTATCATGGCTTCCATGAAGAATATGTAAAAGATAAATCTCATTCCAGCCAGCCCAAAGAATTCATGTATGACCATGTCAAAATGAACAAATAATGGTTTAAATGCATGTAACGTTTACCTTGTTTATACAACCGTTCCCATTGATGATCTGAACCAAATGTTATCTCCTGGGGTTTATATTTACGACTGCCCAGATTTAGTTTATGTTTTAAATTACCACCTCAACATGCACACACTGAATCATTCTTTCCTGCGGGAATGGGGCAGGAGATTTGCAGCAGGTGTTTGTACCAGCCTGATGCAAATCTCCTGTTTTACAACCCAGACTGATTCTAATGAAAAGGAGTAGGAGTTTTTATCTTGAGCTACAGACAAAATATCAAATTTTGTATGCTTTTTTAATGCATTTCACTCTGCTAATATTGGTATTCATTATTCTCTGGGTGCTGGGTGAATTTGTCTTGTTTATTTTTTCTTGTTCTCTTTCTACAAGGAAATACCTAGCCCTTTGCTTTCCTCCTCATCCTTGTGGCCAATTCAAATTAGAAACTCATCATGAGGAATCACAAGTGCGAGCCTACAAGTTACCATTCCACAGCATTTAGAGCACCAGAGCAAAGTGCCACCATTCCATCCATGACCCGTTCTCAAAATGTAGTGTTTTTTAACTGCAAATTTGAGATAAATGAGGCTACTGTGGCCATAGCATCCTGGTTACTGTGTTAAGGAGCTCCACAAACAGGAACCTAGTTTAAACTTTGTACAAAATGATCTTACTCAAGTTAAATTTGAACATTGTGTTTTGCATCTCAGTCAAAGCTTCATGCTCACCACATCTGCACAACCTTCTGCCAAGTTCCTAATGCCACTGTTGAACTTTTCAGTCTGGAAGTATGGCTGCATTATAGTTCCTAGTTGATCTTTTTTGTGTGTGTGGTGGTTATGGTTGTGGGGGATGGTTGGGTGGGGGGGGGGGGGGGGGTTGCATCCTGTAAATTGACAAGGTCTATTTATATTCAACATTTGAATCAGATAATTCAGAAAAGTCACTTTCTCTAATGATGATTGTAAGTGCAATCAAATCTTTAATTTTAATACTCATTATCTTCTCAAGTACAAATGGGAGAAAGGTTGGGCTTTTGCTATCAGCACCCTAACACACAGTACAAGCCAGACTCATAATCTCCACAACAACAGAGAAGAGCTTATTTTAGCACCATCAGGCGAGTTTATTTCAACAATATCTTCTCTTTTCCCCTGAATTCAGTAACTGCCAAAGATAGAGTCTGCTCTTGGCGCTTTAGATAGGTCCCTTCTTCCTTGAGGAGATTGGGGGAGCTCACAGTTCAGCTCTGATAGCAATGCCACAAATTATCAGCAGAATGCGTGGAGCGAAGTCCGGATCAAAAAACAGAGCCTGTTCTGCAGTTGTTAATTAGAACTGAGGTAATTGATTCTGACAGAACAAAGCAACAGATCGCTAAAAGCATGTAAATCATTTTGTTTCCACCTATGCAATTCATAGTCTGCCAGGCAGCAGTGGATGTGACAGCACCAGCCTTCTGATGCCACGGTGCACCTGAGCACAACGCAGAACTGACAATGCTTACTATAGGATGCCAATTATGCCTCTTCAAATCAGAGGCAGGTGTTTTTTTTTCTAGTTTATAGCTGGATTCATTGAATTAGTCACCAAGATACCCAATACCACAATCTGAATGTTATAAGTCACTGATATCATTAATATATGCTTTGAATATAATGGTTTATTACAAAGAGTTACCAGCATTCTGAAGAGGCCATTTAAAATTGCGGCAATTTTTAATGATATGTTATTTATGGGTCATTTTACAAAGTAGTAGCAAGTAAAATATGGACATAAAATAAAGTTTAAGTGGCAAAAAAAGGTCTTTTTTGTATTGAGAAACTAAAACAGGACATTGCCAAGGTTGAAAAGAAGTCAGAATACAAGATGATTGTAGGAGGAAGAAACAACCTAGGAAGGTATGGAGATAAGCACAAGACAAAGGAAGTGGATAGTGGAAAGGGAGAGTAAAAATTATTTTGACCACCCAAGATTCCATGAGGCCACATGATGAGGTCACTCTGAGCTCTATCATGATATGGCTTATTGAGATGTTAACCTAAACATGTTCATATCGTAATGTGCAGTGCTACCATAATGTACTAAGCGCTCCTGTCTTTGAAGTTTCTTAGTAGTCTAGCCAGATTATCAGGGGCCAAATAGTTAACTCAGTTGACTAATAACCTGAAAGGATGATGGCAGTTGTTTTTTTCTTTACTGTGAAAGATCTAGACCTCATGAGTGGAAGTTGCCATCACTGGGGTGATATTCTATAGGCAAGTGGCTCTGAGAAAAATCGTCAAGATTGTGATGTCTTGCATGTTGCTGTTGAAGGCTTTTGTTCATCTGAGCAATGGAATTACCCACCATACTCAAATTTAATAATAAAGGTAAAAATGCAAATATGGAAATAAAATGCACAAATGCTGGAACTGCAACATCTGAAAGAGAAAGGCAGGTTACTGTTTTGTAAACAACAAAACCTTGCATCTATAATAACATCTTCACCTTAGGAAAACCATCCTAGGGTGCTTAACAGAGGCATAATCAAAAGAATAATCACTGAAACAACAAAGGAGATATTAGGAGAGGTGACCAAAAGCTTAGTCAAAGTGGTGGCTTTTTAAGAAGTGACTTATTATAGAAGGAGATTGAAAAGAGATGGGGTTTAGGGAGATTCAGATCATAATGGGTTCTAATTGGGAAAATGGGCATGTGCAAATTCCTAAGGATGCCTGATCAATGTGATTTTAATGTATTATACTTCTTCTTTGGCAGTCCCTCGGGAATCGAGGATGACTCGCTTCCACTCCAGTTCGATGGGCTCTGCGATGGCTGGTACTTCTAATGTGTGATCTGCAGACTCTGCCACATGAGGGCAGATGGTACTTTAAGGCTCAGGCAGATGAGTAGTTTGGAGGATTGTGCGCTCCCTCTGATGCCTTGATTTCACCTCCACATATTCCCGACAAAGTCGCTCGAGATGTACGATGCCTTCCCAAATGAGCTTGCTCCATCGAGGTTGGTCACGAGCCAGGGACTCTTATGAATAGACGGGGTTATTTGATCTCTTCAGGGATGCTTTGAGGACATCTCTAAAGTTGTCCTCCTGGGAGTCTCCTGCCATGAGCAAGTACTGAGTAGAACAGCTGCTTCAGAAGTCTGGTGTCAGGTATGCAGATGACAGGCCCTTCCCAGCAGAGCTGGTTCTGGGTGATGCTGGGCAGGGTGATTTGGGAGAGGATGCTGCTGTTGGACCACCTTTCTTGCCACTGGATTTGGAGTATCTTGCAGAGGCACCTCTGGTGGTACTTCTCCAGTGCTTTGAGGTGCCGACTGTAGGTTGTCCAAGTCTCCGAAGCATATAGGAGCACAGGGATCGGGGGTGCTGCCAAGATCTTATGCTCTCTTCCTCAGTCAGCCGAAGGCTGAGTTGGCACATTGGAGGCGATGATGAACCTTTTCATCTCTGTCTGCCTAGAGGAGGCTCCCAAGATACAGAAAATGGTTGGAAGAGGACCTTTGTTTTCCAAGTGTTTAGTGAAAGACCCATTCATATGCTTCAGAGAAGGACTTGACAATGATCTGGAGCTCAGGTTCAGAGTGAGCACACATGCTAACATCAGGTGCATACTGAAGCTTGATGACAAGTTGGAATGATTTTAGTTTTGGATTGAACAGGTTAGGTTGAACAGTTGTATTTATATATGTCATTATAACAATGTCAAGTCCCTTCAAAGCTTTCTAAACATATAAAGAGGAAAAGTATAGTCAAAGGAAAGGTGGGGTGGATTAAGGACCAAAAAGGAAATCTTTTTGTGGGGGCAGGGGACATTGATGAGATATTAAATGAGTATTTTGCTCTGTCTTCACAAAAGAGGATTCTACTAAAGTCACAGTAAAAAAGGGGTAGAGAAATCAGTTAGCATAAAAATAGATAAATAGGAGGCACTTAAAAGGTTGGCAGTGCTCAAAGTTGAAAAGTTACCTGGCCAGATAGGGTGCATCCTAGGTTGCTGAGGCAAGTAAGGGTGGAAATATTGGAGGCTTTTTTCACAATATTTCAATCCTCTTTGGATATGGGAGAGATGCCAGAGGACTGGAGTGTTGCAAATGTTACATCCTGTTCAAAAAAAGATCAACCAGGTAACTACAGGCGAGTCAGGCTAACAGTGGTGGTGGGAAAACTTTTAGTGACCATAATACAGAGATAAATTAATTGTCACTTGGAAAAAGATGGATATCCAGCACAGATATTAACTGGCATTTAGAAAAGTAAGGGCTAATACATGGAAGTCAGGATGCATTTGTTAAAGGGAAATTGTATTTGACCAACTTGATTGAGTACTTTGATGGAGTAATAGAGAGGGTTGATGAGGGTAGTGTGGCTAATGTTGTCTATATGGACTTTCGAAAGGCATTTGATGATGTACCACATTGTCGCCACCAGCAAAATTGAAACCCGTGGTATTATACAGGCAGTGGCAGTTGACTAAGAGACAGAAAGCAGAAAGTAGGGGTGAATAGTTGTCTTTCATACTGGAAATAAGTATACAGTGATATTCCTCAGAGGTCAGTGTTAGAACCACTGCTGCTTTTGATATATATTAATGACCTGGACTTGGGGCTCCAGGGCACAATTTCAAAATTTGCAGCTGACACAAAACTGAGGAATGTAGTAAACAGTGAAGAAGATAGCAGCAGACTTCAAGAACATGGCCTAACTGGTGAAATGGGCAGACACGTGGAAGATAAAATTAAAGCAGGGTAGCGTAATGTGATGCATTTTGGAAGGAAGAATGAGGAGAAACAATATAATTGAAATGGTACAATTTTAAAGGGGTGCAAGACCATAGAGGCCGAGAGGTTTCATAAACAACAATTTGCAATCATGTAGTGCATTTAACATAGGTAAACATCCCAAGGTGCTTCACAAGAGCGTTATCAATCAAAACATTTTGACACCGAACTACAAAAGGAAATGTCAGGCAAGATGACCAAAAGCTTGGTCAAAGAGGTAGGTTTTAAGAAGTAGAAAGAGGTAGAGAAATTGAGAGGTTTAGAAAGAGAATTCCAGAAATTAGGGACAAGGCAGCTGAAAGTATGATCACCAATGGTGGAGCGATGAAAATGGAGTATGCACAAGAGGGCAAAGTTGGAGAAATATAAAGATTTTGAAGGCTTGTAGGACTGGTTAATAATAGGGCGAGGCGAGGCCATGGAGGAATTTGAAAACAAGGATCAGAATTTTAAAACTGAGGTGCTGTCGGACAGGGAACCAGTATAGGCCAGCACGCACAGGGGTGATGGGTGAATGAGACTTGATCCGAATTAAGATACAGGTAGCAGAGTTTTGGATAAGCACAAGTCTATGTAAAGTGGAAGATGGGACATCAGCCAGGAGAGCTTTGGAACAGTCACCAAATCTAGAGGAAACAAAGGCATAGATGAGTGTTTCAGCAACAGATGAGCTGAGGCAGTGTCGGCCGGGCAATGTTACGGAGGTGGAAGTAGGCAATCTTGGTGATGGAGCTGATATGTGGTCGGAAGATCATCTCAGAGTCAAACACAACATTAAGATTGCAAATGGTCTGGCTCTGCTTCAGACAGATGCCAGGGATGGAAATGGCGGTCAGGGTATTGATTTTGTGGTGGGGACCAAATGGCTTCAGCCTCCCAATATTTAGGTGGAAGAAGTTTCTGCTCATCCAGTACTGGATGTTGGACAAGTGGTGTGACAAATCAGAGACAGTGGAAGGATCAAGAGAGGTGGCGATGAGATAGAGCTGAGAGATATCAGCATGCATGTGGTACCTGATGTGTTCTTGGATGATATTGTCAAGCGGCAGCATGTAGATGAAAAACAGAAAAGGGCCAAGGATAGAGTCTTGGGGGACTCCAGAGGCAATTGACAAATATATGACTACTTAAAGGTGGCAGGAAAAATTTAAAAGGCTGTTAAAAAAAGTATATCAGATCCTGAGCTTTATAAAGCATAAATTACAAAAGCAAGGAAATTTTGCTGAACTTCTATAAATAACTGGTTAGGTCTCAGCTGGAGTATTGCGTTCAATTCTGAGTACCACTTCAGGTCAGATGTCAAGGCCCTGACGAGTGCAGAAGACCTTTGCTAGAATGGTACCAGGAGTGAGCAACTTGAGTACCTCGAGAGACTAGAGAAGCTGGAATTGTTCTCCTTAGAAGAGAGGGGAGATTTAATCAAGGCGTTCAAAATTATGAGGTGTTTTGATAAATATTCTGCCTGTTTCCACTGACAGGAAGATCAGTGACTAGATATGAGGTAATTGGCAATAAAATCAGAGCAGAGATTGGGGAATATTTTCCTGCAATGAATTGTTGTGATTGACTGGTGACCTGCCTGTTGGACAGGAAAGCCTGCAGCACAAAGATACATGCAAGCAGCAAGCAGGTAGGGAGAGATCGCTGTCAGGGGCGGGGTGGTGGTCATAGAATCTCAGAGTGATTGGGGGATCTCGTGCTGGTCGAGAGGGTCTAATGTTGGTCGGGGGATAGAAATCATTGGGGGGGTCACAAGGTTGTCGGGGGTGTGGTAAGGCAAGATGGTGGTATGGTTTAGTGGGGAGTCAGTGATCCAGGAGTTGAAAAAGGATAAGCTTTTCGGGCCTGCAGGAAACACTCCTGCTCCTTCTGGCCCACAATCTGTCCTGTAAATGCATTTACCTTATAGTTTCAGTCCCTCTCGCTTCATTTTATCTGCTCAAAGGTCGAGGCTCGAGGAGAAACAACAGAAGAGGAAGGGAATTTAAAGAAACAATTCACAAAGAGGAGTAAAATAAGAGGCATCATAAGGGAAAGAAAAAGTGAAAAGCAACCAGAACAAAATAGTCAGAAAAATTAAACAATAATAGTAGAGCACCATATAGGTTCTGTACATATATTACAGTATAATCTCAACATAAATAGCCTTCTAAAATTCCATTCCCATGCAAGTCCAAAATATTCATATTTATGCAGGTGCAGCAGGTAATAAGGAAGGGAAATGGAATTTTGGCATTTATTGCTAAAGGAATAGAGTACAAAAGTAGGGAAGTGTTGCTGCAACTGTACAAGGCATTGATGAGACCGCACCTGGAGTATTGCATACAGCTTTGGTCCCCTTATTTGAGGAGGGATGTAGTTGCATTGGAGGCAGTTCAGAGGAGGTTCATTAGATTGATTCCAGAGATGAGGGGTTTGTCTTATGAAGAGAGATTGAGCAGTTTAGGCTTTTACTCTCGAGTTTAGAAGAATGAGAGGAGATCTAATTGAGGTATATAAGATGAGGATGTTTCCTCTTGTGGGGCAATCTAGAACAAGAGATCATAGTTTTAGGATAAGGGAGAGCAGATTTAAAACAGAGATGAGGAGAAATTACTTCTCTCAAAGGGTCGTGAGTCTGTGGAATTCACTACCCTGGAGTGTGGTGGATGCCGGGGCATTGAATAAATTTAAGGAGGAGATAGACAGATTTTTAATTAGTAATAGGTTAAAGGGTTATGGAGAATGGGCAGGAAAGTGGAGTTGAGGCCGAGATGAGATCAGTCATGATCGTATTGAATGGCGGAGAAGGTTCGAGGGGTTGAACTGCCTATTCCTGATCCTAGTTGTTATGTTCTTATGTGTACACAAGAAAATATTCAAGAAAATCAGTCCAAAACCCTGGAGAAATTGTGTGACATACAGGAATAATCAAATCATATAAAGACAAGAAGGGTTAGAAATTCAGAGTGAAGAAAACATGAAGAAAATAATGCCACTATTTGTACATATTGTCCTTTTGTGCTACAGAGATGATTTGCATTTTTTTCCGTTAAACCCCAATTTTTCCTCTACTCCATTGAAAATGATGGCTCATGGTTAGCTATAGTTCTACAGGTGCTGGCAGTCATCAAGTATCTCAGCCAAGTAAGTGTCAGTGGACTATTCAACTTTTGATGGCTTCCCTGATTTTGTTCGCAACCAAAATTCATACTTGTGGATTTTTCAGAAATTACTGAATAATGAACACAAGTGAGATCTTTGGCTGATTTTTCCACCCAGGTTTCCTGAGGTTAACTGTAGTACCCTAACTGTTGCCCTGGCTAAGAACAACTAAGTTAAAACAAACCAAAAATCAAACTTGAGACACTGTGGTACATGGTTTAGTACTAAATATGCCAATGGTTTTAGCAGTTGGCCATAATGGGGAGTTCATTAATCTAAACTGCTTACATTAATCTGAATTGATTACAACTTTGGTAATTGGGCTGTCTAACTAGCAAAGTATCTATAAATATTACAGGATTTTTCATAAAATTCATAATGCCACAACAAGCCCTCATTTCTCATAGAACTTGAAGAATATGGACACCTCATATGCAGTCTTATCCTTTCATGATTTCAGAAGTCAGTAGAGAACTATCCTCTTCCCCTTTTAAAGAGGAAGTATACTCTCCACCTCCCTTCCATTTTTACTATTGAAACGTTTTACTATTGAAACTATTGGCAAATAAAACAGCAACACCGGCAACATTTAACATGAACAGTGTAAACAAAATGCCAACCCTTACATTTGGACTGTAATTGGGAATGCAACTCTTTACACTTTCATCTAAGCCCATACAACTTTAGAATCCTGGTAGAAATGAGAGCCGGGATTTTATCCTGGTGATGGGGGTCTCAACATCCGGAAAAAGCGACGCCGAGAACCCTGCATCAGCTCTTCTCTGGAAGGCCTGCCACATCTACTGCCAATTAGGCACTTATGTGGTCAGCAATGGGCCTTCCACGGGGTCAAGGATCCCAGTGACAGAAGTCCCGCCCAGAGAGAGCTGCCCACTAATCAGAACAGCACCACCACGGAGGCAATGGGGACTAGGCCAGCTGCCTCGAGACAGCCTCCCAGTGGCAGACCAGGAGACCAGCGCTCCAGGCAGGCTTTGAAGCTCTCCCTGCGCCATTCTGTGGAGAGATTTCCCCCCTCCACAATGGTGGCCTGGTTGCAAAGGCATTTTTTAATCTAAAATTTAAAAAATATGGAGAGACAGCGCCTCAAGATGAAGACCCCCCACCACCTCTCTCGCTTACCTAAACTGCGGGCTGCAGCTTCTTCTGAGCTGGAGGGCCTCCTATTGGCCCTTCAGCTTTGACATCCCACCCGCTGTTCTTAATTGGACAGCGAGTCTGTCCTCTGGCCACTAATTGACTAATTCTGGAAAAATCACTTCTGGGTAACTGTTTCCCACACAGCGGGCTGAATTTTACCAGCTCGCCGCTGATTTCGGTGGCGAGCTTCAAAGATGGCAGCACGCAAGCACGGGATTTCCACCGCAGAGCCGCCGTGATACTAAACGCGCGGCTCATTTAGATGGCTGGAGAGAACTGCCCCCACCGCCCAATGACATGGAGGGGCCGGGCGCTCTGTCCCTGCCATTGCGCAGGCGCCAACGCCATTTTCAAAGGGATTCAAGCCCTTACATGTAATTTGAATTTTTAAAGGAATAGAGACATAGACTTTATTTGAAAAAAATTAACAAAAGTTTCAAGCCCCTCTCCCACCCCCCACCCTCCCAAATGACCAAACAATTGATTCCTTGCATTCTACCTATTGCACCTGACCTCTCCCCCCACCAAAGGTCACAAATTTTAATATTCACCCCTTCCCATCACCCCTAAAACAATTAAAATAATTTGACCCCACTCCCCCCCCACCCCCCCCCCCCCCCACAATCCCGCATTGAGGAACATTTGACTGGAGATCCGACAGCAAGGGAATGCTGGCCGCCGACCAGGTAATTCATTAATTCATTAATATACATTTATTAACATATTTAAATGGTATTCCCGCGCTGCGCAACAGGGGGACCGGCACGAGGCCTCAAGGCTGCCGACAATACGGGTGGGGCCTTCCTGGCATCAAGGCCCGTGGCGGCCCTCTCCCGGAGCCATTTTCCAGGTCCCCCCCGCCATGACCCCCAACATCGGGAGGGCCGGTAGAATTCAGCCCTTCGTGTTGTTGTGACCCCCATTTGACCCCGATGTCACAGTCCTAACGCTAAATCTAAAATCCTGCCCTGGATCTCTTTGAATACACAGGATTAGAATTGTCTGTGAAGTTCACAGTTAGGGAATCCAAAAGGACTTTACACTGTCAAATATGCTTGTGGGCAGTGTAAAGAACTTACAATGGAAAACAAAATCGGAGTTTAAAAGTATAATGCAGAGTTCAAATAGTTAAATTAAATACAAAGCAGTAGACTTTTACTAATAAAATATGTTCTTATATCTAGGGCTTCAGGCTAATCAGAAGGAAGTCTGTCTAATACTTCGAACTCAAAACTACATTTATTGCTGCTGCCAGCTGCTGTCTCAGGTAAAATCCCTGCTGATTTTGTGGAAATAACCACATATGGTCAGTTAACCAGCTTTTGTGGTTATATACATGAATGCGTAATTCTGAGCAGTCTGGTAAAATTAGACTGTCAAATAGGAGATCTGGGTTTTAATCTCAGTCCTCACTTATCATGGGACGAGACAAGGTTGAAATCAAGCCAATGCTATGCAAGAAAATGCAAAAATTAATTTAATTTACATTTCTGGAGTACAGTATAGTTTTTGACTGGATTGAAACAACTGAAGCTCATTTTCAGGGTGCCAGAAGTCCTCTCAATAACTGTTAATTCTAGCATGTGTACCTTCTCCATTTTTCACTGGTTAACTAATGTATAGTGTCGAGTGAGGCAATGGGAGATCAATTGGCTTACCCTGAAAATGGGCCTGGGGATCACAGTATGCGTTTAAACTGCACCCGTTCATTGAGTTGCAGGAAGCAGGGTCAATTTGTACTGCCTGCTGCTTTACGATTGGTGGGTCCAGCCTGTGCTATCCGTGCTGTTCATTGGCTGCACACATCAGCAGGGAGTGTGATATTGCGAGTGGCTAGTGCTATTTAAAGGCAGCCTGCACCTCTTAAAGGGAGGTGTATTCTGGTTGCAAGAAGTGGTGGGAGTCATTTGAAAACTGAATCCGTGTTGTGATGCTTTGAGGAATGGCTGAACATACGAGACAGCCAGCACCAAGGTTTTCAGAGGTAGAAAGAGGGAGAGACGTCCTGTATCTGCAGGGTGAGAGTGGGCAAAAGGCCTCCAGACACATGCTCAGGAGACGGTGGAAACAAGTAGTGGTGGAGGTCAATGCTAGGAGTGTTGCTCCGACAACATGAATGCAGTGCAGGAAGAGGTTTAACAGTTTGATACAAGTTGTCAAGGTGAGCTCATCTTCAAATGGCATATCCTACCAACTGCATCACTAGGCTCATCCACTGCTCAATTCACTACACCCCCATCATCCATCTACCAACAATATATATCAATCAGTACTCAACCCTTCAATTCATATGGTTTATCTCACCCTCACACATTCAGCACTGTTACAAGCCTTACACCCACAACTCACAATGCGCACACACTGGCAATTATTCAGCCGTGACAGCCACATAACCCAAACACATTGTGGACACTCACTGACGCACTCCTCTTTCTTGCAGGAGAAGATGGCGCATAACAGCAGGCAGCAGGAAAGAACTGGAGAAGGACAAGCGCGCCTGTATATTTTAACCCCCTTGGGGGAGACAGTTCTGGCCAGCATAGGAAGGGCATCTCTGAGGCCGTGGCAGAGTTGAAGCAATTGACGATGAGGGTATCTGCATACCTAATCCTCCTCCTCGCATCTCACTTCTCCCTCATCCCACAATCTCTTCTGACTTTGAAGCTGCAAATGATGTAAGCATGCATGTCTTACGTTCTTCTCCCCCTCACCATAACCCAACCCTTGTCCCTTTTTCATTTCAGATGCCAAGAACTGGAGCCTTCCCACTCAATAGAAGAGAAAGAAGACAGTGAAAGTGAAGAGATACCGCCACTCGATCTTACACTTGCAGCCAGGAGCTCAGTCACTAACACTGCATGCATTTTAGAGGCTAGGATAGAGGAGGCATTTCCGTATGGTGAGACACCCGGTATAAGTGCAGAGGAGACAGGGTGGGGAGAACAGGCAGGTCTAGCTTGCCTAAGGGTGAGGTCACACTCTAGTTCTGTTGCAGAGGAATCAGATGAGGACTTTGATGGTCCAGGCTACAGAAGGCGGCTAATGGGTGCACATAACCAAGTGTTTGTGCATTGGCAAGCCTGTCAGAAAAATGCACTCAATGCCTAGGAGTATGAAGGAGTCCAACACGAATGTGCACAGGGTTTTGTGCAGATCTTGGAGTCCATCATTTCCAAATGAAATGGGTGGTCACCTCATAAACACATCTGTGGAATCCACCATGACGCAGCATCTGAAGGCAGATATCATGGTTTTCGTTGCAGCAAAAATAGCTTCCATCACAGGTCCAAGTGCTGGCTAGCAAGTTCAAACATCTACCATCATGACTCTGAATACCACTGTTTACAAAGAGGCTTCCAGGGTATCACAGCAGTCCATCAATCTGTTCTCCAACAGATCAGTAGGATTGCTGAGGCTCCACCCCAGAAGAGTGACAGTGGTTCCATGAATCACAAACCTGCTTTCTTCACTCAGGAAGGCAGCATTCTTGCTTCCACACCTGCTACACTGCCAATGCCCTTGCTGTTATCTGTCAGCCAGCCTGCTCAGACTGCTGCAGCCGAGGCTGAAATGGTGCAGTCTGAAACCAGGCCTTCTAGGCCCAGAGTTGCTTGAGGTCGCACTCCAAGACCATCTGCAGCCTTCTCAAATGGAAGTCAGCAGCCTTCCACCACCCAAGCTGCAGCCACACAGGAGGCATCTCATAGTCGCACTGGTACAAGCAAAGGCACCTGGGAAGCAGGCATGATGGGAATTCTCAAGGGTGATTAATTTATTTTTATATGCATTATGGCATGATTGAATTTATAAATTTGGGTTGGAATGCACACTTTCTGGTGTTTTTTATTTTTGTGTTGCCAGAAGGAGGACGATGCAATGATCAGTGATAAAGTATAGAGCGTGGGACTGTTGGTGAATGGGATGGGGTGGTTGAGGTTACTCGTATTTTTCATTAATTATTTAATCATGTAGAGCCTATGTTGTAGTTTCCCCTCCTCTTTCTGGTCCTCTACTTCCTGTTGCACTTCCTTCTCCTTCACTTTCTCCTCCTCTTCCTCATGTTCCTGCTCCTCAGCTTCTCATCTGATAGGTGGTGATAAGGGCTGTTTCCTCATAATGGCTAGGTATGCAATATGCAGCATCCTACCACAAAACTTGATGTCCACTCAGCTGATTACTTCAGGGTACCTCCAAAGTGTTCTGGATGTGAAAGTATTGCTTGGGGATATTAGTGGTGTGCTCCATATGTTTCCTGCAGCAGCATTACTCTCATTGTGGGCTTGCTGTTCAGGCATGCATGGGATCCGGACAAGAGTCATGTCGTGAGTGGCTAATCCTTGTCACACAGTAGCCAGCAACTAGACTGTAAGTAGTTCATGATCCCTTTAAATAGTGCTGGTGGGGATCCTTCAAACCATATAATGTGATGTTCAGTTGGGTGAGGTTAAAGCAGGCCATACCTGTCGCATTTGAAAATAGCAGCACTGGAGGGCGTCAAATCAGCGTTCCAAACTGATTGATATGATAATCTGCCTGCTCCGCATGCTGCCAGTGATCAATAGGTATACGCATGCAAACCCCTTGAACAAGATGGTGCCCAGTGCACTTCCCATTGGAACTGTGCATGCACATCTCGGACCCCATTTTCCATCATAAGGAGGCCATGTAGCACCTAAAACCCCTGCTCCAAAGCCCAATTTCTCCTCCTATATCTCCCGCAGTGTTCACTGATCTGGCTTATCCTGTATACTTCTTCGGCTTTTCCTGTATATTTCCTGTAAATTCTTGTATTTTTCCCTTCCTGTTTCCTTGTGCACATCAGCTCTGAAAATCATGAAGGAATGCATGAAAATAATAATCTTTATTCTTTGAATGAAATATTAACGCAAAACCTGTTCCAGTGAACATCAAATACAAAGAGAGCAAGGAGTTTTCCAAGTGTCCTGGCCAACATTTCTCCCTCAATCAACACCGCCAAAAATAGATCTCACTGTTGATCGTGGAATCCTGCCCAAAATGGCCGTTGTTTTTACATGCATAACAACAGCCACTGTACTTCAAAGTAAGTCCCTTCCTTTTTCACTGCTGTGATGTTATTAAATAGTAAAAACAAAGTTAAGTCTGCCTCACAGTTAATCAACCCAAGACATTAATTTTAGTGAAACCAATAAAATATTTTAAATTCTGGAAACACGAGATGGCCAGTTTGGAATCTGGAAGAAACAATAGGATCTTTGCTTCATTCCTTAGTTGTCTTCCTGCATTAAATGTGGTCACATTTTCCCTGTAAAAGAGATGAATTGTTGTGACACCTTAGCCATCCAGCTGCCTCTTCAATTCCAGTTCTACAATTTGTCCAAATAAAAGAATCCTGTATTCAGCCTGGCCAACAAGGACTCATACATATATGCATGTTTTACAGCAAAAGCATCAACAGTATTAACCACCTATATACTGAGAATAAGAATTAGTTTGTTGCCCACCCATACATGTACATTTTCAAATTATTTGGGATGAAGAATCAATCTAGCCCATAACTCAGTTAGTGCACAAGGTGCCTCATGTGAAACTGAGTTATACAAACCAGGAAGGTCTCAGGTTCAAAATTCATGCTCTGTTGATCATTATATGATCTTATTTGGGATGACAACAGGAAACCTATAATTGTCCTCCGCGTCCCTGAGCAAGGAAAGGAAAAGAACTTGCCAGAGTTTCCACTCCTGATTGCTTTCTAGTGATTCTTCCTGGAAAGCACACATGCTTAGATAGTAGGAGATATTGGGTGCAATGCAATGTCCACCTGCCCCAATAAAAACATGTATACACACAGACACACAGAACTGATTCGCCTTCTAACACTCAATGTCCATGCTCACAGGCAAAGAATGGCCACTTGAGGGTGGTATTGGTGAATGGTTGATGCCTGTGGACCTATACCCCAGCATGAGTCTATACTGTAAATGACGATAACTCTTCATAAAAGGAAGGATTAAAAATGTTTTATTCTGCTTTTCTGACACATACAATGGAGGGAATTTTAACGAGGGCGAGCACTAGAGTTTGGTTGTGGGTGAGGGTGAAATTTCAGAAAAATGCAAGGGCGTTGGGAAGCTGGCTCCAGCCCACCGGCTTTTGCATTTAACTGCAGCGCATTAGGCTGTGTGCAAGCAATCCCCTTGGGATAGATGGGCTGTCAGTTTTAATGTGTTAATCGCTAAATTACAGCAATGCTAACATGGGGTTTGGAGTTTATCATTGGCTCCATGGGTTTCCCGGGCTTCCTGGAAATTGCCAGTGAAACCAAGGCAAGAAGAAAGTGGTGATTGAGTGGGCTGAAGCTATGAAAGGAAAATACTCCATTACATACTAAGTACTTACAGGTGCTTTCTTACTTACTTGTGTGAAAGGGTTTGTTCACACATCTTGAGCTGAGAGGTAATTTTACACACTTTGCATGTGTTACCTGCACAGATGGAGATGTGAGGAAGTCCATAGAGAGGGATGGGACTACCTGCAAGGCAATTTGGTGTGAGGACTGCTGTGCTGGAGTCGGCTTCAGAAACCAGGGTAAGAGGGTTGGGGTGATACACACATCAGGATGTAGGTGAATGCACCATCGCTTTCAACTTTCCTGTTCTGCTTTCCCCCGCCGGTCCCCACATCAGCCAATATTGTTAATGGTTCTCTTTCTTCAGGTGCTGTCCCTTTCTCCTTTAAATCTGCTGTCATCCCTCTCCTCAAAAAATCAACCCTTGACCCCACCATCCTCACAAACTACCGTCCCATTTCCAACCTCCCTTTCCTCTCCAAAGTCCTTGGGCTGGATTTTAAGAGCCCGCCGCCAATCTCAGCGGCGAGATCAAGAGCTGCCGCAATCTTAAGCGGGCGGTTCATTTAAATAGTCGGGGCAGCCCGCCCAGTCCACCACAATCATGTGGAGGGGGCGGGCGGTCCATCCCTGGCAATGGCATCAGCTGCCTGAGCTCAGGCACTGGTACCATTTTTAAAGGGCAGCCAGCCCTGCCGGCATATTTAAATTTTTTAAGAAAGATCCTCCAAAATTAAATAAATAAATTTCTTATGCCCCTTTCTCACCCCCCAAAAACAATTACAATAACTATTTACCCTTTCCCCCAAAAACACTTAATTTTTACATGTGACCTTTCCCCTCCACAAACTGCACAAAGTTTAAGGTTCTACCCTTCCCACCATCCCCTACACCCATTACGTGTATTTGACCCTGTCCCCCACTACCCCACACTGACAAAGCCCTCCCTGCTCCCCTCCAGGGTGGTGCCGTGTTTCCCCGGATGGGATCTGAGGATGCGAGAGTGCCAGCTGCTGTGTCGACGATCACGGTGAGCCCTCAAGATTGGAGGCAAGTGTATTTAAATTTATTAATTTTAGTGATTTGCATATTTAAATTGTGGTCCCATCGCCCAGCGGCGGGAGGCCCGCCATAGAGCCTCACCGCCACCGGGAGGATTGGGCCGGGCCCTGCCAGCATTGAGGCCTCATCTACAGCCATCTTCAGGGCCCCTGCTACAGATCACGACGTTGAGGGCTTGTTAAAATCCAGGCCCTTGAACGCATTGGCACCTCCCAATTCGTGCCCATTTTTCCCAGACTCAATGTTTGAATCCCTCTAATCAGGTTTCCGCCCCTGCCACAGTACCAAAACAGCTCTTATTAAAGTCACGAAGTGATAAAGGTAAACTTTCCCTCCTCATCCTTCTGTCTGCATCCTTTGGCATGGTTGACCACACCATCCTCCTGCAAAGCCTCTCCACAGTCGTTCAGCTGGGTGGGACTGTTCTCACCTGGTTCCATTCTTATCTATCTAATCACTTGCAATGGCTTCTCTTCCTACTCCTGTTCCGTTATCCCTCGTGTCCCCCAAGGATCTATCCTTGGCCCCCTCCTATTTCTCATCTACGTGCTGCCCCTCAGTGACATCATCCAAAAGCACAGCATGAATCTTCACATGTATGCTGACGACATTCAGCTCTACTTCACCACCACCTCTCTTGATTCCTCCACTGTTGCTAAATTATCAGACAGCTTATCCAACAGCCAGTACTGGATGAGCAGAAACTTCCTCCAATTGAGCATTGGGAAGATTGAAGCCATTGTTTTTAGTCCCCATTCCGTTCCCTAACTACTGACTCCATCCCTCTCCCTGGTAATAGTTTGGGATTAAACCAGTCTATTCACAATCTTGATGCAGTATTTGACCTCAAGATGAGCTTCCAACCTCATATTCGCACCATCACTAAGACAGCCTACTTCCACCTGCATAACATCGCCTGACTTCGCTCCGTCTCAGCTCATCTGCTGCTGAAACCTTTACCTGTGCCTTTGTTACCTCTAGACCTGACTATTACAATGCACTCCTGGCTGGACTCCCACATTCTACCCTCTGTAAACTTGAGATCATTCAAAGCTCTGCTGCCCGTGACTTAATTCACAGCAAGTCCCATTTATTTATTTATTTTTATTTAGAGATACAGCACTGAAACAGGCCCTTCGGCCCACCGAGTCTGTGCCGACCATCAACCACCCATTTATACTAATCCTACACTAATTCCATGTTCCTACCACATCCCCACCTGTCCCTATATTTCCCTACCACCTACCTATACTAGGGGCAATTTATAATGGCCAATTTACCTATGCAAGTCTTTGGCATGTGGAAGGAAACTGGAGCACCTGGAGGAAACCCACGCAGACACAGGGAGAACTTGCAAACTCCACACAGGCAGTACCCAGAATTGAACTTGGGTCGCTGGAACTGTGAGGCTGCGGTGCTAACCACTGCGCCACTGTAACCCTGTGCTTGCTGACCTACATTGGCTCCTGGTCAAGTAATGTCTTAATTTAAAATTCTCATCCTTGTTTTCAAATCCCTCCATGGCCTCACCCCTCCTCCAGCCCCATAACCCTCTGAGATATTTATGCTTATCTAATTCTGGCCTTTCCATTGATGGCCACACTATCAGTTGCCTAGGCCCTAAGCTCTGCGATTCCCTCCATACAGCTCTCCACCTTTCTACCTCGCTTTCCTCCTTTAAGAAACTCCTTAAAATCTACCTCTTTGACTAAGCTTTTGTTCAATTTACCTAATATCTCCTTATGTGGCTCGGTGTTATATTTAGTTTTACAATGCTCCTGTGAAGCACCTTGGGACGTTTTATTATATTAAAGGCACTATATAAATATAGGATTTTGTTGTTTTGTTGCTTAGGTCATTGACTTGCTTCTTACATTGTATCCATAATTGTAGCACCATGCTCCTGCTGCTGATCTCTTCTGCCACTTTCCATGCCTTCTTTCTGTCCTCAGGCAGCTTCTTCTTCTTGTCACTCGGACACAGTATATCCCTCTGGGTCCTCAAAGCCCCCAGTTGCACATCCAGGGAAGTGGCACTGAATCGAGGCACAGCCATTGACCTTCTGGACTCCATTCTGGCACTTCCTTCTCTTTGACTCCCAACTGCAAACTCCTTCAGATTACACATTGAGAGTGGCCCTTTACATACTGGAGTTGATATCATGCCACACAGGTCCTCATCACCCCCGCTGTTGCTAATTGGTCTGGAAGCCCGGAAATCATATGTTGTGTAGTGGCTGGGTAAAAAAGCCACTGACAGATGTGCTACACTGACTTCCGGGTTTCCCTCATGCTACTGGATGCTAGCCCAACCCCCACCAGCTCCCCTACTCCCAGCACATCACAAACCTAAGCACAAACAGCACTGTGGGTGTGCCTACCCCACATGGACTGCAGCAGTTCAAGAAGGCAGCTCACCACCACCTTCTCAAGGGCAATTAGGGATGGGCAATAAAATGCTGGCCTAGCCAGCAATGCCCACATCCCATGAACGAATAAAAAAACACTTGAAATCCAGCCCGTCTTGTACATTCAACACATTTCTGCTACTCAACTGGTGAAGCATAAATGTGCACCTCTTAAATACTTAAAATTAAGTTTCAAGTACAAACAGTACAATTCTGCACCATTGTTTGTGCTGGCATCAGATATCTGTATAGTACGGTATCTTTATCTGTGCTACAATAAATAACAAGGATATGGGATATCTAAAAGACCAATCAAAATCCTACTGATTAGAATTCAATGCAACTTTGATTCTTCTGAACTAATCCACATTGGCCTAAATTAAAGAAATTCAGATTAACATTGCAAACTGTGTGCTCACTCTGACTAATTAGTGCTTTGCTGAACCCAGTCAGGCTGATTCCAAAAATAGTGAATAAAAATACAAAATGCTCATTAAAAATAATAAGCACAAAATGTTAAAAAAATTGTAGGATCAATTTAGAGATTTAGCAGCCCAAAAAATGAAGACTAAAAGAAAGACTTGCATTTATATAGCGCTTTTCAGAATGTCCCAAAGCACTTTACAGCCAATGAAGTACTTTTGAAGTGTAGTCACAGTTGTAATATAGGAAACACAGCAGCCAATTTGTCGACAGCAAGCTCCTACAAACAGCAATGCGATAATGACTAGATATTCAGTTTTAGTGATTTGATTGAGGAATAAATATTGACAAGGACACCAGGGATAATTCCCCTGCTCTTCCTCAAAATAGTGCCATGGGATCTTTAACGTTCACCTGAGAGGGCAGACATCTCATCTGAAGAATGGCACCTCAATAAGTGCAGCACTCCCTCAGTACTGCACTTGAGTGTCAGCCTCAAATCTGGTGCTCAAGTACCTGGAGTGGGACTTGAAACTACAGCCTTCTGACTCAGAGGGCAGAGTGCTCCCAACTGAGTCACGGCTGATTCATAATGAAAGTGAATAACTAATTACTCTATACAAAATATAAACTGCTCCTAACGAGTGGCAGAAGTTCATCTCTTTGTACTTCTCACCATTGCTGACTGGATCATGGTTAAGGTACACAGGAATAGGAGAAAGCCATTCAGCCCCTTGTGCCTGTTCCTCCATTCAATTAGATCATGGCTGATCTGTACCTCAGGTTTGAATTAACAGCAAAGATTTAGAACATCACACCCAATAACATATTGAATGGGAAATGGGAAATGAGCGCAAATGAATTGCCACATAATCCATTGTAGGAACAGCAGTCGGCCATTCAGCCCCTCGAGCGCATTCCGCCGTTCAATTAGATCATGGCTGATCTGTATCTTAATTTCATTTACCTGCCTTGGTTCACAACCCGAATACCCTTACCAAACAAAAATCTATCAATCTCAGTTTTGAAATTTTCCACTGACTGAGCCTCAATAGTATTTTGGGGGAGAAAGTTCCAGATTTTCACTACTCTTTTGTGTGAAGAAGGGGTTCCTGACATCACCCCGAAAGGATAAAAATTGATACCTTCGCATTTATTCATGACTTTTGATCAGCCTTTCTTATCATGTTTTATGTTTTATGCTCTTTGGAAGCAATCTAGAAGCAAATATTTTGTAGAAAATTCCTCTTGATGTGACATCATAATGCTCTGTTGCAATATTTTAATCGGGCTGTGCTGCTCACAGCATCCATTGTATTAACAAAGTAGAATCCCATGATGTCACATCAAGGGCAATTTTACCCAAAATCTCTAGTTTCAGCCAGTTTCCAGCTAAATACTTTAAATCATAAAATAATGTGATAAAGGATGAGAAATGTTCAATCATCTGCTTTCATGATATTAGGGATACCTGGCAATTTGATAGACTCTAGTTCTCCTTTAAGTGACACTTTGCATACACTTAAAAAAATCTTTATTGATGCAAATTATCACATCAGGAGGACTCAGAATTACAAATAATAAAGAATAAAATAATTTGTATAATTTAAACGTACAATGGATGAAACTTACATGAACAAAAGAAGAATGTCGTTTTTTTAATTGACCTCTATTCAATTATAGGGATCAATTATTTCATTAAACATTTTAGTAACTGTTGCACACAGCACTGAATAGCCTATTGTTTCTTTCAGTTGCCTGGAAGTCTGATTCTGTACTACAGTTTTCAAGCGTTCAGGCCTCATATTCAGAATAGACTAAATGGCAGATAACATCTGGCACTACAAATAACAAAAAAAGAGCAAAGTCTGATGGAGTTTGCAACCGACTGATCCTTTATGGATCAGCTAAATCTTTTCTACTTTTTAATTAAAAGTAAAGAAAATGGAAGTTAATTATCCCGTAAAGATTAGCTAGTGGGCATGTTTCTGTAAATTACTTCTAATTAAAAGCAAATTGTGAAATGACATTCAAACCACTGAACGCTGTCCTTTTAAACACTACACATCTAGTACTGATTTTCATCACTGCAAAATTTAAATGTGCCTTATTTTAAACACAGCATAACTACAGCAATATTTCAGATTTCTGTATGTTTCCTGAGTTTCCAAATGTACTGTAGGATACATGGGATAAAATAAAACAGCAATTTCTCCATTTGATGTTTTCCTGAACTTTAATATACAGCCTGTCTTTCATCTGATTCTCCTGGATTTTTTTTATTCTCGTTCTCTTCTGATGCTGGGTACTGATAGTGCTGAAGAACAGAATATTTCTTCCAGCTTTCCCAGTCTGATATGATACATAGAGGATATCTAGTTGGTGACACAGTTATCAGTGTCCTTTAATAGGCACCAAAAACATACAATAACTCAAAAGTGCTCCTTTTGCCCCACTGCCTGGGCTTGTAACCCACATGCTTGAGTTTTTCACAGCTTTGTAGCAAATAATTCAGCAACACAGTCATTAAAGATTAAAACAAATTAAAATACTGGTAATGTCAGTACAGATATGGAAAATATATAACAGATTAAAATTTGGAAAATTTCATGTATGTACAAAAGATATGAAGGATGTGCACATAGAAATAGAGAGACTAACTGGGACAATGGAGCAATGAGATTAAAATGTGGCAGTCCGATTTGTTTGTCTTCTTATTCACAGTTATGCATCAACCTGAACTTTGTCTACTGACCTTTAAATCACGATAGGCAGAAGATGTAAGATGGTACAGCACACCTCTGTCTTAAAGCATTATCCACACAAACAGCATCTGAAATGAATTCATCCAGTATATAAAAAGTGTGTGGTTCTAGCTCAGATATCTGTTATTGCAATATAATTCCCTTTCCTTTTAAAAGTAATATTATCCCCTGCCCTTCCTATTCACTACATGGGCTCATTTCCTGTTACCACCAGTAGTGCATACTCAGGTTCCTTGAGATGTACATCTGCTGTAGATTCAAACCAGCAATGTGCCCCTCATGTCAAACAGCCAAGAGAATCTGAGGATATACTTTATTACTTGTGTATTCAAATATTTTAAAAAGACCTGCTGAAGACAAACCTTTAGTGAACTCACTTTCACAGCTACTTATAGATTCCACACACTTTACTTAGCTTTAAGCATTAATTGTTCTTAAAAGTGTTCTTCTGTTGCTGGACTTAACTTCACTTCATGTTGATGGAATTTGTTCATCAGTGGCACTATGACATAATAGTAACAGTGAACAGCTGTGAATCCTGGATATAAGCCCTTCAGACTCTATAAACCTAGTGAATCTCACCAGAATTTAGTTATGCAACCTCACAATACAGTTGGAGTCAGGAATTGGAACAGTTAGAAACTAGAGCAACAACTCTAAAAAGTAATACTGATCTGAAGTTTTCATTTTAATCTCATGTCCCATCCAGTAACTGTGTTAATTTGTATTCTGCTGGAAACCAACACTAGATACAATCTACTGGGGAAAGAAAAGGCTATTTTCTCCTTGCAAAAGAAACCCGGTCCAATTATCAAAGAAGATTGTGAAATGGAATTGTGTCGCGTGATTAGACGAATGAATCATGTATATAATATAGCTGATATTTATTGTTATCAACAAGAAAGACAACTTAGCTAATTGCATGACCTGCTCCTCAGTAAATGGTTAAGCATTTAAAATGAGCATGATGTAGTCAAAGTACCAATTGTCAAAAAATAATCTGCAAAAAAAGGTAACCTCATATGAATATACGGTTGTTTTCCCATAAGAGCTGATTCCCCAATTTTCAGTGAGGAGTAGTGCTGACAGAAAGCACAGGTCAGGAAAATCACAGGTCCACAGCCCCTAATTTTACATCCCTTATGGATGGAGAATTACAGACATAGAGACAAAGGGCCAGATTTTTTGCTGCAGACTTCTGAAGCTCGCCTTCAGGCTGAAATGTGGGTCAGAAGCTCGCACTCTGGGGTGAGGGGGGGATTTTTTCTTGATGATGGTGATCTCGACCACTGGCTCTACAGAACCAGTGACAGCCCCGCGTCATCTACTCTGGGGAAGGGTCACTGGATTACCTGCCAATTAGGCACTTCAGTGAACAGCGGTGGGCTTTCCCCAGGATTGAGGACCCTGGCAATGGAAGTGCCACCTGCTGAGAGCTAGCGGCCAATCAGAGGTCTTTAACTAAGCAGCGCCACCGCAAAGACGATGGCTGCTGCCAGTAGAGCACTGATCGGTGGCGCTTGACCCAGGCCACAGATAAGTCAGGACAGGAAGGGTTTCGCGGGGTGAGAGTCACGGGGGAGGGGTTGCAGGTGTTTGGGATAGAAATGAAATACTGTATTAAAGTGCCTCCTGGCTTGCCATAGTCATGTGACCTCTACCATGAGGAACTCACTGCAGGCAGCCATCACAGGCTCAGTTCAATAAAGATACAGTACAGGCAAAACTGTTGTCCTGTGAGCTCGTAACATGATGTCAGAGTGGAATTGAGACTGAGTGTTGAAGAGCTGTATAGAAGCACAGCGTCTAAAAGAGGAACAAAGGAATGTTCAGAGCTGCTAATATTCACAGAAAGCCAGTGAAAAGGAACAAAGAAACAGGCCACAGCTGAAAACACTGGGTAAGACACAATGGCTGCAAATTTTCCTCTCCTGGCGCCAGTTGAAATAAAAGTTGATATGAAGCAGACCTGGCATTTTTTTCTTTAACTGAGCAGCACCTCTTTAACTGAGCAGCACCTCTGCGGAGGTGCAGCACTCACCCGAGGCCCTGGACTCAGGCCACAGCTAAGTCAGGGCGAGAGGGGTTTCGTGGGGTGGGGGTTGCGGGAGGGGGTGGTGGTGTAGGGGGGGTCGGCAGCAAGGGCAGGGCTTGGCTGTCAGTGGGCACCCCCCCGTCCCAATCTCGAGTCCCTCGTTCAGGCACTACATGCCTTTTAACAAGGGAACCCCCCAACCCCTCCCCCCGAGTCAGCAAGCAACCCGCATGGGATTGTTTGGCGTGCTCGCCGTGCGGCGACAGACCTGTCCACTGCTGGCCTAATTCCAGCGGCAGCAGGGTGAGGCCCTTAAATGGGCATTAATTGCCTGCTTAAGGGCTTCAATTGGCAGCAGGGCAGAAAGGCCTGTGAACAGCCTCCCCCGCCACCACCCTGCCCGATTATATGCTCTCCCCACCCCCAAACCCAACGCGGGAGAGAGCATAAAATTCCCCCAATGCAGGAGAGAGTAGAACTACGGGCCATAAATATAAGATAGCCACTAATAAATCCAATAGGGAACTTAGGAGAGACTTATTTACCCAGAAAGTAATTAGAATGTGGTACTCACTACCACAAGGAGTAGTTGAGACAATTAGCATAGATGTATTTAAGGGAAAACTAGATGAAGACAATGGAGAAAGGAATAAAATACGTTAATGTGGTTCAATGAAGAAGAGGGAGGCGAGGCTCGTGTAGAGAATAAACACCAGCCTGGACCTACAGGCCGAAATGGCCTGTTTCTCTGCTGTAAATATTATGCACTATGTACTCTATACAGACTGTAAACCTATCATTTCCTGTCTTGGTGCTCGCAGTAACAGCTGCTCCTCACTGAGAGAACCTGATCGTGCAATTGGCCCTATGGCATTAAATGAACTTGTTGTCTTTCTGTGGTGCTCCATAAGCTTGAATTTTTAAATAGTTATGCTTACTGTTACTTCATCTTATTTGGCTAAACTTGCAGTTAGAATTTCAAACAGCTAGAGCTACTTCAAACTTGCTTAAATTTTCAGTCTTGGTGTAAAAGTGTAATGGCTGCCAGCTAGCTTGTTCCAAAGTGATTGAAGGATCAGATTAGTCCCTGCTAAGTATATGTTCAGCAGCAACTAATCAGAAGAGGTACATGAGCAATCACTGGATATTCATTATAAGTCCATCGACTTGCATCAGCTACCTCGACTACACTTCCTCACACCCTGCCTCCTGTAAGGATTTCATTCCATTCTCCCAGTTTCTCCTTCTCTGACACATCTGTTCTGATGATGCAAACTTCCACAACAGCACTTCTGTTATGTCTTCCTTTTTCCTCAACTGAGGATTCCCCCACTGTGGTTGACAGGGCCCCTCAACCATGTCCGACCCATTTCCTGCACTTCTGCCCTCACCCCTTCCCCACCCTCCCAGAACCACGACAGGCTTCCCCTTGTCCTCACTTTCCACCCCACCAGCCTCCACATCCAAAGGATCATCCTCCGCCATTTCTGCCACCTCCAGCGTGATGCCACCACCAAACACATTTTCCTCTCCCCTCCCCTGTCAGCATTCCGAATGGATCGTTCCCTCTGCGACACCCTGGTCCACTCCTCCATCATCCCCAACAACTCGTCCTCTTCCCACAGTGCCTTCCCATGCAATGCCTGCCCTTTTATCTTCTCTCTCCTCACCATCCAAGGTCCCAAACACTCCTTCCAGTTGAAGAAGTGATTTACTTGTACTTTTTTCTATTTATTATACTGTATTCACTGCTCACAATGCGGTATCCTCTATATTGGGGAGACCTAACTCAGGTTGGATGACCACTTTGCGGAACACTTCTGCTCAGTCAGCAAGCATGACCCCGAGTTTCCGGTTGCTTGCCATTTTAATTCACCACCCTGCTCTCACGCCCACATTTCTGCCCTTGGCCTGCTGCAGTGTTCCAGTGAAAATTAACGCAAGCTCGAGGAACAGCAGCTCATCTTCCGATTAGGCACTCAACAGCCTTCTGGACTCAACATTGAGTTCAACAATTTCAGATCATGACAGGCTTTTTTAAAATGTTATTTTTTAACCACGTTAAACTTGTTTTTCATGATTTTGCTTTCAGACAGAGCTGTTCATTATTCTGCCATTAACACTCCCTCTTGACTAATACGTTGTTTTTTCCTTTGCTTTTTATTCTGTGACATTTCTGTCATTTAATCTCTCCTGCCCTCCACCCTATCACACACCTTTCCTTTCGTTCTTCTTTCTGCACCCTCTCCCAACATCCCCCCACCCCACCCCACCACCACCCTCCACCACCACCCCCCCCACCCCCCCGCCCCTTCTACTTGCTCAAAACCTATTACATTTCAAACCTTTGCCAGGTCGGATGAAAGATAACAGACCTGAAACATTAATTCTGTCTCTCTCTCCACAGATGCTGCCAGACCTGCTGAGTATTTCCAACACTTTCTGCTTTTATTTCAGATTTCCAGCATTCACAGTATTTTACTTTCAATCAATTTAAGTACATTTGTTTTCTGTATGATTTTACAAGACTTGCAGTACCCCTCAAAATAAAAAAAACTGCTATGCTTCTAGAATCATTGAAAAGTACAGCAAAGAATAAGGCCATTCATCCTTTGTACCTAACTCTTTGAAAGAGCTACCCAATTAGTCCCACTCCCCTGCTCTTTCCCCACAGCCCTGCAATTTTTTCTCTTTCAAGTATTTATTTAATTCCCTTTTGAAAATTATTACTGAATTTGCTTCCACCATCCTGGCAGGGATTCGAGATCACAAGAACTCACTGTGTAAAAATGTTTTCCTCATCTCGCCTCTGGTTCTTTTGCCAATTACCCTAAATGTGTGTCCTCCGGCCACTAACCTTTCTGCCACTGAAAACAATTTCTCCTCATTTACTTTTTCAAAACTCAAGATTTTGAACACCTCTATCAAACTTCTTTTTAACCTTCTCTGCTCTAAAGAGAACAACCCCAAATTCTCTAGGCTCGCCACTGAAGTTGTTTATCCTTTGTACCATTCTAGTAAATCTCCTCACATCCTTCCTGAAGTGTGGTGCCCAGACAATAGCTGGGGCCAGAACAGTGTTTTAAAAGCTCAGAAATATTTTCTTGTTTTTGTACCATATGTTTCTATTCATAAAGCCAAGGATCCCATTTGCCTTTTTAAACACCCTTCTCAACTTGTCCTACCACCATCAAAGACTTATGTACATACACTCGCAGGTCTCTGTTCCTGCAGCCCCTTTAAAATTGTACCATTTAGCTGACATTTCTTCTGATCACTCTTCCTTCCAAACTGCATTACTTCACTTCTCTGCATTAAATCGCATCTGCCGTGTGTCTGCCCGTTTCACCAGTCTGTCTAGTATGTGATATCATGCTTTCCCTTATGCTACATGCATTTACTGATATTACACAGGTGAGTTCAGAAACTTGTAATTTAATGATATTCTTAAACTAGAAGAAAAAAATGTAACTACACAATCATATGACGAGGATGTCTTAACAACAATTCTTAAACAAAAACAATCAGTCTTAGGAGAGGATGAATTAGCCTCACTCCTGCAGTCAGAACTCTTGGAAATTATCATAATTCCATAATTACTGAACAGCTTCCAACAGCACCCCTGTCACAGGTGGCCCCACTTCTATTTGCATCTACAGTAAAAGAATTGTTATGACTGCAACATGCCATAGGCTACATTTCCCCACCAGTTGAAATCCATACCTCTGCATGCACACATAGCTGTCTTTTACAGGATTCTGAATTACACGGGAAACAGACAATGATATGCATAAGAAAGACTGGTACCTATTTTTGCACCATCCCCTGCTTGGTAATTAAAGTCAACCTGCACTGTGGCATAACTGTACAGCTGCAGTCTCCTCCCCACCAACACTTCAAGTTGTGGCCTTAGCTGGGTAGCTGGATCACAACTATGCTGGAAATTCATTTTAAATGCATGTGATAGATATAACATCACTGCAGAGTCTCTACTTTCTGTGTGCCAAAGGTTTATTATTTTCTTACGTTCTTGTTTTCAGGCAAAGCCAGGTCAATGTATTTGATCCACTGGACAAAAAACATGGCTCTATACTGTTTAACACTTCTTCCTCGAAAAGTTTCCTGTTCAATTAAAAAGCCCTATCTTAAAGCGTTACATTACCACTGCAAAAGACATGTACTATTGGAAATCAAACAGAACAAACCTGAACATAACACATTTTACGGTGTAAAAATAACATATTAGAGGCAAGATGCAAGAATGCTGAAGATTATCTTATGGTCTTTCCTCTGGAATTCCCAATAAAATTCCATTCATCTAAATAGCTCCCTATCAAACAGGACATGGAAAAAATCTGTGTATTTGTGCTACTGATTAATAGAATAGCTACCAGGGAGCAATGGGATGTGCAAAATTAATTTCCAAAGTGGCAATGACAAGATGAAGCTTATAAAACTTGACCTCCCAAATTTGTGTATTTTCTGCAAATTATTTTTTACAGGTTATGTCATCTTCAAGTACATTTAGCATAGCACAGTAAAACAATATAATGGTAGTATTTAATTATTTAAATAGTATTTAAAATATTATGTTGATCTTTCTGACATTCAACCCCACCATGTCATCAGCATTCGTCCCAAAATTTGAAATAATAAAAAATCTTGCATTTATATGGCACCTATCATGTCCTCAGGGCATCTGAAAGCACCTGACAATTTTGAAGTGTAGCCACTATTATTTTGTAGGCAAACAAGGCTGCCAATTTTTTAGACAGCAAGGCCCCACAAGCAGCGATAAGATGAAAAACCAGTTAATATGTTTTGTGGTGTTAGCTGAGGAATGCATTTAACAATGATTCTGAGAAAACTCCACTCTTCGACATACAGGAGTAGGAGTAGGCCACTCGGCCCCTCAAGCCTGCTCTTCCATTTAATGAGTTCATGGCAGAACTGATTATTTCACATTCCCACCTACCCCCAATAACCTTTCACCCCCTTGCCTATCAAGAATCTATCTACCTTTGCCTTAAAAATATTCAAAGACTCTGCTTCCACTGCCTTTTGAGGAAGAGAGTTCCAAAAACTCATGACCCTCTGATAGAAAAAAATTCTCCTCATCTTAAATGGGCAACCTTTTACTTTTAAACGGTGACCCCTAGTTTTAGATTCTCCCACATGAGGAAACATCCTTTCCATATCACCCTGTCAAGATCCCTCAGGATCTTATATGTTTCAATCAAGTCGCCTCTTACTCTTCTAAACTCCAGCGAATACAAACCTAGCCTGTCCAACCTTTCCTCATAAGACAACCCGCCCATCCCAGGAATTAGTCTAGTAGCCCTTCTCTGAACTGCTTCCAATGCATTTACATCCTTCCTTAAATACGGAAACCAAAAGTTGAGTCCCCAGCACAGATCCTTGTGGCACACTACTCGTTACATCTTGCCAACAAAAAAATTACCCATTTATGCTTACTCTCTGTTTCCTGTTAGCTAGCCAATCTTCTATCCATGCCAATATGTTACCCCCTACATCATGAGCTTTTGTTTTTCGCGATAACCTTTGAGGTGGCACCTTATCAAATGACTTCTGGAAATCTAAGCACAGTACAGCCACCAGTTCCCCTTCATCCACTGCACATGCTACTTCCTCAAAAAACTCCAATAAATTAGTTAAACATGATTTCCCTTTCACAACACCATGTTGATTCTGCCTGATTACCTTGAATTATTCTAAGTGCCCCGCTATAAGGTCTTTAATAACAGCTTCTAACATTTACCCTATGACAGATGTTAAGCTAACTGGCCTGTAGTTTCCTGCTTTCTGTCTCCCTCCCTTTTTGAATAAAGGAGTTACATTCGCTATTTTCCAATCTAATGGAACCTTCCCCGAATCTAGGGAATTTTGGAAAATTAAAACCATCGTATCAACTATCACACTAGCCACTTCTTTTAACACCTTAGGATGAAGTCAAGCAGGACCTGGGGACTCGTCAGCTCGCAGCTCCGCCAATTTGATCAGTACCACTTTCCTGGTGATTGTAATTTTCTTGAGTTCCTCCCTCCCTTCCATTTCCTGACTTACAGCTAATTCTGGAATGTGACTTGTATCCTCTATAGTGAAGACTGATGCAAAATACCTGTTAAATTCATCCACCATCTCCTTATTATCCATTATTAATTCCCCAGACTCACTTTCTACAGGACCAATGCTCACTTTGTTAACTCTTCTTTTTTAAATAGTTAACAAAGTCTTTTAAAATGTACTACATAATTTTTAATGTCTGCCTGAACAGGTCTCATTTTAAAGTCTCATTCCAAGGAGATAAGAGCAACTATATCCCATTAGTCTGGAGGCAATAGTTGTGATAGAGTATGTTAAATTATTTCTATCTTAATGTTTGTAAGATTGGGATTTCTAAATAACAGACTCAGCATCAGAACGCCGTAGGATAGCACAAACATTTGGGAATGCTGGTCTTCTGCTACCCAGCCTGGCAGACGTTCCCTCTTTGCCATGCACCGGGTGGACACCCTTTTGACGAGGGGTATACCTAGTCCTCCATGCGAGGAACCCTGAAAGTTCCTTTGAACTGCTTGTACAACATTCAGTACTGGATGAGCAGAAATTTCTTCCAACTAACGCCATCACTCTCCCTGACCACAGTATAAGGTTTAAACAAGAATGTTCACAACCTTGGCATTCGATTTGACCCAGAGATGCTTCCAAACACATATATGCCAAGGCTGCCTATCAATTTCCCCTCTAATTTTTTTGTTGTGCACAGCTTATTCATTTAAGTGCACGATACCTATGGGTGGTGTTTTATGCTGTCCCCAATGGCAAGTTTGGGGGCGGGGAGGGCATTTAATCGGGCAGGATGGTGGCGGGTGGGCAGCCTGACACCTTCCCACCTACACCCCAATTAAGTCCTTGGCAGGAAAGCCCATGGATGGCCACCCACTGAGGCCCTTAAAGGGAAATTAATGCCCAATTAATGGCCTATTCCCGTCACCATTCGTATTAACCCACCGACATGTAAACCTATGCAGGGTTGCTTGTGGTCTCCCGGGGTGGTTCCTTGTTCAAAGGCACTCCATGCCTGATCAAGAGACCCGGCATTGGGAAGGGGGGGCACGCTGAGAGCCACTCCTCTTCCCTTGCTAAAGACCCCCTTACACCCCCTTCCCTGCAACCCCCACTCCCTGAAACCCCTCCCGCAATCACTTACCTCTGTCCTGGGTCGCTCCACGATCCTTGGCCTCTGGTGGATGCCATTCAAGCAGCAGCCACCACCTCCCAAGTGGCGCTGCTGAGCAAAAGAGCTGCCAGCTCCTGATTGGCCGGCAGCTCATGGCAGGTGGGACTTCTTGTCCCCAGGGTCCTGATTCCGGGAAAGGCCCGTCGATGGCCTCTCAACTGTCTAATTAGCTCCTGATACCATGGGCCTTCCCCAAAAGAGGCAATGTGGGTCTCTAGCTGGAACTCCAGCCTGCAGCTGAGATCTTCATCGCCTCCATAAAATGCCCCTCCATGAATTTTTTTCTGCGGTCTTGCACGCACTATATCTCAAGGGGTACAACTTGTGCACAGCCTGCACGGTAATTTCTGGGTCACACATCCTAGAGGGAACGCTACCGCCTACTCCCACCTCCATAACATCGTCCTTCTCCAGCTATGCCTCAGCTCATCTGCTGCTGAAACCATCACTCACACCTTTGTTAGACTCGACTATGCTAATGCTCTCCTGAGCAACCTCCCACCTTGTACCCTCTGTAAATTTGTGCTCATCAGAAACGTTGCTGCCCATATATTAAATCTCACCAAGTCCCGTTCACCCATCATCCCAGTACTCACAAACCCGGATTGGCTCCTGGCACGGATTGGCTCCTGACCCGGAAATGCCTTGATTTTAAAATTCGCATCCTCGTTTTGAAATCCCTCCATGACCTGGCCCCTCCCTATCTCTGTAATCTCCTCCAACCCTACAACCCTCCAAGATCTCTGCACTCCTCCAATTCTGCTCTTTTCCACATCCCTGATCTCTTTCGCTCCAAAATTGACAGCTATGCCTTCAGTTGCCTAGGCCCTAAGCTCTGGAATTACCTACCATATTTCCCCTCTCTAGCTCTCTCTCTTTCATTGAGATGGTGCTTAGAACCTAGCTCTTTGACCAAGTTTTTGGTCAGCTGTCCCAAAATCTCCTTATCTGGCTGTGAAAATTGTTGGTTCATAACTCTCCCGTGAAGCACCTTCAAATGTCATGCTAAATTAAGGGCATTATGTAAAGGCAAGTTGTGGCTGTTGTTCATAAAAACAAATTCTCCTCATCTCCCCTCTGGTTCTTTTGCCAATTACCTTAAATCTGTGTCTACTGGTTACTGACCCTCTTGCCAGTGAAAACAAATTCTCCTTATTTACCCTATCAAAATCATTCATAATTATTAACAGCTCTATGAGATCTGCTCTTAACTTCCCTGCTCTATGCAGAACAATCTACTTCTTTGGTCTCTCCACATAACTTTAAATTCCTCATTCGTCGCATCATTCCAGCAAATCCCCTTTGTATCTTCTCCAGGGCTTTGACTTCCTTCCTAAAGTATGGTGC
Organism: Heterodontus francisci; assembly: GCF_036365525.1. Taxonomy (NCBI): domain Eukaryota; kingdom Metazoa; phylum Chordata; class Chondrichthyes; order Heterodontiformes; family Heterodontidae; genus Heterodontus; species Heterodontus francisci. The sequence continues at coordinate 161,428,408 of NC_090375.1, read as the reverse complement.
CCAGAATCGAACACAATACTTCAGCTGACATCTAACAAGTGTTTTCTAAAAGTTTAGCATAATTTGCTTTCTTTAGTACTTTGTGCCTCTAAAGATGGAGTCCACAGTCCTGTAAAATCTTTCAACAGCCTTATCAACGTGTTCTGCCACCTTAAAAGATTTACGTACATACAACCCCATATTTCTCTGTTCCTGGACACCCACTTTAAAATTGTAACATTTAGTCAAGTGGTGAGAGAACCAAGAGGGAAAAATCTACTTGACCTCAACCTCACCTATCCACCTGTCGCAGCCACATCTGCCCATGACAGTATTGGTAGGAATGACCGCTGCAAGTCCTTGTGGAAACGAAGTCCTGTCTTCACACTGAGGACACCACCCATCGTGTTGTGTGGCACTACCACCGTGCTAAATGATATAGACTCAGAACAGATCTAGAAGCTTAAACCTGGGCATCCATGAGGCGCTGTGGACCATCAGAAAGATCAGAATTCTACTAAGCCAGAATCTTTAACCTCACGGCCTACCATTACCATCAAGCCGGGTGACCAACCCTGGTTCACTGAGGAGTGTAGGAGAGCATGCAAGGAGCAGCACCAGGCATATCAAAAATGAGATGCCAACCTGGTGAAGCTACAACACAAGACTACAAGCATGCTAATGACAGAGCTAAGCGATTCCACAACCAGTGAATCTGATCAAAGCTCAGGTGGACAATGAAATAACTAACTGGAGGATAAGGCTCCACAAACATCCCCATTCTCAATGATGGTGAGGCCCAGCACATCAGTGCAAAAGACAAGGTTGAAGCATTTTGAACCATCTTCAGCCAAAAGTGCTGAGTGGATGATCCATCTCGGCCTCTTCCTGAGGTTCCCAGCATCACAGATGCCAGTCTTTAGCCCATTTAATTCACTCCAGATGATATCAAGAAACAGCTGAAGGCACTGGATACAGCAAAGGCTACGGGCCCCGACAACATCCAGGCAGTAGTACTGAAGACTTGTGCTGCAGAACTAACTGCACCCTTAGCCAAGCTGTTCCAGTGCATCTACAAAACTGGCATCTATCCGACAATGTGGATAGTTGCCCAGGTATGTTCTGTCCGCAAAAAAGCAGGACAAATTCAAAGGCCAATTACTCGCCCATCAGCCTACTATCAATCATCAGCAAAGTGATGAAAAGGGTCGTCGACAGTGCATCAAGCAACAATTACTCAGCAATAATTTGCTCACTGATGCTCAGTTTGAATCTGCCAGGACCACTTGGCTTAGACCTCATTACAGCCTTGGTCCAAACATGGACAAAAAAGCTGAATTCAAGAGGTGAGGTGAGACATCAAGGCAGCATTTGCATGTGGCATCAAATGCCCTAGCAAAATTGAAATCAATGGGAATCAGGGAAAAGTTCTTCATGGGTTGGAGTCACACCTAGCACAATGGAAGATGGTTGTGGTTGTTGAAGGCCAATCATCTCAGCCACAGGACATTGATGCAGGAGTTCCTCAGGGTAGTGTCCCAGGTCTAACCATCTTCAGCTGCTCATCAATGTCTTTCCCTCTAACATAAGATCAGAAGTGCGGATGTTCGCACAATGTTCAGTACCATTCACAACTCCTCAGAAACTGAAGCAGTCCATACCTGCACGCAGCCTGGCCTGAACTGGCCAACATTCAGGCTTGGGCTGATAAGTGGCAAGTAACATTTGCGCGCAAGTGCCAGGCAAAGACCATTTCAAACAAGAGAGAATCCAACCATCTCCCCTTGATGTTCAGCAGCATTACCATTACTGAATCCCCACCATTAATATCCTGGGAGTTATCACTGACCAGAAACTTCACTGGACCAGTCATATAAATACTGTGGCTACAAGAGCAGGCCAGAGGCTGTAAATTCTGCATCAGATAACTCACCTCTTGACTCCCCAAAGCCTGTCCACCATCAAGAATGCACAAGTTAGGAGTGTGATGGAATACTCTCCACTTGCCTGGATGAATGCAGCTCCAACAACACTTAAGAAGCTCAACATCATGCACTACAAAGCAGCCCACATGATCAGCACCCCATCCACAAGTTTAAACATTTGCTCTTGCCACTTCCAGCACACAGTGACAGCAGTGTGTACGATCTCCAAAATGCACTGCAGGACCTCACAAAGGCTTCTTAGACAGCACCTTCCAAACCCGCAACCTCTACCACCTACAAGGACAAGGGCAACAGACGCATGGGAACACCACCACTTGCAAGTTCCCCTCCAAGTCACACACCATCCTGACTTTGAACTTTATTGCCGTTCCTTCAACAGCGCTGGGTCAAAATCTTGGAACACCTTCCCAAACAGCACTGTGGGTGTACCTACTCCACATGGACTGCAGCGGTTCAAGAAGGCAGCTCACCAGGGCAATTAGGGATGGACAATAAATCGATATAAAAAGACTTCAGTTTTCAGCTGCCACTTGTCTGCCCAGATCACCAGTTTGCTTATGCCTTCCTGAAGTCTGAAGTCCCAATACAGAGCCCTGGAGAATACCACTGTATAGTTCCTTCCAGTCTGAAAAACAACCATTCAACACTAGACTGTTTTCTGTCCCTTAGCCAATTCATTATCCATACTGCCAATGCCCCTTGGATCAATTTTGCTAACAAGTTATGTGGTACTTTATTAACGCCCTTTTAGAAGCCCATATAAACAATATCAACCACACCATTCTCATCAACTCTCTCTGTTACTTTATCAAAGAACTCAATCAAGTTTGTCAGACATGGTTTGTCTTCAACAAATCCATGCTGGCTATCATTTAGCAACCCATGTTTCTCCAAGTGACAATTAACTTTGTCCCGGATGACTGTTTCTAAAAGTTTCCCTACCATCGACAGTAGGCTGACTTGTCTGTAGTTCCTGGGTTTATTCCTCACCCTCTCTTTTGAACAGGGGTCTATAACATTTGCAATCCTTCAGTCCTCTGACACCACTCACACATCCAAGGAGGATTGAAATGTTGTGGTCAAAACCACCACTATTTCCAACCTTACTTGCATGAGCAACCTAGGTTGCCTTCCATCCAGACCAGGTGACTTTTCAACTTTTAAGCACTGTCTTTATTTTAAATACTTCCTCTTTGTCTATTTTTACCCGATACAATTTCTCTACTACCCCCTCCTTTACTGTGACATTGGCAGAATCCTATTTTGTGAAGACAGTTGCAAAATACTCAATTAGTACCTCACCCATGCTCTCTGCCTCCACAAGAAGATTTTCTTTTTGGTGCTTAATCGGCCTATACTTCCTTTGACCATCCTTTTACTATTTATATGTTAAATGGGAAATTAAGGCAAAGCTGGCAATAAATGGAACAAGTGGAACTTATGACTTCATTGCTTAATGCAATGGATTCTTTTGAGTTGAATAGTTTACAGCTCTTTAAAAAATAAACTTGGTGCTCACTTTGACACCAACATAAACTTCCTCAACACACTGAAGGAAAAATGTCATGAAATTTTGACTAATTACTGTATTTTATAATCCATAATTCAGAAATATTTTAGGGATATGGTTAACAAGCTTATAACCACAAGGCACCAAGACAGAACTGATAGCTGAAATGGCCTCCACTGATGCAGCTATAACATTTCTCAGGAATCCATAGGAAGCACCTCTGTTTTAAGTTTGTGTCATCATCGTGCAATATTACGAGATGACACTGTCCCAAGAATTTATCAACAGATCCTGGTTACTAGAGTTCTTCAACAAAAAACAGTGTCCATTTTGCTTTCTTTAGCCAACCCTGCCTACCTTATCTAGACACATACAGTTATTCAGAGACAGATTATTTTGATTTGCTATCTGTGATATTGGCAGGTAACCTGAAAGAAAAATTAATCGAGTACCCTGAATATAATGCTAAATTATCCAGTGCTTACAGGGCCATTAGGCTTTCTAGTGTTTTGCAGGCATTTCAACCATGCCCACTCCTGCTATTTTTCATGGATGTGAAAGAAACCTACTGCTGACCTGCTGCCCAGCTCATTTTTCATGTAATGTCTATTCCCGGCTGAAACCCATTTGAAACCTTTAGACAGGAAACAGTACAGAATTGTAGGCATAAATACTAGAGTCATGCATGAGGCGATACATTTTGGCAGAAGGGATAGGGAGAGGTAATATAGACTTAATGACACAGTTCTAAAGTGTGTGCAGGAACAGGGGGACCTTGGGATGCGTGTGTATCAATCCTTGAAGGTGGCAGGACATATTGAGAGAGTGGTTAGCAAAGCAATATGGAATCTTGGGCTTCAGAAATAGAGGCACTGAGTACAGGGAAGATATGCTGAACCTTCATAAAACTCTGATTAGGCCCCAACTAGAGTATTGCTTCCAGTTCTGGTCACCACACTTTAGGAAAGATGTGAGGGTCCTTGCGAGGGTGCAGAGGAGATTTACCAGAATGATTCCAGGGAAGAGGCATTTTTGTTACAAGGTTAGGTTGGAAAAGCTGGGGTTGTTCTCCTTAGAACAAAGGAGATTGGGGGAGATTTAATAGAAGTGTACAAGATTATGACAGGCTTAGATAAGTTAGCCAAGGAAAAATTTTTCCTGTCAACTAATGGTACAAGGACAAGGGAACACAGATTGAAGGTTTTGGGCAAGAGATGAAGGGTGACTATGAGGAAGAACATTCTTATGCAGAAGGTGGTAATGACCTGGAACTTACTGTCCACAAGGATGGTGGAAGCAAAGATAATCAGTGACTTCAAAGGGAAATTGGATGGCCATTTGAAGGAAATAGACTTGCAGGGCTATGAGGATTGAGCAAGAGAGTGGGACTGATTGGATAGTACTGTGGAGAGCCAGCATGGAACCGATAGGTTGAATGGCCTCCTTCTGTGCCATAAATGACTCTGTGGGCTCCATTTTAAGACTCTGCTGCTGAAGTAGGCGGAGGATTTCAAATGCGGCGGCTCATTTGCATGGCTGCAGCACCCGCACCCCGTGATGAAGTTGGGGGGGGGGGGGGTGGCAGGAGAACCGTCGTCGGCAACGGCGTCTGGTGCCAATGCGCAGCTACTGGCACCATTTTTAAAAAAGCTTTGCAGCCTGAAAACAGCTTTTAAAGTTTTAAAGGGCCAGTAACTTTAAAGTTTAAAAAAATCAATGTACAAGTCTTCCCATGCATTCTCCCACCCCCACTATGGCATATCACCCTTTTCCACCCCGGAATACAGAGATTGAAAATTTGACCTTCCCCACCGCTCCCCACTCCCCCACCCCACCCCCGGAAAGTTCGGCACCTTTGTCCTTTACCCTTTCCTAGCACCCCCGACCAATCCGCAGCGTTGTAACACCGCTGCCCCCTCCCACACAGAGAAAATCACCTCCTCCCTCCCTCCCCACAAGTGTCGCACCTCATTTCCCTGAACGGGGATTCGAAGGCGCGGCATTGTCGGCTGCCAGAATAAAGATTGGAACATGGTGGCTGAATCGCTGTGGCCTACATGTTAAGTAGGTATTTACATATTTTAATGCGGGTCCCGTTGCCAAGCTGCTGGGTGGCCGCCACGAGGCCTCGCCACCGCCGAGACTGGTACGGGGCCTGCTGCCACTGGGGTCAGTGGTGGGCCTCCGCCGTACCGATCTTCATTACCACCCCACCACTGTTCCCGACAGCTAAGGGGCTTTAAAACCCAGCCCTATGACTCATATCCCTCTGTTCCTGCACAGTCTTTAGAACAGCGCCATTAAGTCTATATTGCATCACCTTATCCCTTCTGCCAAAATGCATCACCTCACACTGATCCGTATTAAATTCCATCTGCTACTTTTCTGCCCATTCTGCTAACCTCTCTATGTCCCGTTGCGGGGAGTTCATATTATGTCTCACTGTTCGTCACTCCTCCAAGTTTGGTATCATGGGCAAATTTTGATATTCTTCTATATTCCAAGATCCAAGTCATTTATATATAGCAGAAAAAAAAAACAGTGGTCCTAGCACTGACCCTAGGGGAACACCACTGTCTACCATCCTCTACTCTGAAAAACAACCTTTAACATGACTTGCTGTTTTCTGTTCTTGAGCCATTTTTTTTTATCCCATTGGACACTGACCCTCTTATTCCATGAGTCTACTAAGCAAAGGATATTTTAAATTGTAATGGATTTTAACCCTCAGATTATTTTCCATTTTACCAATATGACATTCTTCATTGAGCATTAAGGATTAAATGATCAAGCAAAGAGGATGAAACTTAGCTGACAAACACATTTTTGCATATAGTTGCATCTACAGGTTATAATAACATTGTTCAATTGCAGTTGGGGTAAAGGTCCTCTGTAACTAATGGGTTCTAAGTGTTCTAAATGAAACAACTTTGGGCAGATTCCATGCTGTTCTTAGAGGACATCGTAACTGATTATAATTCGGCACCAAATTGCATCCAAAGTACTGGCCAAAAGGACCAGATAACGTTAAATAAAAATGTCAAACTGGTATATTCCGGAATACTCTTGTGAGATGTGGGTTAAAGGGTCACTGTCTTCATTAAAAAAAAGCGTTAGGCTAACCATTTTTTACAATTTGTTCACAATCACCTTTCAGAACAATGTGAATGGCAACAATGTGAAGGGCGGCACAGTGGCGCAGTGGTTAGCACCACAGCCTCACAGCTCCAGGGGCCCGGGTTCGATTCCGGGTACTGCCTGTGTGGAGTTTGCAAGTTCTCCCTGTGTCTGCGTGGGTTTTCTCCGGGTGCTCCGGTTTCCTCCCACAAGCCAAAAGACTTGCAGGTTGATAGGTAAATTGGCCATTATAAATTGTCACTAGTATAGGTAGGTGGTAGCGAAATATACGGACAGGTGGGGATGTTTGGTAGGAATATAGGATTAGTGTAGGATTAGTATAAATGGGTGGTTGATGTTCGGCACAGACTCGGTGGGCCGAAGGGCCTGTTTCAGTGCTGTATCTCTAATCTAATCTAATCAAAAAAAATGCATCACCGCACCATTTCCATGTGATGTGACCACCAGATCACCATGAAAATGACCTATGATTTCTTCCCCCACTTCAAATAAACGGGTCTGCTGAAGATATTTAATTGAAGACCTTTTAAGAGGACAAACTGGCGGAACATTATTCTGTTTTAACCTCTTGATCTACCTGACCTTTGAGTGCTTGACATTGTTACAAAGGAAAGCATTCTGAGGGCAAAATTGGACAGCCCTCTAAAATCGGCACGGGACTTGTGGTGTGTGATTACCCTGCGCCGTTTAATGTGATGCAGGCAGCATGCCAACCTTGTGCTTCCTGCTCATTACCATGATTATACCACGCAGCCAATGCTAGCCATGCTGTTGAGTGGCTGCATTCCTCAGCAGGGGGCCCAAAATCATGAGAATCGTAATGAGTTAAAGCTTGCCAGCTCTGCTTAAAGCCAACCGGCACCTTTTAAAGGAGAGGTTCACTGTGGCCGGAGCAGGTACTGGAAGTCCTTGTATATGTCCTTGACGTAGAAATCAACTGATGAGACTTGAGGTTGTTTTCGTTGGAGAGAAGGAGGAGGAGAGGTGACTTAATAGAGACATATAAGATAATCTGCACCACTAGCCTCAGACATGGCTCAATGCACCACACCCTCATCACCTATCTACCAACAATCTCTTACCTAACATTCAGAGCTGCACCTCACCCTCACACACTTAGCATTGCTGCAAGCCTCACACTCCCATCCCACCGCTTGCGCACACTGCCAGCTTTCCAACCATTTCAGCCACATCACCCAAACAGATTGCACCACACTCGCTGACACATTTCCTCTCTCTTGCAGGACAAGGTGGCACATAACTGAAGGAAGCAACAGCTAACCAGCGGGAGAAAGGCATGTCTTTATGTCCTTACCCAGACGGAGAAGGTCCTGCTTGCTATCACTGGAACAGTCATTGCTGAGCTGTGCTTTGTGGCAGGGCTGAAACCATAGAAGGTGACGGTATCCTCATATCTAATCCTCCTCCTCCTCACATTCCACTTCTTCCTCATTGCACAATTTCTTCCAATATAGAACTGCAGATGGTGTACGCATGCCCCTCTTGCTCTCCCCCCGACTCCCATAACCTTACCCTTGTGCCTTTCTCCTTTCAGATACCCAAGCCAGGCAGTGGTGAAGGAGCAACAGGTGGAAGAGCAACATGACATTGATGATGAAGTAGCAATCATTCAACTTCACAATCGCAGCCACAAGCTCAGATACTCATACTACTCATAATTTAGAAGATCGCATAAAGGTAGGAAATGTACCCGGTGAGAAACTGGGCACAACTGGCCTACAGCCAGGGCATGGGGCAAAGGTTGAGAGGTGTCAGCTCGCCATAGGGCGAGGTCGCACATAAGTGTGCTGCAGAGGACTCAGATGAGCACTTCAAGGGGGTGGGATACAGAAGTAGGCTGATGGGTATGCAAAATGAAATGCTTGCTGCATGAGCAGGCCAGCCACATAGCCTGCGGTCAATGCTAAAGAACATGGAGGGGTCTGGTACAAACTTTGCACAGGGCTTTCTGCAGATCTTGAAGACTATCCTTTTCCTCATTGAAGTGGTGGCCAGCTCCTTTTGCACACCTGTGCACCGAACATGATGCAGTTTCTGATGGCTGATGTCTCAATTTCCATTGCAGCACAAGCAGAAACCATCCAACTGCTGCAGTGGAAGCTCAGACTCAAGTCATGCAAGGTCAGTTTGCTGCCATTCAAATGCATCTTGTTGCCATGCGAGCTGAGACTGCACTCATGCATGGTCAGCTTTATGACATGCAAGCTCAGACTGCTGCCCTCAGAGCTATGGATTAGTGTTCAAACGCACTTGCAGAGTCTTGCAGCAATCCAACAATCTGTCCTCCAACAGGTTACTAGGATTGCTGAAGCACCAACCCAGAAGAATGGCAGTGGCTCCATGGAGCACAAATCTGCAATCCACTCCTGCGATGAAAGCATTTGTCCTCCCACAACTGCACATGCCCTTGCTGTTGTCTGTCAGCCAGCCAGCCATGCCAAGATGGTGCAATCCACAGCTGGGCCTTTGAGGGCCAGAGCTGCATGTGGTCTTCCTCCAAGGACATCTGCAGTTTCCTGCACTGAAAGTCAGCAGCCTTCCAACGGCCATGCTACAGTCACTGGCATAGCACTGCATGGGAGCACTAGGTTAGACAAATATACATGACATTGAGGCAATGGAATTTCTTTTGGTTGTGGTGCATCTTAGAATTGACATGTGCCCATTCCTAACTGCCCTTGAGAAGGTGGTGGTGAGCTGCCTTCTTGAACTGCTGCAGTCCATGTGCTGCAGGAATACTCACAGACTATTAGGAAGGGAGTTCCAGGATTTTGACCCAGCGACAATGAAGGATGGTGATATAGTTTCAAGGCAGGAACATGCATGGCTTGGAGGGGAACTTGCAGGTGGTGGTGTTCCCATGCATCTGTTGCCCTTGCCATTCTAGATGGTAGAGGTTACAGGTTTGGAAGGTGCTGTTGAAGGAGCCCTGGTCCGTTGCTGCAGTGCATCTTGTAGATGGTACAGTGCTGCCACTTTGCATCGATGGTGGAGGGAGTGAATATTGAAGGTGGTGGATGGGGTGCCAGTCAAGCGGGCTGCTTTGTCCTGGATGGTGTTGAGCTTCTTGAGTGTTGTTGGAGCTGCACCAATCCAGGCAAGTGGAGAGCATTCATAATACTCCTGACTTGTGCTTTGTAGACGGTGGATAGGCTTTGGAGTCAGGAGGTGAGTTAATTGTCACAGAATTCCCAGCCTCTGAGCCGCTCGTGTAGCCACAGTGCTTATATGGCTTGTCCAGTTCAGTCTCTGGTCAATGGTAACCCCCAGGATGTTGATAGTGAGGGTTTCAGCGATAGCAATGCCATTGAATGTGAAGGGGAGATGGTTGGATTCTCTCTTGTATTGCCTGGCATTTGTATGGCACGAATGTTACTTGCCACTTATCACCCCAAGCTTGAATGTTGTACAGGTCTGGCTGCATAGGGTCATGGACTGCTTCAATATCTGAGGAGTCACGAATGGTGCTGAACATTGTGCAATTATCAGCGAACATCCCCACTTCTGACCTTATGATGAAGGGAAGGTCATTGATGAAACAGCTGAAGATGGTTGGGCCTCAGACACTAGCCTGAGAAACTCCTGCAGTGATGTCCTGGGACTGACTCCAACAACCACAACCGTCTTTCTTTGTGCTAGGTATGACTCCAAACAGTGGAGAGTTTTCCCATTGTCGCCAGTTTTGCTAGGTCTTCTTGATGCCACACTCAGCTTGGGCTGATATGTGGCAAGTAACATTGGCACCACACAAGTGCCAGATAATTACTATCTCCAACAAGAGAGAATCTAACCATTTCCCCTTGATATTCAATGGCATCACCATAGCTGAATCCCCCACTATCTACATCCTGAGGGTTACTATTGACCAAAAATTGAACTGGAACAGCCAAATAAATACTGTGCCTACAAGAGCAGATCAGAGACTGGGTATTCTACGGCAAGTAACTCACCTCCTGACTCCCCAATGCCTGTCTGCCACCTATAAGGCACAAGTCAGGAGTGAGATGGAATAATCTCCACATGCCTGGATGGGTGCAGCTCTAACAACACTCCAGAAGCTTGACACCATCCAGGGCAAAGCAGCCCACTTGATTGGCACCCCATCCACCACCTTAAACATTCATCCCTTCACCACTGATGCACAGTGGCAGCAGTGTGTATCATCTACAAGCTGCACTGCTGCAACTTGCCAAGGCTCCTGTGACAGCACCTTCCAATCCTGCAACCTCTACCACCTAGAATGACAAGGGCAGCAGATGCATGGGAACACCACCACCTGCAAGTTCCCCTTCAAGCCACACACCATCCTGACTTGGAACTATATCGCTTTGCTTCACTGTTGCTGGGTCAAAATCCTGGAACTCCCTTCCTAACAGCACTGTGGGTGTATCTACCTCACATGGACTGCAGCAGTTCAAGAAGGCAGGTCACCACCACCTTCTCAAGGGCAATTAGGGATGGGCAATAAATGCTGGCCTAGCCTGCAACACCCACATCCCTTGAAAGAATAAAGTCAAATGCTGTCTTGATGTCAAGGGCAATCACTATCACCTCACCTTTGGAGTTCAGCTCTTTTGTCCATGTTTGTCCAAGGCTGTGATGAGGTCAGGAGCTGAGTGGCCCTGGAGAAACCCAAACTGAGAATATGAGCAGCTTATTGCTGACTAAGTGCAGCTTGATAGTACTGTCGACGACACCTTCCATCACTTTGCTGATGATTGAGAGTAGACTGATGGGGCGGTAATTGGCTGGGTTGGATGTGTCCTGCTTTTTGTGTACAGGACATACCTGGGCAATTTTCCACATTGCCGGGTAGATGCCAGTGTTGTATTTGTACTGGAACAGCTTACAGCCAGTTCTGGAGCACAAGTCTTCAGTACTCTTGCCGAAATGTTAGCAGGGCCCATAGCCTTTCTTGAGTGGAGTGAATTGAATTGGCTGAAGACTGGCATCAGTGATGCTGGGGACCTCAGGAGGAGGCCAAGATGGAACATCAACTCAGCACGTCTGGCTGAAGATGGTTGCAAATACTGCTTCTGCTGTTTGGTAAGCATGTAGTCCTGTATTGTAGCTTCATCAGGTTGACATCTCATTTTTAGGTATGCCTGGTGCTGTTCAAGAGGCCAGAATTAGATGAGCACACACATCTCAAAGAGCTGTGGGACTGTAGGATATTACAGAGATAGGGAGGGGCAAAGCCAAGGAGAGATTTGAAAACAACGATGAGAATTTTAAAGCAAAACTTTGCTTGACCAAGAGCCATTGTAGGTCAGTGTGCACAAGGGTGATAGGTGAACAGGACTTGGTGCAAGGTATGACATGGGCAGCAGTGTATTAAATGACCTCAAGTTTACAGAGTTTAGAATGTGGGAGACTAACCAGAAGTGCATTGGAATAGTCAGGTCTAGAGGTAACAAAGGCATGGATGAGGGTTTCAGCTGCAGATGAGCTCAGGCAGGGGCCAAGTCGGGCGATGTTATGGAGGTGGAAATAGGTGGTCATGGTGATGGCGTGAATATGTGGTCGGAGGTTCATCTCGAGGTCAAATGTGACACCAAGGTTGCAAACAGACTGGTTTAGTCTCAGACAGTTACCAGGGGTGGAGCGGGTAGCTAGGAAACGGAGTTTGGAGCAGAGACCAAAAACAATAGCTTCAGTCTGACCAATATTTAATTGGATGAAATTTCTGTTCATCCAGTACTGGATGTCAATAAGCACTATGATAATTTAGCAACAGTGGTGGAATCAAGAGGTAATGGTGAGGTAGAGCTGGGTGTCATCAGCATACATGCGCTTTTGAATGATGTCAGCGAGGGCAGCATGTAGATGAGAAATAGGAGGGGGCCAAGGATAAATCTTTGGGTGACACCAAAGGTGACAGTGTGGGAGCAGGAAGAGAAGCCACTGTAAGTGATACTCTGGCCACGACTGATAGATAAGAATGGAACGAGGCAAGTGCAGTCCTATTCAGCTGGATGACAGTGGAGAGGTGTTGGAAGAGCATGGTATGGTCAACTGTATCAAAGGCTGAAGACAGATCGAGAAGGACAAGGAGAGAGTCATTTGTAACTTCGATAAGAGTCATTTTGGTACTTTGGCAGAGCAGAAGCTGAATGGAGGGATTCAAACACCGAGTTTTGGGAAAGATTGGTATGGACTTGCAAGGCAACAACACATTCAAGCACTTTAGAGAGGAAAAGGAGAATGAAAATGGGTGGTAATTTGCAAGAACAGTGGGGGTCAAGGATTCTTTGTTTGAGGAGAGGGGTAATGGCAACATATTTGAAGGACAGCGGGACAACACCTAAAAAGAGGGAACCGTTAACAATAACGGGGAGATAGGAGAGAAACTAGAGAAAGATGCGAGTTCAGGGCTAGGCAGCGGGGAGCTTTAGAGGAGTTTGACCCGGTGAGCTAGTGAAGGGAGGGGCGCGGCAGAGGGAGCTGATCAGATGATCTCGATCTTAGTGACAAAGAACAGGATCTCTTCACACTTATTGTTGGAGATGAGGGTGGAGAAGATAAGGGAGAGAGGTTTAAGATGACAGTTTGCAGTAGAGAAAAAAGCTGGGAGTTATCTTTGCATGCTTTCAACAGATGTTTAGTGCGCACGCCAATACCAATATGGCATCCAGCTGACTCACACCGGAAGAGTGTGCCCAAACCATGGACGCCGTTTTGGACCTATAAGAGCACTCGTAGTGCCCAAATAACGGGTGCTATTGATCTGTGTTTTGTACCATTGATACCCAGCACTATCATCCTTTTAAATGATGAGGAAAATATTTCCATATTGATACAGAATCAGTTGATTTCTATGTGCTATTTACCTCATTGTAACTATTAAATGGAACATATTTCAGTGATTAATATTGTAATATTAGCACTAAATAGTTTTATAATATCCTTACCCATAACCCATACTATTTCGAATAATTTACAACCACACAGATTCACCCATAATGATGTACAAAAACACTCATATTTTTCTCTTCAATAAATCTGTAATGTTTGCAAAAATTATTGACCTTCAATTACCACATTTTGTAATCCTAGAAAAAATTCAAAAAATAATATTTTTCAAGCTTGCTTGTCATTCAATGTTTGAATGATATTGGACGAGTAAGGAAGCCAGTCCCACTGGATATGAAGAGAGTCAGCTGAAGACGGACCCCACATATACATCACATCCAAGCAGGTCTTTTGCAACTAGCAGACTCAACATGGCAATAATGTGGCACAAAAAAATTGGAATTTCTCCTCTTAAGTGAGGTATTTGTTCATTGTATTATTGGGGGAGTACTTTTAGATTACTGACCAAAGTATGTTCATTCTTTAATCTATTGTATGTAGGTGTTCAACACAATTCTACCATTTAATCTTTAAAGAAGCTAACTTCGGGTGATCTGATTGAGGTCGATAAGATGATGAAGGGAATAGCTCATGTTCTACTTGACAGCTTGTTGCACATAAATAGATTAGGGAGGACCAGGGGTCATAATTTTAGTTGCATAAGGCCAGATCCAGGTTAGATGTCAGGAGGTGATTCGTTTCCCAGAGAACAGTGGATCTCTGGAACAGGCTGCTGGCTTGAGCAATGGGCACCAATTCGCTGAATTCCTTGAAGCAAGAGCTGGACCTGTTTCTGGCTAGGGTGGACATCACCTCTTACAGGAGGGAGGAACTGCAGGGAATTTCGGGACAGAGTGATCCCCTGGATTAGTCTTGTTCATCTAGATGGATCAGAGAAGAATTGCCCAGATTTTTTTCCCTCGAATTGCCTGGGTTTTTATTTGATTTTTTACCTCTCCTTGGAGATTGCATGGTTTGGGAAAATGCATATATTATGATGCATAAGGTATCATAATTGTGTGGGACAGGTTAGATGGACCAGAGGGTCTCTACTTGTCTGTCAATGTTCGTATGTGGACAAAAATTCATCTTTTGAGAAAATAAAGCCAATCAATTTACCAAAAACACCTTTATTCAACGTTTACATAATGATTACAAAAGGCTTAATCTGGGACTCTGAACAAAATGAAACAAAAACAGCCACTTTACGAACTATTAACATTCCATTCCTTACTATATTTAACAATTAGGATCGATTACACTGAAATCTGTGACTACATCTCAATCCCACAATAAGTGAAGTTTCATTTTTTTCAAGAACCCCAAATTGGATGCAATTTTGTTTTGGAAATTAATTACAATCAAGGCCCTTTTTCTATTTTTGGCACCAATGAAAAACTGAAGCTCATGAGATCAATTGTCTAGAACAATATGACAAGTACAAGAATTGTAACAACCTAACTATTCACTGTAGTACAGGGGAGTCAACCATCCTTACACAGAGATCAACAATATCATTACAAGTCTCTAAGAGCACCCTCCAGTCAATATCAATGAACACAGTCTTCCAATAGGTGTAACAGAAATAATCCACTGTAGTAGACTTTCTCAACACTGAACCACCAGGCAAAGTTTTCCTTGTGCCATTTCCTGAATCATTTGAGAAACAGGGCTTGATCGTGGCAAGAGGAAAATAATATATATGTTGACTTGAAAGACATTTATTCATTGTTAATTCTTATAAGAGAAGCGAGGGAGGAAATAGCAGAGGCTCTGACCATTATTTTCCAATCCTCTCTGGCTACAGGCCTGGTGTCATAAGACTGCTAACGTTGTACCATTGTTTAAAAAAGGGAGTAAGAGTTAGATTGAGTAATCATAAGCCAGTTAGCTTAACCTCGGGGGTGGTCAAATTACTGGAAAAAATTCTGAGGGACAGTATCAATCATCATTTAGAGAGGCATGGATTAATCAAGGACAGTCAGCATAGATATGTTAAGGGAACCAAAACAAGAAATGCTGGATTCACTCAGCAGGTCTGGCAGCATCTGTGGAAAGAGAAGCAGAGTTAACGTTTCGGGTCAGTGACCCTTCTTCGGAACTGACAAATATTAGAAAAGTCACAGATTATAAACAAGTGAGGTGGGGGTTGGGCAAGAGATAACAAAGGAGAAGGTGCAGATTGGACCAGGCCACATAGTTATGTTAAGGGAAGGTCATGTCTGACTAATCTGGTTGAATTTTTTGAGGAAATAACAAAGAGGGTTGATGGATGTAGTCTATATGGATTTTACCAAGACTTTTGACTAGATCCCACATGGCAAACTGGTCAGGAAAGCAAAAGTCCAAGGGATCCAAGGGAAAGTGGCAAGTTGGATCCAAAATTGCCTCAGTAGCAGGACACGGGTGTAATTGTCAACAGGTGTTTTTGTGACTGAAAGCTGTTTCTAATGGGATTCCACAGAGCTTAGTACTAGGCCCTTTCCTTTTCATAGTATATATGATTGATTTAGACTTAAATGAAGAGAGCATGATTAGAAGTTTGCAAATGATACAAAAATTGACTGCGTGGTTGATAGTGAGGAAGAAGGCTATAAACTGCAGAAAGATATCAATGGACTGGTCAGGTAGGCAGAAAAGTGACAAAGATATTCAATTCAGAGAAGTGTAAGGTAATGCAAATGGAGAGGGCAGGCAAGGCAAGGGAATACACAGTAAATGGCAGGATACTGAGATGTGGACAGGAATAGAGGAATGTGGAGTGCACGTCGACAGATCCCTGAAAGTAGCAGGTCAGGCAGATAAAGTGATTAAGAAGGCATATGGGATACTTTCCTTTATTATCCAAGGCATAGAACAGGATATACATAAACTGTATAAAACACTAGTTAGGCCACATCTAGAGCACTGCTTTGGTTCTGGTAACCAGATTACAGGAAGGATGTGATCGCACTAGAGAGGGGACAGAGAGATTTACGAGGCTGTTCCCAGGACTGGAACATTTTAGCTATGAAGAAAGTTTGGATAGGCTGAGGTTGTTTTCATTGGAACAGAGGAGGCTGCAGGGAGATTTAATTGAGATCTATTAAGTTATGAGTGGCCTAAATTGAGTGGATAGGAAGGACCTATTCCCCTTAGCAAAGAAGACAATAACCAGGGGGCATAGCTTTAAAGCATTTGGTAGAAGGTTTACAGGGGAAATGAGGAGAAATCTTATCACCCAGAGGGTGATGGGGATCTAAAACACACTGACTGAAGGGATGGTAGAGGCAGAAACACTCATCGCATTTAAAACGTATTTGGATATGCACTTGATAGATTGTGGCTACAAGGCTATGGACCAAGAGCTGGAAAATGGGATTAGGCTGGAAAGCTCTTTTTCGGCTGACACAGACACAATGGCTTCGCCCCTCTCTATCTCTGTAATCTCCTACAACCCCACAACTCTCTGAGATGTCTGTGCTCATCTAATTCTGGCCTCTTGAGCAGCACCAGGCATACCTAAAAATGAGATGTCAACCTGATGAAGCTACAATACAGGACTACATGCGCACCAAACAGTGGAAGTAGCATTTGCGATCATCGTCAGCCAGAAGTGCTGAGTTGATGATCCATCTTGGTCTCCTCCTGAAGAGGAGTTTGATTCACTCCATGTGATATCAAGAAAGGCTATGGGCCCTGCTAATATTACAGGAATAGTACTGAAGACTTGTGCTCCAGAACTGGCTGCACCTGTAGCCAAGCTGTTTCAGTACAACTACAACACTGGCATCTACCCGGCAATGTGGAAAATTGCCCAGGTATGTCCTGTACAAAAAATGCAGGACACATCCAACCCAGCCAATTACCGCCCCTTCAGTCTACTCTCGATCACCAGGAAACTGATGTAAGTTATCAAGCTGCACTTACTCAGCAATAAGCTGCTTACTGACGCTCAGTTTGGGTTCGTCCAGGGTCAGTCAGCTCCTGACCTCATTACAGCCTTGGTCCAAACATGGACAAAAGAGCTGAACTCCAAAGGTGAGCTGAGAATGACTGCCCTTGACATCAAGGCAGCATTTGACTTTATTCTTTCAAGGGATGCGCGCATTGTTGGCTAGGCCAGCATTTATTGCCCATCCCTAATTGCCCTTGAGCAGGTGGTGGTGAGCTGCCTTCTTGAACTGCTGCAGACCTTGGGGTGTAGGTACACCAAGGAGCAGGAGGTGAATCTCATGGACAAATTGGGATCAGAGAAGGCAAAAGGGGAGATAGGAGAGAAACTAAAGAAAGATGAGAGTTCAGGACTAGAACAGAGGGGAGTTTTAGAGGAGTTTGGCCCAGTGAGCTAGTGGAGGGAGGGGCACGACAGAGGCAGCTGATCAGATGATCTCGATCTTAGTGACAAAGAAGAGGATCTCTTCACACTCATTGTTGGAGGTGAGAGTGGAGCAGCTAAGGGAGAGAGATTCAAGATGACAGTTTTCAGTAGAGAAAAAAGCTTTTTCTCCACATCTCCCCTGTAATCCTTCGACCAAATACTTTAAATATATGGCCCCAGGTTATTGTCCTGTTTGCTAAGGGGAATAGGTCCTTCCGATCCACCCTATTTAATCCACTCCGACTGTGTTGTAAATTTCTATGGGTGGGCCCGTGGCCTCCCCGTCGCCAAGCGGTTTTCCCGGGACGGATTTGGCCGATGACGGCCCTTCTGCCCAGAGGCCAAGTGAGACCATGAAGTGGCCTATTAATGGCCAATTAAGGGCCTCTTCCAGGCCGCACGGGGAGGGCACTCCATCGTGGGCGGACCTCATGACCAACCGCCCCCGCCCTTTGCAGGGGCCTTCTGGACTGGCTCCAGCGACCCCACATCACTTACTTGTGGTCCGAGGTTCCACTGCTCTGTCTAGGTCCAAGGCCTCTGCAGTACCACCAGTGGCCACCACTTCCAGTGATGCTGCTGATACTGTTTAGTTTAGTTTAGTTTAGTTTAGAGATACAGCACTGAAACAGGCCCTTCGGCCCACCGAGTCTGTGCCGACCATCAACCACCCATTTAAACTAATCCTACACTAATTCCATATTCCTACCACATCCCCACCTGTCCCTATATTTCCCTACCACCTACCTATACTAGGGGCAATTTATAATGGCCAATTAACCTATCAACCTGCAAGTCTTTGGCATGTGGAAGGAAACCGGAGCACCTGGAGGAAACCCACGCAGACACAGGGAGAACTTGCAAACTCCACACAGGCAGTACCCAGAATCGAACCCGGGTCGTTGGAGCTGTGAGGCTGCAGTGCTAACCACTGCGCCACTGTGCTGCCCTAAGCTGTACTGCTTAGCTGCCAGCCCTCTGATTGGCCAGCAGCTCTTGGAGGTGGGATCCCGGTGTTTAAAGGGATGGGGTTCGTGGCTCGTGAAACTTAGTGATTAAAAGATTGGAGGATTGTTCCGAGGGGAGGGCGCGAAAAGTCCGAGGCGGGGTTCCCCAGCTCCAGGAGCCCCGCCCCCTGCACAAAATCCTGCCCTATGATACTATGTTAAATTGCTTCCTGAATGTTTTTTGAAATTACTAAATTAGTAAGGCAGAATAAAACTTCAGTGGACAGCAGGAGTGTGCTGGGAAAGCAGTAAGCTAAACATTCACAACTTATTTACCTACCAATGGGGCAAATAATTTTTTAAAAGTCTAATTTATAATTAAGTGTAAACTAATTCATTGGAAAAGTTAAGGCTGTCTGAAAATCGTAGAGAACAACAGATAACTCTGCTTGTAAATTATACAACACAGATAATTCTGCCTGTAACTTATATATAATAGCCAATTCCTCCAGCAAATCACGGACAACAGGTAAACATGTCTTTAAATTATGGAAAACACACACCATCATCTGCAAATTAGGAAAAAATCACTCCACTCGTAAATTATAGAGAATAGATAATACTATTTGTAATTTTTTGAGAGCAAGTAACGCTGTAAATTATAGTTAACAGGTAACCCTGTCTGTAAATTATGGAACAGATAATGTCAGCTTTAAATTATAGATAATAGATAAATCAGCCTCAAAATTATAGATAATATAGTTCTTTCTATAAGTTATTGAGAATGATAGATAGCTCTGCTTGTAAATTATACAGAACAGATAACATCTTTTGTAAATTTTACAGACAGCCCAGCCAGCAAATTGTAAACAACTGATAATTCTTCCTCTAATTTCAGATAATAGATAACCCTACCTGCACTTTATAGGTAAGGTTATCTATTATCAGATACTCCCATTTACAATTTATAGATAGTAAATAACTCTAACTGTAAATTTTAGATAACAGATAACCCCACAGAGAATCGATAAGAGAATAATGAATAACCTCAAGTGATCACAGTCAGTAATCCAACTGAAAGATTCAGGTAATATCATAAACTGTGAAAGTGAAGTCCGAGAGGTTGAGAACTGTCAATACAACCAGCAGGATCAGATTACAGCCCTGAAATCACTTCTTTCTTTCTGAAGTCATGAAATGATTAATTATTTATTTGAGCATTCTATGTGCAAGAAATAAGTATTTAGCACTTCTACCTTTGTCATGCTTTAATAAAAGAATATCTAAGCAAGTTATTTCATTGAGTTTGAGACAGATCTGCAGCCACCCTATTTACATAGTAATAAGAGCAACAACTTATTGCGGCACAAGAACGCTAGCAAAGAAACTGATTCACACAGAACTGAAACTGAATGGTATTTCCCAGGAAGGAAGCGAAAATCAGTGGGCTGGGCAACTCAAGCCATTGTTGCACTCTTCCATCTAATGGCTCAAACATTGACAAAAACCTGGAAAGAGGTTGAGAGATTTTAAAAAAAAATCAGGGACTAAAATTAAAATCTATCAATTTTGGCATCAAGTAGAATTTTACCTTACGAAAATAATATACACCATAATTTTCACATGGCAGTGAATGGAAATAGATTTTTTTTTAATTCAAGCAGGATCTTTTATTGAGATTAAAATCTAGTGGTCTCCACAGTATGTGCTATTTTAATAGTTAACAGTCACAGACATTTCAGCAATTAAACTATGGCCCAGATTTTGCGGTCAGCAGCAAAATGATGGTGCTTGTTGCTAACCTCAAAGACAGTTTCCCACAATGATCTAGCAACATCTGTGGCGTGGATTTCACCTTTTCTGACATTAGTTTGATTCTGGCACCTAGTCTATGGGATGTTCACGCGTCCAGCCACAATGATGTCGTCAAGCAGGCGAAGCACATTTTTGAATTTTCACAGTGAACCAGGAAGTAAAATGCACTGATTATCATTCATTTAAAAAAAAATTACAGAGAAGTAAATAAAATATACAGCAGAATAAGGTAGAAGCTGAAATAACATAAACAAATTTCTAAAAAAAATCTATTATATCAAAAACCTATGAAATGTTATCATAATGAAGAAATACGACATTCCACAAATAGAAAATTAGATTTTCAGAGCCAGAGAGGTTGTTCAGGACTGGTTATGGCTTGGAGGCAGTTGAAAACCCAGTTACACCTCATTCAAGAAGGCGTCATTTTCTTGTTTTTTTAACAGTGATATTACAGCATAAAAGGGGAAGTTCACGTCAGTTGAAGTCATTTCTAAAGACTGCCTTCTGCAGAGATTTTAAGCAACTTCTGGATTTCCACATTTAAATGCACATGTGCGCATGCAAGAAGTTGCTGTCATTTTCACCATCACTGCGACTGCAAAATCTGGACCAATATGTTTTGCATCATTATTATGATTTATTTGCTTGACAGTTTTATACAAACAAATCCTACTGTCTGAGAAATATTTTGTTGAAATTTTAAGCTTGACACAAGAAACAAATTTTTGGTTATAAATAAAAACTGTGCACGAAGCATAATTATCTTTGAGAAAAAAAGTTGGGTCAAAATTAACAGAGGTTATGAAATACTGTTTTTTGCAATTGCTTTATAAAATGTACCAGTGAGTCCTCCCACTGAAACACAACCAAAAGGAGATACTTTGCTGTACTTCTAAATTCTCCAATATCAGATGTGGCTGAGATCACAGATGTCAAATATTTTTTGACGTTATAGGTGTCTGCTTTTTTATAGACTGGAACAGACAGTGCCTTTAAAAATCACCAAACTGGTTAACTAAAAAGAGTAAATGAAGCCCACCTTATCAAAATTGGATTAATGAAATCTGTCTCTTTCCCCAAATTTTCCAACCTTTTGCCATCTCTTCAACTTCAACTTTTTCTGTCTTTGCTTGTCTAGAAAATACATGTAAAAAATTAAATAAAAATAGTTGTTGCCTAAGGTGGCAAAATTGACCTCCAATTAATAATATAAAGCTTCTCTCAAAGCTTCAAAGGACCAAAAATTTAGTGTTCTCACTAAGAACAATGAGAGTACCTTCAAAGTAACATGGTGTAAGACCTGTACTTTAATAATTCTGGCAATACTGTTGGGGTCATCAAGACTAACAGAATTATGGTAATGAGTTTTATTGAAGAGAATCAAATTATAAAAGGAAGTTATAAATCTTAACTTGTAAGATTACACTGTCTATAACTAGTTGTCTATGGCTCTTTCAATTTTGTAATTTTTCTTTTAAACTCATAACTTTTTATTTAAAAGAACAGATAGATGTGACCTGTCATCAGATTACTGTAAAATTCAGTAGAATGAAAATTGATTTAGAACAGTTTTGCTTTGGGATTTGGCCATTAACTTTTTCTTTTGCACTTGCACGAACTGCCAGCATTATAATTTCATATAAAATTCATATTCTTTCATTTTTATTTATCTAACAATTTATGACCTATATTTCAATCTGGAATGCAATGCCTGAAAGGGTGGTGGAAGGAGATTCAATAGTAGCTTTCAAAAGGGAATTGAATATATACTTGAAGTAGAAAAATATGCATGGCTATGGGGACGAGCAGGACAGTAGGACTAATTGGACAGATTTCTCAAAGAGATAGAACGGGCATGATGGGTCAATTGGCCGCCTACTGTGCTGTATGATTCCATGATTGGGATAAGTATGCTAATTTTGTTCAGTTTTTCATATTTTAGATCCAAGGCATTAAAATACTCAAATAGAATAATATATTCTAAGACTATGTTATTTTTATTTTGTTCTAGGGATTTGGGCAATGTTGGCGAGGCCACATGTATTGCTTCTCTCCATCAGGTGGTGGTGCTGGGCATTATCCTTAAACCACTGCAATCCTTGTGGTGATGGACTATTTTTAAAGGGGTGCAATACCAAGAATGGATGTGCACAACAAAATTACTTATTTGTCTGCTCATTTCACTAACTTGCTCTTATTATTTTGCTTGTGCTTTGAATTAATTTTTTGTTGATCTTCCTTGGAATCATCCAGAAAATGTTAAACTAATATGTGCTTTCAACATGATATAGTACAACAGCCTGCAGTCTCACATTATTTGACATATGGTGCCGCTTGACCGTGTTTTGTGTTCACTATTCCCTCCTTCCTCGTTGCTTCTGTTAAATTCTCTTCGTGGAAACAAACCAATTAATTTTGCCCAGCCTTCATGCCAAGCTTCAGCCCTGAAAGGAATAGGTACACTGATTGTAATCCTGCTGGAGGGACAGTGTAAAGAGAAGGAACTCCTTAAAAGATCCAGGCATTCAGTTTAATAGGCTAAATTAGGACAGGAACCTTTCTTTTATTTTTTTTTACAGTATTTCAAGTACATTGCCATTCAAACTATTAACATTTATTCTTCCAGTGTGATACTACAGGCAAAGTGGGCAGCTGCACAACAGAAGCTACAGCAGGAGGCAAGATTTAGTGTTATGGCATAAATCCAGAAATGTGATTCAGACTTTGTGCAAAACATTTCAGAAGGATTGCTACAAATGACCTTAGAGAGACAGTATTCTTCCAATTGGCCTAGTTAAAATTATCTCCTCGATTTTCTTCTATCTCTTTACCACGCTCCTTTGCCCCTATTACCCATGTGTATTTCACAATGCACTGCATGTAGTAGATACATATGTACACCTCATGCCACAGTAAAAGCAAATGTGTGGCACCTTTACAAAAGGTCCATTTAATTAATGGGTTAAAACAACCATTCTAATTAAGGAAGAGAAGTGAAGTGTTTTACAGCAGAAAATTCTAATGGTTCTAAATGCATGTCTTTTTATATTTTTAAAAGATTGGAACTTCTGGCAGTGATTTCTAATTTGATTGATAGGATTTAGTTTGGTACTTCCAGCAAATTACTACAAGCACTTTAGGGTGCATGAATTTAATAAATTATTTGTTGCAGCTCAGGTCTTCACATCCTAGGAATAAAAAATAAACAGGTAACCTACTGTTATGTCATACACCACTTGGATTCCTGGAACTTCTGAAAAGTAGTAGGAGACAGAAAAATAATTCACTAAATAATACCTTAACTATGTATTGATGAACCAGAAGAAAAAGTGGGTTATGTGGCTTCTAAATGTGTTGAAATTATTCTCTGGTTTCCATGGCAGTTCTACTCATACTCCTGTCCTCTCAGTCATTCACTCTATAAAAACTCTCCTACCCATATTCACGACCACTTTCTAACCTTGGCATCTCATGTGACCTCTCTAATCCCATCGTCTCAAACACAGACAAGGCCATCCCAGATCACTTCCTTGTATCCCTCACCATTCACACAGCTCTTCCAACTACACTTCCTTCTTTGTCTAACTCTGGAAAAAAATCTCACCCAAATGACATACAAATAACTTGTTTACTTGTTTCAAGTAAAACCCTTACTCTCTCTACCATGGTCATTTCCCATGGTACATGCTATTTTCTTTCCCACAAATCCAAAGGACAAAAACTTGAATATATCTGGTGCACAACGGGTTTAGCCATTCAGTGCCACATCAAGCAGTATCTGCTCTTCTCTGTGAAAACTGTTTCACTGTTCTGGAATGCAAAGGTAAGCCCTGGCTCTTTTTCTCCACTACCAATCATTTCCTTAAACCCCGGTCTCCTGCCCCCTTCACCCGCACCTCAAACACAAACCGTGAGCAATTTATGGACTTTGTCGTTACTAAGATTGAGATATTTGTTCAGATGCCTCTGCTTCCCCTTGTCCACCAAGTTAGTTTTCCCCCAAGTTTCCGTCCTGCCCTAGCCCTCATCGCTACAACACCCCTTATGCTCTCGGAGCTCATTTCCTGTGATCTCTCGACTTAGTTCTACTAAACCACTGACCATCCAACTTCCCTTCCTGGCCCCCTGCTAGCTTGCATTGTAAATGGTTCCCTTTCCTCAGGTACTGCTTCCTTCTCTTTCAAAACTGCCAGCATCACTCCCTCCTTGACAGAACCAATCTCAATTCCTCTGTCCTAGCAAACTACTGTCACATCTCCAACCTCTCTTTCTTTCCCAAATTCTTGAACATGTTGTTGTTTCTCAAATCCTTGCCCATTTTATCCACAACTCTATGTCTGAGAATCTCCAATCAGATTTCCATCCCTGCCACAGCACTGAAACAGCCCTAACCAAAGTCACAAGTGGTATCTCCTGTGACTGCAGCTGTGATGCACTACCCTGCCTTGTCCTCTTGATCTTCCTGCACCCTTTGACACAAGTTGGCTCACCATTTTTCTCTTCATTATCCATTTGATTGGGACTGCCCTTGCTTGTTTCCAGTCTTACATCTCCAATGGTAGCCAAAGAATCTCCAACAATTACTTCCCTTCCCTTATCTTGCAGTCCCCTAAGGATGAAACCTCGACCCCCTCCTATTCCTCATCGAGCCCCTCGACGAAATCAGCTGAAAACATGACGCTGATGACGGCCAACTCTACCTCTCCACCACGTCTTTCAAACCCTCCACTGTCTCTATATTGTTAGCCTATTTGTCCAACATCCAGTCCTGGATGGGCTACAATTCTCTCCAGTTAAACATTGGGAAGGCCAAAGTCATTTTCTGTGGTCCCCATTACAAACATCATTCCCTCTCCTCCAATTCCATCCTCCTCCCTGGTCACTGACTCAGGTTGAACCGAACTATTCACAACCTCTCCATCCTTTTGGACCCCATATCCTTTCCATTAGAAAGACCTGTGTAACATTGTCTGTCTCCACTGCCGCCTTATCTTATCTGTTTGCTGAAACTCTCATAGGCCAAGTAGGAGGATAGAGCAGATGAAATCTGGCTGAGGGGATGGTGCAGGAGTGAGGGCTTTAGGTTCCTGGATCACTGGGTCTGTTTCTGGCAAAGGTGGGACCTGTACAAGTTGGACAGGTTGCACCTGAACCGGAATGGGACCAACATCCTTGTTGGGAGGTTTGCTAGTGCTGTTGGCGGGGGAGGTTTAAACTAATTTGGCAGGGGGATGGGATACAGAGTGGAGGTACAGTAGGGGATGAGACACAGACAAATATAGAAGAGAAACTGAGTCAGTCTGGAAGGCACAGCAAATATAGACCTGTTAAGGCACAAGTGAAAAATGGAAGGCTGGATTGCATATACTTTAATGCAAGGAGTCTTACGAATAAGGCAGATGAATTGAGGGCATTGATTAGCACATGGGATTATGATATTGGAATGCAGCAGCTCAAGAAAGTGGCTCACCACCACCTTTTCAAAGGCAATTAGGGATGGGCAATAAATGCTGGCCTTGCCAGTGATGCTCACATCCAAGAACAAATAAATAGTCCCAGTCAACCAACTCCTCCATTTTTAAATTCTCCCGTTTGTGTTCAAATGCTTCAGCGCCCTTATTCTTCCCTATCTTAGTTACCTCCTCCACCCCTACAATTCCTGAAAATGCTGCATTCCTCCAACTTTAGTGTCATAGACATTCCCTACTATTGGTGGCCTTGCCTTCAGCCGTCTAATCCCTAAGCTCTGGAATTCCTTCCCTAATGCTTTGCACCTCTCTATCTCCCTATCCTCCTTTAAGCCCTCCTTAAAACCTGCCTCTTGAACCAAGCTTTTAATCTCTCCTCCTAATATCTCCTTTGACTCAGAGTCAGTTTTTGTCTGATTACACTTCTATGAAGCAGCTTGGGACGTTTTCCTACATTAAAGGCACTTTATAAATGCAAGATTTTGATTATGTAGCACAATGACAAAATGGACAACAATATTACAACTAAAATGTCAATGAAAGGCCGCTGATGCCTACTTGGGAAATAGCAGCACACTATATCACACTGGGACCTACAGACTTTAAGGTTCTGGGTGCAATGTCTAATCCATGCTAAGGGAGCTGATCTCAGCCAGAGCAATGGTGATGGTACAATAATTGGCCTCATTCTCTCTTGAGCTAGAATGGGGGGAAAAACTGGTTTAACGATAAAGACAGAACTGGGCTTGTTGTGGTTTCCCCATGGTCAAATAACATGCCAATACTCTGTCAAGGTGTGTGCAGAACACACACACACAAAATAACCATTTGGGTGAGTTATTGCAAGATTGACAAAGTCTCTGAATCCAAAGACAGGTGATGTAAGTGCAGCAACTGGGACAGGGGTGGGGGAGAAGTGGAAATTGCTGACCAAAGTTAGAGAGCCATTTCGACATTACAGAATAATCACAAACAAAGCACTCCATATCAAGCCACACATGTGGTATATGTAAACGTTGTTCACTACTAAATCTTTGCAAAACCTCCCTTGACCTCAAGTTGTATTCAGAAATTATAATCATTTTTTTTCCCATGTCAGTTGTGAACTTTGGGTGTAGATTTGTGTTGTGGGCTCATGTCCACTGGGAATTGAGATACTGCTTGATATATCTCTTAGGAGCTTTAACAGCTGTTAGAAAGTGGAGTCTTTCACTTCATCTGTCTGGGTTGCATTCGCATTTAAGCCCAGGTCTCTGAGGTGAATGGATAGTGCTTTAACGTACAGTGCTCTCCAGTCTCTTGGGTATTTTAGTTCAACTTTTATATTGCATAATCATTTTAAATACAATAGCAAATAAACATCAGCAACAACCTAAGTAAAATTACTAAACACAATGGAAATCCCGAACAAAGGTTGAGTCACGTCCCATTGCAGAGCCTGTACACAATTCCTCACAATACAGTGAAAGATATTTGTTAAAATAATTTTTACATTAGTGGCAGGTTAGAATTCATCACAATGTGATATGATTTTATAAACAGATTAACAACCAGCACAAATAACAGAAGTTTAATATTATTGTCAAGAGAACTGGAGATTTTTGCTTCTGATTACATGTCATTGTGAGGATTCTCTATGTTCTATAGAACTGAAAGTAACACTTAAATACACAGATTTTATAGACTACTGTATTAGAATATTTCATTTTCCCTTAAATTGAATAGTCTGATTCTGTAACATCTGTTTCCACATGCATGGGCATTCCAGGTCACGTGATTCACCCAAAGTAATGTGCATGGCCTCAGGTTACACTGAATAATATCAACAGAAAATCCTTTTATCAAAACAGCCCTCAAGTCATCACAGACCCATCCAATTACCAATGGGCCCTAGTTAAATCAGGAGGATCAACCATGCTGCACAAGAACTTGCATCGTTCTGGGAAAACACTTAAAATTATTGGAGTGAATGAATTGTACCATAAGTGTGATACTTATCCTCAAACATGTGCAGTAGACAATTCAGTATAAGTTAACCAATGGACTTCAAACTGCCTACTCTGTCCCTAATTATCCAAATTCTAGCTTTGGTCAATTTATTCAAAAATCCTATTTGTCTTAATTAGCTATATTTTCCTATTATGCAAACTCACATGTTGCCCAATTATTCAAGCCTCCTTATAATGCAAGGTCTTGGTTTGTTTCTCATTTACAATGCATGTCCTAAATGAAAAGCAGCCAACTGATTGAAACAGTTCTGTGTCTCATGGGTAGTTGAGATAATTTGAAAACCCCAATAAAAAACAAAGGCTTGGATTCAGCCTGGAGTTGAGTTCCTGGGTGGGAGGCGGGTGGCTGTTGCGAGGTAGTTTCCTGAATGTCCTGCAGAATGTAACTGAAGGCTGCTTTAAATGTTTTTCTGTGGGGTTCCTGCCCAGGGGCAGAATGATTGACAGGCTGGAAGCCTTTCGGTCAGGAAGCTTGCCTCACAGGGCCAAAGTCTACAAGAGCAAGTAAGTGTATTGGGGGAGTGAGCGAAATCGTTGGGTGGGGGCATTCCAGATCATAGGGGGGTGGGTCCAGATTGTGGAGGTCAGGTTCCTGAATGCAAGGGGTGGTCCCAATCAGAGGAAGGTTCAACGGTGCACCAGGCAGTCCTGATCGGGTGGGCCCCATGGTGGGAGGGGGGAGTCCCAATCATGGGATTCGGTCAGATGGTGCTTTGGTGGGGTTGTCCCTATCATGGGGGGAGTGTCTGGTAGTGGTCGGACTGGGGGCCAGTTGGTGGTCGGGACAGGCAAGCAGACAGATCACGCAGCGATCGTTTTACTGGGTTAGCTTGTTGGGCCTGCAGGAAACACTTCTGCTCTTTCTAGCCCACAAGCAGTGATGGAAAGGCACGTACCTCATGGTAACTTCAGATTGTTGTCAGCAAATTCAGAACCATCTCTGATCACCTGCTTTCAAAAACTGAATTCCTGCAGTGCATAGGTGCGAAAAGAAGTGGTGTCACGTAAAGTAATGTTCTATGGCTCATGTTTTACAAGGTTCAGACATGTAAGGGACCTAGAGAAAGGCAATAAATATCAATTAAAAACTGGGGCATTCCTCATGAGTTTTAGGACATTTTGACGTCAACATATTAAAACTATTGTTGCTTTTGGAAATCTCTGGTTACATTTTGGAAATGTTTATTCTCGACAACACAAAAATGCTTTACTTAAATATGTCCCCACAGGAACAGAAATTAAATTGTTAAGTCATAAGAAGTTGTATAAATGTTGTCATGCAGGCACCAGTGGTCACAGAAATAATCAAATAAAACAACAAACAAAATAACCCAATTTTAATTCAGGGCACGTATCAAGCAGGAGAGAGAGCGCAGCAAGTGGATAGCTCCCACGAGGTAGAGTGTAAGGCCCAGGTGAATGCAACTGCAAGATTTCATTTCAATATAATTGACGAGCTGCCCACATGATCACATCGGGTATTGAGCAGCCCACCCGCATGACATGCACAATTTCATGTCCATCTCCTGAAGCCTATTTAGAGCAGAAAAGCACCTCTCAAGGCATAGGTGCATTCCCTGTTTTAAGTTTTGTTTGAACAGTGCTGGAAACAATTGTGACACCAAAGATGAGTCAGAGGATTGCCCCCAGATTTTCTGATGCCTTCCTGGAGATCGTGGTGGAGCAGATCAGGGAAAGGAATGTTCCCCAACACACACAGAAGCATCCCCAGCACAAAAACCAAAAGACATGGGTCAGTGCCACCAGCTTCACAACCCAGACTTTGATGCTCTTTGGGAGAATTAATATGGAAAGATAGTATACTATAAATAGCATGAAGATGAAAAGTGTAGCTGAGCAAGGAGACCTTGGTGACCACACACACAAATCCTTGAAGGTGGCAAAGCAAGTTGATAAGGTGGTAAAAATAGCATATGAATTACTTGAATTTATAAAATCAAAGGGATCATGCTAGAACTTTATAAATCACTGATTAACCTCAGCTGGAGTATTATGGACATAACTGGACACCACACTTCAAGAAAGATGCAAAAGCCTTAGAAGGCTATAGAGGAAGTCTACCAGAATGTAGTCAGGTGTGAGTGACTTCAATTATGAGGAGAGGTTGACTGTACTCCTCGGAACAGAAAACGTCAGGGGGTGACCTAATAGAGGTTTCAAGATGATAAGTTTTGATAGGATAGATAGAGGAAAATTATTCCCTCTGGCTAATGGGTCATTAACTAGAGGTCATAGATTCAAAATCATTGGCAAAAGATCTAGAGAGGAGATGGGGAGAAACCTTTTCACTCAGAGTTGTTGAGATCTGAACGCTTCACCTGAAAAGTTGGTAGAAGTTGGTTCCAAAAACAATGATAAAAGGGAGTTAGACAAGTATTTGAGGATGAGGTACTAACAAGGTTGCAAACAATAAGCAGGGATGTGGGAGTAAGCACAAAGGCTCTTTTAAAGAGCCAGCACAGGCATAATGTGCCGAATGGCCACCTTCTAGGTTGGAAGTTTCTATGAATCTTTGATTCTAGGACCTGGCTTTAATGTAGGGAGAGGCTCAATCTTATCTTACAAGATCTTCCATGTGGAACATATTAAAGCACCTGGCATGAAAGAGCAGAGTGTATACAGCTCTTCATCTCTTCACCTCTCTTAACAACAGCTGACAATACTCCTTTCACACTTCCCACACCACTCAAAACAATTCCCTCCCCTTCATCACACTTTCAGCATACAACCACAAGGGCTCATTGCAACACTCTTTCTTATTCCAAACTCAGCTCTTCTTTTGCTCTATTCATGCACACACGTAACACTAATATCATTCTCACATCCGCACTTAACCCAACTAGCAACTTCTCCCAGCACTGCTTTCTTACTTCACGTTACACATACTTGCCTTTACATTCATCATTCCATCTTGCTTCTTCTCCACCTCTCAACTAAAGTCTGGCTCAGGTATAAAATTAAAACCTGACCCGGGCCCGACCCGACAACAGCCAACCCAAACCTAACCCGGGCCCAAATCCTTTAATATTTTTAAATATCCAACCCGACCCGAACTTGACACATTTGGTCGGGTTCAGGTCAGGTAGCCATGCTTTACTCTCAACTCATGCATTATATGCATAAGCCCTATAAGTTCTCCACTTATCCACTTACCTTTTCAAGACCCTCTCTTTCTGCAGGGCAAGACAATGCATAATGCCAGAGAGGGTGATAAGTTGAGGCGGGGAGGGTGAGAATAACCAACATTACAGTCCTCACCCAAGCAGAGCAAGAAGCCCTGATTAGTGGTCCAAGCAGTGTCATGAGCATCACGAAGGTAAAGCTGACAGCTTACTTGAGCAGATTATCTGCATAGTATTTATGAACTTTCATTCATTTCAGCAAATATTGAGCACTTCAAATTTCAAGCCGCATTCTCAAGTTTTTCACCTGCTAATGTTCAGTTTCTTAGTGCTGTTCAAGTTCTTGTCCCTTTCTCTATCCTTTAAATCCTTTTTGGCATCAAAAGGCTCCTGGAGGAGACACCTCTTGGTGGACTATCCTTCTGAGGATGCACAAACGCCATCCTTCTCAAGGACCAGCACAGCACTAGCACTCCATGTGGGTTAAGTAGATAAATAGAGGTGTAGAGTACAAAAGTAGGGAATTTATGCTGAACTTTTATAAAGCTCTGGTTAGGCCCCAACTAGTGTACTGCGTCCAGCTCTGGTCACCACACTTTAGAAAAGGATGTGGGGGTCCTTAAGAGGGTGCAGAGGAGATTTACCAGAATGGTTTCAGAGATGGGGGATTTAGTTACAAGGTTAGGTTGGAAAAGCTGGGATTATTCTCCCTGGAGCAAAGGAGATTGAGGAGAGATTTGATAGAGGTGTGCAAGATTATGACAGGCTTAGATAAGTCAGACAAGCAAAAACTGTTCCCATTAGCTGACAGTACAAGGACAAGGGAACATAGGTTGAAGGTTTTGGGCAAGAGATGCAGGAAAATGTGAAGAAGAACTTTTTTACGCAGCGTGTGGTCATGGCCTGGAACTCACTGCTCAGGAGGGTGGTGGAAGCGGAGACTATCAATGATTTCAAAAGGAAATTAGATGGTCATTTGAAGGAAATAAACTTGCAGGGCGATGGGGATCGAGTGGAAGTGTGGAACTGACTGGTTTGGTGTGTGGAGAGACAGCATGGACTCGATGGTCTGAATGACCTCATTCTATGCTGTAAATGACTCTATGACTCTAAGTAGTGAGACAGAGAGGTCAGACCATGTTAAAACACCCAGCATGAAAGAGCAGCAGCAGATACATGTGGCAGGGAAAGCCCAGGAGAGAGCTTGCCAGAGCTTGGAGCTTGCCTCTCCAAGTTCCGCTAAGAAGAACAGTTGAAGATGTCAGAGGCCCATGGGAAGAAAACAGTTTGCCTCACACAACAGTTCTATAGCGTATTGGGAGGCCTGTCAAAGTCGTCTAACAATGTGGCTGAAAATGTGAAGTAGTCCACTTTTCTTGTATGAGGCCATCTTGCATGGCATTAGCATTCTGAAATCCACTCTAGCCACCTCTAGGGATGCTGTAGCAGGGCGTTCACAAAGGGAATCAGTGTACATTTCTGCCAAGAAGGATTTAGAGATGGATGGCCAAATGGCTGTCACGTAGGATCTCGGTTCCATCTTGGAGAGAAACAGGTGTCCAGTTCGGAAAGTTTGATGGGCTGGATGCATAAGGGCGGCACAGTGGTGCAGTGGTTAGCACTGCAGCCTCACAGCTCCAGCGACCCAAGTTCAATTCTGGGTACTGCCTGTGTGGAGCTTGCAAGTTCTCCCTGTGTCTGCGTGGGTTTTCTCTGGGTGCTCCGGTTTCCTCCCACAAGCCAAAAGACTTGCAGGTTGGTAGGTAAATTGGCCATTATAAATTGCCCCTAGTTTCGGTAGGTGGTAGGGAAATGTAGGGACAGGTGGGGATGTGGTAGGAATATGGGATTAGTGTAGGATTAGTATAAATGGGTGGTTGATGGTCGGCACAGACTCGGTGGGCCGAAGGGCCTGTTTCAGTGCTGTATCTCTAAACTAAACTAAACTAAGGGCATTCAAGAAATCATTCCTTTTCTGAAATCTGTTCCTGAGCAGGTGAATGGAAGTGGGCCCGAAAGGAGTGACAGTGTGCTCTGATAGCAGAATGTGTTGGCCTTTCTCAGGATGTCAACTCCTTTGCCAACTCCTCAACGAGTACCCACCATGATGATAGGAAGTCAAGTGAGCCAGACAGCCCTGGAAGCAGATGAGGTGCAGCATTCTGCAAGTGAGATCCTCACAAGCTTGAGTACATAGAATTGCCAGCTAAGCACATCTCAAGAGTCCCAATATGAGCAACAGCAGCCTTACACCAGCTTTACTCAATCCACTAGGACAGTACCTTGTAGGAGTTGTTAGTAAACCTTCTTATAAGAATTACAAGAATAGCACATGGGATGGGATTTTATCTGGGTGGCTACAGCAGCGGTGAGAGCCCTCCGTGGCCTCCAAAGGGGAGGGCCCACCAAATCATGTGCCAATTAGACACTTAAAGTGGACAGAGGTGGGCCTTCCCTGGGATCAAGGACCTCGGCAGCAGAAGTCCCACCCTCATAGAGCTACAGACCAATCAGAAGCCGGAAGCTCTTTTACTGAGTGGAGGCAGTGGCTGCTGTCGGTAATGCACCCACCAGTAACCATGCATCACCGAGGGACTCAGGCCACAGGTGAGTCAGGGCACGAGGGGTTTCGTGGGTTGGGGGGGGTCGCGGGGAATGGGGTGTAAGGGGTCAGCAGCAAGGGCAGGGGGTGGCTTTCAATGGCCATCCCCTTCCCGATGCTTGATCCCTTGTTCAGGCACTAAGTACCTTTTAATGAGGGACCCCACCACCCCCCAACCCCCGAGCCAGCAAGCAACCCATAAGGGCCTCTATTGGCAGCTGGGGGCGTGGGTGGGGGAGGAAGGCTATTCACAGGCCTTCTCGCCCTGGAATTAATTTGGATGGAGGCTAGAAGGGGGGGCCCTGCCCGCCACCATCGCACCTGATTATATGCATTCCCCGCCTCCAAAGTCACCGCGGGGAGAGCATAAAATTCACCCCATGTTTCAATTATTTTTAGAAGGCGTCTATTCCATGCATCAAGAAGGATTTGACTGGAAAATTACTAATCAAATACTTTATTGGGATATTATGGTTCCCTGATGCTCGGGAAGTTGTGGTGGCATTGATTGAGGAGAGCAAGACTGAGCCTGCATCTATATAGTGTGTTAACATCCTCAGGATATCCCAAGACACTTTGCCATCAATTAATTATTTCTGAGGCGTACAAACTATTTTGTAGGCAAAAATGCGAACCAAAATACACACTTAAAATTCCCTCAAACAACAATGTGAGAAACAATCAGTAAATCTGTTTTGGTGTTGTGCTCGAGATAGAAATGTTGGCCAGGAAACCAGGAGCATTCCCTTGCTCTTCCTCAAATCATGCTGAGGGATCTTTTACATCCACCTGAGCAGGCAAACTCTTTGCTTAACAACTTATCTAAAAGATGAGGGACCCCTTCTAGCCTCCACCCAAAATAAATCCAGGGCAAGAAGGCCTGTGACGCCCCCCCCCCCCCCCCCCGCCCCCACAGCTGCCAATTGAGGCCCTTGTGGGTTGCTTGCTGGCTCGGGTGTTGGGGGGGGTGAGGTCCTTCATTAACAATGCAATCCTCTCTCAATATTTCTCAAGTTCTGCAGTGGGGCTTGAAGCTACAACCTTCTGACTCAAAGGCAAGAGAGTTCCCACTGAACTGCATCCGATACAGAATTCAGTAATAGGATGAAAAATCATTTGGGAAATTTGTTCAATTCATTCAGCACTTTCTCTCAGGAGATTAAATATACAAGGTAGAGCTCACAAAGGAGTAGATTGCACATGATCTGTTAAGGATATGCAAAGTGATCTGTTGTGCTTTTCTCCCTGTTCCAGCCCTGTTGAAGGTGTTGGAGCAGGGACTGAATGTTGGCCTTTCCATGACCATCATCATTCGCACACTTTGGGCTGAATTTTCAGGCACCCCAAGCTCGGGAATGAAGGCTGGGGGATAGAGGGGGCCCAAAAATACTGGTGCTGGAAATGGTGTGTCAATTTCATGATGCCGTTCCCGCTACCAGGAATGTTCACCAGGGCGGAGGGAGAGCGATTAGTAGTTAAAAAGCTCGTTGAGAGTTTATTGGAGGGGAGGGTGGAATTTTAAAGGGGTGCATGGGTTTCAGGAGCTGTTCATTTCTGATCAGCTGAAAAGAGGCAGGTACAGAGTGGGGAGCCACTCATGGCTGCTGCAGGACAGGGGGACAAAGGGGACTCGGCATCTGCAAAGGAGGTGCACTTAGAGCTGCACAGGTGGCAGGGAGAAAGGGCACTCAGCACTCGGGCATTGAATGGGGTCGTCACCACCCCCGGCTTTGGGAGACAGAAGAGCAGGGGCAAGACTGCCAATCACAATAAGCCGACCACCAGTCCAAGAGGATGGCTGCAGTTGACAATGGGACAACACTGTCAGTTTTGAGCCCAGTGGCAATGAGGGGCAACATCCTTCACAGGAAAGGCAGAAACATGAGCAGCAGGAGGACACGGGAGAGGAAGAAGGGGCAGGAAGGCACGGAGATCATACCCTCTACACAGGATCTACCGCTGAAGACGGTGCTACCTGGAGATGAGTGAGACTCAGTACCGCTGGAGACTGCAACTCTCCAGGCAAATGGTTACAGAGATCTTTAATTGCGTCACCGAAGACCTCGCACCTCACAGCACTGGTCGCCATGCCCTGCCAGTAGCCATCAAAGCCACTGTGGCCTTGAACCTCTTCACTGCTGGCTCCTACCAAGAATCAGCTGTGGGCCTTAGTGGCATCTCGCAAACAGCCGCACACCACTGCACCTTGCTGGTCACTGACACCCTTTTTGCCAGAGCTGGACAGTAGATTCATTTCACAATTTCTTGTCCATGAAACCCACCTCTTGTTCCCTCAATCCTATTTCCACTAAACTATTGACCAGCAACTTTCCCTCCTGGTCACCATGTTAGCCGACATTGTGAACAGTTCTCTCTCTTCAGGTGTTGTCCCTCTCTCCTTTAAATCTGCCATCATTACCCATCTCCTCAAAAAGCAACCCGTGACCCCCACGGCCCTTGCAAACTACTGTCGCAAATCTGTTCTCAACTTTCCCGGAATCCCATGTTTGAATCCCTCCAATTGGGTTTCCGTCCCTGCCACAGTATTGAAGCAGCTCTTATCAAAGTCACAAATGACATTCTATGTGACTGTGACAAAAGTAAACTTTCCCTCCACGTCCTTCTTGAGCTGTCTGCAGCCTTTGACACAATTGACTATAGTATTCTCCTCCAACGCCTCTCCACTGTTGTCCAGGTGGGTGGGACTGCTCTCACCTGGTTCCATTCTTATCTATTTAATCATAGCCAGAGAATCATTTGCAATAGCTTCTCTTCCTGCTCCGTTACCTCTGGTATTCCCCAATGAACTATCCTTGGATCTATTTCTCAGCTACCTGCTGCCCCTTGGCAATATCAACCAAAAGCACAGCGTTCATTTTCACATGTATGCTGATGACATTCAGCTCTACCTCATCACCACTTCTCTTGACTCCTCCACTGTTGCTAAATTATCAGACTTCTTACCCGACATCCAGTACTGGATGAGTGGAACTTTCCTCCAATTAAATATTGAGAAGACTGCAGCCATTGTTTTTGGTCCCCACTCCAAACTCCATTCCCTTCATCCCTCTCCCTGACAACAGTCTGAGATTAAACCAGTCTGTTTGTAACCTTGGTGTCACATTTGACCCCGAGATGAGTTCCCCAGCTCAAATTTGTGCCACCATTAAGACCGCCTACTTCCACGTTCATAACATCACCCGACTTTGCCCCTATCTCATTTCATCTGCTGCTGAAATCCTCATTTGTGCCTTTTAGGGGGACCTGGTGCCGTAGTGGTAATGTCACTAGACTAGTAATCCAGAGCCCAGGCTAGTGCTGTGGGGACACAAACAAGAAATGCTGGAAATACTCAGCAGGTCTCACAGCATCTGTGGAGAGAGAAGCAGAGTTAACGTTACAGGTCAGTGACCCTTCATCAGAACTGGCATATATTAGAAATGTAGAAGGTTTGAAGCAAGTAAAGTGGGGGTGGGGCAAGAGGTAACAAAAGAGGTGTTGATAGGACAAGGTCACAGAGGATAACTGACCAGAAGGTCATGGATCAAAGGCAAATGGTATGTTAATGGTGTGCTGAAAGACAAAGCATTAGTATAGAGAGGGTGTTAATTGACAGAAAACTGAGCAGCCTGGCCCCAAGCACAAACATGAAAAAAACAGCTGGTAGGCACAGTAGAAACAAACTAAACAAACTAAAATAAAATAAACACCTAAAAAAGAAAAAAGAAATGCTCTGAAATTATTGAACTCAATGTTTAGTCCGACAGGCTGTAGAGTGCCTAATCGGTAAATGAGGTGCTGTTCCTTGAGCTTGCGTTGATGTTCACTGGAAGACTGCAGCAATCC
Source organism: Heterodontus francisci (assembly GCF_036365525.1). Taxonomy (NCBI): domain Eukaryota; kingdom Metazoa; phylum Chordata; class Chondrichthyes; order Heterodontiformes; family Heterodontidae; genus Heterodontus; species Heterodontus francisci. Next base: position 161,390,769 of record NC_090375.1, on the reverse strand, counting down.
CAGGACAGAGATGTGAGCATGAGAGCAGGGGGGAGTGTTGAAATGGCCAGCAACCGGAAACTTGGAGTCATGCTTTCGGACTGAGCAGAGGTGTTCTGTTATTTTTATTTTTAGTTATTTTTTCTTTTTTCTTTTTTATGTGTTTATTTCATTTTAGTTTGTTTAGTTTGTTTCTACTGTGCCTACCCACTGTTTTTTTGATGTTTGTGCTTGGGGCCAGGCTGCTCAGTTTTCTGTCCATTAACACCCTCTCTGTACTAATGGTTTCCAGTATCTACAGTATTTTGCTTTTATTTTAATGCTGTGGGGACATGGGTTCGAACCCCACCATGGCAGATGGTGAAATTTGAATTCAATTATTAAACCTGGAATTAAAAGCTAGTCTAATAGTGACCAAGAAACATTTGTCGATTGTTGTAAAAACCCATCTGGTTCCTTGAGGGAAGGAAATCTGCTGTTCTTACCTGGTCTGGCCTACATGTGACTTCAGACCCACAGCAATGTGGTTGACTCTGAAAAAAAAAATGCCCTCTGAAATGGCCTAGCAAGCCACTAAGTTCAGGGGCAATTAGAGATGGGCACTCCTGACTGATAGTTAGTAACAGAAGGTAATGTGTGGGACTTCTGATGAATATGGAATTGGGGATGTGTTTACTGGAATCGCAGTTGGATGAATTCTTCACAGACAGCCTGGCAGGTGAAGGGCTGTCTAGGTTGTCTCTTCCCTTCCTCTTCCTCATTCTGCTCCTCAGCTGTTCACCATACAGCTCGTGAAAGGGCTGTGCCTTCATTATGGTGAGGTTGTGTGGCATACTACAGACTACAGACCATCACAAATCTTGACACTTGCTCTGCCAAGTACTACGGGGCTCCTCCAGAGCAGCCAAGGCAGCAGAGGCATGGTTTTAACATGCCAATGGTCTGCTCCATCACATCTTGTGTGGCAGCATGGCTTCATTGTATAAACGCTGCCCACAAGTCCGTGATTGCACAGCACAGCCATCAGTCAAGTCGTCCTTAGATAGGCCTTGTCACCAAGTAGTCACCCTTTGGTTTCCGCGGTGGCTTAAATGCAGATGGCATAGTCGACTGCCACAGAATGAAGGCATCATGAATGCTGCCAGGATATCGGGCATTGACCTGCATGATTTTCTGCGTTTGGTTACACACCACTGGACATTGGGGAAATGGAATCCCTTTGGTTATGGTACATCTCAGAGTTGACAATGGTGCCCGCAAAGCAACATGCGTGCAATGAATGGCATTCTGCACCACAGGAAAACTGCAATTCTTGAGAATCCGCAAGCTCACTTTGCCTGCTACTCTCTGGCAAGAGAGGACAAAATGTAGTTATTCTCTGAATAGAGAGTCTCAGTGACCTTCCTTACACAACATTGTGAGATTTTACAAATATCTCCAGCTTCAGCCTGAAAGGAACCTAATGCATATAAGGTCATAGCTATGGTCACCTTCACAGTCACTGGCAATGTGGTCCTCGCCCTGCTCTGAGGTTGCAGTTATGGTTGCAGCAGGTGACAAAGTTCAGTGAGGTACGTCCTTACTGAAGTGCCGACATCTGACATATTGTTCATCGCTGAGATTCAGGTAGAAGAATTGGTCCCTGAGCACCCTGGACAGATATGACCTCCTGCTAAGAGCCCTTCTCCCCCTCCTCCTCCTCCCTCTTATAGCAGCTTGCCCTGTTATGGTTGCTTCTACTCATTCTCCCAATAATGCTGTAAGGAGAATACTGCAATCATGTCTGGGAGCAAGTGGTTTGTGCAAAAGCCTTGAAATCTGGACCAAGTCCTTTAGAACCTGCCACACTACTGCCTGCAGACTGCCTGAAAGCGCCAAACACTTGTATAATCATAGCAACAGCCAATAGCAATCAATCAGCAACTAAACTGCAGGTAGTTGATGATACCTTTAAATAGTGCTGACGGAAGGGGGTTCTTAATGCTGCTGAATGCTGTGTGTGATTAAAAAAGAGCATTAGCTGGGGCGTTGAGTTCCAAAATGGCAGTGCTGGCATCAAGTCAGCAGTACAAGCTGACTGATGTCATGATCTGCCTGCACTGCATAATTCCAGCAGATGCATCGTGCGATCTCCCACCACCACCCGCCACCCCCCATCCCCGCCAATGCCCTCACCAATATGGCATCTGGTGGGACTCACACCAGATGCATGCGCTCGCACATGGACGTCACTTTCAACGTCTAAGGTCACTGGTAGCACCCAAAAAACAGGTAATATGCAACTGAATTTTGCACCGTAAGTTTTTTTCAAAATGAAGAATGAGAATAAAGCCTATGATTTTTCATTATAGCTCAGTGCAGTAACTTATCGCCATATTATTAAAGCTTCTAAATGGCAGCTCTGAATATTTTTAATTATTTTTGCACGCCTGTTTGTTTAAATACTTAGCAGTGAGTGCTGATAACAAACACATTTTTATTATGAACTTTTCTACAAATGCTTTAAAATTAATAGCAGCTAGTAATACAGTTGAGAATAGGGCAAGATCATATTTTTTCAATATAATAACTTCTGACAACAGGCCTAATGCCAGGTCACCCAGGTTTACTCAGATTTGCATTAGTGTTCAGATTGGAAATCTCCACTTAGTCAAAGTGATTTTATGTTTTACAGTTCAGTTAACTGGGAAAGAAGAACAGTATATTTTGTTTTAATTTTTAACATTATCGAAAGTACAGAAATTACATCAGGAACCTCCCTTTTTAAAATTCAAGTTTCTATTCGCAGCTGACAGAAGTTTTATGTTTAATATACCCACCCCCAAACCCTTGTATGGGCACATTCACAGGGCTGAATTTTACAGAAACCCCGACGTTGGGAGTTGTGGCAAGGGGAGGGGCCGGAAAATGTCTCTGGGAGAGGGCCACCACGCACCCTGAGGAGAAGGCCCGGCCCGATAATGCCGGAAGCAGCGAGGCCTCATGGCGCATCTCCCCACCCCACCGCTGCTCAGTGACGGGACCTCCGCCTGTCTCGGTGCAATCTTCGTGCCACTGGCTGGTACTCCTGCGCCTTCGGATCCGCTGGGGAGGAGGGAGGAGATAAGTTTCTCAGTGCGGGGGGAGGGGGGGTTATAGTTTAAAGTTTATGTACTTTGGGGGGGAAAGGTTAGGTGGACAAGGTAAGTGTTTTGGGTGGGGAGAGGGCAACTAATTAATTCAATTGTTATTGGAGGGGGGGGGGGTGAGAGAGGGACAGAATAAATGTATTTAATTTTTTTAATTAAAAGGACGTTTGGAGCGGTTCCGTGACATGCGGCCCGCACAGGTGGGCCGCCATTGAACATAAACATAAGAACATAAGAGCATAAGAAATAGGAGCAGGAGTAGGCCATTCGGCCCCTCAAGCCTGCCCCGCCATTCAATAAGATCATGGCCGATCTGCCCCAGACCTCAACTCCTCTTTCGTGCCAGCTCCTCATAGCCCTCAACTCCCCAATATTTCAAAAATCTATCTACCTCCTCTTTAAATACTTTGTGATCTAGCCTCCACAACTCTCTGGGGTAGAGAATTCCAAACATTCACTACCCTCTGAGAGAAGAAATTCCTTCGCATCTCAGTTTTAAATGAGTGTCCCCTTATTCTGTAACTATGTCCCCTAGTTCGAGATTCCCCCACTAGTGGAAACATCTTCTCAACATCTACCCTGTCAAGCCCCCTCAGAATCTTGTACATTTCAATAAGATCACCCCTCATTCTTCTAAACTCTAATGAATAAAGGCCTAACCTGTTTAGCCGGTCTTGATAAGTCAACCCCTTCATCCCAGGAATCAGCCTCGTGAATCTCTTTTGAACTGCCTCCAATGTTAGTATATCCTTTCTTAAATACGGGGACCAAAACTGTACACAGTACTCCAGGTGCAGCCTTACCAACAACCTGTACAGTTGTAACAAGACTTTCCTATTTTTAAACTCTAATCCCCTAGCAATAAAGGCCAAAATTCCATTTGCCTTCTTAAATACATGCTGCACCTGCATGCTAACTTTTTGTGTTTCATGCACAAGAACACCCAGTTCCCTCTGTGATGCACTTTTGTAAATAATAGTCTTTTGATTCTATCCTACCAAAGTCCATGACCTCACACTTTCCTACATTAAACTCCATCTGCCAAGTTTTTGCCCACTCACTCAACCTATCTATGTCCCCTTTCAGATTCCTTATGTCCTCATCACAACATGCCCTCCCACCTATTTTTGTATCAGCAAATTTGGATACATTACACTCTGCCCCCTCCTCCAAGTCATTAATATAGATAGTAAATAATTGAGGCCCTAGGACTGATCCTCGTGGTACTCCACTAGTTACGTCTTTCCAACCTGATAAAGACCCAACTCTTTGTCTTCTGTGAGTTAACCAATCTTCAATCCATGCTGATACATTACCCCCAATACCGTGTTCTTTTCTTTTGGGCCTCCTTATCTCGAGAGACAATGGATACGCGCCTGGAGGTGGTCAGTGGTTTGTGAAGCAGCGCCTGGAGTGGCTATAAAGGCCAATTCTGGAGTGACAGGCTCTTCCACAGGTGCTGCAGAGAAATTTGTTTGTTGGGGCTGTTGCACAGTTGGCTCTCCCCTTGCGCCTCTGTCTTTTTTCCTGCCAACTACTAAGTCTCTTCGACTCGCCACAATTTAGCCCTGTCTTTATGGCTGCCCGCCAGCTCTGGCGAATGCTGGCAACTGACTCCCACGACTTGTGATCAATGTCACACGATTTCATGTCGCGTTTGCAGACGTCTTTATAACGGAGACATGGACGGCCGGTGGGTCTGATACCAGTGGCGAGCTCGCTGTACAATGTGTCTTTGGGGATCCTGCCATCTTCCATGCGGCTCACATGGCCAAGCCATCTCAAGCGCCGCTGACTCAGTAGTGTGTATAAGCTGGGGGTGTTGGCCGCTTCAAGGACTTCTGTGTTGGAGATATAGTCCTGCCACCTGATGCCAAGTATTCTCCGAAGGCAGCGAAGATGGAATGAATTGAGACGTCGCTCTTGGCTGGCATACGTTGTCCAGGCCTCGCTGCCGTAGAGCAAGGTACTGAGGACACAGACCTGATACACTCGGACTTTTGTGTTCCGTGTCAGTGCGCCATTTTCCCACACTCTCTTGGCCAGTCTGGACATAGCAGTGGAAGCCTTACCCATGCGCTTGTTGATTTCTGCATCTAGAGACAGGTTACTGGTGATAGTTGAGCCTAGGTAGGTGAACTCTTGAACCACTTCCAGAGCGTGGTCGCCAATATTGATGGATGGAGCATTTCTGACATCCTGCCCCATGATGTTCGTTTTCTTGAGGCTGATGGTTAGGCCAAATTCATTGCAGGCAGACGCAAACCGTGTGCTCCTAATACATTACCCCCAATACTGTGTGCTCCTAATACATTACCCCCAATACTGTGTGCTCCTAATACATTACCCCCAATACTGTGCGCTCCGAATACATTACCCCCAATACCATGAGCTTCTATTTTGCATAAATTTCAGACCAAACATTTCAATAAACCATTCTAAAAAAGGAATACATTGTTCCTTTATTTATGTGAAACCTTTCCTATTTTCAGAACAAATAATTCCTGAATATGGCCACAGATGGCTTCCAGCATTTGGATACATTTTTGGCTAATTTCTATGCTTATCAAGGTGAAGGATGACAGTGCTAGGGAATGGAACATTGTGTTCTCTCTGCAACAGTGACAGTATCAAGCATTCCCAGGTCTAGAAAAGCATGGGTTAGTTGCAGTCAAATCTACCTTTGCACTGACCCAACACCAACCTCAGAAGAACACCTGAGCATTGTGATACTGGTCATTCCTCAGAGATCATATACTGCATCAATGATATTTGCCAATTAGTGCTGATTTATGATAAGCTCTGTGCTGTGATCTAATGGAGAAAACTCACTCAACCGATACAAGCAACTTACAACAGTCCTGGGACTCATGACCTTCTGGTTGGAAGTCAAGTGCTCAACCATTTCAGCACCCATGCATCAATTACACAAACACTGAATAAATTACACAGTGGATATGTTTATACAGCCTGTATTATGATAGCTGGCCGTGCTTCTGGAGTCATGGTCAAACAAACAGCGTCACGTACTGTCCTCCACTGCTGCATAACTGCCATCAAGTTTTACACATGTATAATATATATTCTGTTTCAATAAGGAAAATTTGAGCTCACTTACGTAATGAGTATCTGTACCAGATGTTTTGATTCCTTATTCAGAATTATCTAATCCTAGAGTTAAATAGAAAAATGAAAAGTACTGGAAATCTGAAATAAGAACAGAAATGTTGAAGATGCACAGATCAGTCAGCAACTGAAAGAGAAATATAGATCAATGTTTCTGATCGAACCCTTCATCAACTGCGATGAATTTTCAACATTTTGCTATTATCATTGATGCCAATCATTTAAATCATTTCTGTGCAATTAACTGCTGACAAAACAGTTTAGTTTTCCTCCCTATAACACATCCAATGCAATTGTGAATTAGCTCTTCTTTTATTGTTTTGTCAAATTTAAATGCATTTTACAGTGCCAACAGTACCATCTCATGAAGATCTGCCATTAGAAAGAAATTGTCACTGAAATTTGTTTACTTAACCCTGGGTCAATTTATCTCCTGAGAAGTCTGCACTTTTACAAGCATCATAAAACATACACTTGCTTCTTACTGTATTTGTCTTAAGCTGCTTGAAATATGCTCACAATCAACATATTTGTAAGTTTTTATGCGATTATTGCAACTAGACTGAAATAGTGACAATTATGGATGTCTCTTCATACAACTTGACAATGCTCAATTTTTTAAAGGAGAAGCATTATCCACTAGGAGTAAGAATTCATCTGGTTTGCTATGTGTAGATGTTCAAGACTGTGAACACCTCCTGAAAGAACATGTTTATGGTCTACTAAAAATAGTGTCCAACAAAAATCTTCACAAGTTACTTAGGATAGTCCCAACTATCTTCAGCTGATCCATCAATAAATAGCCTTTGCTCCATCAAAGGGTAAGAAGTGCAGCTATTTATTGATGTTTGGACAGTGTTCAGTTCATATTCACAATTCCTGAAAAAAGGAAGCAGTACATGCCTGCCTGCAGCAAGACCTCGACAGCATGCAGGCAAGTAACATTCACACCACACAAGTACCCGACAATGACCATCTCCAACATCAGACAGCTTAAGAACCTCCCCTTAACATTGGATACCAATATAGAATCATAGAATTATTACAGCACAGAAGAAAGTCATTTGACCCATCGTGTTCGTGCTGGCCCTCCTAAGGAGCAATTCACATACTGTCACCAAGTCCTCACCATGAACATCCTGGGGGGCATCACTGACCAGAAACTAAACTGGAATAGCCACATAAATGCCATGACTACTACAGCAGGTCAAAGGTTAGATATTCTGCCGCGAGTGGCTCACCTTCCAACTCCCAAAGCCTCTACAACACCAAAAAGGTACAAATCAGAAGTGGGATGAAATACTCTCCACTTGCCTGAATCGATGCAACACTCAAGAAACTCAATACTATCCAGAAAAGAGCAGTCTGCTTCATCAGCAGCTCACTCATAAGCTTAAAGAACCATCTCCTCTATCATCAGTGTACCATTGCTGTAGTGTGTACTATCTGCAGGATGCAGACAGCAAGTCGCCAAGACTTCTTCAGCAGTACCTCCTAAAGTTGTGATCTATATTACCTAGAAGGACAATGGGAGCAGGTGCAGGGGAATATGTTATATGAAAAGGATGAATGTGCAGGGTAATGGGGAGAAGGCGGGGAAATGACACTAAGTGAATTGCTCATTCGGAGAGCCGTGCAGACACGATGGGGTGAATGGCCTCCTTCTGTGCTGTAACAATTCTGTGATTCTCTGTGACTGTCATTACCTACAAATTCCCCTCCAAGTCACAAAGCATTATGACTTGGACATTTATCACTGTTCCTTCATTGTCGTTGGCTCAAAGTCCTGGAACTCCCTATCTCATATCATTGTAGGAGTACCGTTACCACATGGACTGCAGCAGCTCAATAAGGCCTACCATCATCTTCTCAACAGCAACTAGAGATGGCAATTAATGCCAGCCTTGCCAGTGATACCCACATCTCAAGGAATGATTTGAAAAAAAATTGCGACTGACCAGAGGTTGTTTTGCGCGTAAGAATAATTTTACAATGAAAATCTTAATTAGTGATGTAGCCCAGAATGCAGAATTAACCATTTACTTAAAAATAAATCTTCCGTCAAACCAATTTTCGACCAGAGTTCCTTTATTAGTAACATTAGTAACATTAGCTCACTGTTTTCTATTAAATGCTGGCTCACCTGTACAGTTCCAGAATTTTCCATATTTCAGATTTCCAGTATTTAGGATTTTCGTATCGCTTCCTTTATCAACAAGTATGAACTTCAAACAAGTCAGCTGCACTAGAACACACTACACTCCTTTCCCTCACTTACCTTGTTGCCATTCTGAGGTGTTTTGGGTTAGTTTCAATTCCACAAAGCAAGCTCATAATTAGCCAGCTCTTGTGCAGTGCAATCTGTGTATGAAATTCATACATAAGATCACAGTTGAGGTACACTCTGATCACTTCTTTGTATTGCTGTCCACCCACATCTCCCTTTGTGCTCCCAACCCCACTTCCTTCTGAGCCCACCCCTGAAAAAAACACTCTCACAATTCACTTACAATTGCACTTTCAAAATTTCAACTCTCTAGCCTTTGGTTCTCCATTCACATTTCTGCAGCTACCAATCAGCTCAACTCCACCCTGATGCCCTAATCCCAATTAAAACCATTACTCTCTCTCACAATGGCCATTCCCCCTGTGCGGCCCTCATCTCCACTTCCTTAAGCCCAAGGGACACAGACTTCAATGGATATGGTGGCCAACTAGCTTAGCTATTCATTGTCAGAACTGGCTTTACCACATAAAGCACTATCAAGGTCCTGCTGTTGTTTGCCAAAACTACTCTCTATTCCAAGATTATCCCGGAATGCAAAGGTAAACCCCGTTTTCAATTCTCCACTGCAAACCATCTTCTTAAACACCTCTCCCCTGATTCTTTCATCCTCACCTCCAATAATTATGAGGAGTTCATGGGCTTCTTTATCACTAAGATTGATCATTTTCCTCCCTTCCCCTAGCCCGCTGGGCCAAACTTCCTCTGAGGTCCCCCCCAGCCTTAGCTCCAAAGTCGCATCTTTCTCTAGTTTCTCTCCTATCTCACTTCATGCCCTCTCTGAGCTCACCTTGTCCCTAAGACACACCTCCTGCACCCTGACTCTATTCACACTAAATTACTTGCCCTCTCTCTTTCAAATCTGCTGTCATCATCAGCTCCTCAAAATCCAACCCTTGAGCCCTGCATCCTTGCTAACTACCACCCTTTCCTCTCCAAAGTTCTTGAATACACAGGTGCCTCCCAAATCTGTGACCATGTGTCCCGAAATTCCACGCTTGAGTCCTTCCAATAAGGTTTCCGCCTCTGCCACAATACTGAAATGGCTCTAAACAAAGTCACAAATTACATTCTATGTGACTCTGACAATGGTAAACCATACCTCCTCGTTTTTCTCAACCTGTTTTCAGCCTTTGACATGGCTGACCGCACCATCTTCCTCCAATGCCTCTCCAGCATCATCCACCTGGCTGGGACTGCACTCACCTGGTTTTATTTTTATCTATCTAGTCATAGCCAGATAATTACATGCAATAGTTTCTGTTCCTGCTCCTGCACTTTTACCTCTGGTCTCCCCCAGGGATCTATCCTTGGTGCCCTCCTGTTTCTCATCTACATGCTGCCCCTCGGCAACATCAGCTGAAAACATAGCATTAGTTTCCACATGTACGCTGATGACACCCATCTGTATTTCACCACCATGTCTCTTGATGCTTCCACTGTCTCTAAATTGTCAGACAGCTTTTCAACTATCCATTACTGGATCAGCAGAAATTTCCTTCAACGAGATATTGGGAAGATCAAAGCCATTGCCTTTAGACCACACCACAAACTCAGTTCCCTAGCCACCGGCTCAATCCTCCCCCTGACAACTGTCTGAGGTTGAACCATACTACTCGCAACCTTGGTGTAATATTTGATCCCGAGATGAGCTTCTGACCATATTTCCATGCTGAGACCTCTGTAATATCACCCAACCCTACCTCTGCCTCAGCTCAAAGGCTGCTGATATCCTCATCCATACCTCTGATACCTTTAGACTTGACTATTCCAATGTACTTCTGGCTAGCCTCCCACCTTCTACGCTCCATAAACTTGAAGACATACAAAACTCTGTTGGCCAAGACCTAACTCGCACCAAGTTCACCTATTACCCCTGTGCTCACTGACCTACACTGGCTCCCTGTTAAGCAACACCTCATAGAGTCGTAGAAAGTCATAAGGCTGGATTTGGCAAGTAGGCCTGAGGTCCTGCCACTGGGACCAGAAGTAGGTGCCACTGCTGGTTTTGTTTTATTTTTCCATAGGATGTGGTTGTCTCTGGCAAGGCCAGTATTTGTTGCCCATCCTTAATTGTCCTTGACAATGAGTGGCTTTGTAGGCCATTTCAGAGGACAGTTAAGAGTCAACCACATTGCTGTGGGTCTGGAGTCACATGTAGGCCTGACCAGGTAAGGATGGCAGTTTTCCTTCCCTAAAGCCCCATAGTTCAGTGATGCCTCCCTGCAGGCTCTCCTCCAGGCTGCTCGGGAAAGGTGGGATGTCCTCTTCCCTAGGGACAGCAAGAGGTGGCTGACCCACCTGACCAAGCAAGCTTGGATGGAGATTGCAGAGGAGGTCATAAGGTCATCGTGGAACCTGGCTGCAGTGCTGCAAGTTGGTGAATGACGTTGTTCGTTCAGCCAAGGTAAGTGCCCCACACTTCGGACCCCTTAGGGGCTTACATGTGACAACATCTGAGGGAGAGGTTGGTGAAGAGGGAATGCCCACCCAATCAGTGGCAATGGGGTCAGGCAGCAGCACATCATGTCAGAGGCATGGCTGCACCCTGGCAATAGGTGCTCATATGGCACCAGAATGGCCACATGCAGGAGGCATTTGTATGCTCCCATCATGGACAGCTAGGCTACTACCAGCTTAGATGTTGTGCTAGTCTTTGCCGAATGATTAACAGTATTTATATTTGTGCCTGTAGGAAAAGAAAGCTAGAACGCAAAGGAAAGGACCTAGACCGGTGGTGGCATCCCATTCCTGGCTATCCTGGTACCAATGGAGGAGGAGACATTAGAATGGGCAGGGCAGCATGCTGGATGCTCTCTCGCAGATGGTGAGACCGGAGTGTGGTCACAATAGAGTGAGTAGCTGCATGGATGGGCACAAGGTAGCCTTTGGCGAGCACGAGGCATGGCGCTCCAGTGTCCTCCACTGGACATATGGATCTCCACACTAGTAGAAGTTGGAAGAACATGGTGGGAAGCGCAGAACCCTTTAATTTATCATTTCCCTTATGCAGGTCAGCAACAGGAGCAGAGTGCTGCTGTGACCGGGCCCACCTCTGAGGAGGAGGAGGCAGTCTCAGAGGGTGCACCATCACATCATTCCCCCATACCTTCCACCAGCGCAGATACTCTCACATCAGTGGCTATACATTTATGGTTAGATTCGGGGTCACAATCTGGTGAGGATACCACAGACACGCCTGAGCAGCTGACAGAGGCTGTGAAAGCCAAGGCCATGACATTCAGAGGATTGTGGATGGGCCCAGCGATGCTGAGTCCCAGGCTGATGACATGCCTCTGGAGATGGCAGTAAGGCAGCAGATACTGAAGGTTACATGAGGTTCATGAAGATATGGCAGAGATTCCAGATAGTATGTGCACCCTGTCTCAGACAGTTGAGGAGTCCATCCAGGGCCTGAGTGCTGCCATTTCCCTTTTGTCTTCGCACGTGGCTTTGTCCATCAAGAGACTGGTGATCCTCATGGAGATCCAGATCCAGTAGACCACTCAATGGATGCCGGAGATGCATGCAGACCTAAACACTATCACCAAGTTCATGAGCCTTGTGCATCAATGGCTGGGTGAGAGGAGGACGAGATGTCTTCCTGCGCCACCAACTCCTCGGACTACTCAGGTCAGCAGGGAGATACAAATGTGCCTTGTGAGAAGGGAGGACCAGCTGCCTTCCACATCTGGGGGCTCTTGCTGTGGACAGCGGCTCCTCAGCCCCTCTGCCAGTGACACCAGCACCTCATGTACCTGTGACAACAGTGAAGGATTCTGCACCTGTGCAGGAGGCCCTCAGCATGTCAGGGCCCTCCAGACCTCAGGCAGCCAGAGGACAGCTGTCAAGGGCATCCCAAGCCATGGGGCAGCCAGGTCAGCAGCCTGCCTCCACCTCAGCTGACAGCACAGGAGCAGCAACATGTAGGAGCACAGGTAAAAGATTTAAGAGGAGCATCCAGCTGCAATTGGGGTCATCAAAAGATTTACTGCTTCCGTCTGTTATTATGTGCAATGAACGAGTACTGCATTCTGCCGACATCTCCTTCCATTACTTCTGGCCCTCTGGCACTTCAGGAGTACCCTGGCTCACCCCAAGGACTTGTTGGGAGGGACCATAGTGTGGTCCTCGCTTTCCCTGTGCCAGAGGTTGATGTGTCACTGCAGGCCAATGGTATGTTAAATGAAGGAAACAGCAACAGAGTAGCAGAAAGGTAAAGCTTTATTGGAATGAAAGGCTCAGGTTGCAAGAGTCATCTGAAACGTTCCTGCATTAGCGCATCGAAAGCTTCCCTTGCACCTATCTCATGGAACCTTTCCTGTGGTCCTTGGGGTCCTTCAAGATGGTCAGCAACCTCCTCCATATCCTCATCTCCTGAGGAGGCATGGCACTCCACAATATCCTCACTGTTCAAAGCCTTCCCCCTCTGCAGCACCAGGTTATACGGTGCACAGCAGACCACCACGATATGCAAGACCCTCACTGGGGCATACTGAATCGCATCGTCAGGAGACCAATAAGGTCTGCTCAATGGTTGCTTGTGTGAAGCCGTGAGATATGTTATACCTCTCCTCTGAATCTCTGATTAGGTTTCTCAAAGGAGTAAGTAGCCATCTCTTTTGTGGATAGCCCTTGTCTCCCAGAATCCATTCTTGAAGGCACGCAGCTGGAGTGAAAAACATGGGCACCTGGGATTGCGTTAGTATGTAGGCATCATGGCTGCTTCCAGGGTATCATGCACACACCTGAAGGATTCATCTGCGGTGGTTTCAGACCAGTTGTATATTGAGCGAGTGGAATCACTTCCTGTTGATGAAGGCCGCTGGTTGATCTGTAGGAGCCTTGATAGCCACGTGTGTGCAGTCGATGACACCCTGCAACTGGGGAAATCCAACAATGGCCCCAAACCCATTGGGTCTCTCAGCTTGACTGTATAGATCGTTGCAGAAATGGATGTACTGACTGGCTCTCTTGAAGACAGCATTGGTCACCACCTTGGTGAATCGATGTGCCATCGACTGGGAGATCCCACACGTCTCCAGTAGGTCCCTTGAAAGAACCAGTGACGTAGAAGTTCAACATCAAGGTGATCATCAGCACCACTGATATTGGTGGCCACCACCACCATTGGGGTTCAGCTTGTCCGCCATAATGGCACACAGATCTGTGACAGCCTCCCTGTAGAGACGCAGTCTTCGGCAGCACTGCAGTTCAGACATTTAATGATAGCTGAACGTCTGTCAAGAGACCCTCACTGCAGGGTACCTTCTTTTGCGCACAGGAGGCTGTTTGCATCCCATCTGTGCCCTTGTCCTGCGTCCCCGCCCCAAGGCTGGTGCTCCTGTTGGCCCTGAGGTTGCTGCTGCATCGCTACCTGCTGCTGCAGCTCTCTCCTGCGATGCAGCATCTCTTCACTGGATGTCCCTCCCCCTCAGTGCACAATGCTCAAGGCAGGTGGACATTCTTAGTTTCCAGGGCATCTTACCAGACGCCCCTGACACCAATCCACCCACCTCCACAACTCCACCCCCACCATCTCTTCCTCCCTGTTTCATGCACACCTGCCAGTTCCCAGATGGCACTCTGGCAATATGCCATCTCAGTGCTCGAGCTTTTGACCCCACATCTGAGAGCAATATCCGATGCCCGTGCTGCTCTACCCTCCTTTCCACTGAGTAAAGCCAGCACTCACTTCCAACTTGCTTACAGCCTCCAAATATCTGCTAGAGCTCTGACAGCCCATAGCTCCTGGCACTTTCTGGAAAATTAGGAAAACCCCGTAAAATAGCTTTCAATTGGCACCTTAATTGCCAAATGCTTAATTGGGGAGGGGTGGCTCTATTAATTAATGATGGTATTAGCACAATAGAGAGGGATGACCTAAGTTCAAGAAACCAGTATGTCGAAGGATGGGTCTCAGACTAGTTTTTAAACTTAAATAAGGGCAATTATGAGGGAATGAAAGCAGAGTTGCAAAAGTGAACTGGCAAAGTCGGTTAAGGGATAAGTCAATAGAGATGCAGTGGTAGACATTTAAGGGGTTATTTCAGAATACAGAGAATAGATACATTCCAAGGAGAAAGAAAAATTCCAAAGAGAGCACACACCATGCGTGGTTAACTAAAAAAGTTAAAGATAGTATTAACATAGAAACATAGAAAATAGAAGCAGGAGTAGGCCATTCGGCCCTGCTCCACCTTTCATTATGATCATGGTTGATATTAAACTTAAAGAAAAAGCCTTTAATTGTGCAAAGATGGGTGGCAGGTCAGAAGAAAGGGCAGAATGTAGAAAGCAGCAAAGAATGACTAAAAGATTAATAAGGAAGGAAAAATTAGAGTATAAGAGCAAGCTGAAGAGAAATAGAAAAACAGATAGTAAAAATTTCTACAGATATTTAAAAAAGAAAAGAGTTAACAAAGTGAGCATTGGTCCTATAGAAAGTGAGTCTGAGGTATTAATGAGGGAAAATAAAGAGATGGCAGATGAACTGAACAGGTATTTTGCATTAGTCTACACCATAAAGGATACAAGTAACATCCCAGAAATAGCTGTAAATCAGGAAATGAAAGGGAGGGAGGAACTCAAGAAAATTACAATCACCAGGGAAGTGGTACTGAGCAAATTGTTGAAGCTGTGGGCTGGCAAGTTCCCGGGTCCTGATGGACTTTATCCTAGGGTCTTAAAAGAGGCTAGTGAAATATTTGATGCATTGGTTTTGATTTTCCAAAATTCGCTAGATTCGGGAAAGGTTCCATTAGATTGGAAAATAGCCAATGTAACTCCTTTATTCAAAAAGGGAGGGAGACAGAAAGCAGGAAACCATAGGCCAGTTAGCTTAACATCTGTCATAGGGAAAATGTTAGAAGCTATTATTAAAGATGTGATAGCAGGGCACTTAGAAAATTTCAAGGTAATCAGGCAGAGTCAACATGGTATTGTGAAAGAGAAATCATGTTTAACCAATTTATTGGAGTTCTTTGAAGAAGTAAATGTGCTGTGGATAAAGAGGAAGTGGTGGATGTACTGTACTTAGATTTCCAGAAGTCATTTGATAAGGTGCCACATCAAAGGTTATTGCAGAAAATAAAAGCTCATGGTGTAGGGGGGTAATATGATGGCATGGATAGAAGATTGGCTAGCTAACAGGAAATAGAGAGTAGGCATAAATGGGTCATTTTCTGGTTGGCAAGATGTAACAAGTGGCGGGCTGCAGGTATCAGTGCTGGGGCCTCAACTTTTTACAATTTATAGAAATGACTTGGATGAAGGGACAAAAGATATGGTTGCTAAATTTGCTGATGACACAAAGATAGGTAGGAAAGTGAGTTGTGAAGAGGATATAAGGAGGCCAAAAAAGGATATGGATAGGTTAAGTGAGTGGGCAAACATCTGGTAAATGGAGTAGAAAGCGGGAAAATGTGAAAATGTCCATTTTGGCAAGAAGAATAAAAAAGAAGCATATTATCTAAATGATGAGAGATTGCAGAGCTCTGAGATGCAGAAGGATCTGGGTGTCCTGGTGCATGAATCGCAAAAGGTTAGTATGCAGGTACAGCAAGTAATTAGGAAAGCTAACAGAATTTTATCATTTATTGTGAGGAAGATTGAATACAAAAGTAGGGAGGTTATGCTTCAGCTATACAGGGCATTAGTGAGACCACATCTGGAGTACTGTGTACAGCATCGGTCTCCTTATTTACAGAAGGATGCAAATACGTTGGAAGCAGTTCAGTTAAGGTTTACTGGACTAATAATTGGAATGGACGGGTTGTCTTATGAGGAAAGGTCGGACAGGCCAGGATTTTACCCACTGGAGTTTAGAAGAGTAAGAGGTGACTTGATTGAAACATATAAGATCCTGAAGGGTATTGACAGGGTGGATGTGGAAAGGATGTTTCCTTTTGTGAGTGAATCTAGAACTAGGGGTCACTGTTTAAAAATAAGGGGCTGCCCATTTAAGACAGAGATGAAGAGAAATTTTTTCTCTCAGATGGTCGTGAGTCTTTGGAACTCTCTTCCTCAAAGGCGGTGGAAGCAGATTCTTTGAATATTTTTAAGGCAGAGATAGATAGATTCTTGCTAAGCAAGGGGGTGTAAGGTTCTTGGGGGTAGGTGGGAATATGGAGTTGAGGTTGCAATCAGATCAGCCATAATCTCATTGAATAGCGAAGCATGTTCAAGGAGCCTAGTGGCCTACTCCTGCTCCTAATTCGTATGTTTTGCAGTACCGAGGTGCACTGTCCTCTCAGTATGTCGTCTGCCCCTTGGAAAATCTATATCTGGCATGAAGATGTTGGACATCCATTCTGACATTTTCCATCGCAATATTCTGCCTCCCTCCCACCCCATGGACTGAATTTTGTTCTGCTCCCAACGTCGGGCTCCATGGCACGGAGTGGGCGTGGGGGGGAGCGAGGATGGAAGATTGGAGTGGCAGCGGCCCGCCACAGAACCCGATGCGAGATTGCTGGGCCGATCTTCCCAGTGGAAGGGAGGCTTTGTGGCGGGCCCTCTACCGCTTTGCGACAGGACCTGACTTAAATATTTAAATAAGGTGTTTTCATGCATTAAAATCTAACCCACAGTCATCTTACCTGCAGGTCCAGATGTTCAGCGTGACACTGGTACTCATGCGCCTTCACTTTCCCAGCCAGGGAAACCTCGCGCCACTGAGGTGGGGAAGGGGATAGCTCATCATATGAAATGTAGTTGGGGGGAACAGGGTAAACTCTGCAATTTTAGTGTACTGCAGCAGGGAGGGGTGGGGGGGGAGGTGGGACAGGCGGGGAACGAAGTGAACTCTGCAATTTTAATGTAGTCGGGGGGGGGAGGCAAGGGGTCAACTTTGCACTTTGTGCAGTTGGGGGGAGAAGGGGTGAACTCTGCAATTTTAGTGCAGTGGGGGGGTGGGGGGGGAGCATTTATTTTCTGTGTAGTTGTGCGGGGGGATATCTCTGCATTCTGTGCAGAGGGCTGGCAGCCCTTTAAAAATGGTGCTCGCGCCTGAGCCGGGACAGTTGGCACCGTTCATGGCGTCATCGAGACCGCCCCCGCCATGTGATTGGATATTCTAATGAGCTGCCGAGCTCAGGATCGCGATGTCGTGGCGACGTGCACTTAGCGCATGCCCGCCATTTTTTATGCCCCCCCGCGCGGAGCATTCACAATAAGGTAGATGAATTAACAGCGCAAATAGATATAAATGGTTATGATACAGTTGCGATTACGGAGACATGGCTGCAGGGATGGGAACTGAACATCCAGGGATATTCAATATTTAGGAAGGACAGGCAAAAAGGGAAAGGAGGTGGGTAGAGTTGTTAGTAAAGGAGGAAATCAATGCAATAGTGAGGAAGGATATTGGCTTGGAAAATCATGATGTGGAATCTGTATGGGTGGAGCTAAGAAACACCAAGGGGCAGAAAACATTGGTGGGGGTTGTATATAGGCACCAAACATTAGTGGAGATGTAAGGGATGGCATTAAACAGGAAATTAGAGACGCATGCAATAGGGGTACAACTGTAATCATGGATGACTTTAATCTACATATAGATTGGTCAAAACAAATTAGAAATAATACTGTGGAGAAGATTTTCCAGGAGTGTGTATGTGACAGTTTTTTACACCAATACGTTGGGGAACCATATGTGAAGAGAAAAAGATTAGTGAAGACAAATGTAGGTCCTGTACAGTCAGAAAGGTGGGAAATTATAATGGGGAACAAAGAAATTGCAGAACAATTAAACACATATTTTGGTTCTATCTTCACAAAGGAGGACACAAATAACCTCCCAGAAATGTTAGGGAGCCAAGGGTCTAATGAGAGGGAGGAACTGAAGGAAATCAGTATTAATAAAAAAATAGTGCCAGGAAAATAAATGGGGTTAAAGGCTGACAAATCCCCAGGGCCTGATAATCTACATCCCAGAGTACTAAAGGAAGTGGCCCTGGAAATAGTGGATGCATTGGTGGTCATCTTCCAAAATTCTATAGACTCTGGAGCAGTTCCTACAGATTGGAGGGTGGCAAATGTGACCCCACTATTTAAAAAAGAAGGGAGAGAAAAAACAAGGAATTACAGACCCGTTAGCATTCCATCAGTCGTGGGGAAAATGCTAGAGTCTATTATAAAGGATGTGATAGCAGAACACCTGGAAAGCATAAATGGGATTGGACAAAGTCAGCATGGGTTTACAAAAGGGAAATCATGCTTAACAAATCTACTGGAGTTTTTTAAGGATGTAACTAGTAGAGTAGATAAGGGAGAAACAGTGGATGTGGTGTATTTGGATTTTCAGAAGGCTTTTGATAAGGTCCCACATAAGAGGTTAGTGTGCAAAATTAAAGCACATGGGATTGGGGTAATATACTGGCATGGATTGAGAATTGGTTGACAGACAGGAAACAGAGAGTAGGAATAAACGG
The DNA here is from genome assembly GCF_036365525.1 of Heterodontus francisci. Lineage (NCBI taxonomy): Eukaryota > Metazoa > Chordata > Chondrichthyes > Heterodontiformes > Heterodontidae > Heterodontus > Heterodontus francisci. Next base: position 161,371,819 of record NC_090375.1, on the reverse strand, counting down.
GTCTTTTTCCGGGTGGCAGGCAGTGACTAGTGGGGTACCGCAGGGATCAGTGCTTGGGCCCCAACTATTCACAATACATATCAATGACTTGGGTGAGGGAACTAAATGTAACATTTCCAAGTTTGCAGATGACACAAAGCTGGGGGGATTGTGAGCTGTGTGGAGAATGCAAAAAGGCTTCAATGTGATTTGGACAAGTTGGGTGAGTGGGCAAATGCATGGCAGATGCAGTATAACGTGGATAAATGTGAGGTATTCCACTTTGGTTGTAAAAAGAGAAAGACAGATTATTATCTGAATCGTGATTGATTGGGAAAGGGGGAGGTGCAACGAGACCTGGGTGTCCTTGTACACCAGTCGTTGAAAGCACGCATTCAGGTGCAGCAAGCAGTTAGGAAGGCGAATGGTATGTTGGCCTTCATTGCAAGAGGATTTGAGTGCAGGAGGAAGGATATCTTACTGCGGTTATACAGGGCCTTGGTGAGACCACATCTGGAGTATTGTGTGCAGTTTTTGTCTCTTTATCTGAGGAAGGATGTTCTTGCCATGGAGGGAGTGCAAAGAAGATTTACTAGGCTGATTCCTGGGATGGCAGGATTGACGTATGAGGAGAGATTGGGTCGACTAGGCCTATATTCACTAGTGTTGAGAAGAATGAGAGGGGATCTCATAGAAACCTATAAAATTCTAGCAGGACTAGACAGGATAGATGCAGGGAGGATGTTCCCGATGGCTGGGGTGTCCAGAACCAAGGGTCACAGTCTCAGGATACGGGGTATGCCATTTAGAACGGAGATGAGGAGAAATTTCTTCACTCAGAGGGTGGTGAACCTGTAGAATTCTCTACTGCAGAAGGTAGTGGAGGCCAAGTCATTAAATATATTCAAGAAGTAGAAATTTTTCTTAATGCCAAAGGGATAAAGGGACATGGGGAGAAAGTGGGAACAGGGTACTGAATTAGACAATAAGCCATGGTCTTTTTTGAATGGCAGAGCAGGCCCGAAGGGCCGAATGGTCTACTCATGCTCCTATTTTCTATGTTTTAATCTGAAGTAGAGCAAGTGAACCCCCTCCTGGATTCAGTAGCAGCGATCGAGGATGGCATAATTGTTCGACAAGGGATCAACAAGGCTACTGATCAATTCGAAGAAGTACTCCAAGCCTTTGATAAATATTTTGATCTCCATCCCAATAAAATAAGTTGGCAAAGATGATTGGCAAATCTTTCGACTCCTATATTACTGACCTTTGTAGATTGACAGAAGGTTGTGAATACAGCACATTAAAGGCAGAACTAATCAGAGACATAGCAGATGAATCCTTGTCAGACCTGTGGCAATCCAAGGAAGACCTCACACTGGAAAGGGCCATTCAAATTGTAAAATAGGCTGAAATTCACAAACTGAATAGGAATATCCTACGAGCTGGAGACACGCCATGGATGAGACGAAGTCCATTGCCCATCCAACTGGTTAAGCCAAAATCAGGGAAACACTTTGAGGACCAGAAAAAACATACAGGTAAGAAGGTGCATGAAATAGGAAACCTTGCCAACGTTGTGGATCTTCAGACGAGAGCACTGCCCAGCAAGTAAAGCTGAGTGTTTTAATTGTGGAAAAAGTGGACACTATGGGAAGATGTGCCACAGCACAATTTCTACACTTAAAGGTACAAAGCAGAAGACCTTTACGCAAAGCGCAGTGAATCAAGTACGGTAGTACCCACAAGAGAAAGAACCAAGAGAGTTCCTGGGAGAAATCAGTAATCCAGACCAAGATTTCTAGCCAGCAGACATTTATATGAATGGACAACTCATGAATTTTAAGCTTGACACAGGGGCTAGCGTCATTGTATTTTCTGACCAAGAGTCTTGGGTGAAGAGACATTACCTGCAACCGACAGACATACAGTTCCATGGTCCAGGCAGGACACAACTGTGAGTAAAAGACAAACTCCAAGCAATTCTTCAGCATAAAGGCAGACAACTGGTAGAGACCTCACATGTCTAACATAATCAAGAATTTTCTTTACTGAGCAGGAATGCATGCTTGGAACTGCAGTTGATTGAAAAGGTAGACGAAGTCAAGCAAACAAAGGTAAACAATTCCTTCCAATTGTCAGCCGATGTGCTACCGAGGGCAACCACAGATCATCCATCACAGGAAGATACGAATTTCATAGGTGACATAGAGTCATACTTGCAACACACAGCACAAAGTTGGCCATCAAGCACACAGAAGTTGCAAGAAATATGACTAGCACAGAAGAATATTGTACACATGGGTGGCCACAAGAAAGTCCAGGAGGGAGAACAATGAAGACGTTCCATGTGTATAGGAAATACTATACTATAATTGACGACTTATTAGTTTACAATGACAGAATTGTTATTGCTGCTTCAATGAGATCCTACATCTTAGATCGATTACACCAAGGCCATTTAGGTATAACCAAGTGCAGAGCGAGGGCACAATCTTCCGCATGGTGGCCTGGGATATCTAAGGATATTGAGACTATGATCAATAACTGTCAAGACATGTGTGATACAGAGGCCAGAACGGCGCGAACTGCTGTTGACTCCTCAATTTCCAACCAAACCTTGGCAAAGGCTTGGCATGGATTTATTCATATAATAAAATCTGATGAAAGGTCACAGACCTGAAACATTAACTTTGCTTCTCTCTTCACAAATTCTGCCTGACCTGCTGAGTATTTCCAGCACTTCCTGTTTTTATTATGGATTTATTCATGTTTGTTGGGAAGTCATATATCATCATTATCGACTACTTTTCCAGGTGTGTAAAAGTCAGACGATTACATTCTACGACCACCAAGGTAGTCATCAGAATCCTTATGGACATCTTTGCGACACATGGGAGTCCGAATGAAATATTCTCAGATAACGGACCACAGTTCGTGAACGAATGTTCTACCCAGTTTTCCATGAAAATGGACTTTCAGCATCTTACGAGCTCACTGAGGTATCCACAGTCCAATGGTGAGGCAGAACGAGGCGTGAGAACCAAAAAGGCTTTCCTCAAGAAAAATGAAGATCCTCCTATCGCACTCCTAGTTTATCGTTCAATGCCACGGCTGTGTGGATTATCACCAGCAGAATTACTAATGGGAAGGAAGTTAAGAACACAGCTTCCAATACTGCCCCAACAATTAATGCAATGATTGAAGACTCAACACTACGAGAAGGTTCAAGAAAGAGAAAACTCCTACAGAAGGAAACAAACCCGGAATTACAATAGGAAATTTTGAGTGAGAAGCTTACCCAAATTAAACAATGGTCATAAAGTTTGGATATGTGACCTGGAACGAGAAGGTACAGTATTCCATAAACATGAGGACAATCAGCGATTGTATGTTATATGCAAAAATGAAGGGAACATATGAAGGAATGGGAGGAATATTATTCCTATTCCACAAAAGCAACAGCCAATAATCCATATGCAAGATCCAGATGAAAATGAACAAACCCAAGCCGAATGGAAAACAACAACCCGTAGAAAAGAAAAAACCAAGGCAGCAACCCAGACTTCCTGCGAAGACTACTGATGGTCCAGACAGATTACAAGCAGATCAGGGAGAGTTGTCAAACATTCAATGAGACCGAATCTGTAAAGTCAGAGACTTGAGGGGGAGAAAGAGTAGTAGAGAAGTCATAAATGTATATATGTTTGGAGAAATGTTGACTAAAGACTTGGGGGAAGATGTAGTAGACAATAAGAGCAACCCCTCCCACTGCACGAGCGATGATGTAATAGTCACATGAGATAGGCTTGAGAAGAAGAAGGTATAGCAGCACGAAGGATGCCAGCTTAGGTGACTTGCGGAGAGTGTGTATAGTAACTGTAAATAATAGAGTTGTTATTTATTTTTTTTTATTTTTTTATTTAGAGATACAGCACTGAAACAGGCCCTTCGGCCCACCGAGACTTTCTCTAGAATACCCTACAATGTTACTAATACAAACCCAACAACGCAACAGTATTGTCGGCAAATTTTGAAATATTACTCTGTATTCCAATATCCAAGTCATTTACGTACATAATAAAAAAGTCAGTGGTCCAAGCACTGACCCTTGGGGAACACCACTATCTACCATCTTCCAGTCTGAAGAACAACCATTTACCATGACAAGCTGTTTTCTGTCCTGAAGCCAATTGCTTTTATCCAAGCTGACACAGGCCCTCCTATTCCATGAGCTTCAATTTTGTTAACCAGCCTTTTATGTGGTACTTTGTCAAACGCTTTCTTAAAATTCATATAGACAACATCCATTGCATTCTCTTCATCAACCTTCTCTGTTGCTTCATCAAAAAATTCATTTAGATTAGTCAAGCACAATCTGCCTATTACAAACCCATGCTGGCTATCCTTAATTAACTCAAACTCCTCCAAGTGCCTGTTAATCTTTTCCCTGATTATTGGGCTGAATTTTATGAGTACGCCGCAGTTTGCGGTGGCGCACTCTGATGGCGGCATGCATCCCGCGTGGATGTGTCTTCCCTGAGCCCCCGCGATATTACGCACGGGGGCTGATTTAAATAGAGGGGGCACCCCCGGCAATGGCGTCCGGTGCCATTGCACTGGCACCATTTTTAAATAGCTTTAAGCCCTTAACACAGATTTACATTTGTAAAGGAATATTAGTGCCGATTTTTATTGAATAAACACATGTTGTGGAGGCCCTTCCCCAACACCCCAATGGTCTTTTAATTGGCACTCATTGATAGAAAACATTTTATTCCCTAACCGGACTTTCCCCCCAACTTTCAATCATTTGCCCTTCATCCCCTTACCACCATTCACACAACCAATAAAAATTGATTTCCCTGCTCCCCCACCCCTCCCACCCTGAAAATTTAATTCCACCCCCCCTCCCCCCAACCAGGTTCTTGCCTCGGAACTCTGTACAGAGTTCCAAAGGCGCCCGAGCTGCTTTCGTTGGCGGTAAAATCGGCGTGAGACAGGCATCGCCTGCAGGTAAGTTTATTTACATATTATTAATGTTATTTTAACTATGCAGATGAAAGGCCCGCTGCCAGGCAGCGGAGGGGTCTCACTGAGGTAACCCCACCACCAGTAATATGCGGCAGGCCCTTCTTGACGTCGCGGGTCGAGGCGGGCCTCTCCCCGCAGAATTTTACTGGCTCCCGCGCCGCGACCCACAGCGTCGAGGGGCTGGTAAAATTCTGCCCATTGTTTCTAAAACCTTACCCACCACTGATGTTAAACTGGCTGTCCTGTAGTTACTAGGAAAGTCTTTACACGCTTTCTTGAATAAGGGCATCATATTTTCCACTCTCTATTCCTCTGGCACTTCGACTTTAAAAATCTTATCTTTGTTTACAAATCCCTCCATCACCTCACCCTCCCTGTCTCTGTAATCTCTTCCAGTCCTACAACCCTCCACGATATCTGCCCTTTTGCACATTCTCGATTTTAATTGAGCCACCATTGGTAGCTGTGTTTTCAGTTGCCAAGGCCCTAAGCTCTGCATTTTCCTTCCTAAACCTCTCCACCTCACTTTTCTCCTTTATTACAGTCCTTGACAGCTAACTCTTTGATCAAGCTTTTGGTCAGGTTTTGGTTAGGATCTGGACTGCATGCCTGCAAGTGTGGTGGTTGCAGATTCAATCATGGCTTTCAAAAAGGAAATGGATATGCACCTGAAGAGAAAAGATTTGCAGGCTACAGGGAAAGGACAGGGTAGGACCAGCGGAGTTGCTCTTGCAGAGAGCCAGTACAGACACGACAGGCCTCCTTCTGTGCTGTAAACAATATGTGATTCTCTGTTCATCTGCGCTCTAATATTTCTTTATGTGGCTCGGTTTCAAATTTTGCTTGATGATACTCTTTGTGAAGCGCCTTGTGATATTTTACTATGTTAAAGGTGCTATATAAATACAAGTTGCTGTTGTTGTTGTTCACACATCACACCAGTGTTTGCAGTTCCGATAGAAGTAAGCTCCTGGTCTAAGCAAACTGTTACTAAAATCCAATTTTCTCCTGGCTGTGTGTACTAGAATAGCACGTATATAAGTCAAGCTATCAATCAGCTTTTGTCCATACTACATGCATTCCATTGTGCAGCAGCAGTTATATTTAAAACAAAAGCAACACTGCAAAGGACTAATAGCTGTAACAACAACAGAAATTCCACACATGTAGAGTCCAGAAGGTACAATGGAAAACAAAACTTTAAAAGAAACATTTGTTTCTATTGTCCTTGATGCTTACCCATTCTCTAAGGCCTTAGCAGATATAGTAGATGGAGTGAAGGAGACACTGGATGATCAGAGTTTTCATTTAATTATCTTTAAGAGTTATGGGGAAATGAGTTTTCTCTTTTTCCAACTATAGTCATTCCACCAGGAAATTAAGTAAAATAAAAAAAGAGCCTCGACAGAAAAAATTACACATGAATAGGAGATTTCTTGGTGAGCTGTTTGTAACGAATAATATAAAGAGCATACTTGTGAAACTCTTACAAATAGTGAACAGAGGACACCTTTCCTCAGTTTGTTGCTAGCAGCAGGTACTAATTGTGTTCCTATTTTATTACTGGTGTGCTCAGCAATAACCAGACCCATGGTCATCTGGACTTTTATGACTTTACATTCGCTGTCCAATTGATAAGTTGTCATAATTTTATCATTTAATGACAAATTTAACAATATACATAACTTATTAACAGCTCTAACGTGATGTTTTCAATAAATGCAATCAACCGAGTGAAGAAAGCCGCAAGAGAATTACTGCACCATGACCATAAGGAACACAAGATTAGAAATTGTTAATTTTCATAACAGTGTACTGTATACATAGGGGTATTTTTCATATCTGAACCTACTTTTCACCATCTTCTGTAAGAACTGTGGAAATAATTTATCCCACAAGTGAGTAAGATCTCATAACTCACAAGGCCTGACAAAAATCTTCACTTGTGGGATAACCTGCATTATCCCATGATGCCGATAAGATATTGTATTTCCACCACACACAAAATATGGACACATCAACTGGTTTCAAAATGATAAAGTTTTAAATTCTGAAGCGATTTGCATGGCTCAGGCGGAGGTTGATTTGACACCAATGTATTTTTGTTACATAACAAAGAAAGCAGCTGAGAGACTAGTTGGGTGGCTGTGTTCCTCTGTGATACAAGTTATAGTAAACCACCATAGGAAGTTGTGTATCTATTAACTTCATGATCCAAGAAATGCACCTTGCAATGAGTACAGTAACTTCAGTCACTCTTTTATTAAAAACGCATTTAAGGACTGTAACAAATGCATTTGTAAGCAGAGGATTTGAAGCAAGCAAACGTGTTTAGCCTACTTTTCTTTTAGATCACAGAAACTGGCCACAGAATTTGTACATAATTAACCAGAAAGTGTTTCCTGCCAAATATGCAGTGACATGTTAATCGTACATTGAATCTTATGACATATTAATGACAACAAATGCACTTGAGGATATTCCATGAGTAAATGCATTTGCTGTCATTAACATGTAACTGTTAGCATAGAAATTGACCTACAAATGAATACAACCACCCATATATAGTACTACCGTGAAATTACTGATCTCTCTCTATATATATATTCATATAACACACTGTAGTGATTTCAAGGCAGTAATCTCATTTTATGGTTATAAACCACTATTGTTGGTGCTTGTTGCATCATCTGCCCTGTTAAAATTACTTTTGTTAACAACCACTGGCATAAATTATTCTCCACTACTTCATTGAATTCCCTCAAATCATTGGTATTCAAGTGCCAAACTATGACAATGAACAGCACTATTTGCTTACACCTCTTGCCCCACCCTCAAAAAACTTTTTCAAAAGACCTGCAGCTCTTAAAGGAAAACAAACTCACTTCAGTTCCTTTGCTACCTTTTTTTCATAGGAAGCTACTTTTTCTTAGATTTCTGCTTTACTCAAGTTATCGTCATTTTCCTTGCCACTAAAACAATGACTCAGTGGCAACCTGCTTAGGGATAGCTGTCAGAGAATGATGGCTTGCATTCAGGCAGCAGCAGGTTTGTTCAGGGCTCCAGATAAAAAGGCACGCCACAGTTCAATGCTGATTTGACTGGTAGCATAATTTTCTTAGACTATTTGCAGATGCAGGGAGTTATCAATCCGAACAGACACACAATCCAGGTCCAGTGTCACTTCTCCTCATTATGTTAATGGTTAATACATGCAAATGAAAACATTCCAGCAATTTGATTTCTTTGGAGATAGTTTGCATATTGTCTTAACCATAATGACAGCACACTTTTTTTCAGTGTCGATTAATGCAAGGGTAGTTAGTTCATTTTTATCTGCAAGGGTTCACTTCTGCAGCTATCGGAATGTTCTACATTTTTTTAACTAATTATGATTCAGGTACCATAAGCAGATTTTTACGCTATTGGTGTTTTTCTTAATTAAGAAACAAATGAATTCTCCTCAGCAAAGACAGAACAACAGGATGTGATGCCAGAGGCCAGGCACATATTTCTTAATTGAAGTCACTTCATTGTCAGTTTTTTTAATGAAGGCACAATCTAAATGGATATCAAAAAAGCTGCTGGAAAAAATCCAGCTCTTTTTTATATAAAAAAGAAAAAAAAGATAATGAGCAAAAAACAGATATGACTTGGCAGCCTCAGAGTTACACCTACAGTTCTGACTAATGTAACCTAGTTCTTATCGGCGGGTCTGTGAGTGACTTAACATTACAGAATGACAATAACTTCATTAATTCTTCACCCACTGAGCTCACCCTACATTTGAAACTTTATTCAATCAATCTTTGAAGCTCTAACCTCCCAAATGGCAAAATCTGGGAATAGAGAAAGAGGGGAGGCTGCATAACAAGTACAGATAGAAATAGCTCAGCCTTTGGTTATCTTGCCATCCCAAAGATTGTAGCATGTGACAGTCTTCTCAAGATACCCCACCCCCACCTTTACTCCTGGCAGCTGCTTCTTGTACTTGACCATGAAAAGGGAGGGTGTTAGGGAAAAAATGAACAGAAAACCCAAGCAGTGCCAGCCCAGTGCTGCCTGACACTGAGCAGATAGTGACCTTTTTGTCCTTCAGGTTTGCCTACCAGGCCCCACTCTATCACAGGAGCCAAATCATCTGATCCCAACCTAACTGACAACTGCTTCTGATGGTGGCAAGCCAGACATCAATCAATCAGTTTTTATCAAAGCTGGTCTCCGTTTTTCAGTTGTGCTCATCTTATCATTTGACCCAGTTGTAGCCATGCCTTGGAAGCTTAAAGAACTTGATGTGAAATATGCATCTGTCTGCCTGAGATGCTCTCTGTATGAGGAGGGGGAAAGCAATTTTTACAAGTGGTCAATGCTCTCTTAACAATTATGAGGGCTTCAGTTTTCTCTTATATCAAACTGAAAGAGGGGGTAGCAAGAGCCCAACTCTCATTTTAAAAGCAGGACTCGGATACAGCAAAGCCTAAATAGCCTCTTCAAAATAGTGCGTAAATTACTGTGCGAAAACTTTTTTTCACAACTATGCAATACATTGCCTTTAACCCTTTCACTGCCAGAAATCTGTTTTACAGGGCTTGTCATCAGGAGAAACTGTTAGAGGGGAATAGTTCAGTTACCAATTACACTACTTCCAACTTTCCATCGAAAAGAAATAAATTCACACTAAACTCCCATTAGCACCCCAGCTACAAATTCAGATTAATCGTAAATTTACAGCTGATTCACAGTAAAACTGCCAACATGAAGTTTCAGGAGTTATCCTCTCTGATCTTAGTAAAATGTAAATATCAATAGCTACCAGCTTAAGATCTGATTTGGATCCTTGGTCTAGATCTGCCCTGGCAAAATAATTGCCCAATATTTGAGGTTTGGGTAGAGTATAGATGCTAGGAGATGCAGGTTCATTTTGGATCAGCTCAAGTGGAATGGAACACCATCTCCCAGTGGACAAAGCTGAATTTACCACCACCAAACAAGAAAGTGCATAAAGTTTGGATTGCTGTAAGTGTCTGAGCTTCCAAAAGAAACACCTTCATTCCAAGTAGGTCTTCTGAGAAGAAAATGAACACTTCCATAATTTGTACAAAGACATATGTGTCAGTCAATCTCAAGTAAATCCAGAGATTTTGGCATGCTTCATGAAATAAATATGACATCACTAATTAGAGCACATGTAAAGTGTTCAATCGTGTGGGCTCGAATCTCCAGAAACTACAAATCTTTAATTAGAGCTGAAAGATGTAGTTTGAGCCTTTTAAATGTGTGTTTCCTCTATTAGTTTAGTTTAGTTTAGAGATACAGCACTGAAACAGGCCCTTCGGCCCACCGAGTCTGTGCCGACCATCAACCACCCATTTATACTAATCCTACACGAATCCCATATTCCTACCACATCCCCACCTGTCCCTATATTTCCCTACCACCTACCTATACTCGGGGCAATTTATAATGGCCAATTTACCTACCAACCTGCAAGTCCTTTGGCTTGTGGGAGGAAACTGGAGCACCCGGAGAAAACCCACGCAGACACAGGGAGAACTTGCAAACTCCACACAGGCAGTACCCAGAATTGAACTCGGGTCGCTGGAGCTGTGAGGCTGCGGTGCTAACCACTGCGCCACTGTGCCGCCCTCCATGTATGTTTTGTATCATCTCCTTCATATTTTCTCCCCAGTGCTCTGCATGTATTTATGCAAAGGCCTGAGAATATGCAACCCAGAAGTTAACAATTTCTTAAATTTCAGAATCTGTTTTTTTTTCTGTTTCCAACCTTTCTTTTTGAAAATTAAAATTTCATGCCTCTAACAAAAAAATAATAAATTAAAATTGCCTTACGACTCTATTTTCAGTAAAATAGGGCTCTTTCAGTTCCAAAGGACATCTGGAACAGCACACCAGGAAAAATGGTATACAATACAAAAGAACCACAATTATAATAATAAACAAGCACAATCATAATATTACTCCTACTTTATAGAGAACATATAATGATTGTTATAAACATATTTTCTTCATTTTGTTAATTGATCCATTGGATTTGAGCACAGGTGAGGTGCTGGACTAGTAAAATTGGCATTGGTTTAAAATTGCAACAGGCCACATTTCTTTGCAGGGTTTTGAGTTTAAAATTAACCAAGTTTATATACTAAAAGGAAATATCATTCAACTTACAGGTACCGAAGATTAATATCCCTTAAGTTGTAAACTGTTTACATTGATTTCACATGCTACCTTGTAACTCCTTGAGTAGGAGGAAATAGTTGTCCAAAATAGAGGTCACTATCATTTGTAAACAATCAAGCTATTTTAGATGTGTTACATGCTAATTGATACCAACCCAGAAAGACAGCAGTATAATACACACATACTGAACTCTACCAGCTACTGATGTTATCTAATTATCTTCACACATAAAAATATTAGGGATTAAATGCAGTATTTCCTAAACTGTGATTGGTAAGTAAACTTGCTTCAGTCTAACAGAAGTTGAAGATTAATCTCCTGGGCACTGCTGTGAGCAACCTATCAGAAAAATTATAGAGAAATTAAAAAAATATGCTTCTTGATTATCTTTGAACACTTTCATTAATTGATTATAAAAATATTGTAGGTGGGGAAAAGGCTATTTGACTGGGTGGAGCACTTAGAGGTGGGAGATCATGTGATGAAACCTCCAGGAATACGTTTAATCAAAAATAAGATATTGCAATGCATGAATTTGCAGCTTTAAGTCCTGAATGAAAAGGATGCAGATGACAAAAAAAGACATCTTTCTAGGATGCCCTCTGGAGATCAATGCTTGAACCTAATATCTCCGTTGTAATTATACCTCGTAACAACTTAACGTAGCAGTGCTTTTGTAAAATATCTGGTCATCTGATTGCATGGTTTACATTTGTATTTCAAATCAAAACACCAGTTGTTTAACTGGATGTTTGCTGTCTGAACAGAAAGCTCTCAGCTACCAGGTTAAGCAATTATAAAGGTATAGTTTGGAGTTCCTTCTTCAAAAAGAAGGAAAAAAAGAACTCAACTTAATCAATGATCTCACAGTTAAACTGGATCCCTAAACAGTTTGCTACTTTCAGCACTGAGATAAGATAAACTTTCTTTGACCTGAGAGATGAAGTTACCATGACAATCAAAGAGTCCACTTTCTATATTGATATTTTGCTGATGTAACAACAAATAGAACCAGATCTTTGAACTGATAAAGGTGATTAATTAATACCAATATTGATCCCTACAAGCCAGAGACAAGGCTATTAACTGGAAGCCCAGAAAGTCAATTGTAACCTGTGGC